>NW_023416309.1:59218203-60498562 GCF_014176215.1 Rousettus aegyptiacus
AGCTCCGCTGACCTTGGTCTCCTTTGTCTTTGCATCTTGCTCCCGCTGGTCCCCTTCTCAAGCATCCCTTTTGTTGTCTTGGAGAATGAGAAAAATGCCATCTCCTCCCGAAGCCCCCTGCAGCCTGAACTCCCGAGACGTGGTGACACACCCAGCCTGCAGCCACCTTTAGCCCTGCGTGAACCTGGCACGGGACAGCCGGCCATTAAACACCGAGCAGAGCCGCACGCGGACGGACGCCGCGAGCCCGCGCGGCCACGCCAGGCCTCCGCTTTATTGCCTGTCCTTCACAGAGAGGAGGAGAGCCTCGCAGCCAAGTCCTGACATGGCCACATATGGCCTCCTCCATCAATCTGACTAATCAAGCATCGAGGAGAGGCCGCGCCAACCTAATTGCCAGCCGCCGCCTCATCCATGCTCCCTGACGCTGACAGAAGCCTGCGCGGGGCGCGGGCCGTGCTGGGGGGCAGGACGAAGCCGGGCCCTCCGGGGGTGTCCCGGGGCCAGCTCCCCGCCACAGCCCGCGCCCGGGGTGACGCACACCCCCCCACAGTGTCGCCCAGAGTGACTTCAGCACCGCCTCCCTGCTCTGCAGCGACGAGGGGTGAGAACGAGCTGAGGGGTGCGGGGTGACCCCAGGGACCCCGCCTTCGTGGGATGGAAGGCGCCCTCCTGTGAAACCCCGGGGCTCACAGCCCCTTCTCCAGCCCCGCCCTCACCTGCACACTGGGCCCCCACGGACCAAGGAGGGCCCCGCAGGCCTCGTGGGGCGCGGCGCCCGCACAGGACCGCCCTGGGGAAACGGGAGGAGTGAGCACAGCACTTCCGTCTGGGGGCGCCTCTGCCCCCCACCCACTGTGCACCCTGACTGACAGCTGACATTCTCCTATTTATTATCAAGAAGTACAAGTTTTGATGCTATCAGAGTGGAAAAACAGCCCAAATGTCAAAGTCTGAATATTTTCCCCAGTTTCTTTAAATGACATCTTACTTTCCCACATTCGTTGCGACGGGGCCACTGGTGGCCACACAAGCACATGGGCAGCCGGGGGCAGATACCATTGAACTTTGTCGGGGTTCTGGTAGGCACCCTCCAAACGCTACAATCTCTGCCCTTTTCCCGGCTAGGAATTTCACATAATTCCGTTATAAATGGCTAAGTCTGGGGCTGCTAAACAGAAGAGAGCCCACGCTGACCCACGGCTGTATTAAATTTTCATATGAAAAGAGGACTCTTACACACGCAGCCCAAAGGGCAGAGCTCAGGGCTCCTGGTGGGCTCGCGCAGGCCGCGATTTCTAGCTCTGCATGCATAAAATGAGCTACAGTAGGTGTCAGTAATTAAACGATCATGTTTCAAAGTCTTGACAACAGTACAGAAGCAAGAGAACAAGACGATAATTTCATTAGTCTGAAGAGCTAAGTCATAATTAGGTGCCTCTCACAGAGAACTCACGGACAAAGGGTTCGGCTCCCGCCCGGCCGGGGCTGCGGCTCAGGGAGGAAATCCAACCCGGGGTCCCCCGGTTTACGGGGTCCACCCACGGGCAGGAGCCTGTCGGCGAGGTGTGGCCCGGGACAATCGGGCTTTCTTCGGGCCGGCTGAGAAAGGAAACGCTGTAGGAGCGGCCTGAAGATGTGGGTGACAACGGGGCTCCGGCGGGCCGCGGCCACGGGGGAGGGCGCCTCCGGCCCGGGGAGCTGCGCCCCGCAGCGCCGCGTCCCCCGGCCCCGTCGTTAAGCACGTTATGAACTGACTTTGGTCAAGTAGCATTTATTTAAAACTAAACTGTTGGGACGGGCACTTCGTCGAGTCGTTAATGTGCAGTTTGATGTTTCTGTCAGTGTATTCATCTCTGTCTTTCCTCGCCGAGGTATTTGCATATTTAATTGATCAATATGCTCCCTGTTCCTCTGGCACATCTGCCAAGCTGGTCCCAGCCTCTTACACTCCTCATTTCTCAAAGTGACAGCTCCCTGCCCGCCGCCGCCTCCCGGTAGCACCTCCCCGCAGCGGGCCGGCCCGGCCAGCGTCCGCCGGGGGCCTGCTCGTCCTCCACGCCGGGCCCCGGGCGCCTCGAGGACGGAGACGCCGGCTTAGGCGTCTGCTCTGTCAGAAGCTCCTCGGACGGGCTTTCCACGGGGCCGCCGCCCGCTCCGCGCCCGCCCCTCGCGGCCTCCGTGCCCTCGCCGGGTCTTCCGTTAAGAGCCCCGTCGTGAGCTTCTGCTCGCGAGCGTCCTCAGCCTCGTCGTTCACAGCCCGCGGCACCATCGGCCCCACGTTTCCTCTACGGCCCGCTGGCCCTCCCCGACGCCGAGAGCGTGCGCGGACGAGGGGGCCGTCCTCGTCCCTGTCCCCCAGCCGGTGCCGCGCACGAGGGCAGCCCTGCGGTCCGCACGGAAGTGCGAGCAGCCGCCCCCAGCTACGTCCCCAGCTACGGGCGGGGGCCCGGCAGGACCCGGCTTTCCCCAGCCGGGCCACGCGGTCCCCTTCCTCGTGTGAGCACGTGGCCGGGACAGGCGGCTTCGGCGGCGCGTGCGGGGAGCCCGGGAAGCCCGGGACAGGGCCACGCGGGGCCCGCCTTCCGCCGCCCCCCTCAACGACCGCCACGCTGCCCCCCTCCTCTTCTGACTGACGACTCAGCCGGGGCTGTCATCAGCTAAGTCCGCTTCCTCTCAAAGACGGTGGAGCAAGGTCCACAAAGGCGCGTGTTAGGAGGCCGTAAAAACAGACCGCGATTTGGAGGAAAGTCAGGTGCGTCGCCTGCTCTTGCCGTCGCTGCACAGAAACCCTCTAATTTGATATGAATTCCTCAAGAGGAACTTTAAATTAACTTAGATTTAGCTGTGTTTGAGGGATAGCGATTCGAAGCAACAAAATAAAACACTCTTTGCTGACTCCGGTGTTTCCACGTTCATGCTCCTGTATGTTCCTTTTTATTTTCTGCTCAGGCTAAATAAATGCCAATATTCACCTTGAAAGAGTCATCATAAAGTAACTCCCTTGGGATATAAAAATATACTTCTCTCATCTTCCATCCAAACAGTGTCAGATGAAGTTAAAAGACCCAGTAAATGTGCTAAAATCTGCTTATGTGAATTATTTTTTCCAGGATAACGGAGCAGCCATCACCTAAACTGTCAGGGTGCAAAGAGGAATAAATGCAGGCTGTTTCATAACCCGGGAGCCGGGCGCCAGCTTTGAGGGGTGGGGACAGCTGGGAAGAGGCGCAGGACCAGGAAGGTCCTTGGGGACAGCCGGTCCGGCCCCCAGGGGTGCGGAGCTCGGCCAGGGTCCGGCAAGGGGAAGCAGGGCCAGGCCGGGACCCCAACGCCTCCCGCCTCCAGGCCCCACGGCCTGGTGCCCAGGGGCCTCAGTCCTCACCCCTCACTGGGAGTTCCCCTGAGACCTCCCCTGAGACGCTCGGCGGCCGCCCCGGCTTCACCTCCGCGGCGGCCCCAGGGCGCACGGCGTGTGGGGTTCCCACGGCTCCTCGAAGTCCACTTGGAGGCTTCCTTGATTCCCATAACATGCCCCACCCACAGGGCGGCCACCTCAGAGTAGGACTGAGGCCACGCCTGCCAGCCTAGGTCAGGGTGACCGAGCTCACGAGGCCCTAAGGCAGAGCCGAGGGTCTTGTGAGCTGCGGAAGCAAGCCTGGCCCAACACCGTGAGGGCCAAGTTCAAGGACCAGGCGCCCTGCACAATTCCTTTGGTTAGTGAGTCTCTTTGTGGCACGCGCTCCAATGAAAAAAAAACGTTCTCAAACGTAGGACGCTCTTGACACGTAAATAAGTGGGTCCTTCCCGGTCAGGCGGTCAAGTGCACTTGGAGTGTCTCGTCCAAGTGGCCGTGGCCCGCTTTGCTGGGCACCAGCCAGAGGCGGGAAGGCCCGCCGCCGCCGCCACATGACTCACCGCCACTCCGGCGATGTCATGATTATGACACCTAAACTTGCCCTGTTTATTCGCAGGCTAGAGGAATGCATGATTGTTTATTTTTATTACAAATATTGATGGTAACTCACAGGCATTCACTTCATTGCCATTTCAAGTGAAATTGCCCATCGTAAAACATCTCCGGAATCCTGGTGCCGATTAGCTCCCTGAACCGGTCCACGGTGCCATCTTCCCATCTGTCTTAATTTTATTTCGCTCTCCCTAACTGCACACACCACTTCAGGAATATCTGGAATTTTGTTTTAATTGTACAGCTTTCAACTAGGGCCACATTCCTCTTTGTGTTGAAAGCATCCTGGTGATTTATCCTCATTATTGTGTAAATAGGTTTCGGCAGTTCTCAGTAAATAAAACAAAGACTGACAGGAGGAGAAGAGGGAATTTGCTTCCCTACCAATTAGAGTAGCCTTAGGCAGGACTTTTAAGAGGAGATAAATCCTGCAAATCACTAAAATGATCCTGTCACATGCACCAAATATTAAAATCGCGCAGCGGCGCCCTCGGTAGGTCTGCTCCGGTTTAATGAGTTGGGGTGGGCCTCGTCGCCAGGGCCGCACGGCACAGTCGGGGACCCCTGACTGACAGCGGAGCTCACGCCCAAATGCAGCTCCCCGACCCGCGTGGCCAGATGGAAACCGCAGTCCGGCGGCCCAGGCTGCTCTTCGGCTCAGAGTGTCACCTCCGGCCTGCGAAGTCCTCGCCGTGACCAACGCGAAGCCCGCCCGTGGCAGCCGAGGCGCCTCCGACGCCCCGCACGTCCCTGAACCAACCGAGGCCACGGTCCCCGCCCAGGAAGGGCGCGACCGGCCAACTTCTTGGAAGGAGGGCGCTCGGAGGACGCTGGAAGTGAACCCGCTTCGCGCCACGGCCCCGTCGCCGGGCGGCCAGTCAGCTGTGCCCTCCAACGGGGCCGTCGGGGAACCCGCCTCGGCTCATCTGCGCTCTCCAGCCCGGGGCCAAGGCCGCCGGCTCGCGCCGCCGCCGCCATCACGAGACTTGCGAGTCGGTATCCGAGGCCGGGCGACTCGGAGCCGGCGTGTGGCGTCCCTCGTGTGGCCGCTCAGGCCCCTGAGCATGGGGCCCTGTGTGCGGGGCACCCCTGCGAGGGGCTGCTGGGGACGAAGCCATGCACGGCCAACGAGGGGCGCGTCAGGGAACCCAGAGCTGCGGAAGGGCCCGGACCGCCGACGGCCGCCTCTGCCTCCCCGCCCCAGTGCGCTACGCGCCAAGTACCTGCGCCGGGCAGCTCGTCACGGCGTTTCCGTGGGGGACTTCGTGCGAGCGTAACTGACCGCACGACAAGAATCCCCTCAGCCCAGACTCTGGGTCAGCGACGCACCAGAGCAAAGCGAGGCCCCTGGACCTGCGCACGGCGAGGCTGGGCAGGCAGGGCGGCCCGGGCCCACCTCGCCGCACCGCCTGCCCTGTGCCCGCGCCCGCGCGCCCTGAGAAACCAGGGGGCCCCGCGCCCCAGGCCACACAGGTGACGGCAGGCGAGCGAGGGAAGCTTCATCTGCGGCCCCAGGGCCGGCATCACCGCCTCGGCTCCGCCTCAGGTCCTCGGGCCTTAGGCTCTCATGGGAGCACCGGTCCCTGTGCCTAAAGGTTGGGGACCGCAGCTGGACACCAACCCACCCCCAAGAGGGGTGTCGTGCGGCTCTCGGGCGCATCTGGAGCCACAGGTGCGACCCCGTGACCTCACCGCCACCGCCGCCCCAGACGGGGACTGAGAATGCGCAGGAGCCCAGGGAGGCCGCAGCAGGGCCACCGCAGGAACACCACCCATCCGGGGCCGGGGCGGGAGCCGCGCGCGTCCGGCCCAGCCCCGCCCCTCCGCGTCCCGCCTCCAGCTGGAGGTCGGTTCCGCAGGCGTCGGACGGACGGGCACCCGCTGCTCCTGTGGGTCCACAACGGCCACGCACCAGCGAGCACATGTGGTTCGACCGAACGCCTCCCGCAAAGGAGACACCCAGACCCCAAGGCCAGTCCCCAGAGCGGCGCCTCTGTGTGCGGCCGCCGCCTGGCGGCCCCCGGGCCTTTGCGCGGTGCCCCCCGCCCCGTGACGGCGGGGGCAGGGTGCTCCCGCCCAGCAGCGGAGCTGACCTCGTCCCGTTCGCGCACCTCACGCACGTACCCGGCTCCCCTCCCGTGAACGTGCGCTGAACCCCGTGACCAAACACACGGCAAAGGCGGCAGCCCCCACACAGCGCAGGCTAAACCCCAAGACGCCCAAGGGTCAGGCACGCGCCTGCCCCGCGAGGCGCCGCCACGAGCAGGTGCGAAGTGCTCACGGGGCCATGTCCCAACGTGGACGGGCCCCGCAACGGCGCCTCGTGGGCCTGGAGCAGGGCCGTCACGTCCGCGGCCTCGGCACCGCTCTTGCCGTCGGGCAGTCCGCAGGTAGCAGGAGGACCCCGGGTCGACGTGCGGTGAACCTTGGCTGCTGCGAAGGTGGCCGCAGCGCTGAACCCTCCGCTGCCGGCAGGGGACTTGGGGACAAGTTCAAAGCAGCGTTGAGGAACCGAGACGGAGGCAGCCAGCCAAGCCCCCACTGTCTCCTCCCCGAGACCCCGCATTCAGTTCCAAAGGGCTCCCCAGGAAAGCCACTGCCGCTCCCGGAGGAGGGGGTCACGCACCTCGTGACTGTGACGTGATGTCCCCGCGCCTGGGTGAGGGTGACGTGGTCCGTGGAAGCGGTTCAGACACCACGTTTTCCAGACGGCCCTTCCCCAAATTACCTCTGAGGGGGCACAGGCCCCTCCCGTCCCAATCAGGGCCCCGAGCCCAGGGGCCCAGCGGTGTCCCCGCAGAATCCGAGGGTCACCTCCCCTGTACCTATCTTTCCTCCTCCTGCCAGAGACACCGCGGGGCCCAGGGCTACAGGTGCAGAGACGGGTAAACAGACGGACATCTTTACGGGCAGACAAGTCTGCAGAGGGCTGCGGATCTGGGGACGGAGGGGTGCCCGTCTGTTCACACCCATCTCCACGTCCACGCACGTGGACACGGAGACAGAGCCGCGCGCCCCAGCTGTCCCTCCGTCATCCGCCCACCCACCCGCGCACCCGTCCATCCTTTAGAGCAGAGAGAGTATCTTAACCACCTCGCCGCAAATTAATAGATCTTCAATAACTATTTCCTGAATGAGCGGACGGATGCGTAGTTAGCTGTTCCTGTAAGAGCAGAAGCGACGCTCTCGGCAGATCCCTGGGCTGCAGCTGTCAGGCCTTCCGCTGGGCCGGGGACAGCCACGCGGCGGCCGGCAGTAAGGAGCCGGTTCTGAAGCCAAACTGGCCCCCAGGACGTGGGTCCAGCACCCCGCGCGCGAGACGGGGAGAGCCGGCTGCTCTGCCCCGGTGACCGCCCCGCGGGAGGTGCCCTTTGGGGCGAGGCGACTTTCGACTCCAGGGGTTCGCCCCAGCCCCTCCCGCCCTTGTCCTCCGCTTGAGCTGGGGCTGGAGACCACAGGGCAGAGGCTCTGCCTGGGCCCTGGCGATGACCAGAGGGTCGCTGCGGGGCGCTGGCGCGAGCCCACAGCCGGCGCGGCCGGGCTGCAAGTGTGCCGCGCACGCCCGACGACCCCCCCCCCCGATGTCAGGGAACAAAACGCCACACACACCTCGATCACTTCTTACATTGGTTACGTATTGAAATAACCTTTTGGATCTGTCCAGATAAGTTAAAATCATCATTCAAATAATTTCGTTTGCTCCTTTTACTGGGCTGGTGTGGCTACTCGAGAATCTGAAATGACATTGCTGGCCTGCGCCCATGTCCACCCGCCAGGGAGCGACCTTCGACCCGGCCTCATCCCCCCACAAGGAAGAGAGGATGAGGGGTGTCCTCAGGACTCCGGTCCTGCCCCTCCCACCACCCTGTGGAGATCAGGTGGCTGGATGAGAACGAGGCCACGGGCCCCGCCAAGAAGGTGGCAGAGCCCGCGAGGCCCCGGAACCCACAAAGCCAGCCGGTGCCTTCGGGGGCGTGGGGGGCTGCAGGAGCCGGGCCCCGCCCCGCCCCAGCCTGGGGGTGACGTCTGCCTCGTGAGCGCCACGCTCAGACCCTCGCACACCGCTCCCCGTCCTAGAGCGACTTCAGAAGTGATTCCCACAGTGTGATTTACATACTAGCTGAGTGTAAATTTAGAATAATTTGGCCTGAATGATCCTTGCTAAAATGGATGGCCACAAGGAAACGACGGTGGGGGAGAAAAGGCAGCTTTGCTCAGAATCCAGGCAATTTGCAGGGGACACAAGCGGCATTTCCCCAGATTATAATTTACACTGTATTAACTGTCAGGAGCGCTTTTGAAAAATATAGATAACAATTCAGATGCAATCGATAGGGAGTGACAGTTGATTTTAAAGCTTAATGCAAGACAAGAAAGAAATGACTGGGCCATCAGCTCTGGAAGAATAAATTTGTTTTGTATTTGATTTTTGTGTTAAATTTATTACTGCCAAGAAGGGTTTTCTCTCAGTAATATTAAGAACGAGATTGTGAGATTGCAACACGCTCATCTCCCTCAGTTTCGCTGCATTTCCAACACGAAACGACGCCCCGCTCGGCTTGTGGAGGATCCGACGGCACCGCCGAGAACCCCCGAAGTCCAGGCGTCTACGCCCCGCGCTGTGCCGGCCCCGCCTTGCCAGCCTCCGGCGCCCGGACCCTCCGCCGGGCCCGGGGAGGGGTCCCTGCCCGCCCGGGGGTTGCCCCTGGAAGTTCTGAAGTGGCCTGAACAATAGGCTCCTTCCTAGAAACGGCTCACGGTCCACTGTTCCTGCCAGCAGAGTCCAGCGAGAACAAAATTCTGAAAAAAAAACGCCAGGCTGACACTCGACTGTGTGATTGAGAAGGGTTGGTATATCCTTGTCACAGTCAATAGCAGCTTTTTTTTCAATTCTGTCAAAATGTCCAGTGTATACAATCTTAGGGTTTGATGTTCCCTCTGTGCAAGACCATGAGAAACTTGCTTGACAAATACCAGGGAAAAAAAATTTCCCTTTTAGCCCAACTCTATTACACGTCCTGCTCACCCCCCCGGCTGGGCTGCCTCCGCCGCCCGGTGCACTCTGAAACCCACCGGCGAGGCCAGAAATGAAATGATGGAAGTTGCCACAGTTCAAACTTATCCATACTTCTCACTTATGACATGATTGATTTTCCTTCAGAGGGCTCGCGCGCGGGATTGTCTCCTCTCCCCGCTGCGGGCACGGCTAATGCACATGGCCGCGCCTGCCGGGCCGGGGGAGGCGGCTCACACGCACGAGAGCAGCTGAAACGAATACGGATGAAATTTGAAAGTGCAATTTTCCATCTGTCAATCACCTCTCGAAGGGACCCGCTGACCGCCAATCGGGGGACCTCTGCCAGGGCGTCCCCGCTGGTGGCGACGGGGGCCCTTGGCCTCGTTAATCAAGACATTAGCCGTGGATCCGATCCGAGTTTCGTGCAGGTACACGGCCCCGACTCGCGTGGCTCCCGGCATATTTCGTCAGGCTTCCCTCGGTGCTATTGGTAATTTGTATTTTGAATCAAAACAAATGGTCTCCTCTGAAACAGCATTTGATTAGGTGACGACGAAATTTCTCCCCTGGCCCCCGCCCCCGCTCGGGGGGTGGTACGCAGCAGACCCCTCCCCGAGCTGCTCGGTGCTCACGCATCAATAATGGATGGTCACCCCAACCCCTCCCGGCCGCGCGCCAAGATGCCTCGAAATACAGCCAATTAAGGTTTATTTAATTATTAAGGTTGAATAAATAACAGCGAAACATGTTAAAAATCTTTCAGTTTCAGTCAATCATAATAAAAAATTAATGAGACTGGATAGAGCGCCATAAAAACTGATAGCCTGCGATCGTGAATTATAAATCGGTATTGATTTTTCCCTGTGCAATAACACTCAGGTGATCGCATGTTGTCACATGTAAAGTGCACTTTCCCGGTCGAGACTAATATTAACTATCAAATATAGATGAGACGGAGGCATTTACGACACTTCGGATTTCACAAACAAAAAGCAAAAAAACGCCATTTGTGGAGCAGCGGCCGCACGGCGCGGAGGCTCCCCGGGAGTTTATGGGAGCCGGCCGGGACCCCACTGAGCCGTGAATTCATAAGACACAGTTATCTTATTCTTCTCCTGCCATTTCTCCTCTGATATGTTACCTTGTTAGTATCACTAAGAAAAGCATAAATATTTTTTATTATATGTGAGGCTCATCCTGTCTTGCTTAATAGACAGGCCACATGGAGTTAAAGCCATATTATATGACCTGGTGAAGGAGTAATCATTCAAAAACCCAAAGCCCATATTTTATGCCGCCTGGCTTTATTAATTCTAAGCCCCCAAGAAATAGCGGGAGGATTTTCCAGCTTTCTGTTTATTGAAGTAACATGGAAACAAATAAGACGTTTCCCTAGGCTAGCTCAGATAAAGTGGACAATTACTATTGGCATTCCACATGTAAATATTTAACACTTCGCAGCTAGTTTGCACCTAAATACCCATTAGATGTTGCTACGAGCCTGGACACCTTCTCCCAGCAGAGCTCGGAGGCCATCCTGGGCGATGGTTATTGGATTAGGGCGGACACAAATCTCCTTCTAAACAGCTCCGGGAGGGGCCTGGCCGGGACCGCAGGGGACGCTCCTCCACGGGCGGCTTCCTTGAGTGACACAAACCAACTCCGACGAGAAAACTCAGATGAAGCCGGTATCTGCGCGGCCACCGCCGCTGGCCCGGCTAATTGATAACCCGTCACTGCAGTTCGTTAGTGGTGTTGATCAGATTTCCCTCATTTGGGGAAAAACACAGATACTGTGGACATGGGCTGCCGTCGGACCTCCTTCCCGCCCCCTGCCCCGTGCCCGGGCCTGGGACGAACCCCGAGACACACGGCGCCACCACCCTTGGGGGACGGGAATGCGCCGGCTGGCCATCAGCGTGCCCGAGGCAGAAGTCGGCCCCTGGCACCGTCTGAAAACGATGCAGCCGCCCCTTTAAGAAACTTCTGCTTCGTAAATGCAATAAAAGTGTATTTTTGATAAGCAAAATTTAGCCCGAGTTTAAATTGTGGAAACGACCAAGCCACTCTGACTTTTACACACAGATTCTAAGGTTTTCCTTCCGCGCCTTTGCTGGCCCCAGGCGCGGACAACGAACGGGCCGGGACCACCTCTCCCGAGGATGGACGCGCCCCCTCCGGCCTTTCCAGGGCCGGGCAATGCCGCCGAACGGAAGTGCGTCTCCGTACAGCTGCCCTGGACTGACGATGCTGGACCTGGGCACCCGCCACGTCCCCGCCCGCAAGGAAGCCCACCCCTGTCCACGGGCAAGAGGACCCTTGGCTCCCCATTCAGACCAGGGGCTCGTCTCTGGACACCTGTCGTTTGCGAAGACGCCACTCACCGTCTTTAAGCAACTCTGATCGTCACTCTCAGGGGACCTCCCACCGAGGGGTGCCGCTTGTCCACCCTCGCCACTGTGCTCCCGCACAGGCGGTGACCGCCCCAGGACAGGGCCACTGGCGGGGCCTGCAGGTGGTCGCCCTGGCTCTCCGTGAGAGGCCCGGCCTTAAGCGCCGGCCCAGGAGCCGCTCGGCGCTCGGACGCCGAGCCCGGAACACGCGTCACATGAGGTTGGTGGCCCAGCGGCACCGCGCCCCGCAGCGCCAGCAGCCTGTGCGAGCCTGAGGGTCCCTGTGCTGGCCCCGGACCTCCGCGGGGCACCCAGCGCCCGGGACGTGCCCAGTTCCCGGCCGCAGCCACAGGCTCTTGTGGGGGTCCCTCTGGGACACAGCACCCTCGGGGGTCACACAGCCTCTGAGCACCGCCCCCCGACCTCCGAGCTCTGGAAACAATTACTCCTGGACGGCCTGTCAATATCGTTATTTTTACAAGAAATCAATTCGCCTCACGAAGTTAATGGGGGATCCAGGCAGGCAGCATTTACCTCCTCACTGTCAGGGCTCAGGCTCCGCTCGTGGCGATGACAGACCCGCCGAGGCGAGCAGACGTGAGCATGCCGGAGAGGGGGCCACGGCCCCCCACTAACGAGCCCGCCCGATGGGGTGCGCCCCGGGTGGGGGTCTGGGGCACAGGCAGACACCCGCTCTGGCCGTGGGCGGGGTGCAGGGCAGGGCCGGGGCGCCTGTGCACAGGGGGTGACAACGTGGCCTCTTACCCAGACCGGGTCACCTCTCGGCCCCCCACCGGGCGGCGCCCGGAAGGGTGAACAGCGGTCATCACCGCTTCCTCCCCGCCCTGCCCGGCCCCCTCGCACGCGCACAGATAACAAAGTGGAATAACAGTAACACACACGTGTGCAGACCCTACGCTCACGCGTCTGAAAGGCAAGTCAGAAACAACTGCGTCTGCACTCCTCACGCTTGACAGGGTCCAGAGAGTCCCCGCCCCCACCGTTTGGCAGATACACACCAGGTCTCGACAAAAACGTCTTAATACCGCAACTCGGGGCCCTACCTCTCTCCTCAAAGGCCCTGGTTTGCCCGCCTCGCCCTGCGCCTGGGGCACGCCCACTGCTCCGCCGGCCAGTCGCAGTCACAGGGTTCACATGGCAAAGGTGCCGCAGGGGCCCCTTCGGCCTGCGCTAGTCCACACTGAGACGTCCCCCTGAAAGTATTCTGAGCCAGGGCCTCCCCACTCAACGGCAAAGCGGCCACGGACCCGGCCACTGAGCGGTCGCGTGGTCTCGCAGGCACTGGCCACGGACCCGGCCACTGAGCGGTCGCGTGGTCTCGCCAGCACCACTGCTATCTGGCATGTGCAAGCGCCACCAGGCCGAGGCCACGGGCAGAACAGACGTGCCGCACGGAACGCGGCTCAGACTCGGGGCCCCCTCTGAACCCCACAACTGACCCCCGGGCCACACCCCGACCCGCATCCGGGCATGCGGGGTCCATCCACGCCCCTCCCCCGCACCAAGCACAGGAGCGGCCACAGCCACGAGGCTCCCCGGTCGCCAGCTCCAGGAGCCGGAGCAGCAAACACCGGTGAGTCAGAGAGACACTCGCAGCCTGTCCGGGGCCAGAGCCCGCTGGCGGGGCGGTGGGAGGGTGGGGGACAGGGAGGGCTGTCCTTGCAGAGCGGTGTCGTCCGTTTGCCTGGCTGACCCGTTCCTCCCCGTCCCCCCCCCCCCCCGCAATCATTTCTCCAGTCCCATTTCTCTCCCATCAACATTCTGTTCCAAACCCAAGTCTGCCGAGAACCCCGAGGCTGGGAAGTGTCCCCGGGCCTCCAGGAACAGACCCACACCGTCGGCCGCCCCACGTCCACGGGGGATGCAGAGCCGGGGGGAGAGGCTGCGCGGGGGCTCTGCCGGGTTCACACGGCACAGGGACAGACGGACAGCATGCCTGTCGTTCAGAACCACGTGTGCCAAAGCACCGTGAGGAGAGAACAAGCCGGCGCCCACGCGGCAGGGGGGCGTGGTGAGCACTGGCTCCCACGGCAGCTGCGTGGCGAGGAAGCCAGGCCCCTCACGCACGCGGGGGCGGTGCCAGCGTCTCAAGGGGTCTGTGCAGAGCAGTGCGGGGAGTTTCGAGAGGCCCTCGCTGAGCACACGTGCTCATGGCCCTTCCTGGACTTCCAGTCACGTGATCTCGGCCGACACGTGCGGACAGCGCCCGGGCACACGTGTCTGCCTGCGTGGGACTCTCCAGGAAGAAACGGAGCAAAACGAAGGGGCGCCAGCACAGGCCTCGCCAGAGGAGCCAGCTCAGAAACCCCGCCACAAAGTGCGAGGCGGGGGGCGGGGGTCCCGTGCACCAAGAATTCCAACTATGCGGCTGCTTCCGGGGGTAGGCTCTGCCCTCCAGGCTGCGGCTCCAGAGTGGGGGGGCGGGGCACAGGCCGGCCTCCGGGCACCCCCCGAGCGTCTCTGGAGCTCCTCTCCCCGCCAGCGACAGTTTGGAATTTACCCCGGTCCTTCACGTCACTACCCGCCCCTCACGGCGTTTCAGGGCCTTAATGCAGACCATATGCAGAGCTGCCCGCCCGCCCAGCCCGCCGCCCGCGGCCCTCCGATTGGCTCCGTGCAGGATGGGAAATAGAGGTCTCCGCGGGGAAAAACAACAAACGGATCTCTTGTCTACAAAGCAGAACTCAAAACATTTTTCATGCATTCTAGGCTTCCCTGGAAACGGCAGGCTGTTTAAAAAATACCTGGCCCAAATCGAGCATTTGCTTGACATGATGGAGACGTGAGCGCTACTTTCTGTTATATCGCCCCTATTCTGCATCGACAAGAATATATTTTCCCCCCGTTCCCAGCTGATTTCACAGCAGTGAACTCCGTGTATGAATTATCTGACACATTTCTTGCAATTCTTCTGACAACAGTGCTCAGTGGAAATTTCAAGGCCCCTCTCTTCTGACAAGTAGAAATATCAATATTTGAATAAATTGTGGATTTTAAACTTCTCACTCTGATGCGCCACAGCGAGGAAGAGTGAATTCTCCTCTTCCCGGGTCCGACCCCCCCGGGCCTCAGGGAGAAGTCCGTGCGCGGCGCTTCCTCACGGGCGAGCGGCACGGCGCGTCACGTGAAGCTCGCGCCTGCGCCGACCCGGCGGGGTCTCCTTCCCGCCGACGGCGGGCACCGGCTCCCTCGCGCTCCCCCTTCCCGGGGAAGAGCCGCACGAGCTCGGGCCGAGCGGAACGCCGAGATGCTGACGCACACGCCGGCCGACGGCCCAGTCTGGTTCGTGGGGGAGGGGGACCGGATCCCACGCGCCGTCGCCCTGGGACGCGAGGACTCGCCACACCCCTCGCAGACACTCGGGCCCCACGTGTTACCGAACACGCGAAGCAGAGAGCGCAAAGATGGCCCGGCGGGGTCACTGCCGCTTCCGGGGCTCTCCGTGTGCCTTTCCGCGCGTGCACACATGTTCTCCGCCGGCTCACGCGCAGTCGCACGCACCGCAGCCGGCGGGCCCGCGCAGAGGGCCGCTCCGAGCGCCCAGGCCTGGCGGGCTGGCGGGCGCACGCGGCCCCGCGGGCCCCTCCCCGGCTCCTGGAGGGGTGCGAGCTGCTTCGCCGGGAGCCGAGCGCGGCCTGCGTGATGGCTGCCTGTGTCCCAGAGCACGGCTAGCAGACGCGCTGCCTCCCGGCCGGGCCTCCAGGACCTGACGCTGCAGCATCAAGCAGCCCCAGGCCGCGGCTCCCCGAAACCTGGTGAAGGTAAACACCAAGACGCAGACCAGGGGATGTCGCAAACGCGGGCTCGCCACCGGCGAGGGCGCAGTGGGGCCGGCGCGGGACCCCAGCCACGTGCACCCCGTGCCACGGTCTCGGCCCGGCGCTGTCCCGCTCGTGGGCCTGCACTGTGTGGCACGGGCTGCTCCCAGCCTCAGTTTCCTCTTCGGCGCAGGGTGGCCTGCACACAGCCGGGACTCGGGGGGCTGGCTGCCGTGTTCTCACTTAAACCCGAGACCCCCTTCCCCCCCAGAAAGCGTGGCCAGAGCACCGGCGGCCAAAGCCCTGGGCATGAACCTGTTTCTGTCCTCCGTGGGACTCTGCGGGAGAACTCTGCGCCCGTCGCCGTCACCATGAGCCTCATCCAGTGGACGAGGACCCGGCCTGGCAGTTCACAAACTCGGATCCCATCTCATAAAACCATTCCCGCCATGGGGAGGCCCAAGGATCCCCATGCGAAAGCCTGTCCCGGGCCGGGGAGGCCCCTTGCACGGGCTGGGGCCAACGGGGCCTCAGCGGGCAGAGGCCCGCCCGCCTGCTGCCCACCCTGCATGCACTCCCGGCTTGGCGGACGCCGGAGTCTGGACAAAGAGCGTCTGTGACTCTCCCTGGCGGAGGAAGGACGCTGGGTGTGGACGTCCACACGGCCTCTGGGAGGTCGTCGGCCTGAACCGCTGCCCCCCAGCCGGACGCGGGAGGAAGCAGATCGGGCCCTAGGCCCCGCAGGCCGCCCCTGAGCGCAGTCTCCGTGAGCAGCGCTGATGCCAGCGCAAACGGCCAGAGTGAAAACAGATCCTCGGGCAGGGGAAGCGCGCCGGGGGCCCGGGGCAAAGGGAAAGCACGATGCCAGAGCGCGGCGGGCGCTCGGCCCAGACGCGGGGGCGGGGCTGTCCCTGGCTGGCGGCTGCTGCTCACGTGGCCTCAGCAACGGGCTCGTCGCTCCAGGCAGGGCCTTCGTCTGTGAAGCCAGTGAGGTCCTCTCCCTCCGAGGACCCCCGGGCACACCCCGTCTATCTGGAGGGCAGGGCACGCACGTGGGCCTTCACGGTGCTGGGCACCTCGCTGAGAGATCCGGGGGACAGCGAGACCCGGAAGGAGGCCCCTAGCTGATCCCCGAGTCCGCCCACCAAATATTCAGGCCCCCGGCCCTCTCCCTCGCCGAGCAGGGTGGCAGCTGAGGGGGCGGGATCGGGCAGGGGGAAACGGTGACAGAGGAAGAAAAGCCCCTGAGGGTCACCCCTGGCACTACGCGGGGTCTGGGGAGGTGGTGGCTGAGGGGCCAAGAGGACTGCGGGGGGGGGGGGGGGGGAGGGGGAGAGGTGCGGGCCGGGTGGGGGCTGGCTGGGTGCACCGTGAGAGCAAAGGGGGGGGCGGAGGTGCAGGCCGGGTGGGGGCTGGGTGCACCGTGAGAGCCAGTGTGCCCAGGGACACATGTCACTGCTCGGGGGGTCCCCTCCCAAGCCGGGTCTGGCCCCCTCAAAGGCAGAGGAAGGAGGCGGGAGACGGAACACGCCACGTTCATCCGCCCGCTCAGCACACATGCGGCGGACGCCCAGGCTGGGCTCTGCCGGACGCACTGTCGCGGGCCCCGGGACCCAGAGCCCGTTCCTCGCCCTGGCTCAGGTCAGGGACGGGGGACAGCGAGGAACTCCCAAAGCTACTGTGACCCAAAAGCACACGGACACCTTGAAACAGCCACGACTTATAAAACCACGCGCGGGCACGGGACAACTCAGAGACGACGGGGTGGCGAGTCGGTGCAGGCGCAGCTCCTCCGGGCGACGTCCCGCGAGTCTCTTGAGGAGCAGGGCCCAGGCGCCGTGCCGGGGACACACCAGCGGCCGGGGGAGCGGGAAAGCTGTGCCCGCGGATGGCCGAGCAGTTGGAGGCGAGCACAGTGTTTTATGTGAATATCCACATGCAAGTATACACTGTCACGTGACGCCAAACGCACGGCCACCTGAAAGTGCCCGTGACAGATCGCGGCTCTCCTGTTTTGTCTAGAAACGTGGGTTGCCTCAGATTTTCAGATGAATAAATATGACGAGGGAGCGGCAGAGGGGGCGGGGCGTGCGTAAGGGCCCCGCTCCCAAAATGTCAGCCAGAAAAAAAGTTCTGGAGGTCCCAAGGCGAATGAAACCCACTAACAATTAGTACGACGAATCTATAGATACCAAACGCAGAACAGCCCGGCAACTTCCCAGTCGTCAGCGCGGGCGCGCGCACGGCACGGACGCATGCGGGCACGGGCGCGCGCGCGCACAGACACGCGCAGACGCGCGCGCACACGCCGCCCGGGCGCTTAGCTGTTACAACAACGGGCTTCCACGTGGAGTCAACGCAGCCGGGAAACCAGCGCCGCCGCCAAGCTGCGGAAAAGCAGCAGCTGAGGTTCTCGGAATCACTAGCGGGGTTCGACGCGGCGAAGCAGGCGCGCCAGACTCGCTCCCTCGCGTCTGATGGGGACGTGACGACGGGGGCCGTTCTGGTGCGGGACCTCTTCTCCTCGTGTGCCAGTTACTGACCGGGGGAGCAGCGGCGGGTCAGGGAGGTGCTTGTCCCAGTCCCGAGGGCGGCCACGAACTGCCCCGTCTCGGGGCCCACTGCGGGCAGGCGCCCCTCATCTCCTGGAGCCCGTGAGGCTAGGACATATCAGCTGTTGCAGGTGCAGATGCCAGATCCGGAGGCATTTAAGTAGCAGCCCCCACCACACCGTCGGGAGGGGGGTGGCTGGCCTGGAGCCCCTCGCCGCGCTCACAGGACGAGGAGACTGGGGGCCGGCACCTTCCCACCCACGTCCTGCAGCTGAAGGCTCCCGGTCTGCGCTTCAGAGAAGACGTCAGCATGGAGTCTCCGGCACTCGCCTCCCGGCTATAAGCCCTCGAGAGCTCCGGCTGGGTCCAGGGGCTCGAGTCCACACCCCCATGGCAACCCCCATGGCTTTCATTAAACTGAGGGGCACAGTCGGGTTCTCACAAAGCCTCCTGTCTACTCTAACTGGGAAGAAAATCTTAGAAAAAAATCTGAGACCTAGAAGAAGATCAGAAATCAAAGTGGACCACAAGACTCAGGGGAAGGGGTGAGAAAGTGCCAGGGCTGTCGTTTCTGTTTCCCCGAGGGGGCCTGTCCTAATCGCTCTGCACCACCAACCTCGCAGGGCGCCCAGGGGACCCCTGTGTGTCTTGGGTGCTCTAAGACCCTCGGGCTGCCCCACCCGACGGGCCAGTAAATGGGGACTGGAGGCCAGCTGTGCACGCATGTGCGTGGTTCTCACGTCCCCCTGGCTGGGGTCTGGGCCCCCAGGCCACAGCAGCCTGGGTGGGCCGGCGGCTCCCGGTCCCATGAGCTGAGGCCGGCTCAGCCTCTGCGTCCAGCATCTGCTTCTGAAATCCCTGCAGCCTGGCGCCTGGCACAGTCCTTGGCACAGAGCAGCAGACAGCAAGTGCCCGAGCCATGCCCTGGCAGAGGCTGCAGGTGACGCCCCAGTCACACGCCCCAAGGGCGACATGCCCGGGACATTCTGGGCACCACGGGGAGGAGACCCGGCCATGACTGAGACACACAGGGACAGGCGGGTGGATGTGCAAATAAGTGAACACGCTGCAGGCCCAGCCGTGAGTCCCAGAGAGGGGAGTCAACATCGGACGGAGCTGGTGGTCAAATCACTGAGCACCGGGCCTCTGTGACACGGGGTGACCGCTGAGCACCGGGTCTCTGTGACGCGGGGTGCACAGGTGAAGAGGCCATACTGACCTGGGCTTCGAAGTCAGGGCCCAGACCCTGACGAGTGGGTGAGGAGGAGGCGCTCGGGACAGAGGAAAGAGCAGAAAGGGTGGGGGGGTGTCTGAAACCAGCCTGGTGCGGCGAGTCGGGCGCAGGGCAGCTGTGCATCTCGGAGGGCCTGAGGAACATTCTAGCAGCTCGTCCCCGCTGTGTTTACAGGGCCCACTTGATCCTCGCTCTGACCACAGAGAGACCTGTTGCGCCCCAGGTGGTGGTTCCGGAACAGAGCCCTAGAACCCACAGCCGTGCCCCGAGGGGCTCCCAGGGTCCCCAGGCCCCGGTGTCCCTGCTGCAGGAGGGCGGGGCCGGGCCCCAGGCACACGTGGGCGCTCCGTCAGCACTGTGGGACCCAGGAAGCAGAGGAGGGAACAGGAAAAGCCCACGTGTGCTCCTGAGCCCCCCAGGTGGCAGTCTGTGGAGAAGCACCTGGAGGAGGGGCCGTCCTGGTTCCCGGGGGGCAGCTGCACACACACCTGGAGGGTGCAGAGCCACCTGGAGGAGCGGCGGCTCCTGTGACCCGGCAGGGACACTGGCAGCTGGCCTTCCGGAAACGTGGCTTTTGTGGACAAAAAAAGGGATGGACGGGAGAGACGGCGTGACCCAAACTACTGAACTCAGCTGGTGGAAAGCAGCACTTCTGAAGTCGCCCAGACTGGAGACCCTCGCCCACGGGGTGTGGCCCCGAAGCTGTCCCCAGTGGCCTCGAGTGTGCTGCCTGGTGGGGGGGACCAGGCAGACTGTGAAGTGCCTCGTGGGGCTGGCGGGCAGTCAGTGGGGTCCCGGTCAGCCCCACCGCCACACTCACCTGGCGCAGGGGGGCCAAGACAGACCCAGAGGGTCTCAGTGGAGGGGGATGCCCCACGGAGACCCCCTGCCACCCTGGGCGCCTCGCCCCCACAGAAGGCCCACAGGGCTCGTCCCGGCCCAGGAGGTGACACGGTGGTTGTGTGTGTCCTATTAAAGACCTTGGCTGTGCCCAGCATCTCAGGGTGCGGTGTCAGCATCGCTGAATGCTCAGAGGCCTGGAGCGTCCAGGTGTACCCCAGCCCACCTGCCGTTTCACCCCGAACTTGCATAGCCAGCCTGGTGGCCACAGACTAGCCCCCCCCGTTCACCCCCCGTGTGGCATTCACCCCCAAACATGGTCCCCCGGTCTCAGAACAGCCCAGCCCCGGAGCAGGGTGGGCGCCCAGGGCTAAGTCAACACCCTACGCCCCGTCCACGCGCTCTGCGCACTCCCAGCAGGAGGCTGACGGGCCCTGCCCAGACCGCCCCACCGAATTCGCTGCCTCCGGACAAACGGCCCAGCAAACACACGTTCCTGTGCGGGCGCCTCCCTTGCTCAGCTGTGGCCATCGCTGGCCGGCCCCTGCTCAGAGCTCAGTGTGCCCGAGGCGTCCCCAGGGCCCGGGCACAGGCAGCTCCCCAGGTGGCACATTGAGGGCTGGGCCAGGAGCCAGGCCAGGCCACGCCAGCCATGCCCGGCCCCAGGAGGTCACGGCGCCTGCGTCCGCCGCCCTCGGTGCTTCCCATTTGTGCACGAACTCCCACTCCGCTGAGGGGAGGGGAACTGAAAGCCCAGGCCCGTCCCCTGCAGCCCCAAAGGGCAGGCCTGGTCCTGGGCACACGTGGTGCTTCATCGGTACTGCGTGGGTGGCTCTGTGAACAGTTGTGGGGTGACGGTGAGCCCCACAAGGGCAGGCCTGGTCCCAGATGCCCGCACGTGTCCACCCAGGCCGGGCTGGGGGGAACAGCACCCCGCTGACAGCAGCGCCGCAGTCACCACGGCGGCGTCCTCAGAGTTTTTACGATTTTAGACTCGGCGTCAGGAGCGACAGCCAGGATCCCTGACCACTGACCGCTCCGGGCCGGCGGCCGGCGCCACCCATCCCGCAGGGGGCTCCCTCTGGCTCCAAAACACACCACACGGTCAGTCCCGTCGTTCCCTCCACAGAGGACAGAACTCAGACACTCAGAGAATGTAACTGCCCCACGTGACACGGCTAGTGAACGATGGGCGGCAGCCAGGCCCTGGGCCACCCGACCCGCCACTGTTCCCTGGAAGGCACGGTGCAAGGGCTGCACGCGCATCCGGGGTGGCCGGCCCCCCAGTGACAAGGGTGGCCCCGGCCCCCAGCCCTGTGCGGCTGCACTGCGCGTGAACGGCCCTCGCAGCGGCAAGCGCGGCTCTAACAGGAACAGCGCGGCCGCCTTCCCGCGAGCCAAGTCGGCGCGTGCGCGGGGATAACGCAGACGCTCTCGAACGGTGCGCCCTGCGTCACCCCTTGAACAAACAATTCCAGGGCGTAAACGCCCGACACCCGGTCGCGCCCGCCAGGGAGCACCCTCACTGCGCTCGGGCGCTGGACCTCGAGTCTGCCTTCAAGGACTGGGGACAGGTAAGGGCAGCGCCAGCCTGCCGGCAGCAGACACCTACAGATGTTTGAGGACGGAGCTGGAATTTGTGTTAACGCCCCTGACGAATCGAAAACCGTCGGCGCGCGGGGGACGCGTCGAGGGCGCTGAACCACCCAAAGCCGATGCTCGCCGCGCTCCAAGGGCGGTTCCGCAGACGGCGCCCCGCTCCCCACGGCGCCGCGCTCCAGGCGTCGTCCGTTCACTCATTCACCCATTCAAAACGAAACAGCCCAGGGGCGTGGCAGGCGAAATGCGGCGACAGCGCACACGCACCCTGCTTGGGAGAGGCGGCCCGAGTGACCGGGCTCCACAAAGGAAGCCATGCGAGGCCTGAGCGCCCCAGGCTGGACGTGGGCCGGTCTGTCGCTGGGGGCGTGGGGGCGTGAGCCGTGCAGGAGACCACGTGGGCGTGGGTGCCTGAGCTGTGCAGTGAGAAGGCCGCTCAGCCAGGGGCCGAGTCGGGGGGCGGGGCTGAGTTGGGGGGCGGGGCCGAGTCGGGGGGCGGGGCCTCGGACCCTGGGCTGAAAGAGCTGGGACAATCTAATCTGAGAGAGACTCAGCCCAAGGCAGCACGGGCCTCATGTCACCCCAGTGCTCAACTCGGAGCGCCCAGGGCTCGAGGGACGGCAGGGCTGAGGAGGACCTGGGCCTGCCCGGCGGGGAGGACCAGCCCGTTTGCAAACCCAAAAAGTCACAGAATAAACAAGAAACCGAGCACGTCCCCGGGGCAGGTGTGTGGACAAACGGGGGTGGACTGGAAGCGGGTGCTCAAGGAAACGGTGAGGCCACCCGGGCTAGAGGAGACGGCGCCTCATCACAGGTGGCCCTCAAGGCCCCGGATGTGGCACGGAGGGACCGGGCCTGTTGTGCACAGCCTGCACCCCCAAACCTGCCACGTGGAGTCCAGTGGCCCCTGGCAAGGGGCTTAAGAGCCAGCCCCGGGGTGGGCGCCCTGCAATGGGAGTGGACGTGCCTGGCACAGGGCTGCCCAGAGCTCCGGGCGGGCAGGTGCGGGACGGTCCCCGGAGGAGCCGGGGTGCCCTGTCCGAGAGCCCTGGGACTGCTGCCCCTCGGAGCACCTGGAGGCTGTCGGAGTTACTCCGAACTCGCCACGTCCTTGTCTCATTTTGCTTTTAACGAATGACAGTGAACGCCGGCACTGGGTGCCGGACGCGCACAAGCACACGGGCTCCGCGGGTGGCGGGCAGACAACACGTCTGTCCTCAGCCATCGCTCGGCTCCCGCCGCACAGGCCCGAGCCGGCCTCCATCTGCACCCCATCCGGCTGGCTTCACGGATGAAGGGGGGTGGTCGCGACGTGTATCTTAACATGAATAAAACTTCTTGGTTTTCCCATAAATACTCTGAGATTTAGAGAACAAGGTCCAGAACGTTCTCCACGCAATTTAAATCGATCAAACCACAATCCATCTTTACAGGGAGAAGCACCCAGAGGCCACGGAGGTGCGGTCCTACCTGCGGCAGGGACTGGTGGCCCTGCCAGGAGGGCTCCATCGGCACCTCCAGGGGACCGCCTGGCCTCGTGGCCCTACCAGGAGGGCTCCATCGGCACCTCCAGGGGACCGCCTGGCCTCGTGGCCCTACCAGGAGGGCTCCAACGGCACCTCCAGGGGACCGCCTGGCCTCGTGGCCCTACCAGGAGGGCTCCAACGGCACCTCCAGGGGACCGCCTGGCCTCGTGGCCCTACCAGGAGGGCTCCAACGGCACCTCCAGGGGACCGCCTGGCCTCGTGGCCCTACCAGGAGGGCTCCAACGGCACCTCCAGGGGACCGCCTGGCCTCGTGGCCCTACCAGGAGGGCTCCAACGGCACCTCCAGGGGACCCCCTGGCCTCGTGGCCCTACCAGGAGGGCTCCAACGGCACCTCCAGGGGACCCCCTGGCCTCCGAACCTCGTCTGGCAGCGACGGGCAGCTCGCCACCTGTCTGGGCAGCCACGGTACCTGTGCCGACGGCTGCAACCGCAAGAAAGCACCCCCGGAATCTGGGGGGGGGCTTGTATTTGTCGGCACCCTCTGCCTCTGGGCCTCCCTCTGCCCTGGGTCCATCGCCTCAGGCCCCTGAAGACCGTCACATACTCTGTCCTCCAGGGCAGGGCCCCCCGAGGCTGAGTCGTTGCAGAGGGACGGTCTGGACGGAGGAGGGTGCCCACTCCCGCCACCCTCTGCTTCCTGGGCCTCCCTCAGGAAGGGGACGCGGCCATGGGGAAACGGGGCCTTCACGCTGCGAACCGTGTTTCTCCTGCTCATCCACAGGGTGTCCTGTGCTCTCTGAATGTCCCCGGCCCAGCACTGCCCACGTCAGCTTCGGCGGGTGCCTGCCTCTTCTGCTCCCAGAAATACCCGGGAGCGATCTGCAATGGTCAGTGTCACTGTTCGGAGCCACCACCCCCGGTCCTGGAAGCGACCCCGAGCACAGGAGAGCAGGCAGGTCAGTCTCAGGTGCTGGCGACTTGCTCGGCAAGTGCCCGGCGCGCAACTCGCCTGTGAAAGGGTCACGGAAAGACCTGATGCTCACGGCACCCGTTTTTTGGAAACACTGGGAAGTACACAGAGCAGACGAAGCTCCCTGTGGAGTCGCCGCCCACGGCTAACCAGCGACCACTCTAGGTCCTTTGCTCCTTTTCCACAGTTTCTGAAAACCTGGGCGCGTACGGCACATACGCTTCGCACCCTTCTCCACTCTATCCTATGCAGCAAGTGTGTTTCCCGGTCATGCGCCCATCCACCTTTTCCACGGCCGCCTGGTCCTCCGAGCGCGGGCCTCCCGTGCGCACCCGCGGCACGCCTCGCCTCGCCCGCCGGGGGGCGCGGGGTGTCGGCGGTTCCCCGGGACGAGGGCCCAGCGAACCTTCTCGTCCACACACCTTTCATGCTCTGCCCGACAAGTCTTTGAGGTGCCGTCAGTGAACACTGCTCGAGGTTTCACGTTTTTGTTCATTTTTTTAACCTATTAGACGTTACACTGTGTCACGTCGACGGCCAACGTTACGGAAAGCAGCAGAGAAGCCGGGGCGTGAGGAGCCCCCGCAGGTCGAGCCCCCGGGGGGCTGCGTTTCCAGAAGACTCGATTTAGCACAAACTCGATCCGTGGGCGGCAGGAACTCACGCGGCACAGGGGACGCTGTGCGGACACCGGCGGGGGCGGCCCCGACGCGTCGCGGACGCCTGGTGACGAGTCGCTGACAGACACCAGACGGGAACCGACTCGAAGCCCAGACGTCCGCATCGGTTCCGTGTCGGGGTGGGCGGGCCCTGGACACGGTCCCAGGAGGCCGACCCAGACGCTGAGCGCCACCCACGAGGGAGGGTCGCCGAGAACCGTGATGCAACTCGACGCGGCTTCCTCAAAACACACACGCAGACACAGAGCGATTTCTGTCTGTCGCAAGGCTGGACCCAGCTCCGGAAGCTACTGACGCGTCCTAAAAACCGGAGCCCGTGCAGCTGCGGGCGTGCGCCATCTCTGCCCTGGACTGAAGGGCCCTTAGAGAAAACCGCGGAAGGTCAAGGCTTGGGGCTCTTTTGTTATTTGAGGTCACCACGGGCCCCTGTGGCTGTCCTGGGACCCAGGTGCGCATTGAGACCATTGCCGGGAAAGTCAAGTGACAGCGTGGGAATGGCTGTGAGGGCCTGGTGGGCCACGGCCGATCCTGACGGCCCGGGTGGACCCCGGCACTGCCACGGCCGATCCCGACGGCCCGGGCGGACCCCGGCACTGCCACGGCTGATCCCGATGGCCCGGATGGACCCCAGCACTGCCACGGCTGATTCCGACGGCCCGGGTGGACCCCGGCACTGCCACGGCCGATCCCGACGGCCCGGGCGGACCCCGGCACTGCCACGGCTGATCCCGATGGCCCGAGCGGACCCCGGCACTGCCCACAATGTGCCCTGGACGTGGTGACTTCGTCAGTCACCCTTTGAGAACTGGGCCCCTAACTGGCATGTACCAAATGGCTCCAACTGCCGACCAGCCCGACTGGCCACCAGTGAACCATCTGAAGGCAGGGCCACGGTCTGACCCTGTCCTGTTCCTGACGGCCACTTGATGCCTGACACCAAGCCCACCACCAGGAGCCAGTCTAGATTTGAAATGGGGACTTCAGACTTGAGTTTCTCAGTCTTGCCCCACCAGCCTCGGTGGCAGAACCGATTCTGGCCCACCGACACCATGTAAACCAAACACACTCCGTTGCTCTCACAAGGTGCTTGAACTGCTCCGTGTCCTGCTGTGCCCGGACCCCGCTGGGCAAGGCGGGAGGGGACCCTCCCCCTCTGAGCTGCACCCATGCGAGCTCGCTGGCAGGGCCTAGCCGGGGCTCTGGGGCACCCCAGGGCTCTGGCCAGGGCACCCCTCTCCACAGCCCCATCCCGAGCAGCACAGCTGTCTTCACAGGTGACTGAGCCACGACTCAGTGCTGCTCTGCAGCTGACAGGCCGGTGTCCAGTGCCCAGTGGCAGCTGGCCCGCTGGGCAAGAAGAAAGCAGCATCGCCTCCCTCGCGGTGCCCGAAGGGGTCAGGGCTGGCCGTCGCCAGGCCCAGACGGGAGGAGATGAGGGCGGCGTGGGATGGCGCTGGCCGCCCCGCCAGGCGTGAGCACACGGCCGGGCAGGAGTGCTCCGTGGGTACCCGGGAAGTCACGGGACTTTCTGAGCTGTCCCTCGCGAGCTGAAGGCATTGCTGTCACTCCCATGACCAAAATGGACAGGGGCCTCGGCGAAGCTCCCACTGCTCACTTCGGGGCATCTGCTGACGAACGGATGGAATAAGGAACCAGGAGGGGAAAAGCCCGCTGTCCGGGAAACAGTCCCGGAGCGGCAGGTCCTCGTCCCCCAGCCTGGGCCACGCTCGCCGGAGCCACAGGGAGGGCCACACGGCCGGTCGGCTCGTGCCGGGAGAGAGGCACCCCTCAGAGGCAGCGCTGCCGCTGATCCGATGGTCCCTTCTCGGAGACGCTGACGGGTGCTTCTGAAGCGTGGATTTCCTCGTCACCTCACGGTTTACTCCCACTGTCTCCGAGGTCCGTGCGTCGCCGTTTCCGGGGAGGCTGTGGCGAGCGGGGCTGAGGAGGGACGGCGGGCCATGCCTTCCCGCCACGCCCCCGGCAAAGACATTTCTTGCTGCGTGATCGTTCTGCTTGCAGATTTCACATTTCGAGCCACAGACACTAACCAAAATCAGGTCAGCATCATTTGTCCAACACCATGAAGCCAAAGAAACTGGATAAGATCAGCCGGCCGGGAGCGAATACGCCAGGCTGGAGGCCTCGCCACGGCCGGGCTTACCGGACAATTAAAAACAGCCACTGTCCTCAAACACTCGGGCACCCATAAGCAAGACAAACAAACTTCTCTATTCCTTTTTTTTTTTTTTTCAATTTCAGAATGCTCAGTGTACCAACAGGGCCAGGATGCATTTCACTCTTGACTGGGTACAGTAAGATTGCTAATCAGGATTACTTGATTCAGTCAACACTGATTTCAATAAAAAGACCCAAAAAATTATCATAAATATAGAGAAAGTGCGGGCGGCAGTGACAGGTGATTAAAATCTCATTCACTTGGAATCGGCGTGACTCGCGGAGGCAGAGGCGGGTCAGTGGATTCGCGGGGCGATCATTATCTGCCGGCCACTTCTGAGCACAGGCACAGGACGGACGGCCGAGGGGGCCCGGGAGCAGGCTTTGAGTCGTGGCCCTCGTGAGCCACGTAGGGTGCAGGGAGCTCAGGGGAGCAGGGACGGGGCGCATGGGGTCGGGGTGCTTCAGAGGAGCACAGAGCACTCGGGCTGCCCGGAGCGCTGAGGAAGATTTCGAGGGTGAAGACAAGCCTGCCCGGGACCGCTGGGAGCATCCAGTGAGAGTCAAAGCGATACCTTCCCACACGGCAGAAGGAAAAAGGGTCTTGAAACCTGCGGGAGCCACTGCGGGTCAAGAGGACCTAGGATTGGAGGGTGCGGGGTGCAGGGGCTCTCCCGGCCCAATTGGACTACAGGCTGCACACCAGGAGATCTGGGGCCTCATGGCGAGCACTTTTTTAAAGACCCCAATGCCTCATGGGATTTCCTCGGTTCACTTCATCGTCCAGGCCCCAGTGGGGCCCCACTGCACTCTCCAGCGGGGTCAGAGCCCGCTAGGAGAAGGCAAGGGTATGGGCACGGACGGCCCTGTGGGGCTAGCCACCACCCTCGGCCTGGGCACTGGCACCCTCTGGGCACACTCTGCCTCTCCAACCGGCCCCTTCCCTCCCCCGCCTCACCCCACAGGCCCTCCCACTCTCCCCCAACTCCTTTCCAGCGGTTTCACGAGTCCAGGAGGGCCCTCTGCTCCCAGAAGCCACCCGCCCAGGGCTGCCAGAGTCACGAGTGAAACTACGGGCCCCCAGTCACATCCGAAGTGCACATAAGCAACGGCTAATGCTTAGGCCAAGTGCATCCCACGGCACTGAGACTCGCTGATGCTACAACGTTGGCATGTTCATCTGAAACTCAGATGCGACTGGGTGTCCTGTGTTTCGCGGGGCAAACTTAGCCCTGGGCTCGGTCCCTCCCCAGACCCCCCTCACGGGCCGCTGATGCTCTGCCCAAAGGTACCGGCTCCTCTCCACCTCGCAGCCACAGGTCGCCTCCCTCCCCGTCTCAGAGGCCCCCCACCTTCCAAGCAGAAACACTCCCCCCTGGGCTCCCCCAGGGGCTCGGAGCAACCCCTCCCGGCGCAGTCCCCCGTCCACAGCAGGTGCTCAAGCAGCCCTGTGACTGACTGCCCTGCACAGGGCACAGCGTGCCCCGGCGCTTCCTGCTGGCAGGCCCTGCCTCCTCTCTGGGTAACCGTGTGCCTGCCGGCTCGTCTGCATGCTGTTAAGTGGCAGGCTTAGTGCTGGGGCTGGGAACTGTGAAGCTCACACCCCCTCCCCCCCCCGCCGTTTCCCTCTCATTTACAGCTGCTCCCGCGCATGCGGCCTGCTTCTCCTGGGAAGAGGGAATCCTGGAGGCTGTGAACAAGGCGAGTGATTCCACAGGCGCCAAAGAAGCCAGCACGTGGCTGCACCCCGGGGTCCACATCCGCCATTTAGCTGCTCCTCCTGGGTCACACCTGAAGCAGCAGACATACGGCTGGGCACTGTGGAGCCTGGGAGCCCATGGTCAGCCCTCACAGAAGCCCAAGTTCAGTCGCTAAGGCAAAGCCAGGGTTCTGGAAGCTTCTGGAATCTTCTGGAAGCCTCTAGAAGCTAGCACATCAGGCCTGGATATGCCATTTTGCCTTCAGCTGCTGCCTGGTGTGTGCCAGGTGGTGATCACCAGAACATGGGGCCCATAGGCGCCTGCAGCGTCCTCGTCGGCGAGGCCACACGGGCAGGGACACAGGAAGACTCCCTGGCGTCGTGACCGCTGCTCACGGAGATTCTGGAGGGTCCCACTCTCACGACCCAGCAGCCATGCCCCCCCCACCCCCGCACACAAACCCCACTGTGATGGCGGCACGAGGCCTTCCCAGCTGTCAGAGGAAGAGGGTGCGTCCTGCTCTGCCCGGCTTGGGGTGAGGGAGGGAGGACCCCGTGCCATCAGCCCATGCACAGGGGAGCACTTGTCTGTCCCACAAACGCCTGTCAACAGAGACCCCCTGGGGGGAACGACAGGTGCCCCTGTTCCTGGGGTTCCAGACCCAAGAATTGGCCTCAAGGCCAGGAGCTTGATGGGAAGTTAGGTACGTGCCACAAGGCCAACGCACATGGATGGCCAGGGCACCCCCGCGCCACAGCCACCGCTGAGAGCCCACCGCGCCCCGCCCTGATCGAGGCCGGCGTTCCCAGCGGCAGCCCGGCTGGGCCGGCCCGTCGTCCAGCGGCCTGGAGGCCTGACCGGAACACGCTGAGGGGCGCTGCCTCAGCGCCACAGACTGAGACCCGTCCAGCCCAGAGCCCAGCCATACCGCGACCAGCAGGTGACTTCAGGCAGCGCAGAGGGGGCTCCCCACTATGGCAGGTGGCAGGAGAGGCCCAGGCACCAGGGGGGCCGGGACCAGGTGGGAAGGGACCCGGACGCCCAAGAGCTGCAGCAGTGCCCGCCCCCCTCACCGGAGGCGGGGCTTCCTGGAGCCCTGCCCCCTCACCGGGGGAGTGGCTTCCTGGAGTCCCGCCCCTCGCCGGGGGAGTGGCTTCCTGGAGTCCCGCCCCCGTCCCAGGGGAGGGGCTTCCTGGAGCCCTGCCCCTCACTGGGGGAGGGGCTTCGTGAAGTCCCGCCTCCAACACGGGGTGAGGCTTCCTGGAGTCCCGCCCCAACGCAGCTGCCGCCCAGGGTGGCGACTGCAGCTCAGAACCGCTAATGGCAATGACCAGAGTTATAAAAGACGGTAGTATACAAATTAAAGAAAAAATGGCAGATTAACTTGCACCCTGTCCTGACAGTTTATAAAACCCATTCTCTTCACTGAAGATGCACAAGAGCGGGGGACACAGGCGAGACCCCACTCCCCAGACAAAGAGCCGGACGCGACCAGGGCTCCGCCCACCCTGCCCACCCACACCACACGGCTCAGATGCCAAACGAGGGAGGGCCGTGCAGGACCCAGCAATGGCCTCTCTCGCTCTGGTGACAAGGTCCACAGCTGAGATGCAGACTAGGAAGAGGAGGGGCTGCCCGCGGACCAGGGGACGGGGTCAGGAGGCGGGGCGCGGCCCGGGGGCCCCGGAGGGTGGGCCAGGAGGCTGGGGGCGGGAGTGCAGGCAGGGGGGCGCTGCTGTGACAAGGGTCCCGCGGGAACCTCCCGGCACAGACGGGACGGAGCACCTGCCTCGAGAGATCCCGAATTTCCTGTTTCGCCTCAGATTCCTTTAAGAACTGGGCTCCATACGGTCCAGCTTATAAGGATAACCCGACACACCCAGTCCTCCAGGACATTGTCCCCGTGGCACAAACGGAAGTGGACCTTGCGCTGTGGGCAGCTGGCCGCAGGAGGCGCAAACGAGACCCTGAAATTGGAAATGGCTGCTGAAGGCAACATGCGGGTGCGCACCGCCCACTGAAGCCTTGCGCCCACAGCTGCGGTCCACAACGTGGGCGGAGCTGGAGCGCCGCCAGCGCAGGACAGATGGGGCCTTGGGGGCCAGGGCTGCAGAGAGGCTCCGGTTTGCACGGAGGGACAGGACGTCTCCACGGCAGCGTCCAGCCAAAGGACAAAGACCGGGACATTGAAAGGTCCCAACAGATTTCCCCCAGGGACTCTGAGAAGGGGATCCCCAAGAAGGAGAGACCCCCAGAAGACCATGCAGCCCCAGGAGCCAATGGGCAGTGTTAAAAAAAAAAAAAAAAAAAAAAAGGAGAGAGACTTTTGTCCCATTTTCCAGCTCTGCGCGAGCCCATGGCCTGCCACCTCTGCAGGTCACGGGGTCCATCAATACATTGGCACGTGCGTCTTCCAGCAGGTCCATGGGGACCGGGGTGGGGGGCAGCTACCTGCACCCCTGGCCAGCACCAGCATCACAATCGGGCCCTTGGCAGAGGGAACACCACCCACTCCTTGCCTACTGGGTGGCCCAGGGCACAAGGTCTGGGTCCCAGCTGGGTCTAGCAGAGACGCTCTCCCTCTCCCTCTCCGCCATGGCCCGGCCAGCCTCACCACTGCTCCGAGGAAGTGCCTCCCTCCCCAAGCCCGTCCACCAGTCCGCATCACATGTGACAGTTCCCGAGGGACTTCCAGGGAAACCACCCCTAAAAGGTGAGCAAGCCTTATGGAAAACTGCCCTTTTCCTACATACTGTTATTTTCTCTGAAGTGGGCAAAGGGGCCAATTTCTATAAAATATGTAAATTGAAGTACTCATAAGTAGCACAAGCCATTTCCTGGCATGTTCGTCTGTGTCAGGAACACGTCTCCGTCCGTAACATTACAAGCTGTAAAGAGACCTAAACATACACATCCTCCGGGAAAACCCAGCAGGGACTTTCTCCCGCTGTCGGGTGAGTTTTCTGTCCGGGCCGTTTGGAGGGGACGCCCTGGTCCCCACGTGCGGCATCCCCAGCCAACCCCTCAGGAAACAGCACGTGTTGCATTCGAGAATGAAACCAGTGGTTTAAAAAAAGTTTTTGGCAGAAAGAGAAAAATGAGTAAATACTGTTGGATGGACGGCGGGCAGGCACGATCGCGCTCATTGGCGGGCGGCTGAGTGGCTGTCTCGCCAGCTGTCACCAGAGAGGACGCACTGACCACAGCCGACAGCCAGCCCCCGCCCCCCACATCCAGGGGTCCGGCCGGGCCTCAAGCCCTTCCAGGCCACTGAGGCAGGGGGAGAAGGCCGGATGCTTTCTAGGGCCTTCGTGGCTCATGAAACCAACCTGGAGAGGAGGACTCGGGGGCAGGCCCAGGACAGTCCCAGTGGCCGGCCTTCTGGATCCCATCAGATTGACAGAGGATGAAGACATGGGCTCACGGAAGCGACCAGTTGTCATCTGATAACTCAATTATCCCAACTCGGTCCTTTCAAAGCCTCCTTGAACCTCTGACCTGTCCCAAACAAACAAGGCTTCTTTGTGTCTCCCTTCTTCCTGTGAAATGCCAAAGCCACTCCACTGCACGAAATAACTTTGGAACCTCAAGTTCATGACATTTATGCGACAGATAATCGCACCCTCCAGAAGGCGCACCTAAGCAGGGGGCGGCCCAGACGGCTTTCTAAGACGCTGCTCTTTGTGAGAACGAGGAGGGAACAAAGTGGTCACGGCGCCGACCGCGCCGGCGGAGGAGACGCTCTCCAAGCGGCGGCCGCACCGTCCTCCTCCGTCATCACCCCCGCCGCCCCCCCCCCCCGGGGGCCCGCCTGTCACCTCACGAGTGACGGACAACATGCCGAGGACCGCTTAAAACCTGAAAACTGCGTTAGGATTTAACTCGACGTAAACACCTCCAGACTTCCCCAAAAACACAAGTAACCAACGATGACAATCTAAGTTCTCACCGCCACCGTCCGGTGACGGACGCAAACCTTCCTTCGGATGCGATAAGGTTCTTCCTGCGCAGGTTTCGTGGAAAGACGTGCATCTTGGTGTTGTGTTCGGTTTGTTTTTCCAAACTCGGTGAGGAAATGGGTCCGGGGGAACCCCGAGCACAGCCAGCCCCCCAGGGGTCCGGGGGAACCCCGAGCACAGCCAGCCCCCCAGGGGCCCGGGGGAACCCCGAGCACAGCCAGCCCCCCAGGGGTCCGGGGGAACCCCGAGCACTGCCAGCCCCCCAGGCCGCGGCAGTTGCATTTTCTACAGAAGACGCGCAGGCGTGTACACCCTGCTGCCCCGGGCTCTCCCGTCACAGAGCAGATCCAGACCGATGCCCTCTCGGCACCTCCAGCCGCCAGTGCGAGAGTCCCGCGCGGAACGCGAGGTCCAGGGCGTCGAGGGCCAGCGCCTCCGCGAGCTGACCCTGGACCCCGTCTAATTTCTCACAGGCCGAGGAACCGTGCCGTGGTGACGGCCGCCCTCACGTCTCCGCGCCCCGCATTCCGGCGGCTCACAGGTGACTGCACCGCGCCCTGTGCACGCCTCTGGTCCCGGGCGAGGGGGCCCCGTGCCCCTCTGGCCCTAGACAAGTGGGCTCCCCGAGTCCCTCTGGGCCACATCTCCCCAAGGGTCTCTTTCCAGGTGCCCCTCTACGGGGACGATCTCAGCCTCACAGGTGAGTGAGCTCTCGGCCCCACCGCTCCGCCCAGCACGGGGCAGGAGCTCGCTCGCCGGCTACACTTACTTATCAGACCCAAATCCACGCCAACTGGCCACCTCCCCGCACACAGAAGCGGGCCATCTCTGCACACTGGCGAGCCCTCACCCCTCTCCAAGTACCCCAGGCCCCCACGTGAGACGCCATCACAAAACCCGTCACCTTTCACGGGGCTGAGAGGGGCCCCCCAGAAGCCCAAACGCGGAGTCCCCTGGCGGTGGGCCGCGAGCCCCACGGGCCTGCTGGCCGTGCGGGGGGTGTCCCCAGCACCCGCCATAGCGCTGGCGTGGAGGGTGGGTGAATCCCCACGGCCCCCCGCCCAGCTTCTTAGAGTCCCCACCCTGAGGAGGGCGTAGCATCCTCACAGGGCCGGGGCTGTCAGAGGCGCATCCTGCAACGAGCCCGCCGCTCAGGGGCACTCGGTGACCGTGGGCCCCGATGACTGTCTTGGCTGTGAGTGTTGCAGTTTGTCACGACAGGGCTGCCGGCGGCTGGTGCTGCCCCGGTCCTCCACACGGCCACTGAGCAGTGGAGCGGGGTGGGAGGGGCGGCCTCGGCCCTCCTGCTGGCACCCCGAAAGTCCTCCAGGCCTCATCTGCGAGGGCGGCCGGGGCGCTGCGGGCAGTCGGGCCCGTCCACGCACAGGGCACGCCCTCCCCAGAGCCAGGCACCGGGGCCGGCCACCGCGAGGCGGCCGAGCGGGCAGGTGGGCGCGGGGCCAGGGCCCGCCCACGCCACGGGGGGGGGCGGGGGACCGCCTGCACCCAGGAATCTGAGAAGCACGTGTGCATTTACATCAGGAAAGTGAACGTCCTACCTCGAAAGGTAGGTTGAGAGGGACGTGCACCCAGCAGCCTCGCCCGCTGGAAGGCGTCAAGCCGGAGGGATGAAAGAGCCCAGCGGCAGCTTAGCGGGACTTAGCGGGCTATCAGCTTACAGGTCAGCGGGCGACGCGAGACGAGCCGGGCTGGGGCTCCGGGCCCTCGCTCAGAAGCGAGAGGCGCCAAAGCTCAAGAGCACGGGGCGGGGACGACTCACGCTTCTGCCCCACCTCGGCCGTCACTCCTGGGCCGCCCGGCGCCCAGGGCCTGGAGAAGGGGCCCCACTGCCCTTCCGGAGGCCGGCGGGGCTGCCCTGCCACCCAGGAAAGGCAGCGAGACCTGGGTGAAGGGCCGGGGGCCACAGAGCTGCAGGAGAAGGGGCCCGGCCACGGCCACCGGCCCTCGGGGTGCGGAGTCTGAGACAGCCGAGGGAGGACCGGCAGGGTCTCGGCGGGCGGGGCTGGGGACGGCCTTCCACACCCCGCGTCAGGAGACTGAGGGTGGCCCTGCCGTGGGGGTGTCAGGGGAGGCCAAGTGGACCGGGCAGTCCTCAGAGGTCCAGACACGGGAGACAGGACCTGGGCGAAGGCGCCGACGGGGGCCCTGCCGAAGTCACAAGGTCCACGGGCAGAGAGCAGACGCTGGCCGGGCCGTGCACACAGAGTGTGGGTGGGGGAGGGGGTCACGGGCCCACGGGACAGATGCACGCGGACCTAGCAGAATGCCAGGAAGGCCACACCGCTCCGGCCACGAGACGCCTCCCGTCGTAGGGGAGCCCGGACCCCCGCTCAAGGCCGCCCCCCGGCCCCCGGCTGCTCAGGACCGGTCCCTCCACGTGGAGGGGCCTCTGAACGCTCGGGAGACAGAGCCGTGGCTGTGCGGGGGGCGCGCATGCCTCTGCGGAAGCCGGGAGACTTTAGGACGTTTCCCAGACGGGAAGACGCCCCCGCCGGTCCGGGACGCGCCCCTCGTCCCGTGGGTCGCCGACCCAGGACAGCGACGAAAGATGCACTGACAAAACCAGCCCCCCAAATCACAGACACAGAAAAGACGTTTCACACAGACGCTGTGGGGAAAAGCTCTTGGGTCAATTCCAAAGCAAACAGGGCCGATTGAAGGTCCACTGGCCGCCTTCCCAGAGTCCCCAGCGCCTGAAAGGACGTGCCACAGGCCGCGGGACAGCGACAGGGCACCCACGAGCTCTGCGCTCACCAGGTGAAGTTGACTGAAAGGCAGGTAATTCAGGCCCAAGGGGAGCTGGGGAAATGGGGGGGGGGCATCTAAAGCCGCCTACTTCTCCAACACTTGCCTACTTGCAAATCTGGCGATCGCCTTTGACTATATATCATCAGTAAGATCTTATTTTTAAATGGAATTGATGGCAAACTGCATTAAATATTTACTGCTGGTTTTAAAAGACCAAAATGAGCCACTCCTCCCACACATTTAGCCGGGGGTTCGGGGGGGGTGGTGCATTTCTGTGCAGAATGGGTAACAGGCGTTTGTTGGGAAGCCAGTTCCCCGGGTGTCCCTGTGACTCTGGACCACAGGTGACATGAATCCGGTGGACCTTAGAGTAAGATACATTCTCATGTAAGGTGTTTACTTATTTATTGCTTCCTAATGGATGTTTTTCTACAGATTCTAAAAGAAAGGCTGCAGAGGAGAACAGACTCCTGTCCTTCGTTCTCAACTGCTCTGCCGGCATGATGGGAAGCACCTGGGTCACTCCCCTGGCAGCTCAAAAAGCCGCCTGCTTCTCCCACACAAACAAGGCCAGACTGCACGCTGCCCGGCGGCCCCTCAGCAAGCCGGGCCCGACCCCGCGTTCCCGTCGGAGGGGACTCCAGCGGCCCTCCACGGGCAAATAAACAGCAAACACTTACAGGGGACAGCTTTGCAGGGCTGGCTCCTTAATCAACAGTTAAAGAAGCAAATTGGATTTGCCCTATCGCAAAAAAAAAAATTAATTCCAGATTGTCGTTTTTGTCTTAAGTACAAGAAGGTTTGTCTTATAGGCTTGGCTGGCTAATTTCATTTTAAAAGTATCTCTAAAATTTGACATCCCTCGGGACCTGTGGTTTTCTCCATCATTATATAACTGTAAACTTCTGGATGTTAGAGATTGGATAATTCCTTTCAGCTGGGCCTGGCCTGCAGCACGCCTGGACGCTAAGGGTGAGTGCCAACGGCTCGCCAGTTCCCAGTCAAGCTCGGGATCGAGAAGAGTCCCCAGCACGCAGCTCGAAAGTTGCAGTGTGCGGGATGGCCCCTCTCTATTTTCCTCAATACCTCTTCTCTCTCTGCTCTCAGTTAAGAGAACTGTTAGACATTCTTCCGACAGGCCGCGTCTGTACTAGTGAAAACGGAAGAGAAACAGAGTCGCCTTTCAGGCTTCCGGGCTTGGTCTCATCGAGCAGTTTTCTGTGCTGAGCTCGCTGGAGCCATATGTTCACAAATGTTCACAAAGCGTCATGGAAGGAAGCCGGCCGGCAGCCGCAGCCGAGACTGTGACGTGCTCCATGAGACGGGCAGCGCGCAAGGCCCGGCGCGTGCGTTCTCGGCGCGACTCGTGCCCGCTCCGCCGCTTGGCGGGGGGGCCCAAGTCGAGGCGCGCGACCCCGCCCGTGTGCCGCTGTGACAGCCTTCGCGTTTTAACCCATGATTTTTACACCGTGCGAAAAGAAAAATACCACTCTTCTGGTAATCAAGTCATTCCTTTAAAATTCTAAATAAAATGAGAATTTTATTAAAGATATTTATCTCATACAACAAGAATAAAATCAATTTGCACTGCCGGCCCAGCACCCAGTTACTGTTTACTTGCAGGGGGCGGGGGGAGCCTGTCGCTCGGCAGATGGGCCCAGGAGCAGGACGCCCAGCGCACTTCCTGCAGGACGCTGGCCTGGCGGCTGGACGCGGAGCAGGGCATTTTTATTGTTAATCAATGCCAATCAATTCCGAGCCTTGATGTTAAATAGGGATCAATACCACCGGGCTGCGGATGAGATCTGATTTCAATTGGTGAGCAAACCTGCAGAAGTTTTTAATCATAAGGTAAATCAAGACCGGGAACATAAGTCAGATGAATTAATACAGGTCCGTGCAGGACCTCTCCCGCCGCAGAGCCGGCACGGGGAAATTTCTGTCATATTTCATTATCGCTCTCGGGCCAAGCCGAAGGCGGCGTTTGGGGAGCGTTTCCTCGGCGGAAGCTGGCGCCCCTCACGCCGCACGGCGGGTCCTCCCGCAACTGCAGGCGGCCGGTCCACCGAGTACAGTTATACGTATGCCCCATGAATCTCATTTTATGCGATTAAGATCCATAAAAATTCAATAGCTTTTCTTCTGCAATTCACATTTTACCTGGTGAAATATCATAAGAATTTCATTATCTTTGCAGCTGTTGCCTGGGATCAAGCAAAGGTTATTATCCTCTTCGAAAACACTATAGAATATGTACGAAAATGTCAGGAGAACTGGGCATTTAAAGCTTGATTTTTTAAAAGAAAAACACTGTCTGAAGTTTAGAATAAACTGTACTTGACATTTATGTACCATGATGCATTTCTTGGTAAACTGATTTTGCAAGGAAATTCTTTGAATTCGACTCTGTGACTGGATTGTAAAAGGAAAAGGGAAATGGGAGGGCTGGGGGGAGGGCTGGGGGGAGAGGTGGGGGGGAGGTGGGGGGGAGGGAGGGAGGGAGGGAGGGAGGCAGGAGGGGGTGGCGCGGCACTCAGATCTGCCGCTCTCCCCGCACCAGGCCCTACAGGATTTCTTAACCTTTCAGATAACCATCACGGGCAAGATAACTCCGAGGACCCTCACCGATCGCCACGGCCTAAGCCGATGGGTCGTTCAGGCCCGTTTACAGCGTTTGAAGAGAAACGGGCGGTGCCGAGGTGATTGATCAGAACGCTCTGCAAATCGTGCGGATTCCGCGCCGGCCTCCGGCCGCCCCTGCTCGGGTTCCGTCTATGATGATAAATTAGCATTAGATGGAACCTAATGAGTTTACTAAACATTTGGGATTTGTGCTAATAAACTAGCTGGCTGTGAACTAGCAGAAGCAATGAGCAGTCCCGGGGCTCCCTCTTATCTCCGCACATGACAGTGAAACCACGCTTCCAATCTGCGATCAATTCATCATCCGACACCATTGTACATTCTTCACAAAAAGATAATTACTGCTTCCCTGGATCAGAACACTCATATTTCCTTCGAATTGCAGGTCTCGCTAGCAGACGCTGTCACCACTTCCTCCGAGCCCCACTATACAGCTCTATTTATGATCATTATTTTCGCCTAAACAAGCCTTTTTCCTCGACTTGATAACGAAACCCGCTATGATGAGAAGGGAACAGTTAAGGCATTGTTTCCTCTGCGGAGTGCTTTTACGTTTAGTGGAGGCCGCTGACAAATATTTTATTCAGGGCATTAGTAAAAGTTTCCACTCGTTAGAAGATAGCGCTTCCATTTCCTCACCGCCCCCCCACACCCTCAAAAAAAAAAAAAAAAAAAAATCCCGTTCCAGGCTCTGATTTGTTAAGAAACAGAAAGGGAGCAAGAGTGAGGCGAGTCATGTAACAGAGAATAAATCAAAACGTGATTAAAAAGGCCGTGGCGGGTTTCACACCCACGGCCCCCGCTCCGCGGCCCGCATGCTTCTAGCCGCTCCCCTCGCCTGCCGGGGTCGCCCTACCGACTGGTCAACTCTGTGTGACCCCAGCACAGGCAATAAATTACCATAACACACAACTCTGAAACAATGTAAATTAGTTACTGCTCACAGCCTAATAAATGGGAACAAATGTGTTTGGGGCTGGAATGGGGTTCTGGATGCTGTAATTGCTGGGAATAATTATAATGGGGTCTCAGGAAACATGAGCAGCAGTCACTTGTCATGACAAACACCCTCAGCCCAGCGAACACGCTCCTGACCGCAACACTGTGCCAGCCAGATCGCTTTTTCCTTAAAGTGGAAAGGCACTTAACGCACCTAGCTTTATTCCCGCTCGTGGACGAAAGCCTTTCTAAAACCATAATGCACATCTCTGTGTCATCCTATTCTGAACCGAGGCAAGTGTGTTCTCACGGCGCAGCTCTCCCTGGGACTGCAGCTGGGGTGCTGGACTCCGCAGGAGCGGTGAGCCCGGCACCGAAGCGCCGGTGGCCGGCGGACGCGGGAGAGAACCTCTCACGGGCGGGGGCAGCGGCACCCAGCGGGACCTGCATTTGGGCTGCATGAGGTGCGCCTCTGGGCGCGGGGCCCAGCCGCCTGTTTATTAACTTGCATAACTCATTTATTTGTTCAAAGTAATGATCTTGGGGAAAGGGCTGTTATATTTAGAACCTGCTTGTCAAATTTAATAAATGATAGTTATTGCCATTTTTTCCCCCTGAAAGCACTTTCCCAGATCCTTCCCACCTCTCCCTGGGGCCCCCACCGGCCGCGGACCGATGGGCAGCCGGCCTCTCCGTAACTGATGGCTGCTGCCCGGTGGCCGGCTCGGGCCGCTGACCTCGGACGATGGGGATGGGCGTCCCGTCCAATCCAACGCCCACTTACTTCCTGGCCCGATCTTCCTATGTCAGAGGACGAACCGCTTCATTGAGGAAATGGAAGTGGATGGGGACCACCCCGTAACGGCCCAGCAGGAAGGGGAGACCCGGAGGGCGGCGGGGGCCACCCCAGCCCCACGCCCTGCCCGGCTCACAAACCTCCCCTAACGTGGAACAAATGCTATGGGTGAGAGCTCGCGCTTAACCATAAAAACCTGCATTACTCTGTCTCGTATTAAATACCACATATAACTCTCGGCAGGTTTTATGTTGTGTTTTACTGTCCGCAATGGCTAAAGCTGGCCTAACATTTTGTTTGGCAATTAGGAAAATTTGTAGTTTAATTTATTAAACCAAAAAAAAAACCCAACGACTACACTGAACGCTGAATTCATTCCATTTTTATGCCACAGTGCTGCACATCTGCCTTCCCAACAGTTTACTCATCCTCCTCGTACGGCCTGTGCTATTTAAATACTTGGAAAAACTATCTATAGGAAAATGCCCTGATAATAAACAAGAACTGAGCCGTGCCGCTTCAATAAATTCTTGGTAAATAGTTTAAATGTTTTCATTTCTTTGCAAAGAAGTGAATTGCTTTAAGAAAAAAAAAAAATGGGGTGGGACAAGTAAACTGCCAAAAAGCCACGAGAATCCCACAGACAACAACCAAGTATCAAAACACGATGCGCCACGATACGCTCAGGAGCAAAGATCACAAAACACCAGGACATTAAACGAAAGGAAAATATTTCTCAGGAACCTTTAAGGAAAAAAAAAAAAATGAAATCCAAAAAGTATTATCAGTGGCTAGCTATAAAGCCACAGAAAACACATGCGAGAACCTTAAATGTATATTTCTAAGTGAAATGTATATTTCTAAGCGGAAGAACCCCGTCTGAAAAGGCTACACGCTATACGATTTCAACTATAGGACATTCTGGAAAAGACGAAAGTGTGGAGACAGGGAAAAGATCGGCGGTTGCCAGGGGCTTAAATGAGGGGGGCAACAGGACCTTCGGAGCAGCGAAACTCCTGCGATAGTAAACGGGGGACACTTGTCATCACGCATTTGTCAAAACTCATACTGCGAACAACGGCCAGGGTGAGCTCTAATGTAAACTACGGCCTTTAGTTAATCACAACATGTCACCGGTGGTTCACTGACTGCAACAATGTATCACACTAACGCAAGTCGTTACTGATAGGGAAGGGGGGGTTATGGGGACTCTACTTTCTGCTCATGTTTCTGAAAACCTAAAACTACTCTAAACAATAAAGTCTATTAATTTTTCCAAAAAGCATTATCAGGATACCTACGTCAAATGTAAAGGGACAAAATGCCAAGTTGGGGTGGCCTGTCGCGGGTGCGACTCCGTGTCCCTGCCCTCTGGGCGCCAGCTCCCCAGCACCCATTTCTGTCTCGCAGTCTGCCCTCCTGGCCGCGGGGTGCCCTTCCCGGGAGCCAGACACGAGGGTCTGGGCCCTGACACCTGGGGAAGGGCATCCGCAGGACCGCGTCAGAACCGTGTTTAGATGGACGCCCGCCGGCCACACCGCTGGACGCTGGGGGAACTCCTCCTGCACCCCCTCCCCCTCCCCGATGCCAAGTCGGCTTTGCTGGGCGTCACCTAAAACCCGAGGGGCCGCTCGCTCGCTGGGGCTCCTGTGCGGGCCCCGCGCCCTGCCGCGCGGGCGTGACGCGGGGGGGCGGGCTGCCCGCCGTGCCCGTCATCGAATCCCACGCTCGTGCTGTGCCACCCTCAGAGGGCCCCAGACCAGGCGTGGACTCCGGACCTGTGTCCGGTGACTCCATAACATCCAGAATGGCCATTTCGATGAAAATTTGCAGGGAGGGTGGGGGCGGGGGGATAGGGGGCGGGTTGTATGAGGCCACTGTTGAAGCCCGCACTCGGGTGGCAGGCCTCAAGGGTCAAGGTTGGTCTTCCCCGCTTGGGAAATTCGTCATCACGAGGGCAAATGTTTGTAGGGCCTGAACACTGCCAAGTGCTGTCTTGTTCTGACATGGCACCCTGCCCCGGCTGTTTTCTGCTGGGCGTGGGGGGAGGGGGAGGGCGGAGGCGGGGGCGCGGCCGGGGGGGTGGCTGGGGCTGCGTCTGGGCCAGGGCGGCCCCCGCCCCAGATGTGCGCGCCCCGCACACCCAGCAGAGACACGCTGGAGCCGACTCCTTCCGCCAGCGCGGCCTGGGCCCTGCGTCCCCCCACGGCTCACACTGGAACCTTCCTTTCCCACATGCTAAACTCATTTCCTCGTGAATTACTGGGGAGGCGCGGCGCGGCCCCCTCCGCTGCGGCCACCGCGGCCACCGCTGCCGCATCCATGCATGGTGTTTTCTGGCTGAGCGACTTCTGGGAAGGAATTATGGAGGGATATTTTTCATTTGTTTTGTTTGTAAAGGGAAGAGGAAATGAGTGATTCGAAAACAACCAAAATGAGAGTTTCCCTATTACCCCCCCACAGGGCTCGTCATCTGATTGTTGGCCAATTTACAGCGTTTATGATGTTGACAGATATGCCTGGCTGTTTTCTGAATAAAGAGTTTGGAAAACAGTTTTCTCGAGCCTCTGCGATTTAATGAACGCTAGTTACCCCAAAGTCTAAGGAGCTTATAAAATACCACCGAAAAACCCTTGACACATAAAATTCCTCCACTTATTTCTCTAAATTATGGGCATATTTCTATTTTAAAGCATTAATAATGCCAGCATAATGTCTCATTATATAGGGTTTTGACCACAAACATTTTTGGGAGATTTGCTACGAAGATAAACAAACAAGAGGAGCTTGTGTTCTGGCGAGCCGGCGGGAGGGAATGGTTTTCATTTTCTCGGAGTGTAAGCTCTCGAAGCCTTGCCAAGTACAGGTTAAGCTCCGTGAGTTTTCACTTCCTGTGCCCCTACATGTCAATCACTTCCTGTCTGCAACGAACGACAATCTCCATCATTAGCGCTTGGAATTTTTATCTCCTCCAACGAGCCTCCCGTTGCCGCTGTTAGTTTGAATTCTGATAAATTATTCACCATCTTTGAAAAGTAACCGAAAATTACAGCCTCCCCGTGAGCCACCTGCGTGCAGTGAGGACCACGGGCCCCCTGGCTCGCCTCCTAAACGCTCTGACGGGGCCGGCGTCGCCGGCTTCTTCGGCGGCATGGGAAGGCCTCTGGCCAGCCCCAATTATCTTCTGGTGCACAGAGTAATTATTTGCTTCCTGTAAGCATGCGTAACAGAACCCCGAGTTTGGACGGCCTTCCACAAGGTAATCCAATTCATCCAAGCCATCCTAACACAATTACAGGCACTGGCAATATCTTTGCTTTTCACCTGATCAGGCCGCCGCAGAGGCGCGGCATGGCTTGCGTCAACATACGTCCTGGACTATAGCTTCTGACAGCCCTGCGCCCGGCACCCCCCCCTGCCCCCCTGCCCCCCCCCCCCGCGTTTGCATGCGCTGCCGAGCGCCGCCCCGGCCCGGCACACAGCGGCTCCGAGGCTTCTCCTGTGCACGAGCGACGGGCATCGGCGTGTTTCAGAGCGCTGCGGAAGTCATTAGGGGTGTGTGGCTCGTTTTAAAACCCAGCCCTGCGCTGGCCTGGCCCTGGAGTCCTCCCCCAAGCCAGGCGGCCGTAAATCTCCGCAGGCCGCCCTCCTCGGCCTAGACCAGAGGTGTGGGCTCTGGGCCTGGTGGCAGCCTTGCCGACTGCCCTCCCCCCGCCCCGGCCATGGCCGCGCTCACCGCTGGCACACGGTGGCAGCCGGCACGCAGACCTAGCACGTGCGGTGTAGACTCCAATCCCGGGGCTGCCAGGAAGAGGGACATACACAGTGGGAACCGCTCCCGGTGTCCCCCTGTCGAAGCGAGAGCCTGTCACGGTGGCTCCACAATGCGACTCCTCCTTTTCTGTCTGTGTTCGGAGGGTTATGGGGGGAAATTATTAGAGGATGCATGAGCGTGGCGAGCTTTTTGCCTCTCTCAGCTGGCGTGCCAGGGGCCAAAACAGCCGCTCACACCTGAGCGCGGCGAAGCCAGCGGGGCCGGCGCCAGGCAGAGTCGGAGGCTCCGCAGCCACGGCGGTCTTCCAGAGTGCGCCCGCCCTCGCGTCGCCAAGTTTCTAGGCCGTATTTCCCCGTCGCTGACGTCCCAATGCATTAAAACAGGCCCTGGACCAGAGAGCGTCTCAAACGCACAGTCAGCGCCAAGAGGAGGACTCGGGGAGGCCGAGGCCCGCTCGCTGACAAGCGCGTTCACAGCTCTAAGGAAGCCGAGAAGGAGAAATTAACACCCAACTATACTGTTTTCATTGCGCCATGCAGATGAAATGACAAGCTGTCGTTTAAGAAGTTAATAAACAGTCTCCGATTTGCAGGTTATCCAAATGCTGCTGCATCGCAAACCTTGGATCACTAAATGGTGTGTAATTAAAATTATTTTTAAAATCCTCCTTGACAGGCCGGGGCTTAGCCAAAATGTAAATGACATTAAAGAAGACAATGAATTTAATTTTATTTAATGTCCCTTTTTGCAGATCCTCATTTACATAGCATTTTTAACAAAAGCGTTGACCTTATAAACGCTGGCATTTGTACAGCTCCCTCAGAGTTGGATTTAATCACGGCCGTGCAAAGCCATGAGGGAGGAAGCTTTAAGTTCTGTGCCTGGAGATGGAGTAGGAATAAAAACATTGGGACTGGTCAAATGTTTGTCCTCCCCGCTTCTGAAAACAACCTGACAAGAAGATGTAGGGGGCTGGGGAATACCCCGGCGCTGTTTGTAAGGCTTGGTAATAATCATACATAATCGTTTGGAAATATAGCTAATAAAAAATATAATGAGTGTTCAGCAAAATCGGCATTAGGCCCAAATTACATGATATTAATACTTGAACAGGTGCAGAAAGGCGCTTTAAATGAGGTAAATGAATAAAATGTCCCAGAGCACAACTGTGTGTGCTGACAAAAAGTCAATGCCATGAATAATTCAGCGAGGAGGACTGCCAGCAAAGGTCGGCTCTCTGTGACCTTTGTGACAGGAAGTGAAAGGAAACACTGTTGACTGAAAGAAAGAAAGAAAGAAAGAAAGAAAGAAAGAAAGAAAAGAAAATCTCCAATTGGTCTTCAGCTACTGCCCCCGTCCTGCAGTCACTTTAAAGGTGTAAACTTAAAACTCACGAGTGAATCAGAGTGAGGCCTTGGGGGGCTGAGGGGCACAGAGTTAAAACGGGTGGTAGTTGGGGCATCCGACCAAAGACGATGTGGAGTCGCAGACAATGAAAGGTTAAGTAAATAATATTTTTCTACAACCCAATGTCAATTATGTATAAAAATCTGAGGTCAGCTGAAAAGTATTTTCAGAGCCCACAAGGTTGAAATTTTGTAACAGCTGTTAAATATGACAAAACTTTCCTCCCCACCCCACCCCCCACCCTCCAAACTAAAGCTATTCCAAACTCTGTATGAAAGAAAATGGGATAAGCAGATGTCTGGCTTGCAGACAGGCAAGTAGGACAGACTTGGAAATGGTAAGTCTCCCGAACTCTGCAGGCCGGTGCCAGGTTTGCTGGGGAGGGGGCACTGCGGGCCGCAGAGATGCCAGCGAGGCCGGCCCTGAGCCGGTGCCATCTGGAACCGCCCCGCCGAGCACACTGCGGGCGCGGCACCCAGCAAGGCGCGCGACCCGGCCCGCTCGGGCGGCCGCGGCGCCCCCACCGGCGGCCCTCCCAGCTTTGACAACTGGACCCTGCACGTCCGGTCCGCTGAGGCCGAGCGGGGACCAGGGGGGTTAGAGCGGGCGCCCCCGGGCACCTCCACGGAGCCCGAGGCAGCACCGCGATGGCACGGGAGGAGGACGGTGGCCAAAGTGTGGTTTTGGTTTAGCAGCTACACCGACATCCTGTAATCATTTACAGCCCTTGGAATGCAAGGGTGAAACAGGAGAGATTTATCTGCTCACAGCCGGGATGTGTGGACAATGGGTGTCCCTAACGAAGACCATCTGCTTTTGTGTTTTCCCAGAAAACGATACCCCATCCTTTTCAGCAGTACCGTAAAACCCTGCGCGCGTGAGCGCGCGCACACACACACACACACACACACGCGCGCGCGCGCGGGTCTGGGAGCATGGGTGCACGCGCGCCCCTCCCCCGCAGGGCCCCGCGCCCTCCACCCGCGCCTCTCCTCCGCGCCCCCAACGGCCGCGCGATTCACTTCACAACCTTACGTGTCTCCTCTACCCCATGAGTTGTTATGTCATTTTAAATGCACCGTAGTATAATTATATTTGTGGAGCTATAAAAAAATGGTTTCTCTAGCATTGTTTTACGAGGAAGAAAATAGTTAAGGTAAGTGAAACCTTCACAATAAAAGGGTTTCGTAACGCAAAAGACCCTCTTTCCCCCTCTTTTTTGCTCTGAAGGGTCTTCTACGCTGTTCATAAGCATTTAATGCTTCTGAAAGATAACGGAACTAAATTGTGTAATTAATTGATTGAAGGCGTCAGAGTCTATAGAATGTGATTCGCCCTCCAGAGCAGGGAGCTGGCTTCTCCGTCCTCAGAAGGGAGAGGCGGCTCGGCTTGCCGGAAGAGCCTCGGAGTGGCTTAGAACAAATGTGGGCCCATTGATCTCAATTCAGGTTGGAATTATTGGTTTATATCCTCAGGACAAATATGCCTTATCTGGTCAGACCCTGCTAAATGTATCCGAAGGCCACACGGAGCTGGCGAAGCACGTTGTATGTAATTCTTTTTTAAGCCAACTAACCCAGTGCTGACAGCGCCGATGGGGACCTGTGGGCTGACTCGCCGACCCGACGGGGTATGTTACTCTGCGGTACTCGTGAGGACACACGGGCTAGAAACACAGCATGAGCAACTGACTTTAGGAGGCCACACGCACCCCACAGAAATGATTATCATTATGAAACTGAAACACATCTCGGTGGCAAAAGCCTGCCCAGCTCTGAAACGGCCCCCTCCTGCGGGCGTTTCCCTGCCCCTGATTAGCACAACTTGCCTCGGTGAACAGCAAAGTCTTCATTTTCCCCCTAGAAATATGCCCCAAACTGAAGATTGTGCCCATGCCGCAATCATTACACAAGGATTCACATCAAGCAACAAAATGCAAATAGTACTTTGTCATTGTAAGTGACAGCTCTCTTAAGAATGGTAAAAATGTACATGCTATTTGTCATTACATAAAACTAACCTTACCTTAACATCCCTAACATGGAAGGTGATTAAAATTCCCATAAAATTGTCATATCTTTGAATTTAGAAGCAGAACAGATTTTTCATCAATAATTAAGACCTCCGAAGCATTTAAGCCAGGCGCAAATGGAGCTGCAATCCTCCTCGTTCAAATAAACTTGGTAAACCCATTAACCACATGTTTTTACATTTTCCCCTCCTCTCCTGCTTCTGGAATACCGAACGATCACAAACTTCTCTTAGGTGAGAGAGAGATCAGTCACCTCAGCACATGTTTTAATTAACCAAATATAAGAGCGCATCCACTCAGACCAGAGTTAAGGAACACACCCTCGCCTCTCCGGGTGGGGGGGGTCCTCCCACCATGTGGCAAGGGTTAGTCAGGATCCACGGTCACCAGATGACTGAATGTTACACAAACCCAAAGTGGTTTTGAAGGGAAAACGCAGCATCCGAAACGGGAGCGTGGGCGACGAGGCCGCCCCGCCATCGAGCCGCACTGGAAACCTCGCGACGTGAAAAACACATCGACATCACCCACTGAAGACAACTCCGGGGACGGAACGCTTCACGACCCCGCGTGACGAGCAAACACGCACAGCCTTTTCACGCATCTGACGCGAGATTCCCAGAGCCGCACAAACACTTTCAGCCAATCGGGAAAATAAAACACACGTGGCCACAGGACGACCCCCGGACGCCGGATGATCGCCACGGCCCCGGCACCGAACACAGATGTAACTACATTGATTTTTGCAGTTCGAGTTCTGTAAAGTGTTCAACTAGTTCTCAACTGCCTGAGTGACGGCCACAACTGGTCAGCCCTATTTGATTACTAATAAGAGAGCTGTCCCTTCTGGCAGATACCGAGCATTCTCCACTAAGCAAACAGCTCTTCCCGCTAGTTAGACATCGGCATTGCTCTCCACTGGTGGCGCATATTTCTTTAGGCTTAACTCATAGAGTTTTCCGGGTTTAATTTTTCAGACACTGGACAGCAGAGTTCACGATCAAAAGATAACTTTGTAATGGAAGCTGCTGAAATCCAACCCCTCTTCAAAACAGTCTAAACCTCTGCTTCACAAAACTGGTGTCGTATGAACACGTCTAACATTTATTCGATTTGGGCACCAATTTCAAATCTGCAGTCAATCACACCCTGGGCCTTTGGCTGTCATTACCCATTGTTGGGAAGAAAGAAACCTTCCCCTCCGCCAGGTCCCCAGAACCCAGCGGTCCGGGGGAGCGTCCCGAGCAGGGGGGCCGCTGGTGTTTCTGCTGCTGCAGCCAAAGCAACACCAAGTGCACGGGAACATCATTAGGACTGACGATCAGCAGCTTAGAAGAGGACGCAACGTGGCCCAAGGAAAATGACACATAGCGAGAGGAAGAGCAGCAAACGCAAAGGATCCGTACGGCTCGTCTGGTTATGGAAATTAATGTTGGAAAATGGAACCAGCATGTGTAATTAGTTTCAATTATAACAACTTTGGTTTGTTAGTTACATATTTGCTACTTGACATAAAACGACAGCCACAATTGGGAAAAAATTAGGAGACATTTTGCAACTAATTCAGAGCAGATTAAATTCATTCTAACGCCGGGCAACAATTACACCAGCACCACCACCCAAGTCTCAACTTCAGCCATCATCCGAGATAAAAATAATGCAAAAATGAAATACTTGTTAACAAATTAGCAAAAAAGCATTTTATGACATATCTCTGGGTTTAAAGCCAGAAGCTCTCTAGGCATAAAGTGCTCCTCACAGTGAGAGCAGTGGCAGATGAAACTGCTTCCCTTGACAACTCGCAAGCAATTACCGAATCCCCACAGAGCGAGCCACCGGGTTCCGAGTCAACCCACCTGTGCATGATCACACACGCGGACAACAAATGGCGCGCACAAGATGAGCTCGAGCCCACACTCAGAACCGTGGAGCCACTGGAAACCCAGCAAGGCAAAGGGCCTGGTGGCTGCTGCGGTCTGGCTTTGAAAAAATAAAGAAGTCACCCTTACCTGTCAATGATTACAGGGTCTGAGGGCGTCTCGTTTCGGTTTCCACAGCTTTTCTTGTCACAGCACCGGCTGTGGAGTGACCGTAAACAGTGGTTTTAACATGCATTTTATCCTTTGGTGCCCGACTTGTAATTTTTTTTTTTTTTTTGTAAGTCTGACAGTAAAGCGGCTGCAGTCAAGAAAATAAGTCATCCTACCGAGGCGGTCTGGCACATTTAAACGCAGCGAGTTCACGTGCTCTGCGGCTCAACTATGCTGTAACTTTCTACCGGAAGGAGCAAAGTTGAGTGTATCTGTTCCTGGCGGGAGGGTAACAGAGCTGCCATCTAGATTGTGATGGTAAAATATGGAAAACATGTTGTCGGTGTTTGTCTTTGCAGTGAACTGAGGAGAAGGGGAGGCAGGAGGCTTGGGAATAACTTTTCACAGCTTCAGCTTTTGTTTACCTCTAATTGTCAAGCTGTTATTTCTGGAAAAGATGCAAGATGCCACCTTCAACCAATATTTCTTTTGGGCATTTATTAATTATAACCACAAAAGCATGCATCCATCTATCAGAAACTTCTATTGTTCCTTCTTTAAGCCTACCTTAACTCCGTTATTGAAACTTTAATTAAAGCAGAAATGAAACAAAAATGTTATGCTTCTTGCATTTTAAAAAAGCATACTTGTATAATGGTTACATGTCTAAATTAGCTAAATTAACACCATATGGTAGGCAAAGTATATAAAGCCTTTTAAAGCTGACAGCTAAAGTGATTAAAGAAAGTCTACAGTCTCCCACTTAGAGCTTAAATCACATCTGTGCGCTTTCTATGTTAATTGCAGTACATGCAGAAGTGGATAATAAAGAAATTCCACTTTATTGGTTGTAATTTATATTTATTACCTGATATGAGAAAAAGTCAGCTTTTGTATATTAGCGCTGTAACAATATGTCTGCTCAGAAATGGCATTTAGGCGACCGGCGTCGAAGCCGGGCGGAGTATGCCCCTCAGAGTCGGCGGGCCGCTACTGTAGCCTGCGAGGCCGCAAAACAGGTCCTTACGACTCCTCGAGCGGTATTTCGCTTGCTGCACATACAGAGTCAATGATGCATTTTTATTTGCCATGTAGGGGTGAAACTCTTGTGGTACTTAGGGAAAAAAACAGGTGGGAAATCGCTTGCTGACAGCGAGCCCCGGGAACGCAGGCGGTCACAGCCCGCGGATGCTGCCTGGCGGCCCCGGGAAGCGGCAGAGTCAAGTCCCGCCTCACGCCCGGGGCTCTGTGCTAAGCACACAGGGGCTCGCGGGTATCAGGGACGGTGACTGTCCCGCTCAGGATGCGAGCGCTGGAGAAGCAGCAAAGCGACTCCGAGTGATCTCTGGCTCCCGGGCACCGGGACACCTGCACCACCCGGGACCCGTTTTCACTTCTGAGACATCGCAGCCCACGGCCGACATATTAATCGGCTCTGCTGAGCAGCCGGTCGCGGTGACCGTCACCCCGGGGGGAAATGAGCCCCGGCTCCTGGGCGGCCGCGTGCGGCCCAGCCGATTGCATTTCAATCGATGGCCTTCCTCGAACCGGGGCGGGGTGGCGGCGCCTGGACGCGGCGTCCTTTGTAGACGCAGCTGGCGCCGAGGCCGCCCGCTCCGCCGCCCACCCTCCGCTCACCTGCACATGATCTCGTGGGTCAGCAGCACACGGCACATCTCCGGGTTCTTGTCCTGGCCCTCGTAGACGATGGCCTGCGCGGGGTCAAGCAGAGGCGGGGGTTACGAGGCGCCCTCGGCTTGGGCGCCCGGGCGCTGCGGTCCTCGCCGGCTGCAGGTGCGCGGCGGGTGGAGGCGGCGGCACGGCCCACCTAAGCCCCCCTCTCCCGGCGGGGTCACCGGAGCGGGGGGAGGCCTGGGCGGCCTCCTCTCCCAGGCGGGGGGCCTTCAGCTCGGGGGAAGGGGGGGCACGCGGGAGCGCAGGGAGCCGGAGCTGCCCGACCCCGGCGCCCCGGGCTTCCGGCCCCTCGGCTGCGCGCGCCACCGCCGGCTGCGTCCTCGGGGCCATTGTCTACACCGAGTCCCAGGTGCGTGTTGCGAGAGGCCGCTCAGGACGCGCTGCGGCTGAAGAAGTGGGGAAGAGCCGCCGCCAAGGCAGCAGGCTGTCCGGAGCCGAAGGCCGCGGCCGCCCTGCCCTGCGCGCTCGCCGGCCCGGGCGGCGCTCCAGCCCGGCTGCCCACGGCAGGCCGCCCGGCCGCCCCCGGAGCCGGAGCCTCTGCGCTGCCCGGGCCACGCCGGGCTCCGCGGGCGGCGGGCGGCCCCAGGCGCAGACGCCGCGCGTGGCCGCGCCCGGCCCAGGCCTCGCGGGACCCCGGCAGGAGTGCTCCGGGCCTCGGGGCGCCGGCCCCGTGCGCCCACGTGCTCCTCGCCGGATGATATTTGGAAAGAAAGTGCTAATGGCCAATCTGGTGTTTATTTTGAAACTGCTAACAATGATTTTTCTCGGGTAAAAAGGCAGCGTCTGAGCACACGCTCGGGTGGGCTTTGAGCAGAGGCTCCGCCAGATGGTGCGCAGCCCTCGGTGCGCCCTGCACGGCGCTCGGCCGCGCGCCGCCGCCGGGAACCCGAGCCGGGGCCGGGCGCCCGCGCCGGCCCCGCCGCCGGCCGCGCGGGGAGGGAGAAAGAAGAGAAAAGAAAACGGGGAAAAGGCCGCCGGGGGAGGGGCAGGGGGCGGGAGCCCGGAGCCGCAAGTTCCCGGCAGAAAATTCCACGGAAAGGGGAGGGCAGTCCCCGCTCCAGCTCCCGCCCCCACCTCCCAAAATGATCTGGAAACCACTGCCGACCTCCCCCGGCACTCCCGACACTTTCCTCCGCTTCCAGGCGGACAAAGCCCCTGCCGAGAAAGCCCGGCCGCGCCGGTAAGAGCGAGGGGTCCCCGCGAGCCGCACTCCCCGGGTCTCCGTGCCGACCCCGCTCCAAACCGCGGAGGTGGCGGTGGCGAGGCGGGCCAACGGGCCGCCGGGCTGCGGGGCACGCGGCGCCAGGGCACCGGCTCGGCTCGGCCTCCGGGGGAGCCGCGTATTTATATTTGATTTATTTTTTATTTTGTAGCACAAGCAGAAATCCATAAACTGTCGGTTCAGCGCCATTGACTCTTTGATCAGTTACTGGGCTATTTCTTTCCCTTTTTTCCCCCCAATCCCCGTCAGCGAGAGGAGATTAAATGCCTTTATTTTCAGCCCTGTTTATACTGCAAAGGTCCACGGCTAAATGAACAATAAAAGTGTACTCGAGAGGAATCCTCCTCCTCTGTGCAACAACTGGGGACCTCAGTGCTGCCCGCGCCCGCCTCTCGATTAGACTAGTGTTCTCCAAAACATCGGCCCTTCCGTACAAAGAAAGAAAAGCGCCGAGCAGCCCGGTTTCCAGAGGCTTCTCTGACTCCCGGTGAAATAATTACCGAAGGGCACCCCGCCTGTCTTTGTCAGAAAGAGCAGGGTTTACCTGTCAAATCTGTTTTACTCTGAGAGAAAACCACACTGTTTTACCACTGCAGACATTAAAATCTAACACGCTTGTTGCCTAGGTGAAGACAAACTTTCTAGAGGGAAGGAAAACCCGAAAACTGATTGCCGTGCAGAGCGGGAAGCGAGCGCGCCCAGCTGCAGGAAGCAGGACGCTTTTGCCACCGGCTCCCAATTCCTAAAGTTAGCATCAGGAACGAAGACGCCACTTTCATTTCTGAAAGGGAAGCCCCGCTTGAAAGCATATCTTAAACCAATCTGTGCCGAGTGGATTTAATTTACGAATCGGACTTGCCCTTCCCCCATCCCTCTATTTTAAGAAAATAGGGGGAAAAAAAAAACCATCTTTAAAACAACTCAACGACAAACCACCCGGCACAAGCCCAGCCAGGAGACTGCACAGTGTCACAAGGAGCACCCTCCCGCACTTAATCACATTACTGATAGCCGGCGTTATCAGTGGAAAGTTGGCCAAGACAGGTTACATAATTTCATAAGGAACTGCTTGTAATTATGTTATTTACAAGGTGTGACAGAGGGTGGGCGAGGGAGCAGGAGCTGCTCCCGGAGCAGTGGCCGGGTCTGGGTGACCCCTGAGCTCGGAGTTTGAATTATGGAGATGGGGGGCCGAGAGGTGAAGATGGACTAGAGCAGAACAAGGTGACTTTTCACCCCAACACATTTAACTTTTAAATCCAAATAAACGTCTCGTGTTACTAGACCATCACACTGGGAAGGAGAAAAAAATGAACTAATCAAGTCCCAGTCAATGGACTTGGGTAAGGAGTTCGCTGCCATTGTTGCAGGGGGGAAAAATCGATGAAATGATTCCAAGGAGAGAGAGAAACATTTAAAAATATGCGGAGAGGGCCATCTTGAAAATTTTCTGTCAAATATTAATTACCGTAATTAATTAAGAGAGAATTCGAATCCAATCACATGCCATTTAATAAAGCATATATGTTCTGTTCTAATGACAACATAAACTATTTTACCAATCGCTTCATTTATTCCAATAAATATGGAATTCTCATTAGCACGTCAGGGAAATGAAATGAAAAACAAAAGCGGGAGATCCGTTTGTCAGTCCTCCCGTCTCCGAACCCCAGGCCCACCCCAGCTGAGCCCTGAAAACTACTGCAGACGCTAAACTTTCTCACCTGTTTGGTCATTGAATCTATGAGGCGAACATACAGATCCTGCTCCGTTCTGACTCCTGCAAAAAAGAAAAAGAAAAGAAAGAAAGAAAAAGAAAAAGAAGAAACAGGGACACACTCTCATCAGGATTTTAGCAAGGGCACACGGGCACAGGAAGTCCGGGGCTCAGCGACTGCTGCCTCATGATGCAGCAAAACTTAGGCATGCCCTTTAAAAGGCAAGAAAGAAAACCCCCATCGCTTCTCGCTTTATTTATTTTTTCCTTTTCTTAATTAGGAACCTTAAGACTCTCAGGGTTTGATGTGAAAGGTGCAGGAATTCTGCGCGGCTGAGAGCAGGCCGGGTTTCTGCAGCCGGTGGGCCCATGTGGTCCTTTATTTTTAGAAAACAGAAAGCAAGAAATGGAAACGGTCTGAACTCTTTCTAATGTCTCTCGAGGATTTTTTAAAAACTCGTGCCCAGGAAGTAAGTTATGCTCGGTTTACGCAGCTACCCCATCTCAATAATTAACATTAATTTGCAAAATTGAAAAAAGTCACTTAAAAGTGATGTTCAGCTGGAGCAGGCATCGATCCCCTTTTACTTTCTGCTCCAAGCCCCGCCGGTTAATCATGTGAAGTGCCATCGACTTATTGATCGTTTATGTTTTGTTTTCTTCTATGCCATGAGAAGATTCTGTGTTTACATCCATGTCATTTTAATCTCAAAATCTTTACGTCCTTTCACCGCGCCGGGAAAGGGGAGCCCGCGCGGCAGGGCGGCGGCGGCAGCAGCCACGGCCACTTACCGTTGCTGTAGAGCAGCTGCAGTTTATAGTGGATGCCGTTGTTGGTTTTCTCGTTGTTGGGCTCCTGAAAGTAACGATAAATAATCGCGTTTAGAGTGGTCGGCGCCGGTCGCGCGGCCCCCGCGCTCGGTCCCCCTCCACGACCGAGGCCCCTGGGCCTCGCGCAGGGCAGGATTCCGAGCTCGGAGCGGGCGCTGATGTCACTTCTGCTGGAAGCCCAGCGCTCTCCTGGCCCCGCACGAGTCCGGGCGCGCCGAGAAGTTGCCCGGCCCGCGGCCGGCCCCGGCGCGCGCACGTGGCGGCGGGGGCGCCTCGCCACGCCGTGCCCGCCGCCGAGGGGGGCTCTCCGGGCCGCCGCCTGCCTCCCGCTTCTGGAAAGATGGAGGGTGTGAGTGTGTCTCCACTTACTTTCTCTTTCTCCACAAAGTCCACGAAAGCGGTCCTCTCGATCTCCACCGGCTGCCCCTGCCTGTCGTAGAGCGCCAGCACGAAGTGGAAGAAATTGGACTTCCGGAGGTTGGAGGGCGGCTGCTTCTCGAAGTGCGCCCGCGCCAGCCCCACGCCGCTGCGGGAGGAAAGGGACAGCGGCCCGGTGAGCGGCGCGGCGCCGGCCGGCGGCGGGCGCCCGGCGGCGCCGGGGCCGGGGCGCGCGGGGGCGGCCGCTACGTACCTCTGGGCGGCCGTGTTGGCGTCCACCACCCCCGCCGTGTGCATCCACGAGCGCACCGGGTTCATGCCGCTGCCCAGCGGCTCCTCCTTCATGGTCGTCCCCCCGCGCGGAATATTCTCCTGAATCCCAAACATGAACACTGCTGGCGGCGGCCGCAGCTCCCGGCCGAAAGCGCTTCGGCGAGCGGCGGCGCGCGGGGCTCGGCGGCAGGCGGCTGCCCTGGCCGCGCTCGCCCTTGTCGGCGCCTGCGGTCCGGCCGGCCGCCGGCTTCAGCCCGAGCCGGGCAGGCGCGACATGCAGCGGCGGCCGGGCGCTCCGGACGGCCGGGGGCGCGGCGGCGGCGGCGGCGGCGGCTCCGGGGACGCGGGGCGCGGCGGCCGGGCGCTGCGGCTTGTTGTTGTTGTTGTTTGCGGGCGCGCTCAACGTGCTGTCATCCTAGCCGGGCGGCGTCCGCGGCTGCAGGACGCTGCGGGGTCGCCCGCTTCTGGCGCGGCCCGCCTGCTCCAAAGACAAATAAACGGGGCAGTGAGCGCCGCGGCGCAGTCCCGGGCGCAGGCGGGGCGCGGCGGGGCCCGGAGCGGCGCGCGCAGCGGACGGAGGCGCACAAAACTCAGCCCTCTCTCCCCGAGGAATGGACCCTTTCCCGGGAGCCAAAACTCGAAGCCCCCGGGAGCGGCGCTGTCAGAGGGTGACGTCGGGGGGCGGCGCCTGCGCCATATATGGGAGCGGCCGCCCCTCGCCGCGCCCCTCGCCGCCGAAGCCGCCGCCGCCGCGCTCGCCGACTGACTGCCTGACGGCGCCGCGAGCCGGCCCGAGCCCCGCGAGCCCCGCGAGCCCCGCCGCCGCCGAGCGCCACCGAGCGCCACCAAGCGCCGCCGCCGCCCCCAGCCACGACCGCGGCTCCCCGCGCCCACCCGCAGCCAAGGAAGTTACTACTCGCCCAAATAAATCTTGAAACGAAACAACCCAGTGCACAATTGCAGCTTGGCCCCCGTAATACCTCCTCCCGAAATCAGAAACACACTCGAAACTCGGTGGAAAGGAGGGGGTACCGTGCCGTGGCGCCCTAAGTTGCCCAAATGCACGCAATAAATGCAAGGGTCCGCAGCCCGCCCCGGGGCGGCCCAAAGGCAAACGCGGGAAGAGGCGGGCGGGCCGCAGGGAGGGAGCCGGAGGCGCAAGCATCGGACTGGGGTCCAGGGGGTCTCCCTCGCCAAGGCAGAGGGGGCGCAGCTCAGCCTGGGTTCTAAGCAGACCTAAGGCTACTGGGGGGCCGGTCTGTACGTCTGGGCCTCGCCGGACGCCTGGGTTTCCTGCGCGGGCGGAGGCAACCAAGTGCCGGGCTGGGGACCCACGTCGGAGGCGGGCTCTGCCAGATGCTCTCTCTTTCCCGGTGACCATGGGAAACCCCGTACCCTGGCCTGTCCTTAGGCGCGGCGAGTGACAAAGAAGGCTCTGGGCTCTCTGGGCGGACAGGAAGCATGCCCGGCCTCCCCGGCCCCCCGGAGCCGGGTGTCCGGCTGCGCGCCTTGCACGCTGACCAGACCTCCCCGGCGCCAGCCGCTCTCAAACCCGAGCGGACGCCGCGGGCGCCAGGGTCCTGCCCCTGGTGCCGCCGGGCCCGAGTGAGCGCGCGGCGCGCGGCTGCCCGACCCGGTTTCCAGGAATCAGGAGGCCAGCGCGGCGCGGGCAGCGCATGGGCCCGGCGGCCCGGCTCCCGCGGCAGGGGCTCGGAGCCCAGGCGCACCGCCCGCCCAAAGGACGTCTGCGCTGCATGGACCGGAGACCCTAGGGACCGCCAGGCGCTGTCCCGGCACTTTCCTGCCGAGAGGAATCAGGCCCTTTTGATTAAAACAAACAAATCCGAAGCAGGTTACTGGGTGCGAGGGTGTCGCAGGACACCCTAGCCCCGCCGGCGCTGGGTGGCATTCTCCTTTCTATGAATTGGCAGCATGTGTACGTTAATATTTTAATTAATCGGGAAAAGAGAAGTCCGATTTACATTATCTGGGGACTCCCATGCCTCTTGGAAGGGGTGAGCAAAAAGATGCGTTGGAAAGCAATCTATTTTGCTGGTGTTGGGGGTTAATGACTATCGCCAAAGATAAGTGAATTATCAGAGCTGTTGCGCCCGTCCCATCTCAAAACCCATTCCGTGCCGGCCGTCTAATTAAATACGTAAGTATAATAAAATCATATTTTATGACTATTTGAGGGTAATGAGATTAGTCTTTAGAAACGATCACCACATATTAAAGATGCCACTGTCTATAGAATGTTAATAACCTTAAATCAAAGTGTATGGAAACTATTCACGATCAATTAAAAGAAAATTTCTGTATTCCTAATAAGCCCAGAGCCTTTTTACCCACAGCAGACTGTAGGAAGGAATACTTTCTTCCTGGAAAGACAACACAAAATAAAGTTGGGCATCATCGGAGGGCGGGGTTGAGGAGTCGCTTTGTCTCTGCATGTTTAGCTGCTTGGGGCTCACGCAGGGCCAGCGGCCAGGCGAGCGTCATTGTCAGAATATGCAAAATGCCTTTTCAAGAAAGATGAAGTTAGAAATAGGAAACAATGCTTTCTTTGTAGCATACTTCCTAAAATGCCCAGCCAGAGCTGGAGGTGCCCCCTTCCTTTCGCTAACGAAAGTATCATGCTTAAAATCATTTACAGTATCTTTAATTCAGATTACACGCGCCAAGGCGATTTAAATCTGATTACCAAATTAGAAGGTTTAAAAACAAATCCTTCTAAATCTGATACTGTTGACTAAAGAGGGAAAAAAAAGTTCTATAAGCCCATCACATAAGGTAACGATCCTGCCCCAGAAAGAAAAGGGGTTTTAAACCTTTTTGACAACAAATGCAGCTGCCCCACTATTTTGGACGATATTAAGCGAAAATGAATGCAAATCTGTGTTCAGCAGCCATCTGGCCCGAAATGGGGGAATCAGCTGCTCTCACAACAGGCTCGGAGGCTGAATCCATTTCAGCTCATTTTCTAGATCATCTGGTCCCGCACCCAAAGCGTGGAAAATACGGTCTTTATCATTCACCAACTTTATCTTTTTTGTCACTCCACTGCTGGCTCCGAGCTGTGGGCACGAGGACTGGCGGCCGGGGCAGGGTCTCTGCCCCGGCCTGCAGGGGCCAGGCCTGGGAGGACAGCCTCCTCGGCCCCCTCCTCGCCCTACCCCAGATTTCCGCTTTGCTGGGGCGGGAGCAGCAGCGGAGAGGAGCCGGGAGCGGGCGCCCAGGCCTCAGAGGGGGGAGGGGAGGAGGCTGCAGGGCAAGCCCTGGACGCCCCGAGAGATGCGGGGAGCGGTCCCTGCGCCGGGCCGCCTCCCACGGGAGCCGGCCCGCCCCTCTCTTCTCCCAGGGAACTAGGGGCGCCCAGCACCCCAGCAGGGAAAGCCTGGGGAAGGGCAGGCTGACACTTCGGAAGTTGTGTAGGTCCCTCGGCCCGCGGGTCCAGCCTGCGCGCACACAGGGCTCCCAGGGGCCGCCGGGCCGGGTGGGACCTGACCTTCTCTGGGAACCCCGCCGGCCGCGGCGGCGACGGCTCAGGGCCCGGCTCAACGCGATTTGCACGGGTGGCCCTCGCGCCGCCGCCGCCTCCTCGAGGGTGGGAAGTGTTCCTTTTGTGCGGATTTACGGGGAGAGGCTTCAATGAGCCCCCTCACATTTGCATTTAAATAGCGGCATCAAGCGCTTCGCGTGCCACACACCAGTGGGCTCCCAGATGTCACGCCGGAGTCAGTCAGATGGCCAGTGCCCAGCTGTCCTCCCCACGTCGTGCCGGAGCAGGCAGTGACCTTAAAGAGACAGAGCCCGCCGCCCCGGGAGCCCTGCTCCGGGAGCAGAGAGCAGGGTCCAGGGCTGCGGCAGCACCCGCAGCTGGCCCGGGCGGTACAGCCACGCGGCGCCCGCACCCAAGTCCAGCCTGGCCTCCCTGCCAGCCGCGCGCACCCAGGCCCTCCACGCGCGCCCACTACCCACCCGCGGGAGGGGGCTGTTCCACGAGCGCCAGGCTTGAGCCTCCCCTCGCTCCGCCCCAGTCCGGGTGCTCCGCGGCTGCGGGGTGCCCGCCAGGCCTGAGGGCTGGGGCCGAGCTGGTGCCGGCATCCGAGCCAAACAGAAACTTCCGCCAAGTTGGGGGTCCCAGGGCGCGGAGTTGGCCGTAGGGCCAGCGTCGGCCCAGCGACCAGGGCTCTCTGTGGACGCCCTTTCTTGCTTGCGGCCGAGCTCCAAGAGCCTGCCGGCTGCCCTACCCGCCTTCCAAAGAGTAATAAGGTGCATTTCCGGCGTCAAGAAGCCGGGCCGGGGGTTCCGGGAAGCTGAGCCCCCTGAGGCACTCGGGCCGCGGCCAGGCGCAGCGCCCTTGAAGGGCCGTGGCCTCAGGCCCAGGCTGCGCGGCCCGGCCACTCAGCGCTCCGGACCCGGTGCCAGCCTACGCGCCGAAGGCCCGCCGCTCGCGTTCCCGCCGCTAGCGCCGAGCTGCGAGCGCGGCCCGCCCCCACGTCCTCCGCGCCCGGGGGTCACGCTCAGACCGCACGGGCTGCCGGCCTTCAGCCCGGCTCCGGCCTGGGGCGGGAGCCCGGCGCCAGGCACAGGCAGAGACCGAGGACCTCCCTAGGGCCTCGGCCGGAGGGAGGCCGCGGCCGGGAGAGCCGGGAACAGGGAAATCCCGGGAGGGCGCACCTAGAACGTGCCGTGAACTGCGAGCGGGGGCGGGACGGCCCTGTACTCGCAAACCCGGTCCACCGGGGTCAGTGACAAGGCCGAGCGCGCTCCGGCTTTGCCGTGCACCTCGGGGTCACGCTGCGCATGGCCGAGGAAGCCAGGCCAGCAAGGGCTCCGCGCTCCGGCCACCCCAGCCTGTTAAGTCCCGCACAAAGGGACCTGGGCCATGTTCGGGTGGATTTTTCAGGCCCAGAGAAGGCGCCTTCGCCCTCTCTGCGCAGAGACGGAAGCCACCAGGCCCACGGGAGGCATGTGATGTCTGAACCCAAGCCAGGCAGCGTGTCCCGCCTGCCCTGAGCGGCAAGAAACTGGGCGCTTCGCCCCGGCTACACAGGGCGCACCAACGGGCTCTTGGCTCCTGCCGTTTCAGGCGGGAGGCCTGGCGGGCTGCACAGGTAAGAAGTCAGTGCTGCAGGTTCTTGGGCCCTGTTCTCTGCACCGCCTCCGCCTCCCGTCCTTCCGTAAGGCTAAGGCTCCCGAGCCCGACCTCCGAGTACTGAAAAAGGCTCAGTCCTCCAGGCCAGAGCACGCAGGCACCTCCCGCCAAGGCGGCCAAGTCTGACGAACAGCGCCTCCTGGGGAGGGGAGAGCAGAGCGCGCCTCCGCTCTGCCCCGGCTCCCACCTACCGCGGGCGGCTGGCCGCGGCCCCTGCGCGACGCGCGCACCGAGGCCTCGCTGACCTCGTGACCCCAGGGGCGCGGAGAACCGTCCACCCGCCGTCAGGTTCTAATTGCTGCCCACGTGTGCAAGACCCAGGCCGAGCCCGGCACCGGGAACAAGGCCCCAGCGGGGCGCGCCGCGCCCACGCCCTTGCTGGCAAGCGACGCGCTCTCCAAGTGGCCGGCCCCGGGGGGTGGCAGCGGACACGACGCGGAACTCGCTCAGCCCTCTCCCTGGAAAATCCAGGGCGCGCCACGCGGGCAGAAAGCGCCAGCGTGCGCCCCGGCTCCTGCAGCGAGCGAAAGAAGAAAGGAAACAGTTAATTATTTGTCTCCTCGTCCTAACTTTGCTTCGGCTCCTTCGGTCAGCTTGGCCGAGCCCGCCGTTCTGGGTCAGCCCTGGGGCTCCCCAGCCAGAGCGAGAATCCCGAATCCAACACTCGCCTTCCTGGAGCCCGGCTTCTCCCTACGCGCCTCGCAACCTTGAAGGCTGCCTCTCCGCAGGAAGCCGGGGACCAGCGCCGGAGCTGGGGAGACCGCCGGTGCGCGGCGGGGCCCTCCACCTGGAAAGGTGCAGCCCTTTAACGACGAGCCGGGAGCCCGCGCCGCGCTCGGCGGCGGCCCGCGGCAGTGCGGCGGACGCGCCCGCCCGCGCCCGCCCGCCCCCGCCCGTTTACAAAGCAAACTTTCCCCAGAGAAGTTTCTGGAGGGAAAGGAGCGCAGAGCGCGCCAATCACCACCTAAACAGACCCAAACTGTAGACACACGGATCGATCAGATAATTTCAGATATTATAATTGGCTTTAATTAAACACACTGCGTTCTAATTAACTCTGAAATTTTAGCATGCTTTGGGACACTGGTGTCTGATTTGATATTGTCAGTCCAGATGTCCTAATAAAATTCAATCCTCCACTCAAGACTTCAATATTCACTAAGAACAAAATGCAAATTAAATGTAAAACCTAAAGTATCACCAAAGGTATAATCGAGAAAGGTGTCTCAAAACTTCTCACTTTTTATTACGCAGTAGTTTAAAAATGCAGATTACATCCTGACAAGACCTCTCCGGCACACTGGAACTCTTAACTCTTTCCTGGGCAGGGACTGCGCGCCCTGCCCCCGGCTCCGAGGCAGCGGAGGGGGCCAGGCAGACGCCTCCACACAACTGGACACTCTCATCTGGCCGCTAACAGAGCGCAAAAGTTTGCCGATGAAATTCTGGTTTGAAATACTGGTTTGCTAATAGGGGCACAGGGGCCGGGGTGATAGACAGCCAAGGGCTGGGGGTGGACAGGAAAGGACTGGGTTGACGTCCTCTTCCGCCGCGACCCTCGCCCACTAGTCAGCCGCACCTTAACGGGGTGTACGCATCCGTTCCCACGCACAAAAGTGGGGCGGTGGGTGCCAGCGGCCTGGCCTGGTCAGTGCGCCCGGCAATTATCTCCGCCGCGGGGACGGCGAGGACGAGGCTGGGAGGGAGGCGGGAGCACGCTGCCCTGGGACAGAAAGCTGTCGCGCTCCCCCGCCCCCCCCCCGTCACCCACGTTCGCGCGACTTCCCACGCATCCGCGCGGGCACAGAGGGCCCCGCGGCGCGGCGGGGCGGCCCCTCCCGGAAACCGCGCGCCGGCCGTGAGGGCTGTGCGCCTTTGGCGACGCATTTGGCCGGGACAGGATTCTTTACCAGTCCGAAGGGCAGCTAAATTTACAGTCCAGGATGAGTCCCGTTAAAAGGAGGCTGTTCCCACATTAAACATGTGTATGTTTTCCATACTAATGGAGTCACTTAAAGCTGTTGCTAATTTAACTTTTAAAAAGGCCACACTGGAAATTTGCATTTTCTTTAGGATATTAAAATGAAGAGAAAACTGCTGGGCGGCGAGGCTGCCCAGGGCATAGCTAGGGGCCATGCAGAAATAAAAACAGATAAAGAAAAGAAGAAAGAAAGAAACCCGCTTCTCTCCTAGACTATTAATAAGCAATTTGTCCCGCTGAAATTTACATTGCAAAGCGGCGCGCGCCGGCAGCCGCGGCGGCAGGGCGGGCGCGGGCGCGGGCGGAGCACCCGCGCGGGCGGGGCGGCCTCCGGGAGGTCCTGGCCGCCCTCAGGGGTGATCTACGGGCAGCTTTGAACTTGGTGTCCTTGCCGCCGCGCCGCGGACCCTCGCCACCCACGCATATCTGCACCCTAGCGCCCCGCCCGGGCTGCGCGCCCAGCCAGCCAGAGCGCGGACTGCTCTGTCGCGCCAGGCCCGAGCTGCTGCCAGGTGGTGATCTCTCGAGGGGGACCCCAGGGCTCCCCGGAACGCCCCAGACTCACGGACCCCCATCTGCCCTCAGTACTGCCCAGGCCTTAAATTTAAAATGCCGACAGTAAGCTCGGCTTTCCCCCCCCCCCCCCGCTGAGCCGGACTGCCCCGTTCCAAGTCGCCCACGTGCGGGGCCCCGCGGCCCGCACCCGCCCCGCGCGCCCGCCGGCTCCCCCGCCCGCGCGCCCGCCGGCGCAGCGCAGACCCGAGCGTAGCGTGGGGCCAGGGCGCCACCTACGGGCTCCGCGCGGCTCCGGGCGCCGCCGCCGCCGCCGCCCTGCGCCGCCGCCGCCCGCGCGCGCGCCGCGACGCCTGCCACTTGTCACAGTTACCCGACGCTCCCGGTGCCATCTTGCTTCGGAAACATCGATTGCTTAGTTATGCGAACTTTTAAGCACTGTATTAAAACTTTCGAAATAAAGGTGCTCTGCTGCCTGCGATGTTTAGGCTCGCGATTAAAAGACGTGAAATATAAAGATGAAGCAATTTGATTTGTTAGTCTAACTCTGCGATTTGAGGCTTGATGTCCCCAAAGACCAAGAGAGCTTTTCCCCTTTATTTATTTTTATTAAAACATCAATCTGCGCTGGAGCTGGGTGAACTCGGTTTCACCTGGAGAACATAAAATTCTCCATACCGAAGAAATAAGCACCTTTCATAAATCAGCGGTATTCCTGACACATCGATCAATTTTTGGTTGTTAATCCGAAAGGCGGAGTTTTAATTGCTTCCTGGTTCCTGTCCAGGCACCTCTGCGTTTCCACCTTTCCCTCCTCCTCCTCCCCCCGAAGGGTCTCACTTCTGTATCGGGGGAGGGGCGGAGATTGAAAAACCCGGGGTCCTTCGACTCAGTCCCCGCGACCCCGGATCTCCGGCTGCGCCCGTGCGCGCCTCCCCTGCGCCGAGGGCCCTGGGCACGCGCTCCCCTGCCCGCAGCTGCACCCAGAAGGCCGCGAGGGGCGGCCCCCCGGAGCCCGCGAGGCCCCCCGGAGCCTGCGAGGCCGCGCGGACGCTGCCTGGGCGCAGCGCAAAAGTTCACTGCGAGGCCAGACCCGAGCGCCGCCCACGGCCCGGGCTCCCGCGCCCCCGGCCCCGCCGCGCGCCCCCGCCGCGGCCCCCGCCTGCGCTTCCAGGGGCGAGGGCAGCGCGCCCCGCACCCCGGCGCCCGGCGCGCGATGCGCCAAGTTCAACTTCGCTGGCCTGTGGCCTCGGGGGGCTGCGGGCTGGGCGGGGAGCCCCCGACGGGATCGCGGGCAGCCCCCGCGCTCTTACCTGCGCCGCTCACTCGACGGGCGTCGCGGGGCGCCTGGGCCGCGAGGTGTCAGTGGCGCCGGCGGCGGGCGGGAGCCTGTGCGGCCCGGCGCCTGCCCACGCTCGCACCTCCCGACCTCCCGGAGGGCCCACGGGCCGGGCCGCGAGCGCGCCAGTGCGCACGCGCCGCGCTGCCTGCCACCGCGCGAGGCGGCGGCGCCGCAGCGGGCGGGGGCCCGCGCGCGGGGCGCGAGGAGGTGCCCGCAGGCGGCCCCGCGGCCCGCCCGCCGCCGGGCCGTGAGGCCGCAGCTGCGCCTCGCTCCCGCCGCCGGGGGTGGAGGGGTGGGGGAGAGAGGGACGGAACCTCCGGGTGCCCCCCTGGGCAGCGCGGGGCCCCTCTGCGTGCAAGCCTTTTGTGGAGCCTGGAGCCCCGCTTTTTCCTCAGGGGCCTGGAGGGCATTCGTAATCCCCCTCGGCCAAGAGAGCGCGCCAGGCCCCAGGAGGGGCGCCGGGCAAGGACACCTTCCAGCGGGTCCCAGCGCCAGGGGGGCCTGAAGCCGTTGGTGTAGACACGTGCGCTGCCCAAGCCTGAGGATGGTGTGGGGTCCCTGGGCCTTCTTGCTAATGTCGGGCGAAGGGACAGGACAGTTCCCTGGGGTGTGGCTGCCACGAAGAGCCTCTTGGGCCGCACTCTACTGCCCGGCTAAATGGGGGAGGGAAGAGATCTCGCGCGAGGGGAAGAGGCGCCAGGATTCTCCTGAAAAAGCCACCATGACAGTAGACGCCTTTCTCCCTCTGAGCCTCTTCTGTCTGTGTCCGGGGCAGTGTCAGCTGAAGTGCCCTCCGCGGCTCTGGGCGAGTGAGGCCAGGCGGCCTTGACCACCCCACTCCCGCCCTTCGGTGTCACCCAGCAAATGACCAGATGTGAGACCTTCCACATAAACATCTGGAGCTGCTGCTGTCAGCAGGGAAAGGGTTCAGGGAGGCGGCTCCCCCCTGCCCTGCTGTCTGGCCCTGGGTCGGAAGGAGCCGACCGAGGCCCGAGGCCCCAGGCCGCCCCGTGGCTGGTTCCTCTCTCTGCTCCTTCACCAAGACCCGAGGACTATCGCCTGCTAAGTCTTACCTGCCCGCTCCCGCCAAACCCCAGTGCGGTATGTGGAATCCTGAATAAATACAACTTTCATATCGCTGAGGTTCGCCTCCAAAACCCAGCGCAGGGGCGTCGGAACGCGACCCTCCACCTCGGCGGCTTATGGCTTTTTCTCGCCTGTTTCTCGCTCCTAGATTTGTTTGGTATTCTTTATTTCAACCTTTTATAGTGAAAGTTGAATGTGCTGAATCATGAAATCTTACTGGAAGGGAAAAGTTATTTTTGGCCATTTATTTAGTAAAAAGCACTCCAGAGGATGCAACCCAGAAATATGCTTTATTATGATAGCTTAATGTAAGAAAAGAACTAAATAACGAATATTTCCCCTTTGTCATCTTCACTTGGGAATCATTTTTAATGTGAGCCAGCATGAAGCCATTTAAGCAATATGCAATATTTTAAGATATAAAATTACCCATGTTTTTAATAGCGGCTCACACGTATTGACTGTTACACGCGTATTGACTGTTAGGTGCCAGGCACCGGAGACGGCACGCGCAGAGGCCTTGAAGGGTGTGTCCTGGTCCCACTGCAGGGAAGCTGGGGCTCCATCCCCCGTGCGGGGTCCGGAGTCCTGGTCATTACACGGCTCCACCCCCAGTGACTCCAGAGGCCAAGGGGAGGGGTGTCAGGGTCCTGAAGTTGCCTCCCACCCGTGGACTCCATGGAGCATGTGGCCTTTGCTCAGCCCATTCGGCCAGGTCAGACTGTGGAAGGACAGGGAAGAGGCCGCAGTGATGGGGTCCATCCCTTTAGTGATAACTCTCCGCCCCTCCTCCTTGGTGTTTCAAGCCAAGTTCCCACGTCGTCCCCTCTGCACAGCCTCGCCCGCCCCCCACCCTCCAAAGGCTGTGGTTGCTGGGCCTCGCTCCTGCACCCCCAAGCCTCTGCCACCCCGTGGGGCACCTGCCCGCACCTGCACCCCAGAGCCGCTCCTAGAGCCCAGACCTTACCCTGCCGGGCCCTCAAGGAGTACCTCCTCTGCAGAAATGAGGAAGGGTGGAGCACACCCTGCCATGTGGGCACCGATTCCTGTAGTCGGGGCCCGGGGGCGGGGGGGCAGTGTTGGTGGGGCGGGCATGCGAGATGAACGGCCGGCCCCGATGGGAATGGCCCGAGGAAACCCACCACCTTCACAGGAAAGAAAAGCTCAGACTCAGGCCCGGCCGCGGGCGGGAGACCCGTGGCCTCAGCTCCACGCACCAGCGGCAGCACAGAGGGTCGCGTGACTTAAGTAGAAATACTCCATTCTCTGTGTCTCGCTTACTGGGCGCGGCAAGGGTTGCCCCTCCTTTCTCCCACGAATCCTCCCTCAGGCTGGGGGTACCGTGCAGGCAGTGGGGGGCCATGCACGCAGCGGGAAACAGGGCCCTGCCCTGCGGAGCTTGAAGTCGAGTGTCAGAACGAGATGTGAGAGGAACAGGAAGCAGCTCCATGCCATTTGCCCCGGGAAAGGCTTCGAGAGACCTGGCGGGTTAAGCCCCGTTCTCTCAGGCACATGAAAAAATGCTCATCTGTCATCGTCCACATATGTACGCCTTGTCACTGGCCACTGCACCCAGGAACAAAAATTCACGAACAGCAGCAATATTCCAATCTGCTCCAACGTTTACTTTTATCTTTTTACCCATGATGAGCGGTGTACCCGGTGGCTGTGGCCAGCCCGCAACATGTTAAGCGTGAGACAAGGTAAGGATTGAACGGTGTCCAAGGAGCAGGTCCGGGGACGGGGGACGGGGGACGGGAACCCGGCACAGGCGGCATTCAGCCCCCAACCCAGAAGTCGGGACGTCTTCCCAGCCAGTTTTAGAGCACAGACGGTTTGAGCACTTCTTTTACTCACAGACCCCTCGTCCTGGTGTAGACCGTGCCCTCCGTGGTGGCGTGGGGGGCTCTGCCCACACGTGTCGGCTTAATCCAGATACGATTCACTTTTAAAGACTCTTTCATGGAAAGCTTCAAACGTGCACACAGGCTGACAGAATAGAGGCCGGAAACTGCCCTTCCACTCAGCCCCGGGTCGTGCTTGCCCGTCCCCTCCCGTCCTGCAGGAAGGACACGTCACGGCTGACCTTCGAGCGCCGCGGGATCGCTCGGCGCCGGCCCACTTACACGTGGCTTGCCTTCGCTAAGCGCCTGCTGTTTTCACTCTGTGATTGGGCGTGCGTGGTGAGGGCGGCTGGTGGGGGTGGCAGGAAGTGTGCATGGGCCTGAGCCGTTCCAGACAGAGACTGGAGCCGCAGGTGAGGGTGTCCGCGGGGTCCCAGAACCAGTCCCCCGCGGGTGGTGAGGGACAGCTGAGCTCTGGGGGAGTCAAACGCTATACCCGGTTTGTCTTTGTCGTCTGGGCTGAGCGATGGGTTTCAGGCTCGCGGGAGACTCGGCTCCCAGGAGGCCAGATTCGAGCCACTGTGAAGATGGTTCTCAGGGAAGACAGGCGATCGGTCGCCCGTCCCCACGACATCTCGGCTCCTTGCTGGCCCCCCGCTGCTGGGGTTCCAGGGAACACGCAGGTGGTTCTGTCTTAGTCACGGGGTGGGGAGTGAATCGCAGGGTTGGCGGCCTTCGCTTGTTCTTGGCCCAAAACCACAAAATCAGAGACAGAAGACAGACCGAGGGGCACGGGCTGAGCGGGAAAAGCTCAGCGGCCCTTCGGTCTCCTCTTCCCCGTGACATGGGGACATCTGCCTCCGTGTCTTTTAAGTACAGGCCTCTGCATTTCTATTTCTCCGCCTTCGATGTGTGTAAAGCCTTGGAGGTCAACTCTTTTAAACCTATGGCGTGCAGGTTACACCTGAACTTGGAGGAAGCATTTTAATATGAGTACAGCGGTCCGCGCGGTAGGCGGTGGCCGGAACCAGGATCTGAATGCAGGCGGGTGGAACAGCGCCAGCCGAGGCCAGCCGGGGTCAGCCGGGGTCAGCCGAGGTCAGCCGGGGTCAGCCGAGGCCCGCCGAGCCCACCGGCCACCGCGCAGCTGGCAGCAGAGGTGAGCGGGCCCAGCGCGACCGCAGCCTCCCCGTGGCACGGATGACTGAGCAAGGGCTTGGGCCTGGTCCCTGCGGGGCCTCGGCGCGGTAGTTGCGCCTGGCCTGGGGCGAGGGGCCGGGCGTTCAGAGACCTGGCTGGAGGGACGCCCCGCGGGGACGCGACGCCCAGCATGACCCACCGGCCCCCGCTGCCTGCGGCAAAGGCTCCTTCGAGCAGCGCCGCCGCCGCCTGACTCCGTCCTGCCGCCCACTGGAGCGAGAGCACGCTGAAGCTTGGGGGGGGAGGCGCCCCGACAAGGGAAAGGGGCGGGGCTTCTGTCCACCGGACACGCCAAGCTGAGGGTGCCGTGGAAGGTGCGTCGCAAGGCTGCACCGGACAGGACGCTTCTTAGGCGACGTCGTGTGCAGCTGCCATGTGCCGTTTACCATTGAAAACCCGCTACCAGCGAGGTATCTGGTGTCCGAAGAAAGCGTCATCCTCTCTGCCGACTTGGAGTCCATTGCCGAGTCCACTCGGTGAAGGGCTCGGGGCTCTGGGAGACGACCGCCCAGCAGGGTGCACCCGGCGGGGCGGGCGCCGTCGGGCAGGGCCGCCCCTCCCCGGCGCCCTAAGAAAGGGGCGGGAAAGGCGTCCCGCCACCCCCCAAAGAAAGCCACGTCGGCGCTTCTGGTGAGGAGGCGGAGCGCACGGAGAACGGTGCGGAGGAGCCGGGGCCCCCCTCGGCACTGCCTCCGCTCCCCGCCGGGCTCGCCCCACCGGAAACGCGGCTGGGGGGTGGGGCACACGGCAGGTGACGGGGAGCTGGAGGAGAATCTGGCGGCGGCTCGCGATCGGGCCCCAGCAACGAAGCCCCGATAGCGACGGGCTCCGAAGCCCTAGCGGGCTCCCTGGTTGGTGACGCGCGTCGTCGCGTGTGCGAGCGGCCGGGGCGATGCCGGGCACACCCCTCGGGGAGCGGGCGGCCCGAGCTCCGCGTTTGTGCCACCTCCCGCCTCGATTCCGCCGTGTGTCTCCCCCTTGGGCTGGTTCCCATGATGCTTTGCCCGGAACACCTGTGGGTGTGGGGGAACACCCTTCCCGAGTCCTGTGACTCGTCCTAGCGGATCGGACCTGAACGTGCTTTGGGGAAGAGGCGCCCCTGGACGCGCAGTTGGTATCGGGAGGCTTGGCAGGAGCCGGCGGCCTGCAGGGCCACGCCCTCACTTAACCTCCAGCTGGACGAGCCATGTGAAGCCCCGCCCACCTGCCCACCGAAAGGCCGCCCAGCGCCTGCGCAGCAGCTGAGACCGGCCTCTCTTCCCGAAGCCGGTCCAGAAGGCGAGCTTGCTGAGGTTTGTGCGAAGACGGCCCCGGGATGCAGTCTCAGGTGGAAGGGCCCAGGCTCCTGGACGAACCAGCCTCCGCCCTGCCCACAGCCCCGAGGGAGCAGGCCCTCACCTGGGGCAGCCCAGACCTCAGACCAGAGTTTCCTTTAGTGGCCCTTGACCTTTGGCAACTTACACACCCTCTCTAGGACCTACTGGCCTCTATACCTGGCCACAAAGAATGGCTAAAGGAAGTTCTCTAAACGATAAAGAAACAATAAAGTTCTCTAAACAATAAATGTTCTAGGCTTCCTTCGAATAAGAGAAGAAACCCTAGAACACACAAAGAGACGAGCATAAAAACACAATAGTTAACTGAAAATGGAATTCTGAAAAATGTTGAGCAACCCACAGAAAGAAGAGAAAGAAATAAAAAGCAAGGGAATAAATCGAAAACAAAACAAAACAAAATGGTAGACGCAAGTTCTAACCTATTAAAAACTACATTAAATGTAAATGGTCTAAATACACCAATAAAAGGACAAGGATTGGCAGAATGGACTAAGAAACATAACTCAACGATATGCTGTCTACAAGAAACGAACTTCAAATACGATATAGGCAGGTTGAAAGTTAAAAAATGAAAAAAAAAATCACGTAAACATTAACCAAAAAAAGAAAACAAAACTGACTATATTAATATCAGATGAAGTAGGCTTCGCAGCCAAAGAAATTGCCAGAAACAGAGGGAGGCACTGCATAATGATAAAAGCAGCCAGCGACGCTAAATGCGTTCGCACCAGAAAACAGCGGCGAAACTTGTGAAGCAGAAACTGACAGAACTGAAAGGAGAAACGGAGAGATCCGCAGGTACAGCCTCGCACGACCACAGAGCAATCAGGCGGAAAATCGGCACGGGAGGACGCGAGTGGGCCGCCAACCGGCGATCCACGCCAGTCAGCACCCGACGGTCCGCAACGTTCCGCTCGGCAGCGGCATCGTCCTCGCTCTTTCTGACGATCCATGAAACACATACCCACGTAGACCGTATAATCCAGACCATAGAACAGACTTCAACAAATTTAAAAGACTCAGAATCATAGAGTTTGTTGTCTGGCCACAACGGAATCAATAACAGAAATGTCTTCGAACGTGTAAAAACTAAAGAAGGCGCTTCTAAACAATCCCGTGAGTCCAAGAAGTCTTGAGCGAAACAAGAAGCAAGAAGCGCGCTGAGCTGAACGAAGATGAGCGATCGCGCTGGCATCTGCGGGACACGGTCCGGGCAGCGTGGAGAGGACAACACGGCGTCAGACACACACGCCAGGCGACGAGCTGGCCCGGGCGGACGCTCGCGGCAAAGAACCGAGCCTCTGCTGAAGCCTCACGCCGTACGCGAAAACCAACGCGGAATGAACCGCGGGCCTAACGTCAACGTACAGAACTGTCAGAGGAGAACCGCGCAGGAGGGAGGCGGGTGCCGGGGGGAGCTGAGACTTGACACGGACGTACAATCGTAAGAGGAAGAGTGGATGGGGCGGGCTTAATCGAAACGCGGTGGGAGAGGCAGCCTCCCGCACGTGGTCTGCGACCGACCCCCGTCCCCCCCACTCGGCCGCTTTACCACGAGATAAGGACCCCAGCAGCCCGGGCCGGACCTGTCAGTGCCTCGTGTGGGCTGTCCTCCCGTGTCAGACTCGAGGCGTGCTTGGGGTGTGCGTCATACGGCGCCTGGCCAACCCCGTCACCGCGTCTGTCTCCCGTGAGGAGGAGACCGGGTCCTTCCGATGCGGCACGTGGCCAGCGACCATGAGCCGGCTGCCGGGAGGGCCCCGCTGGCCACCACGGAAGCTGAGTCCGGGCCGTCTCTTCTCCGCGTGAGGGGGCATGGCTCCCTTCAGCGCTGGGCTGTGTCGTTTTCCTTGGCGACTCTGACTCTGGCGTCGCGGGTGTGCGCTCAGGCTGCTACTCTTGCTGGCAGGCCACAGATGCCACTTGCTTACCGAAACTTTAAAAAGTTGGCCCTGCAAAAGACCTCGCCAAAAAGATGAAAAGAATAAGCCACAGACTAGAATATATTTGAAATCAAATGTCTGACAAAGGACCAGTGTCTAGGTTATATAAGGAACTCTCAAAACTCGACAGCAAAAAAACCCCAAATGATCTAATTGGAAGATTGGCTGAGGACATGAAGAAACATTTCACCAAAGAGAGTACACGGACAGTAATCGATCCATGAACAGATGTAAAACATCCTTAGTCATCAGGGAAATGCAAATTAAAGTCACGGCGAGACACCGTGACGCGCCTGGAGAAGCGGCTGAGGTGAAACACCGCGACACCACCGAGCGCCGGCGCGGACGCGGAGAAGCCGGGGCCCCGGCGGCCGCCGTGGGAGCGGAAACGGCGCCGCGACCCTTACAGCCCGCTGCACGGCCCGGCAGCTGCGCCCCGGCATCGGCCCAGGGAAACGGACCTCGCGTTCACGCGAAAGGTGTGCGTGAGGGCCTGTGAAGCCTTATTCCTGAGAGCCGAGCGAGGCTTTCCCCGAAGAGGCAGCTCTTCACGCTGCGCCCAGCAAACGCGATTTTTGCTTTGCTTCCACGTCTTCTCGATTAAACGTCTCCTCCCGCTCCCGGCGGGAGACTGCTCCTAACCATCCTCGTGGCCTGGCGCTGTCCGCCCTGGGGAGGCACACGCTCCGATAAACTCTTGAAAAGCTGCGTCACCCCTCGCACCCTCTGGCCACCGCCGACCGGCCTCCCGCCCCCGGCCTCGCTGCTCTGCACGTTTCGCACGCACGGGGCTGAGAGCGTGGCCACCCGTGTCCGGCTCCTCGCTCTGCACGAGGGCTGGTCCCCACGCAGCAGGGATGGGCGCCTCGTCCCTTTGGTGGCTGAGTGTGGACTGTGTGGGACGTGCGGGGGCTGCGCCCGCTCTCCCCACTTCTCACCCGCTCCCCCCACCCCCACCCCCCGTCTCGGGAGCCTCAGCTCAGGCCCAGAGGCCCCCGGGTCTGCGCTCACAGGGCCTTCGCCCTTGGGAAGATGCAGGAGTTCATCTTGCTCAGAGCAGACAGGTGTGGCTGCCCCGTGGACACGCGCCCAATAGCCGGGCCTGTGGAGGCGCCGAGGATAGGGCTGTTGTCCCAGCAACCGGAAGCACCCTTTCTGCCTGCTTGGGGCCGCCCCTCCCCCCTCCCCCCGCAGCCCCTCCCTGGGCCCCGAGCCAAGACACCACGGTCCCGCCATGGAGAGGAGGCCGAGGCAGGAAGGTGGCCGGCAGCCCGGGCCGTGGTGCCAGGCCTGCGGGCACTGCCAGCACCCGGCCCGGGCGCCGTGGCCCGGCCTGGACTCTGAGGACGGGCTGGCCACCAGACCCCTGCGGCCGCAGCCTGACCAGTCGCCCCGCCGCCTCGCAGCCAGGTGCGGGCCCAGCCCCGGGCCTCCAAGGGAGGCGGGGTGTCCACGGGCAGCCTGGTCCTGGGGACAGGCCGGCCGGCGCTGCCCTGCCCCCCAGGTGGAGGGGGTGCGGGGGACCGGGATCCCACGCCTGGGGCACCGTGCGGGAGGCCGACGGCGAAAACGGAGACTCCGCGGCTCCGCGAAACAATGGTCGCGCCAAAACTAATAAGCTGAGGGCGGGATGGAGGAAACGGAAATGCCTCCTCCACTCTGAGAAGTCAACGGAAGCTACTGAAATCCGGGGCGTGCAGGCACAGGCGGGGGGCGCTTTACCTGGAATCACGGGGCAGCGGCGCGGCCCAACACCACAGGCTGCTCGACGCCGCTCTCCGGGGAGCCGCAGGGGGGGGGGGGAGGGCTTGCTTGCCTCACTTAGTATCAGTCTACCTGCCTTGATATGTCTACTTCGTGGGTGTTGCTTTTATAATTTTAAAAACATGGAGAAAAAGCCACGCACACAGATTTCAATGTCCTTGTCGCCTGTACGAACGTCTTCGCTTATTCACGATTTAGCCTCGTGCCGCTGGACCTTGCAGAGGGCGAGCACACAAAAAGGGCCGCCTGAAGAATATGCGGTATGGTCTGGAAACTGCAGGAAAGGACATTCGTGTTCATTATGTCCCTTCTACGAGGATTCACGTCAAATACTTCCGGAATTTCTCATCTGGAAAAAAAAGTTTGTCTCAGCTAGGGAAACATATATCTACGACAGATACGAAGGATGAGAGTTGACATTCTTAAGTAGAGAAACGTTCTCGAATTAATAAAGGCCCTAAATATTTCAATAGGAAAAAGGGTAAAAGATGCAAAGTATCTCACCTAAGAAGAAATAAAAATAGTCAAAACAGCAAATTAACATTTTTACCTCTCAGCCTGGCCACACTGATGGAGGACGAGGAGGGGGGACCAAGGGGGGGGGGAGGCGAGCAGCGGGGCTGAGGGGCGCTGGGCTCTGCCCCCCGAGGCGCTGGGCTCTGCCCCCCGGGGCGCCGCCCTGCGTGGCCCAGATGGACACCATGATCCAAAGTCCAACCGTTTCCCTCCTAGAAATTTAGGCTCAGGAAATAATAGGTTAAGTGTGCAAAGATGTATTTCGATCCCTTACAAATAGAGAAAGCAGAGACCCGGGGACACACAGGAGCGGGGGGAGGCCGGGGAGGACAGGCGAGACGAGGGTAAGCCGAGGCGCACCGGGGAGCCCCGAGGACCACCGGGGCTGGGAAGGGGCCGGGAAGGCCCCCGCCCGGAGCCTGCGAGGGAGCGTGGCCCTGCCCACACCTGGATTTCGCTTCTGGCCTCCAGGACTGGGAGAGGCTACGTCTCTATTATCACGGGCCACGAGTCCGTGGTGCCTGGTCACACGTCCCGGGAGGCCAGCGTACGGCCCTGCAGCCCTGGGGGTGGGGGGCGGCCGTCTCGGGCTGGAACGGGGCATCCAGCGCCTGGCCTGTTGGACTCCCTCCTCGGCGGGGCCTCCCCCTCAGGCTCGCAGCAGCTACCCCCAATGCCGCCGTTCGGGGGCCGCAGGCAGAGGGACGGGAAGGTGGAGAGAGCTGCTTCTGCCAGGAGTCCGCTCGGCCCACAGCTTCTGTGCGTCCCCGTCGGCTTGGTCCTGGTCACCCAGCCTCGCTGGAGCCGCGGCCCAGCTGGGACCCGGGGGTCCACCCCAAAAGGGAGACAGGAGGAGGACCGAGGGCTTCACGGTGTGGTTGCTCCCCCCCCCCCCCCGCCGAGTCGGGGTGGCCTGGGGGGCCCTTGAGAGCTGCTGTGCAGGGCCCGACGCCACCTCCTTCATCTCTTCCAGAACGGTCGGCCGCAGATGCCATGGGCACCGGCAGGACACGTGTGGACCGCGGTGTTAAAGAAAGGGGGGCGCGTGCCCCGAGGGGCACCTCGCTGCCCGGAGCGAGGACGGGCCGGCCGGCGCCGCCTGCACGGCACGGCGTCCGCAGCACAGGCCCCGCCTGGCGCACACGCGGAGGGAAACGCGGACGGACGCGCGGCCGGGCCCCGGGAACCGTGCGGCGCCACGCCGAGCGACCTCGCCCTGCACTCCAGCGCGGGAAGTGGCCGGGGCGGGGGGCCGTGCGCACACGGGAAGCAGCGGGACACGGGGTCCGGGCCGCGGCGGGGGCCGTGGGGGGCGGGAGCTGAGGGCTCGGCGTCTTCGCAAGGCGATGAAGGCGTGCTCAGACCGACGTGGGCGGAGGGCGGACTGACCTGTGAACACACAGAAAACCCCACTGAACCGTCCACTCGAGAAGGGCGAACCGTACCGGGTGTGAATTACATCTCAAAAACCGATTTTTAAAAAGAAATGTGGGTATTTTCTCAGATGTTCCTCAACTTACGATGAGGCTACATCCCGATAAACCCATCACGAATTGAAAAGTCGTAGTTGAAAATGCATTTCACGCACCTCACGCCCGGACGCCACGGCTTGGCCCCAGCACCAGGCCCCGGGGGGGCAGCGCAGGGCACCGTCCAGGCCCCAGGCCCCAGGCCCCGGGGGGACAGCGCAGGGCACCGTCCAGGCCCCCGGCCCCAGGCCCCGGGGGGCAGCGCAGGGCACCGTCCAGGCCCCCGGCCCCAGGCCCTGGGGGTCAGCGCAGGGCACCGTCCAGGTCCCAGGCCCCAGGCCCCAGGCCCCGGGGGGCAGCGCAGGGCACCGTCCAGGCCCTGCGCTTACTCCGCGTCGTTCCCTCTGGACAAAACGGGCTCTCCGCTCCGGAGGCGGCCTGGGTGCGGAACGGGCCCTGGACCCTTAGGAGTGAAACCGCCGTCACCTGACTCACCTCTGACGTGAACTTCGAGGAAAGCATGACAGACCCCAGCCCAGGGGCACCAAGGAGTGGCACGGGGCCTCATCGACCAGCAGGACGTGTCCGGCTTTGGGGTACGGGGACTGCCGCACCCCCAGTCCGGCTCCGAGCTGGCAGGCGTGCCATCGGCTGGCGGGGGCCCCATGCTGCCCGCACGGGCGTGCGTGTGGCCGCTCTCAGACCAGGGTCCCATTTGGCTCTGTTCATCCTTGAGGACAACCAGCTGCCACACCTAGCCCTAAAATCCAGCCCCCGAAAGAGCCGGGACGTGGCCAGGAGGCCCGTGCTCCCGTCTGCGAGGCCCTGGGCGCCCATCCGGGGGAGCTGCGGGATGCCGGCGTGGGGACCGGGGTGCGGGGCTGGCTGGGCCACGCGGGGCGCCGGGGCTGCTGCAGGGCCTCGGCCGTGTCCGGCCCGCGCGTCCCTCTCCCTGACCACACCGGGGCACTCGGAGCGGTGCCACCCACCGGGAACAGTTCCCAGCACGCGGCAGGCACTTCCGACAGGGATTTGGGGTGCAAAAAAGAGACGAGCTTTCACTGACTCATGCACAGAAGCCGTGGTGGCCTCACACTGCTCTCAGGCGGGGTTTGCTGCAAGACACAGGCCCTGGGCGCCCACCGACGAAGGCCGTCTGTCGGGAGGGTGTCGGAAGCTCACAGAATCGACGGGAAGGGGACGCCGAGGCCGATGACCGGCCGGCTGAGGACACCCCGAGGGCTTCGTCATCGCGTAGGACGCGGGGCCGAGACCCAGGAGCTGGAGAGAAGCCGTCTGGGTGCGGAGCGGCCCAAACCAGACCTCGCCCGGGCCCGGGTGCAGCCTGGGGGGGCGGCTCTGCAGGCGCACAGGGACTTGGGAGGGCGGCGGTGCTGGGGGCGCCACCCGGGATGTGGGCCGGCACCGCCCCACGAGGCCAGGCCGCCCGGCGGCCGCACAGCCCCGACGGACACGTTGCCCTCGGCTGTTTTGTGTTGACCAATCTTCCTCGTTCTCGTCTCGAGATTTCGCTGGGCGCGTCCGGCACAGCTCGACGGAACTCAGAAACTCGGGCCCCAGGGCCCCTCCGCCGGACACGTGGCTTCAGTCAAGTTCGTTATCTGAAAAGAGAAGACGGCGCGTCCACGAGTGGGTTCGGGCAGTCGGCGGCCGGGGCCGCCCGCCAGCTGCCACCAATGCCCGGCCACTGCCCGCCGCGCAGGCCACAAACCGCGGCGGCGCTAGCGAGGTGGCCGATGCTCACGGGCCCGGAGCCCGGCCCCCCAGGGTGGCGCCGCGTCCCGTCTCGGGGGTGAAGGGCCACGGTGCAGGGCCAGGTCAGGCTCGAGCCGAAGCCCGGCGCGGGAGCGCGGCTGCAGGAGCCACTCCGCGGCCTCCCCGGGGCCGCTCCCCGCGGAGCACGGCCCTCTGCCCCCCAGAGTCCGCGGCCCACGGGAGGCCTGCCGTTCTCGCCTGGAGTCACGCTCCGTCTGCAGCGTGCCGTGTGCTCAGTGTGCGCGACAGCAGAGCTTCAGAGACGACAACTCGGGGGGCCGTCGCGTTTCCCCACGAGGGCGCCGAGCGGGGGCACCGTCCGGGGGGCCTGGGGCTGCTCCCGTGGGCCCCCCAGGGTCTGCCCGTGCCTCTGCCCCTCCGCTGTCCTCGGTTGGTCCCCGTGCACTTCAGACAGTGTGACCACGTGGCCCGTCCACGTGCGGTCGGCATGGTCGTCCCGTCTCAGGGGGCTCAGGGACCGGGGGGGCGTGGGGACCTCGGCCTGCAACGGCCCCCAGGCCCGGAGGGGCAGGCGCGGGCTGCAGCCAGGCGCTGGGTCCCCGGGGCGGTCTCGTGCCCAGGACGGCTTTGAGGACAAGGCAGCCGAAGGGAGAGGCCGGTGGTGGAGGTCAGCACCCTGGTCAGGAAGGGCCCACCTGGAGCCCCTCGCCACTCACCTTTTCCCTTCGGGGGGCTCCGGGTCGCGGACCTGCCCGGCCTCCGCGAGGTTCGGCTGCAGCTCTTCTGCGGGCGGCCGCGAAGGTGGAGCGCAGAGAATTTCGGGAGCAGACGGGTCTCATAAAGCAGACTAACGAATTCATCGCAAGTGCGAGGTATTGATTCCGCGTCGCTAGAGAAGTCATCCCAACGCTCCGTGAAGAGAGTGTTTTCAGTTCTAAAATCTTCTAATGGATATGTCAATTTTAACTGATTTTTCCCCGTTAGGTCTAAATCTTCCTTTTGGGCTGTGCCATGCGGCTGTCATGAGTGCTGACAACATGACACACGGGGTGAGGACGCGAATCTCCGTTTCGCAAATGAACCTTCCCGCCGAGGCCGCGGCTGGCCTGCCTCTCTGGGCACGGGAGGCCCCAGGCTGGGCGGCGAGCGGGGGCGGGGTCGTCAGTGTGGGGGTGGCCCCGGCACGGAAGCCCCGGCACGGAAGCCCCGGCACCGAAGCCCCGGCACGGAAGCCCCGGCGGGGCTGGGCCAGCCGCCCCGGTCGTCTCGGGCCCGGCATCGGTCACCGCACTTAGCGCTTCGGGACGAGGCGCAGGGATGGTGACCGGTGCTGGGGCCCAGGGACCGGGGACGCTGGCCTCGGGCCCGCAGCGTCCCGCCCTGCGGTGACCGGCTCGAGAGCAAACCCCCGTGTGGGGTGCGCTCCGGGCCGGCGCCATCGGGGGCGTCGCCGTCTGCACCTGAGCCCCAGAGCGGGTCCCTGTGGTGCGGAGGAGGCGAGTGAGGCGCCCGGCCCTGCGAAACCCGCCCAAGGCACACGCCGGGAGCGACCCCAGGAACTCCGGGCTCCGGCCCGCAGGGCCACACAGCACGACGGGACGCTCCCCGGGAGGGACGTGGGCTAAGTCCTTGTGCCCTGTCCAGACCGGCCGCCCGGACCGTCCACCCCGCCCCGGGACCGGCCGCCCTGACCGTCCACCCCGCCCCGGGACCGGCCGCCCCCACCCCGGGACCGTCCACCCCCGCCCCGGGACCGTCCACCCCGCCCCGGGACCGTCCACCCCGCCCCGGGACCGGCCACCTCTGCCCCGGGACCGGCCCCGACCGTCCACCCCGCCCCGGGACCGGCCACCTCTGCCCCGGGACCGGCCCCGACCGTCCACCCCGCCCCGGGACCGTCCACCCCGCCCCGGGACCGGCCACCTCTGCCCCAGGACCGGCCCCGACCGTCCACCCCGCCCCAGGCGGCCGCTCCGCTGGGCGAGGCCCTTCCCGCCACGCGCCCCACAGGCGCCCGTGGCCACCACTAGTCAGGCGGGGTCTGTCCTGCGGTGCGGCTGGGCTTAGGCCGTCAAGCGGTAGTCGGGGCGCCAGTGACCCCCGGGCAGGGGCCGGGCTGCGTGCCCCCGGGTGGGCGGAGCGGCTCGGCGGTGGCGTGGGGGAGCTTCGTGTCATCGCGTGGGCCACGTGGTGGGTTTTATTGATTTTGCTGCCTGGCCATGCAAGCTTTTCCCCAGGACTTCACTGCAATAGTGTTTTCTAGTCGGGCTGATGATGTCTCCCTTAAGAGGTATTAATATTAAAATAAATTGTTCTTAAGGCGCGTCCACTTACGAAATAAACCACAGCGAGCACGCCGCAGAGCTGCGGGGCGGCCGGGAGACGCCGCGACATGCAGACGGCCGCCGGCCGCCCGTGACTCTAACTTCCCGAATCGGCGTGCAAGGGCCTTTCTAGGACGACCTCTGTCAGCGAGGAGAACTCCCCGCTGCTCCATCCGGATGAGGTGGGGTGCGCAGCGGGGCAGGCTCGGCGGCCGGCTGGGATGGGGGTGGCGTGCAGGGCCCGTGGGAGCCCCGGATGGCAGCGGGGCCTCCCGCGCCTCCCGCGAGGCCTCGGTGCCCCCGGCCCACCCGGAGGTGCCACTGCCCATATCCCGCACCGCGGCCGGAGGACGTCCCTGCATTCGAGTCTCTTCTTTAGCGGGAGGGGGGAAATGCTCACGTCGTCAAGTAGTAACGTCTGTTCTAAGTAGCGCTGTGAGATGCGCTGTTGCATCGTCTTGATACGAAATTCATTAAACGCGTCGCCCCAGACTTTCCAACCTCCCCACACGGCTGTGCGCGACCCGCTCGCGGCCGAAGCTGCCGTCCCCCTGCGGCCTGAGCCGCGACATCCAGGCTGTGAGATGATGCGGGGGGCTGGGGACCGGGGGTGGGGGCGCCTCCATTCCCAGGGGAAGCGGGAAAGGAGGCTTCGCCTGCTTCGTGCATCCCCAGAACTGTTGGCTCAGTTCACAGGGTCTCGGGCTTCACCAAAGTGAGCTCTCCCGTGTCCACGCAGGGGAGGGGCGGGCCGGGGAGGGCCGCCGGCTCAGACCTGGGGGCTGCCCCTGGGGTCAGCTGGCTGTGTGCAGAGACCCCCACAGGGGCGCCGGGGAGCTGCACAGAGGACGCGGGTGTCAGAGTGTCAGGCTGACCCTTCCACGGCACAGACACCGGCCATTCCCAGGGCGCCTCTGCTCACGGCCAGGACACGGGGGGCCGGGCACACCGGCGCCTGACACACCCGGAGGCGCACCCCCCGCCCGCCGCCCAGCGCTGCTTCCGGAGCCGCCCCTGGAGCCGGTCTCATCTCCCCGCGGCGCCAGCGGCCCGGCAGAGCGTCCCAGAACTGGCTGCTTCCCTTTAGGATCCCGGCTCTCCCATGCCCGAAGCCGCCCTCCTCGCCGCCGGCGCCTCGCGAGCGGCAGATGCTCAGCCAGCACCTCCCGCACCTCTGCAAGGACCAGTGAACGAAACTCACGGCCCGCGAGACGACGTGGAGCCTGGGCCTCCGGGGCGGCGCCAAGGTCAGGGGGAAGCCCGGTCCAGCCCAGCTCTGCGTCCTCAGCCGCTGTCTGGCTGACCTCCCGAACTTCCTGGCGTGGAGCCGGGTGGAGTGGGGAGCTGACCTCAGGGGTCGGCTCAGCGCTGGGCACGCGACATGCTTCCGGGCCGGTTCCGCCGGAGCCCGAGCCCCTGCAGGCGGCCAGGTCCTCCCTGGAGCGTGGCACACGGCCGTGGTTCTGGACACCGCCCCGCGGCCCAGCGGGAAGCGCGTGTCGCACCGACCAGCGCTCACACGTGTGCCTCACCGAGCGTCCTCGCACACACACTGGTCACACCTTAGCACCTCTGAGAATGCACTCTGACAACCGAGTCACCGTCCCGCAAGCGACGGCCGCCCGGGCCCGCCCCACGGCGCGCGGCCTGTCCACCTTCTAGGTACCGTACAGGTGGGACGTCATCTTTGTTAAAACGTCCTCGAAGAGAGTCGCTCTGAATCGGCACTGAAGAGAACGGGCTTCGAGTATGCAGAGAGGTACCAGGGACCCCGGCTGACTTGATTAGGTATCAGATATCGAATTCGATATTAGCGAACACTCTTCACGGGGAGAATGGCCGTGAGGCCACGTGCTTTTCCAAACCACCACCAAGTGCTTCACAAGTCTTAAGAAGGGCAGACGCCCGCGAGATGAAGCCTGGCCGCGTGTGGCGACGGAGACACTCCCAGCAGTGCAGCCACGGGCAGAAACGGACGAATCCTGAGACGGGGCCGCCGCGTCCTGAGGGTGACTGGCCCGGCCTTCTGCACGCTCGCCGGCCAACACCCTGCACCGCGATTTAACCGGCTGCGTTTGCTTTCGTGGTTGTCCAAGAAATTGCAGGGTATCTCACAACACATGGCACTTAGACGAAATGAGAAACACATAACCAGAAAGGTTTTGTGAACAAATTCTAATCTTTAGTGTGCAATTCACTGCCAACATTTCCTACTGCGGGCTACTTCATTTAGAAAATCCTGGCCACGAGCTACTGAATTGATTTCCTAGCCCGGGAAAGGGCTGTGACCTACGGTTTGGAGGAGAGGGTGCCATCGGCCGCGGCGTCTGCCCCGTGCAGAAAGCCCACCAGAGTGGCGGCGGGAAGGCTGCGGGCTCCGGGGTCAGCGCTGTCCCCCAGAAACACGACAGGAGCCCAGATGCAGCCGAAAAACTAGGAACAAGCAGGCGAAGTTGGTTCTAACAGTGTATTTCATTTAGTCCAACACAGTAAAAAATATCTTAACAAGCAATCAGACACAAGCACTCCCATCATTCTGCAGCTCTGTCCTCACACGAAGACTCTGAAAGTGTGCACGGTTTATGCCCACGGCCCATCCTAATGCAGACTAGACACACGTCAAGTGTCACGAGTGGCCGGCGGCCCCCATGCTGGACGATGCAGCTCGAGAGCGGGGGGCGGCACGCCTTCCACGTCAGAGAGCCAGATCGTGCGCCTCAGGCTCTGCCGGCCAGCGGTCCTCGGCGCTACGGCGCGACTCCGCCGCGTCGTGTGGAAACAGACGCATGCAGCCCTTAAGCCGACGTCCGGGCTCGTTTCCAGTACAGATGTGTGTCCAGGAACAAGTGGCCGAGCAGATGGGCCCCGGCCAGAGTCCGCCGACGCGCGCTGCGGGCCGTTCCGCGCCGGAAGCCGGCCGGGCCTCCGGGCCCTCTTAGCGCTCGCCCGGGCGGTCGTCGGAGACCCCGGTGGCGCAGCCTCGGCCTCGCGCTCCTGCCCGCACCGGGCTCCGGCTCCTCCGCGTCCCGTCCCGCCCGAGGCTGGGCACCGGCCCCCTGCCTCCCCCCACCCGTTTCTGCTCTCCGGGGCGCCGGCTGGGTTCCCCTGCATTTGAAAAGCGCGTGGGAAGGTGGGGTGACGCCGATGAAAGCCAGCACTGCCCCCCTGGACTTGGACCCCCGTCAGGGGAGTGGCGGGGGGGGGGGCGTCGGGCTCGTTCAGGGCAAGCCGGCCGGCGGGGCGAGGCCCTCCACGCGCGCAGGCCAGCAGGGTCGCTGCCACCTCGAGGCCCCGGGGGGCGCTGGTGGGCGCGGTTCCGCGTCTCTCACCCACACACGGCGCGGCGGGAGCCAAGTGCGTCCGACGTCTGAGTTCCGCTCCAGACGAGGCGCGCGCCCAGCTCTGCAGGGGAAGGATTTCCAGACGACACACGTTAGCCCGGTGGCTCCCAAGTGCCCTGGCCGGAGCCAAGCGCGCCTCAGGCCACGGCGGCACCGCGCAGCTCCACGCGCCTGCCTGCCAGTCCCCGGCCGCCACGGCGGGTCCCGGTGCCCGGCCGGCCGCCGGGGCCTGGGGGCGCCTGACCAGCCAGTCCCTGGCCGGAGGGCCTGGGGCTTGGAGCTCAGTCTGTCGGCGGAGCCAGACCCTCTCGGCTGCTGGCAGCCAGCCACGCGGAGAAAGCCGACGTGCCGGAAGCGAGCGGGCAAGCCGCGTGGGCCCTGCTGACGCTCACGGCCCTGGGTCTCGTGCCGGCCGCGGCTCAGTCCCGCCCCGCTCGGGCTCCGAGGCTCCTGGCGCCCCCCCCCCCAACCCCAACGCTTCTTCCCGTGGCCCCGTTCGGCTTCAGTCCACCCCGTCCTCCCCGCAAACCAGTGAGTCCCACTGAGTCCTATTATGTCCGACCCGGCTCGGGCGGTCGGAAGTCACCGCAAAGTCAACGAGGAGAGAGCCGGCAAGGGGCAGCGGGGGGCTCAGCCTGCGGGGCCCAGCGCCTCCCTTCCCGCCCTGGTCCCGCGTCCCGTGGTCGCAGGGCCAGTTCCGCCGCCCGCCAGCTCGGGGCCCGAGGAAGTCCACTGGCTGCAGGGGGCCGGCCGCTGCTGACTCCCGGGAGTGGGGTGTCTGTGAATCACAGGGCCGGGCCCACTGCAACTCTGCCCGCAAGACCGTCGACCTGGAGAGAAGTCCCGTCCAGAGCAGTTTTCTTCAGAGAACGCCCGTGACATTCGTAAACGTCACATGCTGCTGGGGGCATTTTGGGTGTGACTTGGGGGGTGAAAAATAAAGTCTCTCCAAGCTGGGACAAACGGGGTGCTCTTAGAAACAAGCTTCCTGGACAGGTCGAACAGCATTCCCCCAAATTCACATGTGCCCAGAACCCTCGAACATGGCATTATTTGGAAATAGGTCTTTGCAATAGGTATATTTAGTCAAGATGAAGTCACAGTGGAGTAGAGTGGCCCCCAAATCTGGTGGCCGGTGTCCTCCTAAGAAGAGGAGAGGACACACGGGGAGGGGGCCACGTGGTGCTGGACGCGGAGGCTGGAGGCGGCCGCAGGGCAAGAAAGTCGCCAACGCCAGAGACCAGGGAGACGCAGGGAGGTCTGCACCACCCCCGCCTCGGGGCCCCCCGAGGGGGAGACCTGCCAACGCCTGGATCTCAGGCTCGCCCCAGACCCGGCCGGGGGTGTGGGGGGCGGGAACAAGCGCACGTTGTCTGAGGCAGCTGGTGACTGCAACAGCCCCAGGACCCTGACACCGGGGCGGGGTGGGGGGGAGAAGGAATCCCACCCCCCGAGGCCGTGCCCCCCCTGTGCTCCTGGTGCCCCCTTTCTCAGCAGCGGGCACCCCCCACCCCCCGACGCAGAACCCTTGCTCTGTCTCCTGCTTTGTGGGCCACTTCCCTTCCCAGAAAATTCCCTCTTGAAATGGGGGCCACCCTGCCTGCACCCCTGGACCCGGGAGCTCCTTCTGCATCCTCTGCCCGTGCGTAAGGCCACTTCCACGGTGGCCTCAGGGGGCCAGCGCTGTTCCTGCAGCTGCCTCCCTGTCCTGTGTTGAGGTCCTGGAGGCCACCCGCGGCCCGGCCGCCGCACACGCGGGGCGCCAAGCACGGTCACCCAGCAGGCTGAACCTCGAGTGCGCGTAACGAAGCCGCAGCTGGGGCTTCGCCGGCAACGCAGGGGTCTGAGACGCAGTCGCCCCTGCTGGCCTCAGCCTGACCAAGGGCGACCCTGCACCAAGCTCCTGGGGCCTGGACGGAGTCACTTCCTGTCACGGCACCCAGGCTCGGGCCTCGTCGATGGGTGAGGCGGCCGAGGCCCCGCGTGTCCCGGGCGGCCTGGCACCCCGCGTCACCCCTGTGGCCTGCGGGCTCTGTCCTTGCACAGGAGGGAGGAAGCCACGAGAGGCTGACCCGTCCACGCGCCGAGCGCCGAGCCCACCTCGGCCCCTCACCGCGGCGAGGGCGGCGGGCGACACCCACCCCCACCCACAGTTCCTGCCGTCCTGATGGGGAACCCAACCCAGTTTCCCCAAGACTGGGCAATTACACATCACGTTTCCTGAGAAAACCTGTCCCAACAGCGAACGAGCGGGCTCTCGCCTCGTGGGTGGGGCACCCTCCCTCAGCGGGGGCCAGAGCCCGCTCCCGGGTGGGAGCCCAGCGGAGGGGGGTGCAGAGCTGGGGGTGCAGAGCTGGGGGGCGGGGCCGGCCTGGAGGCCAGAGAGCTGGAGAGCAACCAGGAAGGCGGAGGTCCCCCGCCTCACTCCTCTCCCCCGAACCCGGCCCCAGCCAGGGTGCCACGGACGGCCCGGCGTCAACCGCACTGCCCGTCGGAGCCAGGAACCCCGCGGGCTGCAGGATGGCGTCCCCAGCGGCCCCGGCTGCTCCTCCGCGCCAGGGCCACGAAGAGGCAGGGCGGGCGTGTGCCGGGGTCCCCTCAGCCCGGACCGCGCCACGTGAAGATCACGAAGCAGCCCCGTCCCTCTCCCTCGGGGACTCGCCCTCCCTCTCCCCGGGGCAGACGGCGGCCCGCGGCCCGGGCTCCCCGGGGGGCGAGGTCCGCGGCGGGCGCCGGCTCTGGCCGCCCTGCCCCGACCACGCTGCCCTTCTCGTGTGGTGTCCCCACAGACTCGCTGACTGACACTCTGCCGTGTTCCGGGAGGCACGTAAAGTCTGAGAGCCGGTTCCTGGGCCCGTGGTCCCGTGGTCCCGTGAACACCTTGGAAGCCGCCCACGGAGCTGGACGGAGAGCCCCGACCCCCGTCCCGCGCCCCGGCCCGCGCGCTTGCCTGCTGCTTGTCCCACGCGGCTCGCAGCGCTGCCGGCGGCGGGGTCGCTGGCCCCTGGCCGGAAGGTGACGTGAGGCCTTCGGCGGGCAGGACATGGGGGCTGCGTCCAGAGCTGCACGCTCTTGCCCGGTACGGGAGGGACCTCTGGGCGCCTCATGTCCTTCTCCCGAGGCATGTGGGTCACATCCACGTGCCCCTGCGCACACTCTCCGCCCGGCGATTTCGAGGGATGTTCAGGGAGAGATTTTTCCTCTCTTGAATGCATTTGGAAATGGCTGCGCTGCGGAGGTTGGGGATTCCGAGTGCTCCCAATTGCTGGAATGTTCTCCCTGATTTGAAATGTTTTTCCCTCGCAGCTCCCAAGAATTTGCGGAAACGATCCCAGTGTTCAGGTTTGGATCACAGCTCCAGCTCTGGCTGCTGCGACCAGAGGATGAGCAGGCAATTCAGGCAGCAGATCGAGGCGATAAAAACCTCCGGGCCCTGGCACGCGTCAGGGGGGCGGGGGTCGCCAGCCAGCAGCGCGCGGCCACGTGCTCGGGGGCCCCAGTGAGAGAGAGACCCGCCTGCGTGCTGGATGCAGCGAGGGGCCCGGCGGTGAGGCGCACGGCAGGCGGCTTGGTGAGCCAGGCCCAGGTCCCCGGGCTCCCCGCCTCCCCCGGTAAACCCGCTGGGCGTCGAGAACTCGCGGGGGGGACCTCCCCCATCCGAGGCTACGAAGTCCCAGGCCACTGAGTAGAAACAGGTGCCCGTGGCCAGGAGCCCCGGCCCACGGAGCTCTGGGGGGCACAGCGGCCACCTGGACGGTCAGAGGCGGGGGCCGGCTGCGGTGTGACCCTGCCCCCGGCTGACACGGCCCCAAGCCCGTCCTCGGGGAGCCTGGCCAGCTGCCCCGCGCGGGCCCTGCGGTGCAGCCGGGATGCGGGCGGCGAGCCCGGGCAGCAGGCTGCTGGCTGAGCCCAGGGGCTGGCCTGGGTCTCGCTGGTTCACCGTCCACCGCTCCCAGGCCCACCGCCGGGCCGAGTGGGAAGTGGGTTCCGAGCAGGTCGGGGCGGCCAGAGATGGTCTCCCTGGGGTGCTGGGTACAAGCCCTCGGCTCCGTCCCCCCGTGGATGGCGTGACCCAGTGCGTGGGCCTGCTCTCCACATCGCCACGTCCCGGGGGCTGGGTGCCCCGAGGGTGCCAGTCGGATGGAATGTGGCCTCTGACTGAACACGACAGGCGACATGCCCCGAGCACCGCCAGCAGGTGGTAGGGGCAGGCGCCAGGCCCGCTCCCGGGGCAGGACGGAGGGCGAGGGGGCCCCTCAGGGACTGCACAGAAGCCGAGAAGCCGGGCCCTGCCCCCTGGTGCTCTGGCCGGGACCCCCGCGGGCTCTGGACACCTGCTCTGGCTGCGGTCCTCCAGAGGACCACGCTCCGGGGGATCGGTGGCCCGTGGCTGCGACGAAACTGCCACCCACGGGGTGACGGACGTGGAAGGGTCTGCGGCCCAGGCCTGCAGGCCGGGAGCCCCAGGGCGCGGCGCGGGCGGGGGCGGCCGAGGTTCGGAGGGAGACAGCGGCCAGGCCGCCGTCCTCGGCGCCCTCTGCCGGTCCAGGCTGCCTCCCGCCGGGGCCGTCCGCGTCACAGTGCCCGCCGGTGTCTCCGAGGCCTTTCCTGCGTCTTACTGCGACACTCGTTGGGTCCAGAGCCCACCTTGGTCCCACAGGATCTCACCCTGACCTTAGATTTCATCTGCAAAGACCTTCTTTCCAAATGCCATCAGATCCTGAGGTTCTGAGAGGACACGAATTGGAGGGGGACACTGTCCAGCCCCACGGCTATGGGGGCTGCGTGTCCGGCCAGCTGGGAACAGCCGGGGCACTGCCGTCCCTCCCATCCGACCCGGAGAAGGAGGGCCCACGAGCAGGCTCCCCCCCGAGACGGACTCCCCTTTACTGCATGACCTCCGTAATTTTTATTTTAATTAAGTAACGACACTAGTGAATGAATTCAGAATTGTATTGGTTTTCTGCTGCCGCCGTAGTAACCAGAAAAACCCCACAAACTCAGAGGGTTATGACAGGAACGTCTCATTTTACAGCTGTGTAAGTCAGGACAGCAGCGTGGGAGCCACCGGCCTGAGGTCAAGGTGCAGGCGGGGCCGGCTCCTTCCGGGGGTGAGGGAGGCCGCTCCGGCTTCTGAAGCGCCCCCCCCCCCCCACAGTCCTGGGCCACGGCAGGTCACCCCATCTTCCCCTTAGGCCTCTTCCACCTCCACGGGCCCTTCTGACGACGCTGGGCCAACTCAGGTGATGCGCGATCACCCTGATCTCGGGTCAGCTGACCAGCGGCCTTCCCTCCCCCGCACTTGCAGGCTCCAGGTCAGGGCGTGGACACCCCGGGGTCTTACACACCACCCTCTGCCTACCACAGGGGTTCCTGCATACCTTTTCGCTATCCAGGCCCAATTCAACCCCATTCCTGTCAGGTGACATCTCCTGCATTAACTCAGCTCTTCAAACGTAGTAAGACTCGTTAAGTGGCCCGCACGTGGCCAGCCATCCCGCAGAACATTCTGTGCACACCTGAACAGGTGTACTCTGAGGTGGTAAGGGACGGTAATTATCAATAAGAGCGAGGCAGGTGATACTGTTTTCGCATCATAAGCATTTTAAGTAAAACCTTCTCTATTCTACAGATCGCTGAGAGGTGGCCGTTAAAGTCCCTAAGACGTGAAACTGTCCGTTTCTTCTATTAGGGGCACCCGCATTCACGCTTTCCTGAAGCAGCGACTGATTCGCTACAAGACGTCTCCTTCCGCGCGCTGTCCGGAGGCCTGGGTTGCCCGACACCACGAAGCCACTCCGCTTCCTCTTGCTGACCGGTCACGGGGCACGTCTTTCCCCGGCCATTTACGCTCGGCCTATTGGGGTTTTCATCATTTAAATTAACTATTTGCAATAACTATGACGCCTGGCCCTTGCTCCTTGTAACCTTTATTTTGGATTGTGCTAAATCACACGCAGCGCACGCTTCACCCCCGAGGGCACCACTGTCACCGTCGGTGTGATTCGGCATCTGAGAGAACCGTCCGCTGGTGCCCGGCATAGTCACGTGACCGGGCGACCATCTCCAGGACGTCACCTCGCAAACCCGAACTCCGCCCATTACTCAACGGCTCCTCGGCTCCTCCCTCCTGCCCCTCGAAGGCCCCGCTCCTCTCCCGTCTCTCCGCGTCCGCCGGCGCCGGGAAGTTCATGGGCGACGTGTCCAGTGTCTGTCCGCTCGTTGGATTGCCTCGCTCGGCCGAACGTCGCTGAGGTTCGCCCGCGGCGTGGCAGGCGTCAGAAGGTCCTTCCACCGTTCGCGCCTGCCGCGTTTCGCTGGTCTCGCCGTCCCCCGAGGGCTGAGTCGCTGCCGCCTGCTGCCGCCGCTGCCGCGGGTGACGCCGCTGCGGGGGTGGCGCGCAGCCCTGGGTCCTCGCTGCGCCCTCCCGGGGCCGCTGGGTGCGCTGACCGCGCTGCCGCTCCCCGGGGGCTCTCACGCCGCTCGCCGCAGCCGTCAGGCGCAGGGCTCCGGGTTCTCCACGGCCTCCCGACGCTGGCCACTCCGGGCTCTGGGACCGCGGCACCCAGTGAGTGTCCGGCGGGGTCCTTCCTGCTCTTCGCGGTCCGGCTGGGCCGCCTCTGCCTCTTCGTTAGCGTGCTCGTCTCGCTCGTGTTTGAGTTCGACGTGGTGGGACGTGGGTGAGTCAATTCACCGTTTGTCCTCTGCCTCTCATTTCCCGCCTTATTCTGGATCATGTAGATATTTTTAAAACTCCATTTTAATCTGTTGTGTTTTAGCTGTACCTCTTTAAATTACACTATCAGTGGCTGCTTAGGGGGTAAAATATACATAAACATACATCCTAACGCTTCAGTCTTAGAGTCAGTGCTGCACCACCGTTTGCGAAAAGCAGAAACCTTCTAACCGTATAGGTCCCCTAGTCCTCTATGCAACCGCCACCGTGGGTGTCACGTCTGCGGAAAGTCGGGGCGGCGAGGGGCGGGGTGGGGGAAGGGCAGAGCCCTCGGCACCGCGGGAGGCGCCGGGCGGGCAGGGCGCCGCGGCGCAGCCGGGCTCTGCGTGGAAGGGCACTTCGACCAAGCACCGCGGCCTCGCCGGCCGTGGCCACGCAGCCCGGCCACACCTGCGCCCCCGGCTCGCCCCGTCACAGTCTGGGGAGCGGCCTGGCACCGCGAACCCCCCAGGAACGTATGTGACAGACCGACGTGCTCAGGAGCCCGTCTCCCCAGCTCCCCGCTGCGAGGGGTGGGGGTGCTCGGCCCCCGGGAAGGGCAGCTGGTCCTGTCCCGGGCCCCGAGCCCTCCCCTGGCCACTGCCGGCACCCTCCCCCACCGAGGGAGGGGCCGGCTCCCGGTGGGCGCGCCCCGGAAGGAAGAGAGTGACGCACGTGCATCTCGCCATCGGGTAACTGTGCCCTGCGCGTCGCCCAGGGCAGGGTCGCAGAAGCGGGGTGAGCAGCTACAGGGACAGAACGCCCCAAGGAAGTCAACGCGGGCTCATCAGTGTCAGGCCGCAGGTGACACCTGCCAGACGATCGGTCAACAAGGGGCCCCGTGTCTCCGTGATCCCGCTAACCCATCATGATCTTCGCGGAGCGTCCTTCTGGGGGGCCCGGCCCGCAGGCAGGAGGGCAGCCCCTTCCCTGTTATTGGCTGCTAAGCTCTTCACACTCCGACCATATTGCGGCGGGTTAGGAGTCTAAGCTTTATTGTCCTACGTTATTGAAAACCCCGACTCCAGCGGGCATCTCCCGCAGGCCGCGCTGTGTCTGAGAGTACGTTCTCATTTCTCCACGCACAGAGACCGTCTGGAGAGAGGCAGAGAAGATTATCACTGTAATATACTTAAATCCAATTTATTTGCCTGGCCAGAAACTTCTGCCCTCCACAATTGCTTCCTACCCAAGATGTTGTCTTTAGTTCTTTAGTGACAAGAGCGTGCGGTGACAGCTCCCCGCAGGTACGAGCGTGGGGACAGGTGAGGGTCCCGAGGCATCCGGGCCGGGGGGTGACAGGGGGGCCCCGGAAGGGGCTCCGGGTCCCGACCAAAGTTTCCAGTTCAGAACTTCCAGTGAGAACGCACAGGCCCAGGCCCGGGCAGGGCGTCCTGGGCACCGGGTGGGAAGCCCTGAGACGGAGCCGGCCCAGGGGTGAGGGCGGCTGCCGCTCCCAGGGCTGCAGGGCCGGTCGACGTTAGAAGATGAAATCTCCGTGGACTGGGCTGAAGTTACAGTCTCGGCAGAGTCTGCGGATGGTACGTGTGAGTGCGTCCCCGCGCTCACTTTCCCAGAGGCGACACCCCGTTTCCCGCTGTTTCAGGCTGAAGCCTGGGGGCTTCTCGTGGCTCCTGAGCTGCCCACGTGACCACGTGCCCCTCCACGTGGAAACGTCCCCCGACTCCGGCCCCTCGCTCTCCTCCCTCAGCCCGTCGCTCCCAACGTTAGGAACCTGTTCTCGGACGCGGTTCCACAGCGCAGCGGTCAGCACGTCTGCTTTACACCCAGAAGGTCCTGGGTTCGCGCCCCAGGGGAGCCGCGGTCCATGGTCTGCGGCCACGCCACCCTGAACAAGCCCAATGTCTGAGCTCGGAAGCTGAGCAGGGTCGGGCCTGGTTAGCGCTTGGATGGGAGACCATCTAGGAGGACCAGGTGCTGTAGGCGGAAAAAATAATAAAGAAAGAAGCCTGCCCTTTGCTGTTTTGTCTCTGCCCCTCTGCTCTCAGGTCCTAACTGCTCAAAGCCGCCCATCTTCGTCATCCCGACCGACGTGGGTATTCCCAGGAGGATGCACGCTCTCCGTTCCTACTCTCCTGTGGAAGGGTAGGTGAGGCGAGGAGGGGCACAGGTAATTGCAGAAGCTGGTGGAGAGCACGCGTCCTCCTAGGAGTGCCCTTAGGGTGGGCTGGTCTCCAGCCCGGCTTAAGTTCGATGGCAGGAGACTGGAAAGAGAGGGGGCAGACCCCGCCGCTCGGAGGAAAACCGCACCAACTGAGTGTCAGATCACAGCAGGGAACACTGTCATTTTGTTAGATGTAATGACGGTGTGAGAGATGTCGAGACGGCCTTCCCTGTTCAAGACACAGACTAGAGCACTGGAAAGTGAGCTAGGACAATGCGGGGATTTGCTTGTCCGGCAGAACGAGGCCCTGGGGGACGAGGGTGGCCGGGCGGCGTGCTCCCAGGCTCCTCCGCTGAGCACGTCTGGGTTTCCTGCAACACCGATACTGAGAAACAAGTCAAGAAGTTGAGGAAGGTAAGGGGCCGACGGACTTAGTAGGTTATCATCATTTACAAACATCTTGGTACTCTTAGAAAATCCATGAGAATTAATTTGCGTCCTCATTCACACCAAGCGACTAAGACAGCGAGGGCAGGCGGGCGGAGGGGACGGGGGAGGGGGCGTGCGTGCAGGGGCCCCCGCCTCCCCCCATCCCAGCCCGTGGGGATGCAGCCTGCTCACAGGGGATGTGCGTGCAGGGGCCCCCCGCCTCCCCCCACCCCAGGCCACCGGCATACACCCTGCTCACAGGGCCGTGGGGCCCGCCGAGGGCCGGAGCGGCCAGGGGCTGCTGCCGCAGGAGGGCTTCGTGGGAAGAGGGGCCGAGGGGACACCTGAGGACAGGCTCGGGCTTGGGCACAGGCGGGGTCCCCCCTGGGGTGCACGGGGAGGCTCCCATGACATGAGATACGGGGCGGGGCGGGGCTGGAGGAGAGTGGGGGGCTCTCTCCCAGGGCTGGAAAGGGGTGCAGCCCCCACCGCCCACGCCCCTCGAGCTGCGCACACCCCGCTGCTCATGTCCCTCCCGCTCCGGCTCCGCCGGCCGCCTGTGGCATGTGACGGACGGGGACTCGGCCACTCCCAGGACAGGACAGGCCTCGCTCGGGCTCAGACCGCACTGGCCACGGCGGCTAACTCGGCCCGGCTCGAACGGCAGGGGCGCGTGGCAGTGGCCGGCGGGGTCGCGTGGTGGCATCTCGAGCCCAACACCGGGCCGGCTCCAGGCTGACCCCGAACCTGCCGTGAGGCCCGGGAAATCAAGCTGCCTCCGGGCACGTGTCCCGGCCGCCTCCGACGACGTGCTCGCCCAGGAGCTCCGCGGCCCCTGCTCCGGGCCCCGCTGGGTGGCGATGCCAGGTCCTTCGGCCACACCGGGGGGCCTGGCGGGGGGAAGAGTGGGCGCCCTGAGTCCCAGGTGCCCGGGACGCCCCGCCTGTCCCCGCGGCCGGAGCTGCCACCGGCAGGACCGTACGTGGGAAGGCAGGCGTTCGGGGGTTCCCACCGCAATTCGTTTTAATTACGTGACATAAAAAGACCACCTGCGGACGAGACAACGCTGCCCGAGTCCCCGGGTTACTGCAGGGAACACTTCACAACCGGAGTGCGTTTTCCCCAAGGACCCGCGCTACCATTTGATTTAATTTTTAATTTTTACATTTTAATCAAAAACAGATCAAATGGCGGTGATCTCCCTGGGGACGCGTACTTCAGACAGGAAGCCGGCCATGCTCCCTCGACTACGCAGAGCTGCTGCCTTTGAGGAAGTGCCCGCGACAGGCTGGGCGTGTCCCCGAGGAGCGAGGCCCCCGGCAGCCACACCCACCGCCACCTGTCAGGAGCCCGAAACACGACGAGAGGCCGACTCCAGCAACGCACCTCCGCACGCGCGGGGCCCCGACGTCCCTGGAGAGGCCGGTCACGTCTCCCGGGGGGTCTCCCTGTCCGGGGCAGGGTGGTGGGCAGCGTGAACCACCTCTCGGGTCTCGGCGTACACTGTGCACACGTGCTCTTCGAGGCTCTGCACCCTAAAAAGAGGCACTATGACTGTGGGGTTGCGGGGGGGGCTCGCACTCTCACCCGGGTGCTCGCAGGGAGGGCGTCTCTCCTCTTCCAGTCACGATGGTCACCTGGCCCGCCACATCGCAGCTCTGAGCTTGGTCTCCACTCCAGCTAGAATCCAGGGGGGCTTCAAGAGCAGCGCCCCAAGCCGCTGCGTGACCTCAGAGCTGCCGCGTGACCCCCAGTGACGCACTGTGTGTGGTCTGCAGCCGGGCTGGACCCGGCGCCCCACCTGCAGAGTGGGACGGGCGGGGCTGTGGCCACGCGGCCTCGCGGGGACCAGGAGCCCGAAGGCCAGGCCGGAGGCGCACTGGCTGCGCGTGGGAAGTGCTACCAACGCCGTCGCCCGGGCGTCGTGGCATCTGCTCGCTTGGCCCGGGGTCAACCCGGGAGCCCGAGCGTCGCTCCAAGGCCCCAGGGGGCCGGGTGCTCACTGGGGAGCAGGTGGACAACGGGAGAGGCCCCGGCACCCGGAAGCCCTGCCCTTCCCAGAGGCTGCCTCGACGCCCGACTGCGCCCGCAGCTCTGCAGCCTGGACCACCGCTCCGGGAGTCACCCAGACGCCTGTACTCTGGGCCTCCAGGGTCCCCCGCTGCAAAGCCAGGAGACCCCACAGGGCTGGGAGAGGGGCCGGGGGCAGCGAGAGCACACACCCGCCCCCTCTAACCCAGACCCCCCACACCAGCAGGACAGAAGCTGGGCCAAGGCCGCCGCGGGAGCCGTCCAGGCCTGACACCCGGGGGTGCTCGCAAGGCCGAGCACCCGGAGGCCAGGGGACAGGCGTCTGTGCTCACCACTGCTCAGCCGTCAGCTCTGGGCTGCTGGTCTTAGGGAGTGATGGCGACCACCGTGGGGGCGAGCTCTGCAGAAGCACCCAGGGGTGGCGAGGCGCTGGCCCGGAGCGCGCAGCCAGGACCGGCCGGGTGAAGCCCGGGCCTCGGGCCGGGCCTGGCCGCAGCAGGCCGCCCAGGGAGGCGCCGGCCCCGGCGACGGCCTCGCATTCACGAGGAACCTCTGGAGCCCCGCCACTTGCTGTCGGGGCGTCCCTGCACCGATGCGACCAGGGACGCGCTGCCTGTCCCAGCATCACGAGCGCCCCGATGAGAATGCGGGATCAAGGCAGGGCCGGGACCAGACGCCGGCGACGGACCCGCGGCCAGCTCGTCCGACGGCTCCCGGGGCCTGCCCTCGGCCTCGCGGCGTGGACACGGCGTGTGAGAGTTCTCGTGCGACGCGCAGCAGGAATGCGCGTGCTAAGAATGTTTTCCGAGCGTGTCTGGGACGCCGGCGAGCACCCGGGCGGGGCCCCCACCTCGCACACCTGCGCGCGGCGTGCCGGCTGCTGTCGGGCCCCGAGCGCCACGGCCGAGCGCGAGAACAGACGTGACGCTCAGTGCTGCGGGGCCCCGCGACCCGTGGTCCCCGAAACGGCCCTCCCCGCGGCTTCGGGGACGCCGAGGCAGACCTTCGGGCCCCGGCCTCTGCGTCCCTGGTGGCTCAGACCCTGCCGGGGCCTCCCGGGAGCAGCGCCAGGGGCCCGGGACGCTGCTGTGGGCTGAGAGACGGGGGCACGTGGCTGGCCGTGGGGCCTGCGGTCTGGAGGGGGACGGCGGCCGCGCTGGGCTTCTCCGAAGCCTGGACGTTGGGCCGCGGGTCTGGCGCACGTCTGTCAACTCCCTGGAGCCAGTGAGACCTCGGCGTAAGCGGAGCCCCCTGGAGAGACGAAGTGGCTTCGTGACGAGGCCCCTACTGTCAGGACACTGCCCCGCGCTCGAGGGCAAGGGGAAACCGCTGGCCGTGGGCAGTGGCGACCACGGAACCACGGAGCGCGGCAGCGCCGTGACGCAGGTGGAAAGGCGGGTGTGACCCGCCCGCCAGGCGCCGCTGCGGGAGGCCGGCCTTGCCTGACAGTCGTGGCAAGAGCACCTGGCACGAGACCCGGCCTCGGAGGGTCTCTTGCCGACTGGAGGCCCCATGGCGCAGGCCGGAGCTCGGGCGCGCAGTCAGCCCGCGCCCCAGGGCGACCCCTCCCCGGCCCCGGCAGGCCCCACGACGTCCCCGCTGCTGTCCCAGATGCCGCGACGAGCGGGGTCTGCGGGACGCGTCCTTCTGTGTCGTTCACTTCACTCGGCGTGACGTCCTCGGCGTCCACCACGTCGCCGCGCGCACGGTTTTTTTAACCGAACACTGTTCCGTGTGTGTACAGACCACATTCTTTATCCACTTATCAGCCAACGGACAGTTGGACAGTCTCCGCGTCTTGGCCACTGGGAACAGGGCTGCAGTGACCACGGGGTGCAGGTGCCGCTTTGAGACCCTGATTTCGGTTCCTCTGGTGCAGACCGAAAGCGGGGTCACTAGTCGTGCGGTGGGTCCGTGTCCTACTTCCTGATGACCCGCCTGCTCTTTTCCAGAGGGGTGGCGCCGCTTTCATCCCTACCGACGGCGCGCCCAGGCGCCGGCGTCTGCGCGTCCTCGTCGGTGCTCACGTACCTGTTGCGTGTTTGGTCACGGCCACCCCAAGAGGTGTGAGGTGAAGGCTCCCTGTGGTTCTGACCTGCAGTCCCCTGACGCCTAGCGAGCATCTTTGCGCGCACCTGCCGAAGGCATCACGCCCTTACACGGGTGTGTACCAGTGTAAGCAAAGACGTTCACACCAACGGAACAGACTAGCGCGCCGAGACACAAACGCCTGCACGCACGGCCAGTGACCCCTGGCGAGGACGGCCAGGCCGCACGGCGGGGAACACGGGCTCCTCCCCAAACGGGGTAGGAAAACCAGACGCGCGTGCGACAGAAGGGTCCTGAGCCCTCAGCGTGCGCCATAAACAAACATGAACTCAGAGCGACCTATATGAGACCCAAGGCTCTCTAACTCCTAGAAGAAAACACAGAGGAAAAGCTGCGTGACATTGGTCTTGGCAATGAGGTGGCACGGACACACCGCCAAACGCCCAGGCGACAAAAGCAGAGACAGACGCGCTGGACGACAGCACACTGAACCCCCCGCACGGCGAGGAAACGAGCGGCAGCGCGAACGGCCGCCGGCGGCAGGGGAGGAAGCGCACGGCTGAGGCGGCGAATCTCCACGACGTGTGAGGAACTCTCACAAGGCGACGGCAAAACCCGGTAACTCATGTGAAGGCTGGACTGAGGACTTGACTAGACACCTGTCAGAAGAGGACGCACACAGGCCACCGGTCACTTCCGGTGATCAACTTTGAGGGGCTGCAAAAGGCATTTATGACCCAAGATTAAATTTCTTCAGACTACCGAGAGGCCTGTCAGGAATGCTTGAGAAAATCAAGAGATTTAGGGCTCCACGCGCCGGCCTCCCCCGAAGGCGAGCAAGCGGCACACGCCCCTTCGGCTGCCGCGCGCGTCTGTGGCCGACGGCCGCGTCTTGTACTTTTGTTCCTTTTGATAAAGGTCATGACCAACGTGGCTTCGGTTTGTAATTGTTCTCACGTGCGTGGATTTCGATGTCCGTGAAGAAGCCTCTCTGTCCGGAGCTGGGGCTCGAGTCCGTGGCACTCAGCACACGTGACCGGCCTGCGCTGACCGGAGCGGGCCACGCGGACGGGCGCGTGGGCTCAGGCGCAGAGTGGCCTCCGGACGCGCGTCCTCACCACGAGCCGAGACATGGCCGTGCTGCAGCGGAAGGACAGGGGTTCACCCTGAGGACCTCGCACGGGCTCGAACGTGGCCGCCGTCGCACGGTGACCGTCCTCCGCGGGCACGCCAGGCGCTTCGCCCAAGGCGCCCAGCGACCGCCACAGTGACCGTAAGGAGGTGTCAGCCCCAAAGTCCCAGGAGGGCCCCCAACGGTCTGACAGGAGCCCCGGCGGGGTCTGGGACAGCCGCAGGGCAAACACGCGCTCTGCGTTCTGTCCCCGCCAGTCGCCGTGGTGGCCCGTCACGCGTCGCCGGGGTGCAGGACGTCTGCGGCCACTTTCTGAGCACCTAGTCCAGCGCTCCGACCGCTCAGGGCCAGCACCGTATGACGCCTGCAAGCCACCCTGGCTCTGTGCCGAGCTGTTTGTCCCCAGAGGGACTGGAAACTGAGGGACCCGATTTTGAGGTTGACGCAAATTAACACAACACAGTAGCAAAGATTGGAATGGCAAGGATCGGAAGGGACATTTGCCAACAAAATCAGAAGTGAACCTGATCAAGTTTCTGGATCAACTACCAAGTTTTAGGACGTACGGAGGTCAGAGGGGCAGGTGAGGCGCGAGGGAAGCCACGAGCGAGACTCGACGGCAAACTGGCCTCCTGAGGACACACTGCGGGGGGCCGGGGGGGGGCGGGGGGGCCGGGAGGGGGCGGGGGTCCTGAGGACACACTGCGGGGGGCCGAGAGGGAGCGGGGGGGGCCGGGAGGGGGCGGGGGGGCGGGGCCAGATCGACCTCACCTGGGTCCCGACCCAAGTAAATTGTAAAAACGAAGCAAAATACAAGCAATCATTTATGAAACTGATGAAGCACGTAAAAATGTGATCAGAGACCAGAGATTTCATAATACAAGAAACTATTGTAACTTTGGTTTGAGGAACGGTAATCGTACTGTGATCATGCTTTTAAGATGTCTCTTTGGAACAGTGCAGGGGACGTGAAGTCAGTCTCCACAGTCAGACGCCGAGAAAACACGGGGGGAAACGAGAACCTTCATTTCATGTCGAAGGGGCCTTGTGCCTGGCGACGTCGGCGAGCAGCACACGGAACAGGCTGGGCACCAGCACTCGGCAAAACTCAGCTTACGATCCCAGAGCATTTCGAGTACAAAAAATAAGTCTCCCCGTTAAAGAAGGATACATAGGCCGCCCTGGATAGCCCACGAGACCACCGGGAGGGCAGCGGTGGGGCGACATCTGGGCGTGGCTCCGGAGGCCTCGGGGGTCTCGGCCTCCCCGGAAGTCCGACCCCACGTCTGTTACACGTCCCAGCCAGGACTCCGCAAGGGGCCGGGGCCTCCTGGCTCGAGCACGGAGGAAGCTGGGTTACCTGACGAGGGAACAGGTGGACGCCCACGGCCATCGTGAGATGGACATTCGCCGTCAAATGGAGGTTCGAAGCCAAAGTTGAAATCCTCCTCGACCAACTCGCATCTTCTAACGACCCTCGACGTGGTTAAAATGTCCCTGAAACGACAGAGCAGCACATGGTGGGGGCCACTCTCTGTCTGCTGGATCCAGCCACCGTGGCCGGGCGCTCGCCAACGCGGCCCTGCGCCTCAGGCGGCCGGGCGCCCCCGAGGGAGGCTGCTCCGTAGGGCCGGCCAGTCACAGGGTGCACGGGGCGGGCTCGCTCCCCCGTGCCCCAGCGACGTGAGCCCCACAGTAAGGTGACCTCACGGTTTCCTGGTATGTCACAGCTGTTCACACTATACTATGGTCTGTGACCTGGGCGATGATGGCATTGTGTCTAGAAAATAATGCATATATCGTAATTAAAAAATGCGTTATTGACAAAAACTGCTAACCATTATCTGAGCCTTCAGCGGGTCATAATCTTTTGCTAGTGGAGCGTCTGGCCCTCCATTTGTTAAAAACAAACGCGACATCTGCGAAGCATCAGAAAGCTGAGCGCAATAAAACGAGGTGTGGCTGCAAACACAGGAACATTACAATCGAGACATTCAAAGCGCTTCCTACAGTGGCTGTTACATAGATTGTTCTTGATAAGTGTTATTTCTTTTCTTGGCTGCGAGGGAAAAAATGAAAATGTCATCTAGACGCTATGAAACAGACCTTTGTGTGATGCTGTCCGACTCCTGAACTGGGGTTCGGCATAGGAGCAGCGCGGTGGCGCCTCTCGGGGGTCGGATGCGGAAGGACGGGGTTCCGTGACCGTCCTCAGGGCCTGCTGCCCGCCCGCCCCCGCCCCGTGTCCTGGGGCAGGCCGCGAGACTCCTCACGCTCACCCGCACGGACCACCGCGGCAGCCAGATGGCTGCTGCGGGAGGCGGCCAGACGCTGCGCCACCGTGGCATGAGAGGTCTCGTCCGGAACTCAGAAACCCTTTGTCACAGCTGGCCATTGCACTGGGGCAGAACAGCGTGGCTCCGTGGCCCGCTGGCAGAGGCCACCAGGGCAGCCCTGCCCGCCGTGACCGCACCACGGTGGCATCCTGCGCCAGCTGAGGCCAGGAGGGGCGGGCTGGGCCAGCGGCGGGGAGGGGCAGGCTGGGCCAGCGGCGGGGAGGGGCAGGCTGGGCCAGCGGCGGGGAGGGGCAGGCTGGGCCAGCGGCAGGGACAACAGAGTTACTAGACGACAGCGTCCCTGTCCTGGAAGGCAGGCGGTGCCCTGAGACACGCGACCCAACAGGAGGGCCTCAGGCCTCCGCGACAGCACGGGAGGCGGGCCCCAAGCGCACCTCCGCCCAGGGGCCCACTCCACACGGGTGACCCATCCAGGTGCCGGGAACGAGAAGCTGAGGGGCCGGGGAAGGCCTGACACAGGGGGCGGTGTCCCGGCTGGACGAGGGCGGAGCAGAGTCCTGCGAGGTGGGGGAGGGCGTCCCGGGCCGTGAGAACGGCATGAGGTCAGACTGCCCCGGGCCGGAGAATCCGTCCGTCTGTGACGAAGGCGCGTGCGGGGGGGACGGGAGACCTGTCCGTGGAGTCGGGCTGCGCCCCGCCCGTGGAAGGCCCCGGCAGCGTGATGGGGCGGGGCCGCACGTACTCGCCTCGGACGCACACGCGTGACAGGTGCCTCTTCCCCGAAGGGCGTTTTACGCTCACGACAGCCGTCTCTACGGTGACGCGCAGGGTCTCCAACGGCCTAACGCACACCAAGCCTCCGAAGAGTGGGGAATAGGTGCGTTTCTCGAATGCTTTCCCCAGGAGACCCTCGGCAGCAGGACGCGGGGCGGGGGGTGCAGAGGTGAGCCGCTCCCGTCACCGAGGGGCTCCCGGCTCCTCACGGGCCCCTCTGTGCGCACAGCCCGACGCTGCCTCCCCTCACCCCCGTGAGGACTCCCTCCAAGGTGCTGGCCGCAGCTCGCGAGCCCTTCCGAAACCCCCTTTCACTGAAAACGTCCTGCCTGAGCTCCCCCTCGCCCGTCTGGGGGGCTGGCCGGAACAGCAAGGCACACGGCTACACATCTCACTCACTGACCCAGCGTCGAAAACCACAGAATCTTGACAGCAGAGAGGAGACAGCTGCAGACAGGGTCGCCGACGAGATCGACAGCTGACGTCGCATCAGAAAGACGGAGTCGCGAGGCGAAGAGATGACCTCGTCGGGCGGACCGTCGATCAAGAATTCTATAGCTAACGAAGCCAGCCTTCAAAACTGGGAGATCAAGCATCCCCCGAGAAACGAAGGGACAGACCCTGACCCTGGCAGGCCTCCCCTCCAGGATGTACCAAAGGAGCTCTTCGGGTTGGAATTGAAGACCAGACAGCAACTCGAATCCACATGAAGAAACGAAACAACGTGAACGGGATTTTTTTCTAATTAATTGTTACCGAAGAATGAGGTTCCGTTTGCACGTTTCGTTTCATGCTCGACGGCCCTGAGGAATATCAGGTCTGGAGTTTACCTGCGCGTCTCGTGGACCGTCTGTGTAGAGAATCGTATCACCTGGAAGGGATTTAGCTTTCGGCTTCCCCGGTTCTGCACCTATTGTTGCTTCTTTGTCTCGTGTTGGCCAGAAACCCTGGCGCGCCAAGAAGTGGGGGCAGCAGGCAGTCGCGTCTTTTTTCTTCATCGACACAAATGCTTCCACCGAGTACGATGCCCCCTCCATTTCCGGTTCGCTAGGCTTTCGTCATGAGCGGGATCTGCAGGTGACAGAACACCGTTTCTGCATCTGTTAAGATGATCCTTCGCTTTTTCTCTTTTGATGGGACGAAGCCATCCGGGTGTTCCTTCGCGTAGGATTTATCTTTCACCCGTAAAACCACCTGGGATGGCCCAGCTGCGTCCTGCACAGGCAGCCCCCGTGCACGCGCAGGTGTGGTCCCCTTGGTATTTCGAAGGCGTCCCTCAAGGACTTCTAGTGTCGACCGTCGCCGATGAGCGGCCCGTTGCCAGTTCAGTGACTGACCGGTCGCTTCCCCCCCACAGCTCCACAGTCTTCTCTCTGTCTTCAATGCTCTTCAGTTTCACAATGGACGTGCGGCTACATGGCGCCCAGGACGCACGGTAATTCCCCAGGCGTACGAAAAAGTGCGGACAGCAACACCACCAACAGCTAGGAACCAGCGCACGGCTTACGAGGCAGAACGGGAGCTGTCAGCGGAACGCGCCTCTCCCTCGGCAGACACGGCCTCATCGTCCTCCGCTGGACGCTTATCGCTCTCGGGAATGCTATTCTTTCATGTAACGTGCAACACTATTTCACACGTTTAAAACTTTGCAGATGGTTTTATACGTATCCTTACGTAGTTTTTTTAAGTTGATGCGTTTTCATTGCTGTGCATAACATTTCATTGAATAAATGTACCCCAACTTACTCATCCGTTCTCCTATTAACGGGCAACCTGTTTGGGCTGTTCCTGGGGTTCTGCGAAGCAAACGATGCTACAACGATTCCTTTGCACACACCTCCTCGGACATCTGTTGGGTATACCCTGGGCCTGAAACGCCTGGGCCACAGGGAACGCCCGCCATCTCCATACCAGGTACGTGCCCTCCAAGTCACTGTGCCAGGTGACGCGCCTCCGACACAGTGGACAGAACCCCCAGCCCTGCATCCTCGCCCACACTGTCAGCAGACGTTTGACTTTTGCTAATCCGATTCTTTAATTGGCACGCCTTTAATTACCTTGAGGTTAAACATCTGCTTGTATTTACTAACTGGGTTTCCTCTCCGCTTGCCCATTCATATGCTCTGCCCATGTATCTGCTCCTTTCTATCCTGTGTGTTGCAAATGCCTTCCCCGCTTTATGACACATTCGCAGCTAGCGAGGGGGCATTCCGACATGCAACCTTGATGCGCACGAATATGTGAAAACAAACCCATGGGTTTATCACGTCTATAAATCTACCTTACTTCGTAAGTATATTCGCCCATATTCTCTACCAAACGGTTTAACTTTATTTTTTTGCTAATTTAGGTTCTTCAACCTTTCCCTACCCCCCATGATTGATGTTCGTGTAAAGCAGAGATCAAATTTTTATTTTTCCTCATCTATGGACAGCCAATTGTCCTAGCACAAATTAAATAGTACCTTCTTCTCAACCGACCTGTACTATCTGCTCTATAACATATCGAGCTGCCATATGCATGTTTAAAGCCCTTGGTTTTATTCGCTGGTCTATCTGTCTATTCCTGGGCCAATAAAACATCATCTTAATTATCAGAGCTTTGTAACATACCTTGACATCTGACGGGTGATCTTCCTCACTTTCTTTTTTTGCTTCAAAACTGTTTGGTTTTCTTCAATTCTAGGAAATTCTCAGCCATTATCTTTTCAAAAGGAATTCTTCTCAAATCTTTTCATCACATTTTCCCCTTCTAAATTCTTTCCTTCTGGATTTCCTAATGGACCTCGTCATTCTTTCCTCTAGGACTCTTAGTCACACTTTCATAGTTTCCATCTTTTTATCTCTCTTGCTGTATTTTGGACGATTTCCCCAGATCTATCTTCTACTTCACTAATTCTGTCTTTAATTGCGTCTAACCTGATTTTTTAACTTCCATAACAACATCATTCACTTTTAAAAGTTCTTTTAACTTTCCAGTTACTTTTTCCATACTGTCCTCTTTTTGCATTGTGGCTTCATTTCTTCTTTAGTCACTTTCAAAAATTAAAATACTTACATGTACAGTGAACTTCAGTTTCTTTTCATCACTCCAGAGCCTTGGAGGTCTGTATTCCCCTGTTTGTTGTAGTTCCTGATCCCCCCTCCAGCAAACCACGGTGATTTACGTGGTTTTGTCCTTGTATGTCACCCTCAGAGCAGCTGCTTTGTCTCCGAGTCCTGTGTGCTCCGGGCGGCAGAAGCCCACAGGACAGCGCTGCCTTCGCCACTACCCAAGACCTTAAGGACTTCAGCAGTGGCAACTACTTCCATGCTAATGCCGTGGCTTTTGGTTCTTCTACCGCTGAGACAGAATAGAATGGGAGCCCACGTCCGCGTGCGGCCTGGCATTTTAGCTGCTAATCCCCTTTCAAAGTAGAGCAGACCTTCGGGCTCTGAACTTCATGCAAGGGTCCCCGTTCTAGCTGCCACGCTTCCCCCGGGCTAAGTCACATCCATCTCTGGACATCAGCGCTCTGGCTCCAGCCCCTGGCCCAGTCCGGGGCCAAGACGCGAGGCCGGCCACAGGGGCGCGCGTACCACTGCTGTCCGCGCCCCCCCCACGCGCGCCATCGACCGTGCGCCTCACGCTCTGCCCTGCAGCGGTGCGGACGCGCCTGCACCGGCTCGGTCTCGCGGCGCGCGAGGAGGCCGACCTGTACTTTCCGCAAGTGCCGACCTCTGTTCCACTTCGCCGTCCCCTCACGGCGGAACAGATCGCGTTCCTAGAGAAGGGATTTTGATTTGTTCTTCTCATCATCTGAAGGCTCCGTTCCCTCAGAGCCTGGAAATGATCAGAATGAATTAAAATTTTTAAATAACACGACTTTTCTGGTATTCACACAAGAGAAACAACGTTTCCTGTCAGAAGCTCAATCTGCAGATTTTGTCGGCAAGCCCGTTCGACCGCGTCGCTGAGGGCCCAGCCACGCTCTCCTGCTGGCCCGTTGATCCCTCCAGCCTGAACGGTCCGGCCCTGGGGCCTGGCCGAGAGGCTCCCACTGCGTCTGGGGATGACGTGACCTCCTCGCTGCACTCCTGGGGGGCGTCAGGGCGGGTCGCTGCCCCCCGCCGAGAAGGGCGGGGGAGGCCGCGGCCCGGACCCCCGGCAACCCGGGGCCCAGCGGGCGCATCGCGTAACCCCCAAGGGGATCTGTGAACCGATGGGGCGAGGCCGTGAACACTAGGTTCCCCGACAAACCGAGGGGAGAATGCACTCGGCGCCACGGGGTCCGTGCAGACGACCGAGGAAAGCCCGCTGGCCCCGCCACGGCTGCGTTTCTCCTCCCGGACGTGGGAGAGGAGGGCGGCTACGAGACCGGCCGCCGCCGCCGCAGGACCCGGAGAGCGGACCTCGCGAGTCGTGCTCTCAACCGACATCGAGGCTCCGCAGGCTCATCCGCGGCCTTCCCTCGGCCTGACACCTGGCCTCATGCATCAAGCACAGGCAGGACTCCTGCTGTCACTGCGGGCGCTACGCACGGACCAAGCCATCGCCAGCGAGACCGGCAAATGGAACATTTGGAGATGAAAGTACGAAGAAAACATATATATCCATTTAGAATCTGCATAAAAATCACACTTGGGCTCCTTCTGCTGTCCCTACAGGGGAAAAGGGAGGAGACGTGAAGCCAGCGACAGGCCGGGCCCACCGCCCCCGCCCTCGCCCCGGGGGCTGCCAGGCAACGGCGCGGAGGCCGCACGGTGAGCGAGGCAGAGGCTCACGAAGACTGCTCGCTTCGCGTCCGCCCTCGGCACCGGGGAACAGGCCCGCGCCCAGCACCAGTCTGCGGGGAGCTGGGGCGGAGCTGGTCTGCGTCCCCAAAAAGTCACCTTTTCCCTGCTGCTTTCAGGTGGCAGTTCGCTGCCAGTTTGGGTGACGACACCCAAGAAACCGGACGAAGGAAAGCACAGGGACGCCGGCGCCAGGCGGCAACGACGGCCCGTGTGACGCGCGGCCGGGCCCGGCTCTGCCAGCACCGGAGCCCGGGGGAGGGCGACCGAGACCCGGGGTCCTGTGCCGGAAACGGCGATCTCGCCTTCCTCCGGGGGAGCGCGGCCACTCGCTGGCTGACGAGCCCAGGCAGGGGCCACTCAGGAAACAGCACCCGATCGGGGTACTCCCGAGGGAGGGGCGTCAACGCGAGGCAGCCGCACAAGCGGTGACAGAGGAGCCACACGGAAGGGCGAGGTGGCCCGACGCCCCGCTAGCAAGCGCGGGGACCACAGGGCCACCCCCGCGGGCGCTGTGGCCCTGGAGGCCGGGCGGGAGGGAAGGGGGGAAAGCGGGGCGCCCGGCTTCCTGCCCAGTGTCTCCCCGAGACAGAGCAGGGGACACAGGGCTGGGGACGGAGCTGAGGGAACGTGGGCGCCTGCCCGTCACGCTGGCCCACTCACCCCCGCGGCGGCCCCTGCCCCAGGAGCTAGGGCGTCCCAGAGCAGGCACCACACGGAACCCGGGGTGCCGCGCGGCCCACGCCTGCCCCACCGCGCCCTGAATCCGCGCTCCCTGTCGTCTTCCGTCACAAAGCCACCCCCTTTTCGCGTGTCCTTTTGCCCTGGAGACCCTGGGTGGCCTCGTTAGGCTTCGTTTGACGGGTGCATGGCTCCCTCGTCAGGTTGGGACCCCACAGGCTGAGCTGGCCTGAAGGATGCCCGCCCCCAGGTCACGGCCCAGCTCTGCCACGCCCCGTGGGAGGACGGGCAGCCCAGCAGTGCGGGATGGCGGCAGCGGCCGGCGGCCGGGCCCGGGCGGGGGTGGGGCGGACATGCCGAACACCACCACCGCGTTCTGTCGGTACCGTGAGCAGGTGGCTCGGGACCAGGAGGAGGTGCTACGAGCCGGGCCCCGCGGCGGTCCCTGGGGGAAACCGAGGCGGCAGCGGCTGCGGGCCTGCGGGCTGCGGCCAGGGCCAGAGCGGCCAGCGACCTGGCGACTGGGAACACGAGTCTGAGGCGGTCCGAGAAGCGCCTGCCTGCGCGAGACGGCCGATGACTGAGACAGCCACCCGCGGCTGCAGAGCGCAGCTGACAAGGTCCGCGGAGGGACGCAGGCCCGGAGTCGGGGTGGGGCGGCCCCTGGGGAGAAGCCCCACGTAAGCTGAGTCGCAGGCCACCCGAGGTCGCCGCCCTGGGTCATCTACGCCGGGGCTGGGGCGCGCCCTGCGCCCGGGGCCGCGTGCCGGATGAAGCCGTCGGAGGCCGCGGCCACTGCCCACGGAGAGCTGAGCTCAGCTCCTCCCCGGGCCCCGCGCCGCTAAAAACACTATTTGCTTTGTATTTAGCACTGAACTTCCGGTGCTCTGGAATACGAAAATAGCGTCTTATTATTTTAAAAGCTTAGGAGGGAAACTAGCCATATTATTAGAAAAAGAAGATATACGCAGCTATAGTCTGTTCAAATATCAAGAGGTGTGACTTTTCAAATTCACATTTCAATCTTTATTTACATAAGACTTCTAGAAATGGTGGGTGTAAATATTAAATCACCCAAGCTGCGGTGAAATTTTATTGAGAATAACTACAAATAAAGAGAAACTGATTTTTTAAAGTCGGTTTCTGAAATTTAGATGAAAAAGAATATCAAGCATTAACCAAAAAATGATATATTTACATATCAATATAGGTTTTCTGTTCATAGATTCATTTCCTATGAAACATAAAAGAGGTGAGCTTGGGGAGTTACGAAGGAAGGTAAAACCCTAATCAAACAGGTACTGTTGTTCAAACAGAACATTAGCCAAAATGATCCAATCAGTTGCTTGAGCCAAATTTTTTTCGCTTTCAGCCATTCATGCCAGACACACGCTCTCAGAGCACTAGGAATTCACGTTTCATTCCCGGTGTCTGCCGACGGGGGCGGGTTTGAAAGACACGTTCCCCTGACGTGGTGTGGGAACAAGGAGCCGCCGGCATTGGCGCCACGCGCCCGGCACGGGGTCAGATTTCTCAGGCCGCATACTATCTGCTTGCATTGCAGGGACATTTGGCAGTCACCTGAGTCCGCCTGAGTACAGTAAGTTCAAATTTCTGGGTCTCTGATTTCCCTACTGTGCAGAACTGCAATAGAACTGCAGAGATTCTCCTGAAGATGGAAAAACACACCCTTGAGGAGGGGTTTGACTCGAGACTTTCTTTTCATACTTGTCTAATGAGTCCAGATAATCAGAGGTTTCCATAGGTGACAATTGACACAGTTTCAGTTCTTGGTTTGAAACAAACTCATTGCCTGTCATTATAAAACACAGTAGCTTGCAATGTGTCAGCTGAAGATCTGTCTTGTGGTTATCAAAAACACAGCAATACATTTCTCTAAAAATCTGTAGGGGGCAAGAGCCGAAACACACACACACATGCGCACACACGCACACGCACACACACGCGCACACACACACGCGCACACACACACTCCTGGTTCCTGTGTGGAAATTAAATACAATTCTACTTTATTGCAGTATTAAGATTCCAAATTTTAAATTTAAGAAAAACCCAAGAATTACAGAGGTTATCAAAGATATATTAACTTGTTCTTAAATAAGCTCAAAATTAATAAGGAAGGTATTATTATGCTAATGTACACTTCCCGCAGTCTGCCTGACACAGCAGACTGACGGCCTGACTCTGGCCCGTTAGACCTCCCCTTACTTTGAATGAATGGTGTGAATACTGCATTTCTCTTAAAGAGTGTGGTGTATGGGAAGTTTACGGAAACATGAAAGAAAAACTTAAATAGAGATAATAAAACAATGTGGGCTCTATGTGGATAACTAAATGAGGGTGGGTCTTTTTTCCCAGATGTCCTCAAAAGTCCTCTGTTCGACCCATCCCGTGGCCCATTCCCCTCCCTGAACCAGGCTTTGAGAAAGAATTGTCAATGTATTTTCAATTTCTCTCTCTAACTTGAAGTGGAAACACACGGGCTCGCGCCCCGGCAGGAGGCTACGAAGAGCTTGCATCAATCTGCACCTTTTCCTCTACCTTCCTCGTTCCTTGGAAACGTAACTACCACTGTTTGCGACTTCGGTTCATGGACCCGACACTTAAGCGCGCGTCTCTGGTCAGGCGAGAAGCTGCACTTACTGACTCCCCCGCGGCGCACCTCCTGCAGGCCCGGGCTCCGCTCCCGCCGCTCAGAGGCGCCTGTGCGACAAATCACAGCCACAGGGGAATCAGCTCAGCGGACACTCGCCCCTCCCCTTGAAACGCTCACGGGGTCCCCAGCTGTTCAGCAGGGACAGGAACCTACCCCAGCGCTCCGTGGCCCCTGGCTCCGTGGCCCCTGGCTGACGTCGGGCCTGCCTGCGGGGAGGCGGCCTCCGGGCTGCGCCTCCGGGCCTGGGCTGCGCCGGGCCGTCACCTGGGGTCGGCCCGAGTCCTGTGCGGTGGCGTCCGGGCTCCTGCGTGCTCGCTTCTGGAACAAACGAAACTTCACTGAGACGGCCTCCTGAAACACTCGGGTGGGTGGTTTCAGCCACCACGTCACACGCGTGTCCCCAAGAGCCTCGCGCCCCACAGCCCCCGCATCTTCTCCATGCAAAGCCACTGTCTCGTCCCTGGCACCGAGTGTCCTTCTTCTTTAAGTTTAACTGCACGTTCTCCCATGTCCCCTCATTAAATTTCATCTGATTTCCACGTTGTATCCAAGTGTATTGCAATTTATTCAATCGTTCTGCCAAATATTATCCTCATCGCATTCATCATTTTCGTGACTTTTGCAAATAGCGTGGCCCTCTGCGTCTTCACCTACACCAAAGGCCAGTATCGAAGAAGAAAAGATCAAGGACCTGGATCTCTGGTTACCTGGTTTCTGCTCAGTCCCTAGCGTGATAAGACAGGGAAGCGGCCCGCGGCCTCCCTGGAAGGCGGGAGAAGGACGCGCGCGGTGGGAGGAAGTGACGTGCTCCGGCCCGGCAACGGCCGGCGGCCCCGACAGCGTCTGCTCGGCGTGGCGAGCCGGACGGGAAACGACGAGAGCGGCGCGGCTTCACTCGCGTGCGGGATGTAAAACGGAATGCAATGAACGAAAAAAACCCCAAACTCGGAGACACAGACGACGGAATGGTGGCTGACAGAGGGCAGGGGAGGTGGGGGACGATGAAGAGGCAGAGGGGTCAAGTCCATGGTGACAGGAGACCAGCCTTTGGCGGTGAGCGCATGATACAGCACACGGACGTCAGATCATGAAATTTAATTAACGTCATTAGCCGACGTCATCAATAAACTTAAGATGTGTGAGGTGTTAAAACCGGTTTACTGTCAACTTTTAACAATCTGTGCCATAGGGAGGACGTGGAAATACGATACCCACGCCCCATGTCGTTCTATACGGAGGTCTCAGGTCTCAACTTTCCCCAGCAGTGATGTCACGGTCGGCCAGGAAAAGTCCTGGTATTTCCCTTGCCCTTTCTGAATGGCAGCAGATTCGCCAGAAAGGAAAGCCCGGGGCACAGGTGGGTGACCGCGAGGAAGAATCCATACTCTCCGGATAAAACCCAAAAGGCTCTGGAACCCCAGGCCCACCATTCTGTGTGGGGTCACACAACACCTGGCACCTCGAGGTCAGCAGACCTGTGATCACCCAGGGGGACACGCCAGCACTCTTCAGGTGGCTCGGGGGCCGGGGCTCAGGCCCCCACAGATGCACAGACACCAGGTGCTGGGTGCGGGCTGGGCCCCTCCAGGGAATGCAGGGATCACCTGCTCGGGGGCCCTCGGCCAGCTGAGTAGACTAAATTATTCGTGTTTTCTGCCATTTACTGTGGATGCTGAGAGCCGGCTGCACACGGCACTGACCGTACACACACTTGGCACACAGTCCAGTTGCTGGAGACCGGCCTGGACCAGAGGAGAACGAGGCTGCACAAGCTTCAGTCTGATGCTCACGCCACGTGGTTCACTCTGTCACTCTCTCCTCATAACGGCAGGCGAGGATACACCGCCCAACTAAAAAGACACTTGCACCGTGTGAACAAAACGCAAATCTCGAGGATACACGAAGAGCCCATCACTTGGCAATAACTGAGAGGATCGCCCGAGCAGCGACCTCCCCAGAGAGCACAGAAACAGGCCCACGGAGCAGAGGGCCGGATGAGATGCAGGAGCCGAAAGGCAGAACACAGGTCGCGCTGCCTCAGGGACAGTGTCCTTCACCGGAAGTGGTGGCCCCGCGTGCCGCGGAGCTGCGTGAGGGCTACGGGCTGGACAGCGGCCGAGGCGCAGCCCGGGGCTCGGCTCCCACGCTGATGGCCGCGAGGCCCTGGGGAACCCCGGCTGCTGGGCGCGGGGCGCAACTCGGGCACGTTCCACCCCGAACCATTTCTCAGTCTACTGCGGGGAGGACGCGGAGAGGAAGGACCAAGACAGCAGCTTCCTCGGGACAGAAAAGTGCTGCGTGTTCTCTTCAGGCACAGCAAGAAAACGCCACGTTCTTAAACATTAAGCTTTGAATTAAACATATAAAAATATATGCTAGTATGTGAGTTAAGCACATACACCGTGAATTAAAATCCCAACACAAACCACTAGAGCTCAGAACACAACTGTGGTCGCCCCTCTCCGCGCACACACGCACATGCACACGCACATGCACATGCACACGCACACGCACATGCACACACACGCGCACACGCGCCCCTTTCATTTTGAAGGTATTCGAAGGACTTTCACTGCCTGATGGAAGATCATGTGCGTTATAAATGTGCGATGCTGGTTAATTCAGTCCTGCACCAGAAAGCTCGCTGAGCGAGGCTTTTAGCTTAGCTCAGCTTCGACCCCACCACAGCAGAGAAAGTCGCCTTGTGCCGCCGCCGGGCGGACGCTGACGCCCCGAGCCGGGTTAACAAGGCCCCGTGGACGCCGGCCAGAAAAGGATCATAGTTTCCATCAAGTAAAGAGTCCTCCTTGGTGACACTTTTATGTGGGAAATGACCTTGCGCTTGGGAGGTTCGCTCTCCAACACACGGAAATCTGCCACAGCGTCAACTACAGAGAGGACCGAAGCCAGGGTCCCTGCCCTCGACTCCCAGGGCACCGGGCACACAGGACCTTCACTGAATGGCTGTGACATCCAGATGCTGTGCTTTACCCGGCTGTGACCACTTTTTAAGACCCCTCAACTTACTGTGCACGTCCACACCCCTGACCCATCTAGCTTGGCAAAGAGAAGGCAATTTACGAGGAGACAAGCGAAGCGAGCCGGTGGCCACAAGCAACAGGGCCGGCTTACTTCTACGAGCCAGTTACCCAGAGGAAGGCAGCAGAGAAGAGCAAAAAACCCACTTTCCCTTCCAAATGAAGTAAAAAGACATAAATGTACACGCTAGACTTAGTGAGAATTAATTTTACGCTTGCAATATTTACCAAGCACAATATTCCCAATTAAACTTAAGGATCTTGGAAATAATCGAAGCATCCTTCGATAGATGAGTGGATAAAGATGTGATACATATATACAACGGAGTGTCACTCAACTGTAAGAAAAGGCAAAATACTGCCACATCTGTGACAACATGGATGGATTATGAGACAATCATACTAAGCAAAATAAGCCAGACAGAAAAAGTTGAGAACAATATGATTTCACTCGCATGTGCAAGAGAAAACAAAGCAGCAAATGAACAACACAAACAAAAACTCATAGACACGAACGACGGTTTGGTGGTTACCAGGAAAGGGGGGGAAGGGGCAGGAGGCGGGAGTCAAACACACGGCGAGGGAAGGGGACCGACCGTGGGTGGTGAACAAACGACACGCGGATGACACGTTATCGTCTGTACACTTGAAACCTACGTCACTGTATTACCCGAGGTCACCCGGACACACGTAACAAAAATTAATCTAAAAAACATTAAGGATCTCAAGAAAGCAGGCATACAAATATACTCATAACTATAGTTTACAGAGTTTCTACATTTGTTCTCTCGTTTGATCCTCACACTAATTCTGTGCCATAGGAAGGGTAGGGAATTTTATTTCTAGTTCATAAATGAGGAAAATGAAGTCGAAAACCCGTAGCTGGCCTGCCTAGACCCGGGCGATCCGAAACAACAGCTGGGTCGCCAGGTGCTTTCAGTCCGACTGGGGCGACAAGGCTGAAAAAAACAACTAAGGAAGCACTAAAGACTAAACGATGTAAGAAAAAGATGTCGAAACTTGATGTGACATAAGCTCGATATAAGTCTACAATAAAAAAGAACAGGGGTAAACAAATCGATCAAAGGCATAGGATTGAGAAGCAAAAATACATTTATGGTTAATCAACTTTTGACGAGGATGCCAAGACAATTCAACAGAAAAAGAATACTCTTTACAAGACATGGTGCTGGTTGGATGCAATATCTACATGCAAAAGGGGGAACTTAGGGCCCTATCACATATGATCTATAAAAATTAACTCGAAATGGATCAGAGATCTAAACGTCAGAGCTGAAAACATAAAATTTTCAGTAGTGAACATAGGAGAAAATGTCTGTGATCTTGGGTTAGGTAAAGATTTCTTAGCTATGATACCAACAGCATGATCCGTAAAAAAAAAAATGAATAAATTAGACTTCATCAATATCCAAAACTTTAGGGCTTCAAAAGACACCATTAAGAAAGTAAAAAGTCAAGCTACATTCTAGGAGAAAATGTTTATACATCATATATATGTTAAAGGATTTGGATCCAGGATGTAAAAAGAAGTAATTCAACTAGAAGACAACAAAATTTTTAAATGGGCAAAGGACTGAGTAGTATGTTTTCCAACAAAGATACAGAAAATAACGATAAATACATGAAAAGATATTCAATGTCTTTAGCCATTAGAAAAATGAAAATTAACAACGATGGGATACCACTCCCCGCGCCCTAGAATGGCTTGATCAGAAAGAGACGGTAACAAGTGCTGACGAGGATGTGGGGGAGTCAGAACCGCGTCCCCACTGCTCGCGGGAAGGAACGGGCAGAGCTGCTCTGGGAAACAGTTTGCTGATTCCTCAAAGTGTTAAGCATAGACTTACCATACGGCCCAACAATTCCACAGTGAGGTAGGTATGTACCCAAGAGAAATGAGAACGTACGTCCATGCGAAACGTGTGTATGAACGTGCTAGGCAGCATCACTTACAAGATCCCAGAAGCGCCAACAACCCAAGCATCCGTCAGCTGATCAATGGACACACACACGGTGGCCTACCCAGACAGTGGAGCGCCAGCTATGGACGAAGAGGAAGAATGTGCTGATACCCCCTGAACATGGATGCGCCTCAAAAACGTTACCATGCTGAGTGGGAGAAACCAGTCACAAAGGCCAAATGCTAAGTATTCTGGGGTTCCATTTAATGAACTGTCCCGAACGGGAAATCCAAAGCCGGGAAATCAGCTGGCCGGTGCTTAGGGCCAGGGAGAGGAAACAGGGAAGAACTGCTGCTGGGTCCCCGGCAGCTTTCTGAGGTGACGAAAATATTCTGAATCGGATTATGGTGATGTTTACGCAACTCTATAAATATACTGGAAACCACCGACCTGTGCACTTTAATTACACAAATTATACATAAAGTTTTTTAAAAAAAGGACAAAAAATGTTAACAGTTCACCAAAAAAGATATTAGTGATCAATAAGCACATGAAAAACTGTTCAAAATCATTAGCCACCGGTAGACCCCTAACTTCATATCTACTGGAATGGCTATGTGGCTGTCATCAAAAAGAGACGGGATGAAGTGGTGGACAACTCGGAACCCTCACTAGTCCCTGATGGGGTGCACTTTGGAAAACAGTTTGGGAGTTTCTTAGAAAGTGAGACATGAACTTACCACAGGAACCGGCGAATCCAGTCCTAGGAGTCTAAGAGAATGAAAACGTGTCCACACAGTGATCTATACGGAAATTTTCCCAATTTTCAGCACTATTTTTTAAATCCAAGAAGGAAAAGCAGCCCTAATGCCTATCAACTGATGAACAGGTAAACCAAATGCAGCGCATTCACACCAAAGAATGTTAGCTCACAATTAAAAGGGGCAAGCTGCTGATCTATGCGTCATCGTGGATGACCCTCAGAAACATCTTGCTAAGTGAAAGAAGCCAGCTGCAAAAGATCACATATCATATGATCCCATTTACCTAAAATGCAGAAACAGCCAGCGTGGACAGACAGGAAGTAGATTAGCGACTGCTGGAGCTGGGCGGGAACGGGAGTGACTGCAAACGGCCATGAAAACGTCCTAACACTGGGCAGAGATGGTTGCACAACTGTGAATGTATGAAAAGTCGCTTCGCTGTACACTTTGAAGAAAGCTAAAGGAGGCGGTCTTGGTAAGTGCAAGGGCGAGCCCCAAGGTGGGAGCCGCAGTCAAGGTGATGAAGGGGGATGAGGGGCCCACCACTGAGGCTTCGCTGGTCGAAGGGTCATTTCTCCTGAACGCGTGGTCGTCGGAAACCCCCGGCAGCATGGTTAGTGCACCTCTCAGTTAAACACCTGCACACGCCCTCACGTGTTCATCAGCCAAAAAGTACTGTCGAACACTTACTGTGTGCCTCACTTGGTCTGAGCACCTAGTAATTAAAGGAGCAGATTCCAAGTCACAGTCCTTCCAGAGTCACTGCTGAGCCTGACAGACACCTACCAGGGCCTCCAACCCTGGAAAACTGCCTCCTGACCAGCCCCAGCCGTGTTTTGACTTTTCCGGGTCATACGTAATCTGCCAAGAATAAGAAAGGACCAAGGGAGGCTATGTGTAGTTGGCAGCATGAGCAGGTGTATCAGTTATGAGCAAAGATGAATGATCATAAGTTTCCTTTATCAGAATGGTAGGGTGCTGCATTCAGACAGTGCGAAGTAGCTCAGCAGATTATTATTAATGTGAAAAATGAGTGAGAGAATTAACTTGTTTCTTGAGAAGTGGGTTACAAGTATTTCGAGTGAAGAGTGACCTCGGAAAGGCAAAATCGGAGTTTCCTCGGGGTCTGCGTCATCAGCGGTCCGCATTAGGTCCCCAGTGAGGATCCCGCCCAGCGGAAGAGCTGTAAAACCTCCATCCTACTCGGCGAACCAAGAAAACGCACCTGAATTTTCTCACTGTGGAAGTTAGCCCCGTAGGGCTACCTGCATGGGGTGAAGCCATCCACGTTTCAGCCGTTCTGCTGACAAGGGCTGCTTACCTTGCAAGACAATTTTTCAAGTGTTAGCAAAGGTAGGTCTAAAAGTTAGAGCAGAGTGGATATAAAATACCCTCGGGTCCTCATTTGGGGGCAGCTATTCGTCAGACCAAGAAACTGAAATCACCTGCCCTTTTGAAAAAAGCTGGCGCTTGTCATTTCTGGGCCGAAGGCAAGGATCCGTGTGTGTCTGTAAAGGAAAGACTCGTCTTCCAAGAGGATTACGGTCGACCTGCGGAAGGCCGCACACAGCACCGCTCAACAATCACAGCAACCGTGACCAACTAACGGTCGTCGGCGGTTTCATTAGTGCTCACAAGGCACTTGGCCAGGCTTGACACGTCTGCTTATCTCGGCCCCCGCTCACCCGGCCCAGCGCCCGCCCTTGGAACCGCAGCGTGCAGAGCGCGGGGCACCACCAGGCCCACGCGCCGAGTCCCTCAGGTCTTGCAGGGAGCTGCACGCACTTTTGACGGTCGCTGGTGTCCAGTCCCTGGGAGCGTACGGGTCCGTAGACGTCAAGGTCCCGCGCGACTGCGCAGGCGCGGCCAGAGAGCCCGCCACTCGGGCCCCGCCCACCCCTGGCTCCGCCCCACAGGTGGGCGCGGGCAGCTCGCCCCAGGCTTCCTCCCGGACAGGGCCGATGGGAGACGCGAAGCCCACTGAGGGCCCACCAAGGATGCCGTTTTGCCGTTCCTAACGCCCCGGCCCTGGGAGACTCACCGCATCCCCCAGCACCTGCAGCTCCTCCGGCCTCCGCCTTCGCCAGCGGCCCAGCGCTAGAGTCTCCATTCTGCCCACAGGACAGAGTCCGCAAGCTTCTCATCGAACCTGAGGCCGTGGCCACGCCCACGCCGCCGCGTCCACGCCCCCTACCCCACGTGTCCCAGGGAAGCCAATGAGAGGCGGGGGCGGGGCTCCGCAGGACCGCGTGAGTCCTACCGGCAAGTACCGCAGGCAGGAGTAAGGGAGACCGGAGTCTTCCAGACAGAAGGGGACGTTTCTCCCAGGTCGTTGTTTCTCAACCAGAGCCGGAGTATCACCTCTCCGATCGCTAAATCAGCTGTGAGGCTCCGAAGACTCTACCCTTTATGGGTCCCGCCACGCTTTGATTACAGACCTTGGGTCGGCTGGAGAAGTGGCCGCCTCCTCGCTCTTGTGATTGGTCACCGAGCCTCGGGCGGTCGTCTTCCCGTAGCTGGTTGGCTGGTACACGGCACAGGGAGCCAATCAGCATGGGCGAGGCTGCAGAGGGGAAATCTGGGAGTTGTAGTCCAGAGCAGGCGGCCTCACTTCCGGCTGGAAGCGGGATTCCGGGGCGACGCGGCGTCCTGGGGTCTCCAGCTAGGTTTTCCCGGGTGCACGGTGGCTTCCGGGTCGGAGGCTCGGGGGCCTCCTACTTCTCTGCAGGTTGGACAGAAGGGAATCCGAGGCCTCCTCCCGCGCTCTCTGTTCTAGGGTTCGGCCCGTGTGCCTCGAGAGCAGGGGCCCTGCGTCGGACTTTCGCAAACCGCAGGCGCCCCAGCGCTGGGCCCTGCTGCACCGCGCCGTGGCTCCTCAGGTCCTGGAGTTTGTTCACACCTGTTCAGGCTGGAAGGTGCTCAGGTTCGGTCGTCCCCGCACCCCGCCACCCTCCCCACCGCGTGGGCCCAGCCCCGGAACCCACTTTGATTAGTTAAAGTGGGTCTAAGCCAGTCCTTTGCTTGGGCTAGCGATGGGCGGTGACCTAGTTTCGTCAGTGGGAAGTAAAGGAAGTCTTGTTAGGGGCTGGGATCTGGGGAAGAGTTCCTTCTTGTTTAAACTGGGAATGGATGGGTGGGGGGCTCATTCTTTCCTGCTGTTTCCGGTGTAAGCTTCCTGAAGCTGTCGCAGCCTCCTTGTCACCATGAGGGCAAGTGGTGGGAAACCTAGAGGAAAGTAGGAAACACATAGGCCGGGATAACATGCGCTTCTGACCAGCCAGAAATCAACTGCCCACGCGTCTCCGGACATCTTGTGTCGAGTAGCCGTGAGTTCACTAATCTACTGCAGTCTAAAGCTCCTTTATTAACTTGGTGAAATGCACGAAGCCCTACTCAGTCGGGCAGGCATGCCTGCAGCATGATCGGTAGCAAATTAAGTAGTTAGTCTGACAGTTTTCATTTATAAAAGATAATGACTAATAGGGTACTGTGAGGATTTAAATGAGGCGTTTACATATAAAGTACTTTAAACAATGCCTGACTCAAACTAAGTACTCAGCAAATGCTATAAATGCGGAGGCTGTGAGAGGTTCTGGGGCAAGCGCCCCTCCAGAGGTGGGGCAAATACTTCTTTTTCAAATCACAGGAGCTGACTTACAGAGACAAGTCCCCTCTCCTGGCCCCTGATTGTCTGTCCTCAAGCAAAGGAAGACTCCCAAGTTCTCACAGTTTGATTGGCCCAAAAAGCACTGTCCCGATTGGTCAGTGAAGTTGATGAGGACTACAGTTGTAGCAGCTCCAACTGGGGGAAGTCCCGGCCACATTGGTTGAAATATAATTCCAAGAACTCCTTTATATGAGTGGCTCAGCTGGCGGGAACACAGTGTAGGTGGACAGTTTGGCTCCACGGGCAGACAACTTGGTGCAGGTGTCTCCTGGGACACATGGTTTTGCAGAGGCCCAACTGGTAGGCTCTGTTCTTAAGTTTGAACCCAGTAAGCCACCAATAGCCCCTCTTAATAGGTATCTTCTTAGGGTGACATACAATAAACAGCATGGTGATTATGGTTAACAATACTGCATTGTATATTTGAAAGTTTCTGAGAGTAGATTTTAAAAGTTCTTGCCACCTGTAACCATATGAGGCTATAAATGTGTTGATCAATGTGTTAATTAACCTTATTGTAATCATTTTGCAATATGTACATGTATCAAATTGCAAACTTACACAGTGTTCTATGTCAATTATATCTCAGTAAAGCTGGGTGGGGGAAAACCTCTTTGTTTTTAGATGTGTTGGAATTCAGAATTTTTTGAAATTTTTTTGGAAAGGGCAGTATATAACCCTGTATGAAACATTTCCAGCGGGGTCTGGGACAACAGCCTATAATCAACACAATAGTTCTGAAGCAAAGACGTGTGACAAATAGTCACCCTAAGTGGACTATCTAAAAGCTGGAAATGCTCATATCAGTTCAAATTAGTTTACTCCAAACTTTGGGAAAAAGTTCTAATTTTCAGAATGTTTGCAATTCAGAATTGAAATAATACTATTGTGCACCTGTACTGCACCTGTACTGTTACCTGTGCTAGAAACCACCACTGGGGAATGGGCTTGGGGGGCGGAGCTTAGCCCCTGAACTGGCCACAGATTCTCTCCTTGGCCAAACTGTACTCAGACTCCTCTGAACTCTAAACTAGGCCCTGAATTCTGGGCTTCCGTCTCTGCTTTGTCCAGTTTTAGCGAGAATCGTGCTAAGTCAGCCTAACTAGAGCCCCCTGCCCTTGAGACCTGATGGGGTCCTCACGCCCCACCATCTCCAGGTGATGTCTCATCTCTGGCCTACCTTCAGCAAGAGTCCTCTTTGGGTGGTTAGCAGGAATTCCCCTTTCTCTGATGTTTCCTCTTCTCGATCCTCCATCACTGACCCTACCCCCAACCAACCATGCTCCTTGGCTGTAAACACCCACTTGGCCCTGTATTCAGAGTTGACCCTAATCACTCGCCTACTGCACACCCCATTGCAATGGTCGCTATACCTGTCATGGTCCCTCCGAATAAAGTCCGCCTTACCATTTTTTAACAAGCCTCATGAGCACTTTTTTTCCTAACACTGTATACAGCAGTAGGTATATTGAGAAAGATGCAGTGTGGCTTAGCACACGGTTTACCAAACATCACTCACGCATGTATACCAAACTGCTCCTATCATTTACCCAGGATTTTAAATTCTTACTATCTTAAATTTTTAAAAACTTTAAAAAGTATAAAATTTCTATAAAATGAGAGTCCACCTCTTGTCTCTGCAGTTACATCTTATATGTCTATGATCAAGTCAAAACGTTGGTGAAGAGTGGCCGGTCAGGGTTGTCGCCAGGGCCCTTGTCTTCTGCCCCGGTGTTCTCTGCAGTGCGCAGGCAGCCGCACGGCCCGCTCACTGTGGACAGGGTGCCCCACCCCAGGGCGACTAGGGTCTGGAGGGTGCTCTTCTCCGTGGAAGGTCAGCGTGTGTTCGTTTTGCAAAGGGTCACGGTTTTGTTCCAATGTCATTTTAGCGCAGGTTGTATTTTTTTTTTTATGGCAAGACAGTATAAGATTTTCTAAATGTAATCTTTATAATGATCTGGCCTACTTTATTATGGCAGAAAATAAAATGACCTACTGCTTTTAAACTGTCAAAATAATTTTTCTAGTCTATAGCCACGCCACCCTGAACACGCCCGACCCCGTCTGATCTCCGCAGCTAAGCAGGGCCGGGCCTGGTTAGCGCTTGGATGGGAGACCACCTAGGAAGCCCAGGCGCTGTAGGCGTGAAAAATAAAAAAAAATAAGAGATTGTAAGCTGACAAGGTCCTTGCAGCCTGTGAGGTCAACCGAGGGTTGCCTCGTCTGAAATAATAATAATACAATTTCTCTACATGGAGACCACTGTGATCTAAGCTAGTGCCGTAAATTATTTCCTGCTGTTGTAAATGTGCTCTTCAGGGATAACCAAAAATAGATCATTATTTACTATTGAAAGACTTTATGACCAGCCCAGTGAGGGATTTACATGATCCTGGGTAAAGCTTGTGCCCTGATTCACCCCCTATAGTAACTGTAAATGCTCACTACACACAGAAAGCGAGGATCTTACGTCCTGCTGCGTTTTCTTCGTAGGTGCTGTAGATAAATAAAAATATTAATAAAACACAAATACACCTTCTAAAACCAATAGCTTTAGGGCTGACCGGAAGTGATAATTGTATCTTGTTCTAACTCGTTCCTGCTTCTCTTCTCTCCGTAATGTTTCTTAAACGGCAGACACCACTGTACAATCTGTGCTACGCTATGTTTCAACAATAGATGGAAATTTTAGCATGTTTTATATTTCGTCCTAAAATTTTTTCATTTACAAGCGCATGAAGTCACATTGGTTATGTTTGATAATCCGTTCTTGGCAGGTGTTTCCGCATGAGTTACAAGGTGCTTTGCCTCTCGGCTCTCGCAGCCTACTACGGAGAAACCCCGGCGCGTGGAAATATGACCGATGCCGCATTGGCGTGCGGGTCGGAAATAATGAGGATTATAAATGACTCACTGGGTATAGAAAATCAGGGGAGAAGACTTATCGGGGAGAAGTAAAGAACCTTGCTCTCTCTATGCACAGCCGAAAGAAGGCACCATGAAAGATATATTACTCTTCACCTTTTTATTTCTAAGGGGGGTTTTATTAACCCCTTTTTATTAGTCAAAATAAATCGATTGCCAGTGAATGCAGGATTTTCTGACTGTTTGAAATTACAAAACAAAAGCAAAGGCACGCAAACTCACATATTACCTCCTCCAGTGAACAAGAAACAAACCTCCTCCAACAAGATCGCCAAACAGTCTTTAAGATTATATGGCTGTTCCTTAAAACAGGACGTTTCATTGAAGGGTAGCAGAAGACAGGCCTCGGCTCATCTGGAATTCCGCTTTCTCCTGCTGTGGCAGTGATCGAGCATTCTGAATCACTGTTCTTTAATATGTATGTCTCATTATAAAAGGACATTTCTGTAGGGTTAATACAGATATGGCCAATACAAACTTGGTTCTGGGCAAGGAATGAGATAATAACCTGATTCACAGAGAGGGGGAACCGGGTGGCCAGGAATCCACTGACAAGCGTACCCTGAAGAGGGGTCCAGTCACTTCTAGCTGTGACACAGTGACAGAGAGCATGCAGAAACGAGAACACACACATTTCTCCCCAGTGCGTGAGAGAGCGTCCTTCCCGGTCCCCATCAGTGCGGAAGGAAGGCCTGAGCGTTTAGGACGATAGGAATGAGACCCGGCGGTTTAGAAGATGAGGCCACGTGGTACTCCCCACGAGGAGGGCTGAGGGTGTGGGGGTAGCAGGCTACCTGTGACTGAGGACCCCCTGAGGACCCCCTGGCCCTTGGGCAGCTGGCTGTACAGAACCGGTCAGTGTGGCTTGGCACTGCCCACCACAGACCCGTGACAGCAATGGCCACCCATCGTGGGGCCCCGCACGTCTGTCCTCGCGCACAGGAAGACGCTCCCCCTCCATCTCCTGCTAATCACATCTTAGTTTGACAGATATGAGCTGAAAAGAGACTCTACACCGCAGGCGCGGCTGGTGTCGAAATGTCTTCCGATCAAAACGAAGCGTGCGTCTCTCTCAGGAGTGAGTGAATGACAGGCACTAGCGTGGTCTCAGGCTGGTAATGGAGTCACCAGCAAGTTTCTGCTTTGCTCTGATGGGAGGATGCAAGCAGACACTTGAACTTCTGCTGCGGTATCATGAGAACGTGAAGTACTGACCCGTTTACTTCACATGCATCCTACAGGGCGTCGGGCCTACACATCATAGAGGAAAGAATTTAAAGTCAGCGATCATTCCGCAGAAAAATCATCCCAGCCATCGGAATCGAAGCGGGCAGTCGCATTCGGAGACCCTCTGAACTGGAATCCTTGCAGAATTTGAAACAAATCCAAACTGGCCACATTGTTCGGGGTTATTTTCTTATGTTGCCCTTTCCTGAAGTGCCCCTGAGCCTCCCTGGGAGCTGACTGACACCTGGGCACGGGGGTCCAACCACTGACTGAGGGGGGGGGGCGGGGCTCCCAGCGTCACACGGTCCGGCCCTGTCCTGCTCAGTGGACCTTAGCGGGGCCACCGTGGCAGCCAGCGTCACACAGCCCAGGCCGGACAGCTCCGGAAGAGGCTCAGGAATGCAAACGTCAGATCATTAAAAAAATTCTCTTTATTCCTTTGACCTGCACCTGGGGGAAATGTCACTGTTACGTTTTCGAGGAGAGAGAGAATGGGGAGGAAGACACCGTGGCACCCTTGAGCTACTGTGGCAAACGTAGGACTGCGGTGGCCGTTGATTTAACTGAGGCTACACCGATGAGCCCTCCAAGTCGGGGAGCCCTCCGCCGCGTGAGAGAACCGGTGATCAACTGTCCTTGGCCACAGCTGTGTCTTTAAGGGGCGTGTGTGTGTCCTCAGTGTTCTCACACCTCTGGACTCTGACTTCCTCCCACAGACAGGAAGGGGCAGCTCTGCTCGTGGTGCCCGCCGGACACTCCAGACGTCCACTCCGCAAGGTGACATCTCTGTGTAAAAGCTGCCCGTGAGAGAGTACCAAGGTCAGCGGGGTGGAATACCTGTGAGCTTGAGCAAGGCAGCGTGCATGGGGACCCAGTGTCTGGAAGGGTCCTCGTGGAGATGTGACCGGTTGGAGTCACACAGCCTTAAGGGTCTTGCCCGGTTACCACTTCTTAGCATAGGGGATATTGCCAATCTTATTGTAATGGCTGCGTGTAATCCCAGGTGGGTGTGAGAGTAACTGGGGGGAATCACCTCACGGATTGTATAAATGTCTAACTTTTTAAAATTAGAAAAAGACAAAAAAGCCCACAGAGCGATGGAGAGCCAGCTGTATACTACGCTGTCATTTGAGAGAAAAGCAATGATTTCCCTATGTATGAATATGTAAACGCATGGAGTACTTTGGTAAGAAGATAGAAGAAACTGGTAACAGTGGCCTGTGCTCCAGGCGGGGCCCAGGTGGTCGGGAGATAGGGGAGGGGAGTGTGTGCGTGCGTGTGTGTGTGTGTGTGTGTGTGTGTGTATGAGAAATTTTAATAAGAAGCATATATCAGAAATGTTTACCAAACACATGCTTATTTGCTAAAAGTAAATTAGAAAAAGAATTACTCTGACTTCATAAGCGATCTTATTTGTGACACGGAGACAAACTCATCTGGGTCCTTAGTTCTAAAATTCAAAACAAGAACTACAATTAAGTGCAGAAAATATTCTCCAAGTGAACCTGGAAAATAAAGACACAGACGTGGACGCACACACCAGTGTCTTCATGTGAAATGTTTAACTCCAGACGGCATGCAGCTGCACCTAAACGCGGCGATCACCCGTCTTCAAGGTCAAGAGCCCCCGCCCGCACCTGCACCTGGAGTGATCACGTGGGGAACTGGTCCTTCGCGGGGATGCACGTGGGAGTGTGTGCCGGCGACAAGGCGCAGAATGCCCCCTTCCCTTCCCTGGCCCTTCCCTGCCCGCACGCTTCCACGTGCACAGTGCGGCCCTGGTAAATTTCACAGGATCCCCGTGCAAAGCCGCTGGAAGCGCGGGGGGGTGGGGGGGTGGGGGGGGGTGTTACCGGCCGGCGGGGTGGGGAGAAAACAGCACACGTTCGGTGGATCATCAGTGTCTACAGACCCAGCGTCAGTGTGCGCACATCCTGAACTGTGGCCTCTTTAGGGTGAATAAAGAAAGCACTCAACAAAGGATGCTCCTTTCCAGCCTGAGGCGGCTGATGCCACCTACAGCCTGGAAACCGGCTCTACAGCCCACACCTGCCCGCCGCCCTGTCTGGTCCTCGGTGGGTGAGAACATTAGAGTTATGGACAGAATGGAAATGGGTAGTCAACTCTCAGGATAAATTTTTCCCTGATCAATTGTAAACAATTAAAAACATGTTTAAAAATGATTTTGAATAAAGTGTTTTTGGAGAACGAAGCAATTGGATTATTATTTGTGAACTACATTTCTTATATTTCTTCCAGAGAATACCTTATGGGATGTGGTCACATCTTTTTCTCCCCCACGTATACAACCCCAAAACATTCACCCGAACCTCAGACGAGGCCGATGGGCACCTGCTAATCCAGGCAGTCTTATCTCCTACAGGAAGCTGGGTTACTGTGAAAGCGTCAGATAACACACTTCTGGAAAGAAATGGAATGTATTTTTATTGGCAGAGCCGAGATGAAGTATGTCTTGAAATCTGTTTTACAAATAAACTTGCACATAAATTGTCCATTCACTGCTTCGAGATCTTTTTTCACGTTTGAGGAGCTGTCAGAGGTGCCTAACAAACATGAGTCTTGTTTAGTTTACTGGATATGTAATTCTTCCTTTCTTTGAAAATAATTATTTTTCGAGCAAGTACAGCAAACATACAACCAATAAAGATCTAGCTATGACAGCATAAACCACCTTGAGTGCCAGCGCGTGCACGGAGCTCTTCCAGGCAAAGTGGCTCCTGGAGGGGAAGGCAGCTCTTCAAGTGGAGTGACTCGGGCCTGACGGAGCTCTGGCTCCCAAGGCTTGACAGAGGGACCCTCTCGGCCCTCCCCGCTTCCTGATCCTGGGCTAGTCCTTGGCTGGCAGGGTGGCCTTGGGCGATGGAGACGGAGGGCTCCTTGTGTGGTTGGACCCAGTGTCTGGCTTACCTCAACCTTTCACAAGGCCCGTCCGCTGATGGACAGCGGAGTGACATTCCCCGCAGGGCTCCAGAGGTTAGGATGCGGACTACCTCACGATTCCCCTGTCCTGTGTCCTGGTTGGCGGTCCCTCAGTGAGGGTGGTGCCTGGGTTGGTGGCCAGCTGGGGTGTGGGGACTGTGGTGGGCTTAGGAGAACCTTCTGCTCTGGGCTTTGGTCAACTGGTTGGGGGCTCCCAAGGAGGCGAGTGCACATTGGCCACTGCACCCCTAGGCCCCCTGCCATCTGGACAGAGCCTGAGCTGGCATTGTGGGGGCTCAGGTGTCCCCAGCTAGGCTTGGACTTCTCCTGGGGAGCCCCGCCCACAAGTTCTCGGCAGTGGGGGGGGGGGTGTTTATGCTTTTTATAGTAGCTCCGGCCGATGTCCTTGCAGCCTGAGGACAGAAATCAGAACACGTACCCTTCCAGTGAACATCCGCTGTGCTTGGTTTTACTGTTCCTTTGTGGGGGGCTCCATTAATCTCCTAGCAGCGAAATTCCTAAGGAAATTCATTCCCTCTGGTTGCCATTATTCTCAACTGCTCTTTTGGGGGGCAGAATAATTGGAATTTAAGGGTCTCTCTTAAAAGACAGGAAGCGGCGGCCACTTTGCCAGAACGACACTCTTCGGCGCCAGCTTCGCCCATTGGACGTGCCATCTCGTCACTCCCCTTCTAGTACCCGGTCCCTCAGCTCCTCGGGAGGGTGGACCACGACGCCACGCGCCGGGGTGCGATTCCAAATCCTCATCGCCGCTGACATCGTCCCTCTCCACTGCGGGTTACACGTGCTGCCTGGGGCTCAGCACGGTGCTGGGACAGGGCACACCTTCCCTGCTGACCATGGGCAACGATGCCGCAGCAGAAGGGCGTGGCCACAGGGCTCCCTCGCCTGTGTATAAGCGGTGTTAGCTGTCATCAGCCAGAGGAAATCCCACAAGCAGACACACACACTCCTCATTAAAATGGGGTCAGACAGCGGGAAGGCCCCTGCAGCCATCTCCGGAGCCTGGCTCGCCCAGACGGGGGCTTCATTCCCAAGGACCCAGAGCCCCAGCTTCCGGGTCCCCATGCTCTGGCCCCTGAAGTGCCACATTGCACCCTGAGGGAAACTGAAGTGTCCCATCCTTTTCGGGGCTGTGCTGCGGTCCTGGAAAAACTGTTCCTGGTTCCTGGCAGTGAGGGTCCTGGGAGCCCAGGAGAGGCACCTCCCCAGAGGGCACTTAGGTGAAGCGTCGCTGGGTTCCCTAGGGGGGCCCCCTCCCCAAAGAGGGAATAGGCTGTGGCTGAATGACGGCTACCAAAGGAGTGAGCAGAAGGTCAGTGCCTGGGTGAAGCCCACAGGCCACAGCCAGGCCCAGGATCCCGCTTTCTTTTGTTTTTAAGCTTTCAAGCATTAACCAGGCGAAAGGAAAAGCCAGTCCAGAGGCTCTGTAACAGGCCAAACCAGTTTAGTATGACATGGCGAGATTTTACCTCAGGGCCTGAACAGCCTGAGAGGACTGGGCTCTCTAGAAGAACTTGAGGCCTAAGGGAAGGCCCAGGGGTGAGTCCTGGCTGGCCCTTCCTTGCTGTGGGCCTGGCCAGTGTCCTTAGCTACAAAGCGATGTAGGCAGAGGTGTTTTTACATCGGCTTAAGGGAGCACAGAATGATAAATACTGGCATGTGTGTGCGAGGACTGTGGAAGGCCGAAAAGCACTACATATCTGCATGTACCCTTATACGGCTGTCACTTAGAATGTGGCTGGGGCTCAAGGCTAAATGGAGGCCTCTTTGTTGCCCGAGTCAGAGTATTTTAAAGTTCAGAGGTCATCTGTTGTCAGGCCTATAGATACCAAAAAGTGGTAACTGGAGATGTTGTCCTGGAATTTTCCTTTCTTTCTTTTCTTTTTTTTTTTGAAGTACGGAATGTGTTCTGTGGCTGGTTTGTGCTGCTACTGGCAAATTCCATTTAAAGGAAAAACCAGGATTTTTAAAATGGCCACATTCAAAGGGTGATTATTGCTTTTTTTTTTTAAGATTCACATAGAACATTTCCCTGGTGTATTAAAATTTCATTATTTTTTAAATTACAAAGCCAGTCCCTCTTCTTTGAAAAAATGCAAATGACACTAAGAATCTGTGTAATGTAAAAAGTGAAGGTCTTCCCTTTAAAACCCCCCTTTTTTCACTCTCAGGGGGCACGGTCTCCTAACATTTTGGGGAACATTCTTCTGAAGACCTTTACCTACGTTACATTTAGCTTTTTATACTTATATTTTATTTAAATATAATTCTGTTTAAAAATAATTGTTCGAGTATAGTCGTTTCACAACATGCTACACTGCATTTTTTAAATAGTAATCTCTGAGTTTTCTGTACTTAAAAAAAAAAACTCATTTTAAAATAACGTCGTCAAATGTAGGCGTGAGTCACGATACAGAGATCTGTATACTTCCTCCAAAGATAACATCTTGCAAAACTGTTGGATAGCGTCGCAGGCAGGATAGTCACACAACCCACACGTTTTTCGGATTTCCCAGTTTCACTTGTACTCATTTCCCAGTCTCATTGTATTCTATGCAATTTTATCACATGTTTAGGTTTGTGTATCTACCATCACAATCAGGATACAAAACAGTTCCTTGTGGCTCTCCCAGTGCATTTTAAATACTGTAATTTACCATTTCAGGAACATCTACTTCTCAGGGTGAGGCACACATGTAACAAGCTCCTTTCGAGTATTAGATCAGTGCTGCCAGGGGAAAATACAGTGTGAGCCGCAAAATGAAAGTCACCTATGTAGTTAAAACTTTTCTAGTAACCTCATTAAAAAGGTAAATACATGTAAACTTAATATTTCACAAAACCCAAAATATTGTTCTAACATGCATTAATATAAACACTATTAACGAGATCTTTTTTCTTTCCTATTACGAAATCTTTGAAATTCCCGGAGCTCACTGCCTCACCAGCTGCACGCACCTCTGAGCGTGTACTGAGCACCTGCACTAGGCCTGGCTCTGACACAGGCACACGGATAGGCAGGTCCTGCCCCGGATGCGAACTGGGCTGCTGGAGGGGACGCGCACCGTTCCAAAACGGCGAGGCACGCACGTGGTGGAAGCGGCCCAGGTGCCCCGAACCGAGGGAAGGCTCCATGCGCCCAGCCCCAAGGCGGGTCCAGCAGTCCGGGGCCATCCGGCAGGAGCCCCTCGTGCCTGGGTGGGCGCGCGGCTTTCAGCAGGATGGGAGCTACAGGAGCAGAGGCGCTTTGGAGGGGAGCCCGGTGTGGTCTGGGGACCTCCAGGAACCGCCCCTCCCCAAAGCACACGCCTGCCGGGCCAGGGGGCGGACGGGCTTGCGGCGGAATGGGAGACCGGGCGTGGACGAGGTGGGTCAGGCCGGGGAGTGTGTGGGGGCAGGGCACCGCCGGGCGAGTCAACATTAGGCGGACGCCAAGGGCAGCCGGCGACGGGCCGGAGGGAGAGGTGTGGCGGTCGTGGAGCCAGGCTGAGGGGCCGGGAGGCGGCGACCCTACCCAGGCCGTGCTGCTCCGAGGTCACAACGGGCGACGGGTGCGCCGCTGGGGTGCTGGAGGCCGGGCGCGCACAGGCGCGGTTTCGGGTCCTCCAGGCCCGAGGTCGAGGCTCCCAGTCAGCGTAGAGGTTTCCAGACGAGGCGACGTCCCTTTCCCCGACCCCCCACTTCGGTGCAATGTTATTTTGTTTCGTTACGTAAGTACCTGACTTCACTTACACGCACGTCACACGCACACCCTTCCCCAACAGCAGTGGGAGCCGAGGGGACGTACGCGGCCGGGAGCCCCGAGGGCCACATCACCGCGGACACCGAGAGTCCAGCGGTCGCAACCTGCGCGGCCGGAAGCCCCGCCCCCGCTGGCGCGTCCCGTCCCGCGCAGGCGCAGACGCAGGCGCGGGGCGGGGCTTCCGCGCGCAGCCGCCGGAGGCCCCGCCCATCGCGCCGCCCGCGCTCGATTGCTCCTGTCTGGCGGCGGCAGCATGGCGGCGGGGGCGGCCGGGGCGGCGGCTGCGGCGGCGGCTGCGGCTGCGGCTGTGGAGGTCGCCTCAGCTCAGGATTTTGAGGAGCTTCTGCGCCTCAAAGCCAAGTGAGTGGGGCCGCGGGCGGCAGGGTGAGGGGTGAGGCGCAGGCCGGCCTCAGGGGCTGGCGGGCGGAAGGGGCGGCTGGGCCCTGCGCCCCACCCGGGCGGAGAGCGGGGTCCGGCCCCACGCCGCGGCCCCGTGCGGCGCCTTCCCGCCGTGTCCCCCGCGATCGGCGGCGGGCCGGCCGGGCCGTGCGGTCGTGCTCCGTCCGCGTCCAGCGCCCCGGGCGTGCCGGGCGTGGGCAGCGCTCACGTTCAGAGCCCACCCGCGGCGGGGGACGGGGACTTCCTGTTCGTGGGCCGGCCTCGCCGGGGTCCGGGCCCTTACGGGGACGCCACGAGGACGCCCGCAGCGACGCCGAGGCCGTGTCGGGGGGGACGGGACCCCGAACGGGCCAGCGCTCAGGGGTCAGTCCTCAGGCGCGCACAGGCGCCTCGCTTTGCAGGCCCCCTCCGAGGACCGGGCTGCTCTCTCGACGTGTCACCGCTGGGTGACACGGCGCTCCAGCGCGGTGGCCTGGGAGCCAGCCCCCTGCTCAGCCTCTTACTAGCCGCGGTCCCCCCGGGCAGGTTTCCGCCAGGCCTCAGTGTCCTCGGCGGTGAAATGGGTGGCAGCAGCGCCCACCTCAGGGTCGAGAGGGTTAAACGAACGGACGCCTGCGTGAGGAGCGCGCGACGTCCCCCCGCCCCAGGGTCCAGCGCGGGGCAGGATGCCCGCGTGGCGCTCAGGAACGCCCGCCGACCCCAGTGCGGTGGAACTTTGCTGACGAAAGTGAATTAGACACAGGTGCTACTCAGTGGGACAGCGGCCGAGGGGGACATCAGGTGTCATGGGGGTTTACGGCCTTTGCTGAAAACGGGAAGGGTGACAGTTGCTGTCTTACTTGTAGAGGGCCGTGCTTTGTGGAGGTGAGAAGTTACAAGCGTTAACCGAAACAGCTCCTTGACATTTCGAGGTTACAAGGAGAGTTTTTTTTTTTGGCTTAAAAAATAAAAGTGGGAATGACGTTTACGCATTGCTGAAAGGTGGGCTCTGATTCATCCAGCGCTCTGCTCATCTTAGATCAGGGCAATTAGGGAGTCACCAGAGGTGGCTTCTCACAATGAGCGGGGCTTGCGTGGACCTGCCCCAGTAAATGAACTTACCCTCATCTGGGAGTCTATTTTGCTTTTCGTGTATTTGACATTTTTGTTTTTCTGTTTCATTGTTTAGACATAAAAGTCCTTAAAATATCACATTCGGACAACTTTAAATGTCATTACCATTTGGATGCGTTCTTGCCACTGGCCAGTGCTTGAAATGATGTGGAAAACAGACAGTTTAATGGGTGCGGTGGAAATGACGCCGGCCTTCAGGGAGGGAACCCATCGCCGCAGACATTTGTTAATGTAATCATTTAAAGTCTGCTTTCCAAATCTTCTCACTTTTAAAATTTTGTATGAATTGAAAATTTTTTCTTTGCTTAAATCATTTAATCCCACGAGCTGGGCTGTACGATGGGGATATTAATGCCTGTTTGCAGAGTAATTAAGGTCTTGCCCATCTGTAAAATATTTAATAGAGTCTAGTATGTGATAGTGTTTAATGAGCGGTAGTTGGTATTATCTTCAGGTGAATAACTGCAGGATCAGAGTACCTGCAATAATAGAGAAACAGCATTTATTGAACACTAATTACTGATGAAGAACTGAGGTTCATTACTTTGTCTAAAATCACATTACTCAGGATTTGAACCTGGCCTGTACCCTGCATTTTGGGCTATGCACGAAGATGGAGAGAATGCTGTTGCATCTAATCGAAGAGAGGATGATGGCGTTTATGTTTGTTTCAGGTTTACGTCCCTGTGATGTTAGGTATAATGTAGTTAATTGGGAATTGGAAGTTAAACCCCTAAACATGAGAATATGGTGGCCAGTTTAAAATAACAGTTCACATTAGTGTCATTCTTCAATATTGTCATAGTGCTTTTATGTTTTTGTTTATCTTCCCAACATCCCAGGGTGTTAGTTATTGCTAACAATTGGAAGTTAAGAGAAGTTAAACTATTCTTCAAAGCCACTTAAGTGTAATGAAATTTAAGTTGTATGTGTGTACTTTTAACTTTCTTTCTTGCATGTCATACTGTTAAAAAGTTTGGTAACCTATTTTAATTTTTAAAAAAATGTAATTGCGAGCATTTTCCCATGTCATTAAAAATTCTTTGACATGTGATTTCTAATGGCTTTATAATATTTTATTATGTGACAAAAAAACGATATCGCTGAACAACATTTTTGTACTTATTTCCTATGGAAAATAATGAGAAAGTATTCATACACATAAACCTTTGTCTCTACCTTTTTAGGATAGATAGTTGAAAGTGTGCAAGGAATTTCTGACAGGTTTCAATCTAATGTTAACCAGCTGGATATGGAAGTGCTTGTCTCAAACTTTATAAAAATTGAGACATTAACTTACATACTATAATAAAATACACGGATCTTAATTGTTAGGTGTGATGAATTTTAACAATTGTATACACACAAGTAACCAACGTTAAAACGAGGATAGAAGCCCGGCAGGTTCTTTAGCTCTTCCCAGCCGTCCCCACCACTCGTCTGCTTGCTGTCACTAGACTCGTTTCACCTCTTTTTGGACTTGGTGTAAATGGAGTCACACAGCTCCTGGTTTTCTGTCTGTCATGCTTTGCTCAGTATGTTTTCAAGAGTCACCCATGTCGCATGCATCTGTAGTGAATTCTTTTTAATGCCAAGTAGTATTCCGTTGTATGAATGAATGTACAACAGTTTCTCTAGTTTGTGGACATTGGGTTATTTCAGGATTTGGCCATTGTGTCCGAGGTTGCTGCAAAAGTCCCGCACAAGTCCTTTGGGGGGCCTGTCTTTCCTCACCATGACTTAGCCTTGGGGCCCCCTGCTGGCTCTGCAGAGGCGCTGCAAGGTGAGGCTGGCCTAGACAAAGGCTCCTGCAGGAGGGCTTTAAGGGTCCGGAGGGCGGGATCACTGTGGCCTGCGTGCCCCCAGCCAGAACTCAGACGCAGGGCCCCTGACAGCTGCAAGGAAGACTCGGAAAGGCAGATTAGCAGTCTGCCCAATAGGAAGAGGAGACAGTGCTGGAAGTTCCCCCACCCCCGCCAGACACGCGTGTCTGCCGTAGATGCTGAGGCTCCTGATCCCCAGCAGGGACAGCCCTTCTTCCCAAGCTGGATTCTCCACTCTAGGTGTCCCCTGCCCCGCCACCACCAAGACTTCGCATCCCCACCCGGCCCTCACGGCGTCTTCAGCCTCTCCGTCCATTGGCACTGTTCCCTCGCAAACTCGCCAGACTTTCTCATTAAAAAAAGCCCATTCCTTGATCCTGATCTGCTTGGTTCTTTCTATTTACAGCCAAATCTCTTTTTAAAGAGTAGATTTCTAGCAGTCTCTCCTTCCTCACGTTCAGTTCAGTTCTCCACGCGCTGCATGTGACTTGTCCGACCATCCGCTGGGACCGCTCTTTCCATTGCTAGTCGTCCATTCCTGCTGCGTTGGGAGATTGTCACTCCTTCCTTCTGGACTTCCGTGAGGCCCCCAGCCTTGCGTTCCCTCCTAGGCCCCTTCTCTGGCCCACTACCCGGCCTCTTCTTCCTCCATGCGCCCTGTGACTTAGTGTCAAGGAGCCCTGGAGCCTCTGCCCGCGGCCTCTTTTCTGTCCCGCAGCGGCGTTGGCAAGTGCGGCCTGAGGGTTTTGATTCCCAGATCTGCAGACCAAGTGCAGACCTCCTTCCTGAGCCCCTGGCCATCACTGACAGCCCCCCTGGGCTTTACTTCCCCCTTGGGTTGGCAGTGTTTGTACTGCAGTTCCTGGCTGGTGCCAGCAGAGCCATCAGTCCCTGAGCCAGAAGCCCGGAGTCCGCGCCGCCCTCGCCTCGGGAACCCCCAGCGCCGCCCTTCACTCCCACTCTCCTGGCCCTGGTGGCGGGCGCCTTCCCTCAGCTGCACGACCGTGCGGGTTTTCCAGTGTGTCTGTCACGCCTTTCCTCACCCACGGGTTAGCTGGCCTTGGTTCCTCTCTCTCTCTCTGGTATTTTGAAACCTGTTTTCTTCCTGATATTTCAGATTTTTTTGGTTAGGAAGATTATATTTGAACTTAGAATCCTTTAAAACTGAACGGTTTTTCAGTTGGATATGAGGGTGGATTTCAAGATATCTTTGCCAAGATAATTTTATATTTAAATAGTTGATAGGTATACACAGAGATTCCCAAGAATTTTGCCAATTTGTCCACTGTTCTGTTTGTTCTTACTATCAATTTTTACAAAATCTTTTGTAGTGTTACCTAAAAAAGTGTGTCTTCGTAAAAAGCAAGTCCATCTTCCCTGGGTTTTCAGCTTGCATGCTTTTGTTTTCAACGTTTTATTTCTGTTCCCGTGGACGAGATTTTGCACCTTCATGTTAGTACCACATTTAAAAAGGCGAACACTGGCGTTGATGGTGACTGTGCTTCGGCAGCCATTTTTCGCAGCCATTGTGCCTCAGCTGCAGAGGTCTAGTCCCCGCCTTGCTAAGGGTCTGGACAGGCAGCTCACTTCCATGACTCTTACTTGGTATGAAGTGTATTCACAATCGCTTCATGTGAGCTAAGTATTGACTCAAGAAACGTCATTAACTTGAAAACTCATCTAAAAGATTCTCAAGACTGTGCAGGTCCTTATATTTCAGTCTGTGTTTAATGCAACAAAATTCTAGCAGTGCAAAAACAGTTCAGGCAGTTCTCATAAAGGTTCTGTTTTAGTGATGGAGTTTAATCTGAATCAGTATTTGGTTATTTCTAAAGATACCGTGATTTTTAAAAGCTGCATTTTGTTGACTTACAGGTCCCTCGTTGTGGTCCATTTCTGGGCACCATGGGCTCCACAGTGCAATCAGATGAACGGCGTGATGGCGGAGTTAGCCAGAGAGCACCCCCAGGTTTCCTTCGTTAAGGTATTTCGGCTTCAGCCTCATGTCTTTCCTGAGTTTATTTCAACTATGAGAGGAGTGGTGTGCAGTTCTGCATGTTTATGATAGGTGTTGGGCTCTTTTATTTTTGCAGTCAGTTATTCCTAAAAATCTTAAAGTCGTTCTGTATTTCTCAAGTACCGAGCAGTGTTAAGACTCATCCCACTTTCCCTAATGTGCGCATGAGGGAGGGTGGACCAGCGCATGGCCCCAGGGGGTCTGGGGGGTCTGCATGAAAGCAGGTCATTCACTGGATAATTTGGTTTGGATATAGGAAAAATATTAATGGGACGTGTTTCATTGAAAAGCGAAGTGTGATGTGGAAAGTGGAAAAGTCATCTAAGGAAGGATGTGTAAGGTGCGAGGAGCCAGGGGACAGGTTGACGCTGCTGTCTGGGACTGGGCAGAGCTACAGGAGAAACGGAAATTTTTTTCTAGCTTGTTCAGGAAACAGGAAAAAGGAAGCCAGACAGTTTCTTACCTTCTGTGTTCGTACTTCATTTTACACGTTGCCTTCCTTGTTTGGGGTCCATTTCGCATGCCGCGTGCTTCCAGTGTCCCTGTTGGGTGGGTGGGCACTAGGAAGTGACGATTGCGGCCGGGTTAGCTCCCTTGGGGCAGCACACACAGCGTTATCACTCAGGACGTGGTGCTGGCTTAGGCAACAAAGCCAAAATGTGAGTTGAGGCTCTTAGAAATGAATCGTTGGGAAGGGAGGCACACCCTGTATTCAAAATCTGAATCCTTAGATTTAAAACAGACAAACCAACAACCAAAGCCTCGTTATTCATTCATTCATTTTTAATGCCTACAGCACCCGGTATTCCCAGGCAGTCTCCCATCTAAGTACTAACCAGGCCCGACCCTGCTTAGCTTCCGAGATCAGACGAGATTGGGCACGGTCAGGGTGGCGTGGCTGTAGACTTAAAGCCTTATTTTTTAAAACCAGAATTTATGAGTTCATAGGACACATTGGCAAGCATACCTGTGTATGGGGTCGAAATGAGATCAGCTGTGTTTGTATGCCACTTTTTATGTAAACACAGAATTCGGGCAGGGTAATTTTGTTTGTACAGTAGGGATGTAACTTTCAGACAGTCACTGTGTAGGTAAGTGTGCTTCGAACAGGGGTCACACTTAGGTGGCTCAGAAATCACAGCAGGGCAAGAAGCTGTGCAGCGAGAAGGCTCAGTGCTCCTTCCAGTCACCCTTCGTCCCGCTCCGGACGGAACTGCCCGTGTTGGTTTGTATGAGTCCTTCTGTTATTTTTTACACAGATAGAACAAGTATAAATATAATTACTTGCTTTTTAAAATTTAAGGACTCATTTAGAGTTCAAATGAAATGTGTAATGTAACCTTAGAACGTAACCCTAAAATGTCCATTATAAATAATAGAAAGGGACATTAAAACTGCATGTTTGGTCAGTGATAAAAGATAATGATTACAAGTGGGATGAATGATTAAACATTTGAATCATGAGATTAATCAGGATCGGTGGTGATTGTTGTAAGTCGGCTCTGTGAGTGCAGCATTACCGGTTCAGGTCACACGCTGCTCTTCACTACCATCTGAATGATTTATGGAAAGTGACCATGGGATTACTTCTCACATTGGTACCAGACTTGGCAGCGAGGCTTTAAGGCGTGCCAAGTGCTGAAGCGTCTCAGCAAGCCCGGGGCTGGGAAGCAACTACCTGCTGTGGATACCTGACCCGACTGCACCTGCCCGTCGCGGGGGGGGGGGGGGGGCGGCAGTGTCCACGCGTCGTGTGTCCAGGTGTTGTCACTTTCCGGGTAGTCTCTCGATGGTGTAGTTTCCTCTCACTAGACGTCATCAAGGGCGAAGACAGTTTGCATGGAGTTGGTAAGGCGGGTAATTTAAAGGCCACACTGCTGGACAGCTGAGTGTGGCCAAGGCCTGCAGGCCTGTCCTCGTAAGAGGCGCATGGCTCATCAGAACAGCTTTCTTTTCCTAATGAAAGCTTCTTGAAGCTTCTGAGCTGTAGAACTGATGTTCTACTCCTTCTGTGTCTTTTAATTTGATTTCTTAGTCTTATTTGTTTTTCCATTCACTTATTCATTTATACATGTGTACATGCGTGCGTGCGTATGTACATGTGTACATACATACATGCATGCATATGCCTGCAGCACCTGCTCTTCCTAGGTAGTCTCCCATCCAAGTACTAACCAGGCCCGACTCTGCTTAGCTTCCGAGATCAGACGGGATTGGGGTGTTCAGGGTGGGATTGGGGTGTTCAGGGTGGCGTGGCTGTAGACTGTTTTGTCATTTGATTACTGTTTTGATTGGCTTTTTGACTACAGGGCGGTAAGGACCATGGAGGACTTGGTAGGTGGTCGGGCTTGGGGTAGGAACCTTTACTCTGCCATTATTTTTAAATTGCTTTCCTTTGTGTAGGTGGCTCCCACCTCCCTTGCCAGCCTCTCTCCCCTGCCCCCTCTGCCAGCTTAGCACCCTGGTCTTACTGGGCTCTGGTGCTCATTTTACCACACGATGCACTTTGGTGCCAAATTATCAGTCAGGCTTATCAGCCATCTGATTGGGGAGATTTTATTGTATTGTATTTCCTTTAATATTAATTTTGTTTGTGTAATAGCTACTGTACTTGAATTTTATGCCTACCATAACTTCATATATAAGGGCAAGGGTATAGAAGGAGTTATATACTTAAACTTATATATTTTTTTATTCTTTAAAAAATAGGAGTCTATAGTTTGATTTCTTCTCAAATATGCAACCATATTACAGCTATAGCTCACACTTTAATTTCTGCAGATCTGTATGATCAGTATAGATCATTTCTGTAGCTCATACTGCATAATTCTAAATGCCTGTGTAATTAGCATGTGTGAGCAGAAAGTGTAGGGCAGTCTCCAGAAGGGCACTAGCTAGCTGAGTCCCTGTTTTTCCACGTCCGAGGATGTTGACCAGCTTATTCAGCATCTTAGCATATGTAAGATTGATTTTTTAGGAATTCTAAAAATGCCTCTTGGATAATTCTAGTAGAATTATTAAATCTTAAAAATATCCTAGCTTTTATCTATGCTGTTGTGGTAATAAAAAATAATGCAGTTAACACAGTTTATTAGCTGGTACTTTGCCAAGTTTGGCAAAAGTCTGTAAAAAAGTTATCAAAAATGTTAATTTAAGTCTTTTGAAATGTATATTTATCTGACAAATAATTTGATTTTTTAAAAAAACTTGTCCTTTATATCGTATGTCACAGGGTAGAAAGATGCCTCTGAGGTTTGAGCAAATGTCCCCGAATGTAGGCTCGATTGTTCCCCCCTCGGCCTTGAAGGCTCAGCTCCCACCAGCAAGCGTTCATTCCCGTTCTTGGCGCAGGAATAATGACCACCGTTCGTTCACGTCTGTCAGAATCTATTTGCTGGACACTTACATGGCACACATTATGCTCGTCACGGGGAATACAGAGCAGGAAGAGTACAGACCCTAAACGGGTCACATAGTATCGAGATGGTAATAAGTGCCACAGAGAAAGAAACGGGCGTGCTGCGGGAGACGGGGACCTGGGTAGTGGGCTGTTCTGTTCAGCTCGGGCTGGAAAGAGCTAAGCAGTGAGAAGGAGGCAGTCGTTGGAAGAGCTGGGGAGAGCTTTTCGGCAGAGGCTTGGCAAGCCACGCGGTTAGAGGAGCCGGCCCCGGCCGGGCCAGCGGCAGGGGACGGGGGGGAGGCAGGCGGGGTGGGGCTGGGGCTTCCCTCCCCTGGAAACCCGGCCCAGCTCCTAGGTGGATTCTTCTGGCTTCTGAGTGGCGAATGGCGTGAAGCGTGGGAGAGCACAGACCGGTCAGGCGGGTGCACTGTGCCAGGCGGGAGAGGCCTCGGGCCCGAGCAGGGAGGCAGCGCCGGTGTGACGGTCTGAGTCCGCTTCTGCTTCGGCGGGAGGACCCAGACGACCTGTCGATGGCGCGGGTGTCTGGGGGAGGGAGGTGGGTTAATCACAGTTGTTAACTTTTTGATTTGAGCAACTGGGCGGATTAAGTGACAAGACCAGGTTTAGTGGGGGAGGCCATGGCAGACGGTTGAGTGTGTCGTTGGAGGTGGGGGAGAGGCCCGGCCTGGGTAGAACTTGGCTGTCGTTGCCGTGTTGAGGTTCCCCGGAGCTGTGGGGTTGGGCGAGGCCGCTGTAGGGCACGGGCAGGCTCGGAGCCGGGTCGTGGGGCAGGTGGCCGCGTGGCGGTTGGCCGGAGGTGAAGGAAGAGGCCCGAGATGAGTGCGAGTTAGAGGGGAGAACAGGGAACCTGGAGAGCCGAGTGCAGGGGTCACCGGAAGGTGGATGTGATCGTGCCTGTCGAGTGGCACCGGAAGGCCAGCACAGCGAATGACCGTGCGGCGTGGTAAGAGGCGGCGGGCCGTGGAGCCAGGCGGCCTCCATGTGCCGCCGCTCAGCACCGTTGTGATCTGGACCGTTGCCCAGCCACTTGGCGTCCCGGCCTCTCCCACGAGATGAGCGTAGTGACAGTACCGATCGGCGTCCGTACGCCCGACGCACCTCGTACCTCGCCTGGCCTGAGCGAAAGCAGCCGTTGGCCTGCTCTCCCGGTGGTCTCGGTGACCCCTGGTAAATTGAAGTGGACTTGAGAGAGACTCCCCTCCCTCTGGATTTCTCTTGTGGTGACACCTCCCTCCCTGCCTTCGCTCACGCCTTCTCCCCAGACACGCGTGGGAGGGGTCCTCGTTTGCGGTGCATGGGCCTGGGAGCAAGGGGTCCCCACCAAGGGCACTCTGCGTGGGATTCCGTTCTGGAAGTATGCTCGTTTGCTGGACCCGAAGTCACGTGTAAATCCTGCCTTTGAAATCTCATCTTTCTTTTTGATTGTTGTGGTCAAAAAAGTTAACCATAATAATAGTGAAGAAAGCACAGACTTTGTAGTCAGACAAACTGGGGTTTGCTTCTCAGCCCAGCTGCTTAGCAGCCGTGTGTCTGGACAAGTTGCCCGCACGCCTAGCCACCTGTGGAGGTGCGACAGTGGTGTGCCACAGCCTTTCCGGGTGTGTGTGGACTAGGCTCGCTTCTGCGAGGGCCCACCGCGCTTTGTGCCCCAGAGCAGGCCTTTGTGGGAGACGGATCTGCACCGTCTTTGATCTCTTCTGAATGCACATCATTTATATATTTTCTGTTCTCATTGTTGTAACTCACATCCAACAAAGTATTTCCAAAGAGTTACAGTGCCACACAGGTTTCAAGGATGGCGCAGTGGCTTTGCCTGTAGTGATGCTCCTGGCCTGTGCCCAGGGGGGTGTCTGCCACTGCTGCCTTTGTCTTCCTAAGCTCCAGTCTGGGAGCTCACAGAGGGGGCGGGGCGCCGTGCAGGGGCCCTCCCGGCGGCAGGAGAGCTGTCAGTAAGGGGCCCTGCTGGAAACCAGCAGACAGATGTCGAGCGGAGAGCAGCTTTCAGCATAGAGCATTTGTTTTTAAGAGTCAGGATGCTACCTGCCTCCTCTGCTTCCAGACCATTTTATCTGGTTTCCACTTAGTATGGCCTTGTTTTCGATTTGCATTTTCTGTCAGGCGGGGCTCTGCAGTGAGCCCAGCCTTAGGCCCAGTGCCCGAGAACGCCTTAGATCTCAGCGGAAGGAAAGAAGATAACAAGCTGCCTGCGTCGGCGCCTTTTCGCTCCTCTTTGGTCTGCCGGGGATTGTGTGAGCGAAAACATCACCAAAGTTTCTGAAACTTTACGGTCTGTGTTAGATAGCTATCTCCGCATGCTGTGTCTTTCTGTTCTTTTTTCACTTTTATTGGACAGTTGACATTGATTTAAAATACATATATTTTTCGCAAAAATACATTTAAGGAAATGAAAATAATTGAAAATATTCTTTCAAAACGATGTTCCTAAGAAAAAGGGATTACGGTAGTGAAAGAGCACCCCAGAGTATGCGAGGCAGAAGGCACGAAGCGAGGACACTCACCGGGGTTCATTGGGGTCGAGAGACTGCATCGTTCAAGCTCTCGGTGAGAAAAGCGTTTCAGGCCCAGTGGAAATCTTTCACTCCTGAAAAAATACAGTAGATATATTTTAAAAATTTTAACAATGTCATTTATCAATAAATTTTATTTCCTACAGGTATAACGTGAATACCGATTTTTATTGGTTTTAAAAAGTTTATATTACATTGACAGTCCTATGAGAGAAAGATGAAATATATCTTGATTTTTCTCAAAGTGCAGTGTTTATAAAGCCCAGTGTACATAGCTCACAGTAATTGGGTTCTAATTATTTGGAAATTGGGCTACTAAATATGTTTAGATCCGTGTGTCGGCCGTCACATCGTGTCTCGTTGAGGGGAAATCATCCAGCCGCGCGGTCATCTGACTTAATGCGCATGCGGTGGGACCCACAGCAAGGAACCCAGCACACTGTCTGCTCAGCGCCTGCAGCCCTGCAGGAGTTAAAAGTAAAATTTATCAGACATCAATAGTTTATTGAAGAAATACTCCTTTTCGCCTCATAATTTGCAGAAGGCTGCAACTGTCAGTCATGATGTACTGCCTCTTGAAATTAGTCAATAGAGCAAACAGCCAGAATTGCTGTGGGCAGAAAATAAGCACTGTAATCATGACATAACTGGGGTCAGTGATTTATGGATTTCAATATAGTAGTCGCTGCATATGATTGAAAATTTACTAGGTCACTAGTGCACCAAAAATTTTATTCACAGCCTCCGGGCATCTTTTGAAATGTGCAACAAAATAAAAACCTCTGAACCTGTTTTGACACTGCAGACTCAGTGGATGACATGCCAGCCCAGTGAGTCTCATTTAAATGTAAATGTGTCATAAACTTTTGTACCGTACTCTTTAAAAATGTCAGCTACTTGAAGGGATAATGCACAGGAAACTGATTTACCTATTGAATAGTATAAAAAAGGACCTTTTTTATAATCAAGCTTAAATTCTTTTATTTTTAAGTTGGAAGCGGAAGCTGTTCCTGAAGTATCTGAAAAATATGAAATTAGTTCAGTTCCCACCTTTCTGTTTTTCAAGGTAAGGTTAAAAAAGACATAGGAGATTCTCCATCTGTCTTGGGCCTGTGGTGGTGGTGGGGATGGGGGAGGTGTCTGCTCTGGTCCCTTATGCTCGCCCACCCCTGGGGATTGGGCATTGGTCTGTTCCGGCTTTGCCCTCCCTTTCTTTGTTTGTTTGCTTGCCCTGGGGATCCCGGAGAAGTGACAAGGACTGTGGAGGTCTAGCAGCCAGAACCGGAACTTCCTGAGGAAAATCCAGATACCTGCCATGGACCCCGAGCACCCCGGGGCTGGTCCGAGCGGGGTGGCGGGGCGTGCGGCCGGCCGGCTCTGGCCTGATGAGTGACGCTCAGGAAGCGCTGCAGATCTGCGCTTCCGGGCTCCTCCGGGTGTCGCCGCCGCTCCCCGATACTTCCTTCGTACTCACAGAAGGAGTCACCCAGCCAGGGCGGGGGGGTCTCTTCTGTTTTAGTTCCACTCTGATCTGGCTGGCGTTTGATACGTAAGGGTGTCTAAGCCGCCGGTGAGTCTCATTTAAATGTAAATGTGTCATAAACTTGTGTACTGTACTTTTTAAGGGATTTGATCCTTGGAAATTTACAGGTGTTTTCCTAGTATGTTTCCAAAAAAGAAAGAAAAAGAAAACATGTATTTTAAAAATCAAAGTACATTGCAGGCAGTTGGTGGTTAGATTTTTTTAAACCTCCGATAATAGTCCTTACCCCTTTACAAATTGGCGAGAACTGTGCATTCGTACTTGTTACGGTTTCGGAGCCTAAAATACAGACGGTGGAGGCACGCCACAGTGTTCTAAACGAGTTTTTTAACTTCAGAATTCTCAGAAAATTGACCGATTAGATGGTGCACATGCCCCAGAGTTGACCAAAAAAGTTCAGCGACATGCGTCTGTGGGCTCCCTCCCACCCAGTGGTAACGAGCACCCCAAAGAAGACCTCAGCCTGCGCCTGAAGAAGCTCACGCACGCCGCCCCCTGCATGCTGTTCATGAAGGGGACCCCGCAGGAGCCGCGCTGCGGTAAGGAGCCACCTTCCGACCGGGGAGCGGGGCGGGGCGCCTGGCCAGGGTCGGTGCCTGCGAGGGGCCCGTGCGCTTGTCAGGCTGCCCGTCTCGCGCTTGGGTTCGGAAAATCAAAAAGGGTGACGTGCCTCCGTTTGCACTGTGGACTCGGAGGATGTCGGAACCAGGAGGCACGGGAGCAGACGTCTGATCCAAGGTCTTCGTTGTGTACGTAAGTACCGCAGATGGGAGGGCAGCGCGCTCAGGGTCACCTGGTAGCAGAGCCCGATCCGTTTCCAACGACCCTGTTTCTGGCTCCACAAACGGGCTTTTTGCCGGTTTAATTTTGCCGTGAACACCCATCCTCTATGTCTTGCGGCCTCCTTTCATTCCTCTAGTCCAGATTCAGCAGTTTACGGGCTTACAGGGTTTGCCAGGGTCCCTGCGTCTGCCCTGGGCCCTTCTGCCTTCCCCGGCGTCTCTCAGCGTCTGATGGTTGTATTTTTCATTGCCACCGGGCGGCTTCTGATAACTTAAAGAGCCCTCATTCTGCGGCTTAGAGTCACTCTTGGTTTCCGAACCACACGCGTGCTCGTGATTTTGTCCTCGAGTAATTGCTGGAGCTCTGCGAGCCTCTGGTGTCGGGTTTAGGTTGTCGTCTTTCTCCTGTGCCTCGTGCAGCATCATCGTGCTGCACCCTGGAGCATGCTCTGCTTTTTGGTGACGCGTCGACAATCTCAGAGTATTCGTTGGCCGCATAAGAGGGAGTTTATTAAGACAGGTGGCAGGGAAACCGAGTGTGCTATCGATGGGGTCCCTGCATGTCTAGTGTGGCTTTGTAGAAACAGCCAAGCTTCCAAAATAAATTTAATTGTCAATTCTTCCCTGTATGGTTAGCTAATTACATACTGAATTATGAAAAAGTCTACTTAAAAAAATAAATTGTCATAATTCTGATAAAAACATGCTTCCTTTACCTCTCAGTGCAGCTTATACAATGTCCTCGCAGTGTCTGCATGCCAGACGCCTGCCCTTGCGCAGTGGGAAGGTAACACAGTCCACACCAGTTCACTAAAAACAGCAGCAGCCGGCTCTCTGCGGGGGTTTGCTCTCTGCCATCATTTTTGGCATTTCACACGGTGACCTACAACATCAGCCCTGGCACGGAAGTCTGGCGTGCGGGAGAACTGGCTGTGACTGGTTGGGCCCGTGTGGCACGTGACACCTAGAGAGGCTGCAGGACAGCCGATAGACTGTGCTCTTCTCCGGGCTCGGACACTCGCATTCTCCCCGTCTTCTAGTGAGAACCTCACGAAGTGCCAGGTGGTCACACTGAAGCTTGGCGGAGGTGCACCAAAGCACCAGAGGGGACACTGGTCTCTGGAGAGCATCGTGCACAGATGTCACGACTGTCCCGCGCCACCTGCCTTGATATCTGCAGGTGCAAGTCCGTCACCCCCCGTGTGTCTTCATTTCTTCCTCGGTGGCGGCGGGGGCTGCAGCCGGTCTTGGAGACCCTTCTCCGTTCAGGTAGTCTCTGATTCCGCTTAGAAATCTCCTCTTCCTGCCTGCCTTTTATTTCGTTAGACCGACTTTATGATACATTTAGAGCCATTTTTATAGTAACTGGCATTTGGAAGACAGTACAAACAAGTTGTAATTTAAAAAGGAGCTTTAAAACATTTCAGAGCAATCCGAAAAACACGGTATTACGGACATTTAGATAATAAGAGACCTCGCTAGGGAATTGAGAGAGATTTTTAGATACATACAATTTAACAGTTTCGTTCCGTACAAGTACTTATTTTATTCTTTCTAATTTTGAAACAACATTTTTAATAGGCTTTTCTGTTTCCTGATATTTCATTTTCTTTTATAACACGTCTTTCTATAGTAAACAGTAAATGGCTCGTAGAGGAACTAGGTCCATTGGCAATTCGCAGTGTTGTATTCTCTAATAAAATACCTGCGTAAAGACCAGGTGGAAGGCGGCTCTTCGGTGACCGTGCCTTGCCACTCCGTTCGTCAACCGCTCCGATTCTGTCTGCCTTTTCCTGTGCCTTTGTCTGTAAACTGCTTTCTCACAGGCGCGTGCGTAGGCGACCTTTGCCCTCTCCTCCCTGAGTCTGCTTAGTGGAACACGGCTCTCGCTTGGCCGCCGGCTGGTGGCGGTGACGTGCAGTCAGGGCTCCTTCGTGGAGGCAGCTGCTGTTTCCGTGTTCTGCGCAGAGGACACTGTGGCAGCCCTGCCGTCGGCGATGCTCGTCATCCCCCTTGGACCCCTTTGTGGAGTCGCTCGGCCTGAGTTTTGATTAGCTGGCGCCCCCACCTCCCTTTCGTTAGTCAGAAAACAGTGAGTGGCATTGAAATTTCCGATCGGGGAGACCCGGAAGGCTGGTCCAGGGTCCCCGGAGGCTCCGTGGACTGCGTCCAGCCCTGCGTGCGTCACACCTCCCTCTTCTTAACCTGGCCTTTGGCCCTGCCTCCCGAGCTGTGCCGTGTGTCATGAGCCTGACATGTTGATAGGGCCTCGGTTGTCAAAGGATTAGACGATCCTCATTCTGTGCTTCTCAGGAGGGCAGGAAAGAGGGCACGCACGTTTCAGGAAGACGTACTGAGATGTACATCTTTTTAAACAATGTTAAAACCTTGAACATGCGGGTTACTTAAGTTATTTGGGAATTCTCTATCTGTTTCGGTTAACAAAGCTGTTAGCAAAGCAGAGGTATTCCAGCCACTGCACAGAGGTTTCTCCTGCCGTGGGAGTCGTCTGACTGGGTTTCACTTTTTAAGTCAGACACAAAAACACTACAGGGTCGGAGTGTTCTTCGTGATTCTATTGTTATTAAATGGTGACGAAAGGTGCCAGTTGGGTGTGTTATTCATGTCACGTGTCGTGAGGAGAAAGGACTATGGCTAGAAATAGTGGTTCTCTGGCCGTTAAATGTGATTTTTGTACTTTTAAATATTTTTATTGCATGCGTGCATGCATTTTTCTTAAAACGTGTGCAAATATTTTGTTATAGAATAAAGCTTTCTTACTATTTTATCCTTAAGCATAACATTTTCAGGCTGACACTTTAACCCTTAAAAATGAAACGGTACCAATCAATCTTTCTAGTCTGCATGTAATTGCCTAAAGCTAAAAGAAAGCTTTTTCTCAGCCAGTTACAGTAGAAATGAGCTAATATATTGGCAACAGAATAACCACCAGCAATCAGCCGTTAGCTGTTTACTAATGAACTCCCAGATGAATGAAAAAAAATTTAGAATCAGTGTGTTACTTCAGGCTGTACATGAACTTAACACTTCAGTTGTAGGAAAAGCAACTTATATACTATCCAAGTAAATAGCGGCGCTTCAGCTCAGGAAACCGCAGGCCCGGGAGGTGTTCGCAGCTCAGTGGTAAAATCTCTGTGCTTCGGTACATAGTAGAAGTGCTTTTGTATGACATCGGGTGAAGCCTCTTCTTGAAATCAGTCTTTTACCAAATTTTATGATTTGATTTTATTTACGAAAAATTGCTGATGCTGTTAAATCTTATAGGAATTTTGAATCTGAAGAATAGGTAATTTTCCAGTGACAATCGAGTGTATGAAGAGAAGATGCTGACAAACAGTTGGGAAGAATCAGCTCATGGAAAGAAACATCCTCTTTTCAGACAGGACGAATAGCTTTATGAGAGACTGATGGTCACACCCTTACCTTTCAGTACTAATGTTATGATAAGAAGGTGACGTCAAAAAAGTACAGAACAAAAATGTATCACGAAAGTATAGTAAAATCGTGGAACATAAGATTGTCACTACGGTGTAGTAAAAAAAAAAAATCGCATAATGTACTTTGGGAAATGTAAATAGTTTTAAAAAAGAAACTGTCAAGTTTGACACCAGATGAGAAAGAACACCCTTAGTTTATTGACAGTTCATGTATAACAACAGAGACGATGGCTTTGGAATTCACCGTTCTAAAATACCCATTTCAGAGTAAAGGAGAACACATTCCTCCTTGATTTTTAATTTATTCTATTTAGAGATGGTAAAGGCTGGGAACTGCTGAGCTAGATACCCAGGAGGCAGAGAGAGGGCGCGAGAAACCGAACAGGATGGGGCTTCCAGCTCGAATAAGTCGGAGTTAAAAATGACCATCATAGAGTTTTCCTCCACCCAGTGCTGATTCCCATAGATTTACAAAACAGTAGAACTGGGAGGGACGGTCCTGGGTGTCCAGGTCGGTCCCCTCGTTGACAGGCGAAGACAGGGAGGGGAGGCGGCTGTCCAGGGCTTACCTGCGCATCCCCTCCGTGCATGGAGCAGGGGCCAGGGCCGGGGAGCTCCGCGCTCGGGCAGCACTGGACCTGATGTTGAAGAGGAACTTTGATACACACGCACACACTTTTTTTTTTTTTAACTCGTGTGTGTGTTAAAAAGCTAAGTCATAGCAGAGCGCGCGGCGTGTGGTCCAGGATCAGATAAGGGGTTCTCGGGATTTGTCTTCTCTTCACGTGCTCTTCCGCCGGTGACACGGGGGCGTCTGTGTTCTGTGGGTGCTACGTCCTCTGATTCTGCTTAAATCGCGTGTGTGCATGTATGAGAGAAACTAAGCTCCTTGTTTCCTTTTTCTGTACACAGGTTTCAGCAAACAGATGGTGGAAATTCTCAACAAGCACAATATCCAGTTTAGCAGTTTTGATATCTTATCAGATGAAGAAGTTCGTCAGGGCCTCAAAACCTATTCCAATTGGCCCACCTATCCCCAGCTCTATGTGTCTGGAGAGCTCATTGGAGGACTTGACATAATTAAGGTTAGAATCGAGAAGTCAGGACCTTGGAAAGAGCTTTTATTTAGAGCACACTTTTATAAGTGCTGTAACAAATGTAAAGTATAAATTTCTTAATCTCTGCACTTACCAGTATGAATCTGGAACACTTACAAAGTACTTCTCATGAGACGATTGATCGGCGTTCTGTGTTATAGATGGCCAAGGAGATTTACGTTATCGTGAATATTTTCTTAAACTTACTGTGTGTTTCTTTCAGGAGCTAGAAGCATCTGAAGAACTAGATACAATTTGCCCTAAAGCTCCTAAATTAGAGGAAAGGTAAGTGTTTTAAAAGTTTTTAAAAATCTATCATTTATTCTTTAAAACATATTTTCGAGTTCTCAGTTTTTGCATCGCTTTTCTGTGTAGAAGTCAGAGGTCTGATTTTGTATGCCAGGATCATAATCGTGTTGTTCACAGTCAGACTAGTCATGCAAACCCGGGAAGGTCTGATTTGGACAGGGAGAGTTTCGCGGCATCTCAGTGATTACGTGGAGGACACTGTTTTTATGGAGATGCCGTTGTCACAATGGGCCGGCCAGGCTTTAGCTTTCTCCGCACTTGGAGTGGGCGCCCAGCTGTGCGGTGCTCGGGTTTTAGTCCCGGCTCCTGCTCGTGGCGTAAGTCTGGTTACTTGTGTTTTCTTACACGGAGCCCAGACGCCACTGCTGTCACCATGGAAGGCGAGTATGACAGGCACGCGCTGTCCGTATGGCGCTCGTGTCATTCTGAGCCGCGGTAACTTGAGTCCGGGGGGTTGGGGTCGTTTTTGGGAAGGAAGGCCTGCAGCAGCCGTTAGAGTCATCTACAGAACTCCGGGACTTTGCCTATAGGGAGACTTACAGGGATTTTTATTGTAATAAGTATGAACTAATGTAGAGGTTTAAAAGAAATTTATTTTGAAGTATAGCAGCATATCAGCCATTCGTTGCCAGGGCTTGAGTTTGTAAAGTAAAACTTCCTGTTGTAACTGCCATTTAACCTTTGAGAATTTCTAAAAATGTTTAATGTTTATCTGTCCTTGGTTAATAAAGTAATCCTCATAAAGAGTATTCCATATACGTCAGACTGACCTGTAGGGCCACGTTTTCTCCAACGATTTACACCTTTTCCTGCCCTTCCTGGTAAGGGAGTGATCCTGCTGCTTCCCGCTCTGTGACTCCCCCCCCCCCCGCCCCCGTCCCCGCCGGGTCGCCCCGGGGCTGGCCGAGGCCGTGCTCTCTATGTGCTCACGTTTGTTTTCTGTTTATTTTCTTCTCTGCTGAATACGCCTCATTATTTATGTCCCTGTCTCTTCCTCCCGTGCTGTGTTTGTATCTCCTGTGGTTTCAGGCACCCAAAGGTGACTGTCTAGAGTTATGTAGAAAGGAAACTTCAGTGTCTTTTGAGTGATAAATAAGTCTCCCAGTAAGACAGTGCAGGAGCCCAAGTCCCAGCTCGGTGACGCCTTTGTGAGTGGGACAGGTGGGCCTTTGCCGGCTCTCTGGTCCAGGGAGTTGGGGTAGAAGGTGAGTGATCAGGATCAACATTGTGTTCTTTATTTCTTACTGTTTTTTTGAGAATTAACTACTAGTACTATATTGAACGTAGCTTTGTGCGTGGTTTGCGGTTTCATTGGTGATGACTTTATTCTGTGAGGAGATTTTGAGCCACGAATGATCCAGAGAAGCCGAAGGGGAGAACACGGCGCGGGGCCCGCCAGGGGCGGAGGGTTTCTTCAGCCCCCAGGCCCCCCGCCGGCTGGTCCTGAGAGCTGTTGCCGACCTCCGGGCTAACGTGCGGATGGCGGAAATTCCTGACAGCAAGTTAGACTTTGATGTTTGAAAAAAGATCGTGTGAAATATTAAACGTAAAATTCAGACGAGGGCACTTTAGCAGCCGGTGTTCCAGGGTCTCGCGCTTCCCCACCCAGGCGGCCTGAGCTCCGGGCGGGGAGCCGGGCACAGCCTCGCCAAGCGAAGGGGACTCGCGGGACGGGCCTGGGAATTCCGCACAGGCTCTGAATGTGGGCCCCTTTGTGAACAGTTCTTTATTGAATCGGTTATTATTATATTTTTAGTACTGCGAGTTGATGGGCTCAAATTGCAACTCGACGGAACATTCGTTGCCTTAGAAAGCCGTATCGTGCTTTACAGTGGCTCAGGGAGAGAAGGAAATAAGGGAAACATCAATGCATTTGCTTGTTTAATGCCACTCAGAGCTGTGAACTGTCATCCCTCTGTCCCTCAGATGTGCGTGCGGCGCCTGACGCCAAGCAGAAGTGGTGTTTAATAATCGAGCTGAGGCATTTTATATCAATTTTCTCTCCTTAGGCTCAAAGTACTGACAAATAAAGCTTCTGTGATGCTCTTTATGAAAGGAAGCAAACAGGTAAAGAACTCAAAAATGGTTTTACTTGTAATTTCGTTTGATGATAATGTTGGCAACAAGGGGACACTTGGATCTCTCTTCCTGGCTTCAGCCCGCGAGGCTGTGGCGCCATCGCGCAGTCAGCCAGGCGGCGGTGGCCGCGGTGGCCGCAGCGGCGCTTACGGAGACCGCAAGAGGAGGCCGCGTGGTCGGCATCTCAGCAGGGAGCTCGGCTTTCTGCTGCCAGGCGTGGTCAGCTACCCTGGTCCCCACAGTCTGCGGCCATCCGAGTGTCCCCTGGCCCAGCAGCCTGCACCTTGGTCACTGCACTTCCTGTAGTTGTCACGTGCAGCTCCTGACCCTCCGTCCAGATGTCCGTGAGGGAGAAACAGACCTGCCACCTCACAGTGCTCGGCACGTGTTTGGCGAACGAGTGAAGCAGCTTTTTTTTTTTTTTTTTTTTCTTCCGCGTGGCTGTCTATTCCTCCTTTTCTAAAAACAGCATGCATCACGTTCTCAAAGGGCCTGCCCCTAAGTGGTCAGAACCGCAGAGTCCGACCTCCCCCGCATCCTGGGCCCCATGTCGTCCCTCTCTGTGCAGTGGGGCAGCTCCTGGAGCTCTGTCGCTCGCCCTCCCGGAGCCTCCCTTTCCTCCCTCGTGAGCACACGGCGGGGCAGATGGCCAGGCGCCCACAGGATTGTTCAGCGTGAGGCTGCGATAACTTGTGCGGAAGTTAATATAACTAGCGTAGTGCAAGCAGTTAGTTTACATAATGAATTAATTAACATGACTGTTATCACAAAAGCAGTTTAACTAGGAAAAAGGTGATGCGAATTTCAGCATGTTGTGATCGCTGGACAAGGACCTACGTCCTTTGACTGGTTCACACTGTTTATTAAAACAAAAAGGAGGATGGTAATGACTCCCAGTAGTGAAAAAAGTCGTCTTTTTTTTTTTCCTTCTTGGTGATTATTTTTATTCTCAAAACATTTTTTCCTGGAAGGCCAGGAAGTACTCGTACACTCTGGGAATGGAATTCTTGGCGCCAGGTCCCTTCCACAGGTTGATGGGATGTGGGATCCTGCGGCATAAAAAGAGTAAGATTTCCGTATCCTCGAAAAAGTGTGATACTCCGTAATGTAAGGATAAATTTACATTTATCTCTAATGGCACAGGAAAATGACAGTTACGCTCACTGCAGCGAGGCCGAGTTAGTGAGATCAGCCGGGCGAGCGAGTGGAGAGGAGGTTTGGTGTAGGAGACCTTTGACCCCAAAGACGATGAGCCGCGAGTGCACCTGCCGCCGCCGTGGCCGCAGGAAGTGTGGGCTGGTGTCGGGATGACGTCAGGATGGGCCGGGACTCCGAGGTGCAGCGGGGCTCAGCCGGCCCCCGGATCCGCGTCCGCCGACTGCGTCTGGTGTGCAGAGGCGCCGGGGGGCTGTCGGCGTGTGGCGCTGGGCCGCGCAGTCCGCTGGGCAGGGCGCGCGGCCCCACCACGCCGGGGCCGCGGGGAAAAGCAGGGCATCTGAAAGCTTGTTTTTCTAAATTTAGGAAGCTAAATGTGGATTCAGCAAACAGATTTTGGAAATACTAAATAGTACTGGGTAAGTACATCTTATTTTCGAATGGCACCTTTAAGAAATCGCAGCCCTTCGGCTGCGCCGCTGGTGTCTTCTAGCTGTCATGTGTGTATTTTATTTATTTTTGCTGTGATGTTTTATGAATGCTTTAACTTAGGTTACAGTCGGGGTTTCTGGCCAGTGTCAGCCTGTTGGCAACATAGAGGCCCTGGGGACCCCTGCGGTTCTCAGGCACCGTCGACGTTCATAACTGAGTGCTCACCAGGCATAAAGATGTTTTAGGGGAAGCATGTTTGAGCTTTTTAATTTTCTTAAAAAAAAAAAAAAAAAACTATTCTAGTTTCTAAACAGTTCCCGAGACCGATAGGGCACAGGCGCAGGTCCGGCACCGGGCCCGGGGGGTCGGTGCAGGCGCCGCGCCCGAGCCTTCGCCCTGCCCAGGGATGGAGCTGCCAGGTAAGGAGACTGGGGCTGATTTCTGTGATTAGAAACAAAATCACTTTCTATATCAATTCCGTTTCAGTCAAAAAAATTAAAAAACAAAAACGCTTATTTGGAGAGATTTAACAAACGGCACGTTTTTGCTTATTTCTTTCCCTTATTCCTTATTTCACAATTGCTTTTTAATATTATATTCTAATCATAGCTGTAAGTAGATTCGGTAAACACTGTGAAATTATAGGGAAAGTAAAATAGTCCTTGAAATATTTTGACATTCTTGGGCAGAGTTGAAAGTAGTCAGGTGAGTAGCGTGGGGTTTAATGCAGCTTTTAGGTACATAAAAAAATCATTTTTTTTCCCCAAACAATCGTGCCGTTCTGTGGAGGAGAATCTGACCGCCCCGTTTTCCGGTGGTGTCCAGCCTGCCCCTTGGCTCCCCACCGGCGGGCGGGGGGGAGGCTGGCTCGCTTCGGGCCACCGGTTCTATGGCCCCCTTCCCTGTCTTCCTCCTGCCGTAGGTCCACAGTGAGACACTCGGTTCCCCTCTCCCTGGCCTCAGCCTGTCCCCTCGGGCACACCTCCGTATTCCTGAGGCCAGGACGTGACAACACCGGCCGTCTCAGCTCCCGTGTTTGGGGGGAAGCTGCCTCGTCTCTCCTTTCTGCCCCATGCCTGCCTGTCCAGATGGGATGGGAGTGACCAGCTGTCCCAGAGCACAGGCGTCTTGGGAAAGAGTGCCCTCCGGCCCTGGCCTGGCTGACCCCTCTGGCCTGAGAGGCCCTGGGGATCCCTGTGGACCCCCACCGTTTTCTCGCTGGACCCTCAAGGCCTTGCTGGGAGTCATAGCATGAGGAGAAAGCTCCAGGCCGTTTGCCCCTTCCCCCCAGCCACCCCCCTCCCGCACTGGTCTTATCTTTGCCGACCACAGGTCACATGCTGAGGCCTGAGTCCCAGGAGTCCACTGAGATGTGAGAGGCACCCTTTCGGGAGGCGATCAGGTCTTGGGTCCCCACACAACCATGTGCACTTGTGCCCAGCACTTAGACCCCGTGGAGGGAATCCTGTGGCTCGTCACTTTGTCACACCGTTTAGGTGGAGAGGTCTGTGTCCTTCCGCTCAGCTTGAAGCGAGACTTATGTCGTGTGGACCTTTTTTTTAATATCCCTTGTTGCTCTTTTGAACCCTCCTTTTTTGGTATTTGTTGCTGATTGACCTTGTCTTTTATTTTTTTAATTGCTTTGTGCCATGGACAGTTTCCTGGGGAACTTGTTTGCTAAGTAAACAAGATTTCCTTGCGAAGTGGTTTCGGTGTCCATGTGTGGCGTTTCCTTTGGCTACTGTTTGGCAGTGCACACACGCCCTGTCTCCTGCAGGGGCTCAGCCACACGTTCCTGCTGATTCCTTAACCATCTTATCGTGAAATCCTTCTGGGTAGACGTCGGATTTCTGTGAAACAGTTTTTCATTCATTTATGTGAGTCACACTCAGCACACAGCATAAAGCACAACTTTCACTGGTTTTATACACATTGAAAATGGCGTGTATGCGCTGAAATAACTTTATTCTGTGTTGGAAGTGGGCCGTCACAAGGTGGCATCTGCTGGCAGCGTGCTCCTCCTGGCTGGGGAGCCCCAGCCCAGCCCAGCCCAGCCCAGCCCATGCTCACCAGCCTCCGACCACGGCCCGCAGAGCCTAAACGTTTATCTCACCCTTGAAGGAAAAGTCTGCCGACCCCGTCTACCCCAATATGGCCTAGAGGAGAACTCAGATAAATTTGTATCTTGAGATGACTTAATTCTTTGTAGTTTTTGACAGATTAAGAGGTAATATCAGTTTTGATTTTTTCACAATAAAATTTGTTAGCAATATAATGATTTATTTACTTGACATATTTAAAAGAAAATAGTTTTACAATTTTTGTTTAAACCCGTATTTCTTGTTAAAACGTTCTCTCCTTTTCGCAGTGTTGAATACGAGACATTCGATATCCTGGAGGACGGAGAAGTAAGTTCTGTGCTTTGCGTCCTATGTCTCGTTTTGACCACCAGGGTCTGGTCGGAAGGTTTCAGGGTCCCGCTTGTTTCCGTAGGTTCGGCAAGGGTTAAAAACGTACTCCAACTGGCCGACGTACCCCCAGCTGTACGTGAAGGGGGAGCTCATCGGAGGCCTGGACATTGTGAAGGTAAGGCCGGCGGCTGCGGGCGCCCTCACGAGCTGAGAGTCGGGCGAGCTTCAAAATTACGGTCATTTTGAACAGAAACCCGGGGCTGTCCTCGACGCCTTTCCTCGGCGGCCTCGGATCCAGCATTTCTAGGCCTGTATTACCCTTCTGCCACCGTCATATCCTGTCGTCGTCACGGGGCCCGCCGCATCACACCGTCTTGGGTCTCTCCGGGGCTGGCCCGTGTCCCCCTCCTGGACGTCCCCTGGCCCTGTTCGCTCGCTCACCTCTTTCAGCTCCCGAGGGACCACCTGGAGCCTGGGCTCCGGAAGCTGGAGCTGCGGCCAAGCCCTGAGTGTGGTCTTGCTTGCTGTCCTAAACCTGGCAGGACTCTGTGTTTCAGCGAGGGCGGCCTCGCAGGCCCCACTGTCAGCCTCCTGTCGTGTCCTTTGAGGCTCAGGCGCCCTCTGCGCTCGGACTGCGACAGTTACTGGGTGGTGCCCTCAGGTCTTTCTGTTCCCCTCGGTCACGTGCTCTCCTCGGGTGCCAGAGCGAGGGCACCAGGCCGCGGGCAGGAGGCCCGAGTGCCAGCGGCGGCCCGACCCTGCTGGCAGTGCCACAGTCACCCGAGGTCACTGACCGCCGGTTCCTAACAGAGTTGTGCGGCTGGTCCTCCATCATGGCCGGGGCCCCTCTGGCTCCCATGCCAGGAAGTCGGGCGGCTCCATCAGGTCGTACGCACATTTCAAGGGGACGGTTTCTTCCACGTCTTTGATGACTAATTTCCTTCTTTGCTTTGCTTTAAGATCATTACATTTTAAATGGATGTGGCTTTTTCTCTAGGCCGTGAAGTGTGGAAATGAGGGCGCCCTCTCCCCCAGCCTCACGCTAGCACCCCTGTGCCCTGGAGCCCTGCCGCCAGCCCCAAACCCCAGAGGGAAGCCGAGCTTTCCTGTCCTCAAAACCCGCACCCTGCCCGGGCTGCGTCCCGGGTGCTGGAGGCGGGTGGCGGTGGCGGGCACGGGAGGGGGCCTGGTGGCCTGCAGGCCTCCACGGGGGCGGCTGCCGGGCTGCCGGGGGGCCGAGTTCCGGGCTCGGAGCTCCGGCTCCCAGCGGAGGCTGGTGCGCTCACGCTGCCGGCAGTCACCGTGGGGTGGCGGTCCGAGCAGTCTGAGGCGCGCACTTGGTGAGGCGGAAGGACGCGGCCCGCGCTGGGTGGCACCGGCACCGTGGGCTGGCAGGGCTCACAGCACAGGCCTTGGTGCTGGTCCTGCGTGTGCTCCGTGCAGGCAGGTGTCCCCTGCCTGGGTCCAGGCCCGACGCCACACTTCGTCAGCCAGCCAGCGAGGCATTTTCCGAGGAAGCGGTCTCTTTCCTGGTGGGAAAGAAAGGGTTAACTTAGTAGCTTCTGAGTGCCCGGAAGCAGCAAAGGTGGACCTGCGTGCGTGTGTGTGTGTGTGTGTGTGTGTGCATGCGTGCGTGTAGACATAATTTTTTTTATAAGACAGTCTTCAGACCCCAGACACTTTTGCGCCCGTTCCTGTCCAAACGTTCTTTGGTGTGTCCCGGGCCATCGGTGACTCCTGGGAAGATGCGTCGATGAGTCTCGTTTAACGCCACAGCTGAGCTGAGCGAGCAGCTTCTTCCTGGGTGCGTAACAGGACTTTTTACGTCCGCCTGCTGAGAACGCACACGTCTGGAGATCCGTGATCTGCCATCTTTCTCCGAGAGGGCAGCTGCTGCTCTTGGGGACTCGCTGCCCGGTTGCCCGTCCGTCCGTTTCTGCAGAGCGCAGTGCTTCGCCGTCGGTCGAGCGCGCCGGCGTGTTCCAGAGGGGCCTGTCCCGCTGGCCGCTGCAGGGGTGCCGAGCGCTTTCTTCGTGGAATGAGTGATTGAATAAGCGAATTGACTGTGACTCTGACTCAGTGACTCAGCCTCACGTCCAAGAACAGTAGCTGCTGTTACCCCATGCCGGGGAGTCAGTGCCCCCCGAGGCGTGAGGTTCGCCAGCGCAGCGTCTGGGCCGGGGGCCTGGGCGGCCAGCTGGAGCGTTTCGTCAGCTCGTGCTGGAACCTCCGGTCAGTGTCCCCGGCAGTGCCCCGTGGTGGCCGTGTTGGCATCTCGCCCCGTGTCGGGACGGGCAGGCACGCCCTGCGGTAGCGCTTCGCAGCTCGAGACGCACTCGGCCTCCAGCAGCAGCGGCGGGGACGCGGGCGGAGGGGCAGGCCGTGTCCCAGCGCGCCCAGGCTGTCCCGGGTGCAGCCGGCCTTTCCTGGGTGCTGCTCATCTCCTGCCTCCCGAGTCAGGCGCTCGGCCGAGGCCTGCTTGTCCCCTGGCGCAGTAGGACCTCTGCGTGTTATGTGGGCAGGAGACCCCACGACACCCCTGAGGGCCATCCGAGGTCACTTGACAGCATCACAACTGTTTGGGTTTAATTACAGAGGCGTGTGAGTGGGTCTGAGTGGTTCGATTGATGGCTGTTCGTGCTGCTTAGTGATCACCTGACACGGTAAACTAGAAAACCTCACCCTCTTTGTCACAGCGAACACTTGGTTCTGCATTCCACGTTTTAATTCTGAAAGGGACACAGTCCGTACGTCTTTTCGCTGGCTTCTGGCCCCCGTGTCCACACGGGCGCACGCGCGCCGCCGCCCTCTCAAGCTTCTTTCTGGCTGTCGTTGCAGCAGGGGGCTTCGCCGTGCGCTCCGGCCGCCGTGTTCGCGAATGCCGCGTCATCTGTCGGCTTCAGGATCCCTTTTCCCTTCGATTTTGTAATTCTGTTCTCTGACAGACGAGTTCTGTAATTATTTTGATATTTTTATTTTTTATATGTACATATACATGTTTTTCTTCTTTTTTTTAATTTTTAGGAACTGAAAGAAAATGGCGAATTGCTGCCTGTCCTGAAGGGAGGAAACGAGTAAATGTTAAACCTGGTGCCGAGCTGTCACGAGAAACACTCGGTCGGAGTGGAGCCGTTCGCGAGCTGGCCCTCAGAGCGGGACGGGGGGGGGGGGGGCCTTCTCCCCGGTTTCGCTCTGTGTGTTCCACGAGCTTGTGCTACATCAATGTATGTTACGTTTTTTTTCCACCAAAAATAGAATGTAATAAACATCTTCAAATTCAATTAAAAATAACTGTGTAAAAAAGTGTATCTTTATAGTGAAGTCAAACACACGTTACTGTGATTACCCCACGTTAAAGCCCCTGTCACACTGCGTGGGTGTCTCGTAGCGGTTAAGAAAACCGTCTCCACGCGGCAGACCGGGCCGGTCGGTCCACGGCTGCGTCGGAACAGCTCGCAGGCCGAGCCGATGGCCCCCGTCACTGGCCAGAGGCCTCTTCGCAGCTCGGACAGTCGGCGCGGGCCTCGTCCTCTGGCGCGCCGAGAGGTGGAGGCGCCGTGGGCCGTGGGACCCGCTCCTTCCCACGCCAGCGCCGTGCGAGCCGGGGACGCTCGGGAGGCAGTGTGCGGCCGTGACAGCGGAAAGCGTCGTCGGGTGGCGCTGAGCATCACGGCTTATTTCATTCGTGTCTGTCGGAAGCACCGAGTCCGCCCTCGCATGGGTCGATAACATCCTGAGGCCCACGAGACTTTCAGCAGCGTTTTCGACCCCGAGTCCGGCATATTTAAGAAACAGCTGCTCTGTTAGGCGTTAACAGGACGGCCGAGTCCAGCTCCACGGTCCTTAGACTTGGGGGTACCTGCGGCCGGTGCTGCGGTCATTAACCCTGCCCCACCTGTCGACCTGGGCAGCTAGGACTCCCCGGATCGCCACGCAGTGGTGGGGACTGGGGCGTGGAAGCCGGCAGCTTGGGTAAGGGGCAGCGCACACGCGCGTGGCTCCGTGACGGCCAGCCCTCCCCCAGGGCGCTGGCGTCCTGTCCTGAGCGTGGGGGCTCCCTGCCCATGTCTCGGCTCTGTTGGGACTTGCGGTGGGAGAGCTCCAGCGAGCTTGCGTGTTCGGGGCGTCAGGGCCCACGTGTGGACGGGGCTGGGCAGCACTGCCCGGCCCTGGGGAGCCGGCCCTCTGTGCGTCGGCTCTGCTGCCCTCTGCAGCCTCCTGTGAGATGGAGCTCGCGGCGGCGTCCTGAGGGGCTGTGGAGCCAGCAGTGAAGTCTGCAAGGTGCCACTGGCATCGTGACTGAATCTGTTAACCCCCGGGAACCAAGGCTCAGCCTCCCGCCGGGGTCGCCCTTCCCCGGGGGTGCGGGTAGAGGGGTGGCCCATGGGCCAGGAAGGCCTCAGACGAGGGGCGGGGGTCCCTGGACATGGGTGTCCAGCTTGGAGGTCACGTCCTTGGCGGGACGAGGGACGAATTCTGAGGGAGTCGGTGTCCACTTGGGGAGAACGCCTGCAGGAGTGGACTCTTCAAAACTCTGGGTTTACCTGGTAACCAAAAATGGAAAGAAAAGATAAACCCAGCGAAAGGAGTTAGGACTGCGTGCAGGCGGGAGCTCGGGGATGTGCGCATTCGTCCCAGGGCACAGCTGTCCGGCTGGAGAGGGTCTCTGTCATCCAGGACCGTGACCCCCCAGCCCGAGCTCCCCGCCACCCCCATGGGGCTGCGCCCCCAGGTGTGGGAGTCACCACCTCTGTCGTCCAGGACTGTGACCCTCCAGCCCGAGCTCCCGTCTGTGTCCTCCCCGCCACCCCCGTGGGGCTGCGCCCCCAGGTGTGGGGGTCACCACCTCGACGCCTTCCTTTCCTGCCTGGAGCAGGACATGGGGGTGGCCTAGCCACTGCCGCGGTGGCTCTGACTGCAGTCTGTCCCTCCGCGGGCATTGGGGAGGGCATTTAACCCTCCCCCTCACGACCTGTGTCCTTCCTAAAGTCCAGGGCGGATTTGAAGAAGGCCCAGTAGGTAGATGTGTTGCAACTTGCTTCACCAGTAAAACAGCCTCGTGAAGACTGGACGGCAGGGCCACTCAGACCTTGTGTCGCTCCGTGGGACGGTGACCCTGCCCGGCTGCGCCCTTCTGGGCCTCTGTCACGAACTCCAGGCCCTGTCCATCCTGACTGATCATTAACCTGCTCAAGAAGCAGCTAAAGATGATCTTCCGTTTGAAATCTACAAAAGTTGAGACATTTTTTAAAATAGCATATTTACAATGAAAAAAACCTCATTTTAATAACTTCTTTTAAGGAAAGCGGCATTCTGGCCCTGCAGGAGGTTTAGCTGGCCTCCGAAAGCCGACCGCAGCGCGCTCGAAGCCCTTGGGCGGGGTGCCGGGCCCGCCTGGCGGGGGAGCCCCGTCAGCCCCACCCTCCCGCGGCCAGAGAACGCGAAAGCCGGTGGCCGGAGTTCGAACGCCGTTTCCGATTCGATGTTTTAATTAAAATCAGTTTTCCAGTTCTCTGAAATTTGACAGTTGGTACTTGTTACTAAAATAAAAGCCTTTTTTCTTTTTTTCCTAAATAAAAGTGAGTTGGTTCTTGGCAGGTACGTTCATTTTATTGCGCGCGTTTCGGGGGTCGAGTTCCGGGAATGGGTGGGAGGCACGGCAGCCCTCTGCTGCGTCGTTCCGCAGAATGGCGGACTTAGGGACAAGTTTGTGCCGTCGGAGCCGCCACCCTGGGTGCGGAGTCTCCAGACGCCCAACTTCAGAAGACGAGCATTCCGTCAGCGCCTGGGAGTCGGGGACCCGGGGGCGGGGGGTGGGGGTGGCGTGACTCCAGGCGGCCACGCGCACCCCTCGGGCCGTGCTGTCCCGTGTGCCAGGATGCGCAGTGCACTTGAGTCACCCGCGAGGCCCGGGGCTGGGCGCTGGCCAGTGAGCTCCACCCCGAGGACCCTCCACCCGGCCGCCGGGCGCTCAGGCCTCATGCAGAAGCCTCGCTTCTGGAGTGACAGGACTTTTTCCGTCCTCACTGGGGCCATTGCAAGTTTTTAAAAATGAAGTAGGTGCCTGGACGGATGCAGCGAGTTGTGACTGCAAAAGGCCCTGCTGTGCCCTCGCCTGCATCTGGACGGTGGTCATTTGCAGGTGACCTTTAATCTCAGAGCCTCGGCTTGGGTTTGAGGGAGCTCCAGGTTTCCTGGGAACCTGTAGAGGGCCCGCCCTTTCCCGGGGACCTGGGGGTGCTGCCTGTGGCAGCCGTAAGGGGGTGTCTCCCTTAGGTGCCGCCCGGCCTCAGGACCCAGGCCTGGAATCGGACTTGGGAGTCCATTCAGAAGGGAGGGAAGTTTGGCATTTTTATAGGAGTTGAAGTAGTTTTTGTGCTGTTACCCTGTGTTTTAATAAAGGACTGTGTGATACAGTGAAAAGTTAGGCCGAATGCCTTCAGAGAGCCCCTCAACCCCCCTCCCTCCTTCCTCTCCCCCCACCCTTCCTTTCTCCGCATCTGGAAGAATGTTCCAGATGGATGCAGGCCGGGAGGAGGCCCAGGCTGTTTCTGGGCCAGCAGCAGAGGCCTCGCCTCATGGGGTGTGGAGCAGTCTGGGGCGCTTGTCCTCTGTGTGCCCTGCGGGTCACCCAGAAGCACCGGCTCCCAGCGGGCGGGGATGCCCCACCCCACAGTGCCCCTCCTGGCCGGCGGACTGCGCTAGGGAGCCAGCCAGGCGGGAGGGCCGCGTTTGGGTGGGGGCCGTGGGTACTGCGTGCTGACCTTCGTCCCCTAACGTGTGCCTCATCACGACTCCGACTTTTAAACCTGTGCTCGCTTCGAGTCTCACTGGCCTCCCACCACGGGGCCCCCGGAATCCTGTGCTCACAGGGCACCCCAGTGCTGTGTGCGAACGGGGTGCCAGGAACACAGGCGGACACACGTGTCGCGTGTATCTGTCCACACGCACGCTGTGGTCCTGTTGACCTCACGTGCGACACGTCCGGGGATAACGTTACGGATTTCAGAGTGATGGCACGGAGCGTGGACAGGGCCCGTGGGCGCTCGGCGGGGAGGGCCCCAGGGTCAGCGCGCGTCCGAGGGCCCCGGGCTGTCGAGGGCCGGCCCGCAGCGTCCCCGCCGCCCTGCGGACGAGGCTTCTCGGCACACGAGCCGGTGACCCTCCCATGGCCGCGCTGTCCCCAGCGCTGGGCGCACCCCGTGTCGGGGCAGCAGCGAACACCGGGCTCTCATGCGTGTCAGGTCCTGGCCTCCGTGCTGGGCACAGTGAGCCACTGCATTCTGACGGGACCCACTTTACAGAGGGGGCAGCCGTTAGCACACTGCCCCAGACCACGGCCCCAGACCACGGCCCGGGCGGAGCTGGGATTTGGCCCCGGTCACCCTACGTGGTGTCACCGACCGGGCTCCTCCCCCTTGAGTTGGGAGGGAGGGGAAGGCGCGCCCAGAGAGGCCCAGCGGGTCCTGACCTGGGGGGGCCAGTGCGGGAGGTGGGCATGGGGACCGGCTGCGGGAGGGAAAGCTGACCGTCACCGGGGCTGCCCTCGTGAAGGCCGCCGCCGCTGGGGGCAGCGTGCCTGTCACTCAGCCAGCCGAGGGCCGAGGGGGGTGGGGGGCGTCCTGGGTGCTTTTTGCCGGCGGGGGGTTCGGAAGTTTGCTGAATTCGCCCAAGTGGTTGAGCCAGAGTTCAAACTAGGCTGGACCTGGCCCTCCTGGGTGGTCACTGTGGTCAGCAGGTGCTGTGCTCAGGGCTGGGGTGGGAAGACTGGAGCCCGGCGGAGGCAAGGCCCCTCCCGCCTCAGGGGTGGAGCTGTGGGTCCTGAATGACACTGTAACCCGGGCCCCAGAGGGGTGAGGTCGTGCCTGGGGGCGGGCTGGGGGGCAGGCCTGTGTCCAGGGAGCGAGCCTCACATCCCGTGTGTGAACGCTGAAGCGCTGAATCAAGCAAACAACGTTACAACGGCGCTGTCCCCCGGACAATGCACCCTGCTAATGATGGGGGGTCGGGGGTGGGCACATTTGAACTCAGAATGACTGGTCCTCCGATGCTGTTCTGGGGCACCTTGGAAGGCCTGGCCCGGGCCAGCCACCCCCCTTACAACTCGATGTGCTCAAGGTGTGCGGCACGTGGGCGGACGCCCAGCCGGACACCCAAGCTCTGGCCGGTGTGCGCTCGGGTGGGCGGGCGCGGCGGGAGCAGTGCGCAGGCTCGCGGCGCGCCCCCTCCTGGCCCGCTGGGTCCGGCCCACGGCGCCAGCGCTCTGGAGGGGTCGGCCTGGGTGCTCCCCCTTCTGGAGGGGTCTGTCCCAGTGCACCCACCTGTGGAGAAGTAAGCCCTAGAGCACCCCATTCTGGAGGGGTCGGTTCCAGTGCACCCACCTGTGGAGAGGTAAGCCCTAGAGCACCCCCTTCTGGAGGGGTCGGACTTGACGCTCCGCGCCGGGCCCGTGAGCTCCTCTCCCCGGGAAGCGCGCGCCGTGCGTCCGGCCCTGGAACCAGATGCCAGGCTCGCAGCAGGTCACCAGCCCTGCCTGGCCAGGTCGGGTCCCTGTCCTCGGCGCCCCCCCTGCCGCGGCCATGGAGGCTACAGGGGTGCCCCTCTGCCCCCAGTTCTGGGGTAGGGCCAGGGCGTCGCGTGACGCTGGCAGAGCTTTCCCGCCCCACAGTCCGGCAGAGGCCCGGGGGACCTCAAAGGGGCGGGCGGGGGTGCGAACTGCCCGCCTTATGCGGAAAAAGCCACTGGAAACCTCTCAAGCCCAAGTTCCCTCGAATGCCAAAGGGCCAGTGCTCTGGCTCCCAGGCCACTGTTGGATTCCAGGGGTCAGCGCGCGCGGACCCGCGGGGCATGCGGAGACGGCTCGTGTCCACGCGAGGGCGCTGCGCACCGCGCTCGGGCCCGACCCGCGCCGGCTGCAGGGGCGGACACCGGGCGCCAGGGGGCGCGCGACGACCGAGGAGCGCGCTGGAGCCGGTGCGCGGAGCGCGAGCGCGCCCTGGAGCGTGCGCGTCCTGGACCCTGGGCGCGCGGGGCCGCGGTCCCGGTTCCCCTGCGGAACCAGATGCCGGGCTGCCGGGAGGGGCGGGCCGGGGAGGCGCGGCCGGCGCAGGGCACGGACGCCGCCCGGCAGCCGGGCCAGGGCGTTCCCGCTGGCCCGGCTCCAGCCCCGGCTCCAAGCGGCCCCGCGCGGCCGCCCCCGGCACGCGGCCCCGGGAGGGCGCTGCGAGGCGCGCGCGCGGGCCGGTCCCCTGGCGACCCCGGCCGCGCGCCTGGGCGCTCGGAGGCCGCCGCGGTCGGCAGCAGTGTCGGCGGGGGGAGGGCAGGGACCCCCGCAGGGCGTGCGCCCCGGGGCCTCGACTCGGCTCGCCCCGCCGCGGGAGGGGCCCCCCAGGAGCCCAGGTGGTGGCGCCGCGCCCCGAGGGGCCCAGTGGCTTTCGAGGTTCTGCCAGTGAGACTCCTGTGAGCCCTCTTTTCCCCATGTCATTCCTGCCTCTCAGGGGTCAGCTTCCCCCGTGAGGTTTTTGTTATTAGATCCAGTAAGTCATCATTATCCTCTCAAAGCAGGGAGCCGAGGGACCTTAGGGGACAGTGGGGACAGTTGAGGTTTAGTGTTTCCAAATGAATACTGGACTAGTACGGGATTTACAGAAGAATCTGGAGGGCCCCGTGCACCCCCTCCCCCGGCCGGGCGAGCCCCCTGCGTCAGCAGGGCTCCGGTGTTATGAGGGGCGAACCCGCCTTGGCACAGCACAAGGTTTTCAGACTTCCGGTTTTCACCTAACGCCCCTTCCCGCTCCCACGGCCCCCCCCCCCCAGCCTCCCATGTCACATTGGCTTGTCCTGTCCCCTTCCGTGCCTCTTGTGACAGTTTCTAAGGCGTCCTTCGCTTTCGATGACCCTGGCGGTGTGAACTGGGCTGGTGGAGAGTGTTCAGAGCAGGCTCCCGCCTTTCCCTGGACTTGCTCGAGCGCCGCCCCAGGAGTCGCTGGCGCCCCGCCGGGGCCCAGGAGGAGCCGCTCCCACCCTCGACCTCCGCCTGGCGCGAGTCTGTTCCCAGCCATGCTCGTCGGCCTCGTGTAGCAGCCGCTGCCATGCCCAGGGTTCGTCGGCCGTATGAGTGGCCCGGGGCGGTCGCGACAGTGGTCAGCAACCGGGGCCTCCTGGGACCCCTCCTGCCCCCCGCCCCGGCTCCTGGTGGCTCTGCGTCTGGCCGAGAGCCGCACCCGTGGTCTGAGGTCGCACAGGAGGAGCCGAGTGTGACAGGCCTGTCGCCCGGCTCCGCCGCCACAGCGATGCCCAGCCCGGCGGCTGCAGCGCGAGGCGCCTGTGTCCCCGGCGGGGCTGGAGCCGGCGCTGAGGTGGGGCGCGGCGGGCTGCGCCCCCGAGGCCTGCGCCTTGGCCGGTATCTGCCGCCCCTCCCCATGTCCTCACACCGCGGTCTCTCTGTGCGCCTCTGTGTCCACAAGGACCCCAGTCACGCCGGACCAGGGCGCCCGTGCGACCTCGGCTTACGTGCCCGCCTTCCACACTCCGTGTCTAAATCAGCCACACTGGGAGGTACTGAGGGCAACAGCTCAACACATGAATTTTGGGGGGCGTAGTGAGCCCCAGCACTTAGGAACGGGGTTCCTGCAGCCTGCGGGGCACTCATGGGGGATGGAGTGACGGCGGCTGTGCAGCTGTGGAGCTCCAGACGGAGGCACCGGCTGGTGACATGCTGGGCCGTGCGTTGAGCAGGCGGTGTCCCCAGCACGGCCCGGGGCGGCTCTCCGTGGCCACATGCTCCCCTTAGAGTCCGCGGCCGCTGAGACGGGGCCCTGGGGGGACCGCGGCCTGGTGGAAGGGGCACCCTGTGCCTCGCGAGGCTCACACCCGCTGCTCGCGGGGAGCCTGCGCCTGGCGCGGGGCCGTCCTGCCGCGCCGGGGAGGCGGCCCCTGGAGAGGCGGCGTGGGCGCCCCCAGGAGTGTGAGTGTGCGAGCAAGGGCCCCACGGGGGCCGGCCGCCCAGCCCGGTCGCCTGCACACCAAGGGGTGGTGACGGCTGCTTTTCGCGCCTGCAGCCACTGCATTTCGGGCGCGGTCGCCGTGCGGCCGCAGGTGGCGAGGACCACGGCTCTCTCTGCGGCTTCGGGCAGCGGTGTGAGACGCGCCCTTCGGTGCTTTCAGGCTTCGTTAGGCTGAGGCGTGGCAGGGACGAAACACGGTGGCGTGTGTGCCGATCTCTCCACGTTCCTGTCGTTCGCGAGCCGGCGCCAAGCCCGGTTTGGAAACGGCAGATTTCTGAAAAATGGTGCTCATTAATCAAACCTGATGGTCTCTGATGTTCCCATGTGCGTTTCAGAGTCGGTTATTGTCTTCTTTTTCAGTTTGCGATTCTCCCGCGGAAGCTGGTCGGACGGCCTCGGTCTCTGCCGCCGGGGTGAGACTCAGTGTGCAGACCTGCGCGTGCGATTCGAGGAGCCGCGGGGGGACGTTCGGGCGCGGGGCCTTGGAACGACGGCGGTTGCTTCCGTGGGCGTTTGCTCTTCACAGAAGCACCATCCACGGGGCTTCGGGCCGTTTACGCACACTCGAGGTGTGACTCCTGTTCTTACTCAGTATGCAAATGAAGCGCGGGAAACATCGCACCCAGCACTCCGGCCGGCCAAACGCACCTTCTTTGATCGAAGGCAGTCCTCCCTCACGGGCTTCGCCTATGGGAAACACAGCTTGCCGTCAGCCCGCCCTCTCGGCAGTGTCGGCGACCGAGCTGCGGGACGGGAGGCTCTGTCCTCTCGGGTAAGTAGCTGCGTTTCTGTTAACGCCCTCGTGCGTCTCGATCCACGCGGAAAGGCCGCCGGGGGCGAAGGCACCCCTTTAAAGGCCAGGGGTGATTTTCTGTTTGTTGGATGCTGAACCAATGTCGCCCTAGTAAGAAGTTTGTTTCATTCTCTCTGTTTTGGGAGAAACTTCCAGAGCAAATCACCGTCGGTCGTTCCTGCTGTCAAAGACTGGGGTGATGCTCTCAGGGCCTTGGCCCTGGGACCCCCACCCTCAGGCTCTGGGTGGGGTCGGGGATGAGGGCTCCTCAAGGGCATTCTGGGCCCTGGGGGTGGGGAGGGGGATGGGCGTGGGAGAGCGGGGCACCTGAGCGACCCCGCTGGAGAGTTGTTCTTGGGCTTCGGCCGGCGCCTTTCCCAGGTGTTCTCTGCAGAGTAGGTGCTGGTGTAATTAGCACCCCTGGGCCGGGATTGGACATGAAGAGGAGGGTGAGGCTGAGAGGGTGGCTCAAGCGCCCGAGGTCCTGGAGGGAGGGTTCGGTCTCACCCAGGGATGGACGCCCACGGCCCCGCCTGCCGCCCCCGTCCCCAGGTGGGGTGGGCACATCTGCCTGGGGAAGGCCTCGTGTTGCTCGGTTCGGACCGCCCCCCCGCCCCCCCGCCCAGATCCCTCTCACCCACTCTCTCTAAAGCCCACATGAAATACTTCCGGGGTCAACCCTGCAGACCTGGCCCTGGGCGTCGAGGCCCCGCCCCACTGCCTGGCCTTGCTGAATTTCCTTAATTGGGAAGGATGCATCCACGCTAGTAAGGGGGCAAGTGGCCGTGGGGGCCGGACTGGGTGAAGGAGCTCTGCACCCTCCCTCCTAGGCGCCGGGGCGGGGCAGGCCACCCAGGCCGGAGGCCGCCGAGAGCTGCCGCCGATGACCTGTTTGGTTTCCTAAGTTTAGCAGCTCGAAACAACACAAATGACGGAGGCCCGGTTCCAAACGGGTCGGGGGGCTGCGCTCCTCCCGGAACAACCGCCCAGGACAACCGCCCCCCGGCCTTGCAGCTTCTAGAGGGGCCTGCGACCCCGGCCCGCGCCCCGCGGCGCCCCGACCCCGACCCCGGCCCGCGCCCCGCGGCGCCCCGACCCCGACCCCAACCCGCGCCCCGCGGCGCCCCGACCCCGACCCCGGCCCGCGCCCCGCGGCGCCCCGACCCCGACCCCGGCCTGCGCCCCGCAGCGCCCCGACCCCGACCCCAACCCGCGCCCCGTGGCGCCCCGACCCCGGCCCCGGCCTGCGCCCCCTGGCGCCCCGTCTCTGCTTCTGCCCTCATGTGTCCTCCGGCTCCGGCCCGCCCGCCGCCCTCTCATAAGGCCCCTCCTGGTTTCACCAACCCCACGGGTAACCTGGGGTCTTCTCCTCGTCCCAGGAGCGTTCGCTCAGTCACATCCGCAGAGCGCCTTCGGCCGGGTGAGGGCTCCCGCACGTGCCCCGGCTCTGGGGATCCGGACACACGTCCTCTGGGGTCACTGCTCTGCGGACCACAGGCCTCGTGTGTGTCTCACGCTGAGATGAGTGGAGGCCCCCCCCCCACCCTGCTTTCCTCGACGTGGCCTCCCCCAGCCCTGTTTCGGCTCCAACTCTGGGGTGCTGCTGCCCCCCTTCCTGTAAGGACTCCGGGGCTGGGCCCCTCCGCAGGCCGGGCCTCGTGGGCCTCGCCCCTGGCTGCCTCCCGCAGAGCCAGCGCAGCGTGGGGACCTGGTCCGCTCTCGGAGTGCCGACGCCAGGCCCGTGAGCAGCCCCACCTGGCGGCCCCTGCCCGTCAGGGCGTTGGTCTGGGCAAAACTGCGGCTCGAGAAGCCGAGGTTCCTGCGAGCAGCGAGCCGATGCGCGGATGCGCCGGCCTCGTCTTCCGCACTGAGCAGCGAGCAGAGCCTGTGCCCGGGGCGGGGGGGCTGGTCCGCGGTGGGGCCTGTCTGGAGGTGGCGGGCCTTCCCCGCCCGGGCTCTGTGGCCCTGGGGGCCCCGTCCCCATCTGCTGACACGAGCCACCAGCAGTGATGGCAGACCCAACGGCACCAGCTTCGGCGGGTGGCAGCCCCACGAAGAGGACAGGGCGCCTCGGGAGCCGTGTCCTCTTTCGTGTCTGATGTCCTCCTGGTTTCGGTCAAGTTCAGTTTCCAAACCTCCTGCGACCGCTCTCTCTCCAACAGATGAAGACTTAAGAAAACCGTGACCGCGTTTCGTTATCACGTTCGACAGAATTAAAATGATTTCTCACTATAATCCGTGAACCGGGCCGTGCTCAGTCTCCCCGGTTCCCTAAGACAATGTATTTTTACAGTCACATCTGTTGAGTGACTGCTGATAAACGACGGCTCCCTCCCCCTTCGGTCATGCCGCCGACCTCCGTAGGGACGGGGACATTGTCCTGCAGCATGCCCCGGGCCCTGGGGTCGGTGAGTGTGTTTCGCGGTTTTGTTTAGCATGTTCCATTTTCACCAGGTCTTTCCTGTAAATTGGAAGCGAGACCCACGGTCTTGTCTGGATCGGCTTCATCCTTGTCCTTTGTGAAAAGGAGACCATCCAGGGTGTCCCTACCCTGGCGGGTACCAGGAGGCATGTGTCTGTCATTTCCTCCAGGAACGAGTGTGACAGTCCCACCTTCGGGGACGTTGGGACCAGGCCGCCGATCAATCAGCCTCTTCGGTTTATTGTGACGTCTCCTCTTGACTTCCCTTGATCTGTTGGGCCATTAGCGGTGTCAAAATGGAGATCGTAGTTTCACCGTTTCTCTTTCTCTTAACATAATCACAACACCATGATCACACCTAAAATTTCGGCAGGATTAAGGATGTAATTCCTTAATCCGTCCTGTCAGAGTTCAGAGTTTCCCGTTTTGCCTCATGCCATTTTTTAATGGTTGACCCAGATAAACTTAATGCATGGCAACCAGCTGACACACCTCTTTCAATCTGCAAATTCCTTCTTGTTTTCGTTCTTCTCGTCCTTCTTTTTCTGCCCCCCGTCATCTCCCTCACTCTCTCACACCCGTTGCAATTTATTTGTCGATAAAAAAAAAACATTTCCCGCAGCTCGGGTTTCGCTGACTGCACCCTGTGTGTGTGTGTGTGTGTGTGTGTGAGAGAGAGTGTGAGTGTGTGGTACATGTTCCCCTGTATTTCCGGCAAGTTGGTAATTAGATCTAGAGGTTCCATCAGATTCCGGGCGGTGGGTTTTTCGGGCGGCAGGCAGATGTGTGTGCACTGCCATCCCGAGGGGTCGATGTCTGGCTCTCTCTTTTTATGTTGTCGTGAGCCCTCGAGGATCTTCGCCCCAGTCCATTCATTTATTAGGAGCTGATTGCGGCCCGGTAATATAAATTTTCCTGTATTGGATGTGCTACTTCTACAAAAAGAAAATTCTCGTTAATTGTCTAGTTATTGTAAGGGAGAGTTCACGCGGGAAGTGCGGCTTTCCGAATAACGACTCGGCTCGCTAGCACGCTCCAGAGGCGACCAGTGGGCTTTAAAACCCACGTCATGACCTCGGCTTTGAGCGACAGGTGCATTTAGGTCGGTGCAGTTCTTTTCTTTACGGATTCGGAACTCGTTCGCCCTGTGGCCCGGGGGAGCGCCCTCGCGTCGGAGCCTGAATGTTTTCGAGGGGACCCCGCGGCCCGATGACAGCGTCTGGGCTTCCCGCTAAGACGGACTGTCTCAGCTGCATCCTGCACATTTTCTGTCTGGCGGAATCGGACGCTGCCCTGAGAGGCGCCGCTCGGTTTCCGTGGGGTGTGGCATCCCACGGGACGCAGGGCGCCGTCTGCCCCGGGGGCCTTGTTTTTAGACATTTTCAGTGGTCCGGCTGGGAAACACACACACGTTTTCAGCGATAAGTAAACTATAGACTCACACCGGAAGTTTGAATTAAAGCTAAAGATGCAGGATTTTCACTTGACCCTCATCGCCTTCTCCCTGTGTCTCCCTGGCTCCCAAGTTGAAAATCCCATTTCCCAGTCCCGCCAGCGTAATGACTGGTTTGCCTCGCCCCGCGCGCGGCGGCCTCGGATGCGTCCACGGTCACCGTCCCCTCCGGCGCAGCTGCCGCTGCCGGCCACGCGACTCCCGACCTCTGTTTAAGGGCTTCCTCCCAGTTCTTTTTGTCCTTGGACTATAGCCCATTAGGGAGGTACGGTTACTTTGCCGTGATTTAAAATTACTTGAAATAATTACCCCCAAGAGGTTATGCCATAAACTCAGTTGTGTTCGTATGGTTCGACTTACTTTGGATTTTAAAGATTGATTTTAATTTAGTTTTGGTTTACAGAAATATGAAATATTTACCTGCTTGCAAAGGTGAAACTATAAACAAGGTATCTTCGTAAAAACTGGGCTTCCCTTCCGTTTCTCTTAAAAAGGAACCATTAAAAATTCTTTTACTTTATTAACTGAAGACATTTATTAAATTAATTTACTTGGTTTGTTATTTGCTTTATTTTGTATGTTCAAATACATACTTACGTACTTAAAAACATCTCCGTCTTTCATAAAAGTGCGTACCGTATTTATTTTTGTTCACCTTGCTTATTTTCCCACTAAATAACATCCCGGAGATCATTCCACGTAAATATAGAGAGAGATTCTTCTTTTCTGTTTCACAGCCGCGTGGTATATTTTGTGAATGCACTGTTGTTTAATCAAACAGTCCCTGCTAACGAACGTTTGAGTGAATTCTGGCCTTTTCCCGTTACTAATTCCACTTTGCTAAATAGCTGGGCGCATGTGCCTGATACGTACCGGGGTGGGGTTCTGCGGGTGCAGCTGTCGGAGCAAAGGGTGACTGCGCCCCATGTCCCCATACCTTCCGCGCAGGCGCGGACCGGCGCGGTTGTTTAAGACTGCTGTGTGGTTTGACTGGACCGCCGGCGAAGGTGACCTTGCGCTCATTAACTCCTCGACTCACCTGAATTAGTTTCCACAAAAATGGCAATGTGGATTCTTAATATTTCCTCCGTTATTTGTTGAAATTTGTACAAATGAGCTGATTCCTTAGCAACCTTCAGAGATGGCCAATGCGTTTTTCTTTTTTTTTTTTTTTGCAGTATCATTATGAATCCATAAATTTATATCTGTGATAACTTAATCCATCAGAGCCACTTACAGTTTTAAAAATATACTCGTTATTTTGGAATAATTTTAGATTTATGGGAAGGTTGCCACAGCTTCGCTCAGAGGCCCCTACGCCCTTCACTCAGCTTCCCCAACGCCGGCCTCCTCACGGTCCCATACATTTTGCCAAACGCACAAAAAACAACTTCGCACGCGATTATTTTAACCAGACTCCAGATTTTACAAGGGGATTTCCCCAGCTTTTCCATCTCTCTCTGTGGGACCCAATCTGAGTTACTGCTTTGCGTTTAACATTTATCTTTTGGATGTAATTTTTTTCCCCTTCTAGGGAGAGCCCCATCCAGCTGACTTTCATTTAGATGAAATCCTAGTGACCTTTGAGTGTGTGCGTGTACGCGCGTGCGTGCGTGCGTGTGTGCAGGCCAGGAAGATGCTCTCGGGCTCATCTTGAGCATTTCTTGCCCCAGACCTGGGACAAGCTATTCTAGGGACTCGGTTCCCTGCAGTGAGAAGCGGAGCCTGCAGGCCACGACCCGAGCCGTTACGTGCCCATGCTGCAGGCTCGTCGCCGGCCGAGGCCTGTGCGGGGAGCGGGGTTAGGGAAGTCATGCTTCGTATAAGGGGAAAACCCACGAGCCCCTACAATTAAAATTGGATTAGAAGGCCTTGAACTCGGTCACTCGAAACGAGCGCGTTTGCTTGTCTTTCGCCCTGAACATCGTGGTCCCTAGCAGCACGATCACCGTGCTCCACGTCGTGTGTAATAATCACACTGCTCGCCGCACACCCAGACAGCGGCGGGGGGGCCGGCTGTGTCTCGCCGTGGAAGCCGGCCTCCCGCCGGGGCCGCTGCGGCGCAGGTCTGTCCCGAGCTCCCGCGCCGTGCCTGTCCCAGCCAGCGGTGGCTCTGCCCCTCGCCGTGGTCGCCGAGGCCCAGGCCGGCGAAGCCCCTGTTTCCGGGGCGTGGTCGATCGTCGCGGTGGAGAGAGGACGGACTCGGCCACGAGCTGGCCCTCGGCTCGCCTGCAGCACCGTGTCACGCACGCGTGGGGCCGCACCGCATGCTTCCGATCTCCTCCGTGGGTGCTGCGCCGAAGGAGCCCAGGCGCCCGCAAGGCGGGGTCGAGCCGCGTTGGGCCCGAAAGCGCGTTGTGCTGAAATGCTGCCGTTCGCGGAAGCAGCGTCTTCTGTGCAGAGACTCGGGCCCCAGGGCACCGAGGCTGGAGTCGGTCAGAACCCCGACGCGGCGGGTCACTGGCCGATGCCTCGTCAGCGTCCCGACGCCGGGCGCTCGCCTTTGTGGGAGTGAGCGCGGCCGTGAGTTTGCGGACGGCGTGCGGTTTATTGGAAGGATGTGTGTTTCCTGCCCACCTGTGCGCTGTTAGAACAGGCATCTCTGCGTTTTCATCAGAATTGTGAGCCCAGTGTCTGCCGCGGTGCCCGGCCGTGGCTGGGGGGTGGTGTCTGCCGGGGGCGGGGGGTCTCTGCCGCGGCGCCCAGCCAAGGGGGAGCCTGGGAACATCGCAAATAAGTTACACAGAATGCCCGCAGTTCCGCAGCCCCGAGGGGTCCCGGGGCTGGCCATCGGTCTGTCAGAAGCTCCATGAAGGACCGGCCACCGCGTGTGACCCTGTGACCTCGCAGAGCTCTGCTTGGTACAGCGACATGTCCGAGAAGCACCATCACGACAGGGTCTGTCAGATGCCAAGGAAATTACGGGGGAAAATATTGTAGCTTTAATTTTCCCGAAGGCTTATTTTCTCTCCTGACGTGAGCTTCCTCCTCCCTTTTTTAAAAAAACAACCTACTAAACGTAGCTATGTAAAATTTGCTTGTTCAGAACTTTACAAGCTACGAAATACATTATTGCAATCTGTAGTTATACAATAAACAGGCATGGAACTAGGTAACAATTCCCAGTATGGAATAATCATAAAACCCAATATTACTTTTTCCCCGGCTTAGCCTATATTTTTTAATAAACTGTCACTTCTTCTGCTCTCCGCAAACACCCAGCTTCCTCTGCAGCCTGAGTTGTGCTTTGTCTCATCTCGAAGATAAGAGGCGGGTGCGGCCTCTCATCTTCCCTGGTGAATGGCCCAGGGATTCGCAGTGGTAAACAAGTTTGCTTTGAAAGCGGCAGACCTTTTAGGAACTGTCCAAATGCTGACGGCTTCTGGGGGAAGACGCACCGGCGGCCTCACGAGCCTCGTGGGTTCCCGCTGCCACTGATGACCTTTGAGTCTGTCACCGCCTTTTGAAGGAGACCATGCGTTCAGTGGCCGGGTGTGTCCCGTGGTCTGCACACCTCCCCCCTTCCCTGCCCCGTCCCCCCAGGGTCCCCGGCACGCCAGCACAGCCCAGCGGGACCACGCTCCCAACGTCCCGCTTTCTAGGCACGAAGTTAGAGAATTGGCAGTTGAAGCGGGATCTTCGAGGGGTTTCCTGAGAGCGGGAGCAGGAGGAGGGTGACCCTGTCCTGAAGGGAGCCGCCCCCTGCTCCTCCCCGGCCCGCCGGCCGCAGATGGGGGCGGCCGAGGCACCTGCCCGAGCAGCCGATTCCGCTGCGATTTCCCCACCGGGGGCGGCGGGGTCTAGGCTGACCCGCTCTGCACTCCACCCTCCGGGTTTCCGGTTTCACTCTCCGCTCTCGCCACATCCAGACGCTCTCTTCGCCCTTGGGAGGGGGGTCTTAGCCGGAGCCTCTGCTCCAGCTCAGCGGACGCCCGGTGAGACCAGTCGGCTGTGGGCTGGTTATCGATGGAGGGTGACGGCGAGATTAATAATCGTGGCAATAGAAGTGGCGGCTGGAGGCCTGCCCCACGGGGCCTGCGGCCGGCCCGGCCGGGGTCACGGACGCACCGGGGGATGAGGGAGCCGCAGCCTCCCCCCTGGGCCCAGGGCACACCGGGGGGTAGCCCTGAGCCCCCAGTCCGGGAGCCACCGGAAAGCGGCCTCTGTCGGTGGCACAGTGTCGGGGTGTGGGGGGGGAGGGCAGGGAAGGGAGAGGCCTGGCTGGGGCTGGGGCTGGGGCTTTGCGGGACGCGGGCGTGGGTGGCACCCTGCAGGGTCAGCGGAGAGCGAGACGAACCCGCGGCGCGTAGAGGAGCCGTGGGGAGAGCAAGCCCAACGCAGCCCGAGGAGCAGGCGCCGTGGGCCCGAGCGGCGACCAGACCGCGGGCATCGCCACACGGCCGCGCGGCCCGGTGTCCGGGGGCCGCAGGTCGCACTCCTCCTCCCTAGACACGCATCGCTGCCGAGGAAGCCACGGTACTCTCTCCCAGCCTCTGAGGGAAACGGCCTCGTCTGGACTTTGCCTTCCTGGGTTTTCAGAGCTGCACCTGCACCTGGCCGGCCCCGCCTCCCGCACGCGGGGCCAGCGGGGGCGGCTGGAGTCTGTCCTCGTCAGCCGTGTGGCTCTTAGACTCTGGAGTTCGGCGTGCTGTCACAGACGGGGATCCGGGGGGCTGGCGGGGGGCTACGCCAGCCCGGGGTCTTTCACACGAGCGCTGTTGAAGGACGGGCCTGTGCTCCGACCTTCGCTGCAGGAGAAGTGAGCCCCCCGCCCCCCAGCACGACATCTCCGCCAGGACGTGAACTCTAAACCAGCCCCTTTCCAGGCCGCCTCTGTGGAGGAGGGGCTGCACCCCACAGCGCACGAGCCAGGGCGCCGACTTCAGCTCGCGGGGTTCGTGACTCCGTGGTTGTTAATGGTCGTCACGTTCGGCAAGCGAGCGGATGGCTTATCCGTCTGCTTTCGCCAGGTGGGCAAACAAGTCACGCTCACCGATTTGGGAGCAGACGTCAGGACACGGCCCTCCGTCACAGAGCCCGAGCGCCTCCCGGGGGCAGCCGCGTCCCTGGGGCCTGGGCATCATTTGGACAAGTGCCGGCGTGTGTGCGCGCGCGTAGGATTAACGGAAGCAGGGGCGTCCCGTGCTGCCCCCCGTGGGTGCCGCGCAGGCTGTCCTGGGCCTCGCTCCCCGTTGGTGCTGAGGGAGACGCCGTCCTACCCACGGGCCGCCCAGAATCGCAGTAAATGGATGTCCGGCTTCCCCGCGAGCCCCGCGTGGTCGGCCCGGCAGCCCACACGCCGCGGCGGCCACGGGCTCGGGTTCCGGGAGTTCCGCCGGGGAGGGGGAGGGGCACAGGAAGCGGGGTGCGCGTCCCCGAGTGGGGGTGCCGCGCGCACTCCCCCACACGCCCCGCCAGTTCCGGCCGACGGGAACGGTGGGCACCACAGCCTCGTGTCAGGACTCGAAGACCTACTGGGTGCTTTCGACGCTGTTTTGGAAAGTGAGTTTAAAAAATGGGTGATCTCTGGGAACTCAGATTACTGCGCGCCCACAGGTCTGTGTGTGTCACGTGACCTGCCATGTGACAGAGCAGGTAAGTGCCTGGTCGCCGACGAGCACGTGGTCCACGCCCCATAAGGCTGCTGCTTCCCCCCCAGAGTGTGGTGGCCTGTGGCCGCTTTCCAGAAAGGGGGAACACGGATTGAGGGGGGCCGGGGGACCGGGGGACCCGGGCGGGCCTAGCTCGAGCCGAGCGCCTGCGTGATGGGGGCACCACGTCCCCCGTCCGGGTGACTCTGCCGGCAACCGCCGAGGGCAGTGGTGTCACCTGCATTTACAGGTGAGCCACTGGGGCCCAGAGAGGCCACAGGGCCAGTGAGCGGCTGAGCCGGGCGAGGGCGTGAAGTGCCCGGCCCCGCCCCGCGATCGGCCGTGGGAGGGGGGTGCGGCGGCCACACGTGTGCGTGTGCGTGTGCGTGTGCGTGTGCGTGTGTAGGGGCATGCACACGTGCGCAGTGTGGACGCGGACGCGATCCAGGTGCACACGTGCCGGGGGCTTTGGCGGTGGGGGGGGCACGTTTCGTTTAAGCGCCCCTTACACGGCGCCGTGAGTGTCTGGCCAAAGGTTTCAGTGTTATTTTCAAATTATTCGAGTTAGGAAATAGAGCTGGCAGGGAAGTCTTGTACTTGCCCGATGTATTATTAATAAAGCAGAGCAAACCGAAAAAGCAATAAGATATTTGAAAAAGTAATTTTAACTTTGATGTGGCCACATAGATTTTAGAGGGGAAATAGGGTCATTTTATACCAAGTTCCCTGAGCCTTCAAGACGAGGCAGAGAAATTTATAATGAAGCCCAAAGGAAATAATTTTGACAGGCACAAACCTGTATTTCTCCCATTATTAAGTGGATGTCTTCCTGACGAATAAAATATTTGGTAAAATATTTTCCTTGTAAGTGTTCTCGGCAGCGTGGGGAATTCTGAGTGACAGCGCCGAGTCATGCCCTTTCTGCGGCGTGGGACGGGGAGGGCCTGCCGTGGGGACAGCGGGCGGTCTCGCCTTCGGAGCCGCGGAGAGGACATGCTGGCCGCTCCCGCAGACGCCAGCTCCCGGGCGACCACTCTCAACGCGCGGGTAACGGCTGGCTTTCCGTGGACCAGGCCCCGCCTCCCTTTGACAATAAGTAAAATATTTAGCTTAAGGGTGGATCAACTAGAAAAAGTTCTTTTACGCACAAAATTGCTTAAAGGAGGAATTTTAGTGTCTGAACAGATGCCTGTGGCCTAACCGCGGGGTCAAGGCCCGGCCCAGCAGGCATTGCGAGTGGACGGCAGAGGGCGGGTGGGCGGCCCGGGGGCTGCGCCGGCAGAGTCGGCTCCGCGGACGCCTCCCTCGCTTCCTGTTTCGGCCGCTTCCACGAAGGGTCCAGGAGAGCCCAGCCGAGGCCCTGTGACTCTCGTGTTCCCGCAGGGGTGGGGCCTGGCGGGCAGTCAGTGGCCAGCTGACCTCCAGCTTCGGGGGGCGCAGCCGAGACCCCTGCAGAGCACCGCGTGCTTCGGGGGTGCAGGGATGGCCGTGGGTGTGATCAGCCCCGGCTACCAGGTGTTAATCCCCCAAAGCCACGTTTGGGATCCTTTTTGTTATTCCCTTTTATTGTATCTCCTCGGCATTATTTTGTTCGTTTGTTTTTATAACCAACTGGGCTTTTTTTCAACCAGAGTTTAATAATACGGAATTATGATGGTGTGAATAATATGAAATACAGCATGCCCCAGAGCGTTTAAAAATAAAAGCTGCTTTTACGAAGGCCGGTGGGCAGGAAACCGGCTTTGCCTGAAAAGTTCGTGGTCGCAGCGGGAGGTAGAAGGACGTCAGGGCGGTGGGGGGCAGGGGCGGCGAGCTTTCCTCCGTTCCCTCCAGCTCTGAGGACGGGGGCCTCGCAGGCTGGCCTGGGCAGCTCCCCGCGGTCCACCTGGGCTCGCGCCCGGCGCCTCCCGCAGGCCAGCCGGGGCGTGTCCCCACCTCCGCAGTGGGGTACCTCTCGTGGTCGCTGTCAGGAGAAACCCGAAGGAGATGAGGGTCCGGGAGGCTTCGCTCCCGGGGCCCCCCAGTCAGCACTCCTCAGCGTCTGGGAGCCCCGCTGGAATTTAAGGAGCAGTCCGTCCGTCGTGAGCAGCAAAGGAAAACAGCCCTCGGCTGCGTCCCACGCGAGCCGGACGCGGGCGGCCCGGGGGGCTCGAGACCCATCTGCGCTCTTCCTTGTTTTTCAGTAATTTTTTTATTTTTTAATGAAAGTCATAAATGCGCGTGCTGTAAAAGTCACACGGCACGTCCACGTCATTTGCTGCTCCAAGCCCGTCTCCTCCTCTAGATTGTGGCTCCCGGCCGCCCACATGATGAGCGAGAAGACCGAGACTCGGCGTGGCAGGGGACGTGTCCACTGTCGCCCAGCAAGCAACGCGGAGCCCCTACCGCCAACGTCCGAGCGGCGAACCGAGGAGGTGGCCGCCCTCGCTGGCCCTGCGTCGGCCCCTGGGCCCCGCGGCTCTGTGGCCCCCTCCAGTCCCGAGGCGTTGCCAGGAGGGTGCGGAGCAAGGCGTCTGGCTCGCCCGGGGGGTGCGGGGCACGGGGGAAACCGAGGCAGAGCTAGCCGCCATCGTGCGTCCCTAGGTTATCGTCGCGATCGTAGCGGTTACTGTTCGTGTCTCCGTCGAAGCTGCTCTCTGTCCTGGGATGGGACAGACACATCCGGCGGAACTCAGGAGGCGTTCGCCCCCAAATCCTCACGCAGCCCAGCTGCCGGCGGGGGCGGGGAGGCGGCGCCCAGAGCCGCCGAGATGCGTGTGCAGCTGCAGAGACGGGTGGGCGCGCTGCGTCTTTAAAACGCAGTTTAATTGTTTTTCATGCTTCGAAGAGGAATTAGTGTGATTTTAACAGCACATTTGTAATTGGCTTTAACTATCATTTACGGAAAGCGATTTCTCTCCGTGTCGCCGTTTGAAGTGCAAATGCGTGCGCTCGGGCCGGGAGGGCGGACGCCTCGCTCCCCACCTGCTCTGAGGCGCCGGATGATGCCGCTGAAAAGGGGGGCGGCGTGCGATCGTGGGGGGCCCCCGGAGTTCCAACGAACAGAGCGAAAAACTCGCGCGTCACAAAGGCTTTTGAACGTTAATTCGGCATTAAATGATGATGACGAATCGTCCAGAATAAAGAGGCTTTCTGAGGGGACCCTTTTGCCGCTAAACGCAGCGAAAAGCAGGATGAACATGCGTGAGACGGACAGTAAACTCCACACCGCCGAGTGTCCTCAGAGCGGTGTTTCCGGAAGCCGCCGCCTCCCCCGCGTCGCGGCCGGGAAGGCTGGCGCTGCAGCCGCTCCCCGCGCGGTGGCATCACGGGCGGGCGCAGTCTGACCGGGACCCCGCCCTGTGGCCTCCCTTCTCTCGACACCTGTCCCCTGACCCGCGGGGGCTCCTGAGAGAAGGCCTGCCGCTAGTTCCGACGACCCGAAGTCTCTTGGACCTCTGCGGCCCCTGGGCTCGCGGTGGTTCCCTCGAGAAACACTTGCAAACGGACACGCTTTGCCCGAATCCCCGGGGTTCCCTGCGTCTTTGCAGCGGGGGGACAGGGCGCTCGTGCTCGCCGTCTTGGGGGTCCCTTTCGGGACTATCCCTGGAGAGGGAGGAGTCCCAATGCCGAGGTGGACAAGCTTGGGCTGTTTTCAATCGTTATTCGGTAGTTTAGATCTGGAAGGCTCGGCGGCTGCTACCTGACGTTGGGCCCTGTGACCTGCCCACGCAAGGCCGCTGGAGCCGCCCGCTGGGCTTCGCGGCACCTGAGGCCCCGTGGGGCGCACACCCATGTGTGACTGCTGAGTCATCCTGTCGCCTCACGCTCCGCGTAGCTGGACTCAACCCCGTGCCGTGAGAGACCGGATTCTGCTCTGTGCCCCGGAGAGCACTGTCCTCTCGGGCCCCGCGGCGCTGTCCTCAGGGTCTGGCCGAGGGCTCCCGGCTGCCCCCAGGGGGCGCAGGCCTCTCTCCTCGCGCCCTGATCTCCCTCTTCCGAAAGAGGACGATGTCACCTCATCGGGGAGGCGCCGCCTTTCGCTGTGGCGTTCCCAGAGCTGAGCTGGACCTTGAGGTGGTGGCCCGTGTGGGACACATGACCCGACCCTGAAAAGGACGCTGTGAGGATGAGCTGCTTCGGGGCAGCGCCGTCCTGGCTCCCGGGTGACCACAGCAGGGGACGGTCACAGGGGGTTTCGCCCTGGTCCTTGAGCCTGCCCGGGCCCGGCGGGGCCACGAAGGCCCCTGCCCGCTGTGGGAGGGGCGGGGCCGCCGGGTTCTAGTTCTGCGGCTGGCTGTGGCCCGGAGGACGTGGGCTCTCGCGTCCTGCCGGCGGGAGTGAGATCTGGCGGCCTCTGCAGAGTCGCCACGTGCCCGGCCTCGCTCCCTCTTCTGCAGACGAGGATGGTGGCCATGCCCGCACAGGTTGGCGTGCGGAGCAGTGTACGCCAAGCCCAGAGCACGCTGGCTTCCGGGACGTGCCGGCCGCACAGGTGACAGATGTGGTGAGGTCCCCGCTCTGAGACCCACACGCCTCCGGGTTTGCACGCCGGCGTGGTAAAGAGCGGCCGCCCTTCCGGGCGGGGAGGTGCAGCGAGGGGCGATCAGCGATTCCCACAGGGAGCAGCTGTCGGCCCCCCACGCTGGGTCCCACGCAGCTCCCCTGTGTGGGACCCGCTCCCTGTCCGGGCACAGACTGGGGGGGACTTGCAGGCTGCTCGCCCGGCTCGGGAGCCTGGGCCACAAAGTGCCACCATGTGAGTGGAAGGACACAGGTGACTTTGAGGGCGACAACAGTGCTGGTGGCAGGGGGCGCATGGTGTCCCCCAAAAGGCAAGTCCAAGTCCGCCTCCCGCCACCGCGATCTGACCTTACCCGGAATCGTCTTTCGGATGTAACTTAGGTCAAGACGAGGTCGCCGGGACCCCGTGGGCCCTCAGTTCAGGGACGAGTGTCCTTAGACTGCAGAGGACGTGTGGAGGCACAGGGAAGGCCACGTGGCGCCAGGGACAGGACTGGGCTGACGTGGGCACGAGCCGAGGAGCACCCGCGGCCGCCAGCAGCAGCCGGGGACGAGGAGCCCAGCCCTGCCCGCTCCCGGGCTCCGATTTCTGGCCTCAGCCCACGAGAGGAGGAATGTCCGCAGCCTTCAGGGGCCTGGTTTGCGGTCATCGGTTATGGCGGCCGCAGGACACCATCTCCGCTGCCTTCTCCGGCCGCGGCCGGCCGGGCGTGGCTCCGGCGGCCTCTGCCCTGGGCACGACTTTCCTCCTGCCCCTTCCCGTCCGGCCAGTCCGTGCCCTGATGGGCTGCCGCACGCTCACGGCTGTGGCCCCGCTTTTTGTGACATGTCCCCTGTGTCCACTCGTGGGGGGGTGGGGCATCTTCACTCCCAGGCTCCCGGCCGTGGCCGGGTGCCCGGCGGCTGCCCGTGCTCCTTGGCTATTTTCACGTCTCTTGCTGGCAAGGGCCTGGGTGCGAGTCTCTCCGCAGTCGGTGTCAGGAAGAGGCCAGCGCCCACTGGGGAGGCCGCCCAGGCCGGAGGGAGGAGGGCTCAGGCCTGTTCCTCCTCGCTCTGCGTCCCGGTGTGAGGCACCCGCACCGGCGGCACCCCCGCCTCAGCCGGGGTGGTGGGGTGCACCGATTCGGGTCCCGCCCGCGCGGCCCAGGAGGTCCCGGGCGTGTGGGCGGGAGAGACCAGGGGCCTCGGGGTGCACATCGGCCTTTACGGCCCAAACCCCCACTCTGCACCCTCCTCGCAGCCCATCTCACCTGTGCCGGCCGACTCGAGGGACGATTTCCTTCCCTGCTGCCCGCGCCCCGGAGCAGGGGGGCCTCTGCCGCTTCTGCAGCCCAGCGCCTGGCAGCCAGAGCAAACAGTCTGCGCAATCTGTTTATGCAAAACGCGGGGTTTATTGCTCACCGAGATCGAAATCCCGTCTGCACGCTCGCTTTGCTGGTCTGCCGAGCGGCCCCCAGAGTGTGCGCCTAACGACACAGTATGAACTTCATAGCTCAGTTCTTATCATAATTTTGTTATGGTCAATCTGAGCCTAATATTCTGTTTTCATAGAATGTTCCGCTACCCTAAATCTTTTCTCTGGAAAGCAGTAATAGGAAGGCCATCAGCAGAGCTTATGAGAAGAAGATGCCGTGGGAAGCGGCCCGGGCGGCCGGCCGACGGCACAGCGGCCTGGCTGGGGACAGTGCGGCACGCGGGGAGGACGTCTGGCTCAGCGGCCCTGCCCCTCGCCACGCGGTGCCCGCCTGGCTCGCGTCCCATCTGCAGGACCGCGGCTCCGAGGAGCGAGGAGCCCGCGTGGCTGGAGGGCGCAGGGGCGTAGGGACGAAAGGCCACCGGCCTGCTGGGCAGGGACGGCCGCCTCCCCGCACTGGCTCTCTGTTCCGCCCCCGCTGCTCAGGGCAAGGTGCCTGCCCCCAGGGGCCTTCGTTGGGGTCAGGACGAGTGGCCAGGCAGATGGGGCCAGCAGCAGAGGGAAACAGCCTCCCCCCGCGCGGCCGGACACGGCCCCCGCCGGCCCACTCCTCAGGCGCCTTCCATCAGCGGGGGCGGGAGGCCGATAGGGCTCCCCGTGCCTGAGGGCCAGCCGAGGGTCTCGGGCACTTCGTTTCGAGACGTCTCTGGGGGAGCTGGACAAGGGCCCCGCTAGGCCTCTCCTGCCACACTCACGGGGTGGAGGACCGAGTGACGGGCGCGTGCATCCTTCCTGAGGCGGGGTGAGGGGAGGCGGGGTGAGGGGGGGCGGGGCGCGGCGCGGCGGGGCGGGGCGAGCTCGGAGCCTCTGCGCTGTGCTCCCGCCCGGAAGGCGCGGTGCGGTCAGGGCGGCCCTGGACGCTGCCCAGGGCAGGGCGGACGCTCGCGCATGGCGTCCCGCTGTGCCACCCGCTGGCGCTGCCGGGACGAGCACTGCAGACCGGGTGTAAGCAGCAGGGAGTCACCCTCAGGGGCCCGGCGGCTGGACGCCGCGCAGAGGGCCCGCGGGGCCGGCGTCCCGAGGCCTCTCTGCACGGCCTGCGGACGCCGTCTCCTCACGGCGGCCTCTCTGGATCCCGCTCTGTTCGCTGCCCGCCAGCTGGTGCCCCGCGGCTGTGCCCAGGTCCTGCAGCCTGGTGAGTGGAGACTCTGGTCGCACCCTCCTCTGGGCAACTGGGGGTTCAGTGGTTTTCCCACGCGGATTTGCACAGTGAGAGCCCAGCATGTGACTCGGGACCTGTGTGCGAAAGGCCGAGCTGTGCCCCGAGGGCGCGTGCCACCGAGGCACGTGTGCCTGGCGCATTGAGGCCTGTGCCCTGGACTCCGCTGTCCCTCCAGTCGCAAGGCTTGGGAGCCGGGGCCCAGGGCAGTCACTGTCCCTGCCCTGGCTCCTGGCCATTTTCCTTCAGGCACAGGACACTCCGTGCCCCGCCGCCCTCAGGCCAGGGCAATGTTCTTGCTGACCCCTGTCGGCAGACCGCTGACCGCAGCCTGTGAGGTCCCTCCCGTGGTGACCCCTCGCCTGTCTCCACAGCTGCAGATGATGAGTGGGGTCGCCCATCACGGGAACAGGCAGCTAATAGGCAGTCAGCCCACCAGCGGAGTGGGAGGCAAATGATCTGTAAATTGGGGTTTTTAAAAACCTTGCAGTGAAGTGATTTGACCTTCGTTTCTACAATTTGCTGCCATAGCCATTATTATCTGCCAAGGAGGCGGCGCTCTGGGCTGGCTCTGCCTGGCGCGTGGGGGACGGGAGGTGGGCCTCCCCAAACCCGCAGAGCGAGGCGCACTGTTGGGCCCCGGGCCCCACTGCACGAAATACCTGCACGGACAGCCGTGGGCTGGGCGGCCACTCGGCTACGTGTGTCCGGGGCCCCCTGGGGGCTTGGCCTCCAGTGAACTGGGAGAAGAGGCCGTGATGCAGTCGAAGGCCCTTTTAAGGAAAATCGCTGTGCGGACTTCCATCTCCCAACTGTAAAATGAGGGTCTTTGACTTTTTCTTAAGAAAGGACCTCGCTTATTACCCCTTCCATGGCATCCACGTTCTGAAGTGTGACCCGCCAGCTCCCCTCTCAACATGCACACTCGTGCACACACACACACACGTGCATACATGCACACAACGCATGCACGCATGCACACATATGCACGCACACACGTGCCTGCAACACATGCACACACATACATACACATGCAACACACGAACACATGCACACACGCTCACACACATGCACATACATATACGCACACATGCACACACATGCACACACACATGTGCACGGAACACATGCACACATGCATATACACACGCAACACATGAACACATGCACACATGCTCACACACATGCACACACATACACGCAACACATGCACACACATGCGCACACACGCATAGGCATTTTTCACAAATTTCCAAATTTCCCCCGGCGTCACTTTTAGTGGTTGCGTAATACTTTGCCTTGACCGATTGTGGCATTTTCCTTTTAGTTTTGGGTATTAATTTGTTTTGGGTGTTTGACGTTTAGAACACCACGCTGCGGCGTGTCCTGGGGCATCCTACGGCCATGTGCGGTCCCGGCTCCTCAGCAGAAATTCTCGGAGGAGAAATGACGGGTCAGCTCTGAGGCTCTCGGCGCTGCGGCCAAACAGCCGCTGGACGGGCCGAGCTGTGGACGCCGTCACTTTCGCGTCCGTGGCGTCGCTCCCGCTCGTGTCGGCACCTCGGGCGCCTTGGCCGCGAGCGCTCGGCGGGCCTGATAGAGGCGGAGACGCTCGGGGTGCTGGCTCTGACCCCGTGACCCCGCTCGCGCGCCTGCCCCTCGGACCCCGCGACATCGCTCCTGCACCCCGCCCCGCCATCCCCGTGCGCGGGCCTCCACCCTGCGCCTGCGCGTCGGCGCGGCGGGGCGTCCGGTGTCCGCCCGGACGTGCGGGGCCCGAGGCTGGTCGCTCTGCGCCGCGCCCCGGCGCGTTCATGCCCCGGACCCCGCGTCCGGCCTGACCAGGTGGGGTCCGGCGGCCCCGGCCCCCCGCACGCAGAGCCCAGCACTGCGCGGGGCGCGGGCGGCTGTCTGGGCCGCTCCGTGCTGGACGGACGGCGCCAGCGCCCGGCTTCGGCGTGACTGTGGTGCGTGCGTGTGCGTGTGCGTGTGCGTGTGTGTGTGCGTGTGCGTGTGCGTGTGTGTGTGCATGTGCGCGCGCGCGCGTGTGACTGCGGTGCGCGCGCGCGTGCGGTTCTCACGCCAGGCGATGCCCAGCCGTGTGTCCTGCAACCTGCATTGGCTTTGCCGCTGCCGACCCAGGGGCTCGGCTGCCCAGGGCGCCGCTTCGCCGCGGCACCGAAGCTCCTCTGTGCGCCGCCGGCCGCAGTCGCGACCGCTGCTCCCCGCCCGCCGTTTTTGTGGGGCGGCAAAGGCTGTTGCTCGTTCCCAGGGCCCGTTGTGGTTGTAGCCGCAGCGTCGGCTTGTTTGTTAATAATATTTCTACTTGGAGATCGTCGTAGAGTCGCCTGCGGTTACGGGGAGCAACGCGGCGCGGTCCCGTTCCTCCGCCCCCTGGAGGCGTCCCGCAGACGGCGGTGCTGGGTCACGGCTGGTGCCCACGCCCGCGTAGTCGGGCAGCGCCCGGTTCCACACCGCGGGGGCCTCCCGCTGCCCACGGCCAGACCCCTCACCCCCGCCCCGAGCCCCTGGCTTTTGCCATTTGGACAACACGGTGTGAGCGGAATCGCGCAGTGCGGACCCTGCGGGACGAGCTCTTTCCACGGAAAGGACTTTACTGGGGAGCCCACGAGGCGCCGCGTGCGCCCGCGGCGGTGGGTGGTCGGTCCCTTGGTGTTGCCACGTCGCGACCCACGGTGCGGACAGAGTAGGTCATTCGTCCGTTGGAGGACAATCCGAGCTGTTTCCAGTGTTTGTCTGTCACGAATGAAGATGCTGTAAATACTCGCATATGGGTTTCCGTCTCACCCCCCGGCCTGCATTTCTCCAGAAGGGTGGCCATGAGTTCAGCTGCCGGGCCATGTGTTTACTTTTTATGAACATTTAGTTTCCATGGGAACTGTCAAAACGCTTGCAGAGTGGCCCGACCAGTCTGTGGCAATCCAATTTCTCTGAATTCCGGCCAGCATTCGGTGGTGTCACTGTTGGTAACTTTGGCCATTCCAGTCAGTGTGTGGCGATGATCCAGTTGTGGCTTTAATTTGCGCTCCCCTGGTGGCAGGTGACAGTGACCATCTTTTCATGGGCTTATTTGCCAACTGCACATCCTCATTGGTAAGATGTTCTTCATGTCTTTTGCTCATTTTCTAATTAGTTAGTTGTTTTACTGTTGAGTTTGGCAGCTCCGTATTCATTTTAGACATATTAGGCCTTTGTCAAATACATCGTTTGCAAATATTTCCTTCCAATCTGTCGCTTGTCTTTTCAGTCTGTTAACAGGGTCTTACGCAGAGCAGCAGTTTCAATTTTGATGAAGTTCGAACCTGCTTATTGGTTATAAGAGTTTTTCATAGTTTCCATGGGAATTTCTATGTAGACAATTAAGTCATCTGCAAATAAGTATAGTTTATTTTTCTCTTTAATCCGTATCCTTTTCTTTTATAGATCATGTTTTTGGTGTCAAGTGTAAGCGCTCTTCCCAGTCCTAGACAGTGAAGATTTTCCCTTACGTTTTATTTTATAAAACTTTTATATTTTACATTTAAGTCTGTGATCCGTTTGCAGTTAATTTTTGTATAAGGAGCAAGACAGGTCAAAGTCTCTCCTCGTATACGTATATGTTTTTATGGATTGGCGTCCCAGCCCCACTGCTGGAAAGGCCGTCCTTCCTCCATGGAATTGTTTTGTGTATTTGTCGAAGACCAGGTTGGCCTCCCGTGCAGGTCTGTGTGTGGGCTCTGTTCTGCTTCTTCGTCTGTGTGTCCGTCCGTCGGCCAGCACAGTCTCGATCACTGTACCTACATGATAAGTCGTGAAATCAGGTAGACCGATTCGTCCCACTTTATTTTTCTTTGAAGCTCCTTTAGCTATTCCAGGTCCTTTGCCTTTTCATATAAATTTTAGAGGAATCTTGTCTGTATTTGTAAAATCTTTTGCGAGGATTTGATAGGAGTCGTGTTAAATCTGTATATTAATTTGAAAAGGATTGACATTGTTATTCTGCTGACTCTTCCGACCCACGAGCATGATTTCGCTGTGTTTATTCAGACCTTCTTTTACTTATTTTATCAACATGGTTTCATTTTTATCATACAAGTCCTTTACATATTTTATTTGATTTATATCTCATTATTTCATTTTTTGAGCAATTCTAAATGTTTTTCATAATTTTACTTTTGGTGTCCACATATTCACTGCTGGTAGACAGAAATAAATTGGACTTTGAACGTTTATCTTACATTCTATACTATCGTTGAATCTACTATTTGTTATAAGAGTTTTTTTTATGGATTCAATGGGAATTTCTATGTAGACCATTATGGCATCCGCAAATAGGGATAGTTTATTTTTCTCTTCAATCCATATGCCTTTCGCTTCCTTTTCTCGTCTTATTACACTGGCTAAGAATTCCTACACTGTCTAGAGTGAGAGTGTCGAGGGCAGACCTCGCCGGGTGTGACGCTGAGTTCTCTTCGTCGAGCTGAGGAAAGTTCCTCCGCCTCCTTCCTATGTGTCTGAGAGTTTTTAAAACACCGCGAGTGAGTGTGGAAGTTTGTCAGATTCTGTTCCTGTTTGGCCGACATGGCCATGGGGGTGTTGTGTTTCAGCTGCTGACGTGTGGGTGACACCGAGGGGTGTTCCGGTGTCGGACCAGCCTTGCGACCTTGGTCGCCGTGCCTGGTTATGCTTACACATGACTGGATTCTGCTTGAGGACGGTCTGTGGGGAATTTTCGCATCTGTATTCATGAGGGTTGCCGGTCTGTAGGCTTCCTTTTAAAAAATATTTTCTTTGTCTAGTTTTGGTGTCAGGGGTAATGCTAGTTTCATAAAACGGAGTTTGCGATGTTCCTGTTTCTTGTTATGATGAATGGTTTTCTACTGAAATAAGGGCTTTTTTTTTATGCTGTTAGTCTTTGTATCTTATTAAACTTTCTGTTTTAACTGTCCTAAAAAAAAAAAAAGGCCCCCTCCAGCAGGGCAAGGGGTGGGGTGCTGCCTCAGCGCTGCCTGGGGGGTGTAGAAACCCAGGTCCCCACTGGCCTCCGCGGACACTAGAGGGGTGAGCGCGCCTTGTCGCTATGGTGGAGGTGGCCTTGTCACTGCTGTCAGGTGGTGGCCTCGGTGGCCTCGTCACTATGGTGGAGGCGGCCTCGTCACTGCTGCGTGGCGGTGGCCTCATCACTATGGTGGAGGTGGCCTCGTCACTGCTGCGTGGCGGTGGCCTCGTCACTATGGTGGAGGCGGCCTCGTCACTGCTGTCAGGTGGTGGCCTTGTCACTATGGTGGAGGTGGCCTCGTCACTGCCGTGTGGTGGTGAAAGTTGTGATTCTTCACTGTGCCTCCTGTGCCCTGCTCAGTAGGAGGGACACACATCACTGCTCAGGGTGATGGGAGTCCGGGGTCCCCATAGGGTCCCACTGGTCCTTGCCTGCAGGAGCTGACAGGAGAAGCTGTACAGTCTGCGGGCGACAGCTCCGTAGGGCAGGGTCCGGCTGCTGGACAAGCACAGGGAGGGGATGGGGCTGGCCGAGGGTGGAGGGTGGGGGCTCCGGTCCTCCAGGCCGGGCTCTTGCGGGTACAGGCTCGGCGTGCTGGGGACTGCAGTGCTGCGGGTCAGGACACCCACGGGTGGGGTGGAGACGGGGCTGGGGAGCCGTGGGGCGGCCAGGGCCCTTCCTTCCAGCGGCGGGCAGGGCTGTGCACAAGCCCAGCGAACGCATCTGCGTGGAGAAGGACCCCTGTGCGTGGGGGGGGGATCATGGCTGCCGGCCTCGGAGCAGGCCTTGCTGAGGAATGGGCGGGGTGTGTGGGGGAGGGGCAGAGAGCAGCCGTGGAGGGGAAGGGAGGGGGAGATCAGAGATGGCAGCGTTAGTGACATGAGTCTCTCAAACCCTGGAGGGACGGTCGTCGCGGGGAGAGCCAGTGGTCACAGCCTTCCCTGGTCATCACTGGGACTGGCCCCCCCTGGAGGCCCCTCTCTGCTCCCTTCGCTGGCCTCTGTTTGAATGAAGGGACCTCTAGCTGACGACTGTCCTGTCCCCTGGTCCCTAAACCAGGACGCATGGGACCTCAGGCCCCACCCCTCAGAGCCGGGCATCCCGCCTGCCTGTCCGGCCCACTCTGTCCGTTTCCCCTGAGACGCGGTCTGGACGCGCTCGGAGGCTGGACACTTCGCTCCTGCACGAGCTTGCCCGTGTTCGCCGACCTTGTCCTGCTAGCTCGACGGGAGCCGGGCTTGCTGCAGAGACGCCCGGCTGCAGAAGCCTGGGTGTCCGTGGCAGGTGCCAGCAAGTGTCCTGGGTGGGGTCCCCTCAGCAGAGACGCCCCTTGCTCTGTCCCCGTGAAGCCTTGAGCTCCTGGCCGTCTCCAGGCTGCGACAGGTGCGCCCAGGTCCAGCCCGGCGGAGCCTTCCTGCGCCTGCGCGGCCCTGCGCTGTCCCGCAGCGCCCCCACCCCCACCCCACTCTGCCAGCGCGGCCGGGTCAGAGCAGAGGCTCCGGCCTGCGGGCAGGCGCGGTGCTGGCCGCAGTGCGCGAGGATCCGACTTCTCTGCCACGTTCCCCTCCTGCCTGCGGCCCCCACCTGGGGCTCATCACAGGCCCAGGAAACTAGCTGGGCTGCACCTGGAGCGTGAAACCCATCACAGAAGTAACGGTGCCCCCAGGACAGGCGCCTGGCGAGATCCTCCGATGGCGACATTCTTCAATTGACAGCGCTGTTGGGAAGGGGGAGAACGGAGCGAGGCGGAGCCAGGCTCTCCGCGGGTGCGCGGGACGAGGGCCTCCAGCCCCGGGCCCCACGCCGCGTGCGTGTGCCCCGCGGTGGCCGTCCAGGCGGCGCCGCGCAGCCAGCGGGGTCCCTCCCCAGCTCTGGGCGGCTTCCCTGCGTGGGAGCCCTCGGGCCTGGCCAGGGCCTGTCCCTCCGGGTCTTCTGCTGTGGGTTTCGTCACTGGGGACTGCCCCCTCCTCCCAGCTGGCGGCGTTCTGCTCATTGATTTACTTTTTTCTAACATGATGGCAAAGTTAAAATCAAGTCTATTCAGCATTCATATTTTTTAAAGGATACAAACATTTTTCTGGAAAACAAATTTCATTATGGCAGCAGAAAAACCTATTTTAAACGCATTTTAAAAACCTTATGTTTTATGTGTTTTTCAACTGAAGATTAATTTATACTGACAATATTTTTGAAAAGATATAGCCTGAGTGGTTTTAATTTATTCAGAAGTAAAGAAAGAGGTGCAAATAATTATTGATTTGGAGCTCTTGTGATCACATTATAATTTTGATTAAATGAGTAATGCCATGAATTTTAAAAACCGATCTATTGATGTTCTACCTTTTTTTTTTTTGATTCTCCAAATATTTCTTCTTCAGTCAAGAGCAACAGGTTTGTAGAAAGTCAAGAGGCGTAGGTGGTGGCGGTCCCTCCCCCCGGCCACCCCAGCACGAGGGAGAAACCGTTTTAGTTTATGAAGAGGGTAGGTTCCGGCTGATCGAAGGCCCCCAGCCCCGTGTGTGTTGTGATTAATATTAAAGAAGGTTGGTGGTTAACATGTGACTTGGAATACGCTGGAGTGTGTGTTATCGAGACTAATTGAGTATTTAATAGTCTGTGAAATCAATGACATGGATAAGAGTTGACAACGGGAAAACAGAAAATGTGAGAAACAAGGGTCAGCCTTGGCTCGAAGCTGCCCGGTGACTGTCCCGCGCTGCGTCGCTGACTCAGTGCCCGATCCGGGGTGTGGATGGACACCCGGGCGTCTGCGGGGACCCGGATCCCCGTCCCTCGGAGGACCTGGGCGCCGTTCCATGGGAATACATGTCGTTCTCGGTGGCCGGGCGGCTTGCCCTGGTGCTGGCTGGAGAGACAGCAAGGCCTCCTCCCTCATCTCCCCGCTGCGGGCTGCGGGCTGCGGGCTGCGGGGCTACGGGCTGTGGGGCTGCAGGCTGCCGGGTATGTGCAGCTACATGCGGGCTGAACCCCCGCCCACCGCCTCCCCCCCGCCCCCCCAGTGAGGCCCTGTCGTGGAGCCGTGCACTTCCCAGCCCTCGGGCGACACTGAGAATTCTCAGGCCTGCGGTGCCCTGGGGAGACTGAACTAGTTAGGTCTAATTAACGAATTTTGGGAATACTAGTGGGAACCCCGTGGGCCTGAGAGGGAAGCGTGGCCGTCCCCCATGCCCCTTCTCCCTGGCCGGTGTCTCACAGGTGCACGGAAGAGTGGAGGAAGAGTGGAGTCACTTCGGCGGAAGAGTGGAGTCTCCTTTGCTGTCACCCTCGGTCACTGGAATGGAGCTTTGATCTCGTATTTCGCGCATCACCAAAGCGAGTCCCTGGACCTCGAATGCCGAGAGGTCCACACCTGTGGACAATCCCGGTGCCCCGGCAGGTTCCACTTGCCGGCGGGCTGGGCCCTGGAGGGAGCAGCATCTCTAAGCGGAGTCTGGGGAGCCGTTGAGAGATGGGGGAGCAGGGGGGAACTGAGGGCGGGGCCGAATCTGCCTCCTGATGTGACTCGCGCTGCAGTTAATGCTTCCGCGGGGCCTGCTGCTCAGTGCAATGCTGTCCCCGGGGTGAGCATGGACCCACGGCTGAAGGTCAGGGCCCCACAGGATCACCTTGCCTCAGCGCCAGCCCCACGCGGGGCTCCCCGGGCCACCCACACATCTGCCCAACTCCGCTGCAAGTTCAGGGTCCCCCCCCTTCCCACCCCCCATAGGTTCAGTAACTTGCTACGACTTGAGACTCAGGAAAGTGCCATGCTGAACAATGACCACTTCTCAGGAAAGGTGCCGTGGTCCACCAGAGGGGGCGCACGCGAGGTCTGGATGCTCTCCCCCTAAGGTCAGGCCACCACCTCCTGCCCCCGCCCCAGCCGGGAGGGCAGCGAAGCCTCTCAGCTCAGGCGAGCCACGTGGGCTGCTCATGCGGGGCCCCAGGCAGGCCGTGCAGGCATGGCTCCGAGCAACCCGACCCTTAACACAGGGGAACCGCTCCTGGGGGCGTCACCCCTCGTTTTCCTCCCGGCCGCGAGGCGCCCAGACTGCCCACTCGCCCAAGGCTGTGCGGACACGTCACCATCTGCGCAGGGGCCATAGGTGCACGTGGACATTCTCACCCACAGCGCTGCTCCCCCCGGGGCGGCTGCTCGCCGAGGGCAAGTCTTACGCAGGTGACAGTGACCGATCTGGCCGTTCGTGAGGAGACGGTGCAGCTGCGATGGTCAGGCAGTGCGTCCCGAGGCCCCAGGCGCATCTGGCAGCAAGTGCAGGCCCCTGATCACCCCCTGGGGACCGTTTCTTGGGCAGGCCTGGCTGTGGGCCTCCAGGGCCCCCCCCCCAGGGCTGGGGACCAGGTGAGCAGCTGTGGGGTGTGGGCAGGGCGCCGTCCCAGGGCCCTGAGCTCTGCGGCCCCAGGCCGGTGGCCGGTGGCCCATTTCCTCATCTTTCCGTCCCTTTTCAGCTCCCAGCACTCGGCCTTGCCGACTTCCGTTGGTTTCGTTCAGGTCACGCACCCATTTCCCAAAGGCGCCTCTGTGAGCCCGCGGGGCGGGTGGGGGGCGGATTCAGTCCATCCCACCTTCCTTGGTCCCAGTGGCCTCGGGGAGCTCCCTGGGGGGTTCCTGGGTGCTCCCCTCCCTGCCGCGCCCGCTGTGGGCACCTCGACCCGTCCAGATGCCCTGACAGCCGCTCACTCACGCCACGGAGTGCCAGCCCAGCACGGGGACAGCCAGGGGGCTCCGAGGACAGGAGGCTGACTGAGGGGCGCCCTTGGCATCGGTGCTCAGGCAGGGAGGGGAGGGGGGCGGATGAGTCGCAGGATTTGCGTGGCGCCGGGTGGTCCCCGGGGTGGACGTGGGGCCGGCCCGGCAGGGGTGATGCTATCCCGTGAGGGTGCTGCTCCGGGTCAGCGGGTCCCGAACGCAGTGGAGACGGGGGTGTCTCTGCCACTAACCGTCGGGCGTGAACGTCGGGGGGCTGCCGGGGGCTCCGTGTGGCAGGGAAACAGCACGGAGCTCGCGGGGGCGGGGCGGGGGGGGGGGGCGGGGCGGCTCTCTTAGCCGCCGGTTCTGGGTTCGGGACCCGCTCTCGGGCTGACCGCAACTCGGGGGTGCCCTGCTTCCTGCCTGGACCCTTTGGGGAGTGCGGTGTCTCCCCCTCCTGCTGGAAGGGGTGCACAGGCTGGGACAGCTGGGGGGTGCGGTCAGGACTCGGGTGGACACGAGCCCCTCTCAGCCTTGCTGAGCCCCAGTGTGGTGTTTGGATCGGAGGGAGCATCTCATGCCTGGACTCTGACCGACAACACGGTGGTCTCACAGGGGTACACCGCCCCTCCCTGCTCGTGGGGGCGGTGCCTGTGGCAGGTGGGGGGCATGGACCCCACGAGGAGTCGCGGAGTCGGTGCCCAGGGTCCATGCGCCTGACAGGTGGGGGCAGGGCCCCACGAGGAGTGGGCGCCCAGGCCCCTGGAGAAGCCTCTGCCCCCTATCCAAAGGCAGGAGCCCTGGACGCAGGCCCACCCTTCCTGGGCTGCCTCCCACTCCGAGTCTGCTGTGGTCCAGGTGCTGGAGACAGGCCGCACCCAAACGTGAAATCGGGTTTGTAGGCAGAGCCTTGCGGGCAGGGCTCAGCAGCCTGGCTCGGGAGCCACAGATGTGGGTTTGAACCTTGTGACCGCTGCTGACCTTGAGTAGGCCCCTTTAATCACTGCGTGCCTCAGTTTCCCCATCTGTCGTGGGTGGTAATAGATAGGGGTGGTAACAGTGCCTGCTTTGAAGAGCTATTGCGATCATTCCCCAAGTGTTTGCCATTATTTCCCAAATTAAGAAAAAACAATTACATATACAACACAGGAATATAACATTGTTCTAAAAATTCAGGTGTGGAAAGATGTACAGAAGGAAGTCGCTGGCCCCGCCCCGGGCCTGGCCCCTCACACCTGCGCGCCGGGCCGCAGACGCTCGCGTCACCGCTGCCGGGACTTTGGGATGCATCTCTTCCAGGCCGCCTCCTGGGCACTTGGGTCCGTGTGCTGGGGCGCGAGGGGCGGCCGCGGCTCTCGCTTCCCGTGTGCGTTCGTGTTCCGCCCGCGCAGCAGCAGGTGAGCGCCGACCCGGCAGCTTACGCCAGTGCTGACCTCCCTCCCCACAGGCTCCGCGGGCGGGAGCCCGGCCCCCCCTCTGCCTGGGTCTCGCCGGTCGTCTGCCCGGCGTCTCACGGGCGAGCTGGCGCCCCGCAGCGGCCTGGGGCCTCGCTGGGTTCCTGGGACCGTACGCTCCCGGGCTCGCTCGGGCGTTGGCAGGCTCCGGGGCCTCGGGTTTGTGGCTGAGGCCCCCGGGCCACGGGTCCGGGTGGACCTCAGGTCCGAGAGGCCGCACCCCTCAGCTCCGGGCCCCTCCCTCCCTCTCAGAGCCCCTGTCACCCTGTTACGCGGCCGCCGCCTGTGCCAGTCTCCCTCCGCGGTTCGCTCTGCTCCTGCGATGGCGCTGGGCCCGCCGGACGCCCAGGACCAGCTCCCTGTTTTCAAGTCGGTTGCCTGGCAACTCAACTCCATCTGCGAAGTCCCTCCCAGGCAGAGCGGGCGTTGCCCGCAGTTCATGATCCTGGACTTCCAAATGTGGCCTTACTCAGAATCAGGGCCACCGCGGCCAGGGCCGGTGAAGGCCAGGGGCCAGACCCGCTTCGGGTGGGCTCCGAGGGGGCTGCTCAGGAGAGGCGCGGGGACGCGGCCGCGGAGATAGGGCACCGAGGGGCTGGAGGCAGGGGCGCGTCAGCAGCCCAGGGACGCCCAGGTCGCCGGGGCACTGCGCCCTGGGGCCTTGGAGCGGTGCCGCCTGGGCTCTCGCAGCTTTTGAATCCGGCTTCCCACAACGAGGCATGACGTCCTTTGTAAAGGCGAGGACCGCTTCATTTCACAGAGGCCGCTTCTCGGTGGCATGTAGGTGCTTCCCGCTGTCATAAGCACTTTGCATGCAAGGCGCCAACATCATGACAAAGTGACGTAGCTGATGGAGACAGCTCTTCAAACTTTTCTTCTGTAATTAGCAGTCTGGGAGTTAAAAACCAGAGTTAATGAATAAAGCACGTTCATGGCCACGGAGTAATGCAGGGATGACACACAATTTATTCCCAAATCGATCGGGACTGGCAGGGAGAGGGTGAGACGGAGCTAAGGAATCAGCAAGTCGCCCCGTAAATTAGACGATGCCACGTGAGGCGGAGGACGGGGGAGGCTGCTGGTCACAACCGGCGGCCGGCCGGCCCCGGAGCGTGTGCCGACGCCGCCCGGGGCCTGCTGGGCGCGGGGCTTTCTCTGGGTGTCCTGTGGCTGGAATGTGAAGGAGCGTGACCACTCCCCCGACAGGACATTCCTGCTGAGGGCTCCCGAGTCACGTGGCTTCATGTCGCAGGCTCCACCCGGTTAATTCCGTGATCACCCGCATCCCCTGCGCTGTGCGCACGCATACACGGACACACGATTCTCTCCTCGGGTCCCGGAACACCTGGATGCTGGTGAAAGAGCTCTTACTCCCGTGGGTCACCAGAAAGCCAGCCCAGGGCATTGCAGCGAGGTGCGACCTTAGGGAACGGCCGAGGCCAGGTGTCAGCGTGGCAATAACAGCCCCCTGGTCTCCGTGGCCCTAAAGCGTTCCCCACTTCCTCTGCTTCTCCGTCAGACACTGGCGAGGCCTCCGCTCCATGTGGTCCTCCCTCGGGGACCCAAGCTCCCCCATCTGCAGCGGCTCCAGCGCCAGCCCTGGGACTGGGCGGCCCGGTGCGAGGTGGCACAGGACACGTGTGCTCAGAGGCGCGGCGGCCGGTGCTCCCCGGGCCCCTCGGATGCAGGGCTGGCCGCTGCCGCGGCGGGGGTGGGCCAGCTCGCAGTCTCTCCGACATAGCCCAGAGTGGACACAGGGCTGCCACGGGTTTGTCAGCAGGTTACCGTGGCATCGGCCAACACGTGACAAACGTGAAGTTTTGGGGGCCACAGGGCAGACCGTAGCTGATTGACTTGTGGCCCCCAAAAGATACGTCTGCTCGGACGTCAGGGTCTTTGCAGGTGTAACTGAGGCAAGGGCCAGTCCCCTCCTCCCCCTGGGCTGGGTAGGAGGAGGGGAGCTTCTGGGGAGCATCCCAGGGGGTCTCGCCTGTGTGGGCAGGGGCTGCACCTGGGCACGGGTGCCCTTCTGTGGCTCTTCCACCTGGCGATGACAGCTGCAGTCCTGGCTGGGCTGGGCGGCATCGAAGCAGCACCCCAGCTCCTGGGGGGCCCGGCCCCCCGCAGCTCTCCCCCGCCATGCCCAGGAAGGCCTGGCATGCCCACACTGTAGCTCCCGTGGCCTATGGCGTGAAGGACAGGAAGAGTCCTCCTGCCCCAGAATAAGATGGGTGGGTGACTCCCCAACCCCCACCTTGGCTCCTGGAGCCTGGGGACATCGCGGAGGGCTGGGCTGCAGGCTGGTGGGGGGGAGGGGTGTGGAGGGGCCTTCGAGCCCCGCCAGGGCCTGCTGCCGGGCTGTCCCCATCGGTCCGGTGACCCGAGGCAGACGGGGACACAGCCTTGCAGGAGGGGCAGGCCCTGCCCACGGTCGCGGCCTTGGCCGTCCTGGGTTCCATTCGAGAAATCACCTCACTTCTCCAAATCTCTGTTCCCTCACCTCTGAAAGGGGGGAGCCCCTGTCCTTGGGGTTGCCATGGAGACCCCTCTGTGGGGGCCCCCAGCTCTGCCATGGAGTGCAGAGCTGGGGGCCCCCATAGAGGGGTCTCTGAGAGTTGGGGAAGGTGAAGGAGAGTCCTCTGGTGGGCGGGGTCCCGGGAGGAGGCAGGGTGCCCCCCACCCCCTGCCCGGGAGTAGGGAGACTGCAAGGCCCAGCCCTAGGGTGGTGGGCAAGGGTGGCCCTCGGGGGCCAGCTGTGCTGGGTCCCTGTGCTGTCTCCCAGACTGGAAAAGGCCACCCTCACGAGGCGCAGAGCCACCGAGACAGCTGTGACCCGATGTCACTGAGCTGCCCTGCTAACTTCCACTGACCACGACTAGCCTGAAGCTACGGACATGCTATGCAAATTTATGCATTTATGCAAATCACAGCTTCCCTGATTCTCTGCAGAGGACTCGCTGCCTCCAGGCAGGGCCTCCCGCAGTCCTCACCTGCTGACCCTGGCCGGCTCTCAGACGCCCAGAGCAGCCCGCTCGCCCACTGGGTTAAATCCTCTTTCATTTCAAGGCTCCAGCAGTCTCCGAACAATTAGTTCATTGCTCTTGCTTGGTGACACAGAGTCAAGCAGGTTCTCCGGTGACTGTAGTGCAGCGAACGGAGTGGCTTCTGGGGGGGCCTCGTCTGCTTAATGAGAACAGCTCTGGGTCCTTGTTCGGTGCCTTCCCGCGGCGCGCCAGCAGGCTGCGGTCAGCCCTCGGCGCCCCGGTGACAGGCAGGGGGCAGTCCTGGCGTCCGTCTGCGGGGGACATGCACAGCTAGGAGTCGGTGGGCCCCGCTGGGGAGGGGGCGGCGCGGGAGGAGCCCTCAGGGCCCCAGCGCAGGGCGCGGGTCCCTCCCGGGCCCTTTCCTGCCCAGACGCCCCCTCTCAGCACAGCTCCGCACCCCCCATGGCTGAAAGCGGGGAGCCGGGTTCGCTGTTTATCACTGTCACGCGCTTGGCTGCCTTCTTGCTCCTGGCACACCTGGCTGGCCTGCGTGCGCACACGGGTGGGGCCGCTGCCACGAGCAGTGCCCGGTGGCAGCCCACAGCTCTGCCTGCCTCCTCGCCGCCCGCCTCCCGCCACCCTGGCCGCCCTGGGTTCACGCTGGCCTGGGGCCTCCTGGGAAATAGAAATTTCAAGGGTTCGATGAAATTAAGACTTGCCTGTTCGCTGGCACAACTCAGATGGGGGTAGAAACACGTCGGCCTCCACGTTTGGAGGCGGGGGAGGGGGGGAGGGGGCAGGAAACCTTGTGGTCTGCGCTAAGGTGACTTTGCCATGTAATTTAAAATCGGCCGGTTTCCTGGGATGTCCCTACTAAAACACGCCTCTCCCGGGCTCGAAACCAGGGCCCCAGCTCTGAGGAACCTCTCCTTGCCGATTGGATCGTCCCACGCCCTCCCGGAGCAGGTGGCCGTGGCTGCGACAGGGCGCGGAACCTGTGCCACAGCAAGCGGGGTCCAGTCTGCCCGGCCGATGAGCGCCGCGGGGCTCGGGCGCCGGGAGGAAAGGCCGCGCTGAGACCGGGCTGGGCGGGGCGCACACGCAGGCCGCGCGCAGGCGCCCGGGCTCGCGGGTCTTTCTGGGCCCCGGCGGCATCCCGGGCGGCCGGCAGGGCTGGCTGGGGGGTCGAGTCGGTCCGCTGGACCTCGCTGGCCTCTCGCTTCACGCGTGCGGCGCTGACACACTGTGCCAGTGTGCAGGGTGATCACCCGGTCGGGCTTGGGAGGGAGCTGGGCGCCGTTTGCGTGCACGGAGATCACGTGACCTCCTGCTCCCCGCGTGGTCCAGAGTTAGATGCCACCACCGAGCACCGTCTGCAGACGGGCGCGTCCTGGCGCTGGCGCCGTTCGGGGTGGAAGTAAGCGCGTGGCGATTCTGCCCCGGTGGGCCCGGCAAGGCCACCTGACCGCAGCCTCCTGCCGGCCCCTCCCGCGAGTGTCGACGGCCGGACTCGCGGAGGGTGGCCGCGTCCGTCATGGGCGACCCTCGCCACGCGCTGGCGGCCCCCGCCTTGCCGCCCGCAGGCCGCCGCCTCAGCAGTGCGGGGCGGACGCGGGCTGCGCCCCTCCCGTGGCCGGCACGAGGGCCATTTCTAATTCCCTCGCAATTAAACACGATTTTCTCCCGAACCGCGTTCTGCCCTCGGGTCTCTGTGCCACTGTTCACCGGCTTTGGCAATGAGGCCCTTTGCAAGTGCGGGTGACCCTCCCGTTCCCATTATCCCAGCACCCTGTCATTTGCATTCAGCGTGTCCGACTCCCCGGCGGCCGCCACGCAGTTCGGGTGAGCATCTCATCACCCGCCTTCCCTCCGCTGGGCGTGTGCCGTGCTGCGTGCTTCTTCCGTCGGCCTCTGAGGCTCAATTTTCTGTCTCCTAGGACTTCTTGCTGGCAAATTTCAAACCCCAATGACTCTCACAATTCACTGAAACTCACAATTCTTTCCTTCTCCACTCACTGTAGCTCCTACAAAGATCTCAGAAGAAATTGAAAATGGGCAGATGAGTTGTTTAACCGACGCTTTAAGCTTTCCCCCTAATGAAATGTGTTAGTTTTGTTATGATTTCTGTCTCCTGGCATTCCGTTTCTTGTCAAATGTGATAAACAGCGGAATGAATAGGTTCTGCATTAGCCTTTCGTCACTCAGGGGACTGCCTCGCTCTCTCGCAGCCTCTCTGAGGGTCTCCTGCTGTTCCATTGAGCCGAGATGTGACAACAGGAAGGCCTTTGTGTGGCTGATCCGTACAATATAGAATCATGGCAGAGACGTGTCGGCTTCTGATTGAGTCACTGGGGTCTGCCGGATGGTTCCTGGCTTCCTGGGTGCTTTAGTTCATTGTCATTTTAGCTTCGTTTGTCTCGTTTCCAGGCTGGTCCCGGGCACAGTCTTTCTCCTCCCCATTTTCCCCGTATCCTCTGTCACCGCGGGCTGTCACCGCGGGCTGTCACCGCGGCCTTTCAGTCTTGAGCTACTGCCTCTTCATTTTCAGATTTATGTGGCATCTCTACCTTAGATATTTTTAGTTGTATTTTAAAGCCAAATTATTTGACCTATGTATGATATTTACATTTTAAATTATTCACATCAGCTTAAAGAACCTATGGGATATTTTCACATCTAAAAATAACCTCAGCAAGAGTTTTCAGGTCTGCTTTATGTGTTTGTGAGTGTTTTGATTTCTCCTGGTGTTGGTGAAATGTATGGGATTCATTCCCGCAGAGAGCTGAGTGAGCGGGGGCGGGCACGGGGCGCGCGCGGGGCAGGCGCAGAGCAGGTGCGCGTGGGTGCGGCGTGAGCACGGGGTGCGTGCAGGGTGGGCACCGGGCGAGCGTGGCGTAGGTGCGTGGTGGGTGTGAGTGTGCCGTGAGTGCGGGGAGTGCTGAGTGAGCATGGGGCGGGCGCGGGGCGGGCGCAGAGTGGGCGCGGGGCGGGTGCGGGGTGCATGCCCCGTGAACATGGTAAGATTCCTGCATCCATCCAGTGTGATCGCTGAGAACATATTACAAAGAAAACTCAAAGCGCCACCCACACCGTCTGGCTCTGCTCCGTACCATGTCCCTTTTTATTGGGGACTTTGAGATATAATTTTTTTTGACATTTGGGTATCTCCTCCTCTCCTGGAAATTGGTGTTGACACTTTTCTATAAAGACATTGAACTTTGATGCTCTTTATACGAAACTCAATTGAACTCTTCAGAAACCTCATTCATTTTCGTTTGGCTTATAGGATGGGAACGCAGAGGTGAACTTACCAATTTCTCCTTGGAGAGAGGGAATTTGAGAGATTTCAGAAAAGTCAGCATGGGAGGATCCTTACTACGCCCCTTTGCTGGGCCTCAGTAAGAAGCGATGTATTGTTTCCAGGTTTCGTGCGTTTGAAATGGCTTCGTAAATACACTTGTGCGGGGGCTGATGAGGCAGGTTTGCAGATGGCGTGACAGCGTGATAGTTCTGGTTATGTTTCTCGGAGAGAGGTTTTTGACAAGGATATTTTTACCGGAGGCGTCCAGGAGGAATTCATATTAATGCAGAGGCCATTTTAAAATGAAATTTGCCACAGTGTGTGAAAACTAATTAAATGCTTTGTTCTGAAACTTTAACATGGATTTTTAAGGCTTTTAGTGACCCTTTTTCTCTGATACCGTGATCATCAGGGGTCCGTCGTCAGCAGAGACGGAGCCAGTTCTCGCAGGCTGCAGGCTGTGCGCGGGGCGCAGCCACCTGGCGCCTGGACACCCTTTTCCTAAAGGCGGGGCTTGGGGTGGGCGGGGCGTGTGCGCACCTCTGTGCATCGGCGCGAGGCGCTGGGGCGCGCTGGCCGCACTGGTCAGGGCGGGACAGGTAGACAGGTAGGCAGGACAGGAAGCCAGCAGGGTCCGGTCCTCGGCGGTCCAGACAGCGAATGGGCCTTTCGTCGCAGGCCTCGCCCGCGTCTCGCACGCCCGAGGGCGCGTCCCCTGCGGCCTCGCAGGGTCTCCACGCAGGCTCCGGGCTCTGTCGCGCGGCTCTTCCGGTTTCCGCCCGTCCTTTGTCGTGCCGGAGCGTCTGAGCTCGCGGGTCCGGGGAGGAGGGAATGAAGCGGTTGGCTCACTCGAGGCCTGGCACCGGGGGTCTTGTCCGGGGCCCGGCGTGACCACGAGATGACCAGCTGGGGCACCAGCCCCGAGTCCCTCTGGGTCAGGAGAGGGAGCCGAGGGAGCCGTTGGATTGGCTGGCCGGGCGGCTGTGCCCAGCGGCCGGGGTCCCAACAGTGGTGCGGCTGGAATGTCAGCGGGAGTCACCAGGGCGGGAACCGGCCTTCGGAGCTGGCGGCCCTTCTCCCGCCGCGTCACCCTCTGCCGCCTTCCAGCGCGGGTGTCCCATGCTGCACCTGCGGGACCCTGGACCCCGTGCCGGCACCTGCGGGACCAGAGGCCCTGCCAGCTTTTTCCCACCAGCACATGGAGAGGGTGCCCTTGGGTGAGGTTGGCATCGCATCTGGTCCATGAGGCTCTGCTCAGTCCCCTAACTTAGTCCACGTGGGAGCCCCTTCTTTGGAGCCTGCAGGCCAAGAGTGAGTCCTGGAGGAGGCGGGGGCCCTGCACACCTGGTCGAGGAGGGGGCACCCAGCAGGAAGCCCCTGGGCAGCACTGGAAGGGGGCGGGGTTACCTGGGTTCCCCTTGAACCCAATCCGTGGGAGAATGGTGATTGCAGAAGCACTTCCGGCTGTGGACGGCTGCAGAGCAGCACGTGCCCGCCAGGTGGCGCTGCTCCCAGAGGGGGCGCCCTGGGGCCAGGGAGTGCGGCTCAGAGGCGGGGACCCCTGCCTGCTCGTGGCCCCGGAGCTTTCTCCTCCAGGACAGACGTTCGACCAACACGGTCCCTTCACGTTGATGGGTAGGAAGCTCAGCACCAATTAAGCAGCGTAACTATGGTTTTGTCTTCGGCCCTCATCTGTAATTCCGCGGGTCTGTGCTTTAAACTCATTTCGCATTCCATTGCCTGCATCGTTAAGAGTCTCCGGCACTTCGTAGAGTGGCGCACAGTGACCTGTAACTTGCAGCAGACGAGACTCGATCGTGAGGAAGGCAGGCCTTGGGCTGAGGGTGGAAGAGTCAGGCCCAGCTGGCAGGCCGGTGGGGCACGTGCGCGCCTCTCTGCAGGGGGCAGAGGCTTCTGGCGTACCTGGCCGGCTGGCCGCAGGTTGCCGCGGGCCCTCGGCGTGGGCACAGGGGGGCGGTGAGGGGGTGGGGGGGCGTCCGCACAGCAGGGGTCCATGCCTCCCGATGAGGGGCTGGCGTCCTGGTGTGGGGTGGTGGTGGGGGGCCGTGTGGGGTTCCTCTCCAGCCGCGGAGCCTCACCTGCCCAGGTGAGTGGGGGAGGTGGGCCGGCTTGTCCTGGTGGGGACGTCTCAGCAGCGGCTGCACACTGCAGTCACCGCAGAGCTTCCGCCATGCCCGGTGGGGACCCGCTCCACCCCGCGGGTCTGGGGAGGCCCTGCACCCGGAGTCTGGTCCGAGGCGGCTCCGAGTGCAGTCCTGTGGGGGTCCGTGTTCCCTCCACGCCCAGTGTCCAGGGCACGCCGCTGCTGGGCGGGCAGCGGGCCTCTTCGTCCTGACAACTCGGTGGCTCTGACGTGTCCGCTAAGGCACAGCCTCTTCCTCTTTTTTAACAAGAGGAGAGTGGCTGGGATGTGGGTTGGTGTGGGGCCGCGAGCCGCCTCCGCGGCCCCTCTAAACGGAGACCCTGGTCCGAGTGGCCCTGGGACTCGTGTCCAGAGCCTCCCAGGCCACAGGACCAGAGCAGACGGTGGAGCCGAGCCCAGATGCCTGTCGGCCTGGGCCACTCGGAGCGACGTCTCCTCTGACTTGGCCTCGAAGGGCTGTTGCTCTAAAGAAAAAAGGATTAACCCAGAGCCGAAGCACCCCGAGGAGTGCTGAGAAGGGCTTCGGCAGAGCCCAGAAATGCCAGCGCTGGCCTCCCCCGGGGGCTGGTTCAGCGTCCGTTTCAGTGCTAGGCGAGGTGTGGCCTCGGAAGGGGTCCCCTGGCTGGCCCCACGGCCACTGGCCCTTTGCTGGCCTCGTTTTTCCTTTGACCTCTGCTGTTTGAGCCAAGTGTCGTCAGATGCACGCTTTCTTATTCAGAGGGCCAGCCGTCTCCCGGCTCAGAGGGGCTGCCTTGGGCTGGGGGCCCTTCAGATTTGTCCCCAACTCTGCTTGGGCAGTTTAGCAACCGCTTGCGGAGAGATGCTAAATTAATTAAAGAGGCAGTGGTGATTTGGAACAAGGAAGATCATTGAAAATCAGCTTTTAACTGAAAAATGAAATGCACCTCGCCAACATCAGAGGGTGGACTTGGAGCGCCGATGGTTCATTAGCATAGCGTTTGGCTGCGGAGACTCACAGGGTCTGAGGCAGCCCGTCAGGGAACGAGGAGAAACTTCCAGCGGATTTTCATCTGCACAGTGAGGCTGGGTGATGGACACACACACTCCTCGGAGGCCGGTGCCGAGCAGCCCGGGGCCCCGGGCTCTGCGCCAGGCCCCGAAGGGAGCCGGACACGCCGCCGCGGAGCCGGCCGCCTTGGCGCGGCAGTTGCTCCGAGCTGACGACGGCGGGGGAGCGTAAGCTCTGTCCTCGCTCCCTGTCCCTGGCGGCGGGACGTCGGCCTGGAACGACTCGAGACCCGCGTGGCCCGAGAAACGAGCGCAAGCTTTGCCAGCCCCCTCTTCCAGTCCCCGTCCCCACGCGGCCCCCGCCCCGAAAAGCCCTGCTCCTTCCCCTCGCCCTGTCTCTGCGAACGTGCCGTTCCTCCCTCACGTCGCCGTGTGCGCCCGAGTTCCGCCCGCCCCCCAGGGGTCCTCGCTGAGGGTCCCTGTGCGCACGCACGAGTCACGGAGCTCCTGCGCCTCTGTCTCTTGCCACTCTGTCTGGGGCACAGGGCCCAGGCCTCCGGGGGGACCGATGGTGGGTCGAAGAATCCGTTTTCCCCCTGCAGGAGCGCATGGGGCCCGGCCCCGCAGGAAATGCGCCCGCTGAGGGTCACTTCAGGCGCGTCACAGGCAGGAGCCCCAGTGTGCTGGAGGGAGGGGCCGACCCCACCTGGAGCCTGTCCGGGCCACAGGAATGAACGCACGGGTCAGCTGGCCTTTGAGCCAGTGTGAAGATAGGAAGGCGCCCGGAGGCCTCTGTTGCACCCCGTCTTTCCCGATGAGCACACAGGCTCAGGGAGGAGAAGGGGCATGCTGGGGGTCACGTTCAGTGCCAGCTCTGGGGCCAGGGCGCCCCGGCCGCTCGGCAGGCTCCCTGCAGGGTGCTCCCGGTGGCGGTCAGGTCAGCCTCCCTCACAGACGGTCCTGGGCTCCGAGGCCATGTGGCCCTCAGTGCAGGACGAAGCCCCTCAGCAGGTGGCAGGGAGGTGAATGTGTGGTTGGCTCAGGCGGCTCGGGGGACGTGTGGCTCGGTGTCCCCGCCGAAGTGCAGGGCTCCGGGTCCTCGCCTTCGGGGACCTTCCTGTCCCCGAGGGGGCCCGTCAGTCAGCTGGGAGCGGCGGAGCGACCCCCAGAGCACGCATGAGAGGGGCGAGGAGACCCCGAGACACCAGGACCGGCTCCGCAGGGTCGTCAGAGGGGTGGGGGGTGCGGTGCCAGGCGCCGGGGCGGCGCGGGTCTGTGGTGGCAAGGAGCCACACGGGACGCGGACTGCAGAGGGCTCACCGTCAGCCGCACACGACCCGACACCCCGGTCCCGGAGGCTCGCGGCCTGCTCCTCCCCTTAGGGCCTGGGGAAGCTTCAGGAACCCGACGGGGACAGTTCTGGGCCGTGCTGCTCCTTTGCCGTTGACCCGGGGGAGAGACGGCCGCACCTGGTGTCCTCGGACGCTCCGCCCACCGCGGACCCAGTCGAATCCCCCGTGCTGCTCAGGTAAGTCGCAAATGCAAACATCCCTGTCTCTCCAGACCGCCGGCTGGTACCGCCACAGACGAGAAGTGTAATCGCATTAGGGACGACTGTGCTGCCATGGCCGTTAGTTAATGGAGTAGGTTATAATTTTACACTCGAAAATATCAGCATCCATCCAAAATGAGTACATTAAAAGCAATTAGCGTAGATTATGGATTTGAAATGAAGAAGGAAATATATTAATATGTCTAATTACTATGTTAATTAGACATCGGTGCCATAGTATTTTATACCTAAATGCTAATGCTGCCGGAGCTGTAATTATTATTATTATTATTATTTTTGGAGTGCAAAATGAATCCCTGCTACTCTGCTCAAAGTAAACAGCAGACATGGGGCCCACCCTGGGGGTCCATGCCTTCAGCTGCCTGCCGCCTCCCGGAGGCCAAGCGACCCGGAAGGCTCCGGCGCAGGCACACGACTCGGCCACTTGTGAGCAGCTGCTGGAGTGTGACAGAGGCGCGGGCCGCGCGGAAGGAGCGAGGCGTCGGGGCCTCCACCTTCGCGCCGGGTGCGAGGTATGTTTCACCGCCTGTGGCTTCCCGGGCCCAGGGCTGCTCCAGCGCGTTGGGGATGGGCCGGCAGGAGTTCCCCGGGCCACAGTTCGCGGAGAAGGGCCGTGTTGGGCTCGGCGGCAGAGTCTGAGGTCACTGTGGTGGCCTTGGGTTAGCATGACCGGGTGGAGGTTATGCCCCGGACTTCCCCGACTTAAACCCGACAGTCCTGTGTGCCGGGAACGCGTCCCCAGAAAACCAGGTCCCCGCCTGCCTGGTGGGTTCCGGGCGCGCCACCTTGACCGAGCCCTGGGGCGGCCGGCAGCACTGAGCACGCCGCCCGCCGGGAGGCACTTCCGACCGTGGCTCACGCTTCTCGCCCTCGCTGTCCAGCGCCTGCCCGGGCGGCTGTCCTTTCTCAGGGAGGGACTCAGGTGCCACTCAGGCCGGTTTCCATGCGGGCTGCGGCCATCCCCCCCCCCCCTTCTGCCAGTGCCGCTCAGGCGGCTTCGCCCACGCCGTTCCGTCTCGATGTCTGCGTCCTTCTGGTGTCTGACGGGGACACGGGGCTGTCCAGGACCCCAGAACTTACCTACGTGCATGGTTGTTAAGCTCCCATAAGCAGGGCGGTCCTTTGCTTCGTTGCTGGCTTTCGAGGGACAAGTTCGGGCAAATGCGGGTTAAACATCTGGTGGGCGGGAGCGAACCGGCGTGCGGGAGCCAAGGTGCAGCCCGCGAGCGCGCGCCCCGCCCGGCGCCGGGTGACGGCGGCCGCTGGGACCCGCGTGCCGATCTCGGGGAGCCGGTGCGCAGCCCGCGAGCGCGCGCCCCGCCCGGCGCCCGGTGACGGCTGCCGCTGGGACCCGCGTGCCGATCTCGACGGGGCGGCATTCGCTTACCTGAAGGAAGAGTCCGATGCTCCTCTGCAAGTCTTAAATTTGGCAGATTCCGGCATTTGAAGGCAGACTGTCTTTTAAATTGGTTCCGACTCATTGAACCACGCTTTAGAGAACAGGCCTTTAGCCGATTACACGCGCAGCGTCGAAGCTCCTGAAGCAGCGAGCGCTGCGTGCTGTGGGCGCGATGCTGAAACGGAGACGGGCTTTCGAGGCGTGGTGAAGGGAACCGCTGCGGCGTGCGAGCCGAGCCGTCCGCGGCCGGCACCCCCATCACACCGCGGGGCCACGCAGCGACTGCAAAGCACCGTCACGTGGAAGACGAAGGCTCCCCGAGAGCGCGGAAGCACTTCGAGTTAACTTTGCACTCTGCTCTTGAAGCCGATTAGTAGGAAACGTGATGAAATGTGATCCTTGCGGAACAGCTGAGCCGGGAGGCTGGCCCAGGGGCCTGCGGCTGTCACTGCCGGGGACGGAGCCTTCCGTGAGGCGCATCCGAGCGCACGACGCGCCTTCCCCAGCGGGCGCTTCACTGCTCGGCGTGAGCCCCGGCCCAGGCGGGGCCGCCGGCTCTGGGCAGAGGGCCGGCGTCACGCTACGTCGTCATCGCGGCTGTCTTTTGGGGGCCGTGGAGACGCAGCAGTCGCTCCCGATGTCCCCGGGGTGGCAGGGGCGGTCCCCCAGAGTCCTGGGGTACCGCGTCTGTGGCAGGGGCTGTCTCTGGTTCCCCGGAGTGGGCACGGGAATAGTGTACCCCTCAGCGCCTGTCCCCCGCCCCACCTCTGCTGACGGTGGCACCCTCATAATGACACACCTTGGCCAACAACCTCACCATTTGGGCACCGAGGACGTGTCCCTCCCCAAAGTCTGAGAAAGGAACCATGTCCTATGTCCGAATACAGGGTGTGGCTTCTGACCCCGCCGCTGGGCACTGTGGCTCGCCGCGGGAAAATCGTGCTTGTGCGTGTCAATTACGAGAACTGTCCGTGGAGGGCTGCCCACTGGCCTGGCTTCCCGTGGCGCAAGTGACAAGGGCTGAGCCCCCAACACGGCCAGCGGTGCGGGCCGGCTCGGAGGCGCTGGGCTGGACGGGATCCCTGCTGGGCACTTGGCCGAGGGCCACGCCACGTGTCTGCTCCAGCAGCGGGCCCTGCGCCCAGGCCCCCGGCAGACCGAGCCGCTGCCCGGCTTCTCGCCTGCTTCGTGGTGGGCGGGGGAGCCCCGTGGGGTGGCCGGGGTTTCATGAAAGGGAGGTCCCGAGCTGAGGAAGACAGGCCTCTCACACGAGTAGCTTGGATACACTGGGCTAATAAATCGACGGTTAAAAGTGTGCGAGCTCATCACGCAGGCTGAGCCGGCGAGGGCCGAATCGGTTACTCGCCCGTGGAACTGAGGTGGGCCAGTCGCCGTGTCCTTGAAGACACCAAGGCAGCCCGCCCCGGCCCGTGCCTCCTCTCTCCTGGTTTTCCCAGGTCGTCACGTTGGGTAGAAGGAGGTCTCACGTCACGTGGCGTTAGCGAGACGGGACGCAGTGGCAGGCGATTGGAAGTGACTCGCGCTGGACCCCGCGGTCGGCGGGCTCCGGATTCTTGATCCGGACCCCAGGTCTCCCCCTGGCAGGAGCTGGCTGTTCTCCCCAGGACATCGTCATTCGGGGTGGCGAGGGAGGCCCGCTCGCTGGAGACCTTCGGCTGAATCTCTGGTTCACCTCCTGCTCTGTGACCGGGCACTGGCCACGTGACATTGCACGGCCTCCGTATCTGGACAGGACAGGTGGTCTGTGGTCTCGGACACACACGTGGTACCGGACAGCGGGTCCACTCGCTTTTATCTTTGAATTCAGCTCCGTTAAGCCCAGTGAAGTCCGTCTTATTTCCCAGTGCTCGGCGAAGCATCTCTGGGCGCTTGGCCCAAAGTGGGGCTCTTTGGCGGTAAGTGACAGACCCCCCTCTCTCAGCAGCAAGGAGAAAATGTGCCTGCACAGAGAGCTGAAAAGCCCGGTGAGTCCGGCCTCTGCTGCTGGCCTCGCCCCCGGGTGTCCTCTGCTTCCGTCGGCGTTGCCATGGCTCCTGTCGGTCCCTGTGGGCAGCTCCACGTGGGCCGAGTCTGCCTATGAAATTCCGGTAGGAACAGAGAGCGTCTCCTCTCGATGCTTCCAAATTGGGGTGCTGGGTTGTCTGTAACTGGATGACCTTGGGTCGCGTGGCCAGGCCTACACCGACCCCTGTGGCCCCAGCAAGGGAGTTTGGGTTTGCCAGGCCCGGGTCATGTGCCTACCCTGACTCGTGGGGGGCCAGGGGCATGAGGTCAACCCCCGGCCAAACACACAGACGGAGAGCGAGCAGCGGGCGGCTTCCAGGAGCGGTCGGGGTGCTGTTTCTGGAGGACGCACGGTCAGCTCTCAGTGTGAAGACAGCCGTCGTTCGCGGTGCTCATGGACGTCTGTGACATCGTTGAATGCGGAACCCACCGCGTCTGCCGGCTTCTCCAGAGACACAGGACCTACGGAGAGTCACATGTGTGTGGAGCCAGTTCAGTGATAACCGAGGCGTCGATTCCGGTCCTCAGCCAGCAGGCTCAGGGCCCCAGAGGCGCCGATGCTTCCGTCCAAGGTCAAGGGCAGGAGAACACCAAGTTCCGGCTCCAGGCGGTGAGGCGGGAGCCCTCGTTCTCGTGGGTGGGTCGGCCCTTCTGCTCTCCTGGAGCCTCCACTGGTCGGGCGAGGCCCACCGCACGGGAGGGCGGCCGGCTTCCCTCGGTCCCCTGCCTCCGGTGCCGCGCTCCCCCGGGGACGCCTCGCGACAGCCCTGGAATCGTGCTGACCACGCCGGGGCCCCCGTGGCCCCGTCGGGCGGGCGGGTGAAACTGCCCATCGCGGCACGCTGGCGCGTCCCCGTTAGGCGACCTGGCAGATCCACTCTGACTTCTGGGCCACCCCTGTATGACGACCTGTTTAGGTGGAGCACGGTCCGTTTTCCCAGCCGACCCATGGTAATGGCCGACTTACGCCTCGCCTCCGAGAGGGGAGAGATTTGTGGCGCCGTCGCCTGCCTGGGCGTGTGGCCGTGCGAGTGTTGAGGCCGACGAGAGGTGACCGTCGTCTCTCACCGGGAGGCGCCCGTCCAATGCCCCAGTTCGCGGCACCTTTCGCAGTGTCTTCTACACCCGCCAAGAGCTCAGGATCGCTGGCGGGCTCCGGCCGGCTTCTCATGACATCCGTGCCCTTCCCAAAGGCGACAGTAGCCATGCGGTTGTCAACTAAGGGAGGTGCAGGCATGACCTGGACGCTCGCCCGTCGCGGTGGGGCCAGGTTCGGCCACGCAGGGGCCAGGGGCCAGGGCGTCGCAAGCCGGCGGTGCTGGGCGCAGACCCGCGGGGCGGGGCTGGCTGGCAGGAGCTCCTCCGTGACGTCACGCTCCGTGGGCCCAGCCCGCCTAGGCGTGAAGGCTCTCCCGGAGCCACTCGGCCTAACCTGCAGAAGCTAAAGTGAGCAATGCGCCTGTGATGTCCCTCGCCTCTTCACACCTCGTCGCGGTCCACCTGCCCGGAGCCGCCCATCCTCTGACCTTCGTGCTTTGCCTTCGCTCCAGTGCCGGGCTGCACAGTGTGCCCCTACCCCAACCCACGTCCACGGACGTGACTAAGACGAAGCCACACCGGGTCAGGCTGTCCCCTAGGGCGTGCCCTAGATCCAGCGGCCCGCGTCCTCGCGAGAAGATGAGAAGACCCAGAGAATCGTGCGATGCCAGAGGCGGAGGGCGGAGAGAAGCGGCCACAAGCCAAGGAGGGGCCTCTGCGGTCTTGAGGGCCGGGGAGGAGCGAGGGCCGGGGAGGGGCGAGGGCCGGGGAGGGGCGAGGGCCGGGGAGGGGCGCAGGCCGGGGAGGGGGTGGGCGGGGTCTCCCTCGGCAGCCCCGGCGACCCCTCGATTTGGGGCTTTCCGAGTGGCAAGAGAACAGACCTCTCGTTTGAAGCCACCAAGCCCAAGGTACTTCGTCAGCAACCTCAGAAAGCGAACGCACTGCCGGGCTCGCCCCGGAGGGCACCCGCGGGAGCGGCCGTCCCTCCGCCGGTCCCCGCAGCCTCCCACGCGCGCCTCTCGCCCCAGCGACGGGGGGGGGGGGAGGCATGACCTGGGGGGCAGGCCCCGTGCGGCGAGTCTGCCTCCGCCTGGCACGACCGCCCACCGCCCACGGCGCGAAGTGTTGAACTGACAGAGCTTTCCAGTTTGCAAGCTTTCCTAGTTTTAATTAACTGTTTGGCACGCAGCATGTTTTCTAATGCTCTCAATTACCACGTGTGATTATTTAAATATGAATTTTAGAAAAATCAAGTGACGAGTTTTTTTGGCAGAAATAGCCTGAAAACCCCAAACCTGCCGCGAGTGTGGTGTGTCCCCACAGGCCCGAGCCTCCCAGGCCAGAGCGGGTAGAGCCGTGGCGGGCTGCAGGGTGGGGGGCGAGGTCACAGGACTGACACCCGGGGTCGGGTGTGCCGGGCGCAGGGACGTAAATCCTGTGTCCATCAAGCCCCTCCCCGGGGGCACACTGGGGGGCAGGCGGGATTCCCGTGGATTTCGATGCCGCTCGGGACCACGCCGGTCACCTCTGGGCATGAATTTAGGAAAGCGATTCCCGTCTGGGGCACGGCCGTCCCTGCGTCTTCCGACCTTTGCCTGGGCGTCTCCCACGTGCCGGGTGGTGTGGGCACTGAGGATACGGGGTGGCCAGCCAGGCTCCGGCCCTCAGGCTCCTGCCTGCGGGGTGCTGGGCAAGGTGGCGCTTCTCCGCACAGCGATGGCGACGATCAGGAAGGAGGTTCTGAACTCAGTACGGCCCCCCTCACCTGCTCTTCTGAGACCGTCGTGAAAACGAGTGATTACCAGGACACCTATAACATGGGAGACAATGCGGATCCTGTTGAGAATTCGCGGGAACGTGATCTTCATTCGCCACAGATCACGTTCTGAGTCCTCCTCCTCCTGTTTGTGTGTGTGTGTGTGTGTGTGTGTGTGTGTGTGACGAGCACTCAGCAGGGATGTCCTTTCAGATCAGAGGACTTGGTGTGGAGACCAGCGTCCCCCTTCCCGGGAGCTGAGCGGAGGGGGCACCAGAAGCCCAGCGTCCCGGGAGCCGTCTGTGGTCCCGCCGCCGGTCCCTGCCCGCGGCCTCGGGGGGCCCGCCTGGGAGGGACGGGGGTGAGCCCTGCGGGCCTGTGGCTCCCGCGCTCGCTGGCTGTCCTCTTCCGATGCTTCATCCCCGGCGAGCTTCCGAAGCTCCCTGGTGAGGCCCCTCATCATTTGTCTTGTCCCTGGAAAGGCCACGTCTGGGGAAGGGGGTGGCAGCCCACGTGGCCTGGGACCCTGACCCCAGGGAGGAGGGGCCGTGCCGTGGCCTGAAGCTCAGCTCTCCATCCCTTGGGGGAGCCCCGTTAATGTGCTGGGGACCCTGGCCTCACACCACTTCCCGGGCTCCCTTTGGCAGATGTGTCCGCGAGCAGGTGCTGTCCCCCGAGATCTGAATCACAAGGCAAAAGGCAGCTTTCTTCTAAGCGCCGGCATCGGTTAAAGAATAATTCTCGGCAGGTGACTTTCTAAATCAGGTGTTGCATTTTCGGGCCTCACCAAACAAGGTGACCGAGGCCGGCAGTGGCCACGTCGCCCTGCTGTGCGGGGTCGCTGCCCCTCCTCGAGGCAGGCGCTGCGGGCGTGACTGGGAGAGCACACGCCGGCCTCGGGGGCGCACCGGGCGCCGGGCGCGGTACGTGTGGGTGCTCACGGATCACTGGCGCTCTCCTGTGCTGCGGTGGCATGTTGGGGGGGTACGTCCCCCTCACTCCGCCAGGCCAGTCGACCAGGCTCCTCTTCCGGAGCGGGCACCAGGCCAGGGCGTTGGGTCAGAGACGGCGGCTCTCCCCAGGGAGAGGCTCTTTCTCCAAACGAGGCTGTCAGTCAGTCTGACAGCCACTCAGCCGAGCTGGCGGGGCGGCAGGTCGCGCCAATCCATCCGGGCAGCCGCTTCCCGCCGCGGCCGGTGCAGGTGTGGAGGGTGGCCAGGAGACCTGTGGCTGGCTCTGCTCCTGGCACCTCAGCGCCCCCGGCCTGATTGCGTGGGTGGCTCTAGAAAAGGCAGCCACAGGCCTGGGGTCTCAGCGAGAGCCGGGCACCAGGCATCCAGGCAGGCACCCAACCTGGTCACCCCTCCCGTCTGATGGAGCCTCATGGCACCACCGCCTTCTGCCTCCCCATCGTCCTCCCTGCGACCTCCCTGCGTGGAGCACGGGATGCGCCGCGCCCAGCCCGCTGCAGCCCGGGCGCTCTCCGTGGTGCTGACCGGCCGCCGCCTCGCCCTGGGCTTCTCGAGGCCCCCGCGCTGTGACTCTGGGCTGTGCGCCATGGATCCCAGACCCGCTGCGGCGGTGGTGACGCCAGCTCCCGGTTACAGGGGCTCACGGCCTCCCCGTCCTCGCCTCGGTCTCGAGGTGCCGGGGCTGTGGCTGGGGTGGCCAGGCGGGGTCGGAGCCTGGGGCTCCCTTGCTGCAGCATCAGGCTTCACTTCACTTGTGTTTGAAGCCGACAGCGCCGCCTGCGCGCCCCGATCTTGATCCCCACTCAGCACGCCTGAGCCCAACCCCCCAGTGCCCTCCCCAGCCCCCGGGGCCCCTGATCCGCTGGCTCGCGCCCTGCGGCTCCCCGCCCGTCCGCCCACCTCCCCCCTCTGGCTCTCCCCTCACGCCCGCCCCAGCTGCTCGTTTGTTATCTGTGCCCTGGTCGAGGGCCTCCCCGCCCTTCCCGCCTCTTCCTTTCTTTAGTTCAAGCTCCAGATCTGACACCGAAGCTTCCCAGAATGCACTTGGATATTGGTCTGCAGAACCGGCTTGGCTTTTATTACATTAGGCTTCCGCCTAATTGCTGCTTCATACCTCTGCTCCATTCCGCATCCGCAGCCAGCCCTCCAACAGGCAGAACTTCAGTGACTCGCTGTCTCTGAACCTTCACGTAAGCTAGAATCCCAGGAGCCTCGTGGGTTCCCACCCCAGACAAGGTGCCTTCGGGGTAAACAGCAGGAGCTCCCCTCCTGCCCCCTGGTCAGCTGGGTTCTGACGGGGACGCAGGGAGGCAGAACTGGGAGGCGACTGAACAAGAGCTCATGCTGTGCGGACCTGCAGGCTGCTCGCGAGAGTCACAGAGCCCAGGACCCCTGCCGGCCACCACGCGTGTGGCACGCTCTGGGTGTCTTGAGGCCGATGACGTTTCTCACATCCCCCCCCCACCTTCATCTCATTATTTGGGAACCCAAGAGGTCAGATCAAAAGTGTCCCGCAATTTCCAGTTTTCTACAGAGAATTTTTCCTCTCCCTGGAATCCATCTCCTCCTCCCCCGCCCTCCCATCTGATGGGCCCCCTACCCTCCTTTGAAGCCCAGACTCACAGCACCTTGTCCAGAGCCCTCGCCAGCCTCCCCATTACACTTGGAGCCCCAGGCAGGAAGCGCCACGTCCCCCGCTGGGAGGAGGGGGCTGTCTCGCTGCAGAGAAGCAGGCATCGTGCTCTCCGGTGCCCAAGGATTCTGTGTAAACAGTTCCTTTTTCTTGTTAATCCCTAAGTCTTAGATGAGTGGGGATACGAAGCTCCACACAAATAAAGCCAGAAGCATCTTTCTTAATTAAATTTGAAATGCTCGTAATTATCCACATTATTAAAGCAAATTGAATGTACCTTATGTCGCTGGCAGGATGGTGTTTGGAGGCCGACGCCTCCTCACTCACAGCGGTTTAAGTCACGGTTTAAGTCACATCCACGCGCAGCCCGAGTGACAGCACCGGCGCTCGCCGTGCACGGGGGCCCCCTTCACAGGGAGCTTGGTCCCCGTTTGACGCACAGCGGCACTCGCAGGACCCGATGCTCCCCCTGAGCCGGGGCCGGGGAGCCGTGGTTTGGGTCAGCGGCGGGTGGGCTTCCGCGGGGTCTGAGCAGCACTGCCGGGCGCTGTTTGCTGCGTGTGTCGCACTCGGCCTCTGCCAGCGTCGTGGTCAGGGCGGAGGAGCTGCAGCCGGACACGGTCGCCGGGGGCAGGTCTGGGGCCTGCGCTGCGCCGCCAAACACCTTCCTGGTCTCTGTCACCCGGAGGCAGGTGCGAGGACGCAAAGCCTTAAACTTCAGAGGCCAAGCCCCATGGGACGGCTGGCGGCCGGCACTCGCGAGTGTCGTTTCGGCTCATTCGGGCCTTTCCAATTCCACAGGAGGTTTTTTTTGTTCTTTAATAAACAACAATTTTTATTATTCCCCTTTATGCCAAAGGGAATTAGAAAGCTGAGATTGTTCTGATAGTACTTATTTGTTTGCTGTTTTAATTTACCAAACCTGGATTCCCTGGATCCTCACTTCGTTTTTTCAATGTGTGTGCATGTGTGTGCACAAACGTATATGTACGCATGTGTGCACGCCTGTGTCGATGCATGTGTGCGCATGTATGTGTGTGCACGTGTGTTTGCATGTGTGTGTATAGTTATCTAAGGGGCTCATAAACATCAACATATTTCTGGTAAAATATTTCTCAAATCATTTTGGTGTCAGTAAATTTCATGTTTTCTTTATATATAAAACACTGGCAAATTTTGAATTAAATTAAAGAACCAAACTGGTATCTTTTTAGCGTTCCGGTGTCTTCTCAGGGTCAAGCGGCAGTCAGCTGTGGGAACTCGGTATCTGACAAATAAAAGAGAACCTGGGACGTCTGCGGCTTTCGAGAGGCGCGGAATGAACTCACGCCTCCTCTGAGCTCAGCACCTCGATTCCGGTGTGTTATGCCGAAGCGCGACTTTTTCCAGCTCGGCTCCGGTTTGGGGCAGAGGTCTCCAGGGCCCGTGACACTGGGAGTCAGTGCGAACGGAGAAGTGAGTCCCCAGGCCCCGGGGTCCCCCTCCTCAGCGGTGCCCTGGCCTGGCCCTGCCCCCCTCGCTCGTGCCTCCCCGGCTGTTTCTGCAGACACCCGGCCGCCTCGGCCCATGGCCGCCTCGCGGAGGGCTGGTGGGACGTAAGGCCAGGGGAGCCCGAAGCCCTCCTGTCTCTGGCGTAGCTTCAGCGTGTGGGAGGAGGGGGTCACCTGGGTCAGCTCATGAGACACCCCGAGCCGGAGGGGAGACCGGGGGCTCCTGGGGAGGACGCCCGGCTGCGGCCCCCGGACACCGCGTGGAAGCGTGAGGCATGGAGAAGGTCGGCTTTGGGTGCCTCTGGGGAGATGAGGGGGCGGTCTGGGGTCCCCAGCCTCGTGTCCCAGAGAAGACAGGGAGCAGCAGGAGCCACCGCCTCCCAGAGCCCTCAGCACTGGGAAGAGCGACGAGCCCCGCTGTCCTGCTGCGGCGGGCTGTAACGTGTCCCCCAGGACGTGCTCAAGTCCCACGCCCTGGGAGTCAGAATGTGATCTCAGCTGGAAACTGAGTCTTCGTGGGCGTAGTTACTACGAGGCCGTCTGATTCGGGGCCGGAATCCCGTGACTGCTGCTCTCAGGAGGAGAGATGAGAACACACAGAGAGAACAGACGCAGGGACGGGGGGGGGGGCGCAGAGGACAGCAGGGCGCTGACCTCGGCGAGGTCTGCGGGCTCAGCGCCTCAGTCCCTGCTGACTCGGCCACACGGGGCTGGAGCTCCGAGCCGGGACGGGGCGTGCGCGGGGCAGGGGCTGCGTGGACACCCCCGTGCGCACACGCTGCTGCCCCCCCTCGAGCTTCCCGCCGTCCCGTTCACAGTGACCGTGCTGCTCATGCAGGTGATGGCCCGGGCGGAAAGCGCCGGGCTCAGAACTCAGAGGCGGGTGTGGCAGCCGCCACTCACAGCCACCTCCCAGCTGCGGGGCCGGGGGCCAGCCCCTTCCTCCTCCAGGCCTCAACGTCCTCACCTGGGTGCTGAGCAGGCGCCTCGTGAGGTGAGGATGCCCGCGCCAGTGTGCGCTTCACGGTGAGCACCCGCGAGGGGCTCGCTCGCCACCCTTGCTCCCTCTGCCCGTGCTGTGGTGTTGATGGTGATGTCCCGAGCCCCGCAGCCTGGATTTAGCCTGTTCACAAACGTGTGGGAGCTGATGCCCCCGAGAACGGTCCAGCGCTCCCTGGGGGGCCAGCCTGGACCACTCTGACCAGCCGGCAGGGCGCTTCTCCTGCACCCCGTGGCCCCCACCGCCATCCCCTTCACGCCTCCCGAGCTTGGTTTGCACAGTGACGGATTTATCTTGTTCACGCCTCTCTTGGTGACAGTCGTTAATGAAGACATTTCGAGGCATCTTCCAAACTTGTGAATTTTGAGACAAGAGAAACATAGCTTCACAAATCACTTACAGAAACAAATTCTGAACAGCAATTTACTTGCTCAATGAGAAGAAACCGCAACGGGTGGCCTCGCTGCTGGGGCGTGATCCCCCCCCCCCCCCCCCGCCGCCCCCGACCCCGTCCCACCCTGCCCGGATGGAGGCTGCGCCTCGCGCCCCGAAGGCTCAGGACCTTATGTTTGGTGCCGGGCCGACGGCTCACTTCTGCCAGGCTTCGCTTGCTCAGGGCTCCATCCCCATTCTCCGCGGACGCCGTGGCGCGGTTGCCGGCGGCTGGCGGTCCCCACGCGGGGGCCGGTGCTGGGGAGGCCCTGAGCTGGGCTGGGACGTGAGAATGCGGCCCCCTGGGGCCCGGCCGCCTCGCGGGCACACGCAGAGGATGCGCCGGGCTCCACCCCAGGCTCCCGTGGAGACGCGCCGCGCCCCCGGCCGCTCCCGCCCTGACGAGGGCCACGCAGGTGCCCCCCTTGGTTTCCGGTACTCCGTTTCACCTGGCTCGGCCGCCCTCTGGGGAGGAGGCAGGGTCCCCGGCGCCGCACTGGGACACTGTGTGGACGGCCGCACTGCTGGGCACGTGCCCCCCCCCCCCCCCCGCAGGAGGGTCCCTGTGGAACTCAGCTGCACCCCCGGGCCCCCGGGGGCGGGGCGCCTCCCTCCTTTCTGGGTTCCGTGAACGCTCTTGACTCGCGGCCGCCTGCTTTGCTCATAGTCTCTGGCATGCGTCAGTTTACCCGCCCGTCACCACCACCTGGGAGGACAGATAGTCCCCAAACCAAGCACTGCCTTTGTGGCAGATGGGATGACGGCCCCCCCAAACGTGTCCTCACCCCAACCTCTGAAACCCGTGACTGTCACCCTCCACCGTGAGAGGGCTCTGCAGATGGGACTAAACACCTGAGCCGGGGGTGGCCCTGGACTGCGTGGGTGGCCCCCGCGTGACCATGAGGCTCCTTTCACGGGGCGGCAGGAGGCTCAAAGGCCGGTGATGCCCCGCGGTGAAGCCCCAGGCTGCTTCTGCGGGAGGAGCGCGCTTCAGGTGGAGGGGGAGCCTGGCCAGGCACGAGGCACCTCTGGAGCCTAGACGAGGCCAGGGACAGGCGGGCCAGACGCCCCGACACCGGGTTTCAGAGCTCTGCCCTCCAGGCCCGGAAGGGAGCCAGTCTGCGCATGCTTTCCGGCCTCCGAGCTCGTGGTCACTTGTTACAGCAGCGACGGGAAGCTGGTGCCGCCCCTACCCCCCACCAGGTGCTGCGCGGGGGGTGGGGATGGGGAGGGCGCTGGAGGGCTCGCTCGGGGGCACAGGGCCCAGGACTATGAAACCAGCCTCAGAGCAGGTGCCGCCCCTCACTGCCTTTGGGGCCCGGCGTCCCCCTGCATGGCGCGGTGGGGGGCCCGGCGTCCCCCGCACGGTGCGGTCGGGGGTCTTGTGTCCTCCCCCCGCACCCCTACCCAGCGGTCGGGGCGGAGCAGCCGTGACCCGTGTCGATCCAAAGTGCCAGCGAGGTGGGAGCCGAAAGGCTTTCGCTGAACTTCCTTTCATGAAGTTCTCACGGTGTGTTTACAGGAAAAACGCGGGGGGTGGCACCCCATCGTCTTTGTCAAGTGCACGGAGGCGAGAGGAGGGGCGGGGCGGGCGGAGGGGCGGGGCGGAGCCCCTTTGGGCGGCCGGCGTCGCATCGCGTCCCGGCTGCCGGGCTGGCCGCGTGGCTTTGCGTTCCCTTCGTCCTTTCTAGTTCACGTCTCGGCTCGTCCCTTACTTGTGGTCAGTGCGTTGCCTTCATTTCAGTCAATGAGATGTGAACACAGCTTCTGGAGGGTTCCGGGGGGGCGGGGCCGGCAAGGCGGCGGCCTGAGCGGCTGTCCCGCCTGGCGGCCGAGGTCCCCGGCGGCCCCGGCTCCCCGGCCTGCGAAGTGAGGGGTCGGCCGAGCGCGTCACGGGGCGCAGGGCCCCCCGGGCTCCTCCCGGGCCGCTCCGGGAGCCGCAGAGCGGCCTGCGCGTCCCCTCCGCTGCGGCAGAGATTTCCAGCCGGGGCGTCCTCGGCGCCATCCGACCTCCCGGTTTCTGTTCTCCTGAGGGAAAAAAAAAAATCAAAGACGTTTGTTTCTAAACGCGTTGATAAGCTGCCCAGCGACCACCGTCCGTCATTCCGATCGAAACCCTTAAGCTGCGCCCGGCCGATTTCTGCGGTTACCGTCACGGAGCGGCCTTTGGGGCGGGGGCCTCGGTCCCCCGGCGTCCGCGGTCGGTTTTACGTTTTCCCTGACTCTCTGCGTGGAGCGAGCCAGGCAGGATGTTGGTGCCGCACAGCGATGACGGCTCCTGCCCGCCGGGGTCCGTGGCAGATGGGCTCTCGGCGACCAAGCCCCTCGTTTGCTTTCAAGGGCGCGGTCCCCCTTTTTGGCTCATGTGGTGCCGTTGGCTCCTGAGCTGGGCTCCAGGCGAAACCTACGACCCCGTCAATACACGTTTGTTTGTTTTTAAAAGAGACTTAATGTATGGCTTCTTTAAAGATCCATGAGGTTCCGCAGCTAGATTTTCTATAAAGTGCAGACCCTGAATTCTATGTTTTTATAAGATCAGAGGGACTTATTCATCGGCTTTTTGGTGCTTTGTAGCAAGTCAATAAATGCAGTTTCTTGACTCCTAGGAGACTTTCATCCTCCATTACAGGGTAAGATTTCCTGTTGAAATAATCCAGAAATGCAGAATGCAATGACCTGGGCCGGCAGAGCTCGGGCAATTCCCCCTCTCACAAGCGAACGGTCCGTAACCCCCGCCTGAATTCCCAGCCCGAGAATCTCGTGTCCAACGCTGCAGGTCAAAGAATTGTTTTGAGTCCATTGACAGTAAGCTATAAACGGGAGGATGTAGAAATAATTGCTCGTGGCTTTGAGAAGAAGTCTGTGAAACTGTGCTGATCCAAACGAAATGAATAGGTTATGAGATGTGAGAATTATCTGCTCCAGTAAACAGAAGTGGCCGTAACTCGCCAGTCGCCCCCGAGGGGAGAGTGAGCAGCGAGCCACGCCGCAGGAGAGGAGGCGGCGGGCGGCCAGCGTGGGCAGCAGTAAAGGGGCCTTTCTTCCTTCTTTGCCCCTAAAGTGACATTGTGCTAATGATAGGAACTCAGAGCCAGCCAGTCGCCGTGGTTACTTCCAGCCTGCTCCAAAGGACGCGCGTTTAAGAGGGAGACCAGGGAGTGCCAGGTGGGGCGGGGCTGCAGGAGTCGGGGAGGCCTCTGCTCTCGGCACCTGCTGCGGGCAGGGCCTGGGGTCACACGCGCGGCGTGCCCCGTGCGCCCGCAGCAGCCACCAGCCGCACCGGAGCTGAGCAGCCAGCTCTGGTGTACGTGGCATTTCGATGTTTGTCATTATGTCAATTGCTTCACGCCCACAGAGGATCAGGGGGCACGTGGACCCGGAGCCGTGTTCGTACGGCCTGGTCCAGTGCAGAGTGTGGGTTCGACAGAAAACGGCGTTACGAATCTTTTAAAAATGTTCACGAAAATCACACAAGTAACTCAAGTTCTTCATAGAATTGGAGAAAACAAGGATATGTAGATTTTAAAAAATGAATTAAGGTCACCCATAATCTATCTAGCACCTAGTCGACCAAATATCAATGTTTTAATGTAAATATTCTTCTGGAGTTTTGATGTTTGTGGATATTGTGCTCTTCTGATAACAGGTGCACTGGACACCTGTCTCTTTTCATTGAGCTCTGACGTGTGTGAAGGATGCTAACCGTAAGTGTGCAGCTTCGCAGCCTTTGCAGGGCACAGCCGCGCGGCCACCACCCCCGCAGGCGACGAAGTTCGCCTCGCCCCGGGGGCCATGCGGGACCCCCTCAGGAGGGGCTCCGAGGGCACACGTGCGGGACGTGCGTGACAGCCAGCTGCCAGCCTGGCCTGGCGGGCTGTCCTCCTGGGCGCACAGCGCGTCCTCTTACACGAAGGACGCGTTTTTGTGTGTGATGCAGTTACCTGTTTCTCCTGTGACGTCAGAGTGCGTCGCCTGAAGATGCCTCACCATCCGTCCTCACTGGCCAGCAGGCTGCTCCGCAGGTCGTGGCCACCGTGCTCATTGGTGCCGCGACCGCCCTCCCTCACGGCTTCGGGGTGCGGCGGCGTTTCTCCTGAGCGGATGTGCTGCCGTTGCTTGCTTTCCTGCGCGCGCTCTCTCTCTCTCTCTCTTTCCTCCCTCCCTCCCTTCTTCCCTCCTTCCTTCCTTCCTTCCTTCCTTCCTTCCTTCCTTCCTTCCTTCCTTCCTTCCTTCCTTCCTATCGACCTTTCATTGCATCCACACACCCATCCACACAACTCTTTCATCCACCCATCCATCCACCCACTTATCCATCCATCAATCCATCAGCCATTCATTCATCCATCCATCCATCCGTCCATCCGTCCATCCATCCATCCATCCATCCATCTCACCTCTTTACAATGCTCTGACACAATATCTCTAGCACCGTATCTATTGATGATATTGAAGGGACAATAATGGGCATCCTGAACCCGGAGGGAAATGTTCACCGTTTTAATATCAAGCATGCGACTAGCTGTAGGGTCCCCCCCACACCCCAGTAGTCTCTGTCATACATAAAAGGCTCTTTGCAATCCTAGTTTTTTGAGCATTTTAATCATGAACAGGTACTGAATGCTATCAAATAGTTTTCTTCATCTAGTGAGCTAATCCTATGGCTTTGTCCTTCCGTCTGTTAACATGGTAAATCGCATTTATTGGTATTTAAAGATTAACTTAACACTTGAATTCCTGGAGTAAACCCCATTTGGCTGTGATATATTATCTTTTACCCTCCTTGGATTGGTTCGTGAGGACATCGGGCCATAATTTTCTTTTTTTCATAATGTCTTTGTCGCTTCTTGGTGTCGGCATCTTGCTGCACTCATGAAATTAATTGTCACCTGTTGTCCTTTATTCTCTTCTCTGAAAGAGGTTTTTTTTTTTTTTTTTTTTTTTTTTCCAGCTAGATGTTGTCGTTTTTAGAGGTCTGGAGAAAGTAATTAGTGAATCTACCTGGGACCTAGTTTTCTTAATGGGAGGGTTTCTCACAGTTGATTCAGTTTTTAAAAAACACATACAAGGCTATTTACATTTCCTGTTTTTCCTCACGCCAGGTTTTTAGGTTACGTTCTTCAAAAAGTTGGCTCTTTTTGTCTAATTTTACAAATCCCACGGCACGGAACCGCCCCAGTACCTTCATCGTCCCCTCGGTCTGAAGCTGCTCGGTGCTCTTTTTTGTGTGTGATAGTAGCGATTTTTCTTCTCTTTTTGCCTCACGTTCTTGTTTGGGGAGTTTTAATTTTATCAATATTTTAAAATAACATGATTTGCCTTTGATTTCCTATGTTGTAAATCTGCTTTCTATTTCATTAATCTCCACTCTCGTCTTTATTTATTTTCTTCAACTTTAATTTGTCGTTATCCTAGACCCTTGAGATGGAAGTTTAGATAATGAATGTCAATCATTTGTTCCTCTCTCCTTTCGGGATCTGCATTTAGGACTATGGATTCCCCCGTAAGCGCCATTTTAACTCCATTCTGCAGTTCTCAATATGCATGTATGTTTTCATTATGGTCCAGTTCGAGATATTTTCCTTTGTAAACTAATCTTTACCCATGGGTTATTGTTGCTTAATTTTTAAACATTCGTGTGCTTTTCTACTTTCTGTGATGTATTTTTCATTTTATGCCATTGTCATTAGAGAACCAGCTGTGTCTGATTTTAATTATGTGTCGAGACTTGTTTTGTGGCCCGGAAGGCCGATTTGTTTTGGTCAACGTCCGTGTGCATTTAAAGGAGCGCGTCATGTCGCAGCCGCGTGGAGCCACCTGCACGCGCCATCGGGCGCTGTCCGTGAACCGTCTCCTGCATCCTCACCGGCTTTTCGCTCATTTAATTCGCATCCTTTCATTTAAGCTCGAAGCATGCCTTGCCGCGTTCGTGCCCGGCGGGCCTTGCTGTCTGGGGGTCTCAGCCCCGTCGGAGCCCTGCCGCGGTCAGCCTTGTCGGCTGGCCGTTTTCCTCCAGCGCCTGCCGTGTGCCCGCCCACTGTCTTCTGGCCTGCAGGGTTTCCGCGACAAACAGCTCTGCTATAGCCCGAAGGGGGCTCCCTGCTCTGAGGACCTTTCTCTTGTGCAGCTTTGAACACTGTCTTTTTTTTTTTTCTCGAATTTTTCGTTTTAGGAAGTGTCATTACAGTGTGCTCAGAGGAGATCTCACTGAGGTGCAGTTTTGGGGACCCATGAGATTCATGAACCTGGGTGTCGGAATCTCCCTGCAGATTTAGGGAGTCGGCACCCCGTCCTGCCTCGTCCTCCTCTGGGAGTCTGGTCACGCACTGATTTGTCACCTTAGTGGCGTGCCAGAGTTTCCTAGGCTTCTCCGCTCTTCTTCATTCTTGTTTTTTTCCCTCCGACTGGATGATTTAGGGCGGCCCGTCTCCGAGTTCACAGACTCTTTCTCCTGCGCGATCTGTTCGTCTCCGATGCTCTCTGCCCCAGTTTTCACTTCAGCCTTTATGTTCCATGGCTCCAGAATTTCTCTTTGGTCTTTTTGTGATTTTTATCTTTGTTAAACTTCTCATCTTGTTCATTTGTTTTTCTGACTTTGTTGACTTATCTTTCTTTTCTTATAGCTTCTTTAAAACATCCATTTAAAATTTTTATTTGGTGAATCATAGATCTCCAATTCTCTGTGCTTGGTTACTGGAAAATCGTGTTCCTCTGGTGGTGTTAGGTTTCCTTGATTTTTCCTGTTCCTCGAAGTCTTTCACTTTGAAGAAGCACTCACCTTCTCCATCTTCAAAGACTGGCTTTGGGAGGGAGATACCTTTCATCAGCCCTGTTAGGGATTCTGAGACCCTTTCTGTGGGTATGGGCACACTCCATGTGCCCTCTTGGCTGGTAATTCTTTAAATTGCATGCCTTCTCTCAATTCTGCAAAGTCAGGCCAAGTACGGACAGCTTCCTGTTGTGGTACTAAATGCCCAAGTTCACTCATTCTCCCAATTCCACAGAGTCAGGCCAGTTTTCCTAGAGTGTTCACTAGCCATCTGCAAAGGTTGGCTCTCAGCTGCCTTGGGGACATACGTACCGAGCCAGCGTGGTGTGTGAGTGTGCGGCACACAGAGCATCGGGTGTGCCCGTGGGTCAGTTGGGAGAATCCACAGGTGAGGCTTCCGCAGTGGCTCGCGGGCTGGCTTCCTGGGGGCGTCCGTGGAGTGGTGAGGGGTTCACGTCCCTGCGACGCCCTTCGGGAGCCCTGGCCGCTGCTCTCGCAGGCCTGCACCCCAGTGTTCCGGGCAAGGTGAGAAGGAGGCGGGTCTTTGGGGCAGCACCCTGCACAGCTGGGAAGCTGGGTGCTCGCCCACATGCTCTCACTTCTCCCTGGGGGAGAAACCGTGGGACGAAGAGGCCTCTCGGCGCAGAGTTGCGCTGCCTTGGGGTACAGGGGTGATGCGCTGCCTTGGGGTACAGGGGGATGGGAGCCTGTCCCTCACTCTCGCTGGTGTGTCGGTCTTGGATTGTCTTTCCGCTCCGGTGGTGTGCGGGAGTGTCCCAGCTCGACTCCTGGGCTTCCACAGGCTCCCTCACCCTCGGGCGACTGTCGGAATCGATGTGCTTTGGGGGGAAAGACGGGAGAAAACTGCTATTTCGCTATTTTGACGATGTCGCTCGCTGCTTACTTAACCGGCCACTGACAGAGTCGTGCGAACGCCTCAGCCGTAATGGTGGGTTGGTCTGTTCTTTTAGTTCTATCAATTTTTTTTGTTTCCTTTATTTTTAAACTATATTTTAGATATATACATAAATTTAAATTGTTACGTTTGTCGAAGTCCTTTATCATGAAATGTTGCACGTTTCCCTGAGTAGTGCGGGAAGGAACATAATCTCATATATATGTAAGCAGCGAGTGACGTGCATGCATGTCGGTAAGCACACCTCTGTAACTTTATTTAAAATTCTGTATGGGTTTTAACTAACCCCCTGTGGTTGAATTTTGAGATGACTTTGTAAACACGTGTTCGCCAACCTCACACCCTTACGGTGACTCCCAGAGGAGGAAGGAGGCGACGGGTACTCGAAATGCCCTTTCACCGTCTCTCCTTCTTAGAGAACATTCGGGTTGGCTCGCGCCATCTTCGCCTTAATTTATGAGGCAGACATGGACGTCTTGTCTTCCTCCCTTACAGCGGGTCCGTCTGTCCTCCTGTCCTGCGAAGTGTCGCTGCCGCTCAGGACCGAAAGTGATGCTCGGGTGGGTGAGTGGTGCTGGGGGGCGGTGCTGGGGGGCGGTGCTCGGGTGAGGGGCAGTGCTCGGGGGGCTCGGGGTGGGGTGGGGGGTGGGGTGAGCGATGCTCGGAGGCGGGGGTGTGGGGGGCGGTGCTGAGGGGGGCGTCCTGCAACGGCCTCGTACTGCGTCCTGCCCACTGTGCCCAGGCTGAGATGCGCGTGGCCGTGCAGGGACCGTTCCCAGTCCCCTGGAGGTCCTGTCACTGACCCCCGGACCGCACGCGAAGGACCGTTCACGGTGGAATTTTGGGTGCGTTTCTTCTCCTGTTTTCCAGTGTTTCTACAGTATTAATATTCAAACCTCATGAGAAAACGTTTAACAGGATGAGCAGCATGCAGAGGACCGATCTCGAGTCGGGGCCGAGGGAGGCGTTCTCAAGCGGAGGCGTGTCTGTGTGTCTGTCGGTGGCCAGGTCTCGCTGCGGTCTCCGTGTCCGGAGACTCGGCACCCGGTGTCACGCTCCGCTCCGCCGTCAGGGCCCCCTCGTCCTCCTCACGCTCCTCGCCCTGCGGCGCCGGTGGCCGGGTCCGCGCCTCTCGCGCTAACTGGTTCAGGTACCTCATGGCAGTTGCTGGCGGTGTAGACAGTGAATCTGCCGCAGAGTCATTCTCTCCGGCTACAACGGGGCCTTCAGTGCCGCCTGCTGAGGACACCAGAAGCCTTCTGTCCCCTGCGATGGCTTCTCCGGGTCTCCACCCGCCGGCACCTCTGACGCCTTTAGCCGCCACGCTCGCTCGGAGCCGAGCGGTCACCCTCCTCTCGTCACAGAGGGCGGCCGGGCCGTCGGCAGCTCCTTCCTCCTGCAGCTGCCCCGCACCGCGTGCACCCGTCGTCCCTCCGCGTGGACATGCAGGCGGCGCCCTGCTGCGGCCGAGGCCGGGCCCTCCAGGAGGGGTCCGAGGGGTCTGCGCTCCCTGCGCCCCCCGCCGGCCGCAGGCCTCCCTTCTCTCCCCCTTTCTCAGGCCTTGCCCTCGGCTTCGGAGCCGCCCTGTGACGCGCGTCGGAGTGGACAGTCCTCCTCGTGCTCCGGCCTCGCCGCCGAACTTCTCGGACACGCCCGGTGCTCCGGCCCTCCGGGAGCCGCTCCACCTGCCCCTCCTCCTGCCGCGGACGCCGGTGCCGGGGAGTCCAGGCCGGCCGCCCGCGCTTCGCCAGCCATGTCCCCTCCCCCCCCCCGTGTCACCTCGCTCCCTCCTCCTCCGCTCCCAGGCCCCCGCCTTCGGCTGGCATCCCTCTCCCAAAGGCCCGCGAAGCCAACCCCTGCAGGCGACACCGTCCTCTCTGTGCCGAAACCTCCCGCCGTGAGCCAGGCGGAGCGCGGCTGCCGTCGCGTCTCACGTTATCCCAGAAAGCAAGAAAATGAGCAACTACGCACTTTAACCCCTGCCACAGAGAAGGGGTCACCACACGAGGACCCGTGCCTCTCGGGGCTTGTAAGTGGCCTGCCCCGCGGGGCGGGACGTGGCCCGGGGCCTGGTTCACTGGCGGCCGGCCGGCTTCGTGTCCGGGTCTGAGCGCCCCGCTGGCCACCTGCCCCGAGGCCTTGTGCTCGCAGGCTCGGCGCCTCCCTGCGCCTGCCACCGTGGCGTCACCGGGAGAGGGTCCTTCCTCAGGGAGCTGCATCTCTGCCCGGGGCACAGCCAGGTCCGGAGCCAGTACCGAAAGGCCCAGCTGTGCGCGGCTCATTCCTCAAATTTCCCACGTGGAAATCACGAGTTTTGTTTACTTTCCTCAAGAATTTCACGTTTAGCCCGAGGCTCCACTGAAGGAATTTTAAACATTCTCCGAACTCTGCAAACATGAGTTGGGAATAAAATGACCACTTGGCTTTAACTAGCACTGTCGTTTCTTAAAGCCTGTCATTAAGCAGCGGGCATGGTCCTGACTGAGAAATGCTCTCGGCCGCTGGAAGGATGCCGTTTTGTTGCACCCATCTCTCGAAGGGCACCGGTGCTTCCGGGACAGCTCGGGGCCGGGCAGAGCCCTGTTGCAACAAGCAGCATCGCGGTCCAGGGCCTCGGGGCTTGTCGGGCATTTGGCCGGGGCTGTGCTGCGTGCCGGACGCTGGTTTAGCTCACGACTTCTCGAGGGAGACGGAGCTGTTCTGTGGAGGGGACCGTGTCCCAGGGACGTCGCAGCTGCACGTGGTCAGGACACGGTGAAACAGCACAGCGGCCGTGTGCCCGGAATCGCAGGTGCTGGTCCCAGGGCCCGGGGGTCACCGTTTCTCGGGGGCGTTATCCGTGCACGTGTGGGTGGGGGTGCGCGGTCCCCACAAGGACTCCGCCGAAGGTCACGACATGGTCGCCAGGAGGGGATGCCGGGGCCACCCCGGTGCTGTGGCTGGGGGAGGGGTTTGTGGAGGGCAGAAGCCGAGCGAGGAACCGACCTGACTGGCTGGAGCTGAAGCCGCTGCCCGTGGTTGGGAGTGAGGAGACCGCCGGGAGGGGCTCACAGGGGGAGCTGGGTCAGTGTTTTGAAGGCCAGGAGGGCCCACGGTTGGGTTGGCCGTCCGTGCAGGCCGGGGATGCAGGAAAGCCGGGGGAGGGGCAATCAGTCCGAGTCTGGAGGCCTGAGAGCCAGGGCCACGGATGGTGTGAGTTCTAGTCCAAGTCCAAGCCTAGGGAACCAGGAGCACTGGTGTCCGAGGGCAGGGGAAGGTGGACGTCCCAGCTCGTCCCCGCCTCCTCCTCCTGGCCATTCTACCTGGGTCCTCAGTGGACCAGATGATGCCCACCTCGGCCACCGAGTCATACGCTAATCGTTTCCAGAAGCCCCTCACAGACGTGCCCTGGCTGCTGGACTCCCCGAGCCCGGCCAGGCTGACATAGGTGACAATCGTGGGTGGGACCCCCCGAGCACTGTATTTTGAGCGGGGCTGTCAGTCAAAGTGCAGATCACAGCACGCCAGACGCCAGCGCGTGGGAGGCGGGACGCGGGGTCTGCCATGCGGCTCTCCAGGCCACTCTGGGCGCCCGGCGGGCTGGAGCGTGAGGATCCCGCTGGCCCGGCCCTGCCTCTGGCGGGAGCCGGGACTCTGAGCATGGCGCGGTCCCAGGGGGGCCAGTGGAGCCGCTCAAACTGCCCGTGGAACCTGCAAGCTGCTGATGCCCGGGCTGACTCGGGGTTCGCTGGTCTAGGGCTCACGGTGGTGCTTGGCGACCCCCACCACATGCTGCTGGTGGGTGCAATGCGGGGGGCTGTGTGCCTGGCGTCCGGTGCCCGTCACTGGGCACAGACGGGGCCGGCGGTGGCCTTGGTACCCATGTGCTCATGGTGTCACCGGCTCCACTGTCCTTTGGCCCAGGGAGGACTGTGTTTCTTTCTGTCCCCTTGAAGTTAGGCTTGGCTGGGTGACCGGCCCCAACCAGTGGGTTGGCAGAAGTGACGTCACCTGCAGGCAGGGACGGCCCTGCTGTCCTGTGCCCGCCCTGGCCAGGCAGCCTCGGCCAGGCAGGCTTTGCCCCGGCAGTGGCCGCGACGGCGATTTCCTGTCTGGGGCGCGTGGCCCGGCTCAGCGCCGCACGCCGGGGTTCACGCAGGGGCTGCCGCTGACGGTGGCTCCGCGCCACGGACGCCCCTCACCACCCCGACAGAATCGGTAAACTGTGTTCCCCTTCCGCGGCCTCGCCTCCTGTTTGGTTTTTAAAATGTCACCCGTTGATAGATGAAGCCAGCCTTTTGATGCTAAAATGTTTTCCGTTGCCTTGTCGAGGCAACGTGCCGGAAAATGCGTGCGGTTCACGGAGCCGGGTTATTTAGTTCGTCCCTAAGAAACGAGTGCTATGTCAGGCAAAAAACCCAAAATGGTTAGAGCAAACGGGGGTCCTTTTTCGAGGAGAAAAATGCTTCTGGAAACCTGATTGATCCTCGAGTGAGATGCACGCGGCGGCTCCGTGCTCCTGACTTTCACCAAGGGAAATCTCAAGTTCAGGAGCAGGAGGAAAACACACCACTTATTTTTAAATGCATTTTTTTTTCCAAGGGAAAATTTAGCAGCTGTAATGGTTATGCTGCTTTTCGTAAGAATTTTTTTTTCAATGTAAAATACATTAGATTTATCTAAGCTTCCTACCAAGGTGAGCTCCCATTAAGCGAGCGATGATTCTCACTATATTTAATTCTTGACGAGTGAGATCTGGGCTTAGGGAAGGAAGTGTGCAGACTGTTGGGATAATGGGGAAGAATTTATTGAGTTCAGGTGTCCTAACATTTGCATCTTGTGAAATTTCTGTTCGTGCTTCAGGGAGAAACCATTTAAAAATACTAGCGAGAGCAAGCACCCTTCACAAAAATTCAATACGTATTTTAAATTTACTTTTCCTAGCTCTGAACTGCCCTGTAGGGTTGAATCATTGTCTGGCTCTTTCTCAGCAGCCAAAATTCACTTCATGAGGGGCGATGAGATTCTTCTGAAGCGTTTTGTGCGAAGGGAGGAATCCCGCAGTGCCCAGGCCCTCTGAGAGCGAGGAGAGGGTGCTGAGGGTGACGGGCGCCTGCTCCGGCGCCAGCGCCACGGTGCGGGACAGGCGAGCTCCAGAGGGGCCTCCCCCGCGGGGAGCAGCCCTCACCCTCCGCCCGAGCCGGGCACCCAGGGCGTGGCACTCGCGTCCCTGGGGCCCGCGTGTCATCTGCCCCAGCCCAGCCCTTGTCCTCAGGGAAGCTTCAAAACGCAGAGACAGCCGCGTATGGTAAGATCCTGGGGGGAGCGGGGGGGGGGGGGCGGGGGCATTGCCAAGGATACAAAGTTGCGCCAGGAAGGACCGTGGTTTTCCAAGTCAGCAGGACGCGCATGCGCACCGCGGGGACTGTCGTCCCTGCGGGCGGGGTGGGTGGTGGAGACTGGCCCGCCAGGGCCCCGGAAACCGCGGTCTGCTCCCCTCTTTTCCTGGGGGAGGGGCCCCTGCTCCCTAGCAGAGGACAAGCGCCCTGGGGGCGGGGGGGGGGTCTCGGCCCCTTGGTTTCCACGCACCGCCTGCGTGGCCCACACTGCGGTTTGGGGTGCCTGGCTCTGGGGGGCGCGGGTGACACCCCACATCCCTCCCCAGCGCGCATGCTCGGCGCGTGGAGCAGCTGCATCCTCGGGGCAGCGCCGGCATCACAGATCCGGGGCTCACGAAGCTGTGCGTCTCCCCGGCTCCTGGCAGGCGGGGGTGGGGTGGGGGCCTCCAGGGGTGAGGGGCAGACCCCTCTGCCTGGGGAGGAGCCCCGACTCGCTCCGGGAAGCCCCCGCCCCATCCTCTCTCTCCTCCCCGCAGTGGGAAGATGGAGGAGAGGGTCCCACCGGGCAGTTGGGATCAGGGGCGGAGGCCCACGCGGGGCGGGGGGGGGGCCTCTCCAGAGCTCTGTGGGCGCCCTTTGGGGCGGCACCTGGAGGCCAGGGAGTCACCATTTACATCCATGGTCCTGAGGCCCATGCCCCTTAGCAAAGACGCAGGCGGACCTTATAGTCCCCCTCCTGTGTGAGCGCCGCGCCCCTGCGGGGGACTCGGAAGGCGAGGAGCTGTGCCCGGTCCCTGCCCTGTGCCCGGTCCCCGCCCTAGGCCAGGTCCCCGCCCTGTGCCAGGCCCCCCACACCGTGCTCCCCTGAGTAGCGCTGCAGCAGGTGCCAGCCGCGCTGGGAAACCCTGGACCAGCGTCCCTCTCTGAGCAGGCACGCAAAGTCCCTCCGAAGGCAGTGTCCCGGAGCCTTCCAGAGACGAAACGTCAGACAAAGAGAGAGTGGACAATGGCCCCTGTCTTCTGGTCGCTGTTGTCTGACCAGCCCTGTAATCCCTCTGGTCGAACTGTGTGGCATCCTGGGAGGACGAAACCAGTTCGCTTGAACCGGCTCCTGTGCGGTCATAAAGCCTGTATTTACTCTGTATTCGAGCAGCAGTGCCTTTCTGCGCCCGGCCGAGGGTGGCACGTGGCAGACGGGGACGGGACTCTGACTCGCAGTCGCCTGCCTGTGAGAGCCATTCGCAGTGCAAACGGTGGAGCCCCCGGGAGCCCCAAGCTTTACGTGCGCATCCAGAGGAACTTGTGCAAAAACAGACAGCAGGAAGGGACGTAATTTGCCCAGAGTTGTCGCCCAGGCCACCAAGGCCAGGGGACTGAGAGCAGGAGGCTCTGCGGGCCAAGGCGACGGAGCGGGAAGCCAGACACCGAGGGTCCCAGTCCTCAGGCCCCGGCAGGTGCTGTCCCGAAGCGGCTGCTTTGTCTCTTGTTGACGGTCAGCTCTGCTGGGGGCGGGGCCTTGGCGGTCCTCCTTGCCAGGTCGCCCAGGAGGCCGTCATAGTGTCACACCATCACACCATCATCACAGGCGCTGCGGTCACTGACGGCGGGCAAGGCCATCGGCCGCGCGTGTTTTATGTCTGTGAAAAGTTTATAGAACTCATTTCCCCATTGTCCATCCTGGTAAAAATGGTGGACTTGATTCAATCTCAATTTATAACATTTTCAGGAAATTTGCAATGGGCGTTGTTGAGGGGCTGCGAGGGTCCCCGCCGACGCCATTTTCCCCACTCGCTGGTCTTCTTGGGTCCTGAGCGTGTGAGGCACCGGCCGGGGGACAGGGAACAGGCTCCCGTGTGCTGAGCCGGGTCCCCGCTGGCACGCCGCCTGTCTCCTCGGCACTGAGATTTGTATTCAAGGCAGGGGAAGGGAACAGTCCGGTCTGGGGACGTGCCACCAGGAGGGCAGCAGGTGCACGGGGAGGGGGAAGGAGACGCCAAACACCTGTCAGGTGACAGCGGTGACCTCTTGCTGGCCACAGAGGGACAGCCTCACCAGAAACCATGTCGTGCTTTCTGCTGGTCCCCTTCCTTCTTGGTTAATGGACAAAAGGAACAGTCCATTAACCTTGCCCCCAGGGGCACGTGGCTGTGTGACTGAGGGGGTCTGCATCTCCCCACCCCCCACCCGGAGAGTATATCGTTGGAATTGAACCCAGATAAATACGGCTTTGTTGCGCCCTGCAGGATAACGGTGACCTCCTCAGCGGCAGGTCTGTAATTCAGAGTTTCCGTATGTCTGGAAAGGGATCCTTCGCTCGCATTTTCGCTGTTCTGTTTCAGGCTGCTCGTCCGGCGCCCCCGTCCGCCGCTCTGGTGTCCTCCTTTGGGCAAGCGCATGGTTAGGTCCCTTAAGCACAGGCCGCCATCGACCTTACCGCTCTGGGGTGTGTGTTTTCCAGAACCATTTACTCTTTCCCGGTCAACCCATAACTGCAGTGGCCGAGATGAGACCCCGAGGGCAGGCTCCGCAGGCCCGCCCCGACCGCGCCCCGCCGGCCACGGACCCTCCGCGCTTCACGGCCGCGACTTGTAAAATGAGGTTATCACACTCCCTGCTCAAAGCCTGGCTGTGAGGATGAAGTGAAACAACCCGTGAACGATCCTCGGGCCACCACCGAACGGGGCGAGGACTTAGTGATAAATCCTGGGCGTCGTTATGTAAACTTAAGGTCCCCTACGATACGTGTTCTCTCTACTGGCATTTGAAAACTCAAAAAATTGGAGATAAACCCAACAGCAAACGAAATGATAACTGCCAAGTTTCCGCGTCTGGCGCCGGCGGGCTGAGGCTCGCGCCGAGCCCCGACCGGGCACATCCGGCAGGCGGGAGAAGGGGTCCCACGTTCCGTTTGAAAGCTCCGGAGAGCGGCCACGGTCTGGGGCCAGAGGGAGACGCGGAAAGCCGAGTCTGTGATCTGGGGCGGATTTTACCCCGGTGGCGACGGCGGGTCCTGCAGGTGGTGGCTCAGGCTGAGGTGAGCACGTTTTCAGTGGGCTTTGATGATGACGGATGCAGGTGTGGCCCCGAGGACAAGCGTGTGAGGGACTGAGTACCCGTCAGGCTGATAGAATAACACATAGAATGATGACCATCTCGAATGAAGCTGAAAGGAGGCAGGAAAGAGATGTGGGAACTTGGTCACGGCGTGGCGGGGGGGCCCAGGGCACACGGCTGCGCGTCCACGTCAGCCAGGTCGGCGGCTCCTACGCGTTGGTTCGGGACCTCGGAAGTCTACAACTTAAGAAAAAGGATGAACCAGAAATAGAGGAGCCCGCACAGACCAGCTTTAAGTCACCCGAATCCCTGACCGGATTAAGGTGACCTGTTATCACCAGGGATCCTATCTCAGACACCTAAACGAAGAAGGAAAGAATGTGCTTTCTGAGGGAAAAGACGTCATTAACGTCATGAAGACCCTCAGACCGTCTCTTCTGTTTTCACATGCAGAGTTTGCATTCATGAACACACACACGTGCACACGTGCACACGCACACATGCACACGCGCCCATGAAACAGCGAGGAAATGAGGGGATGATGTATAATGAAAAACCAGAAGAAGAAGATGATTACACACGGCGTCTGGGGAATAGAACGATCAGATATGAAATCAGAGCGATCAGGCACAAATTTAAGCAGCCACAGTTGATATATTTAAGCAAATATATTTTGGCCAAACCAAAGACGAGATTGAAAAAATTGACAGCCAGGAACTATTAAAAAGAACTATAAAAAGAAGAAAATGGTCATTCTGGAACTGAGAAGAACAATTGCGATGAACTCTTCCGTGGTTGAGCTTAACAGCGCACGAGACAGGTGAAGAGAGAATCAAGGAGCCTGAAGACCGGTCAGTGGAGCACATCCAGGTGAGTCATCGGGAGACAGGAGGATGGAAATGGCCCGTCCCACAGTGCTCCAACGTCAGGAGCATCTGTGCCACACACGCTGGAAAAATGACTGAATGTTGGTAGTTCCTCGTGGTTCAACATACGACATAAAATCGGGGCTCAGAAGAGTGGGAACAATGAGACACTAAATGACAAATTCAAGGAGCCCCGTAAAACTTAGGATAAACCCCCCAAAAAAAAAATCACACTTGAGCACATTATAGCGAAACGGGTGCAATCGAAGACAAACCGAAAATCTTAAAAGGAGCCAAATACAAACAACCCCATGCCCAAATAGTTCTTCCAGAGCAAGGAGATCGACAAGAATTTTCAACAAAATGAGGAAGCTCAGACAACAGCGAAGAGACGGATGTAAGGTGTCTCGGGGAAGGGGCTGCCTGCCCAGCTCCCACACGCCGCGACGCTCGCGGAGGCAGATGAAGATGTTAAGACAGACAAATCGACAGAGTCAACAGGAGAAAAATTCAAATTATTATTATACAAGCAGAAGAAAAATGATCCTACATGGAAGTTTGGGGATATAGAAAGGAATTAAGAGCAAAACGAAGAGTAAATATGTGGATACATTTAAAAGCATAATCATAATGTCTTATGAGTTTTAATACAGAGAGTCTTAAAATCTATAAATTCAATATATACAAGTTAGGGGGTAGTTAGTAGAGCTAAATCGTTCTAATTAGAAGAAAAGGTATAGCCTTAAATGCATATATTAGGAAAAATGGTAGTAATCATCAAGGAATCCAATCTTGAGAAGCAAATTATACCCAAAGAAAGTGGAAGAACGAAAATAAATCTAAGAATATGCATTGACGAACTGGAAAAAATACATATAATACAGAGATTTAACAAAGTCAGTGCTGATTCTTTGGGAAAACTCTGAAACTTGCTAAGTCTCCAGTGAGATCAGGAAATATCAGAACTGCAAAAGAGGACGTTTCAAAGATATTGCAGTCACTACAGAGATCACAGGGGGATAATCGTTACGAACAATTTTATAGAAATACATTTTAACATTTTGGTGAAATTGCCAAATTCCTGGAAATGCAAGTTAAAAAATGGACCCAAGAAAAATAGAAACAATATTTTTTATCAGAATGAAATGCTATCCCATGCTGAGATATTTTTTTGCTAATACAATTTTGGTTTAATATTAGAGAATCCGTGAATACAATACAATACATATGAATAGTTCTGAGGTGAAAACACATTTTTTTTCTGTTTAGATAATGAAGAAATCTCTTCCAAGATGTAATAATTATTCTGATAAAAATACTCAAGAAAATGGTTATTGATACACACTTAACTAACATGACAAAGCGCATGTATGTCAGTGCTACCGTCATAATAACTAAACGGAGAGGTTTTGCGGTTTAAGATGCGTGTTCATCACTGTTCAGCTTCCGGCCACAGGTGGAAGGACACATTGTTGCTTTAAGTACTGAAATAAATGCAGATTAATTGTCCACTGAGGTTGAAGCAGATGAAGTTACGCTGATCTGACTGACAAAAATGTTAAAAAGGAAACTTCCTGGTCCGCTGGCGGCCGTGGGGGACAGGTGCCCGGGCGCCTGCCGGTGGGAACGCGAGGTGTTACCACTCTGCTCTCCCATCGGCAGCTCGGCGGAAACTGCGGAGCTCGCGTCGTCCTTCTGGCCCAGCGATTTCAGCTCTAGCACTTACTGTGATGACATACTGCCAAACAGTATGACAATACAGTGTTACAAAGTTACTGCTGCAACAGTGTAACTATAAGTAGGGGAACAGCCCTAACGCTCACGCGTAGGTGACAAGCTGAACAATCCCCAACAAATCAACCACGACGTGTTTATTTCACAGCTTTAAAAAGTAAGGACGCGGTTTCTGTGAGCTGCTGTGGAGCGGTCTCCAGGGCATATTATTAAGTAGGAAAGAAAGCCACCGCGGAATGTGGCACGCTGCTGTTTGTGTAAGTAAACCGGGAGGGCGTGTCAGAAAATGTACACGTCTTTGTTTGTGAAACAAGCCACACAGACAAAGAAGGGTGAACTGGAGCGGAGGGAACCGTGTGACCTGGGTGGCTGAGAGTGGGTGACAGCCACAGCTCTGCGTCGGTCTTATTATGCAGTTCTGAGTTTTTGAATCTTGTTAGCATTTTATCTACTCCCAAAATGGAATAAAATCAGCAAGGATGGGGTGGGGGCAAGCTAGAATTAAACGCAGAAGGGAAATAAGAAAAGCGACTTGTTTTCTCAGGGGAGGAGCCCGATGGCATGGCAGTGGGGTAGGGACACGGGGTGGGGCCAGCAGTGACTCTGAGCATGGCAGGGACTCTGCGGCCTCAGGCCCAAGGCAAGGATGACTCTGAGTACCTCGTGACCTATTAGTGGCTCATGGTCACCGAAGTCCGGGTTAGCAATTCCGAGACTTTTTTTTCAGTTCTAGGGTGAAGCAAATCAGTCAGGCTGTGGATGGTGGAGAGTGAAAAGGGAATTAGGGGTGCGAGGAGAGCTGGGCCGGGCAGTGGGCGCCGCGGGGGGTGGGGGGGTGGGGGGGACTTGGAGAGGTCCGCGTGGGCCTGGACGGGCACGTGCTGAGTGGCGAAGCTGTCACGTACTTTGAGATGTTCTGATGGCTGCACATGCCTTTGCTGGGTTGGTGGCGGGGAGGCGGCCCCCATCCTGATGATGTTTCTACGGGCGCGGGCACTCCCGTGTCTGAAGCCTGGCCGCCCTGGCCTACGTTGAGAACACAGCATTTCCGTGCCTCGGTTTCCCATCTGTGTCCTGGGCTCCACCAGCAAGCAGTGCGGGTGAATGAGTTAACCCAGGTCGGCCCTCAGCGCGGGGTCTGGCCCCTCGGGAGCTCATTGTTACTGCTTTTCCTTTTTTAATTTGGAAATTAGTGCCTTGTACCTGAGTGCGGGAGTCGGGGTCGCCGGGTGGGAAGCCAGCGTGGGGGCGGCGGGGGCGGCGGAGGCGGTTCCCTCTTCTTCGCGAACTCTACCTCCGCGAACCTACTCGGCCCTCCCTGGGGTGCAGAACAACCCAGCGGACGTTTGCGAAGTCGGAAGCTGGTGAAGGGCGAGACTCTGTTTCCCTGGAGCGTGGGCTTCCAGAGAGCTGAGCGAGAGGGCCTTGCGACCGCAGGCCTGGGGACGGCCACCCCCGGGGCGGCCCTTCGCGCGGCCGGCAGAGCCCCAAGCTCCCGCCGCGCAGGCCGAGGGCGCTCTGCGGCTATGTTTCGGGGTTCACTCCGGTCCTCTGCTCTGTGCCCCGTGGGCACAGCTCCTAACGGGAGTGCGGGGGGGGGGGGCTTCCTCTGCAGACGAGAGGGTCACCCTCTCCGATGGGGCCCCGCGAGCCACCGTTCATCAGACGGGCTCACTGTCCTACCCGGCGCAGGGAACAGGCGCGGCCAAGTCGCTTTCCGACGTGCGCGCGCAGAGGGGCCATGGCTCGTGGGCGCTAATGGCGCTTCTTAACGCGCCCTCCACACTCTCTTTCGGAGTAACGCTTGCCTGGCGAGTCATTGGGGACCAACGCGACGCCCGCGTGGTACTGGTCTCCCGGGAGCCGGGCCCCTCCCCGGGGTCTCCGGCACCTCCTCGCTGCGTCCCCGGTCCCCGGGCGCCGGGACCCCGGGCGGCGTGGGCGCGCTGGCTCCGAGGCCGGGGCTCTTTCCACCACGCGCTTCCCTGGTTCTGCAGTCGATGCGGGTGTTTTTCTTCTCATTTGTGTGTTTCCTTGGTTGCTTAAAGGAAATTAAGAAATTCTGTTTTACTATTGACTCCGATGTCCTTCGCATGGATTTTTTGAAAAATCAAAATGAACATAATGGGCTTAAGAGTGTTTTGGTTTTTTTTTAAGCATTTTGAGGATGGAGACGCTTTTGGATGTGCCGGTCTTGGGCTAATGGGTCAGCTGTTCTTGAGAAGGTGACCGATGCCACTCGGCGGAGCCCATGGGGACGCCTGCCACGTGACCGATGCCACTCGGCGGAGCCCACGGGGACGCCTGCCACGTGACCGATGCCACTCGGCGGAGCCCACGGGGACGCCTGCCACGCCGCGTCCCGTCCCGGGCGGTGTGACCACTGCCGCTTCAGGGTCCCTCGTCCGCGGTGGCAGAGGAAGTCTGTGGGATGGCCGGTGGGACTGCGAGTGGCCGTGAGGCCGCAGAGGACGTGGGGAGAGGCCGGCGTGGGCGGGGCCTTCGCGCGGCCTGAGCTGTCAGTCATCCTCCGCGGGGAGCGGTCTCTCGCGTCCGCTTCGTGGTATCACCACCCTTTAACGTCCCTCGCATTTTGTCCTTTTAAAAAAGGTCTCGCTCTTCCTGCAAGTGAAACGAGACGTGCTCTTTATTGTGAGAAACGAATCATCTGGGCTCAAAAGCCAGCGCTTGGGGGAGGGGCGCCCCCACCTGGGTCACCTGGGTCCTCCGGCGTCAGGGTGGAGGGACCCACTTCCTGCGGGAGGGGTGACGAGGGCGCCGGCGTTTGGCCTCAGCGACCAGGCGAAGGCCAGTGTGATGCGGGGGCGGAGGGGGACGGGGCCCCGGGCGCCGGCTTGCTGTGGGGGGCGGGGGGCGACCTCCCGCGTCTCCGTGTCCGGAGGTCGGCGTGAGCCGCGGTGCCCTGCGCTTTGTGTCAGAGCCGTGTGGCCGGGCAGGGAGCGCCCGCTCGGGGCAGCGACCGTGTCAACTTGGCGAGGCTCCGGAGAGAAAAACTCGGGCCGCACGTAACGTTTTGTTTAAATAATTGCCGTTCTCCAAGTCAAATGGGCTTTCACTTAAATTAATTAAAGCTGCGGGTGGGGACGGGCCGTGATGAAGTCATTCTCTCACCTCCACGGCTCTGGCTGGGCGTGGAGAGACGCCAGCGAGCGCTTCGGGGGGCACCTGTGTCGGTGAAATTAAGACTGCACAGAAACAAACATCTGTTAACGTGTGATTAGCCAAATTCCCCCAATTTCATTTGGACAGTGCTAAAAGGACACATTTGTCAAATAGCGAACAAGACAGATGCTCCAATTACGCAATCGCGCTTCAAAAACCATTTGCTTAGAATCGGACTGTCATTAGAGAAGATGAAAACTGAGGGACGTGCGGCGTTTGTCACCGTAGCAGGCGGGAGAACCGCTACCGGGCAGGCCACCGTCCGCGGTGTCACAGTGCCTGGTCTGAGTGAGTATTTTCATTTCTAATCACGTTTTTGACCTGACTCTCCCAGTAACCACAGATCTGACCTGTAACGTGATATAAATCACAAACGGCTATAAGTTCTGTAACATGTACACTAGTCGGGGAGACGTCTGAGTCCCCGGAAATGAACACGGGGCCCCTGGCAGCTCGGGACACCAGCATCGCCCTCCGAGCTGCCAGCCTGCGCTGGGGTCAGTGTGCTGGAGGACACGGGCAGTCCTTGACCGTCACACGCTCAGGGGATCACAGGGAGCTTTCGAATCAAGGGAGGATGGCTTTGAAGCCATCTGTCCTCGACCCCGTTGTCCATGGGCCCAAGGCGAGGCCGTGAGTGGTCTCCAACCTGGCTCTGGGGCCCGGGCGGCTCTGGGGGTTTGGGGGAGTCTCTGGAGCCTTCTGTCTCTGAGGTGGCACCGAGCCCAAACCTGGGCCTTTATCTGGGAAGTTGTGAGCTGGGGCTGCTTAAGCACAGGCATTTTGTGTCACTCTTTGCCCACTTTCTGGAACTTTCCCTGAACACTGAGCAGAGGCATCCCGAGGGGAGAAGTCTGCTGCAGGTGTGGGCGCGGGAGGCGTGGGTGCTGGGTGGTCGTGGGCTGATTTGGAAATAGAAGCTAGTGGACTTCCATTTTCGCAAGCTCCGGCTGGCCGGGGGCCTCCTCCGGGGGGCCGCTGCCCGCTGCCCGCCGCCCGCCGCCCGCAGATTCACTGCCTGGCTCGAAAACATCCCACTCCGGTGCCGGCCGCTCTGGCCTGCTCGGGCGCAGAGCAGCTTCCGAATATTCATGGGGCTTTATTGGTGAAGTGTGACTAATATAGTTACAAATTAAATCTAAGCGAAGTCACTAGTCTTCGCCTAATGAATGAATTTAAAAAATTATGTTGTTTTATGATGCTAAAAGTAATGTATGCTAACTGTGGAAAGAACATAAAATTTAATTTAAGAAATAGCATAAAAAGTGGTGAATATTCACACGTACCCCTGCACCTGGCCCTCCGGCCCGGAGCGCAGCGTGCTGGCGTGTATGCAGATGGGGTGACTAGACCCCACACTCTGGGAAGAGGTGCTCCCGGGCGCAGCTCGGCTCCAGGCCACCCTGAGGAGCGGCTGAAGGAAGGAGCATGTCGCGTTCTGGCCCTGGACAGGACCCTGGAGGCAAGACTGTTCTGTTCGGTGGGTGGCAGAGGCGTGTCCCAGCTTGATGGCACGGGGACAGCTCTGTCCCCACCAGCTGCTGCTGCTGCAGCCGTCGGTCTCGCCGCAGTCATGGGACCTGTGGCTGCAGAGGCAGGACCAGCCCAGGCCCGCTGGCCTCAGACCCACTCCCGCCACTTGGCACGGTGGCTCCTGGCTGGGAGGCTCCGTCTTCTTGGCCAGTCCCTCGTTGCCTGTCCCTCGTTGCCTGACCGCGTGGCCACGTGCTAACAGGCAGTGAAGGCCGAGACTTAGGCCGCAACAGCTGCAGTCCAGGGTGGGCTTCGGGCCGCAGGAGCTGGGGAGGGATGGAGGGCTCCCTGGGGGCAACGCCCTCCGCACGGGTCTGAACGCAGCGGTCACCCTGCTCACAGCTCCTCCCGCTGACGCGTCACAGTTACGTTCGGACTTGTTCGTTCATTAGAATATCATCCACTTCAAAACAATTCCAGGGGACACGTTTCAATTAAAGACACTTGACAGCTTTTCAGAAAATGGGAATTAAAGGAAGTTTTCCATTCTGAGCTCACTTGGCTAAGCTAACCCATCCTGGCTTTGTGCAGTTTCCATGAAGTGCTTGGGCTCTGCTGGGCGCTGACTGACCGGGGTGCCAGGCCACCGTGGGTAATTAGAGGGGGGCAGATATTTTGAATATGCGTTAGACAGTGATAATGAACTCCATCCAGCAAGGGCCTCTGTGGTCACAGGCGATGGGGGCTGCAGACACAGGGTCGCGGTGCTGGGGTCGTGGGCGGAGAATCTGGGGAGTCCCAGTGGGGCGGCGCCGGGTGGTCGCCTGGGGGGGAGGGGGGTCCTGGGGGGGGCGGGGTGGGGGGGGGCCCTTCTGTTGCTGGTGCCACTCGGTCCTGCAAAGCTTCGCTGTTTGTTTCCTCCCTGATCTCGGAAGGGTCCCAGGTGTCCGCGTCTGTGGTCCTGGGCCTTGTCCCCAGTCACTTCCCTTCCGCCAATCCAACCCCAACCGAAGCAGGAGCCTGGCCCCCGCGCCTCGCACCCCCGTCCCCGCATCCGGTGCCTGAAGCGCCCCGCGTTTCCCTCCATGGCCCGTGACATGCTACGTGGGCTGCACTCTGGGCCGCTCGCTGGTGCGGTTCCGGTGCCGGTTCCGGGAGGGGCCCGCACCCCACCGCGAGGCCTGGACGCGCTAGGGGGCGGGCGGACGTGCCGCCGGCGCGCACGCGGTTCTGGGCCGGGTTCTGGGCCCCGCCGCCTGCTGGCCGGGGAGGGACAGACCCCTCCGCCGCAGGGGCGCTGAGCGGGGCGGGGCCGCAGGCCGGGTGGCGGCCTGGCGGCTTCTCGGGTGCAGAGGGTCGCAGTGCGTGGCAGGTCCTTGCGGCCCTGCCTGCCGGCTGACCTGCCCCGCCAGGTGGCAGTCCTGTGGGAGCCCCGACTCGCCTGTCCCCGCTGCGCACGGGACCTGCCCCCACGGCACTCACCGTGGGCGCCTTCGTGGTGTCTGCCTTCTGGGCCCGACGTGGCCTTCGGGACCCAGGGTTTGGTCTGGTCTGTCCACTGCCAGCTCCAGGGCCTCAGATCCATCCTGCCACAATGGTCACCCCCTAAAAATGATGAAAAGTCATTTCGTGAGGTGGCGCGCATCGTTCTCTTTCTGCCACCAGGTGCCCGACACCCCCCTGCCCCTCCCCACTGCCCACGTGTCCTGAGGCGCTGCTCAGGAGCTCAGCCCAACTGCACAGGACACAAGGGCACGATGGGATGACAGCGTGGGGAGCAAGGACCCCGAGTCCCTGAACAAGGAACCGCATGAGCCCCTCCCCCCAACTGCATGTCATAACTGTGCGGGTGAAAGTCCATTCCCATCAGTGATGAGGTCTACCTGCCGTGAGCCCACCTCCGTGACAGCGAGGACACTCTGATGTCCTCTGTCCCTCCACTGGCTTGACGTGGCATTCTCCTCCCACGCCGTCCAAGCACAGCCCTTCCGGTACCACCCTCAGGACCCCCAGACTCTGCTGGACCCTTTGTGACCAGCGCCCCCCGGGGTTGTGCAAGGAAATGGTGTCAAGTCGTCTGTGTTTGTGAGGAGGTGGAGGGTCTGGGATGAGACGTGTTTGCCGCTGACCACCTGCTGGGGCCCGCCGTGGTGGCCGGGGCCGCAGGGGGGAGGGGGGGGAGGGGGGGCCGCAGGGGTGGGGGACGAGGTCTCCAGGTGACACGGAGCTAGGAGCGGCTGCCCCAGGGGTGAGAGGGTGGGAGAGGGGGGACAGTTTCCGGAAGGCACGTCCCCTCGGGGTCCGAGACCCGCGCCGGCACGAGAACCCTCTCAAGGTCGCTTGGGTTCCCTGGGCTGCGCCGTCATCGCTGCCGCCACTCCGGAGCGGCCCCCGGGAGCCGTGTCCCTCTGTGAGCGCTCAGAATCGACTCACGGGTGCGTGCAGGCTGACCACGGCCCTCTGCCAGGGCGGCGACAGGGGACACCGCCTCCGCGGTCACCCTCCTGTACTTCCCGGTGCACTCCGGGGAGAAACAGCAGCGGCGAGAAGCCGCCCCCGCAGCCCGCGGCTCTCCCCGGGCGTGTCGCACTCAGCGCCATCCCGTGTGGGGAGCCTGGGGGCCGCACCCGCCCGCGCCCCAACGACCCGCCCACTCAGAGCAGCGTTTGCTGCCGACCCCTTCATGACACGCATTGTTGGGTATGCAAATCTGATTTCTTAACTGTCAGCTTTTATTTGCCAATATGGCAAGCCTTTATTTATTTCTATTATGAAGCCAAATCCCTAAAACTCTGAGTTCTTAATATTTTGAAATTTCAATTATCCGCCCTGATTGTATCTCTGTTTACAGACTCATCTGCATGCGGCGGGAGCTGGCAGCGGCCGCAGGCACCCGTGGAAGCGAGCAGAGCTGTTGGAGCCAGAGCCGGACCGTCACCTGCCCGACCCAGAGCGGGGCTGGAGGAAGCCGGGGCTCCACGGGGAGCCCGGTGTGGCCCTTTGTGCAAGAGCCGCCTGCGACCCGCCCCGCGGGCAGCCGCCCCAGGGAGCCTGCAGGGTGGTGGGCGCGGTGACCCAGGGCGGGGAGGGGGCCGCATCGCCGGCCCTCTGGGCCTTGGGCATCCTGCGGTTTGTACTGTCACGGCCTAGAAAGCGCCCGTGTCCTGAGGTGCCAAGAAGCTGAGCGAGGCGACCGCTGCCGCCTACAGGAAGGGCTCGCGCCGCCCGGGCTAAAGCCTGGACCGGACGCCTCGCGTCGGCGGGCGCCCGCTTCGCTGCCGTCTGTCCCCTCGCACGCGATGCTCGCGGGGCGCCGTCTGGGGCACTCAGGGCCCGGCGACCAGCCCGGGAGCCGCGCAGACATGGGCTCGGGCTCCCGGCCGCTGGCGGGGCGGCGGCGAGGGTCTGCCGCCTGAGGGCGGTGGGTCGGGTCAGGCCCCTCTCGCCTGGTGAAGGGAGGTGAGGCGCTCCCATGGGGCCAGCAGGGCAGCGCTGGGGGGCTGCCGCCCCTGAGGTTCGTCCCACGTGGAAACGGGGTTCCCGGGGCCGGATAAGGGCCTGCCGATGGGCCCACAGCCATGCAGCCACCGCAGGGGGCCTTGGGGCCAGTCTCCCTGCCCCCCTCCCACTCTGTGCCAGCGACACCAGGGCCGCCCACGCAAGATCCCCAGCTGTCACCGCCAGGCTGCGGGGCGGGGGGCGGGGGGCAGGGGCGGGCTCTGAGGAGAAGGTGCGCAGTGGGCGGGGCCTTTGCGTGGTGGAGCCTGGGACCACCTGCCTGAGTCGCGCTCCCTGGGAAGTCGCCACTGGGGCGACCCCAGGGCTCACGACGGTGCCAATCACGGAGCCAACTGCCTGCTCTTGGTGGTGAGGGGGGCAGGGACACGCCGGATCACCCCACTCTCTTCCAGGGCGTAGACTGACGAAGGGCAGGGCCGTCGGGCACAGCCCCGCGGGGTACAGGAGGTGGAGGCCGTGGCGCCCCCTGGGCCCGCGCCCCGCCAGCCAGACCCGGGAGCGGGGCGGCGTGCCCACCCCGCGCGCCCCGAGGCTGTCTTTTCATTCCGGCGATGGAGAGATCCCAAGCCGCCGTTCCTTTTCTGTGTTTGCTCTGTTGTTTGAAATTTTCTTTTAACAATTTGCTAGGCCTGGTATAATTCTTTGTTTCACTGTTTTTCCTCTGTGCATAGATTACATGTTTTCAGCAGCGTCTGCTGTGAATTTTAATTATGATGCTCAACTCCAGGGCGGCCTGGCGAGCGGCCAGCGTTGTTAGCAGTCCAGACCCGTGCTTGGGGCGCAGACGCGGGGTGCGGAGTGTGTCAGGGGGCCCCGACTCAAGGCCGAGGAAGCGCCGCCCAGGGAGCCGCCTTCTGTTCCCCCGCCCCCTCACCTCCCTTTTGTTAAGAGATCTCTGTAGCAAGGGACCAGTGGGCATAAAATTACTTTGTGGTTTTTGTTTTTGGCCAATAATTGTCCTCTGGTTCTTTAAGGCAATATCACAACGCCTCAGTAGCTCTTAATGTGGCAGTTATGGGATTTGTAGCTCAACTAAAATGGAAAATGCAATTCTGTGATCGGTTACCAGAAATCGCAGATATAGGCTTGTGGCTTGTGGGATGCGATGGACATGGGCTGCTCCTGCTTCTCGGCCTGGAGAGGCCAGGGGGGACGCAGCGGGGGGCACGGGCCGGACGCTGGGGCCGGGCAGTCGCAGGTGTGAGCGCGGGGCTGCGTCCCTCAGTCCATCAGCCCCGAGGGCCCTGCCCCGCTGAGCGCACTCCCAGCTAGGTCGCCTGTGCCAGGGCCAGGGAGAGGCCAGGGCCTCCTGCTGGGCGTGGGCGGGCCATTCTGCCTTCTTGGAAATGTTCCTGACAAACAAGGCCGTGGCCTCCGTCCCATGAAGCCAGCACCATGACTGCATTTTATTTCAGAAGCAAAGCTATCGATAGAAAAACACTGTTACGGGGTGATTCCCTCGCCGCCACTGTAAGTCGGTGGGGCCGAGCCGGGGGCTGGGGGGATCCCTGGCAGCCCTCGCCCCGGCCGCCCGAAGTGCTGGGCTTCCCGGCGGAGGCCGCGGCCCTGCCAGCACACGTCATTCGAGTGTGTCTCAGGGGAGCAGGAGCAGCCCACGGACCCCCTCGGGAGCCTTGGGCACTGCATCTGCTCAGGGTGTGGCTGGCCGGCCTGGCTGGCCTGCCGGGCCTCTCGGGTCTGCAGAACCGCTGGCCTTTGCCGTTGGCGGTGGGAGGTGCCTGAGTCACTGCTGTGACCTGGCCCAGAGCAGGCGCCACGGACTATGGGTCAGATGCGCGTGACTTCCTGCCGCTCCCTTCCCAGCCGGCTCACTCAGACCGCCCCGTGCCCGCTCCCGGCGACGATGGGAAGGGGCCGATGGGCTGCGCATGGGGTTTCCCTCACGGACAGTGGGACTGAGGCTCGGAGAGTTCCGGTCATGTGCTTCACCGAGCCTCAGGGCTGGGACCACCATGCGGGCCGTCAGCCCCGAGCCCCGGCTGGCGATGAGCTGGACGCTCTGCCCAGGACCTCCGAACCCGCCTCGCTTCCCGTCATCGTGCTCGCTGACGCTGAGTTTGCGGGGTGCTGCCCCCCAGCCTCGCGCGCCCTTCTCCCGCTGTGCAGGGCGAAGCCGGACCTGGGCACGACCCTCGCCCCCCTGGGTCTTACCTGGACGCGCGCCCAGGTGAGAAGAGCAGCGACCAGGCGGGGGTAACCCCAGACGTTGCCGACCCGTTGCCATAACAAAGGCGCTGAGGAGCAGCTGGGGTTCCGGCAAGGGAAATGGTCCTGATACCTGAAGCACTGAACAAAGACCTAGTCTAGTTGTTCAAAGCAGATGATTTCAGCTCGTTTAAATGACAGCTTGCCGGGCGGTTTTTAGCTTGTAACTTGGAAGAGCTTCAAAGCTTTGAGTGATGCGGCTGCAACAAAACTCCATTCTCATTTACACATTTTAGGTGAACGAGTTTTCTCTGTTCAAAATCTATTAAAAAAATAAATGGAAATAGGAACACTCTTTGATAAGTAATAAGTAAGAGAGTTATCCTAGGACACATGGGCCATTTGGCAAAATCAACTTCATTCATTTCATTAAACAATGCACTTCTAATAAAATATTATATTTGTCTAATGGATATCTATTGAAATATAAATAACATTTATGCTATTTTGATTGTGCACTGGTAATAATGTAGAAAATTTCAATTCAGAAGAACATTAGTTTTAACACTTAGAGTCTTATGGTCACTGGAAATAAAAGTGTATATATATATATTTCGTATCAATATTCTTATGCAGAGAAGTCTGATAGGCTGACGAATAGCACAGCTTCAAGCTAAACATTGATCTCCCATTGGGATAAAACTGTGGGAGGAGGATGGAAATGCAAGTTCACGGGAAAGAAAACAAACATGCGCGCTTTCCGGCTGACCTGTTCTTGAATTTAAAATGGGTGACAGTGGGTATGGAACGCCTTATTTAGATTCTGTCCGTTGCATTTAATAATTATGTCACAGGTTCACTTTAGAATGATAATGTTTCTGGTGTGCCAGAATGTCCGTCAACTCCATCGTTTGAACTCATAATGACACTCGTAGGGCACCTTGCGAATTTCAAGGGTATGTGAGCAAACGCACGATACACAGACCTGCCAGAAGCACCCGCGGTGAACGATGTAACTACATTTTAATTTTTTTATTTTTAATTAATTTTAAGCTTTAGAATAGTTTTAGAGTCACCGAAAACTTGCAAAGCTATGCAGAGCGTTGGGCATGGCCCACTCCCCGTTCTCTCTGTTACGGCATCTTGCCTTTTCCCTGAGAGATTTGTCACGGCCGATGTGCAACTCTGACACGTCATTACTAAAGTCCATGTTTTATTCTTAAGTTTTTACCTTATGTCCTTTTCCTGTCCCAGGACGTGACCTCAGAAATCATATTTCATTTAGCCTCCTGTCCCCCGAGGTTCTTCTTGGCTGTGACAATTTCTTAGCCTCCCTTTATTTCCGATGACCTTGACGGCGTGAGGAGCACAGGACAGGCACCTTGTAGAACGCTCCCCCTTCGGGACCTGCCTGCTGGTGTGCTCACGGTCAGACCGGGCGACGTGATTTTGGGAGCAAGACCACAGAGGAAAGTGCCATTTTCATTACCCCCATCGAGGGTGCGAACTGTCAGCATGATTTATCGCCGGGATGCTGACCTTGCTCACCTGGCCGAGGTCCTGTTTGTTAGCTGTCGCCATTGTCAAGTCCTCTCGTTCGCGTTGTCCTCTCTGGGAGGAAGTCACTGTGCGTAGCCCACACTTAAAGCTGTGCTCCACCTCCTGGGGGGGGGAGGCACCTTTAAACATCGTCTTTTCAAATTCGAGCATGCTCATGGTCCCCAGTCAGGGCCGGGTGGCTGTGCGAGTCTGTCGTGCATATTGTATTATTGTGTGCTTTGTATGTGTTACATTGTGTGCATGTCGTGTTGTGCATATATGCGCATGTGTGTATATTGCATGTATGCGTGTGATGCGTGTGTGCTGCTGTATGCATGTATGTGTTGTATGTGTTGTGTTGTATGTAAAGGTGTGTTGCTTTGTATTTGTGTTTGCGTTATGTGTATGTGTTGGGCTGTGTGTTATCTACATACGTGCATGTTGTGTTGCATGTGTGTTGTATGTAGGTGTGCATTGTGTTGTGTGTACCATGTTGTGTGTGTGTGTTGTATGTTGTGGGTAGGTGTGTGTTGTGTGCCTGTGTAGTATCGTGTGAGCTATTTGTTATGCTGTGTGTATGCTGCATGTAGGCGCGTGTCGTGTGTTTGTATTGTGTGTCCTGTGTTGTGTGATTGTGTGTGTGCGGTGTGCGTGCACACACGGAGGAGATGCAGGGCCCCGGCTGGCACACGCGGCTTTGCCTCGTTACGCAAAGGTTCACAGCAGTCATCGACCTTTTCACGGAGAGCTGCCGCGGGGGGAGAAGCCCGGCCCGCGCCGGCTGGTGGCTCTTCAGAGCCAGAGACTTAGGGGTGTTGAGCGTAAGCTGCCAGCCTCTCCTCGCCATCACCGCTCCCTCCCGGGAGGCGGGGGCAGCTGCACCCTTCCGGCCCACCGTGCCCTGGTCTCGCCCCACACCCCAGCGGGTAGAAGGCGGGGTGGCGGGCTCCATGTAGGGACCAAATGAGGTTCCTGTGGGCCCACATGTCCTCCTCTGGGCTCTGCACCCCTCGTCCTAGGCCTTCCTGCTGCCCCTGGGGGAGCTGGGCACCTGGCAGGACTTGCTGTGGCCTTGGAGCCCAGGGACTCTGCAAATGTCCTTCCGGAAGGCGCGTCAGAGGGGTGCACGGCCTCGGGAACTCTCCCCCGCGTCCCCATCGGCAGGACAGAGGCGGATGCCCCTGGGAGGGCGGGGTGCGGGGGCCGGGCGTGTGTGGCACAGTGCCCACTGGCAGGAGGGCAGGGCGTGAGAAGCGGGGAGTGACAGTGGCCCTGCGCCCCTGCCGGCGTGGGCTTTCTCTGCTGGACACGGCGCCAGGGCTGCTATGGGCTCTTCCCGGTGCGCCCGCGGGCGGAAGGCAGCCAGTGCGCCTGGTGCGTGTCCCCAGCAGCCTCCTCTGCCGGCGGCCGAAGCGCATCCTGGGCATTCTTTGATGACCGGGGTGTCACGTGTGGGCCAGACACCCTCTGTGTCCAGCTCCTCGTCCAGAGGTGGCATTCTCACTCGTGCTGAGACCTCTGAGAGGAAAGAAATTCCATTTCTTTTTCTATTTTGGTGACACAAGTTCTTTTTGCATTTTTCGGTTGCTGCGGTGTGAACCTTAGAATTCCCGCCAACATCTGTGAACTGCCTCGTGAACAGGAGGAACCGCGAAGCTTCCGAGCGCCTGTGTGGCGTGTGCCCTCTGCACGCGTGTGCGGGCACCGGGGGCCAGTGCGGTTCAGAATCAGCCCGCGGTGCCGGCCCGGGTTGGCCATCACGTGTCCGCCTCCCAAGGGTGGCCGGAGAGCAGGGTCTGTCCTGGCTGCGCATTCTGCCTGTGGGGTGAGCCTTGTGCCCACTGTCCTGGGCCCTGTAGGGCTCGGTTGGCTTTGGGATCCAAGCACCTTGGGTGGTGAGAGGGACCGAGACATCCTGTTCTGATACGGATGACCACGGCACAGGGTCCGAGCCTCCCGTTCTCTCTGACGACTCCGCCAAAGCTCTCCAGATCGAATGCGTCCCCTCCCCACCCTGCCTGCTGGCCAGGAGCTTGCCTGAGGGAGGGAGGGAGGGAGGGAGGGAGGGCGCTCGTTTACCCGTCCGCCCGTCCTCAAGCCCAGGGCGGCGCAGGATGTGGGAGCGGACAGCCGAAGTGTCGGGCACGGAAGGGCGTCAGCCCCCGCACCGCTGCGTCCACGCACGGCGATGTGTGGGGACCGCGGAGGCTCCTGCTGAGCTCGCCGTGCCACCGAGGGGGCCTCGGGAGCGGCCGGAGGCTGGCGCCCCTGCCCGGCCTCCAGGATGCAGGGGGCCTTCGCTGTGTGACCATGCTCCATCAGCCTCGCCGTGAATGTCCCTTTCCTCCTGGGGACCCTCGGAGAGGCCCCTGCTTTTCAGATCTGATGGCCTCGGTGGCCGGGTCGCGGTTCGTGCCCTAGCAGCTGTCGTTCCTCGCCACAGTGGATCAGAAATGAAGCCAAGCTTCGGCTTAATGAGAATTGTCCCTCGAAAGGTTTGAAAGTGGAACATTTATTCTCCATTAATTTAAGTAGACTCTAAATTGAGCAAAACATGCTCTGTCTCTGCTCACAGTGCAGGCTCCGGCTGACGGATGCAGCCGGGTCCCTGGCCTCGCCGGGGGCGTCGCGGTCTGCAGAGCCCGGCGAGGGCGCGCGTCAGCGCAGCGCGCGTCGCGCCGGTGGCTCTGGACCCCACGGGGCCCGGGAGAGCCAAGAGCTGAGTGTGTCAGGAAGCCCTGTCAAGACGGAACAAGTGGCACACGGCAGTCGCTTGTGCAGACGCTGGGAGAGTCACACCGGGGTGGCCGTGGGCAGGAGGCCAAGGATTCTGCTCATTTTGAATGGGGAGGGGGTCCCCACCGGGCCGCACCCCTCCGCGCAGACAGGGTGAGCAGGGCGTCCTGCAGTGCAGCCCGCAGGGCCCGGAGTCAGCGGTGGGCGTGGCTTGCGGTGGCGCAGCCCCGGCTGCAGACACGCCCGCCGCCCCGTCCTGCCCCAGCCCTTAGACACAGCAGAGCCGCAGACCGCCCCTCGCAGCGTCCTGCCCTAGATGGACCCGGGTTGGGGTTGTCACCGACTTAGTCGCCATACTTAGCAGGAAGAGGCCACACCTGTCAGTCGTTTACGCGATGGTTTGACTCTCACAAGGAGATTCTGTGATCATTCGCTTTCTCCACGTCCAACCTGGGCTCTGAGCTTTGCTGGCGAGGACCTCCCCACCCCCCTGCGACTGGCGCCTCAACGTCTCCCCGCTCCCCGGCCCCTCGGGGCCGTGGCCACCCCTCCACTAGCCTCTCCCTTCTTTCCCAGTCCTGTTCACCAGGGACACGAGCAGTAGTGGGACGTGTCACCTCGGCGGGGCGGGGACAGGAAACCATGGCCTAGTTTTGCAAGAACTCTTCAGCTGTGTCGTAGCCCGTGTCTGACTCCTGCGGGTGCGTTGGTGGGATTCCGTGGGTTTCTGGTCACTTTTGTTTATGTAAGAGCCCGCGTGGATTCAGCTTGAACTCCAGTCCCACCGACCCCCCCATCCCTGCGGGGCCCCGAGACTTGCAGGGGGAGGGAGGCGTGGCCCGGCTCTCCCTCCGCTGGTGCATCAGCGTGGGAAAGGGACAGTGCCCAGCCGCTGTCAAGGTGCTTTGCGGGTTGTGGCCGCTTCCCTGGCATGTGCCCTCTGAAAGGCAGGGGATTCCCTGGGCGTGCCACTCCAGGGCCTGTCCAGGCCCCATCCCCGGCCCTGTCCTGGGAGGGTCACTCCGCTCACCCGCCTCTGAGCCCTTTGCCCAGCGGGGTGCAGCAGGGTCGCTCAAGCCCAGAACCTTTGCAGGGTCTACTGGTCCCCAAAGCCGCAGTGCGCACCACGCTCTCGTCTCTGCCATCTGCCCAGTGCCCCGTCCAAGGAAGAGCAGGACGCAGAGCGCCAGCCAGCCTCTTACCAGCTCAGCCGAACCCCGTTTACCACGCCAGGCCTGAACCGCTTCTCTCCCAGTCTGTCCTGGGCGGGGAGGTGACCCCGCCCTTTCTTCAGGGCAGAGGGCCGAGCTTGGAAGTCCCAACCCCTGGGGCCTGCCTGGGCTGGCCGGGGCGAGGGAGGCCACGGAACCAGAGCCATTATCCCTGATGAGAACTGGGCACCGCCTCCAGGGGCCGGGGGCGGGGCGCTTGGAGAACGGGAGGTGGTCAAGGGCTCTGGTGCGCCTTTGTCCTGGGCCGTGGGTTCTCAGAGCCGAATTTAACGCAGCAGGTGAAGTTGCACTTGTCCTTACTCGAATTCGCTGCCTCGTCCTTACTCGAATTCGCTGCCTCGGCTCCAGCAGGCCGCGCCCCGTTCCAGGGCCGTGGCCCACATCGCCCGCCCCTGGCCGGTCTGTGCGTTGGTGGGAGCCGTCCCGCCCCGCCTAGCGCCCGCTCGCCCCGCCCAGCGCCTGCTCGCCCCGCCCAGCGCCCGCTCGCCCCGCCCCCTCCTCCCGCGCTGGCCCCCCACCCCTCGTTCTCGCTGGATTCCGGGTCGGGGCATGCTGCTTCGTGATTGAAAAGCTGTCTGTCTGGTCGACGCTGAGAAGCAGCTGAAAATGAAAAGGCTTTGTCAAAACTTTTTGAGACCGAAGTTTTTTTAAAGTAATGACTTGAAAACGTCCATTTATTTACTAGTTGTTGGACTTTTTGATTTTCCGTTTCCTTTTGCATCAGTTTTGTCCTCTTGTGCATTCCCATTAGAATATCCTTGGCTCCGTGGTGGTTTCGTCGGACTCCGCGGACGTGGCCACGTCCAGAGCGCGCCTCTGCCCGGCGCATGCGCTTTGGCGCCGGTTGCACTGCTGTCCTTGGACAAGGTATCAAGGGCCTGCTCTGTGCTCACACATCCTGTGCTTTAGCGAACTTTCATTTTCCGGGACTATCAATAAAGAAAAGGACACGTGTAGGAGGAAAACCTCCACATACCGTCTAAATTCTTAGAAAGATTGGGTTTTTAGAGATTTGTTTCTTCTAAAAGTTAAAAAAAGTCACCGCATTTGTATATTTAAAGTAGGAATATATTTAATTGATTACAAGCCAGATGCATTTGCGAACCTTCTGCAGCGAAAGCTCCATCAAAAAAATGCTTAAATGAAAAGTAAATTATTGCAATTTTCAGGTTGAGTGATAAAGTGTGTGTAATTGCGGTAGCTAATATGTGCATTTAATGAAGTGTATCTATCTTCTTGTGGGAGTGCCGCCAACAATCTGTGATCCAGTCGGAATAACGAGGAAGCAGACACTGTCCTGCGGTGTTTAAGTCCCCGGACGGCTGATAGGACCTCGCGCCCATCAGCAGGTAGTGCCATCCGTGTGCCCAATTCTGCGTTAAGTACCATGGGACGTGTCACCGGCAGGGTCCAGTTATGCCCCCGAGGAGCCTGCAGTCGAGAAGGGACAGAGATGGGGATATCCCTGGAGCTGGCGTCACACAGCACCAGGTCCTGGGGGCTGGACGGAGGGCTAGGGTTTGGGTTCCTGCTTCTTTTAACTGCTGGCAGATTTGGGGAAATTTCATAAACTTTCTGAACTTTGATTTTCCCATGTGTCCAGTGGGAATAATAATTTTAATTATGTCCACAGGCTGGGTCATTGCAGGATTTTAAGGGCTTTTCTAACATTCATGGTGACCACGGTGACACGAGCCAGTTATTCATGCACCATTACAAGCCCCGGGGCAGGGATCCCCACCCCGTCCCGGCTGCTGCCATCGCTGGGGAAGATAAAGTGACCCTTGAGGATCAGACTTAAAGGTGGAACAGAGTCAAAGGGGGAGAAAAAGGGTAATTTATGCCCTATTTGTCCAGACCTTGCGATCCAGCCCCGAAACTCGATTTCCAGGTGGGCTCGTTGAACCTCACAACTGCTACGACGATTTTTATAACTTAGGAGCCCAGTTTCTAAAACCGGTCGCCTGCACCCTCAAGGCCATGTCTACACAGCAGTCACAGAGCAGTGCTCCACATTGCTTTCAATCCCTTTACACGCCTATTCCAGAAAGCATGACGTGGACCCAGAGCCCCCATCTCCCATCTCTCTCTCCTACATGCCTGCTGGCCCCCAGGCGGCTGTCAAACTCTCTGGGACGTCCCCTCTCTGAGGCCTGCCCAGCGTGGGTCACCTTTGAATCCCATCCTTGACCTGCTGGCTTCAAAGCCTCCAGCTGGGGGAGCAGAGCGAGGTGGGGGCAGGGGTGGAGGGAAGAGGCGGGGTCACGGGGGCGCGGTGAGAGAGCGCGGGGTCTCCTTGGCCAGAGACGAGACGGGTCCCGCTCGTGTGGAGCGGACGGTCAGTGTACAGGGCGTGGCGTCCTGCCTGGTCACCGTGACTCTGGCCCGTGCAAGCTCCCCCTGGGCGGTGCCATCGTGCACGTGGAGGGCGATCTTTGGTGGTGGTCGCCGTGGGCGGGACGCGCTCGTCCTGTGAGGCCGGTGCGTGCGTAGTCAGGGAGCTCCCGCAGACTCGCGACGCCTCGGGGCTGCGCTCCACCTGTCCCCGCTCACCTGCCTCCCTCCCGAGGTGGCAGTGAAGCCTGGCGGCGTCTTCCCGCCCCTGTGGTCTCCCTGGGGGTCGGAGAGAGCCGGGACAGCCGGGGTCCCCTGTGCGAGGTTGGGTGACCCCGACTTCTGTCCAGTTCTGCTAATGTCTCTGATGGTCAGTGACAGGAGAGTGTAGCTCCGTGCGGAGTCTGAGACGGTGCGGATGGAACAGTCGTGTGCGGTGGAGACTGCCCTATCGAGGGCCGACCACGAGATCATCGTAGGCGCCTGGTGTTGCGTCAGCGAAGGGAACGGCGGGAACGGAGCGACCGGCGCCTGGAGAGGCCCGCGGCCAGATGTCTTCCTCACGCCAGCCCACGCATCGTTTGACATTCATGGCATTTTGTTGTCGTGAGAGGCAGGGCGGCCTGGCACAGGCTGGTCCGGCTCTGTCGCTGGAAGGTGACAGGTGCCATGTGGGAGCGGGGGTGGGGGTGGGGAACACGCTCAAGCGCCGAGGGCTGCCCGCGGAGGGCGTCAGGCCTTCTCCCGGTGGCGGGGGCAGCGAAGGAAGCCCGGGGCAGCATCCAGAGGAAGAAGCAGTGTCACGTGCCTAGCGCAGCGCAGCGGGTGTGCACGACGACGTGCTGCATTGTGACAGAACTGTGTGTGTATATGTGACGCGTACAGAGTGATCCCGAGGGACCTGGACTCCGTACCCACCACGCGACTTAGGAAAGCGACCTCGGCGGTCCCTCGCACCCCACGCTGGTCTCCCACCCCCCCTCCAACTTCACCACCCCCCCAATCTGAAATCATCACCAAGTCAAGCTTTGCGGTTTCCATCCTTGCTTCTCTTTGTACCGACCCCTCAATAATATTTTACTTAGCGCTGCAAACTCGTGGGCTTCGGTGGTGATCACACTGCATGCCCGTCACTGTGCTCCGCCTTCTCACGTCCTGTCACGCTCACGAGATCAGCCACGGTGACGAATGGAGGGGACGTGTTCATTCGTTTTTACTGCTTTATAGCATTCTATTAAACGCAGGTGGAATCATTTATCCATTCCGCTGTCAATGGATTATGTTCAAGATTTTGCTGTTGCAAAATGCTGCTATAAATAGTCTTGAATTTGTCTCCTGGTACATAATGGCAAACATTTCACACACATATATAAAAACATTCATGTGCACATATATCTTTCAGGGCATAAGATATGCGCATCATTCCATTTAATGAGATAATGCCAATTTTTTCTCTCCCGCCAGCTCTATTGAGATGCAATTGACATATAACATTGTGTCAGTCCGAGGTGTCCAACCTGTTAACCTGATACACTTAGCATGGCACAGTGGCCGCCAGCACGGTGTCAGCCGTCAGCCGGCGCCTCCCTCCTGTCATGTAGTTACTGTTTCTTTTTGGTGGGAAGAACAATTATGATTTACTTTCTTAGCAACTTTCAAGTGTGTGATACAGTGTCATCGACGACAGCCACCACGCTGGGCACTAGGCCCCGGAACTCGCTCTGCTTTCAAGACGGTCACCCCCGAGTGGTTCTCCCCCAAACTCAGCTGCTCCGGCCTCCTGTTGTATGAAGCCGCACCTCAGTGAGGTTCTAGCCGCCATTTCCATGTTTTTTGGAGAGGCTGAGACCCCTTTCATGCGTTCGTGAAACTCCTGTTTGAGACTTTTGCCTGTTTTTTTTTTTTTTGAGTTGATTTTGCAGTTTTTAAAATTTGACTTGAAGAATTCTGTACATATTCTGGATACGAACTTTTTGTCGTTTTTAAAAAAATTGTTGCAAATATAGATCATCACCTGCCTTATGGTGTGTTTTACGAACAGGTATCTTTTATTTTAACAGTCAAATTTATCCATCTTTCCTTTATGTTTCTGCTTCTTCGTCTTATTTAAAAATCATTTCCTCCTTTAAATTCCGAAAGACATTTTCCTAGCTTCTTTTCGCGGTTTTGCCTGAGGCATGTCAGCCTATGCACGTAGCTGAGAAGGAGACAGCCCCGGGCCTGGCGGGCGTGAGCGTGGGGAGGTCACAGGTCGCGCAGACCCTCGTTTCTGCCGCTGGCATGGCAGTTTTCTGTGGACGTCCTCGTCCCTCCTGGTGGGTGTCTCTCTGTCAGGGTGTCCCCAGGAAGCTCACCCGACCGCAGCTCCAGCCTAGCGTTGGTTCGGCCATCGCAGTCCCCTTCTGGACAGCCCAGGCGCCCCTCCCTGGGAGCAGGCTCTGCGCTCTGTGACCGCGTCCCCTCTGGCGGGCGGCCCTGGACCGCGTCGGGCCTCACCACTCCGTGCTTGCTTTAGCCTTAAACGTAACCTGAAACGGTGGCGTGGACAGTGGCCAGGAGAGCTGATGGCGGGAGCGAAACCCAGCGAGACCGAGTCTGCCCCACTGGGGGCGGCTCCAGGGCGTCAGCAAACCCCGAAGTCTGCGCTCGCGGGCGGGGCCTGCAGAAGGGGCTCTCGGAGGGGAGCCGCGCGGCACTCGCCCTCCTGAGGCCAGAGCCGGCGATTTCGGGGCGCACGTTCCCCTCCTGCGGGCGGGTCCGAGCTTCGGCGGCGAAGGCGTACGGCTGACTCGGAGCGCGCGGTGGCGACGGCGCGTGCGTCAGCGTCAGACGCAGCGTGGCGCAGGGCGCGGCGCGTCCCCGCGTCCCCGCCGGGTTCTGGGGCGCCACCTGCCGGCCCTCGGCGGACGGCGCTGGTTTTCCAGCAGCTGCGCCGTGGGGCCCGCAGCGGCGGCGACACGTTTCCGGCTCGTCGCGTGGGTCGCGAGCGCTGTGAAAAGAAAGAGGTCGTGACCGCGGAAGGCGCGCGACCCGGGACCCGCGTCCACGTCCGTCGGGTGTCGGCACGAACAGCCCCCGTGACGCCCTCGCGCCTCGCGCTTTTCTTCGGGGGCAGCTGCTGACGGATGGGCGGGTATCCCGTCTGGGGGTTACCTGCACCCCGGAAACGGGCCCGGCCAACCCCAGGTTGATGCCGTTTCTCGGCCCGACGCGCAGCTCCGCATTCGGCGATCTCTTCCTTCGAACCGTCGTCCTCCCGCGTCCGGCCCGTCCTTCGGGCGGCCATCGGGGTTTTCTTCCTAAAACACAGTTCTGATTACGAATTCTCAAAAACATTCGGGGTGCCCTTAACACGTACCGAAACGCTGCTTTGGTTGGTTTTAAAACCCCTCGACAGAGGCATTTCGTGTGGCACATCCGTTACCCTTCAGTGTGACTTTTTAAATGTAAATTTATTTTTAAAAAATTTTAAAACGAAATGGATCGAGTTGTGCAGTCGTCACCATAAACCGGCTTTAGAACATTTCCGCCCCGATGCGACGGCTCGGGCACGTTTGCCTGCACCGGGCCCGCCACTCACCTGCTTTCCGTCTTTGCGCCTTTTCCGGAGGCTTCTCACCCGTCCAGCCCGACGGCCCGCGCGCCCTCGCTCCGGCCTCTTTCGCCCCCGAGAGGTTCGTGCTGCGGCCTGTCGCCGCGTTTCCCCGGCCACCGCAGGGCCGCGTCCCCGCGTCTGCTCGCCCGCCGGCGGGCACGTGGGCCGTCGCCGACGCGGGGACAGCGGTACGAATAAATATCCCCAGTGCGCGGCAAGGAAACGCGGGGGTCGTCACGTGCACGTGTTTTCGCTTCGCTCCGGTGACCTCCAGCCGAGGGGTCGCTGCGTCGCAAGGCGAATTCCCGTTTCACGCTCTGAGCAGCGGCCGGGGCTTCCCGGAGGGGCTGCGCCGTCCCCGGTCCCGGCCGGCGGTGTCCGCGCTTCCGGTGCGTCCGCGTCGCCGCTGCCCGCCGTCGCGGCGCTGCCGCTGTTGTTATTGCTGTTATTAATCACTACTACTGCTACTGCTGCTGCTGCTGCTGCTATCGCTGCCGTCCTCGCGAATGCCAGGTGGCACCTCGCCGCAGCTTTAATTAGTGGCCGCCTAACGACCCGCGCGTCACGCACCTGCCTGCGCGCTATCGCCGCGCGCGCTGTCTCCTGGGAGGAAATGCCCGTCCGGGTTCTGTGACAGCGGTCGATCGGGGCGCTTATCGTTTTATCACTGAGTTGTCAGAGCTTCAGACTCTCCAGACTCGAGTCTTTTATTAGATACGTGACCTGCAGATATTTTCTCGAGTATCTTTTCATTCTCCGTTGAAGAGCAGAAATGCACGGTTTCTGTGAACACGAGTTCGTCGGTTTTATCCTTTGCGGACTGTGCTCCGGGTGTGGTACCTAAGGACTTTTTACCTAAATTAAGGCCACAAATATTTTCTTCCACCTGGATTTTCTGCTAGAAGCTTTACAGTTTAGGTTCTGCTTTTAGGCCCACGAACCATTTTGAGTTACATTTTGTGTGTGCTACGAGCACATGCCACGTAGACGGTATATTTGTATGACCGACTTTCAAGGCTTTTTGTGTGTGTAGGAATTTCCATCCCTCCCGTATTTGTCATTTGTCTGCCATCTATCTACCTACCTACCTATCTATCTACCTACCTGTCTATCATCTGTTTATCTGCCTCCCCACCCACCGCTATCCATCTGTCTGTGTGGTGAGCACTCCCGTGGGTCAGGTGGAGGCTGTGGGCCGGAAGGCGGCTGCCCGCGCAGACACTGTCTCCTGTCCCGCCCCCCTGGAGCGCGTCTGAATACCAAGTGGGGAGTCCGGCATCAAGGCAAGCGCCGGGGACTTTGGCGGGAAGCAGGAAGCCACACAACCCAGATTCGGGGTCACAGAGGAAGTGATGTCCATGGCGAGACACGACGTAGCTGCTGTGGGGTGGGGTGCAGCTGGGCCGGAGCAGGGTGCGTGGGAGGAGCTGGGTGACACCGTGGACGTGAGCATTGGCAGGGAGGAGAGAGAGAGGGGACCTCACAGTCCTCTTCAGGACTTGGGGCTCAGTCTCCAGGGCCCCGTGGTGCCGTTGACATGGTCAGACTTGTATTTTTAAAGTTGACTCTGATTTTAGGGTGGTCGGAGACCAGACTAGGGGCGGGGCTGGTCCCGGTGGGAGGTAGCGGGGACCAGAAGGAGACAGTGGCAACAGGGTGGAGAGAAGCGGCTTGGGGAGGCGGGACCCGGTGACAGATCGGACGTGGGGCTTGGGGGGGGGGCGTCCAGGACGGCGGCCTGGGGCTGGCGGGTTGGGGGGGGGCGTCCAGGACTGCGGCCTGGGTTCCGGCCACGCTCAGGTGGGCACTGTGCCCCTCTCCGGGACAGGTAGCACTGAGTGAGGAGCGGGGCCCTCGAGAGAGCTGTCACCTGACCGTCTCCGCGCAGACCCCCTCCCTGTCTCGCAGCTCATGGCCGCGTTTCCTAGGCCCCCCCAAGTCTGACTGACGCTGAAGTCGCGCCGCCTCGCTTTGAGTTCCGTGGAGTTTAGCTGTTCGCGCGCTTCTCCTGCAGGCCCGTGGTTGCCATGGGCGACGGCGCTGCGCGACGTTCCTCTTTGTATTCCGGGGCTTTTCCTGTCCCCAGGACAATGCCTCACACACAATAAGTGATTAATACATTTTGATGACTCGAATTAACAAAGCAGCTCACTTTTCTGTGGCATAATGCGTGCGTGATTGAACGCCTTCCCATCGGGGCGCGAGGCTCCTTGGTGTCCTCCGCGGTCTCGGGGGCTGGGCAGGCGCGCAGTTTTCATCTCAAGATCTAAATGGACATGTCAGCAATGCGACGTCACACAGAGACGTCCCTGCCCGTTTCTCTCGCTGTGACGGCATTTAAAGTCCCGTCCTTGAGACAGAGGGAAGGGAGTGGGCCGGGGTGCGGGGCAGGGTGCGGGGCAGGAGACGCCCCCGCGGCATGCAGGCCGCCGAGGGCAGGGAGCAGCAGGCGAAAGGCGTCGGGGTCCCCCGCCCCGGCCGGCGAGGAGGCGGTTTCCGCTGCTCCTGGCAGAGCCGGCGTCTGGAGAGACACCTGCAGGAGCCTTTCGCAGAGATGCGAGAAGCCCCGGGGAGCCGATGCGAAGGCGTTTCTGGGGGCGCCAAGCCCCCGCCGACACTTCCGGTCTCAGGGATAAGTATCGTTTAAAGAATTGTCTCTAAAGCACAGCGCGGTTTGAAAATATACCAACAGAACCACTCGCCTCTCGTCTAGTGGGCTCGTGGGACGTTTCCAAACCTAAAAACAGAGCCTCCTTGGCTCTCCCTCGGCGGCTCTGCTCCACGCTGCCACCCGCAGGGCTCCGGTGACTGTCCCAAGGCCGGGCCTGCAGGCATGTGTTACTCAGGCCCCCAGCTGCGGTAGTTGGGTGGGTGGGTGGGGTCTGAGTTTCCAGAACCCCCACCACCCTGCTTTTGCTTTACTACAGCTTAAACCATAAGGGACTCAAATGTTTTGCATCTCTGACAGGCCAGAGAAGAGGGTCGCCTCTCTCTAAATGTCCTTGCGGGACAGTGGCATAACGAATAGCAGCTGTTAATTTTAGTAAAGTCGGGTTATCAGTATCTTTATGGTTAGATTTTGTGCGTGTGGACGTGTCTATGAAATGTTTTCCTACCCAAAGGTTTGCAGGTATTTCCCGTATTTTTATCTAAGTTTGTCGCCATCCGTCTTCCATCTGCCTCTGTGATGCGCCTGGGACTGACCTCTGCGTGTGGAGCTCGGGCCGAGTTCAGTGCTCCCCGGCCTTCTCGGCACAGTCTCCTAAAGGCCGACCCGGGTCGCTGCTCTTGGTCACTCGCGATCCAGGGCGCACACGGGGCGGAGCTCGGGCCGAGTCAGCCCACCGGCCACACTGTCCTGTCCCTGCTCGTGAGGAGGGTGGAAACCCAGGGCAGGTGCCGCCTCTTGGCTCAGGTAGCGAAAGCTTGGAGGGTCCGCGGTGGGCCCGCGTCTGCGCGCCCCACGGCAGAGGCCCTCGCGGGCGTCGCGTCCACTCACGAGATGAGTCTGGGGAGGCTCGTCAGCTCCATGACGTTCTTCCGATTACTGAAGTCTTTATTTTCGCTCTAAAAATTTAAATTTTTCTCTATCGAGGACTTTGGCATCTTTCCTTAGCTTTATCCTGAGACACTGTACTGATGATTTTTGATACTACTGTGTGTTTACAATATAACATTTAAAATATAAAATTCAAAAATGTTTTCAAATGTCTGTGCCGCAGCCGCTCAGTGCGAGCGTTGCGCTGGCCTCGGGCCGCCAGCCGCGGCTCCGTCTTCCCGCCCCCCGCGGGCCACTCGGGTTCTCCAGACACGCGGGCATTTCTCGCCGATGGTGGCCATCGTGTCCCGTCTGAGGCCTCCTCACCCCGCCCCTCGCTCTTGCTGCCTCCCCACCGCCGTGGGGTCCGGGCCTGCTCACCGCCCGCAGCGCGGCCTCCACCCGCCGCCCCCCGCTCCACGGTGCGGGGCGCCCACCGCGCGAGCTCCGACCCTCCTGCCTGCGCGAGCCGGAGCGTGTCTACTCCACCCGGAGCCGAGGCAGCGCAGAAATCGCTTTCAAATAAATCAACAAATGAGCTTATTTCTTCAAACAAACTTTCGAATCCTTTGCCGAATTCTCTTCAAAACTCTGGGTAGTCATTTCGCTTTATTATATTACCTTTTATTTCAATTTCATTATATTTTCAGTTAATTTTGGGGAGCTATAAAAAAGGAGAAATGAACCAGGTATCACCAAGAGGGAATTACAAAATAGCATAGGCTCAACATACAGAGGGCACACCCTGGACGAATTCAGAGGAAAACTGTCAAGCCTCCCGTCACGTTAAAAGCACAAGGGACGAAAACACCGCTTTTAGAATTAGACCAATTAGACAAATATTTAGAAGATGTTTTTGATGCTACACACATGGAGACGTTTATATACCCCATGTGGAAAACCGTATTTTTCTCCTTCACCTGAAACACACCAACGGCAGCTGGCGAGGAGGCCCACACGAATTCCAGTCTCTATCACGTTGAGCACATTCTCTGGTTTCCAGGTAATTCATTTGGGGTCAGCAAGGAATAAAAAGATGTAAGCACGAGAATGCTCACAAGAAACCGAACTGTAATTCACAGTCATAAAGAATACGAACCTGGGTCCCTAGTATCCAGAATGTCACCCGAGGCGCGGCCGATGCTCACCGTTCGCCGAGTGGCTCAGCGCTAAGGTCAGCATCAGGCTCGGGACCTCGCGGGGCGTGGGGACTCGGGACCTCGCGGGGCGTGGGGACTCGGGACCTCGCGGGGCGTGGGGACTCGGGGCCTCGCGGGGCGTGGGGACTCGGGGCCTCGCGGGGCGTGGGGACGTCATTTCTTAGCCCCGAAACCAGGAAAGAAGAGTTGTGCCTAAATATTGGAGGTTGAATATTTGCCTTTTCCTCTCCTCCATTTATAAATTTTAACAAATCTCATTGATATTAACCCCGAGGGGTCAAGTCGCATGTAAGAGAACATCCCGAAGACGAAGCGCTTGGGAACTCGGCGCTCCCGAGCGTGGGGGGGCCGTGGGACGCGAGGACTCTGGTGGCGTGGGCGTCCACCGCCACGGGCAGGGCAGGAGGGCGGCGTCTAGGAGGACGGAGACGGGTCCCCCTCCCAGGCCGTCGCGGGTCCCCTTCCCACGTGCTCGGTGCTGCTCCCCGCGGCTCGTCTGCAGGAATAAAACTCGAAAACAATGTAAACATCCGCCGACGTTTGAATCAGAATAATACATTGCGGTACAGTTACGGTCTAGACAGACGCGCTATCCAGAAATTAAAATGATTGAACTGGATCGGCAGTGCCTCAGTTGGATACACCACAGAAGCAACGCCGACTAAGAGAGCGAGGGGCAGGTACATCACCGTTTGGGCGCACTTTATAAAACACACGGTCGGCATTGTTTGTAGGCTCTACGGTTATATGTAGTTACAATATTAAAACATAAACACGAAGGATGAACATAAAATTCATGTTCGTTGTTTATGAAAAGACAGGCAAAGGAATGGGACCGGCGAGAGTCACAAAGGAGATTTCGAGTGTATCTGCAATGTTTTTTGGTCTCAAATTTGATTTTCTTGAGTAGTAAAAAATGAGAGAGCGCGGGAGGGAGGGAGGGAGCGGATTCACGGGACGTTTGGTGGGAAGCGCTCTCAGCACCAACATCAGACCAAGGACGGGGCGAGGGGAAATCGGTCTCCATGACGAGGGCCCCACAGGACCCAGCGGCCCCCCGGAGGACGCGCTGGAAATGGGCCGCCCTTCGGAGTTGATCCTAGTTTGTCACCGGCCATAGGCTGGGGGCTTTCCTGGGAGGAGCTGTGACCCGAGCAGGGGCAGTTTCTTCCGGGGAGGCTACCCCCCCAAGACCTGAGTGGAGGGCGGCCTCCCAGCAGCCCTGCCAGCAGGTGGCGAAGGACCCCGGATTCTGCAGGCGGGACAGGCTCCCCGGGCATCCGCCAAGGTTTCTTTTACCAGGACAGGAAATGAGGAATTTAAGTAGTGAATATTGTAAAGCTCTGGGCAGCAGTGCGTGAATCTTTTTGTCATGTTATTTTTTTATAACCTTTATGCATTTTTAAAGATTTACAAATATTTACCACCAAAAAAAAAAAAAAAAGAGCCACGCGAAGGTTGGAGAAAGCAGACTTTGGCCACCTGGCGCGGTCCGTGGTTTGCGGAGGTGCTGGGTTTCTGAGTCGCGGGGACGACCTTCTGGCCTTGTCACCAAGTGCTCAGGGCCGGGACGCACTGGGGCGTGACAGGGAGCCGGCCTGGCAGACCCGTCCCCGTGAGCTCCGGGAACTCCCGTTTCCTGTCTCTGGGGACTCGTCACTTCCTGTGTCTTTCTGATCATTTCAAGAGAGATTGGAGGGCGAGTGGCATCTACGGCTTCTCCCCAGATGTCATTTAAGACCCAAACGGTAAGAGATCGGCGTGGCGGGGTCGGCTGTGTGTGGGCCCTGCGTGCGCGAGGATTTCTCCGAAACTCTCCCCAGTCTGCAGCCCCTGCCGCCACCGCCGAGCCTGCGTGGGCGCGGGCATCTCTCCGAGGCCTTCCAGAAGGGCCCGCAGGTCTCCTCTCGCCTTTTAAATTTTTATTTGTGTCTCAAAAACGAAATTAAAGATTCCAATCAAAGGATGCAGATTAGAAGGGCTGCCTGGGTAAGGGTCCCCAGACCCTCTCTCCCGCCCATGTCCTCTGTAAACTCCTCAGAGGGCATCGGATGCCACACGCATAACCCCGGCTGCATCCTTCGGGAAGGCGGAGCCGTGGGACGTGTTTGCACGTGGCTGCGATGTTAAGCGAGGTATCGGGAGAGAGGGCTCTGAGGTGCGAGGGCGAATCGGGTGGAAAGAGGCGGGAAGCAGCGGAATCCCGTATCAGACCCGGCTGGCGGTCTCACGGCGGGCTAACGAGGGGCCCTCGCTGTGGCCTCGTCGGGAGGCCGCTGGGCACGGGCGTGGCCGAGACACGTCGCCTCGTGCTGGCACCGCCGCCCCCGTAGCGGGACGCGTCACACCACGCGCCGGGGAAAGCCCGCCCCCGGGAATCGTTCAGCCCCCGCTCCCCGCAGATGCTGGCAAGCCCGAGAAATCTGCAGGTTCCTCTGGGAAAACCCGGGTGTCAGTCGCTGAGTGTGTCCCATTTGCTTGTCTAAGCGACACAGCATCGTAGGTCGGGGGCGACGAGGCTTCTCACGAAGCAGACCGCTCGCTGGGTTTGGGGTGCGAGCGCCTCTCCTGGTGGCATTCGGCGCGTTGCTGCGTGGCGTGGCCTTGCCCGCACCGACGTCCGCCGGGCCCCGCGCCGCTCCTTGGAAACGCGCTCTTTTCTCCGTCATCGGACGGCCTTGGCGCCTGGTCCACGGTTGGCTGCGGCCGCGCCTCCCTGCTGCCCCCTGGTCTCTGTCCCCTGGGTCTCCGGCCCCTGGGTCTCTGTCCCGGCCTCTGCCAGCACTGCACTGTCCTGAGTGCGTGGCTTTGCAGCGAGTGTAGCTAAGGGACCGTGTGAATGTGGCAGCCACAGGGATGGGCCTCGGAGGCCTCCGGCTGCAAGGAGGTGGCGGACCAGGGGCCCGGCGGCTGTGCCCGGAGACCCGCCTGCGTTCACCCTCCCCCCCGGGCCCCCCACCCGCTGACGGCCAAGAAACACGAGGGCGGCCCCTGTGGGGGGCACAGGCTGGCCCGACAGTGGCTGTGCCCAAGGACACCCAGGACGGTCCCAGCAGCCTGGGGGTTCACCCAGGCTCACCTGTTTGCTCACCGACAGGCACCTCCCCTCAACAGGTTTCTGCATTTGCTTCTCTGAGCACCTGAACGAACGCGGGAAACAGTCAAAGCGTTTTCCCTTTTCACAAATGTTATTTTGGCCATTTGCTTCTTCATAAACATTTTCGATTTGTCTTGCATATTTCTACAGTAAAAACTTGCTAGAATTTTGATTGGGATTGTAGTGAGTGGGAAAACCAATTGAGCATAATTGGTATCTTTCCTATATTTAGTGTTTCAATCAATTAATATGTTACATTTCTCCATTTTAGGTCTTAATTTCTTTAAGCAGTGTTTTGCAGTTTTCAGTACATTGGTCTTATGTATTTTTGTTTAATTCATCCCTAAGTGTTTCATAATTGTGCATGCTATTGTAAATTAATTTTCTTACTTCACATCCAATTGTTTGTTGCCAGAAATATAGAAATGTAATTGGTTTTTCTATATTGACATTGCTTTCAAGAACACTGCTAAATTTACTCGTTAGTTCCAGTAGCTTTTAGGTGTGTGTCTTAGAATTTTCCCCTTACATAACCAAGTCACCTGTGGAAACAGACAGTGTCGAGTCTCCTTTTCCGACCTGCGCCCCTTTAATTTGGTTTTCTCGACTCGCTGCGCCGTTCCGACTCTCGGCTCAGCGCCCGCCGCGGCGTCTGCCTGCGGGATGCCGGCAGCCGCAGCTGGGTCGCCAAGGTCGCAGCTGCTGGGGCCGGCAGGTCCGCGCTCCTCGCCGCCTCGGGAGCTCGGCGCACTTCCGCACACGGCGCTTCCCGCCCCGTTTTCTCCCTGTTACACGAGGCTCTAAACGTGTGCATCTCAAATGGCTCGACATCGTTCCCGAGGCTCTCGACATTTTTTCTTGCTGTTCTTCAGACTGGTTCATTTCTATTTGTCCATGCACAGCTTCCCTGTTTTTTTAATTTTATCTTTCTGATTGTTTTATTTCCCGTGTCATCGCCGACCTGCTCGCGAGCCCTCGCAGTGACCTTGCAACGGTCCAGTCGCTGCACTTTTTTTAGCGCCAGGATTTCCACTTTTATCGTTTCCGTTCCTCAGTCGCGATTTCCTCTCTCCGATCATCAAGACCGTCTTTGCTTCAATCCTTTAATTCCATGTGTGAGAGCTGCCCTGAACTCTCCGTTGCTCGCTGCGACATCTGGGTCGCTTTCTGCCGCCTGCGCCTCCCCCGGGCACAGATGACGCGTCTCTGTTCATCTGCGTGTCTCGGAGCGTGCGTGCAGAGCCGTGCGTGCAGGAACGTGCATGCAGGAGCGTGCGTGCAGAACCGTGCGTGCAGGAACGTGCGTGCAGAACCGTGAGTGCAGGAACGTGCGTGCAGAACCGTGCGTGCAGGAACGTGCGTGCAGACACCGGAGGACGGGCGGCGCGGCGGTTCCGGAGTCCGTCGTGTTCCGAGTGTGCGTTTTCCTTGCTCCAACGCGCAGTCCACTCGCCTGGCCTCCGATTACAAACGGCCTTTCCGTTTTCTGCAGCTGCGGGAATCTCTGCCCTTACCCCCCGCCGCTGCCCGGCACCTGCCTCTGTGACTAGGACTTGCTGATATTTGCATTGCGCTGTCATCTTTTAAAACAAAATTTTCGTACCGTCATGTATTTGGACAGTTAACCTGCACGCGAATGGTTTGGCAACCCATCGTGGAGCCGTCATCTTCGGGTTTGGGGGCCCCACTCCCTGAGGCTTCCTTGCTCCCGGGGTCCTCGAGATCTCAGCAGCTCTGCAGCCCGAGGCACTGCCGTCCGGAGGCGACCCCGGGGGTGGTTGGCTTCCCACCCCAGCCGCAGCCGCGGGTGGGGACAGCTCGGATGGCAAAGCAGCAGGTGGACAGGCCTTCCCCGGGCGGCTCTTGCTTCGGGGTCTGACCCCGCCCTGCTCTCTGTGGCTTTTCTGTTGAGTCCACTTTAGTGCCCCAACATGGGCGTTGTCAGCCAGTGCTTTGGGTGGGGTCTATGTTTAATTTTAGAAAATCTCAGTCCCAGGGGTGCCCCTGGGAATTTCCAGCTTCTTCTCCAGTCCTGGCTTTTATCTCCTGCACCGGGAGGGGTCCGGCCGCCCGCCGTTTCTGCCACCGGGGCTGTGGGTGCCGGAAAGCCCCCTCGAGGGCCAAATGCCACAGAGTCACACTTCTCACGCCTTTCTGTGTTTCTTCCCCGATGCCGCGAACGCTGCCCCAGCTTCTGTTTGCCGTTTTTGGCTTTCTAAGTGTCTTTGAGCAGCTGCTTTTTAATATTTTATCCAGGCTTCGTAATTTTATCTGTGGGAGAGTTCGCATGACCACTTCAATTTGCTGCAATATTTGCTTCCTTGTGATGTTAAACCAACTCCCTTTAAAGTAAATGTGACTTTTTCCTCCCGTTTTATGATTCAGCGCGTTGGCCACACTTCTGAAAGAACTGCATGATTACGGTGACAGTGGACGAGCGGGTTTTCCTTACTTTTACCGGAATGCTTACAGTCTTCATCATTAATTTTGATTCTAACAAGTGACAAGAGTATCTGAATATGCCTAGTTTTCAAATATTTTTTGTTTTTGTTTTTGTTTTTTTTTGCAAGTTAAAAATGGGTGTCCAATTGTATCAAATCGAGTTTTATTTCCACCTGGTTTCCCATTTTATTGGCATCATTTATTGAATAAGTTATCTTTATTCTACTTCTTAGAAATTCCGATATTATATTTTAAGTAGTTGCATGTGCTTGGATTTGTTTCTTAGTTTTTTCCCCCCAGTGGTCTGTGTGTGTGAATGACAGTTACGTTATTCTACCGAATGTATCTACCGATGCATTTTTTATATTTTATAGGCAAAAATCTTTATTACTCTACTTTTATTTTTTCTCTAATATTCTTACACACGTTCTTTTCCAAATAATTTTAGAAACATTTTTTCAAGTCCAATTATCTATGATTTCTATTGAAATAGCATTAAATCTGTATGTAGGGTGAATGCGGGGGAAACGTGACATCCTTCAGATATCGAAATGTCCACTCTCGACACAGGGCGGGGCTTCGTTCGCTCAGGTCTCTAGCGACATCCATCATCCGTACAGCTTTCTGCAGATGGGCCTTGGCCGCATCAGGGTGTTTTTGTCCCTAGGAGCACTGTGGTTTCGTTGCTGTCGTAAATGGGGTCTTCTGTATTTTTATGTCACGCCTGGTCGTTACTGGCTACAACAAAGTCGCCAGGTTTGGAGACAACTAAACTTAGGAACATTAAAATCATTTGTTCCAATACAGTTCGAGTTGAGTCTCTAAGACAAAACATCATATCGTCTGTAAAAAAATTATGATCTAAATTATTAATATTGTACTATATCATGTTCTTAAAATTTGCGTTGACTTCAGAAATTGTAGTGCTAATGAGAATTTTTGCTTTAATAGGAAAGGCTAATAGTTTGACATAAATTTTATTTTTAAATATTACTTTAAATTATCTTTCTATCCTTATTTTACAAATAATATCTAAAAATGATGAATGAATATTGGATTTGGCTAAATGACTTTTTGACATTTATTGTAATAATAATATAGTTTGTTTTTCTTAGACCTACTGTTATACTCTATTAATAAATATACTAATTTTTTCTAGAATTAAGTATATTGGATCATTTTCTGTGATTTTTGATAATATAGATAGATCGGATAAGGTTATATTTGCTAGTACTCTTGGAATTTTCAAGTATTTATTCATAACTAAGATTACTGTATAGTTTTATTTTTGTGCTTCTGTTTTCTTTTTGGAGTCAGGGTTGTATATAATGATCTGGGAAGTTTTCCAAATTTCTATGTACTGAAATAATTCAAGTAGCCTAAGAATGATCTCTTTTTGAGTTTTGAAATAACCTGCTTATAAAAATGCCTGGACCTGGTATATTTTAAAGGTTATTTCTTGGGCAACTTTGAACAGTTCCTCTTTTAAATTAATGTCTCGCTACAAGCCACGTACGCACACACTTTTGTTGTGTAAGTTTAGATGATAGCCGGAGTCTGTCTCGATTACCTGCACGTGCCTCCCTCTGCCTTCCGACCCCCGCAGATGCGGACAGGCCCACCGGGCACCGAAACGGCCAGGTTTTCTCCTGTGTGTATCAAAGCCTGTATAAGCACTTACAGAAATATGAACTTTTCCTCTCTGCTTTGTTTTTACAGAAGTTCAGTCGTTCTGAAGGCATATTCAAAGGCGATGTGAAACGTGCTTTTTTCTCTTAGTAGAAATCTTTCCACGTGAATATGTGCGGTTCTAGCTAATTCCGTATTTTACTATTGAGGAATATATTATGTGTTGAAAGTAACCTTCGCTTAATTAGCCTCTGTTGCTCCTTCTTTCATGCTTATTGGTTAGTTTGTGTTTTGTCATGTTTCCTTAAACAACTTTGGAAACATTTGATTTCCTACGATATCTTCAAATTCATCCAGATTTTGTTCCTTCTTTTCTTTATTCATTCAACAAATATTTGTTGAACAACTGCCACGTGCCAGGTGCCTTTCTAAAGCTTAGCATATGTCTCTGAAGAAAGTTGACCAAAATGCCTGACCTCATGCTGCAAATATTAAGGCCTGTGTTAAAGCTATAGGTTTGGATTTACTAAAATTATGAACATGAGGAGAATCAGACCAAATTTCATAAGGTATTTTCTTATGATTATCTACCGTTGTGAAATGCATTTTCTGTCTGTGATGATCTATTTTCATTCCTAGCATTTTCTATTTTTATTTCCTTTTTGCTGTTTGATTAGAATGCGTGTGCTTTTCTAATTCATTTATTTTTCTTTATTACTGATTTTTTTTGCCATGAGGAAAACCCTGCAACAAAATTTATGAGTTCTCCTACTTTGAAGGGATTTCTTTCTTCATATCTCCTTTTAACTGTATTGATTTTTCTTTCTGTTCTTTTCTTAAATTTTTGGATTAGCTGTTTAGTGCATTTTCGCAGCCTCTTTAATGTTCAAAAACAAAAGTGCTCAGGCGTTGCCGAGAACCAGGCCCCGCACCCCAGGGTCGGCGCGCTCCCCGCTTAGTTTCAGGGGCCCGCGGACATTCTGGACGTTTTGGCTCGCCTCCGCTTTACTCCTGCTGCTCACAGCCCTTTTATCTGCAGTCCAGGGAGGCTCTCTGTGGTCACCTAATTCATGAAGAGATTTTCTCTTCTTCCTTCCTTTGTCCTTTTATATCGAGCAATCTTGTTTTTCAGCTGAAAGCAGTGTTCGTGATTGCAGTGTGTTGTCAACGGAAATTTTACTTAAAGACCCAAGGCAGGGCATGTGAGGACCGCCCCTCCCCCCGCGGCCGCGGCGTCCAGCGAGCCGGCCCCACCGCGCCCCTCTTGAGCATCTCCCTAAAAGATTTAAAATCTGCCTCTGGGACGGGGCCTCCTGGGCTTGACATGTCTGCTCCCCAGAGCCGTGTAGAAGAACCCGGCCCCGGGGGCCCCTGACCGGCCTCGCGGTGGCCGGGTCCCAGGACGTTGTCCCGTAACTTCCTGCACCACTTCCCGCCCGGCTTGTCGCTCTCCCTCCCGGTCGCTCTTCCTGGACGGGCCAGGGGCTGATGGTCTGACTCCAGCCCGAGGCCAGCGCCTCCCGCGGCCCCTTCAGTGCTGACCGTGTGGCGGGCGGGGCAGCAGCCGGTGGCGCCGTAGCGGGGAGGGGCGGGCCACCCACACGACCACCGTCTCCTCTGCGACGTCGCCCTGTTGGCTCGGACACGAGCACAGGGCGTTTCCTTTCAAAGTGTTTCCTCTGCTGACTGCGTTTTTCCGAGCGCCACCTGCAGCTGAAACCGGGGGCAGAGGACCCGCGCCAGCGGCCTCGGGGCCCACGCTGCCGGAGCCTGCGAGCCAGACCTTGGCTCCCGAGCAGAGGACGTGGTTGGCCTCTTGCCCGTCTTGCCGAGCTCCGTGGGGGGCTTCGCCTTGCGTGTGGCGACAGCCACGGTCCCTGTCTCCACTGAGGGGCCTTCTCGCTCCGTGCTCAGCTGCCCGTCCTCAGGGCCAGCAGGGGCGAGGGTGGGCGATCTCCCCAGTGTCTCCATTTCAAGGACGATGATTCCATGTGTCAGGGCCCCATCCATAAGACCTCATTAAAAAAAAAAAAAAAGATAAAAATCAGTAAGGATCAGAAAGGTGAGAGGAGAACTCTCTTTCTCTGCAAAAGACGAGATCATCTACCTAGAAAATCCTAAGGAATCTTCAGAACCAACTAGAATGATCGGAAATAAGTTTCAAAATTACTAGTTTGCTCAGGGAGACAAAAGACAATGTATCGCAGGGCTGGAAACGGCAAAAAGTAAGAGTAGATTTGAAAGAGAACTGATGAGAAAGTCTAGAAATGAGAAAAACATAACTGAAATTTAAAACGCGGCGGACCGCCGTGGCGGCAGACTCGGCGCGGCTCCAGAGACAACTCTCAGACCGAGCGAACCAGGAGAAAGGCCCGTGGGGAGCGGCGGGGAGGAAGGCGGAGAAGAGCGCGAAGGGAAAGAGAAGCGGCCGCGAGCGGGTCCGACTCAGATGGAATTCCAGACCCGGAGCCGCGCGGGGCCGAAGCAAAATTTAAAAAAGACAATGCGTTGGGTCAAAGTAACACATCAGCAAAGTGAACGGCCGGTCACCTAACTTCGCTTCCCGCAGACCCGCCTTCCGGGGTCTCACGGGAGCTTGGGGACCCGGGGAACGGGCCGCACCAGACCTGTTGTCTTGGAAACTTCGAGTGTGAAATGGAAGGTCCAAAGAACCGATCGTTCTCGGGTCCCGGAGGCCGGTCGCAGCACCTGGTGACATCGGGCTTGAGTCCCAGGCTGACAAGGCCTCGGCAGTCCCACAGCTGGCCCTGGAGCCAGACTGAGCCCCTGGCCGGGGAACCCCACAGCTTCCGTCAGCCGTCATTTCCGCCTGCCACATCTCTGTCACCCGCCGTCTCTTCCTGTCCAGCTCCCCTCCGCCCGGGAACCAGTGGGCTGGGTGCAAAGTTGTTGTTTAAGAATCGACTTATGCCGAACACAAGCACGGAGACAGACAGACAGCGGGGCGTAACCCTCACGGGGGTGTGACAGGCGGGATGGCGCCCTTGCAGGGGGTTCTCCACGCGGGGCCCGGTGCGTTCCCCCACATTTTCCTCCCTGTGAAAACGGGAACTGTGAGCGGGCGCACGACGACTTCTAGAACAAGTGTAATTTTCGCAGGAGAGTTTGTTTCAAAGAGGAAACATTTTTCCAGGACGGAAGCGAGAGCAGAGAGTGGCCATAAGCGGGCCTGACGACAGCCGTGTGAACGAAATGCATAAATGTTTAATTTCAGCTCTGAGGAGCCAGATGCAAATTTCTTCTTTCCTCGGGCAGCGCAAATACTGATCACTTATACAATTACTTTGAATAAGGGTCAACTTTTGGTGTAAGAAAACATAGCTAAAGTATTAAATATTTATGAAACAAGTTTACGGCAGCAGGAGGCGGGGGGCGTTGGCAGGGTAGGGGGCGGGACACATTCATTCATTATCGAGGGAAAAACAAACCCAACACGGCTTTTCCTGGATCGGTTGAGGCTGCAGCAGAGGAATTTAAGACGCCGAGCTTTGAGCAACAGTGCAAATTGCTTCCATTAGTTTGTTTGCATGAACTTACGCCGCGGCCACCCTGTCGTCAGCTGCGGGAGGAGGAGGCCCTTGCTGCTGGGCTACTCGCTAGAGCAAATGTGCCGGAGCCTCCCGGAAGCCCCCGCGGCGAGGGTCAGGCCGCCGAGGGCTCCCAGCTGCGCTCAGCGCTCCGCGGGGCCAGGACGCTCGGTGGCCGAGTGTCTGTCCGTAGTTTTGGAAGATTCTTAACCGTCACCACTTCAAATTCACGCTCCGTTCTGCCCCCTCTTTCTGCCGGGCGACGTCGTGACGTCCGGGAAACGCCGCGCCTTGCTCCGCTCAGTTCCCTCGCGATCCTGGAATTCCGTTTCCTCCGCCCTGTTCCTCTCTCTCTCTGCATTTTAGTTTTTCTGTGGACACACCTTCGGAGTCACCCATTCTGCGCTCGGCCGTGTCCGGTCTGCGACGAGCCCGCCGGAGCCGCCCCGCGTGTCCGGCCCGCCGGTTTTCGACGTCCAGCATCTGCTTCTGATTTTCTCTGAGAGTTGATGCTGCTGCTCACGTCACGCATCCGCTTTCATGTTGTCACTTTTTCCGTTGGCACCCTTGGCGTGTTAATCCTAGCTTTTGAAACGTCCCTGGTCCGATGAGTCCAGCACCCCCGCCGTATCCGCGTCCGGTTCCGGTGCACGGCCTGTCTCTTCGGTCTGCGGCTGTCACCTTCGGGATGCGTCGCAGTTGTCTTGGGAAAGCCGGGTGTGACGTGCCGGGTGCAGGAACTGGCGCGGGTGCCCCCGGCGTGGGGTTTCATGGCGATAGGGGCCAGACCGTGTTTACTGTTCGCTGCGGCTGTGGCGTCGGAGCTGAAGTCGCCTCCGGTGTCCTCGGGGTGCCCCGGAGACTCGGTAGCAGGGTCTGGGGCTTGCAGCTGTTCGGCCGTGAGCCCAGGGCTTACGCGGGAGCCTGTCGATGCGGTGGGAGGCGGCGGGAGGCTCGGGCCAGGTCTGGAGTCCTGTGATCAGAGCCGGGTGTTTTTTTCCCCAGGTCTGTTCGGCTCTGGTACAGAAATCCCCCCTGCAGGCAAGGGGAGGAGAAGACTCCCGGCATATTTCACAGTGAGTGGCCCCCACCTCCCGTGGGGGCAGCAGGGGTCTCCTCTGACCTCCGGTGAGAACCCAGTGGGTCAAACTCACAAAAATCAGCCCCCCTAAATAAAAAAAAAACACCTGGAACCTCTTTAATTAATTTCATTAATGAAAATCTCTGCGGACAACAAGAAAGCCTCTAGTTAAAAGAAATATTCGTGTGATGAGTGTACCAGCCGAACGAATATGACAGACGGGAGCGGCAGTGAACTCGAAGATGTCAGTGGAAATCACCCAAGAGAAGAGCAGAGAACACTTTTCTTTTTGGTCTTTTCGAAGAATGCAACCTGAGTGGTCGTTCCATTTTATCAAAAGGTTGGCAGTATCAGACGAGAGAAAGAACAGAACGAGGCAGGAAAGGGTTTGAAGACGCACCATCCGCAGCATTCTGCGCCCGACGCAGCACAGAGAGATGCCGACGAACTCCGGGCGGGGAGACGTGCAGAGGCCACGCCGCGGCCCGCCGTCATCGAGGCGTCGACACCGAGATGAAGAGCGAGTCTTGAAGGCGCGGGAGGAAAACTGCACGTCGCCCACGAGAGAACTGTGACGTGGGGCGCGTCTGGCCTCTCGCCAGAGGGCACAGAGGCCGAGGGCGGAGCGTCTGAAAGGTGCTGAGCGCGAAAAACAAACTCTATCAGAATTCTATCCAGGGAGGACAGGCTTCAGAATTAAGGAAAAATAAGACATTTTCAGATAAAGGAGAAATAAAAGAATTTGCTGCCAGGAGACCTTTGCAGTAAGAAATGCTGACATTCGTGATTCGGTCTGAAGGGAAAATGCCAGAGAGAGAAAATGGGATTTTCCGAAAAGCGTGAAGAACCTCAGAAACGGTAACTTCCCTGGGCGTGTTTTGAAACCCACAGACCCGTGCGCCAGGGAGGGGGCGTCGCCGTGCAGAATCAGGGGCAGCGGCTGGGCGCCGGGGTCCCAGGGCGGGCTGGGTGCGGGCGAGCTGCCCGGCTTCTGCATGTGTCAGCTCTGCAGACGCGGCGCCGCGTGGGGCCCCGAGCTCTGCCGCTGGATTCGTTTCCCGCGCGGGGACAGCCGAGCGAATCCGAACTCGCCCGCGCGGGTACGAGGGTTGAAGGAACAAGTCGGCTGGTCCCGGGCGGGGGAGCCACGTTTCTCGGCGTGAGAAGAGCAGTTACAGAGGAGCAGGAGGAAAGCCGGGGTGAGCCGTGTGGTGCTGAGCGCCGGTCGGGGACCCCGGGAGCTGACGCGTACGTCGCGGGCAGGCACGGACAGGTGGGCCGTTCGGGAGGGCTCGCTGCGTGTGCCGATGGCTGTTTAGCAGATGGCCGCATGAAGCCCCGCGGCGCAGGGCTGGCCTGCGACCCTGGGGTACCCTCGTCCCAAGCCTGGCTCCTCCCCACCGTCGCTGAGAGCTGCGCCGGGAGAAGCTCACGGTCAGCTGTCACGAGCCGCGAGGGCCCGCCCAGCACACCGCTGAAGACAAAATGCACTCTCTGGGCCACGAAGATCTCAGCGCGCTTAAGAGGACTGCACAAGTTAGGAAAAATCCCCTCAATTCTTAGAAATTAACATTCTCTTTGTGTGTATATCAAAAAAAAAATCACGGAGCGGCACCAGTGAGCGGGGAGATCCAGCGGACCGCGCAGAGGGCGGGAGAGGCGGCCCGTGCCCGCCAGCTCACACGTTGCCGGTGACAGTGAGGTTAATCCATGAAACTCAGGGCAGAATTTTAGTGACATTCTACAAATGTGAAAAGGCTGATCTGTAATTACTGCTTCAATTAAGTACGTGAACACAGATTCCGAGTCTAAACCAAGAAAGGAATGCCTTTCGGACTGTGTAACACAGAGACGTCAGCCGCAGCAGACCCTGCACACACGGCCCTCGGCCCCACGCCCCCGTGGGGGCCAGCGGCGGGCGGCGGGGGGTGGGGGGGTGGGTGTCCCTGTCCCCGGGCCGGGCCGCCCCTCGTCTTGCACCACGTGGCCTCGTTCCGCAAACCTACGTCGCAGGAGCCACTTGCCGAGGTCACGGGGGACTCTCGCTTCGTCTCGGTCAAGTTATTAACTGAACGCTCGGGCCGCTGGCGGTGCCGGCCGGGCCCCGGGCCTCCCTGGCTGGCCCGGCGCAGTACCCAGCGGAGCGGTGCCCCCTAAACCTCACGCGAGGCGGGCGGTCAGGGGAAGCGCAGCCCCGGGAGGCGTCAGGATGTGCGCGGCCAGTGGGTGGCGGCCTCGCTGCCGAGGTGGAGTGGGGAACGTCCGTCTTTTTGCGTTTGGCTGGAATTGAGGCAGACGCGACCGGACTCCTGTCCTCACTTCCGGCACAGAGGACCGTGGGCGCGGCGCCCGCCCCTGGGGAGACCCAATTCTCGGACGGCCGGGCGGTCTTGCCATCCCAGGGGCCTCGCTTCCCAAGGGGACGGGTGAAATAGAGGAGACAGAGAAAAGCTCGGGTTCCCTCCACTGGATGGTCTTAATTTGAATGTCTAATCAAGCTTCTCAGTTCTCTATGTATTTCTGATTGTAAATCAATAAGGACCCATCAAGGACGGTGATAAATTAGCGTAATAAAAACTCTGCAGCACAGGCTGCTCGCCAGCGCCTGCCCCCCAGGTGGCCCTGCCCGCTGACCACGGCGCTGAGGGCTGGTAGCGGCAGAAACACCCCCAGCCGTGTGGAAGCCCACACCGCGAGGCGTCCTCGGCCCACCCCAGCCACAAGCCCACAGGGCTGCTCGGGACACAGGCCTTGGGGGTCTGCTCTGGGATGGCGGCAGCGGTGCACGGGCCTCCGGCGCGGAGCTGGGGGCGGCGACGCCCCCACTGGGCTCCAGGGTCACCGCGTCGGTCCTGCGGACACGGCCTGTCCCCCAGGACAGAGGGGGAGCTGAGTACACGGGCCGGGTCCCCGAGTAGTCCATCCCAGACACAAACGCTTTGCAGTGATGCAGAAGGCCCTGGGCGCTGGGCGCTGGGCGCTGCCCGCGGGACGGGGAAGGGGGCCAGGGGTGCACTGGGCCAGCGGCGTGGGCTTCAGCTGTGGGGCAGAGCACACTCAGGAGGGGCCCAGCGCGCCCAGACCAGCGTTGCGGGCGGCAGAGGAAGGCGGCTCCCGGACCAGGCGGGGCCGAGGGGGTGGTGCGTGAGCGGTCAGGGCGTGTGGAGCGGAGCCACGGCCCGGCTCTGGGGACACAGACGTGGTCAGGCCACCGGGCCCGGCAGGACGGTGACGGCGCCCGGCGCCCGCGGCTCCGAGGCAGCGAGCATGCCTCCAGACAAGGGTCGGTGGCCGTGACGGGCCCATGGCTCGCTTTGTCCCCTTGTGAGATGGCAGGGTCCTTGTCACAGGCGAGGGTCGGGAGAGCGAGCAGGGCGTGAGTGGCACCCACGGAGCCGTCGCGAGAGCCGGGCGTGCGGCCCCGGGCGGGCGGGGCCCCGTCGGCACCGACGGCCGTGTCTCCGCTCTCGCCTGAGACGCGACCTGGGAACCGCGGGGTGGCGCGTCACGAGGCCGACCCTCGGCCACGGCTGTTTATGTCGGGGCGACACAGGGGTGTCCTGCTGCGCCCGCAACGGAGCCTCGGCCACTCCCAACGCGCTCGGCCGAACGGAACTTCATGGGGACATGCCACGCCGCCAGGTGACACACGGCGAAAGGAACTCGGAGGCGCTGACCCCGCCCCCCCTGCTGTCCCCCCTCCCTGCCGCCCCCGCCCCCTGCCGCCCCCCCCCCGCCCCGCTCCCCGCCGCCCCCACTCCCCGCTGCCCCCCCACCCCGCTCCCCCGCCGCCCCCCCCACCCCCCCCCCGCCCCGCTCTGTGCCCGCCCCCCCTCCCTGCCGCCCCCGCCCCCTCCTTCCTCCCCCCTGTCCTCCCCCCCCCGCCCCGCCCCTCTCCCCGCCCCTCCCCCCGCCCCAGTCCCCCGCAGCCCCGGGGACGCGGGCCGCGTGTGAAGGCCGTCGCAATTCCATCCCCTGCGTGCCGAGAGCCTCGCGGCTTAATGGCGCGTCACACGGTCCTGCCACGGCGTGATAGGCGGTGGCAGCTCTTGGAAGTTTACTTGATGTGACAAGAACGAATATAAAATTATTCGCAATAGATATACCAATAAAAAGAAAACCTTCGTTTCCATCAGGAGAGCTGTCCCCCAGGGCTCCCTCCGTCTGTCCCCCAGGGCTCCGTCTGTCCCCCAGGGCTCCGTCTGCCCCTCGGCAAGCAGGCCGGGCCGGGCAGGACCGTCCCCCTCCACTGCAGCAGCGTCTACCCCGGCCGAGCCTGATGGAGGAGCCGTGGCCAGGACGGCCCCCCCTGCGCTCCGACGTGAGTCACGGGTGATTTGGCGGCGTCTGCTGTGACGTGTCCCCTGCCTGTGATGCGGGAGCCGAGCGTGGCCGTGGCCGGTCCACGAGGCTGGCAGGACAGGCCAGCGAAGCTGGTCGGGACCGACAGCCCTTTCTGCAGATGTAGGCCAGCACCACGTCACGCACGGACTCATGCCAAGTCTCCTCCCGGAGGTCAGAGCTCCTGACAGCCCCGGGGGCCTGCGGGAGCGGCTGCAGCACCCGAGGGCCCGGGGAGGTGAATCCGCATCGGGGGGCTGGTGCTGGTCCAGCGACGTCCCCTGACGAGAAAGAGGAGTCAGAACGCAGAGCCGCACGGGGAAGAGGCCACGTGAGGATGACAGGCAGCGACGGGAGGGACGCGTCACAAGCCGAGGGCCCCGGAGGCTTCGGGGGCCCCGGGGCTGGGGGAAGTCGGGGACCCGCCTCCAGCACTTGCGAAGAGAGGGCGCCCTGCAGCCTCGGGACGGTGGACCCGCGGCCCCCAGAACTGTGAGGACACCCCTGTCCGTGGAGCCGAGCCGCCCAGCGGGCCACGGCACCCTGTACGGCCGCCGGGGGCACCAGCACGAGACCCCCCACTCCCCGGCCGGAGGAAGACGTCAGCTGTCAGGCTCCTGGGCCGGGGGGCAGCGCCTCAGCCCGCGGCGGTCCAGCCTGGGGCTTTTCCACGCCGCCCCGGCGCCCACTCTGCCCCCAGGAAGCCGCCCCGGGAAGTGGGCAGATGGGAGGCGCCGGAGACCTGCTGACACCCCCTCTCCCCAGCGCCGGGAGGGGCCGGCAGCGCTCACTGTCACGGTTCCGCGAGCTTTGCCATCTGCTCCTTCTGCCATTTTTTTCAGCTGGGACGGCCCCAGGTCCGGCTTGCCTGGGGGCCGAGGCTGAGGCTGGAGTGGCAGAGGCCGGGAGTTCGCCCCACAGCAGCTGTGGGGGGCAGAGGCGTCTTCCGGTTTACACAGTCCCACTGTTACTCGCATCAGGCCTCTGCTGCGGCCCGTTTGCAAGGCCATCCGGCTGCTCACTGCTTCTCAAGGACGTGGCCTGCAGGGCGGGTCCTGCCTCGGGCGCTCCCTTCTCCTCCGGGCTCCTCAACAGTTGATCACAGACCGTTGGCCTCAGGGGCAATCACGGAGGCTCAGCGTCCCCAAGGCGGCCTCGACCCAGGTCCCGCCGACCCCGCGCGCCGCGCCCTGCTTGTCCTTCACGCCGCCAGCTCCGCTGTGAGGCGTGTGATTTAAGTCAGCCTGTGACCATCGGTACCTCGCATAGGAAGCCACAGTCACTCGGCAAAAGCGCAAGACGGCCGTACGCACGTTGCCTGGGAGCGAGACAGACCGGACGCTCGGCTGTGGTCCTGAGTGGGACCACGCGTGTTTCGCAGGCGGCCGGCAGCCTGCCCCGGGGCGGGGCCGGCAGGTCCTCCCAGCAGCAGGGCCCCTGGCCTCAGACCAGTTATTCCGCGGCCAGGGCCAGGAGGACAGCAGCTCAGGCTCGGCCGGCCCAGCGGGCCTCAGGGCCTCCTGCCTGCAGGTGTGTGTTGCCCGACCGGCCCCCCACGGCCCCTGCAGGGACAGGCGTGCCCCGCGGGCCTCCCCGTGCGCTGGCTCTCCCCGCGCTGTCCCCCACCCCCCCCGTGACGCCGTGATGGCGGGAGGGTCCCCCAGCAAGGCCGCGGGCCAGTGCCCACCGCAGGTGCACACGGTCCACGGGAAGGGCAGGGGACACGCGGAATCGTAAGCCGGAAATTAATGACTCTTCCGCTCTTGAAGAAGCGGAATCTAATGACCTCCCGTCAGCTCCAGCGGCGGCCGACGCAGGCGGCCACAGGTGCTTTCCTCCGAAGCTCAATTTTCTGGTTCTTCCCGGCGGCCATATTTCTTCCTTCTCCAGAGCACTTTCGCTTACTTCATTTATAATAAATAAGCCTGAGCACATCCTGTGTTTGCTCACGAGACAGAGTCAGAAATCATAAAACACCACAAAGAAAAGTTTTGTCTCAGGAGGCGACAGGACACATTTTCTCCCACAGCACTGCGCGGTGCCCCCCCCCCCCTCGCCGGCCCGGGTGCCGCCTGAACTCCTGGGGGCGGCGGTGCGGATGACGGAGCCCACCCCGAGCACATGCGTGCACACATGACGTGTGCACACACACGCAGGTATGCACACGAAGGTGCACACACGCATGCGCACACACACGGTGTGAGCACACACACCTGAGCACACGTGTGTACACACGCAGCGCGCACACACATGCACGGGGCCAGGCAGACGGGCGAGCACGCTCCACGCCGCCCACCCCCAGGAAGGGGCCGCGGGACGCACGTGGCCGGCACGGAGCTGGCCGCCAGCCCTCGTTCTCTGTCCCGTCCGGGCCCGGAGACCGCTCACCACGCAGCGGCCGCCGGTCGCCGGATCATTCCGCCGGGCAGTCCCCAACACCGAGTCTCAGCCCACGCGACCGCGCCGCACCGTCAGTAAGGAGCAAGCGACTTTTAGGAAAAGCTTAAGTTGTGAAATTTAGTCCAAGTCCTTAGGAAAATAAGTTGGTTTTATGCAGCAAATCGAAAATGTGTAACGGTTAATTTCAAGGACATGTTTAATCAATTTCTACTGGGCTCTGATTAATACACAATATTATTCAGCGATGCCCAGTTTTCGCGTCAACTCAATTTATTTTAATGCTTAAGTCTTCAATGACCTCGTGCGTTTTAATTACTTATCCTTCTACATTAATTAGTCATATTTTAATATTTATCTTTAATTTCAATTTAAAAAGTCTCAACTCAGTGTTGCTACTAGGTAAAAAACAAAAAAACAAAAAAACAAAACAAAACAAAACAAAACTTCCCTTTACTTTTCTTTTTAAGCCTATATTTTCCAAGAAATCAAATGAAATATCTTGAGTCATCAGTCTCAATTTACTTTTAAAAAAGTTTAAATAACAAGAAATGAAAAGTCATAGATATTGTTTTCTCATGAATTTGCATGTAAATGATACAATCAGTTTAGCACATTGTCTAGGGAAGGGAGAGCTTATACAGACCAGGGGGACATTTTCATCAAAGCCAGTCAAGGCCGAGCTAATAATGTTTTCTAAAATCTTTCATCATTTATATTCAAAAATATTTCTTCCTCGCTGAAGCTTGATAAGAGCCGCGGGCCTCACCTGGGCACCTCCATCCTTCGGGCTGGGACCGTCTCTCGTCAGTCGCTTGGTGGCTTCGTGCTCATGGCGACAGTTCCAGGGCGGCCTCTGTGCGTGACAGGTGGGGCTACGGCTCCTTCCTGGGGCCGGGACGTTCACGCTGGGGCCTTGCCGCCAGCTGCCCTGTCCACACAGCCCCTGGTGTGGAGCGGGCCAGACGCCAGCGCGGGCGGCCTCTGCCTCGGGGCGTGCCCGTGACACATGCCACGCCTGCGCCTCTGCCCGTGACACACGCCACACCCGCGCCTCTGCCCGTGACACACACCAGGCCCGCGCCGTGCCCGTGACACACGCCAGGCCCACGTCTGTGCCCGCACGCCCCACAGCCTGCACACAGGAGTGGCTGTGTCTGCCAAGGGCCTGCCCCTGCCGGCCTCTGTGATCGCACAGCCGCAGCCAGCAGCCACGGCCCGCAGGACGGTCTGCGGGGACCGCGGGACCCCCTTCAGGACAGGTGGAGTGGCGTGAAGGGCACAGGCCTGTACCGCTCGGAGCAAGGCTTTGGCCCAAGGCTGCCGTTTCCCGGGGCTGGCCTCTTAAGGGCAGCCCCGCCCCGCGGGTGAGAGGGTGGGGTGTGGGGGTTGCGGGCTCTGGGGCTCGGTGCTCACGGGAGGGACAGGACCCCACGTTGCTGTCAGCGACGCTCAGACGAGCCGTGGGATGGAAACTCGCACGGAAACCTGTCGCCCCATGGCAAGGTGGCCTGACCGCGGGTGGCTCCAAGACCAGCCTCTCCGCGGCCACCGTGTGGTCGGCGTGAGGTCGCAGCGCCGGCCCAGAGCCAGCACCAGGCACTGACGACCACGGCGCCCTTCACAGCAGTGGGCGGCGTCCCCATGACCGGCGCCGGGAGCTGGAAGGGTGGCCCACGCCGAAGCCACCGGGAACGGTACCACCTCTGCCCGCTCCCCAGCTCCGTGGCCTGTCACTGCTGCACGTGCCAGCCTGCACGCGGGGCGTCCGCAGCCCGGGGCTCGGTGTGACTTCGTGGGACGCCCCAGGGCAGGTGGCCTCCGGGACGGGCGCAGGTGTGACGGGCGTCGCTCCGGGCACGGCTGCTCCCGCTGCTCTGCCCTGGCACCTGAACGCCGCGCCGCCCCCAGCCCCGGCCGAGTCAGGCATCGACACTCGGAAGCGACGCGCACGCGCGTCCCAGCGTGGCACGTGCACGACGCACGCGGGCGGCGGCCCTCGGCGCGCAGCAGCCCCCGCAGCACGCATGCGCGTGGCTCTTGCAGCGGCGCGGGCCGGGGGCGCGCACAGCGGGGGGGGGACGCGGGGGCGCGCACGGCGGGGACGTGCACGGTGGGACGCGCACGGCGGGGACGCGCACATGGGGACGCGTACAGCGGCCCGGCGCGGAGCCGCAGCCTTTCTCTGGCTCTGCTTCCCGAGAGCCGCCGGCCAGAGCGGCGCCGCGGTTCCAGTCCTGCTCGGCGCGCACGTGCTCGGCGGGGCGTCGGCACCGGCCCAGCCGAGACGGCGCGCGGGGACTCGCTGGCACCGCCCTTCGCGCCCGGGGCCTGCCCGGGAGACGCGCGAGCGAACGGGGACGCGCAGGTGCTGAGCGGCGCTGCGGGACTCGCCGCCCTGCGCCCAGTCACCGTGCCTTTGTGTAAAACCCCGATCGTTTTAGCTGCCGCGCGTTGGTTTGGAGGACCTCACTCTGTTTTCCAGATGACAAAATGCTTGTGCAGTCTCCATGTGATCCGGGTTCTCCCGGGGCTGGTGAGCCGCCTGTTACGCCGGTGAGAACCTGGGGTCAGAGGACTCAGCACGCCACCCAGGGGTGCTGGTGGAGCGGGCGCCCTGTCTGCGATTTGGGGGGTCCCAGCACAGGCCCCGGGCACACGGCAGGTGGACATCGCTGGGCTGGGACCCACCCTGATTACGCCACGCTGGCGAAGAGACCTCAGAAGTGTCACTTCCGCAGTCCTCTGGCACCTGAGGCCAGCACGCTCGCCACCCTGTGACCTCGAGGGGACTTCTCAGCCACTCACGCCCCTCAGCCTCTTTTCATACCAGAGCTGTGTGTGTGTGCGCGCGAACGTAGCAGAGTCTGAGCGCACATGTGAACGTGGATGCATGCATGTCTGCGTGAACGTCTATTTGTGTGCAGGTTATGTGTGTGTATCTCCCACCAGAGGAAAGTTCCAGAAGACGTGGATAATGTCTTACTGTGCATTTGGGCATCACGGGCATGCTTAGCGTGGCTCTGCACGTAGAAGGCATTCAGTGGCATTTATTATTTAAAATAGAATACCATTTGTAGAAAGAGTCCAGATTTCATACCGTACAGATTTATGTTTAAAAACTATGAAAATGGTTGGTTGCTAAGGAAACAACCTTTTGAAAATTGTCAATTAAAGCTGATGGCCAAAGATGGTGTACTTCGTCTAGATGGAAAATCGCTCCCCCGAAAGTGGAAGGAACACACGCTCACAGACGCACGGGCACCGAACCGCGGACGCACGGGCCGGCGCAGCCTCCGCGCGACATGAGCCAGGAGCAGACTTCAGAAGAGGGAAGGGCGGGGGGACTGGCGTCTCTAGGGGCCGGGTGGGCTGTCTCCGGCAGCCCTGCCCGATGTCCCGAGCCCTGCACAATGCGGCACTGGCCGCCCCAGCCGCAAAGCCGGCTCACTGAAGACACCCACGGGGTTGCGGGTGCGAATCCACTACCCAGCCCCCGAGCTCACACAGAAACGGAGTTAAGAAGAGGCCAACGGAGAACACTTTTAAAGATTAGAGGCATCACATGACCAGGCATGCAGACATGTGACAAAGCGTTAGGTGTTACGTCTGCTCGTGCAGAGTCGGGACAAGGACAGGGCCTGGGAGCAGAGCGGGACGCACCAGTCGCCCAGTTCACAGAGACGGTGGGACAGCAGTGGAGACGGGAAAGGCCGTCACTTGAAAGAATAACGAGGGGCCCACGGTGTACCTCCAAGGGACAGGAAGCTGGACCCGCACTTCACGGTGCCCACGAAGCCGGTGAACCCAGACTGACCAGGACTTCATTTAAACGTGGAGCACAAGACGGTGAAGCTTTCAGGAATGACGGCAGCAGCGCCTCGGGACCCGCAGGCGGCAGAGGTCTCTGACCCTCGCTCGTTCAGGAGAGAAGCACAGCTCACCGCCCCTGGTGGTCGCGCGTCGTGTGGGGAAATGCCACGTTTTCTAGGATTCGACATTTTCAGCCATCGAGCGAGAAACAGGATGCTGTAAATCAAATGAGGTTTGTTTCCGAAGACTATAATCGAAGCGAGTTATTTCGCGGCAAACTTGGGGGTGAGGTTAGGACTGTCGTCCGTGAGTCACCTCGGGGTAAACCCTGCAGCCACGGGCACGGCCCGCGAGTGTTCTCGGGGCAAACGGGAGACGGATAAACGGGAAACGACAGGTGTCCACCCTAAAGGAAAGACTCGACGAATTAGACTACACTAAAGTAAACACGTTTTATCATCAGAAGACTCCATCACGGGCAGGCAGAGGGAGTCACGGCACATACCACGTGGGGAAGACTCGTGCCTGGAGGATGTCAACACTACCCATCGGTGAACAAGAGAGATATGCAGAGCGATTTTTAAAAATGGACCGAAACCCTGTCCAGGTACTTTATAAAAACAATGAGCCAGACTGACATTGAACTTGAGGACGTGCCCGCCGTCGGCAGTCGTGAGGACCCGTGAGTGGGAGCCAGGACCAAGCCCACGGGAGGCCGGGCGGGAGCCGGGCAGCGCGGCAGTGGCGCTGGGCTCCCGCGGGTGGGGCACCCGGGGAACCGCCTTGCAGATGGCGCCGTCCGCACTTCCTCTGATCCAGTCGCCTCCCTTCTGGCCTCACGCGCCCTCCAGGGTCTCGTCAGAAAGTCCCCAAGGCCCCGTCTGGAAGCCGCCGTGACGGGAACAGTGTTTTCCCACCATGTCCTGAGCCAACGGTTCAAGGCCAGGGACCGAGCCCCGAGGCCTCCCCACTCCGGCCTGGGCCACGCCTGGGTCTGAGCGGGCAGCTGGGTGCGGGACAGAGACCGGTCCTGGGTGATAGGGCGGAGACAGGGTGGGGACAGTGCGGCCCTCGGTGGTCTGGGCCGTGGGCCCCGCGTGGCCACAGAGGGGGTGCCGAGGTTGAGAGTGCTGGCCGAGCAGGGCCCCGCACCCCCAGATCAAGCCGTCGCTGGGGCCTCGCCTGGCTCGGGGGTGGGCGCCCCTCCCCCAGCAGGGCTCCTGGCCAGAGGCCCGCGGCAAACTGCACAGCGATCGCATGACGCCCGCTCTGCGTGCTCTGGCCCAACTCGGGAGAAACCTCTGTGCGTCCCGGGGCCTTGCCCCCAGCACCGGCCGCTAGAGACCCAGCCGCGGGTCTGTACGTGGGCCAGGTGCGCACACGGGCAGTCACGTGGATGCCCTGACATGCTCCCGCCCGTGGGTGGGCGCCACAGCAGTCTCTGGGCCTGACCAAGCATTTGGACCGGATTCTAATTGTTTCTCTGTGTACTCGGGGTTCCTTTTTGTTTTGGTAATTGCTTCCTAATTACCTTCCAGTTGCTAAATAATGCTTTACTTAGTTCATCAAACAGAATTTTCCAAAGCATCTCCTGAAGGCATTGTCGACGCTTGGTTCTGATTGCCACCACCCGGCAGAAACGCGTCGCCAGCCTCGGGGTGTGTGCCGCCTGCCAGGCCCGGCAGGCTTCCCAGAGCGACTCCTGGCAGGGAGCTGACGTCCCCAGGGTCCTGGCGATGAGCCGTCACCGACGGCGGGGAGCAGCGGCAGACGGGCCACGGCTGCTGGCAGAGGTCACCCGCCCCTCGTGGCACGCGGGTGGTCCTTAGCTGAGAAAAAAGCAAGAAGCGCTGATTCTTCGGAATGAAAAAGTCCCAAACCTCCAGGCTGCATGTGTGCGCGTGCGCGCACGTGTATGTGCATGTGTGCACATGCGTGTGTTTTTGGGGGTGGGGTCCGTTCCCGCCACCGCAGCGGGCACCCCCCGTGGCCGGGGACCGCGGCCACGACATGCAAGGACGTGGGGCCGCCGAGGGAGTTCACTCAGCCAGTGACAACAAGCTGTGCTCGGCACACCTGACGGTCACGGTGTGTTTTTTGTTTTTGTTTTCCTTTCACTAAAATGTTGCTTTTGGGACACAAATCCTCGCCGTGGCTTTGGCTCGTGAGCAGCCTGTCTGTGCCCCGCAGGCCGGGCCTCCCGGGGGAGGAAGCCTCGCGTGCAAATCCCTCTAATCCACTGCATTAATTTCTAAAATAATTTAATATGTTGCATGACTTCCAAAATAGCGGGAATGCTGAGTTCTTAAATCCGCGTCAGGCCTTTTCCAGGAAACGTGCAGCGTCTCGGACAGCCCCACGCCCCACTACTCGATTTTCCAACCAAAACGCCAATGGTTTTACTGAGGTGAGCTTGGGAGGGGCCTCGAGGGAGCGGCCGGGCCGGGGGTCTTGGGACCGTTCTCGAGCGCAAGGGGCCGGCCTGGCCGGGATCGATGGCCTTCGCCGTGGGGCCGGGCGGCCGCGGAGGCCTCGCGGTGCCATGATTTACGGGAACTCCGCTGCCGGGGGTCTGTCTGTTCCCATTCATGCCGGAAGCGCTTCTTCTCATAAATTAGATTCACGCCTTTCAGAAAGTACCGGAAAATGGCACAGAGCTGACAGGCCTCTCCGAATCACTTGACTTATCTTCCTAAAACCCAAAACTGTGAATCAATTCAAGGCCGTGGGCGGAAGGGCCCCCGGGGGGGTCTCCCGTATCTCTCTCCTCATCATGAATTGCGATTTACAGATTTCGAAGTAGATTACTTTAAAACGGATTATCATTTGCAGAGATACTTAGAGCCCCACGTGGACCTTAACTCAGCGAGACCCAGCCTGATTTAGGTGGCTATTTGTGAGACATAGAGTTTTTCTCATAACATATCTGTATTTTAAATTTTGTTAAAGAAAATTTACTCGTCAAAAAAAAACATGCAATGTTCCAGTACTGTGACTGAGAGCAGTGAGCAGCTCTGCGGCTGCCACTCTCGGGGGCCGACACCCTGCTTCCTGAGGACCTGACGCGGGCCAGGCACCCCGCCCTCGTGTCCTGAGTTCTAATGTCCGCAGCGACCTTGGCCCGCGATACTACCATTGTCCATGAGGCCAAGGCTAGTGAAGGAGGGGCCGGAAGGGGCCTTGCGCCCGGCTCAGGGTCCCCTGCCAACCTCAGCTAGACTCGGCGTCACCTGCTAACCACGGCGACCAAAGCCTTTGAAACAGGCTCACATTTGATTGAGTGTCTTCTTCAGAGGAAATAGCTATCCAGGTCCTCCGCCCGTTTTTAAATCGCGTATTTGTTTTAAAGCAGGCTTTTGCCGTTGAGCGGAACGAGGTCCTCACATGCCAGGCGTGAACCCTCACCACGGCCGGTGACTGCCGAGGTTTGCTGCCCGCGGCCCAGATGCCCCGTGCTGCGCGGACACCTTTCAGCTTGACATGGCCCGACTTGTTGATTTTCACTTCCATTCCTTGTGTTTTGGGGGCCACATTCCAAAGCCAGCGTCTAAGAGCTTCAACCCCAGTTTTTTTCCTCAGGAGTTTTAGGTCCTGCGTTTATGTCTTTAATCCATTTTTAGAAAGGAGAGACGCTCTGAGCAGGTGAACGCCGTGCTGAGCGCGTGAGCTCACGGACCCCTGGAAGCCGAAAACCCCAACTTCAGAAAAACAGGGAGCGGAATGGCAGGCGCTGGGGCCCGAGGGGTTGGGGGAAATGGGGAGACGTTGGTCACCAGTGATTTCCGTTTCTCCATTTACCACGTGGTGATGATTACGTGTAACGCAAACCACATGTAGCTGAAGATCCATTTTTCTGCCTCACCGTGACCCGAGGGCCCCGCTCCCTGCTGCCGGCCCCGCCCCCTGCAGCCCGGCCCCGCCCCCTGCTGCCGGCCCCGCCCCCTGCTGCCCGGCCCCGCGGTGGGTTTCAGAAGCGCTGACGCGCGGCCCTGCGAAGACGAGCCTCCTGACTAGAGTGCGGCGTTCGTTTATAGCTTTTTTTTCTTTTTTTTTTTTTTGGTCTTATTAATTAGGCTACACAGTCAAATCACTGCGTTCAAGCTTTCCCGGTTTCGTTTTTCCTGCTCTCCGGTGAGTTTCTGTTCTCCGGCTGACACGAAATCGCAGTAATTAGCGCCTGTCTTCTCCTTCGGGGAGTTCGAGAGTGTGACATATCAACGTGGCCCCGGAGTTCAAAGCCATAGAAAGGGTGACACTGGGCCCTCGGCCGTCGCCGCGCGCGCCCCGGAGGGGACCGGCCGCAGCCGTCTCCGCTTCGCTCTCCCGGGTTTCGTTTCTGCAGAGACGAACTGGCGGGCGCTTCGAGGCTTTGCTCCTGAACGTCTGGCGCCCGCGGACGCGTGCGTGAGGCGCCGCGTCGGGTTCATCCTGCGTCCCTGAGGAGTTCCGGGCGGGCGGGTCCGGCGGCCTTGCGCAGAGCTGCCCATCGATCGTGGGCTCGTGGGGAGCGCAGTGCCGTTATGTTTTAAGGAACCTTCTGGCACCGCGCTGAAGTGTCGCTTCTGCCGCAGAGCGCAGGGCGTGGGCGGGGGGCTTGGCGGCCGCCGGGGTCCCGGGACCTGCTGTGCTCCGCGGGGTCCCCGCTGCCCCCCGCTGCCCCGTTCCCTGCCGGCATCGCCCAGCGTCGGCCGGGGGCCTTTCCCTCCGTTTTTACCCTCTCCTCCCCCCACAACGCTGCCGTCCCGAGTCACCTTAAGGACCTTCCCTGAACGCGCTCGATCTGATAGGGTGTTTGTCGGGATATTACATTTAGGAGCGACGGTCCGCTTTGAGGGCTGTTTCAGGGACATTTTAGGCCTTTTGTTTTTCCCTTTCCCTTTCCGTGCATTTCCCCCAAATCCCAATGGCCGTCCTCAGAGACTTGCAGAAGCTCAAGACGGATCTCTCGTTCGACCTGTCCCTTAACCGCCAGCAGGAGCCCCGAAGTCCGCAGAGGCCTCGCCTTTCTGTTATGCGGAAGGTGCTTTATTTCTCCCTGTTTCTCTGCACGCTGCTTCCGAGGCTGTGAGAGATCGGGAGTTGGGGGCCACTACTACCCCCCGTCCGCAGGGTGCTGAGGGGAAGATGCTCGCCACCTGGACAGGTGTGTCCGGTTAAATCCCCGCTCAAAGATGGAGGTGTCCAGACGGAGGCAGCACGGACGCGATGGAAAGCTGGGCGGCGGGCGTTGGGCGGCGGGCGCGCTCCGGCTCGTCCGTGCAGTGCGAGGCCCCGCGCCGGCCCCGACAGCGCGCCTCCGCCTCCCCGCGGCCCACCCGGACGGCAGCGAGCCGAGCGCCAGGCGCGGCTGCGCACGGGGCGCACGCTGGGGTCGCGCGTGTGAGGCGGTGACGGAGAGACTGCCCGGGCTGCGCGTGCGGTGCCCGGGGACTCGCACAGGGACGCGGGAGCCTCTGGGGGACTGAGACGTGGGGTGCGCACGTGGGCGGGGACTTCTGTCGAATCGCATCCACCTGCACGCTTGAGACGGGGCGTTCCATTACACGTAAATTATAACTCGAAGTCGATTTCTTAAAAAAGTAACACGAAGGTGTTTTCGGAGGATCCAAAGCCGGGAGCACATGTTGCCGTGAGAAGCGCGTCACGAGGATGATCTTCAAGTACAGGAGTCCCAGAAATGCGAGGACAGTGTCCTGGGTGGGAGCCGGGACGGGTGCGAGGGAGCACCCGCCCCCGCACAGGGTGGGGTGGGGCTGGGCGCCTCTGCCACCTCCGGGGCGCACCTCAGGCCCGGCAGGCCCGGCGGGGCAGGGGGCCGGGGCGGGGCAGTCGCCGTGGCCCTCCCGGCGGCAGAGGGAGGCCGGTGGTCCCAGCTCTCTGCTGGTCGACCCGTTTTAATGCGGTACGGAACCTTTTGCTTGTCCGTTTGAGAAAGCGACGGCAGCGAGGGAAGAGCCCGTAAGTACCCAGTGGTGACGAGTGTGCGGGCGAGCGCACAGAGGCGCCAGCGGCCCGCTCTGAGCGCGGCGGGGCTCGGGACACGCTCTCCTACGCACCCTCCCGAAACGGCTCTGTGACAACACAATCTTGAAAACCAAGAGATGAACAAAAACAGTGCTCTCGGGAGCGGGGCGCCGTGGCGTGGGCTGTGGCGGGCGCCCGTGAGGACGAGGCCGCAGAACAGCCTGCTGTGCGCGGCTCGATGCGGCCATCGAACAGCAACGCCAGCTCTCACGGGCCGGCGGTTCTGCACCCGGTCAATCGCTCCTTCTGGAAAAGCGACTGAATCATTCCAGAGTGACGTGGAGGCGTTCTCCAGACAAAGGCCCGAGACCTTGGCGAGTTCCCTAATGTTTTCATTTTTTTAAATCTTGGCGGGATCTTGCACGAAACAAAACATAAGGAAAAGAGAGATTTATCCGAGAATCAGCGGTTTCCTCCGTTTTCTTGTCTTTTGTCTAATTCTTGTCGAATCACATGTAACATGACGTACGAAGCGGAAATGCGCGTTCGACTCCATCGTGGTGCAATTTCATTCTTCATCGTGGGTCGTTTCTCGCCGGGCCGAGTGCGGGTGGAGCGCAGAGCCTCGCTAACGGCCACGCACAGGCTCTGCTGGGGGGTTTCTCACCGTTTGGAGAGTTCGCCTTTGCGTTTTGCTGACAATCACAACGGTGACGACGGTGACGACGTGGCCACTGTCCATCTGCTGCCCTCCGGGTCCCGGGTCACCCTCAGCACTCTGTGCCCTTCAGCATCTCCATCCTGAGGACAGCCCGGAAGTGGATCCGACTTAGGTCAAGCCCGGATTAGGTCCCAGGGACAGAAAGTAAAGGACGAGTCGCCGTTCCAAGGTCATCCCCAGACCCGTGGTGGGCCTGGTCTCCCTGGCCATGGAGCCAGCAACCCTGCCCGCTGGGCTCGGCCCCTCGGGCGGGCGTCCCTCTCGGCCCCGAGGTTCGTCTGCCTGGAGCGGTGGCACCGCGAGTTCCGGGCTCTCACATGACATTTATTTTATCCAAACCTTGGGGCGAACCCCCCGTGTTGAAGTCCAACGAGTCACACTTCCTCGCCCTCACACACGATCAGCAGTGCCTGAAATCAACGGGCCCAACTCCCTCGCGGGGGTGCGTGTGCCGGGGGCGAGCACCGGGCGCCTCCGGGAGCCCTTCGCTGTTGGGTGCTCGCTTCGTCACCTCTGCGACATCCTGGCAAAGCAGCGGACGGCCCGGCACCTCCTCCCGCCCCGGCCTGGTCCGTGTCCCGCCGACCGGCCCAGCCACGTCTGTTTCACGGAGGCAGAAGGAAGAACCCCTTGCACGGGAGGGGGGAGCAGTCGGCCCCCAGGGAGGCGCGTCGCCTGGTCCCCCGCGGCGGGGAGAGCCTGGCGGTGCCATCGCGCGCTCCGCCTCCTGTCGCCACCGGCAGAACTTCCCACGGACCGCTGCCTGTGCCCCCAGGTGCAGCGGGTCCCGCGGGCTGGCCGCCTGGGCCTCCCTCCCCCGGCTCCTGACTTCGCAGCGCTGCAGACGGGGGACACACGAGCCTGTGACGTGGGGCGGGTGGGCGGCACGCGCCCCTCGGGGGCCGGGCTTGGGGCGGGGGCTTCGCGCTCGTCACGTCTCCACACAGAGCACTGTCTGGCCCCTGTCTCCATTCCTGGGAGCCGGCTGTGAATTAAAGCGTCGGCGAGAGCGGGACTCGGAGGTGCCCGCCACCTTCCTTGTTGCCATTATCTTCAAGGCCAAAGACTTTGGGCTTTGTGACCCCGAGGAGATCGGGACGAGCGTCAGCCTCTGCCCTGCAGGCTGCAGCCGCCGCGCCAAGTGGGCAGCAACCTGGCCGGCAGTGACCCGGCCCGGTGGCCTGCATCGGATGGACACCCACCCTGTGGAACCGGGGTTCTTGTTGGCAACTGCTCAGCAAGGGGACCCCGGGTTAGGGAGCGGGCCACCTGCGGGGTCTCCCGGGTCAGCGCCAACAGCCGAGGCAGGCACCCCACACCCAGGTTAGGAGGCGGCTGGCCGGAGCCGCGGGCCCCTCTGCCCGGGGCAAGCTGTCCTCAGCCCCGATTTCCTGTAAGAGGGTGGGAATCGCGGCGTCGTCATAGCAACTGCACTTGTAGTGCAGCAGCCTGACAGAACCACTCGGTGACCACCGGTTAGAGCTGCCGGTAGTTCTCGTGCTTGGGTTCTGGCCCTGGCCCCCAAAACTGAGGCCGAGAGTAACGGCGAAGGCACTCGGCGCACGTCGAGGCCGCGTCGAGTCCCGCCCTCCGTTTGGGAGTGGGCTTCGTGGTCACGCATGGACTCTGCGCAAGAAACTTCTGAGGCCAGCAATCTTCAAAGGACACACACTCTGCCCCGGCCGCAGCACACGGCATCCGGTCACCCTGGAAACAGCAGTGCCTGGAGACTGGAAGTCACGGGGTCAAGTCCAAGGGCAGCCGCGCACTGGCCGCTTCGCGCCCTCTCACCCTTGTCCTCGCGGTTACAATGAGGCCGGACGCGCTGCCGGCCCTCGGGGTTCCTCACGGGGGGGCGGAGGCCATGCAGCCACAGGCTCGTGGGGTGGGCTCGGGAGGGGTCAGCTTTCCTCCTTCAGCCCCTTCTGTCCGTGAAGTAAAAGCCTTTCGTGCGCGGGACGCGCCGCCCCCATCTCTCGCTGTTTTAATTCAAAAAGGGGTAACAGAGACAGCAGAGGGGTAACCGGCGCCCCGATGATGCAGCCAGACTCAGACCACTGCTCTCCCTCCGAGGGTGAGGCCCAGAGCCGGGCGGCCAGGTCGCCCCCGCAGCCCCCAGCATCGTCCACCTGAGACATGGAGCCGGGGGCGCGCCCAGGGGCAGGAGCGGCCGGACGACCACGCGGATACTTCGTGCTAAGGCCCGATGCGTAGCGAGCGGAGGTCGAACGGTTACCACCCCGCCTGCCCTCGGCCAGAGCCCCGGTGCCGCAGCCGGGCCTGGCCGGGCTTCTGTGGCAGTGACGGGGCCGCCGAGCCCTCGGCATCCGGCCCCGCTCAGCATGTCCTCGGCGGTGATGCGCTGATGGACACTCACCCCCCCCCCTCCCCGGCCCCCCGTGCTCGCTCCAGGCAGAGGGCGTCATTTGCTCGGTGCGGCTTCGGGAACCCAAATGCGGTAATGAGCACATGTCAATTCCAGCAGCCCTGCGGGCTTGACGCTCCAGATAGACGGGCGATCAAAACGCCGTTTTAAAATTAGCTGGCTGGCGACCTTTCTGGTCTGCCGCGTGCAGCAAGTGTCAACGGGACCGAGCGCCACGCGGCCATGCGTTACGGTGCCCTGAGTGGACAGTTGAGCTCTGCTTGTCATCGAGAAATCAGAAGCAGCAGAAACGTCCCGCAGGGGACAGCTCCGGCCGCAGGACAGAGCTCAGGGAGGAGGGAGGTCACGGAGGGGCTCCCGCGGCGTGGCATGAAGTGAGCGAGGCCCACGTGCACGCCGCGGCCACGGGGAACAGAGCGCCGACGAGGAGCGGCGGCAGCCAGAGGCCGGTGACGCCGCCGGGGAGAGGGCGGAGCGTCTGCCGCTCCGACGGTGCGGGCAGGTGGGGCGCTTCTCTGTGTCTCGCTGCGCGGCTCGCGACTTTCCAAAGCACACTGATTAACGCGAAGCTGCAAAGGCCCCGTTTGCCACGCGGTGACGTGAAGGGCGACGCCAGGGCGGGGGCACCACCGCGGAAGGCGGGGTCGCTCCCGACAAACCACAGGGGCACCAAGTGCCATCTCCTTCGTTTTTAAAGAGAGGCCTCGTCAGGGAAACCATCCCGCAGAAGGACCGATTCGTGCGCTAACAAGCGCACTTACGGCCGTTCCCGGAAATGGCCAGACGTTGCAAGATCAACACCTTAGCTCCGCGGAGAAGCTCGCTGTCGCCCAAACGTCCTGCCTCGGCGTCCCACCCCGCCTGGTCCCCCTGGGCGGTGTTCAGGTGCTTGGGGGCCCCGGATCCTGCCGGCTCCGGCCTTCGGGCTCCAGTCAACGGTCAGCTGCCAGGAGCAGCAGCTGAGTTTTCCTCTCGGATCACCTCCCGCCTTAGTCTCTCGCCTGGGTGCCCGGGTCTGGACAGGCAGTGACGAGCTGTGGCCCTCTGCCACCTCCCCGGCCACCCCACCTCATGCCCACTCTCATTCTGCTCCGTTCCCTTTAAGTTACTTTCCTAAAGTAACGGCGATTCTACCTGCAGCTACCAATCAGACACCTCGGAGCCCTTCTCTCTCCCTCCCCCTCCCCCTCCCCCCCTCCCCCCCTCACTCCCTCCTGCCCCTTACTCCCCCTCCCCCATCTCTCTGGGCTTTCACATCTGATCCACAGCTGCTTCTGGCTAATTTTACCTCCCGAATCGACCTGAACCTCATCCTCTCCCATCCTCTCTGCTCCACACCTGCTGACATCACCCCTAAATGACTCGCATGCTTATTACGAGGACGTCCGATGGGTCCCCTGCCTCCGGCCTCTGTGTCTGTGCTGTACTCAGCACGGCTGTAAAAAGCCTCCACTCGCGCCCCGTCTGCAGGCTGCAGGCTTTCTCTGCCACAGGACGAAGACCAGTCTCCCCGGGAGACACACAGGCCCCTCGCGCCTAATTCCACTTGCTTTTCTGGTTTCTCCTCTCGCTATGAGGACACACCGGAGCCCCAGTTCTGAAGATGAGGGGACAGTGGTTGGGATTTTCGTATGTTTCAAACTCAGGCCCCACACCAGGAAGTCTGCTGACTCCTCGCCTGTGCAGGCGCCTGCCCACTTGGTTCTGGAGACCCGTCCTCTGACACGTGTAAGCCCTGGGTGCCCACTGTGGCCGCAGCCCCAACTCTTCTGGCTTGGAAATGAGGGCGCCCTCGTCCATGCAGCTCTGCCCCACGGTGAGGCGTCTGGGGCTCGCTGGGACAGCCCCTCCAGGCCAAGTGACAGGGTGCTGGGCCGCCCGCCACCGGGGCAGCCGGTGCCAGGAGCCGGCAGGCCCCGCGTGCGGGTGGGGGGTGCACGGGCCGCACGCCCCGGCCCGGCCGCCGGCCGCTGGCAGTGTCAGGGCGCAGGCCGCTCCGGGAGGCATCCGGGCCGGTGCAGGCAGACCCACGGGAGATGGGACGGGAGCGTTCGGGGCGTCTGTGGCAGACAGGGTGCCGCCTAGACCCTCGCCATGCCCGGGGCAGCAGAGCCTGGTGTCTGGGCGGCATCCCAATTTCTCTCTGCTAAACACGAGTGCGGTTCTCGCTTTACAACCGGCCCCGAGGAGTGGACTCCACTCTCGGTGGAGTGCCCGTGACAGCTCCGAAGGGCAGGGGCGAGAGGCCACGGGGATGCTGCGTGGGAGCCCGCCCCGTGGCCATGGCGGCTGGCGGCCGCTGGCGGCGACATTAACACCAGCCCTGCGGTCTGCAGCCTCGGCGACCACAGGGCGTGAGCCTGGCGGTCGCCGGGTGCTGCTGGGCGGGTGCCCACGGCCCATGCAGCGCTCTCGGCGGGGCCGGGACGCCCCGCGCTCTGCCGGCCCGGCGGAGGGGTCAGGGGTTGCACCGTCGCGTGGAAAGCGGATGGGAAACTGTCTCTGTCCCACGAGCACAGAGCACATTGTGAAGTGACGGCCGCTTGGTTTGCTCCTGAGCCCAGCTGCCGTTTTCAAAACACGCCGGCGTCCGGCAGACCACGCGCCGCGCGCCACCACGACCTCTGGGGACCCTGCCACTTCTCCCTCCAGCGGCCTGGGAACAATCGGACATTCGATGCCATTTGCAAAAGCAGAGGAAAATGCGTCATGGTCGAGATGTATTCCGGACTCACCGCTCACCATCTCATACAGTGGGAGAATTCGCGTTAGTTTATCTTAGGAATAACCCGAAACCTACTGGCTGGGGGGACTTCAGTGTCTCTGAGAGGCTGTCCCTTGGAACAAGAACACACAAGGTCCAGGGACACACACTGCCCACAGGATACAAAGCCTTCATAGCTGCTTGAGCACCTTGCAAATTGCAGGAGAGAGGAGACTTGGATGAGTTTGCAAGAGACGAACCTTAGAATTTCCCACATTACGTCTAAGAAAAGGATCCCGTCCCCTTTGGCTGGAGAGGTGGGGCGTGGGATTGTCCAGGTCCGCGCTTCGTCTCAGGTCACGACTGGATTATTTGTAGTTTCAGCACAGCCGGAAACTCAGCCCTGGACTCGGCCTGCGTCAGGCTCCCGTCTCCCGGCACTGCTGGCGCCGGAGTGACCCCCGCTCTGCCCTGTGGGGGGCAGCGTGGTGCGTCTGCGGTGGGGCCTGGGGGACGCGCTGCCTGCCGCACACCGGGCTCGTCACCGGCAGCTTTATGTCCTTTGAAAATGGGCCAGTGCGGCCCGACGCGCCACAGCCTCTCTCGATGGACACATACCCGCCGCGCGCAGCTTCTTACAGATGGATGATGCTTTGCCTTTATCTAAACAGCCTCTGCTCATCAATCTCTTTTATTCATTCCGCTCAGCCGCGCAGTGTGTCTCCCAGGCCTGAGTGCCGAAGAGAAAGCCTCGAGTGGAAGGAGGGCGGTGTCCCCCGGGACACAGAGTGCTCGTTATAGTTCGGCGAGGACCCCGGGCGGGAAGGGGGGGAGCAGCCGTTTCCCCGAGTTCCCGCCCCCGCTGACAGCACATCCTCTGGACCGGCGGGGGAGCCGCACGTCCCGGGAGGAGCCCTGCGTGTCCTGCCCTTCGGGGTGGATGCACTTCCCGGGCCGTGTCCCCACTGAGCGCACGGCGGGCACCCCGTTGGCCCCAGGCGCGTGGGCGGCTCGGCCACTTCCACGCCGGGGGCCTCGCTGGGCCGGGCGGCGCGGCCAGGAGGGACGCGGGGGCAGTGAGTGACCCGCGTGCCTCCGTGCTCGTTCCGCGAGCCCCGTCCCCTGGCAGTGCTGCCCGCGCCCCCTCCCCGTGCGGCGAGCCGCTCCCTGGACGGGCAGGACAGCGAGGGGGCCGTGGCGCAGAGCGGCCAGAGCCGCCCTCAGTTCCGGCCGGGGGACATGTGGACGATGTTCTTCGCCGTGGGCAAAACTTTTTTTTTTTTTGACAGGATCTGAAGATCCTTCGTGTTCCCCTTCTGTGAAAAATGGAACCTTGGTACATCGCAATTCACCCTCAGCTGAGGTGTTCGGCGTCACAATCAGCTAAGAGACCTCTGTGCTGCCTAAGCCGGTGGATAGGCTGCCCCCCCCTTGTGTGTCCCCATGTCCTGTCCCCTGGGGCCCCCCCGGAGGCGGGGGCTCCCTGACCTCAGGGTTCCTGATACGGGGCTGTCTGCCAGCAGGAAGTGCCCCTGAAATGTGCTGAATAAAGGGAGAGAGAGAGGGAGGGAGAGACCCTGATGCCCGCCTGAGACCATGTAGTTCAGAGGGTTCAGCTCATTCCTGCTCTGTTTTCTGATTGATTGGAAAAATGAGCACCAAGGAATGGGGAGGATTTTAACAGACAAACAAAAATCTCAAAGGACGAGAAAAGCAGCTTAGGCAGGCCAGCTCCCAAGTGCCTGGGATGTCACTGGCTCAGTGGCCTTCGAGCTCGGTTTACCCAGTGCCCACACCCACTAATGCGCCATTCTGAGGACAGGGGACACTCAAGCCTTCAGCCTGCACTCAGGGAGGAGAGCCGAGCCTGAGGCCTGATAACCGGACATCAGAACCGAACGGAGGGGCAGTGACGGCCGGGAGATGGGCAGCACCAGCGCCGCTTGCAGACGAGGGGCTAGGGGCCCGGGCCTCCCCGTCGGGCCACCGCCCTCAGCTGCGACAGCCGTGCGTGCGTGATGAGCTGCGCCCTGGTTCTGCTGAGAAGGACACCGGACAGCCACCCAGCCCGAGTCTCGTCATTGCATCTGAGAGGTGGGGAAGCGTCGGCTGTCCTCAGAGGTGCCCGAGGTGCCCGGCTTGGACGAGCCAATTGCGGAGGGGGGGGCATGAAGCACCCCTCCCTTCCGGAGGCGGGGACGATGCCGCAGGGGAGTGCATTTCTCCTGCTCCTGTTTGTGCGCCCACCCCCGGATTCTGTTGGGGCTCAGAGCCTGCAGACAGAGACACTCTGTCCATGCCCGCTGTCCCGGCCGAGCTCGTGCGCTTCCTGTGACCTAAGCTGTGTGCAGGCGCGTGTGCACACACGTGTGCTCACACATGCACACACACGCCCTTCTGCCTCGGCTCTCAGCCGTGAGCCGGAAGGGGTTGTCGGCCGAGAGACACAGCATCTGCTGGGTCTGTGGTAAGTGCCCTCAGGGTCCCTGTGGCCCGGAGCACTGTACATCTTGCTACTGTCCTGCAGGTCCAGTGGCTCGAGCAAATGGCCCGCCATGGGGACTGTCGCCTGAGGAGTGAGGAGTGGTGGGGACAGCACCTCCGTGACATGGCCGGCCGTAGGCCAGGGCGGTCAAGCACGCGGGAGACGTCGCCTGGGCATGTCCCTGCGGCAGTGTCCACGAAGCCACCGCAGCTTCTGCAGGAAGCGAGGCCGCAGCCGCCTCCGTGAGGAGCGGGGCCGCTCTGCTCGGACGCAGCCTCCGCCCGCGAGGGGCCTCGCCAGGAGCAGGGCTCCTCGCACTGGCCACCAATGAAGTCATGTGTTCTTTTTTCTTTTTTTTTTTTAGCATTTCAGAATTTCTTTAAAGCTGTTTTCTGCATAAAGAATGGCTGTGCTTACATAAAGTGACATTCTGTAGCTTAGTTCTTAAACCGGACAGATGTCTGGTGGCATGAAGATCTAAGTAAATATTTGCATGTTCCAATTTCTGCAGAAATAGCAGGAACTAAATGAAAAACCACCTCACAGATCCCCAAAAGAGACTCAAACGATAAAGCTTCGGCCTCTGTCATCCGCCCTTCCCACTGTCATCAGTCACTCTCGGCCCTTTCAGGAGAAATGCAGAAAGCCAGGTGGGGGCTGCAAGGCTTCCGTGGCCGGGAGCTGACTGCTCTGCGTTGTCCCCTCCTGGTGCGGGGCCTAGGAGCCGGTCTTAGGCCACAGGCCTCTCACAGAGGCGGAGAAAGTGTGTTCCACTTCTAGTGTCAAGGCGAGGATGGCAGCCCCACTGCCCAGGAGAATGTGGAACTGTTGTCACAGCGAGGAGGATGTGTCTTCCGCTCACGAGCCCCGCTCATGGGGAAGGATTAAGTCACTTCCGTCACATTGTGTGGGTAGGTGGAAGGTTACAGGAGACAGATGAGTAATGAGGGACCTGTCGAGCATCGCCGAGGGGACAGAAGAGCCACCTTTGGGGGAATCCGTTTCTGGCCGAGACCTGGTCTGTGGGGCTATTAACAGCGGCAGGAGGCTGGAGAGGTGGAGGGACAGGCCGGAAGGTGGATGGGCCACCGAGGCTGCTGCTCCAGGCCCCTCGCGCCTCTGCCCTGTGCGCCTGGCCTCCCTCCCCTCAGCTGGAGCGTGGTCTCTGCTCCTCCCTGGTATCTCCCTCTGTAACCACTGTGGCCCTTGGTCCAGGCCCCAGGCCCTTGGGGCCCAACTCAGTGCCATGCTGGGTCATCATCATTCAGGCTGCTGGGGACACGTGTGGCTCTCTCTGCCCAGTGACATGGGGTAAATGGAGCTCATGGTCCCTGGGCTCTGGCGGTGACTGGCTCCTAAAAGGAGAAGGCGGCTACGATTCCCAAACTCAACAAGTGATCACCTGTTTTGACCTTCATCATGGCCCAAAACTCAACCTGGCAACAAACCTGAGCTGAGCAGAGCTGTTTACCATCTTCATCCGCCCCTCTCAGTGTGAATATTCACGTATTTCTCTGTGGAACCATTAATGGCTCCGAGATGCTGCGGGATTCCGCTGGGGGCCTCTCCAGGAGCCACCCCGCCTGCCCCGCGCCCGCCCCACCCGCCGGCCTCCAGTGCGCACCCCGGAGCGGGGCAGGCGGGCCCCCCACAGACCTGGCGGGCGACGTGCTTCCGTTTTTATGTACAATGTGTGGAAACGACGCGAAAAGCTGCCTCATATTTTTTGGTTACAGAATATTTTTAAAAAGTAAACCAAAGATAAAGATGACACAATATCCAGCGTGGCAGGCCTGAAAATATGACCGCACTTTAGAGGGAAAGAAAGGAGCTGTGCAAGATTTACTTGTTCCCGGATGGATTTTGAAAGCCGGAGCAAGCCGCTGCTAGGGCCCGCGGGCTGCGAGCGTCGGTGTATGTCACCCCTCGCGGGCGAGGACGGAGAGTAAATGGCGGGAACTGGCTGAGGCCGCTGCAGGAGCAAAGGGACCAGGAAGCAGAGGAGCAGCACGGAGGGAAGGCGCTGACACCGTGTTCGTAGCCGCTCAACGCCGAGAGCCACTATGCTAGACAAAAACCACTGGATTGTGTAGAAACAACCAGCCTGAGACTCAGCGCCAGGCCCGAGGCTCACATCCAGGTCAGTGCACCAGCACTTCCGGGTCAGTGCGGGCCAGCGTTTCCGGGTCAGCTCAGGCCAGGACTTCCGGGTCAACGCAGGCCAGCGCTTCCGGGTCAGCATGGGCCAGCGTTTCCGGGTCAGCTCAGGCCAGGACTTCCGGGTCAGCTCAGGCCAGCGTTTCCGTGGCAGCTCAGGCCAGCATTTCCGGGGCAGCGCAGGCCAGCGCTTCCGGGTCAGCGCGGGTCAGCGTTTCCACACAATCAGCGTGACTCCTTAGACTTAACAGCTTTTAGCTTAAAATGCGTTTTTTATCACCGTCATTATTTCATCATGTCACCTACTTATGAAAAAAAGAAAAAACACCGATGTTCTGAGCACAGGACAAGGTACAGGCAAGGACTCAGGGGCCTCCTCACCAGAGTGGACTTGGGGTTGGTGACGGCCAGGGCCACAGAGTTGAAATGCCTGCAGGTGACTCTCATCCCGTGCCCGATGGAAGGCGCGGCCCGTCGGTACACCGGCTCGCACCGGGGGAGGCTGGGCGCAAGCCCTGGGTGGAGCTCGCGCACCGCGGGAGGCGAACACAGCGCGGGGAGGGCCAGCGACCGTGGGCATGGCCGGCAGGTCGGCGCTGCCATTCCTGTGTCCGCTGCTGCGTCTCCAGCTGGCACACCTGGACGTTCATCACTTCAGGTTTGCCTGCCGTGGACCACGAATCACGCGACAAGTGGACCAAACACATTTGCGGAGCACCGTGGAGAGCAAGAATCTAGTCCTGTCTCCATGGCAACCGCAGTTTAGGGGATGATCTCATTGAAATGCTATTGAAAACGTATTGAACCAACAAGGCCACTCAGCTGCCCCCTTTGCAGGGTTTCTGTTCAGGGAGACCTCCCTGCCCGGCCCAGCCCTGTCCCCTAGGTGGTCTCTGCGGGGGTGGGGTGGAGCTCTGAGCTCCCAACTGGGCCGCCTTGTCCAGGAGGCGGTGGGTACTGGGCGCAGACCACGGTGGCACAGACAGCAGCAGGGGACACCCACAGGGACGTGAGGGTGTGGGGACCGCTTGGGCAAGTTGGGGCGTCTGCGGGCCCAGGCGTGTGACGAGGAGGGCAGGGGTGTCTGCAGAGAGTGACGGCCATGCACGGGGAGCTGTGTACTGGCACTCGGTGGGCGTGGCAGTTGGCAGCCAGGGGCTCTGCAGCAGCGGCATGGCCTGGACCCGATTGTGCATTCACATAGCCCATGGCTCCCTCGGCGGGGCCCCCGTCTGTCATACTTGGGGGGGGAGCACTGAGCCGGACCTCCTGGGGCCAGGTCCATGCCAGAGCAGTCGCTCTCAGGTGTCCCTGGCTCTCACTGGCCCTGCACAGGGAGGTCTGCACCGCTGAATGCGATGTCCCCTCAGACCCTGGGAGTGTGCAGGAGCCCCCCACGCTGACCAACCTCAGCGGCTGTGTCTGTGGTTCGGAGACTGCCAGGTCCCTGGAGAATGCAAGAGGGCAGAGGGTGCAGTCCCAGGCTAGCCATAGACCCTGCCCCAGGCAGGGCCCTAGGAGGGACTGCGTGGGCCCAGCAGGGGTGCCCCTGTGGTATTACGAGGCTTCTCTGGCTGACACCCGGAGGGGCCCCCTCCATGGCCTTGGAGCCAGCTCCCTTTTACACTTCACCCCACAGGGGCCCCAAGAAGGCTGAGGCTGAATTCCTTGTTAATCTAGCTGAATGAAAATTTAGGGAAAAAACTAAATAATTCCAAGACAAATGATGTTTCTTCAAGTCTTCATGTCACGTGACCCCTGAAAGTACCAGAACCGCCGACACAGATTAGCTGTGGTGCAGCGCCCATTCTGTGCACTGTCCTACGTGGCCCTGATCCACACACACACACGCACAATGCCCACACACGCGCACACACCCACACGTGTGCACACGTGTACACGCACATCCACATATGCACTCCCACACCCACACGCATCCACGCAGGCACGTGTCACATACACACGTACACAAATGCACACCCATATACATGCACACGTGCACATGCACACACACGTCTGTGGAGATTTACATAATTCTGAGTTCTCAGGCATCGTCGACATTCGACATATCTCATAAAACCATTACGAAATGTGTACTAGAAATAAAAATGCCCACAAAACTCCTCCAAATGAACAATGCTCCAACGAACGACGTAGGAGGTGATATAGCACCTCCTACACTCGCCCTCGCCAAAACGTATTTCAAGATGTTCGGGGTCATGCAGCCCTCTAAGCTAGATGTCATCTGATCACCGGGCCGTCACGCCCTGCCACCCAGCAGCCTCACACCCGGTGCCCGCCTCGCAGACCGGCAGGGCCGGCCGTGAGCACATCGTAGCACTTCAAGGTTTAGGTATTCGAACGACACACACGTGGAGTTTTTTTTATATTTCAGAAAGCTGCTGCAGATATCACCCGCCGTGGAAGTCCGTGAACAAACACGCCCAGCATCTAAATGATGAAACAGACGCCACCGCGGCCCCCGCCGGGACGGGGCTGGTCCACGGTGCGCCCCGGCTTCGAGGGCTCTGTGCTTGGGAGCAGCGTCTGCTCAGTCCCCGCGCGGGGCCCGGTGACCAGACTGCAGCCCACGGCCCCGCCAGCTCGGCTCTGGGTGCATTTCGTCATTTTCAGGTGTGCACAGTGCCCCGTTCACCACAGCTGCTTCTAAGGGGGAGTCAGCTCATCGCACCGAGACGGCACCGCGGTGGGCACGCAGGACGGCGCTTTGGATTAAGACGCGGTTTTTCTGCCGCCTTTGCTGTCATACTTGGAGCGTGGTGACATTCTCCTCATCTCCACTGACACCTCCCACACGCCCCCCCAGCTCTGGGCTGTGGCTGTCCCTCCCAGGCTGGGGTTGGAATGCGGACGTGCTCAGGGAGAACACAGTCGGGGGAAGGAGGGCCCGAAGCTGGCCGCTGAGCCACAGGTGCGCCGGGAGGGCAGACCGAAGTGTGAGGGGCGCGGCAACGAGGCGTGGGCGGGTGTGCCGAGGCCATGCGCGGAGGGCTGGGGTTCCGGGGTCGACGAAGGCCAGCCCGCCTGCCCTCCGGGCTGAGAAGGGCCCAGAGGAGTGTCAGGACTCGGCCAGATGCCCTTGGACTGTGACTTCGTGTGTGACGGGCTATGGGAGCGCGCCCTGTGGTGGCACGTCCTGGCCCTGGAGCCACGTGGGCACCGTTCTCACACGCTCCCTGTGGGCCGGTGTCCTGAGATGCTGGGAAGAAGCCCGCCCACTCTCGCTCTCTGTCCCTCTGGCTCCCTTGTATGTGACTTGGCCGTACTGGCTGTCAGTGGTCCAGCGAGGGGTTCAGGTCAGTGAGGGGCACCGCACAGTGCGGTCCTGGTCAGCTGGGGTCCCACCCAGCGGTGGTGGGGGGACAGCGTCCGGGCTGGTGGGCTGGGCGACTGCGTGCCGTCAGCCTGGAGGGCCCTCCCCCGCCCTGCCCCGCAGGGCCTCTGCAGCCCTCTGGGGACGCGGCCTTTTCACCAACTTTTTCCCTCACGGTCACCCATGGGCCGCGAGCCCCCGACTCACACCATCTCGTCTGGGTGTCCCCCTGGCCCGCCCGCCAACGCCTCCAGGGCCAGAGCGTGCCGGCGCAGGGCGCGCCCCCATGAAGAACCTACAGGCCCAAACGGAATCACCTGCGCTTAGCCCCGCGTCGGCAAACCGAGACTCAGCACCAACCTCAGTGCGCCTGGCCTCTGCCAGGACTGTGACCTTTAACCTGCAGTGTCAAGCCGCCTGGCCAGCTCCAGTGAGCTCACCCCCGGCGGAACCCACCTGTCAGCTGTGGCAGATGGCCTGAGGTGCACGCTCCCCGCCTTCTGCCTCCCACGGCGCCCTGAGCACCTTTCCGTCACCCAGTGGGACTCCGCCTGGCTCGTGAGTCGCTCACAAAGCCCGTCTGACCTTTAAATGTGCTCAGGTGAGCTTTGGTGGTTTAACGCTCCCGAGGCCCAGCCAAGGGCAGGATGCGGGCTCCCTGCACTGGCCTAGCACCCCCACGCCCATGGGGGTTCTCTGGGAACCCCACTGTGGGTGCAGCAGCCTTGCCTCTGACCTACTTCTTGAGAGGCTCCTATACCAACGGACCTGTGTTCCCCTTTAAATAATGCATTCTGGGAGTTCTCATTGAGAGCAAAAGTTAACACATGCCATCAAAGACGTTTGATCAACTGGCAGGTTTTACAATGATTTGTAGAGGGATGGTAGTCACCTGTGAGGGAACTCAGAGGGTTTGCAAATTCCGAGCTCTTCAGCTCCCATCAGAGGCAGGAGCCGAGGGGGAGGTTCCTGAGGAGGAGGGAGCGGCCTCAGGCAGGACAGAGTGTTCCCAGCTCTGGCCACACGTCTGATGCCCACCAGGCTTTAAATATGCCACATCCTGCTCAGGTCAGTTACATTAGCAGCGTCTGATAGCTTCAAAAGCCCTTCAGCCATCCCAGCTTAAGGCTAGGGTCTGGGGTCATGGTCTGGTCCAAGTTGTAGGACTGTCGCCTGCTTTCCTGTGGGGCCTGGAGGAGATGGAAGGCAGGTCAGAGGCCACCTTCCAGGGTCTGGCTCCTGCCCAAGGTTCAGAGGCTCGGACTGGTGGAGCAGAGGGAGGGGCTAGAAGCTGGAAGCTGGCTCCACCCACCTGGGGGGCAGCCTGGGGCCTTGCAAGCACTTCAGGGAGTCCCTGGAGCCACAGGTGCAGCGGAGGCTGCCCCTGACTGAGAGGCTGAGAGGCGTCCCAGCAAAGGTCAAGTTCGCGAGCTCCCTCTGCGTTTCCTGGGCCCCTGTGGGAGGCCTGGCGACTCCTGCTCCCCACTGGCCCCGCAGGTGTGCAGAGCCTGGAGCTGGCTGTCGGGGGTGGGGGAGGGGCTGCGGAAGCCACGGGGGGGCGTCTCGGGGGTGAGTCTGAGGAAGAGGCTCCAGCCAGGCCCAGCCACGGTGCAGGACAGCTGCAGGCGTGAGACAGCTGGGCGCAGGAGAGACCGCGTGGGGCGGACACGCAGACAGGGATTGCCCCGATGCTCGGAAGCACACGAGCCCCCGAGACCCTGTGCCCGGGAGCCCCCCACCCCTCCCTGGGCCGGGTCATGCAGGAGCCGGCACTCTGAGAGGCCGCGGGGCGCTCTCTCTGGGGCGTTGGTGGGGACGTGAGGGGCCACAGCCCGCAGACCCCGCCCCCCAGCACAACTGCCCGCGGTCCCGGGGACGGTCTCCATCACAGCGTCTGTCTCACAGCCAAGGTCCCCAGACGGGGCTGGGCCTCCCTTTCTGACACAGCAAAGGCGCGGACTGCGTGCAGCCGGCCCCTCGGCGCCCGTCACGTTCCCGTTTTCCTCACGAGGTCAGCCTGAACTCTGGTCAGCACAGCGATCCTGTCACACGGGGTCGTAAAGCGGTGGGGCGTGTGGGTCGCCTTTCCTCTCCGTGACATCGCCTCCCACTGGGGCCCGCCCTGTGGGCTGGCCTGTCCCTCTTTGCCCCAGACTGAGGTCGAAAGCCCCCTCCCCAGCACCCCGGGCCCTGCAGGGCTGGAGCCGGAGCTGACACCGGCCACTCCGGCACGGTGAGGTCCAGACAGCATCCTGTGTCCGCGAACACCAACGTGCAGGAGGCCGAGGGGCGGCGGCTCACCCCCCTGGAGGGCCCTTCTCCTGCCCTTTGGCGCAAGGAGGACTCGGAGAGAAGAATCGATTCCATCGTCTCTGCAAACGCGCTTCATTTCAAATACCTGTCTGCAGGCCCAGTGGAGCTCGTCTCGGGACCACCTCTCCGCCGTACAGTGCGGTAACTCGACAGGTGCAGCTGTGTCGTTTTGCAGGCGGGTTGGCAGGCGTGTGCCTGGCCCCTTGTTGCTTGTCCTGAGCTGGAATCGGTCCTGCTCCACGATTCGCGTGGTGAGTGGCTTCCATCCGATTTATCCGTCCAGGGCTACCTGTCAGCTTGTCGCTGCTGTCAGGGAGACTGGGCCATGACGGCAGCCCCGCGGCTCTGTCGTGCCCGGCCAGGGGGTGCCCCCGCCTGCTGTACGACCAGCAGGTGACTGTCATCCTGGAGGGGCGGCTAAGCTCGCGTGAGAGCCAGCCTCTTCCTGACCTGCACGAAGGTCTCATGCTGCCGCCCCAGGGAGCAAGGCCCTTTCCAAACCAGGCTGACAGTAAGGCCAGCGGACCCTCCTTCCTGAGAAGAGCTGGATGCCCGCGAAGCCGTGCGATCGAGCTGGGCAAAGCTTCCTAAACCGTCAGAGACAGACTTGGCCTTTAGGTCTTCACTCTGGGCTCCTAGGCCGCTGGAATAGCGAGACCGCCCTTGGGTCTGGGCAGCGGGAGGCTGGGGGGCGGGAGGGTGGGAGTGGGGAGCGGGGGAGAGAGGGGGGGAGCTGTCCACCGGGCGTCGGTGCTGATGCTGGCCTGGGTCTGAGGCCGATGCGTGTGCCAGCACTGTGACCAGGTGCACGGGAGCCCCGAGCCACCTGCAGACAGACCAGGCCAAGCGGCAGGGCCAGCATGGGCCTGGGGGGCCCTGTGCCATCGGTCCTGCGCCCCCCAAGAGCCCCTGGCCCAGGGAGGTTCCCACGGAACCCTACCTGGAATACCTGTGACCAGGTGCCACAGGCTGGCCTCGCCCTCCCCAAGGTGAGCGAATTACACCCAAGGCTACTTGTAGGAAACTCAAAAAAGTAAGCAAATCCATCAAAAAGTTTCTCAGTACTCTGTGCCCGTCAGGCATGTGAACCAAGAGACACAATCGGCATGATTTACGGTCCAGAGGAGTGCGGACCGGAATGCCGTCCAGGCGGAGAGGGCTTTTCTGATCAATCACGCTGCACCTGCAGCACCATGGAAACACTGTATCTTTCAGCCATCAAGACATTTCATCAAAATGTCACGATTTATCTCATTTTTTTCCACATGTGGAGGCTATATCTCTGCCTTCTTGATTTTTTGCCACATTCCACATCATTTTTTCTTGTTTTATTGTCGAGGCGGCAGCTCCGTTGGCTCAGGCTCAGGCGTGTGCTTCTCGAATCCGACCTCTGTCTTCGATCTTCCAGCGGCACTGACCCTCCCCAGGTGGAGGGTTTACACGTCCATGTCCCTCACCTGATCCTCTGCCCTGTCTGGTCACTTCAGCTCCCTCCCCATCAGCCCAGAATATGGCAGCCTCGAGGCCCGCAATAAACGGGTGAGAGAGTCAGCCGTCCAGCGTGAGCGAGTGCGGTGCTCAGTTCTTAATCCGCACGAACGAGGAGGTCGCGTTTCATGGAGAGGTAACTGAGGCTGAAAGGAACTCCGCGGCGTTTCTGCAGCCGGCAGGGGGCCAGCCAGGGCCCCGGGCGTGGGGACCCGCCTCTGGGGTGAGCATGCGAGCCGGGAGGCGCCCGCCTGGTGCCAGCTCTGGGACTGGTCAGCGGAGGGTGCCCTGGTGCAGGTGTGCGGCTGGAGCTCCGTGGGAGGCAGGGGTGTCGCCAGGCAGGTGTGGGCGTGGGCGCCCCTGGATGGTCCCGGGGGCCGGCCCCGCACTTTGGGGCGTGCCACTCAGCCCGCGACGTCCTGTAGGGATGTGCTTGCTGGCAGGACGTGAGGGCGTGGTGGGTCCTGCGTCTACGGCCAACGGGACGCGAGGCCGCACAGCAGTGTGTCCCGGACGCCCCCGGCCGGGGCTGACCCGCGGGCCTGCTCGGGCAAGTTCGCGGTCGGCCAGTGGGCTCGCCGCGGCAGCTCGCCGGGCAGCAGGCACGTGCCAGGAAGCAATTCCAACACCCGCGTCAAAACCCAGCGCCAAGCGGCTTCGGGACAAAGGTCAGCTTCCGCTGACCGGGCTTGGCTCCCGGGGAGCGGGTGTGCGACGGCCACCTCCCCGTGCTTTCGCTGTGGGCCGTGAGTGGCAGCGGGTGAGAACACAGACGTGTGCTTCCTGCCACCGTGACACCCCCCAAGCGGGCGCCTTCCTCGTTTCTGGCTTCCTTTTAAAATACATAGGCTTCTGTCATAGACCGGTTTTAGATTTGCAGAAAAACGAGACGCTCTCCTAGAGTCCCTGTACTATGTACGCAGTTTCCCATTATTCGCCTCTTGATTAGTGTGTTTATCATGATTAATGAAAAAATGTCAAAAACCATCGTTAATGAAAATCCATAGTTTATTTAGATTTTTGGAGTCTTTTCCTTCTATCCTTTCTCTTGACCAGGATCTCACGTCCCAGCAGGTCGTCCCGTGTGACCGTGACAGTCTTGAGGGTTGCCGATGGGCATTCGTAGTACGCCTTCCACAGACATCTGCCTACTGTTCTTCGCGTGACTGGACTGGGGTTTGAGCTTTGCAGGGCAGAGACAGAGATAAAGTGCCATTTTGTCACGGCGCAGTAAGGGTACGTACTATCAACGTGGTTGTGACGGTGGGTGCTGACCTCGTCGCCGGGCTGGGGTGCGGTTTGCCAGGCTTCTCATCCGCGGGGTCTCTCCCCTCCCCCCGTGCTGCGCCCTGCGGTCGTAAGGCACAGTGGGGCTGGGGTCCTGCAGGGGAGGGAGTGACGTGGGGACAGAGCGGAGAGGCCTGCGGACGTGGTCTTGGGGATTAGTGAAGTGGCCACAGGCCCTGGCCGCCACCAGACGCTGGGGGGACTGTGCCCTAGAGCCCCTGAGAGACAGTGGCCCTACAATACCTTCATTTCCGCCCAGCGATGCTGAGTTTGGACTTCCGGCCTCAGAACTGAGAGAGAATAAAGCTCCGTTGCAAGCCGCCAAGCCTGCGGGCGTCCGTTACCGCGGCCCCCGGAAACCGCTCGTCGTCTGCTTACGCGGCGCCAACGCGTGGACCTTCCACTTTCTCCTGGGGTTTTACTTCCCACCACGACTTCATCTGTCTTGTCGCCTGAGTCATCCGTGCCCTGGGAGTCGGGATCTCTTCCGCTCGGCTCCCGGCCCCTCAGGCGCATCCCATCGTCTTAGCCGGTCCGAACGGCTACGGCAGAAAAGCCGCCGAGCGGGCGCCAACATGCCCGTCCCCAGCCCCGGGGGCCGGAAGCCCGGGGTCGGGCTGCCGCAGACGTGGCTGAGAGGACCCGCTTCCTGGGTCACGTGACGGACAGAGCAAGGCGAGCTCCCTGGGGAGTCTGCCGCGAGGGCGCCAATCCCGCTCCGGGGCTCCCCGCTCCAGCCCCACCTCCTAACCCCGCGCTCTGCGGTGTGGTGATTCGGCATGTGGATTTCAGGGGCGCAGCGCCCTCGTGGGGACTCTGGGGGGCGGTTCCTTCCTGCGGTACCAGAGTGCTTCAGGCCGCGCCCGTGTGGGCCCTGCGCCGCGGGGTCACCATTTTCTCTGAGGGCCCTGGCTCCTTTAGGGGTCGCGGTGTCACAAACAAAGACCCGGGCGCCGGGTGTGCTTACGGCTCCGAGACGGGCATTTCTCTCAGGCCCCGGCGGATGGAGCAGGGGGGCGCGTGCCCGCGCGCTCACCCCTGCAGACGCACGTGCCTGTGCACGTGTCTGTGTGCAAACGCCTGTGCGCGCACCAGCCCGACCCGTGCCCCCCGACGTCCGAGGCGCTGACGCGTTGCTGCGCGCACCCCGCAGGCCACGTCTCCTCGCCGGTCTGGGAATCCCCCCCGCAGCAGAGGGAAGCCAGGCGCCTCCGTTCGTTGCTGGCTTCCTCGTTTGTCCGATGCCGCTGCACGTGCACCTGGGGCCGCACCTAGGTGTCAAGGAGAACCCCGTGGGCACGCGACCTTTCTCCCAGGGCTGCGTGCGGCTCCCCCGCCGACAACCTCAGCCCCCACTCCCCCAGGTAACGTCTCACGGACGCGTAGCCGAGCCCGAGGCCACGGTCTTGCCCTTGCATGGTTCTTAACGTGTTTTATTCCACATTTACTCTTCATTTTATAGCTCTGCCCTTTATGTTAAGGTCCATCGTACACGTCCAGTCAATTTTTGTGAGGGCCATGAGGCCCGCGGCCAGCACTGTCTCTGACATCCGGTCATCGCGGCTCCATTTGCTGAAAAGACTCCCTTCCCCACCGGAACGCATTTGCTCCTTCGTCGAAGACTGGCTGGCGGGAGCCGCGGGGATTCTGGGCTCCGGTCCATCGACCTGCGTCCTCTCTTCGCAGGCGCCGCCCCGGCCCGGCCGCCCCCTCGTCGGCGCGCGTCCAGCCTTGTGTTCCTTCGCGTCGTGCCGGCGGCTCTGCTCCTCACTCAGCACACACACGTTGCTACTGTCAATACCACAAAACAGCAGGCCGGGACTTTGAATGAGATTGTGTTTCATCTATAGGTCAGTTTGGGAAAAATCGACATCTTAACAATGTCGCGTCTTCTAGTCCATAAACGGCGGAGCGATATCCATTTGTTTAAACCCGCTTCGATTTCCTTCATGGGGTTCTGCCATCGTCGGCGTATAGATCCTGTCCATGCCAGCGTGACTGCATCCTAGCGGGGGGTCGCTCCGTGTGCCTCTCCGGGAGGACTCCCGCAGGGCGAGCGCTCACTGTCCCACGCCAGCCCGGCACAGGCGTCCCCACCCGTGGGAGACCTGCCCTCGCCTGTGGGGCACGGACTCGCCCTCTCAGCGTCTGATTCGACCCTCTCGTGTGGGTCACACCGCACGACAATGCTCTTGTTTTTATTTATTTGTGCATCTTAGTGTTGGCCTTGAGCTTTTGAAGAGGAGTGACTTCCTCGAGTTCACGTCCACGTCCCCAGGAACACAGGCGGCTAGAACAGACGCCGGATCCAGCCTCGGGGCTTCTAGAGACTCCCGCACCTGTGTCAGGCTTTCAGACCCCACGGGGTCCGTGCAAGAGACTCGCCCACGAGAGCCGCTAGGAACCTTGCGTGTGCTGCATCCCCACCGCCGCCTCGCAGAGAAACGCCCCCCACCCCGCCCTGCACACCTCCCGCCAGCATCTCCAGGACGATGCTGAGAAGGGCCTCTTGGGAAATCCCTGTGGCTTCTGGCTTCCTTCTGCAATGCAGAGGCAGCCCTCATGGGACGGGTGGCAGTGTGTCACACTGACAAGAGACTCCTGCACGGCCCTCCACGCCAGCGCCCTTCCCGACGGCTTCGTCTCCAGATGCTCGCTGCTGAAATGCACATACATCACTCGCGAGGAGAAGCCGCAGAGACCGGAAGCCCCGCTGGGCTGTGCGGGCGGAGGAAGCAAAACCCGGGGCCGAAACGAGCACCTGGCGGCTGCGCCCCCGCGTTTCCCTCCCACGGCTGGCTCACCCCACGAGGGGAGGCGCTGGGCCGCCACGTTTCACGCTGCACGATAAGTGCCGTGTTTGATGGCAAGGCTTCCTCTCTGGAAATTATCACTGAAAACTATATGCAACAGGCAGAGTCCGTGTAAACTCTCTAAACTATTAGACTATTGAATTTTCAGCAAAAGTGAAGCTTTTTTCCCTCCTACGCCTTTCAGAGAGCAGTATAATTTTCACAAAGAGGGAAAAAATTCTACTTTGCTTATAGCTCTGTTCCCACACGTTGCCTTTTATTTTTAGGTGACTGTGTGTCTTTGCATCTAAGTGCGGCTCCCGCTGGAGCAGAGGGCCAGCATGGGCGTCCGGGCTCCGCGGGGACAGCGGCTTCCTTCCGACACCGTGTGGGCGTCGCCTCCCTTGCGGGGGCCAGGCTTCGTCAGAGGAAATCACACACCTCTTCACGGGAACGCCAGCGCTTTGTGCTGCTTCAGGATTGAAAGGGGACATTGCTCACCAAGCATCCTCCATGGGCGAGTCACGGAATGTGGGGGACCGGTCCCTCCTCCACGGCTGAGATGGGCGGGCAGGTCGCCTACGGCGGGGCAAGCTGCCTCCACGCCTGACTCATTTCCGCAGATGGGTAGATGCGGGGACAGAGCCAGCCTCGCCCGGGGGACATGGGGACTTCCTCCCGTACGCTGGAGACAGGACACCCAGACCGACTCCGCTGCCGGTGCTGGCCCGGCAGAGGTGACGCTGTGTCCCCCGCTTCCTCTGCCGAGAGGCGGGCATGGCCCAGGCGATGGCAGGAGTCAGCGGGCAGGCAGGCGGCGTGTGGGGCTGGCACCTGGCCCCGGGCCAGGCTCAGTGGGACAGCCACTCCTGTCACCGTCTCCGCTGGGCCGTTGGGGTCAGCATGGTGCCAGCCCTGGGCATGCTGGGCGCTGTGTGTGTTCAGCTGAGCTGTGCCCCTGTGACGTTGTAAGGAAGCTACATTTGGTCCTTGTCCCCAGCTGCTGGCACACAGCTCCTAATACCGTGAACTCTGTGTGCGAGGGAGGTGACCGGGTGGGGCAGGTTGCCAGGGGAGCCAACCATGTGGTTACGGAGGTGGCAATCATGGGCACACTCTGACCCCCAGGGGCAGGAGAGGGGCTGGAGGCCGAGCTGGTCGCCAGTGGCCAACGATCTCGTCACTCATGCTTGTTCAACGGCCCCACAGCAACCAAGAGACGCCGACGTCAGGACCTTGGAGAGCTCCGGGCAGGTGCCGGCCACGCTGCGCCTGGACAGAGGTGCCTGGCCCTGTCTGGCCCGCACTCGTGTCCTTGCTGACAGCCCGGTGATGGCCAGCAGAGCGCCGTCCTGAGTCCTGGCGAACGCTGAGGCCTGAGGCAGGCGTGGGACCCGCCGGTCAGCCGGGCGGGACGGAAGCGTGGGTGCCCGGGGGCTCCGTGCTCGTGGTTGGCGTCTTGCGAGCAGAGGGAGGCAGGCCTGTGGACGGAGCCTACGCCCGGGGTCAGCACTGACCTTGGGAACTTGGTGTCAGAACTGCACGGAGCTGTGGGCTGCCGGGCGGTGTCCGGGGAGGCGCAGAGCTGGCCCTTGGCGTAAAACCGCGCTCGCCGGGGTCAGACGTGCGGTGAGTAAAGCCGCCGCCGCCCCCGACCTGCGCATGCCCCGTCGAGGCGCGGGGCTGGGCTGGGGTCGCACAGGTGTGGCCGCGGGCTCTGCGCCGGGCAGGGGCCTTCCCCAGTGCGTGGACCTCGGCCCCAGCTCGTGGGTCTGGAGGGCGCTGCCTGGCCTGGACGTGCAGGGGGACGAATCACGCAGTCAGACCCTCTTCCGAAGCAGGGGGCGTGGGGATTCCTTTCCGAGACGCGATCCACGGCAGGGGAGGTTTCGGTACCCACGGCTCTGGCACCCAGGAGAACTGGGTTCGGTGGCAGCGGGGGTGGGGCTGAGGGGCAAGTCCCAGGCAGCTCCGAGGCAGCAGGCCGGACGCTCCTTGCGCGAGGCACACTTGTGGAATGAGCCCCTGGGCCTCGCACCGTGTGCCGGCTGGGGTCAGCCCCAAGGACCTGTCCAGTCTTCAGAGCCGGTGGCCATAGAGGCCGGAGGCCAGGAGGTTGAGAGAAGGTGGGCTGAGGCCCCCGCTGAGAGCTGCACGAAACCACATGTGAGGGTCACTCAGAGCCCCTCGGAGCCTCCGGACAGACAGACGGCTGCGAGAGACGGACGGGCTCACGCAGACCGGTCCCGCATGGGGCAGGCCCCCTGAGGCCCTGAGGGGCCACCCGAGTTGCCTGTTGTCACACAGCTAATGGGTCCTGGAGCGCGGAGCTCGTCCTCTGAGCCCAGCGTGCCTCCGCAGGGACTGCAACGGGGAAGGAGAGACCGCCGTCGGCCCCGCGGTGGGCAGTTAGGCGTGGTCTGGCAGGGCTGCGGTGACTCCAGGCAGGGGACACTCCGCCCAGGGGGCCTCGCTCCCCCTGAGGCAGCGAGGGACAGTGGGGTGACGTGTGTGGGGCTGACGGTGGTTTCAAAACGCAGCCTTTAAATACCCGCGCCGCGCTCTCCACAGTTAATCTGTAAGCAACGTTTTCTAGGCATAAAAAGTAACGCTTCTGCTCGCCGCGATTCCGTCTTCCTTCGGGCACGTTCCGGGTCCCGCGTCCAGGCGTTGCGCTCCCAGGGCGCCTTCGTTTCTGCAGCTCCGCGGGTGGAGCTGCGCCGACCATGAAACGCGCCCCGTGAGATCGAAGTGTTACTGTTTTCGCCCTGGGAAATAGCCGCCCGCGCGGCCGGTGTCGGGAAGCAGGAGGGTCCGTGACGAGGGCGCGCGGCTCCGGCCGACCTGCCGGCGGTGTCGTCAGGGCGCTGCCCCGGCTCAGCGGCGAGGGCGCCCCGTCCTTTGCCATGGCCAGAGCCACCTGCGAGGGAGGTCTGGGGCCGTGACCCCGACGCAGGCCCCAGGCCCCGGGCGCCCGTGTAAATCCACCGGCCGTCGCCGGCTGTGCGCAGCGGGGTCCGAGGTGCGGAGCCGGCTCTGTGTGCGCGTCGGGGCGCGGCCGTCCTGCTCCCCGTCTGGCCGCGGGGTGTCGCCACCCCTAGAGGCGGTGCCACCCCACGCGGCGCCGGCCGCTCGGGGACACTCAGGCCACCTGCGTGGGGGTTCGTCTAAATTTAGCCGCATGATTCCTAAAAGCAAAGGCGCGGTGATTCGTTCCTGAACCCGGTGGCAGTCCCGTGGGTGCCTAACGCTTCTCGGTGGCTGCCGAGAGCATTAACTATGGCCAGCGCGCGGTGGGGGTTGGCCTTGGTGCCAGACATGGGCGAGGTCAAGACGGCTCTGCGGCTAGTGGCCTCGGGGACGGTGAGGCGGGAAAACTGGGGGTGGGGAGGGAGCTGTGGGTTCAGCGTCAGTGCTGACACCCACGCGGCGTCTCAGGACCCTGAGGGGACACACTGGGGTGATGGCCGGAGGTCCCCCGCATCTAAGAGGCTCACTCGGGGCATGGGGAGTGAGGAGGCATCTTGGAACGCCTTCTGTGGGCCAAGCTTTGTTATAACCACTATCAAGTATGTTAATCGAATCCTCATTATGTTCTAAAGAAATGTATTATCCCCTTTTTTAGATGTGGCTCACAGATAGTAAGAAACTTGCTCAAGGTTACAGTAGTAGCAGATGGACCAGTTCCTAATAAAACAGGTCTAGCTCGCTCTGCATTAAAACACACACACATGCACACATGCACACGCATGCGCACGCACGCACACACACACGCACGCACACGCACACACGCGCGCGCACCCCACCCCCAGGGTGGTAGTGGTAAAGACTGATAAAACAGTATCGATGCCCCAGCCACGTGCCACGTCTACTCAGTTAAGTTCTCTGGGGCTCAGGCCTGAACGTTGGTATTAATAAGGTCCTCGGGTGATTTTTATGCACACGAGTTTGATAGCAAATAAATTAAACCAAGACAAACATAATGAAAAGTAAAAGGATATATACTAGACTGGACTGAAAATACAAGTAAGCCTTTGCACGACTCTCTTAGCACTGTGGTTTCCTTGAGTGAATTCTTCAGTCCTTGCACCCTGAGAAAAATAAAATGTTAGAGACTCCCAGTCACCCTTACTCTGTTCCGAAGAGCCCACCACTCTCAGACAAACATAAAAGAAAGGACAGCTAGAGAGCAACTAAACGCTCCTGAAGTCTTCTATTCTTGCTTCCTGTTTCTCTGAACTTTGCTAAAAGGTCAGAACATTACAGGAAAGAAAAATCCTTGAGTTGAATCTTTGGAGTTCTGTGCTTAGGAGGACAGAATCTCGTTCAACAATTTCCTTCTGTTCAGTGGCATAAGCCTAATAATATCTTCACCAGAGAAAATATTCTTTCTGCACGTAACGCTTTCACGACATATCTCCTCACATAGCATCTGTTCCCTCCCCCACCACGATTCTCGTCGAGCTTTCTTTTTTTGGGGGGGGGAGGAATGGAAAGAAAGGGCTCTTGAAAAAGGCTTTATTTAAATTTCTGCACACGCCTCCTACATGTGCACGCTCACACATGCACACACATGCACACACACATGCACACACAGATACATACACACATACACGCTCACACATGCACACACACATGCATGCACACGGGAACCCAAGCCCCCACCTTCTCTGGCTAGAGTCCTTGTGACGCCTGCTGAGACCCCTCCTCGTTCCCCGTGCCCCCAGCCACTGTCACGGCTGCCCCAAGGGGCTGCCCCAGGGCCGAGCGCGGCCAGGGTACGGCCACCGAGGCTTCTACCACTTCCCTGCCTGGACCGCCTGCCGAGAGCATACGGCGCATAACCGTGGCTTTGTCCCCAGGTCCGAGAGGAAGTCCCTCCTCTGCAAATACCGCGAACTGGGGCGAGTCGCCCGTCGCGTCTGAGACAGTTTTCCCACGTGAGCCTGGGACAGCGTCCTCTCTCAGAGTTCTTGCGGGAGTCCACCGACGCGAAGCGCAGGTCACTCGGCCTGCTGCCTGCCCGCCCCACCCCCCGGCCTCCCGTGCCCGGCCTGCGGGCGCGCGGCCTCGTCATGCCCCGGCGAGCGGAAACTGCGAGCCCCGCGTGAAACCGCCAGGCGCGCCGCGTGCCACAGCCCGCATTAGAACACCTCCGTTCACGCCCGTTCCCTCTGCCAGAGGCAGACTCGGCTGCCATATGTCTGGAGCACAACATTCGCAAGTAGCTCGACACTTTAAGAAGCTTTGCAGTAAATATTTTGTTTCCTGGTTACTGCACGGGCTTGTCGCCCGCCCTCCCGTCTGGGCTACATCGGTTAGTTAGAACGGGGCGCACCGAGGGCTGCCTTATGCTCCCAGAGGCCGCCGGTGAGCACGATGGTTCTCTGCTCGTTTTAACGCAGGCGGAGAAGAGCCCGTGGGCCTCAGAGCAGCTCTGGGGACAGCGGCGAAGCTGAGGCAGAGAGGCTACGAGCGAATGCGTGTCAATTTAGGTGCTTCCACGTCGGACACTGCAGAGGACCTGGGGGCGGGCGGGGCGGAGACACAGTGCTGGCCTCACGACGCCTGCAGCCGATGCTGAGCACCAAGGCCATCGGTGAGCAGCACCGGGTGTGCGGCCTTGCCGCCGGTCACGCCGACCCCAGGACCCCAGTTCCCTGCTGGCCCCTGCAGGCCGCGACTGTCCCGAGACGCAGCTTGGGCGTGTGCAGGGGGGACCGTCGGGTTCGATCATAGCGGAACCGCTGGAAGTGACAGAATAGGTTCCTCGTGGGGATTAGACCTTCCGCAGTGTGGCCGCAGGTGGGAGGCTATGCGAGGCTGTTCTTTTCACACCTGGTTTGGAGCCTGAGTCCCTTTAGATTAGGGCTCCCCAGTCCTTAGGCTGCGAACCGGTACTGATCCGTGGCCTGTTAGGAACAGGCCCGCAAGGCAGGAGGTGGGCGGCGGGGAGTGGGTGGAGCTTCATCGGCACCTGCAGCCGCCCCCAGCGCCGGCATCACCGCCTCCGCTCCGCCTCAGGTCATCCGGCGTCAGATGCTCACAGGAGCGCCCGTCCCTGGGGCCACAGAGGCTGGGGACGCTGCTTTAGATTCTTCAGGCCTGCAGCCTGGAAGGAAAGCCGGACCGAAGTGGAAGCGACCCGGGGTGGACTAAACCCGTCAGGACAAACGATCCTGACATTCCCGTGCCGTCTCCATCCTCAGGGACACAGTGACCCATGGGAGGAGCCTGAGCCCTGTCACGAGCCGCATCACGTGCCCGGGACCCAGGGAGCCGAAGGCCCCGGGGACGCGCGGGCCCGGAGCTTCCCGGGCGCGTGTGGCCGGCGCCCCAGCCCGCGTGGCCCCCGCAGGGCCGCCAGCGCCCACGGCGTCGCCGGGGTGACCGATGCGGCTGGACCCGTGTCTCCCGCTCCTGTTTTCCGTTTTTCGCCCTCGTTCTTTGTCCTTATTTTTTTCTTTCACTGTTTTTCTGCCTTTTATGAATTTAATTTTATCCGATTCCATTTTCTCTCCTTTAACAGCATATCGATTATACTTTTTTTTTACTTTTTTTATTTGTCGCCCTAGAGTTTGCCACATTTTGCAACATAGGCCTCCGGCTAGTCCAAGCCCAGTGTCAAGGGACGGCAGGCCCTCCGAGGGCGGGCGGCACCGCGTGACCCCGGGGTCGTCCCGGCTCCGTCCCGCTTCCCCTTGCGCCTCGCTGCTGCGCGCGGCGCCGTCACATAATCGTACGTAAATCCGCGCGGACGCGCGTGTGCGCATGCGCGCGTGCGCAAAGGCGAATTCCGTGCAGCCGAGCTTACGCTCCGCACACAAGCCGTTTTGCAGCTCCTGTCAAAGGCAACTCAGGGAAAAAAATACTCCCTTATAAATAAATCAGCCAAAGAATTGCAAAAGCTGATTTGTATTCACGAGGCTTCTGCAGCTTTAAAAATGGACTGTTTTCTGTGATAAAACCAATGACTATTTTGTAGGAAATCGGCCAGTCCAGGCCCACGAATCCACGAAGGGACAACTAAGTGCACCACAGCGAGACCCCTGTTGCTGCATTAGGCTGCTGACCAGGTCACCAACGAGGGACCCGAGCCGCCCTCCGGCCCCTGCGCCTGCTCGCCCTCCGGCTGCGCCAGAAGCCGAGAGCTCGGGAGCGCGGGGGCAGCCCGGCCGAGGGCCTCGTACCGTCCCCAGACGTGCTGTGGCAATGCCGTCCGGGCCCGTGGTCAATGCGCAGCTGGCGATGCCCCTCAGAGAGATGGACGCGTGGGCGCCTCACAGCGCCTGGAGCTTGTGAGCGAGACGGTCATGCGGGGTGGGGACCGGGGACAAGGTCACAGCCGACACCCAGTTAAGCGAGAGAAGGGGAGCCGCACTCACCCTAACAGTTATCAGGCGCCATCTGGCGCACGATGCACACGCGTACGTCGTGGGAGCAGACGTGTGCGCACACACGCTTTGTTGCTCCTGTTACTTATCCGGGAGAAAGAGCTAGGCGGAAAGATGTTTGCGCAAAGACCTGTTTGCAAACGCTTATCGCGGCTTCGTTCTCCGTGTCCACGACTTGGAAACGACCCAGTGTCATTGGCCAGTAGGTGGACGAGCACACTGCGACGCGGCCACACAGCGGAGCGCCACTCGGGGTCACCAGGGGCGCACGACAGCTGTGTGCCAGGGGTGGGCCGGGCCCCAACGCCGCCAGGCGAGTCGCCAGGCTGCCGAGGCCCACGGCGCCCAATGCTGCTCCTCTGCCCCACGCGAGGCTGCAGCCCACCTCCGGGTGGGCCGCTCGCCAGGGCCCAGGCCGGGGCTGGGCAGCGCCCACCTCTGGGGGGGCCGGGGTCCCCCACCTCCCAACTGCCCTTGGGCATTTCGGATGCTGCCGGGGAAGCGCACAGCCCCCCTCGTCCGGGGGCCACTTACAGAGAAGGTGCACGGAGTCCCTGCTCAGTCAAGCTGGGCGGCAGGTCGCCCAGAGTGCAGGGAGCTGCTGATGGATGCTCGGCCCGCGGCCGGCACGTGGGAGGGAACGAGAAGTCGCCTTGTGAGGAAATTACTGAGCCGTGCACGCACAGCTGCTCAGAAGAGAGATGAAGCCGAGGTCCCCGGTCCTGCACCCTCCACCTAAAAGCTGTCAGACACAAAGAGGGGACAGAGAGGCACGATGTACCTGTCACGCCAGCTCTTTATGTGACGAAGCGTCCACTCTCCAGGCCCCGGGCCCCTGGGTGTGTGTTTCTGAAGAGCTGCATCTTGCATGTCACCTTTTTGGAAAGTGGGACCTGCGCCGACTGCTGGTGAGTGTGGGGGAGAGACGGGCTCCCCGCATTGGACAGGCGGGGTGGGGCGGGGCAGGTCCCACACTCGTCAGTGTTTCTGGGACCCACATCTGTGCTGATGGAATCTCGACGAAATGCTCATCCAGAGATAAAGGGACAATACACATTTGTATGTTTATTTCTAAAATGAATTGGATCAGATCGAGGCGCTGTGCGAACCGCAGGTGGCTCTCATCAGGGGAGTCAGTCGTGTGTGGTGCGTTCTGGGAAACCTCACTCTGAAGCTGCTCTGAACAGGAAGCCAAAAGAATAATTAGTTTTTGTTTTGAGCAAAACACACAGCCAACCCTTCGTGGTTCGCATGCTGGTTAACAAACATTTATTTCACGATTCCTCACTCAATCCAGGCACTGTCCGCCGTGAATTCTGCCCGGCATGCAGGAGTCCATGCCTCGGGGCTACGCAAAGCCCCCCAGGATGGGGGCACCGTGGCGCGGTACTCATTTCTTCTTACGTTTTCCAATTTCATTTGTTACTTTACGCATAGCTATTGGGAACTTTTTCGTGGGCCAGGTATCCTTCTAGGTGCCAGGGGTAGGGCGGGGAGCGGAGACTCACGTCACTGTCCCGTGGGGACTTCCAAACGCCGGTCCGGGATATCGGCACCAAATCAGGGAGCACGCACGTCACATGACAGGAACAGTGACAGACGTGGTGGAGGGGACGGCCGCGAGCGCCGAGGAGAGGGGACCGACGAGGCCGGAGAAGCAGAAATGCCTCCAATTCGCAGCCGCGCGACGGGTCGGACTGACGCGCTCAGCCTCTCAGCTCGGGAGGGAAAGAGGCCCCGCGGGGGCGCGTCGCCCGCACCCCGGCCCCCTCCGCGGGGCCGCCGCCCGCACCCCGGCCCCCTCCCCCCCCCGCGGAGGCGCGTTGCCCCCACCCCGGTCCCCCCCCCCCGCGGGGGCGCGTCGCCCCCACCCCGGCCCCCTCCACGGGGCTGCCGCCCGCACCTCCCGGCGCCCTGCCCCGGGGGCGGCGCCCGCGGATCTGCGTAGCATTATCCGGACGGTTCCGTTCACGGTTTTCGAGGGCTTGTTCTCCCAATTCCTCAGTCATCGCTGTGTTTTCTCGACGCCTTTGAGAGAGAATCCTCACGCCGCATGACCATCCGCGTGAAGTGTGAAGCCGAGTTATTTTTTAGTGCGGTCACAGGACCGTGTGTCCATCGACACAATCCAAGTTTACATCTCATCAGCCCAAAAAAAGCCCAGTGCCCGGCGGTCCTCACTCCACATCCCCCGCCCCACCCCCAGCCTTCTCAATCATTAACCGACTTTTCTCTCAATTCTGAACATTCCACGGAAATGAAGGCACGTGACTCCCCCTGCTGGGTGTGTCTCCCTGTGCTGCCTAATCCTGCCTTTCTCTGGCCACCGGGAGGCCGCGCAGGTCTCCTGTCCCTGGGCCCTGGACGTCCTTCCACAGTGACGCGCTGAATGGGTTTTTGCCCATTTTTCTGTTGGATTGATTTTCTTTCTAAAAAAATACTAATTTGTAGAAATTACCGATTCTGGATTGACGTGGCCCCTCGTTTATAAACATCTTTTCTCGGTCCGTGGCATGCCTCTTTCCTTTAAATATCGTTTCTTGCAATGCGGGATCTTGAAAGATTTTAATGGAATCGAATGAATGTTTTTCAAAGCTTTTTGCTCTTCGTGTCTTATTTGAAAAGAAGAGGTCCCCCTTCTCCCAAATCACAATGGGATTTTACATTTTCGAGCAAAAGTTTTAAAGTGTCGCTTTCCGCACGCGGTTTTTAGGGCGCCTGGAGGCTGTTTTCCCGGCCGTCGCCGCGGCCCTGGTGGGAGCGCACGTTCGTCCCCCGCCGTGGGCCGCTGTGGGCAGACCTGCGCGGGGCCCCACAGCCTCTCTGGTGGCCTTCGTGACTGTTCTTGCACCGACAGCACACGGCTTTAATTGCCACGACTGTGCAAGCCTTGACGTCTGCCGGAGTGATGTTCTGACTCTTCCCTCGAGGGTTTTAAGTTGCTTCTGCAATTTCTGCCCCTTTGTACTTGCAATGAGTTTTTGGCTTCGGGTACTTTAAGATCTGTATATTTCTGCTTAGTTAAGCTGGCTTTGATGTTGTTTAAAAAGAGCTTTAATTTATTTCCTACACCAAGTCCCATTATGTTCGGTTTATTATTAGTTGCTTCATTCTCCGCGTCGCTACGCGGTGAAGTCCTCTTCGGGACTGTGCTTCGTGGCCAATTTTCCATGTGGGGGGCAACTTTGATCTGCGTGTCTTACCTGTGCCAAGTAACCTCCGTGAACTCACCTTCTCGTTTGAAAACTTTGTCTACGGAAACCTTTTTCATCTGCCGTATCGACAAACGTATTTCATCTTTTTCATGTCTTACAACTTATTTTTCTTATTTTATTTCTCTCTCTAGAAATGCTAATGTGATGCTGAATAGCCCCGAGCGATGACACCCACTCTTATCTTATTTCTGACTTAAAAAAAAAAAGAATGCTTTCCATCTTTAAACATGATACTTCAGCATGTCGATGTAACTTTTGGGAGGTGCTCTATGTCACGCTGGAGTCATGGGCTAGGGGTAGATGCTATGATGGAATTTGGGGTGAAGGATGTTTGCGAGGGACCATAGCCTGCAAAGGGGAACCCCTCCGGGCAGGGGGAGAAGCAGGACGCAGCTCGGCTGCCCTGCTAGGGGGCTCCAGGGTGACATTTCCAGCAGAGTTGGTCCACGACGGGCCACGGCATCCAGCTCAGCCACCGGACGAGGACTCCCCCAGAGCAGCATGGCCCGGGGCGGGAACCCCTGTGGCAAAGGGGCAGATGGGGGCTGGGCTGCCGCCGCCGCCCACGTGGCTGGCCGAGCACTGTCTGCTTGCAGGAGAGGGACACGGGCTCCTACAGGACGCCTCGTGTCTGCCACGGCAAAGACGTGTCCTCTTCTGATTTCCTCAGGTTTTTTGTTTTTTTTTTTTTACTAAATGTACCATTTCATCAATGCCTTTTCTGCAGCTATTGAAAAACATCCCCCTTATTCAGTCTGTCAGCGTAATAAGTCACATTTCTAAGAATTCAGCAGCACGTCTTATAATGCGCTGGGTAAACGCTGCTCGGACATGATGTACTTTCTTGCTGTGCACGTCCCTGGCTTGGGTTTGTAATATATTTCATAAAAATTTTGACTCTGTTTTCACAAATGAGACTGTACCGAATGTTCTCTTTATTCTTTTACCTGTTCCAACGTGACGTCTTGGCTGTATGAGCCTGAAACAGTGGGACAGGTACGTTCCCCCGCTCTGAGACTGTTCACGTCGGATAAGGATCACGTCGTCCCTGAGTCTGGCTAGAACTTTACGTGACGCCGCACGGCCTTGGCCTCGTGCTCCGTGTGGTAGGGGCGCGTGCGGACGGAAGAGGCGTCGTGTGGGTTTTCGCCTTAAACTTTCATTTCGTCGAGGGTTTAGGTCTCGCTCGCGCAGCCGCCGGCCCCCGCCATTTCTCACGCCCTCACCCACTCCGGTTGTTTCATGTGATGTGCCAGGTTCCAAACTTTTGTTTCTTTGTTTGCCTATTTATTGTCCATCTTTCTTGCTAGAAGGTAAGTTCGCTAGGGACTTGGCCCATGTGCTCCTATATTTCAGATAACAGAACAGTCCTGCCACATCACGGGCACTCAATGACAATTTGCATGACTCTGTGACGTTACGTGTTTAGAATAGAGAGTTTTTCCTAAGAAAGTGGAATTAGTCAATATCCTCCCTTAGTGCGTCACATCGCTATTTTAATAAAAAACATAAGGTCGTCTAAACAGAAAGCAAAATATACTCAGGTAATAAATGTTTTTTTCAATGAGTCTAAAGATTTTATAAGTGTAGCTACTACCCAGTCCCACAGCGTCACACAGACAGGCACAGACGTGCCTCTCCTGGAGCTGTAAACGGTCTTAAAGTGCGGAACACGCTCCGGCTCCCACGCCGCAGCTGGGGAGACAGGTGTCCCTGCCCCGCGCGGCTCCCAGGCAGACGCCCGGGCCACCTGGACGCAGACGCTGCTGGCGTGTGGCTCGCTGCCCCGCAGTGGGGCCTGGGGGCCAGGAAGGGTTCGCTTCGCTTCGAAGTTACTGTCGACCAGACAACGAATCAAGTGCACGTTGCGAGGACACCTGTCCGCGCGGTCGCGCCGTGGACGACGCACTGGAAGCGCGCGGAGGGCCCGCCCCGCCCCGCGGCGGCCTCTCCCCGCGATGCTCTCCGTCCCGGTTTCTCTCGCTTCATCACGAGCGCGCAGTGCAGACCCCGTGTGACACGCAGAACGTGTTAGCGGACCGCGCGCGTGACGGGCGAGGCTTCCGGTCGGCAGGGCCGTCGGTTCAGTGTTTCGGGAGTCTGAAGTCGCACAGGGAGCTCTGACTATGTGGGGGGGTCTGTCCCTGCCCCCCATGTTGTGCGGAGGTGGGAGAACTCTGGAGAACACACGCCCCTCACGCTCGTCGGGCCGCGCGGCGCCTCATTATGCAGAACACCTGGAAAACCACGTACGGCGAGAACAAAGAAATACGTACATTTCCAGATGTACACGAGCTAAAATAATTCAGCACCACAGACCCGACCTGAAGACACAAGTCATAGGTCACGCTCATGTTTTAAAGTATTTAATAGGTTCCCATGGCACTAAATGGATAATAGTAAGAGATAAAATAGGTGGATGGACAGGCGAGAGATAGATAAGATGTTAGATAGACGGTAGATAGACAGATGATAGATAGATGATAGATAGATTAGATAGAAAGATAGATAGATAGATAGATAGATGATAGATAGATGACAGACAGACAGACATATCATAGATAGACGGAGCGATGGATGGGCGGATGGGCCGGGGACAGTCAGGGACTGACCATTTTCAGAGGCGAATGCCACCGTCTCATTAAGCACATCGGGTGCTTCGGCTCCGGGGGGCGGGGCCATGCCCGTCGGCCGCTCCCGGACAGGAAGCCGGTGCTCATGGCGTCCGACCCCATCCCTCCGAAGCTTTGGCTGGCACGACAAGTGGCCGGGTCCGGCGCCTCGAGGGATCGTAGCGGCCAGAGCAGACAGAACTGAGCGAGTGCGTCGGGCACTGGGCGCTTCTGCAGAACGACATTTATCTCGGGCACCTGGGGTCTCCCCTCTCTGGACGGGAACACGTCGGGGAAGCAGAGCCAGCGTCATGCCACGAGCTCCCGCCAAGGGCCCCCCGCCCGGCGCCGGGCGAGCCCTCCGAGCGCCGAGCCAGCCCGCACTCCCGTGCCCGGTCCACTTCCTCGCCGGCACCCGGTCTACGCCGCACCCAGGTGTCCAGGTTAACGGCGGAGGGGGCCACCACCCCCGTCTCTCCCGCGGGGTGATGGATGGACTGCAAGCCTTCGCCGCTGAATTAGCTGGTTTCGGAGAGGGCCGCGGCCGCGCCGGCCGGCAGAGCGGGCGGCAGGGGCGGGCGGTGGGTTTACGGCGCTGCGCCCGCGTCCGCCCCGTGACGGACGGGCCGCCCTAGCCGTCCGCTGGGAAGAAGGGCGCGCACGCGCCGTCATTCACGGCACCTGCCGAAAACATGACTCGCCGTCGCACAGAGTCGGCGGGACACGAAGACGCATTTCCTGTCCCAGCCGTTCCCGAGCTCCACTTCCGAGCTGCCTCCTGGCCCGTGAGGTCGGAGAAGCTGCGCCTCGCTCGACGCGAAGTTCTCACGGCCTGGTGTCCGCAGAGCGAGGCCCCGGCACGGTGGTGGGAGCGGGAAGCCGCCGCCTCGCTCCGCCCGCCGCGCGGCCGAGGCGCAGACGCGGGCGCCGGCCCCGCCCCCGCCCCCGGCCCCCGGCCCCCGCCCCCCGCCCCCGCCCCCCGCCCCCGCCCCCCGGCCCCCCGCCGCCCCGGCCCCCGCCCCCGCCCCCGGCCCCCGCCCCCGCCCCCGGCCCCGGCCCCGCCCCCCGGCCCCCGGCCCCGCCCCCGCCCCCGGCCCCCGCCCCCGGCCCCCGGCCCCCGCCCCCGGCCCCCGGCCCCCGGCCCCCGGCCCCCGGCGAGCTCCGCCCTGCGAGCCGGCGGCTCGGAGTCCTCGCTGGTGCCCTGGCCCTGCCCCGTCACGTGTGGCGTGGCCGCTCACGTTTGCCAGGTGGTCGGAGGTTCATAGCTGATCTCGCTCGACTTACTTCCCACCGGTGGGTTCTGGTCCCCTGGCCCCGGAGGCCCCGGCCGACTCACCTCCGTGTGCTCAAAGGCTCTCTCTCTGCGGCCTGCCCCCCCACCGAACATCTCTCTGCCCCTCTCCCCACCACGGCTCTCTTTGGTGGCCTTGCCCAGGGCCACTCATGTCCCCTTTCTGAGGCCCCAGGGCTGCCAGAATGACTGCAGAATGGGTCATCTTCAAGGAGGCGTCCTAGGGCTAGTCTGGGGCAAGTCACCTTCCACGGCCCTGCAGGGCACAGAGCCAGGCTGCCCGGGACGCGGCCTTGTCTCCAGCCTGGCCACGCAAGGGGAAATGGACCTGTGTGGTGACTGAGCAGGCGGGGGCCAGGGTGCTACTCGGTGTGTCTGCGCCTCCCCCGTCCGGGGTCCCCCTTGCAGGCCGGGCTCCAGCCGAGCACAGAGCAGGACGTGGGCCAGGCGGGGAAGCTGCCGTGTGCCCGCCCCCCAGCCTGCAGGACGTGAGAGTCGTTTGCAGGAGGCCGTGGATCGGATGAACACAAGCTGCCACCTTGGTGACGTGTGGACTGTGCCACACACCAGGCCGGAGGTGAGCGGGACGGGCGGGCCCGCCAGCCCTCCCTCAGCGACCCTCTGGAGTGTCCCCAAGTCTCCCGGTCTGCCTTGCTCCCCCCCGCCCCGCTCCTCCCAGGACAGAACTCGCCAGAAGGACTCCTGGCCGGTCTCACATTTGGGGAATGCCCTTTAAAACAACAAGCTGTTTATCCGAAGATCTGATTCCCAATCTCTCGGCTTCAATTAAAAACATGTGTAAACAAGCTAACGATTGTCACAAAGAACAATCTGCTCACATGCCACTGGGAAACGGTTTCTTTTGAACTTTCCAGATGGGACGGCGGCACGCGGTCTGACGGAGGATCGCGGGCTGCACTGCCCGCCGGCTGCCCCAGCAGGGGCCCTCCCCGTCATGCGGGCCGGCGTCCGCGTCCCATGCCCACACACGCACAGCCACCAGCTCCAGACTCAGCAAAAACAAGACCAGCCGCCCACCTGCTTCTGGGGACAGCTTCATGCCGTTTCACGGGCCCAGAAGCAGCCTCGGGTCTGCACAGCGCGGCACGCGGCGGTGACGGCCCGGGTGAGCCTCTCACTCAGGCGCCCAGAGCCCTGCCAGTCCAGAAGAAGCTTCCAGAGTCATTTCTCTTCAGGGAACAGATAGAAGTTTGCAGGAAAAACAAAAACCCTGAATGGGGTGCCAGTCAGCCCACTGCAGCCCCCACGTCCCCCAGAATCTGAGGGCGGCTTGGGGGACGTGAGGCAGACGGCTGCTTGGTGGCCCGGAGCCCACCTGGAGAGGAAGCACACCTGACGTGGGCCCCCTGGTTCGAGACGGGCGCTTTTAACACCCCCGAGGCTGGAGTGAGCCCCAGGCCTGCGGAGCGGCAGGTGTGGGCTGGGCCGGGCGAGGGGCGGGAGGGCGCCGTCGGAGAGGCCTGATCCGCCCGCGCCGCCGGGCTTCAGGTGGCAGTGACAGCCCCTGAACAGAAGGACAGCCGCAAAGACATCGAGTCAATGATCAGGACGCCCAGGGTCTCGGTATTCCAGTCAGCACTCCGCCTGTCAATTTTTAAAATGAGAACAAAACACCACAAATGAGACGATTTCCCTACCCTAATCACAAATTCGCATTCTCCGTATCACCTCGTATCACAATGTAGAACATTATTATATTGAAAAATCAGATAATGCCGGTCGGGTTATAAGCCTCAGCATTAAGCACCCAGGAGGGAAGGGAAGCCGAGAATATTACAAGTCAAGTGCAAAGAGCCCTGGGCGCAGGAGGCGGGCCGGCCCCTCCCGCCACGGTGGTCGCAGCCCTGCGGGGGCCCCACCTGGGCTGCCCGGTGGGCAGGGCCGCTCGGCCGCTCGACACGTCGCAGCGCGTCCGCACCCTCAGGGGAGGCGAGAAGCCGCCGGTGGGACCTGCTTCCGGAGCGGCCGGAGAGACACCGCCGGCCGCCGTGGGGCACGCGGGCGTCACCGTGTGGCCACCCTGCCGGCGGCAGCGCCTGGCGGCTCGGCCGCGCCTCCCTCCGCTTCTGGTCAGGCGCACACGCCTCGGCCGCCGGGCGCCTGGCGAGCGGCCGGACACGCGCCACGGGGCGTCACGCGGCCCTCGCCGCACTTCCTGCTCCCGGATTCGTTTCGCGTGGATTAACGAACACGGCCTGTTCCGTCGCGATCAGTGTTCGCGTATACGTGAGTCACACGTGTGTGACTTTCCGCACACCTGCGTGTGGACGCCTTTTGCTGTGGCGAATATGGTAACAGTTTCTGTTTTCACCCTTTGCGCGCCCACGATCCTGTATTTACACTCGCAATGCTGTGTGACCTTCACCGCCATCTCCGAAACTTTTCATCGCCTTCAACTGAGATTTAGCGCCCACGGAGCGAACCTGCCCGCCGAACCCCGTCTCCGGTCCCTGCGAGGTGCGCGCTGTAGAAAATCGCCTGCAGCCTAGGTTCGGGGTGTGACGGGCTCGTGGCCGCCCACGCTGCCACCACCCTGTGCAAGGTCTTTGCCAACGAGCCGCCAAATGACACCGATTCTGGCCCCTTGAGAAAGAATGCTTAAAATCCATGCTTTGGGCCCGGGAGAAAGCTGGAACTCAGCGTGGGGGTGACAATGGCCTTCGTCATTCACCTCCACTGGCGAGCTTAAAAAAGTTATCCCGTGACTAAATTACGAGGCGTCGAATCCAGAGCGGGATCAGGGCCCCCGCACGAGCTTGCTGCTGAGGCCTCGCCCAGCCCCCGGGGTCCAGGCAAACCGCGTCGGAGGCCGCTCGGTCAGCTCGGGTACCCGAGGTGCTAGTGGACTGCTCCCACGGGCAGATCCCAACCGAGGACGCCCACCGGGCGCAGAGGACACAGTGCCCTCTGTCTGCGGGACGCCACGGGGACGCACCGCCCACAGGGCCAGCAGGCAGGGCCCCGGCTTTGGAGCCTGGCCCCGCGTCCTGGCTGGGAGGGGCCACCACAGCGGCCCCCAGGAGCCGATGCTGGGAGACTCGGCTTCTGCTTGTTGGCTCACCTTCTGTGTCGGGGACTTCGGAGATCTTCTTTACACACTTGGGGGGATGGAAGTGATGGGTGGGGGGGGGCCCGGGGGGGCTGGGTGGCCAGAGGGAGCTTGTCACAGTACACATAGCACATATATAAAATTTACCCTGTCTCCGCATCTAAAAATTTATTTTGAAGGGAATTACAAAGGGGCCGCATGCAGAGAAAAACTATAAAGACGATTGAACAAACCTAAAAACAAAACAAGCAGAGGAAAATATATTCAACTCCTTAGATAAGTTGATTATGAGAATAAGTGATATGTTTTGTACTGGTTGCTAGATGTCTGTGGCCTTTGACCCAGTGACCCCACTTCTAGAATAGTACAGCATCGGGGTTCCTTAACAGGTGAGGAATGAAGTTAACCCAACGTCCAGCAATTGAAAGGGTTGAGTCGATTATTCTACTTTCGTGGAGAGGAAATTATACGGTCATTGAAATTATGCTTTACAGTTTTTAGTAACATGAAACAAGTTTGTTATAGCAAATGATAAAAGTTGAATCAGGGAGCCCAGAGCCTCAAGGGGAAAAGGTGGGGGCCCTGGACACCTGGGTTTGAGAGAACGTGGGTGGGACCACCTGCTGGGTCATCGGAAGTCAGGGTCGAGGACGGAGAGGTCGGGGGCTGATGGGGAAATGGCGGCAGGTGAGTCTGGGACGCCGGAAGACACTCTTCTAGACTCTTGATTAAATTTTTTTTTTTTTTTATCTACTGTGCTGATGCAGAGACTGATTCATTTTTCTTTTCTACTTAGAAAATGTTTTGCGCACCCAATCATGAAACGCAGCGGGGGCGGGAGGGCTGCCGGGGCCGGTGCAGGTGCCGGTGCAGGTGCAGTTGCCGGTGCCGGTGCAGGTGCAGGTGCCGGTGCTGCGCCTGCGCCGCGGGGCCGCCCGCTCCGCACCTGCGCTCCGGCGCGGTGCGTTTGCTCACTGCGCATGCGCGTTTTCTCTCCCAGCGCACACCTGCAATCTTCTTGTAGTTCCCGAAGGTTTTCCTTTCTCCTCCCCTCCAGCAGCGCCTGGCGGGTGACGCAGTCGCCAGGAAGGACCCAGCGTCTCCGGGGAGGGAAACGGGGCGCTCAGAGGCTCAGACGAGCGTCGCGCGGCTCCAAGCGGCGCGCGACGGAAAACGCACGGACCGTTTACTCCGGCGTCTTCGGACCGCGGTTGACCCCGGGCGTCCGACACTGCAGTCAAGAAGCGTGGCCGAGGGGGCCGTTGTCACGGGCCCCCTGCCCGCACCGGCTCCCAGGGAGACGCGCGCTGCCGACCGGCAGGTCAGGTGACGGCTCTTCTCCGGGGGCGGGGGAGGGGGCGTGGCTCGTCTGCCCCCCTGGAAGGGCCGCAGCTCAGCTCGCGGGGGCGGCGAGGCGGGTGTCCCTCCCGCCCCCACGCGCGCGGCCTCGGGGATGCAGCACGAGCCGGCCCCGCCTGCCCGGCACGCCCCCCGCTCCTCTGCGGCACTGTCTCGGGGGGCCGCGGGGGACGCGCCCTGTGCCTGCGCAGTGGGGCCCAGGGACACAGATGACGGCTGGGGTCCGCGACAGTATTTTTCAGTTACTCATCTTCGTGCTTGCACCACTCAGTTTAAAGGGACCCTACCGGGCACCCCCTTGTCCTCTAGGGGTGCCTGGTCCCCCCCACCCGGCCCGTCCTCTGGTGTTTCCGCAGGGTCCCTCAGCCAGCTCCTCAAAGCAGCCTTTTCCTGAACAGTAGAAGCTGAACCGCAGGAACACAGCACGGTTGTGTTTCCGATGGGGCCATTTAAAATGGTTTCTTTCAGCCACATCGTTAAAAAAGCAAAATGAAACCGGTGACATTAATTTCAGTAATATTTTATTCAATCCAGTAGATCTAAGATATTATCATTGCAATATACAATCAAATAAAAATCGTTACTGAAACATTTCCCATGTTTTTCACTCTGTCTTTGAGCTCCGTGCCTGTCGGACCCTCAGCTCAGCCCAGCCCCACCCCGCATCAGGGGCCTGGTGCCCTCAGAGGCCGCCGTCACTGTCCCTTGTTCAAAACCTCACCTGTGGTCTGTGGCGTCAGACCACCTGGGGTCAATTCTGCCCCCGCCTCCCCCTAAGCGGGTGGCCTTGGGCTCCCCATTCACAAACATAACACAAACCAGCATGTACTTCCTGGGCCTGACACACTGTGGTGCAGAGAGCGGGCTGCGTGCTCCCCAACCCCGCCGGGCACGCCTGTGGGGGGCTGTGCGGACACCTCTGAGCACGGGGACTCCAGGACGGGGCCTCACTGCTACCTGGACACCCTCACACCTCCACTGCCCCGGCCCCCTGCTGGCCTCACCCTCCGTCAGCTCGGTGTGTCCACTCTGCCCCCGTCCACTCCCCACGGTCACTGTCGCCACGCTGAATTCCTCCAGCTTGTCTCACCGCTTTCTCATGAAGGAGCCTGGCGACGGGTGCCAGGAAGACCCCTGTCTGCTCCCAGTTGCTCTGAGCCTCGGTGGAGTCCCATCGCCCTATGTGTGCTTGTCTCGCCTCCTTCTCCACGTTTTAAACGCAGGCGTCCATTTCCAAGGAGAGTGCACGGCGTGTGAAGGATCGCTCCCTCTCAGGGTTCCAAGGTCTCGCGTGGATTCCATGTCATTCATCTCTGCGTCGCTGAATGAATAATGGGACAGGGCCTGGCAGAATGGCGCCTATAAATATTTTCCGTTTGGGAGAAACTTCTGCACCAGCATGTGGTGGTGTGAACGCGTGACCCATCGGGGACAAACACCGCAGTCGGCAGGGCCCCGGCACCCGCCGCCCAGGGCCCTTGTCCTGCTGGACCGAGGGCTGCAGAAAGCAGCCAAAACAAGATTCGAATAATATCCAGAAACTCACAACGTAAGAGCCTGAACAGTGAGGTTTCGAGAGAAAAGTCGCTCATCATACCAAGAACCAGGGATACGTCAAACCGAATTAAAACACAAAACCTACAGATTCTGAGATTGAGATGACGATGATGGTAGCGTTACCTGACGTTTTAAATCCGTCATCATAAATATGCTTCATAAACACTCTGGAAGCAAATGGGAAAACAGAAATTCTCGGCCAAGAAACAGGACATTTACGGAACAAAGGCATTTTGGACCGAAAAATACAGTAACAAAAGGAAACACTGAGCAGCAGAATGGAGGAGGCGGAAGAAAGATCCAGATCATCTTGCACCGAGAAGATTATGTGCGACATGAATGTCGAACAATAGAATGATCCAGTCTGAACAACAGAGAGAAACTAGATGGGGGGAATGCGCGGGGCCTCGGGGGCCTGCAGGACGTCACGAAACACGCGCGTCCGTGTCGGGGGTCCTGAGGGCAGAAGCAGGGGAGTGGGCCGCAAAGGGCTGCAAAGCAATACTCATGAGATCTTTCCAGACACAGCAAAAGACAAAACTACGGGTGCAGGAAGCTGAGCAAACCCCAGACGGGGCAAGTGGAAAGAAACCCACATCGAGGCACCTCATAGTTAAAGTTACGGAAACTAAAGACAAAGGACGTATTTTGAAACCAGAGAAAGAAAACAGACATCTCACCGGCAGGAAGAAACAACTAGAAGGGAGTGGATTTTTCAGCAGAAACCAGGCAGGCCGCGGAAGTGGCTCTTCCACTTTCAAACGGTGAAAGGATATAGCTGTCCACCCAGAATTCTGTCCCCAGCAAGAATGAGGCCGTTTCCCTCACAGGTGAAGGAAAACTAAGACTCCATCACCAGCAGGTCAGCTTCAGGAATGACACAGAGAGTCCTCGAAACAGGACGTAAACAGTAAAAGAGGAAACGTAGGGCGCCAGGAAAGAACAGGGTACGACCACGGACTGGTCAGCAGTTTCTTAAAAAGCAGAGACCGAAGTATGAACCAGACGTTGCACTGTGAGACACCCGCAGACTTATGTTCACGGGAACCCTGCACCCAAATGTCACGGGGCTTTATTCGTAATGACCCTGAACCAGAAACCGCCCCGATGCCCCTCAGTGGGGCAGCGGTCGAAGTGCGGTGCGTCCCTGTCCCGGGCACGACTCAGCAGCAAGCAGGAAGGATCGGCAGGCGCACACAGCAGCCCGGAAAACTGATTCGCAGAAAACTATGCTCAGTGGGGAAAAGCCCCAAAGGGAACGTGCTGAGTGATTCCATTTGCACAGCACACTTGCAATGCCACAATGGCACACCGTAGTGGCCAGGAGCGAGGGAGGGGTCGGTGGACGGCCGAGCACGGCCAGGAAGGGCCACGGGAGCGACAGCTTCGGGGCGCTGGGACAGCCCTGCATCCTGGCTCGGTCGGGGCCGATGTCTGGCTTGTGCCGTCGATCTTAATCCTAAACCAGGCTCTCTGTGTTTTGACTCTACAGCTATCTCGAAACGAAAAATTTAATTAAAGCAAAAGCAGGTGCTCAGAATTCTGCAGCGTGGCTGGCCGCGAGGCTCCTGAGCCTTCGATCCTTGGCACTGTGCCCACGGTGACCTCACTGACCCGGGGACGCACAGAACAATCTGACCCACATCGAACTCAGAGAACTCTCTGGCACCTTGGCAAAAAACAGACTCTCACCTGGCAAATTAAATCCCAGAAGCTCAAAGTCTATTGCAAATGGATTTTTTTTTTTTTTGAAAATCAGCATTTTCAGAATTTACTGCCATCGAGATGAAAGTCAACATCAGTTGGGTGTCAAAGATGACAGGTGGCCAAGTCCCAGGGCCCAGCTCGCTGTCAGATCATTTCAGCCTGGCTCCAGCCTCATCGGCTTTCTGCTGTGCGTTATTACAGCTCGCTTTTTTGTTTTATCAGACCAGCTAAGATTTTGTGTCAATCGTTTTACTTGACCTAGCAATCAATTTTTGCATGAGAAAATGAAAGCTAAAGCACATTTCCTACCAAATGTAGTCATCTGTGTTTATTAAAAATATCTATTTCCAATACAATAAAGCAAAACTGTATGCAAATTGCCATGAGCATGAGTCAGTAGGCTGTAGCTTTTATCATAATTCCAGAGTCCAGGGGAAAAAATAAAAGAAAGACGTGAAGAACCACTGAACTTCCGGACTGTGCAACGTAAAGCGCCAGATTTTCCAGAGCGAGTTATTTGCGGAGCGTGGTTCAGACTAAGTAGCAAGTACTTGAGGAAAAGAGAGGGGACCAAGCCCCGGCCGCAGCGCTGGGTTTGGGGCGCGCTCAGGCGCGCGGCGCGGGGTCACTTGATGAGCAGTGCCACTCAGTCCCTGCTGCTCTGCGTCCCCCAGTCACGACTCGAAGACACCGACATTCGTCCCTGTTTAAAAACCACCACCGAGAAAATGTCAACACGGGAGAGCGTCTTCCCTGGATGCTCACGTGCTCCCCGGGGCGCGTGACCAGGGGCCCGGGCTCCCTGGGCTGTGAGGGGGGGCGGGGAGCTCAACCCCGCGGAGACCCTGTCCCTGCACCCCACTAATGCTCCTGGCCTTCCGGAAGCCTCTTCTCGCTCACGGAGCGACGTTGCGGTCGGCCGCGGGCGGAGGCGGGTGGGGCTCGGCCGTTTCCTGAGCGTCGGGACCCGAAAACACGAGCAGATGGTTTGGCCTAGAGAAACGGGGTGCCAGCTCCTGGGTGTCACCGAGGCCGCACGTCCCACCCGCTGGCCACAGCGGGCCATGCCGCTGCGGGGACGGGAGGGACACGCCGCTCGCCCTGAGGCGCCTCCACCGGAAGCCCACAGCACACGAAGACCCCGGCCCCCTCGAAGGTCTGCTGTGCTGGACAGCCCCCTCCCGGGACAGCCACCGGGGCTCAGGGCACCTTCTCGGGGGTGGCGGGGTTCTGCAGAGGGACAGTGCCAGGCAGAGGGCCAGCAGGCGGGGTGGGAGCTGGGGCGAAGGTCGAGGGCAGCAGGAAGTGCACGTGTCTGAGGAAAGGGGCAGGACCCGGGTCGCTGGGCCAGCGGGGGCGGAGCCCCCCCCCCCCCCCCCCCCCCCCCCGCCCCCCCCCCCCCCCCCCCCTTTTGATCCTGGGCTTGCAGGATCCGTGCTCCGTGCCCCTCCCACACGGCACACCCCGAAACAACCCAGGCTCTGCCCACACTGCTTCCTGTCACCTGTCACCCCTACATGCACCTCAAGACCAGCTCCAACACAGTCTTGCTTAGAAAGACGGCCCGACCAGGCATTCGGCTCACGGCCACCCAGCAAAGAGCATCCTCGAGATGAATCCCGGACTCTCCAGGTTTGGAGGGCCTCCAGGTGAGAGCCTCCAGGTGAAAGCCTCCAGGTGACAGCCTCCAGGTGACAGCCTCCAGGTGAGGGTCTTCGGTAGCGGAGGCTGGGCCACTACACAGGAAGGTCCTGGGGTGTTCTCAGAAGCCAGGAAGGAGGAAGGGAGGAATGAAGGGAGGGAGGGAGGGAGGGACGGAGGGAGGGTGGCTGAAGGCCATTGTCCAAATCACAGGCGCCAGACACAGAGCGACCGTGGCCAGCTGAGACAGTGCCACCTGAGCTAGGGACAGCGGCTTATGCCCTGGCAGCTCAGGCATCCGTGGTGGAGAATGCAAAGCCCAGAGCCCACCCGCTGGCTCACACAGGCCAGGCCTCCCTGCTCCCAGGGCTAAAGAGCCATGCCCGCTGTGGAAAGCTGGGGGCCCCCAGCACCTTCACCCTGACGTCAGCCCTTCTGCTGAAACAGGACAGGAGGGGGATGGGCGCACGGAGGGCGGTCAGCTGCAGGGGTCAGAAGCAGCCTGGGCCTCTGGGGGTCAGCTTCTGACCTTCCACGGAGGGGGCCAGCTGAGGCCCCTTCCTGCCCGCCCCCATGCCCGGGCCTCGCAGGGCCTGCTGCGGGGTCCAGCCGGCTTGACAACAAAGGACGGCCCTATCGGAGGCCCCTCCACCTGAGAGGCGTCTCCCTCTGAGTGTCACAGCGGCACCCGCAGGCCTGAGCCCCCAGCGCTGGGCACATGCGTCCCAGGGGGCAGTAAATGTGCAGCTCACCTCTGTTCCCCGCTAGGGCCACAAGACCACCATCTGGTCCTCAATGGTGGCGTTGCTGAGGGGACAGACCATCCCTGCTGGTTACCTAACTTACCTTCGTGGTTCTGTGCCCTTCGCGCAGGCAGAAGCCGAGGTTTGTGGCCACCGCCCCCGCCGGCCGTCCCTCCCCCGTTCACCCCCTTCCCAGCATGCACTGCAGGGCCCCTCCCCATGCAGGCGCTGGGATCCCCGTCCTCAGGAAGCACCAGACCCCGGGCTCTGAGAGGGCAGTGGGTGCCCAGCGGGCGGCCAGGGTGGCTGTCCCTTGGCAGGACAGGAGTGAGTGTTCCCCTTCCCTGGCAAGACTCCACAAGCAGCTCTGCCCCCCAGCAGATAACCCTTAATTTCTAAGGAGGAAATGAACCAAAATTCTGTTTCCATCACCAACATAAAATAAACTGAATAACAATAAACCAAGAAAGGGGGGGGGAGACTGGAACACGAAGATCTATAAATGTGTAATGATGTATGATGAGTCAGTGGCGAGCAGAGCAGGAATATCTGATTTCTGCAGGAGGCGGGCCGAGGCTGAGCTCCGGAGGGGGCGGGGTGATTTATATGGTGATTTTGGGGTTTTGAAACTCCAGCAGCCGGCTCAGCGTGTGAGGCCCCGAGCAGCTCGGTACGGAAAAGGTCCTATTGGCTTTGTTTTTTCTCATTACTATTAGTTTTGGAAAGTGACAAATTCTCATAAGAAATTATGAAGAAGACACACTTTGAAGACCTAAACGCTGTAATGCAGGGGTGAGCGCTGTGGACCCACTTGCATTTTACTCGGGTGTGATGCGCATGTATTTACATAACTGAGCTTATATTACATGTGCAATTTTACATCCTGACTTTCTTCACTTAATATTGGGTAGTAAAATGTCTTACAAGTTGTTGATGGTTTTCAAGAAGTCTTTTAATGGCTCCATCATTTTCTATTGTGTGATCTAGCGCCGTTTAATTCTTCCCCTGTCGTTGGGCACGAGGTTTTTCCGCTTTCCACTGTCACGGAGGATATGGTGACGAGCGACGTTGCGACAGTGGCTTTGAAGGCTCTAGGACTGCTTCCTGGGCAGAGGAGAAAGTGGGCGCCGATTAACCGCGCGCGGGAGCAGGCTTGGTGCTCTCTTCCTTGAGGGGCAGCGACTCGGCCATTATTTTTAAACTTCTCTAATTGAGTAACAAATATCTCATGATGGTGATGAATCGTCTCTTTTTAATCACCGGCAAATTGGGATCATTTTACTGTTTGTTTATCAATTATCTCCTTGTAAGTAAGCTCTTTCTTTTAGCTACTTTGCAATTAAGAACAACAAAAGACTCAATTGATCAATTTCTCTTCGGTTTTTGTCACGTAGGAAATTAACCCATGTGTGGCTTTTTGGTGGCAGTCCTCCCCAACCTTTGCCCCTGGGGTTGCAAATCATTTAACAGGCGTTTAAAACGGCGTTTTCGTGCCCGGTTGGCCATTCCCGGAGGAAGCTGTCTCCTTGCGGGTTCTTCTGGAGTTTCCACGCCCCAGACGAACGGAGGCCACGCCCCCAGCGCGGAGGCCACGCCCCAGCGCGGAGGCCACGCCCCAGCGCGGAGGCCATGCCCCCAGTGCCCGCCCTGCAGAGGGCGGGGCTTCGCCCCAGGCTCCTCCCCCCTCCCGGGTGCTCGCGCCACGTTCAGCCCCGCGTGGCTCCTGTTTTGGCATCATCGGGCAGTGTGAGGGTGCAACGGCCTTTTAAAAAAATTAATAAATTTGGCAGCGTACCCCGAGTGTGCCTCCCTTCCCGACGGACTGGCCGCTCCTAGGCGAAGTGGGAGCCCAGACACGTACACGAAGAGCAACACGGGCCAACTCCAAGCCAGCGCGGAGCCTCATCATGCGGGGCTCGAGCCAACCGACCCGCAGGAGGAGGTGGGGTCCACGGGTACGTGGAAGGTGTGCGTGTAGTCAGGAGGGCGCCTCTCAGCTCCCTGGGGAAAACCGAAACGTGTTTGGTGGCGCCGGCGACCAGTTTCCCTGCTGGGAATTGGGTTACCCCGCGCGCATTCTGCTGACAGATTCCCAATGAGTCTGGAGGTAAAAATAGAAACACATGAGCATTAGAGAAAGCAGGGGCGGATTTAACCCAGAGGTGAGCAAAGCTTTTCTATTTGAGATCAAATTTAGCACAATCGGCGGAAGACCGGCAGGCGCCGCTGCGCGGGGTACAGACCCCTGGAAAGGAACTCGAGGCCAACGGCAAGGCGTGAGGACGTGTCCACAGCTTCACTCAGAACAGAGTAACAGGCCGACACTACGCGTCGGTCCCATTTCCCAGAGTAACGCAAATTCATGAGCTCGGCGAGGGGGGGCAACAGACAGGTGGGGCGACAGACACCCCGCGGTGCTGGCGAGCGCGGAGGACGTCCCTGCCAAGGAGGGCAAGTGACGTGGGGGAAGGGGGCACGCGCACGCGCTTCGGGCCTGGTGGCGAACGCCAGGAGTGTCCCCGCCGGACAAAGGTGCTGGCTCTGGGGCGGCGGTTGATGCCACAGCGTCTCGGGGTGGCGGTCTGACGTCACGGCGTCGTCGGGGTGGTGGTCTGACGCCACGGCGTCAGTTGCATGGGGAGCACCGGGGGCAGCCGGGCTGGCGGTCCCGTGCAGCGGGGTGCCCGACGGCGCGCGGTCAGCTCCGAGCTGACGTGGGACGGCCTGTGTCCTGCTAAGTGAGAAGCGCCACGTGCAGCGTGCAGGGCTCCGGCTCAGGGGGCGGAGCGAGGCGTGGGGGGCCGGGGCGGGGGCGGGGACGGGAGGGGCCCGCTCCGCCTAACTGCTGCGTGGTTTTCACTTTGAACCATGTAAACGTTTTACACACGCAGAAAACCAGATAAAGGAAAATATGAGGGGGAAAAAGCCATAACATCGAATTCAAACACACCCGCACAGCCCTAAGTATGCAGCAAATTTATGATGAAAACCACACAAACAGTCCAAACATCTCTTCAAAGCGCGCCTCCCCGGAGCGGGTACGGTCGGAGAGGGGCGGCTTGACACTCCTGAGTTTCATCGGGTTTGTTGCCGCACCCGGCGACGGCGCAGTCCTGAGGTTCTTTCGCGCGTCTCGCAGGAGAGGGCGGATGAGCAGAGTCCGAGCCGACGGCGGGGATGGGGCTGTCACCGCGGGACAGGGGACGCAACACGCGGCAAGGCAGGTGACACGGGCGGAACTGCGATGCTGGCTTTGAGTTAGCGCTGTCGCTGCGAACCCGTGATTTTCAAGATTAAGAGAATATAATTAAAACTATAAAACCCCGTGTTGCTTCAGTGAAGTTGCCTGTGTGTGCGTATGTGTGGTCGCCGGCACCTGTCGTAAAGGAGAATCAGGAGACCTTGGAGAAATGGCCAACCCCAAGCCTGGCTGAGGGGACCTGGGACACACCCCGGCCTCCCCACCACCGCCCCGCGCCCCGGCCTCAGCCGGCCCTTCTCCCCCGGGTGAGAGGTTTGTTCTCCACACCCCGCCAGAGGCTTCTCAGGATCGCCCCCCTTCCCGCAGCCACCATCCTCCAAAAATATGCCTGCGACATGGCCCGGCACAAACCCACGCACTCAGCACCCCGTGTGCAACCAGCTCCGCGGGGCGAGCCGTTTCTGCGCCCATCACGAAATGTTTCCACAGCAAAATAAAATCAATATTTCAAAAGGAGCTGATGCATTTAGTAATTTCTGGGCCCCCCACGATCTCGCACTCGGGTCCCCCGGCGAGGGCAGAAGCGCTCGGCCTCTGGCTGAGCGAACCCGGCGTCCCCTGCGCCGCGCTGCCGGAGACCGCGGGGCCTGCAGCCCGCCCGGCGACGCGTGCGCACCGGCCGCCACAGGGGCCACCGTCTTCCCGCTCCACGCACAGGCGCACGCATGCGCGCACGCAACCGCGCTCTCCCACACGTCTGGAAAGCCCCCCACGGCCGTCCTCACAGGCTGCCCCCCAGGCCCGGCCCCACATGAGGACAGGGACATGCTCACAGACATGGGGGGACAGCGGCAAAAGCACACAGCGCCTCAGCCACCGGTCCTGCCCGCCGGCGTGACGCACGCACCCGGACGCGGCCCGGCCCTCCCGCCTCCGGCCGCCCCGCGCGGCATCCCCACCGAGCTCCCCACCGGGCTCCCCACCCGTTCCCCCACCCGCACGGCTCCACAGGCAGGGGACCGTCACTTGCAGGATCTGCCACGGGCTGGGTCCTTCCCCGATGTCCCCAGTCACCTGGGTGCCCCCGCCTCTCTCTCCTCTCCGAGCATCCTGCCTGTCTGTCTGTCTGTCTGGTGCCAGGACGGCCGAGAGGAGATGAAGGTGCGCAGTGCGCACGGAGGTGCGAGCGTCCGGCGTGCTCCCAGCATGCAGCTCGGCCTCTGGGCCCCACCGACTCCCCTTGGTGCTGCCGGGAACAGCCACCAGGGCGTGGAGCCCACGGGACGTCCCCGGAGGCCAGGCCAGCTCTGCAATGCCCGGGCTCCACCCACGGACTCCCAGCCGGGGACACGGACCTGGCAGGGGCACCCGCATTCCTTCCTGTCACCCTTCCCTCTAGGCCTCCTCTTCAGGGCAGGGTGTGGACTAACCCGGGGAAACCAAATTGGGGAGCGGGAAGGAGGGGCGGTGGGCAGCTGGGTGGGCTGAGAGGCCCAGGCCTCTGGTTCCTTCTGGGCTTTGGGAGGGGGTGGTGGGGGACCGGGCCCACCCCATCCTGGGCCTGGGGGGAGCAGCAGGGGACCCCAGGCTGGCTTCCTAGCCGCTGGCGAGGGACACAGGCAGTTGCCCTAAATGACGGCCACGCATGAGCCTGGCAGTGGGCTTCCTGAGCAGAGAAACAGTTTCTTCCCGCTCTGTCCCTGGACACCCAGAGCAGGCGGTGCACCTCAGAGCTCGGTCCAGACGCAGCCCCAGGGAGCGGTAAGGAGCCCGTCACTGCAGGAGGCCGACCCGCAGGGCTGGGCCTGAGCGGGGACGAAGGGCACGCAGATGGGACCAGCAGAACCCCGGGCCGGCGGCCGGCCACCTCCAAGCCTCCAGCGTGGACCACACAGGTGAGCTGTGCAGATGCTGCACCCTCGTCTCAGAGCGGAACAGGTGCCTGGCCCGGGGGTGGGGAAGGGGACAGAGAGGGCGGAGCGAGCTTCTGGCACCCACGGGGTGAGCCAGGGGTCTGTGGTGAGGGCCTCCCTGTACCTGGCCTGTTTTCTCAGCCTGCGGCCGGAAAGACTTTTAAATCCTAAATATTTTCATGGAAATCTGTCTGTGGACTTGTTACAATCACAAATGATTGTGGAAGTGAATACATAGCTATGAGAATGACTTTTTTCTGAAGGTATTCTCAGTATTTGATAAGGGTTTAAATAGATTTTAATAAGCTCCCAAGACGGCTCTTCATGAATGTTCTGATTTAAGACCCTCCTGGTTTAACGCGTTCCGCGGAGCACGATCAGGCTGCGTGTTCTGGCTCCCGTCTCAGCCTGAGTACTGGGAAAACAGGACGTAGCGATGTCTGCGGGGCGGTCAGGCCAGCCATCGGGGCGTGAGGCTGCCTCCTCCCCGCAGGAGCTGACGGGGGCCTCTCTCCGCCCCCTCCTCCCCAGGTGCCGGCCTGGGCTCCCTCCTGGCAAACACTCCCGTCACACGTGAGACAGCAACGGAGCCTGCTCCGTGGCAGCCCCTGCTCGGGGGCCCCTCGGAAGCCCCCATGACAGGAATGCTGTGTGGCGTCAGAGGAATCGACTCTCGGCGTGAAGTCCACCAGGCGTCCTGGCCCCACAGGCTCCGTTCTCAACGCTGCCCGTTGTCCAACCCCAGAGAGAGACTGAGGTCAGGCGTGTGCCAGGCCCGTGGCCCTGGGCAGGTGAGACCCGCTGTCTGAGCCTCAGGAGGCACACGGGAGGGGGGGGGAGGACTCCTGGGGACTCCGCGCTCAGGAGGAGATGAGAGACGTGGGCGCCGAGGCCAGAGCCCGTCCTGGGTCCTGCCCTCGCGTGGCTGCCATGGGGTCGTGCTGGGCACGGCGGGACACCAGGGTCCCTGAGGCCACCTGCCTGTGCTCCGGTCCCAGCCTCAGTGCCCACTGCTCCTCTGACTCCGTTTGTCTGTAAATAGGGGTGACAACTTGACTGCCCCAGGGTCCCTGTGAGGATGACAGGACTCTGCCGCTTGAAGCGGGGAGAGCAGCGTCTGGCCGCGCGCCCCTGATGAAGACGTCTGAGCCGCCACCCCTGTGGCACCGTCCACTTCGGCCCTCGCCTCTGTCCACCACGGCCTCCCGGAGGGCAGGGCCGCGTCTCTCCGTCTCCGTCCCCAGCCGCGGCCCTCGGCGGGGACTCAGGGTCTGCGGCGTGCAGTTGCCGTGTGTGACTGGTTGGTTGTCCTGCCGCACGGCTTAAGGCAAGGGGTCAGCAGTGACCCCTGTGGACGAGGGACTCCCCAAGTCACCAGACCGGGCTCTGCTGTCCCCACGGTTCGGCCAGGGGGGGACGAGATGGACACACGCGTCGGCAGAGGGACGGTTTGCTGCCGGCTGCCACGCCGAGGCCACCAAGCAGGCAGGACGACCTCCTCCGTCCCCTGGGCAGCAGTGACGTGGACGCGGCCGAAGCGTTGGCGCCCCGTCATTTCTAGAATATGGCGTGAGCTGCAAAGCGATGATGCCTGTGGCAAGAGATGTCCGGCACGTGCGGGGCGGTGATAAATACCGCTTTCATGTCCTAAATAAAACGTAAAAACCCCGACTGCTTCGTGGGCCTCTTTTATGTCTCCCCGTTACGAGCCCGGTCCGGTGATTTAGCCAGAATTTAGTGGCGGTGAACTGGGGCTACACGGAGCGTTCCCTGACCCTGGGCGGCTGTCCGCGCGCCCGTCACCCCCATCCCGCCCGGGGAGCCGCTGGGAGCGCGAGGAACAGCTGCTCAGAACCCGGGAAACGCCCGCGTGATGCACACGCTGATTTTTGCATTTGGGAGCCGCGGCTTGACGGGGTCCCTCTTTTCACCCCCTGAGGGCAGCTGCATGAACGAGAAGGCGGCTGAGGTGGGGACAGGACGTCGGCAGACACACGCGCCCCAGGAAGCCGCCCGACAGCGCGGGCTGAGCTGCGGGGCTGGGGCCCTGGCAGAGCGCGTCCGCGGAGGCCTGGGCTCCGCCCTCTGCAGACACGACGCGCGGCCGTGCCAGCCACAGGGCGGAGCTGGCAGCGTCAGGACAGGGGCCAAGTGGAAACCGTGTCCCTGCGGTTTAGGCGCAGCCGGCGGATGCGAGGGCAGCCAGGTCGCCCCGAAACTGCCCTCCCACCACCCCTCGCCCACACTCGCAGTAACCTGGGCCATTTCTGAGGGCTGCGGGAGGGTGCGCGTGGGCTCCGTGGGGGGGAGGGTGCCGTCCTGATGACGGGGTTGGGGCGGGGTGGGGGGAGGGGCTGGAGACGAGACCCCCCCAGCCACGGGCTGCCGTCCAGGGTGGGTCTAGTGGTGCCTGGAGTAAAATGCCTGCCCCCCCCCTCCGCGCCCGCCCCCCCCCCCCGTGGGCGTGGAGGGCGGGGGACGACGCGGAGGAGAGGGATTGGCCGGGTCCCCTGATACGGAGCATCCCCGGGGCGGGGCTAGGGGCAGGAGCCACACCCCGCGGGAGCCGCTGTTCTCACCTGGTTTGCAGCCGGAGGTCAGGACCTGTGGGAGCCTTTACAGGAGGAGACTGGGCGGGAAGTAATTCATCATCGCGGGTGCTGCAGACCACGCCTGGGGCGCGACACCGCGGGACCCCGCAGCGAGGTCTGGGTGCTGCCCCGGCGGGGAGCACTTTCCGCGGGCGCCCCCAGAGCCTTCCGCCGGCCGTCCCCATGCCCGGCAGACACCCCGCCCCTGCCTCGTCCCCACCCCGATCCCATCAGTGTGGCAGTCCCTCCCCCCAAATCCCCCTGTGCAGAGGGCGGCGCGGCTTCTGCTCTGTGACGGGACCGTGATGGCGTTCGCCCCTGCAGAGCCTGCCTCCGGCGGCACTGACGCCCCGGAACCCCCAGAGGTCACCACAGAGGTCGCTGGTCACAATGCTGGTGATAGCACCAGGCGTACCCCAACAAAGAGAACCCCCTCTTGCCCAGTTACGTCCCAAGACGTGTGGCAAGTGTGTCCTTATGGGGCACGACTAAGGAAAAGGCAGGAGAGGAGGTGGAGCCACCCTGTGCTGGGGACAAGGACAGTGTAACTGAACGGCCCCCCATGAGCCTTGAGATAAATCGGCAGGTGTTCCGCAATTCAAAGCACACAGCTAATTATCGGGGGGCCTTAGCAAACCCTATTCCATTTTTAACCAGGAAGTTAAAAAGGAGGCATTCGTGTGAGGAGGTCCGACACGGCCCTTACGCGCCACTGTGCACACTGTGATGAATCTTTCAAATTAGAGCGTCTTGGGTTGAACACAATTTTGTGTTTTAAGTCTTAACCACGAAAACGCACTGGTTTAAAATATTTATTAATTAAAAAACTTTTTAAATTTTTTATACAAAGATGATGAGAAAAGTCTCATGCACACTCTGGGCATACAATAAAAATAACTCAAATATTAATATGATGGTTTTGTACAAAATAATTCTCTTTTCGGCAGGACCTCTGACAGACGGTGCAGCTCTCTGGGCCTGGGGGGCCAGGCAGCCCCGCTCAGACGCCTCGGGGGTCCGTGGTCCACGGTCCTGGTGTTCACGGTTGTCACTATGATGAATGATAAAAGACCCTATTGCTACTACTCATAAAACTAGACCGGGACGTGGGCACACGTGAGTCAGGGCTCCGCCGACACCCCGAGCCCCCGAGGGAGCCGCAAACCCCGGGAGAGGCCCAGGGGATCGGCTCCGCTCACGGGACGCCCGAGACGGTTTACACGTGCGTGCCGCGTGGACCGAGAGCTCCGTCTCCAGGGCGAGTGGTCTGCAGGGCGCAGCTCAGGGGTCGACAGGCCGTGGTGGGGAGCAGCGCGTCACCCCGACCGCGCAGGGCGCCGCGGCACGGAGCAGACCCTCAGGGCAGAGGGGCGCCGCGCCCCCGTCCGCGCCGTCCTCGCCCGCGGGCCCCCTGCGCCTCCCACACCCTCATCTCATTTTCCGCAGCCTGAGTCTGTTTTCCTTGTCCCGTTTCTTAAGAATGAGGATGAATTGGTTGAAAAAGTGCTCCTGGTCCTTCCGTTTCTGAACAAGCCGAAACCTCTGGTCGCGGCCGTACTTCTCTGCAAACTCCTTAAACGTGGTCCTGGAAAAGAAGGTGTCGCTGAGGCCTGGCTGGGTGCTGGGTGCTGGGTGCTGGGTGCTGGGAGCCAGGCACTGAGCACCGGCCAAGCCTGGGGGGCCGCAGCTCCTTCCCCCAGACCCAGCTACTGGCAGCAGGGCCAGGGGGCGCGGGCATTCGGGGGGCTGGGCGGGCTGCACGGAAGCTGGGGCCCCGGACGTGCTCCCCACCTGCCCCCACCCACCCCGCCTGCCCCGCCGGGGCCGTGCCAGGGCTGTGCTCCCCACGGAGCCAGCGTGACCTGCAGACCCCCTCGCTACCGCTCACGCAGGAGGCTTGGCCGCCCCTGGCTCTGGTCACCCCTGGTTCCGGCCGCCCCTGGCTCCGGCCGCCCCTGGCTCCGAGCTGGCCACCGCCCCATCCCGTCACGGCACCCCCAACATGACGCTGTCGGGGGGTGCACCTTGGAGGCGGCATGAGGGTGGAGCCCCAGCGAGCTCCGGCCCCTTCTGCCACGTGAGGACATGGCGGGACACAGTGGGGACGCGGTGCGTGGGGACCCCGCCTTTGACCCCGGGGGCAGCTGCCCCCGGATGCCGGTGTGCTGCACTTGGGTCTCGGGCTCCGGCCACCAGGCGCCGTGAGGAACACACGTCTGCTGTGAGGCCCCCGGTCTGTGACTACAGCCTGCCCTTCCTGCCTTTCAAGAGGAGACCCACCGGGGGCTCGTCATCTGGTCACCTGTCGGGAGGGACACTGAGGTCGCCAGTCAGGCGCTGGGCAGAGGCCCCTTGTACACGGGTCGATTCTGGGCCCCTCAGAAAATAAAGGGAGAGGTGAACCTCTGTGGCCCCTCGGCCGTGCCTGAGGGGACACTCTGGGGGGACTGGGACTGGCACCGGCCTCTGGCCTCCCCGGGGAACCCGCGGTGGAAGGCGGGGGCACTGGGCAGAGGGCCAACCCGCAGCCTGGCCCTGCCCCCGAGGCCGGTCCCCGAGCCAAGGCCCCGCGGGCCAGACAAGGCGGGGAGCTGGCTGGCTCTGGACTGCCCCAGTGCCGGAGTCCCCGTGCCGGTGTCCCCACGGGCAGGGCCCAGGGCTGGGGACGACGGGCGGGGCAGCAAGGGCCGGGGGCGCTCCAGGGCTCCAGGACCCCTGCGTGGGCCCGCCCGCCGCCCCGTGTGCAGCGACGCCAGCCACACGGGCTGCACCAGGGCCGTGCGGGACAGTGGGGGACGCGGGGCAGGGGGGGACACAGGACGGGGGGGGGGCGCAGGACGGTGGGGGACGCGGGGCAGTGGGGGGCGCGGGACGGGGGCGGGGGGGATGCATGCACACGGCCCGCAGAGCCGTGGGACGGGGCAGGCTTGGCTCCTCTGAATCGGAAGTCACCCGTGTACCGCACGCCAGCGCGTGTGTGGACGGCGGCGGGCGGCTGGGCCGCGCGGGCGGGGTAGTGAGCTCTGCCCGCTCCCACCGGCCGCGCGTGCGCGCACGGCGCCCCCGCCCCCGCCCCCGCGGCGCCCGCACGGGCAGCGGCTCTCGGCGCGGGCCGCCGTTTCACCCGTGGTGGAGGACACCGGCTGCGAGACTGCGCGTGACGGCGGCGATGACAGTGGCCGTGAGCGCGTCCTCGCCGAGCGCCTTCCCGCCAGGCCCCGCGTGCGGCACCCGCACCGCCCTCCCCATCGCCCTGGGGGGCTGCAGCCGCCACCCCCGACCAGACGCGGGCGCGGGGCGCGGGAAGGCCCAGCGCCGGGCCCCGTGGCCTTGCCCGGGGTCACAGCTGGAGGCGGCCTTCTCATCACGGAAGGCGCTGACTGCAGAAAATGGCAATTTATGGTTCATCAGACACACTGCGTTTGGCAGAGGAGATAATTCATGCTAATTTTTTCTCATTCAGAAGGTACCAGTTTTTGAAATACTCAGAGACTCTTTGCGAGGACTGTGTGACCAACGCTGACTTATTCTGCTCCCAGGACTGGCCCAGTGAATTAAGCAATTATCGATCAAAATACAGAAACCAAACATCGATTCATGTCTATTTAAGAAAATAATGTATTTATGCACTTGAAAAATAATAATGCATAAATATCTATTTAAAAATATCCCAATCTAAAATAAAAATGCATCAAAATTGATAACTTTTATACTTGAAGTTATAGGCATATAATGCTAAAAGCTCATTATTTTACAATTATTAGTCAATTAAACCTAATTTTTAAGACAAGCTAACCTCACGTCTTTTTCTAGGTACTAACGGCTGTTTTCCTATTATTCTCTTTTATTTCATGGAACCTGCCTGCTCATTTTGGGTGAGTTTTGGTGAATCCACAGGGCTCATTTTTGGTGAGTTTTGGTGAATCCTGCATGTCAGACCTTCACAATTCACCCTGGACAGCTGCTTGGGCGTCTCGGGGGCGTGGGGAGGTCAGTGGGGTTGGGGGTTGAGTGGGGTTGGGGGTTGGTGGGGTTGCAGGGTCGGGGGTTGGGGTTCAGTGGGATGGGGTGTCGGTGGGGCTGGGGGGGTCAGTGGGTTTGGGGGGTCAGTGGGGTGGGGGTCAGCGGGTTTGGGGGTCAGTGGGGTTGGGGGATCAGTGGAGTGGGGGGTCAGCGTGTTTGGGGGGTCAGTGGGGTTGGGGGGTCAGCGGGGTCGTTTCGCTGCTGTTTCGTTTGCACGTCTGTTCCTTGATCGTTAGGTCAGGGGCTGACCTCCCGTCACGAGGCTGAGAGGCTGGTTATTCAGGCCACGGCCCGGGCTGCTGGCGCGTGAAGCCCCGGGGCAGAGCAGGGGGCTCCGGTGCGTGCGGCGGCGAGCGGCACTTGTGCAGAGGTGCGGGGGGGGGGGGGTCACTTGCCGAGGACACGGGAGCGACGGGCCTCCCTCGGGTGGGGGCCTCCGCGAGCACAGTTGTGCGGTCCCGGGACGTCGGGTCACAGGCCGCGGAGCGGACCTGGGAGCCCCTCCAGCGAGGGGGCCCGGCCGCGGCCCGCGCCTGGCACGCCCCTTCCCGTACCTGGGCGACACTTTGGACTCCTCCAGGAGCTTCCGGAACTCCTCCTTGGCGAGCAGCAGCTTACTCCGCTTCTCCTTGTACTCTTCTTTTACCCTCGTCTTGACGAACTGTTCGAATATCTGAGACACACACAGGAGGACCGTGGCGAAGGCCCGCCACGGGAGCGAAAGCTCGCGCGTCAAACGCCCCGCGCACCCCGCGCAGCGGCGGGAACCTGAGGCGAGCTTCGCGCCCGGCCCTGCCACACCCACCGCGTCCAAGCCCTGACTCCCGCGGGGCCGGCCCGCCACTCGACGAACCCCGGGAACGGCAGGCTGCGGAGCCGCCGGCAGCCGCACCAGCCCGGCGCCAAGCACCCGTGCCTCCCGCCCGGACCCCAAGGGCAGCGTCTGCAGCCGGGCGCTGTCCCGAGTCCCGCATCGCGGCCGGCACCACACAGACACGGGGTTTGGTCTGGTCACTTCCTACGGTGACATCATTGTCATTTATTTCTCCAAAAATGACTTTAACTCAAAAAAGGAAGTCAACTCGGCATCTCTGACTCCCCACGCGGTGGTCGCCGAGACCCACCGTGACTGTGGGCTCGTGGGATGAGGCCGGCCTCCCCGGGAGCCACGAGCCCCCAGGCTGGCCGCGTGGACACGACCGAGTAGGAGGCCTGAGACGGACTCCGCACGCGCCCCAGTTGGGCAGTGCACACGCTGGCTTCTCAGCTACACTGCCTCATCGGGGCCCTTGGGCCCAGTTCCAGACACTTGAGAGGCTGCTTCCTGCCCTGGGTGGTGTCTCGGGGGGTCGGAAGGCTGTCCCCAAATGGCAGCTCCCTGGTGTGAGCTTACATTCCTATCTGATCTGTGGGGAGCACATCTGGGGGGACAGGGCGCGCCAGCCAGGGGACTACAGAGTCCAGTGCCCCCAGCTGCCCAGGTCCGTCCTGTGGGGGATGACCACGCCCCCAGACCTCAGGAGGGCAGGGGTCGCCACCCTGCCAAGGAGCCAAGCAAGCACCAGAGCCCCTGGCCCGCCCTCTCCTTCTGGGATGTGGCCTGGACATCTGCATCGCTGGGCCTTTCTCGGTGGGCGGAGAGGGTCTCGCTTCCTCGGCTTCCCCTGAAAGGGCTAATGCCTCTCAGAGCCCCGGGAGCTGGGGCGAGGACGGCGGGGCCCCAGCAGGGATGGCGGGGCGGCCGCACTGTTGGCGGGGGGCCGGCCGTGGCCTTGGCCGTGGGAGGGCTCCGCCACAGAGGCAGGCGGGCGTCTGGCCGCGGGTTCCCAGCGCTGGCGGCTGCACTCTGACGTGTGGTGCTGCAGGAGCGGCTGGGCTGCCAGGCAGCGAAGGCCTCAGCTCCCCACACGGCGGGGAGACACAGAGCGCTCGGCCCGCAGGGCACCTCGCCGCGCCGTGCTGGTGCTGGGTTAAAGAAACATCGCGGGCCAACAACACCGGACATAAAACTGTGCCTTCCGCCCTCTGCCCAGCTGCCCCAGACTCCGCTTCTGCGAGAGCCGCCAGGTGGGTCCCGGCCCCGGCCCGGCCCCGGCCCCGCGCGGACGGGCCCCCCATGCCCCACGCGCCCCCACCCACCCCGAGCGCCGTGGCTCCTGCCGACACCCCGCTTTCCTTGTGCAGCGCGTCTGAGCGCAAAGGGCAGCAGGGGGGACGGAGCCAGAGACAGACGCCTCGGCCCTGCCCGGCGACCACCCGCACCGCAGACGGCAGGGCCACGGCTGAGGATCAGGCCCGTTTCCAGGGTAACGGCGTGACCTGCGCCTCCAGACACCCATCCGCTAGTGTGGCCTTTCCCTCTGTCGACTTATCTGGGAGACGGTTGGGCTCCGAGGTCATCTATGAACAAGCCGCACTGACCCCTGTCCGGCCTTTTTAAAACGTCCCCAGGCCAGCGACCTCCGACCCACCCTGGCTGCTCCGTCCGGGAGCTGCTTTCTAGAACGTCCACATCTTCCTCAGGCCGCCGTTTGCCCCGGGCGCTCTCCCCGGTCCCTGTCATGTAGCGGACCCCGAGTCCTTAGTCCTGGACTAAGGACGGTGACCAGGACGACCTGCTCGACCCTAACTTCCGGCCCACAGACACGCGGGCCACAGCGGCCACTGCGCACCCTCCCCCCGGCGTGCCGGGTGCGCGCCCTCCCGACGCGGGGTCTGGGCCTCCGTCGCGCGCCCGACGCGGAGTCACCTGCTTGCGCTCCTCCGCGTTCAGCAGCAGGTAGCGGGGGTCGAACACGATCTTGTGCAGCTCCTTCTCCCAGGTGGAAAACGCTGACACCTGAAGGGGAACATTCGACACGGCGGCCTGAGCGTCCGGCGCTGAGCCCGGGGCCAGGCGCGGCGGGGGCGGGGACGCGCCGCGGGGTCCGGGGCTCGGTGACGCTGGCCGCGGGGAGCGCCCGCGAAGTCGCCACAGAGCGCGGGGACGCTGTCTCCCCTCTCCGGGCTCTGCGCCTCTGCCCCGAGGCCCCGCCACCTCCCCGGCGCCCTGGCGCTCTGGGGCGTCACGTGTGGAGGAGAAGTGACCCCGGTAAAGCCGCGGGCCGCAGCGGAGGGCGCCGGCTCGCACGCGGCCCGAGCTCAGCGTGATCTTAGCTGATTTTAACCCACGTTTAAACCTTTTCGAAGTGTCATATTTTAAACAAACTGTTTTAGTTTTCAATACTTTGAGATTCACTGAAAGGTTACAGGGCCGTCGCGGAGCGAGCCCGGACCGGTCCCAGCCCCTCGCGGTCACACCTCACTCAGGTTCCCCGGCTTTCACCTAACTCTCCTTTCTGCCCGTTTCATGCCCGAGTCGCCGGGACAGCGCGTGGCATTTAGCCTCACACCTCCCGGGCTCCTTAGGGCGGTGACAGTCACTCAGGCTCCTCGCCGTCCCGACCGGCAGCTCTGGGGGCGCTGCTCAGGCGTTTGGAAGATGCGCGTCCCGGGTTCCCTCGTGGCCGGGCTGGGTCGGGAGGGAGACCACGGAGCGGGGCGCCCCTTCCCGCCCCTCGGCCACGGCGCATGCGCCGCTCCCACCGTCGCCGTCGACCTCGGTCAGCTGGCTGCGGCCGGGTTTGCCGGGTCCCTCCTCTACGACTCCCCCTTTTTCCCCGTTTTCCGTGCTGTGCCCTTTGGGGGGTCTCTGTGTGCACCCCACACTTGGGGCTGCATTTCTCCTGGAGGCGGCGTTTGTGCATCCTGCACATTTACTCACGTCAGCGGAGACTTGTGGGCACCGGCTTCCGGTTTGGGTCCCAGTGACCCTGGTCACTCCAGCCCTGGCTGTCGCGAGCCCTTGTGGTCGACGCCTGTTTCTGTGACAGAGTCTCGTCATTCGGGGGGCACTTTCTTACGTTCTGGCACTCCACGACGCCCTGGCGCATCCCGTGCACCTGCCGCCTGAGCCCCAGAACCAGCCAGTCCTCCGAGACGCCCTGGTTCCTTTTACCGGGGAGCGAACAGCATCAGAGGCCCACGTCCGAGCATGCTCACGGCTGCCGGGGCCGTTGCTTCTAGAATTCCTCAGCTGATGGAGCAGCGAAATGTTCGAGTCATTTAAAAACAATGGCCAAAGTGCTGACCATGCCTCCGGCCGCGTGCTGGGTGCCCAGGAGCAGAAGGGACGGCTGGACAGTCGTCAGGGTGGGTCCCTCACTCCTTACCTGAGACACGCAGCTGCTCCGGGAGAGAGACTTGATGCCCAGTTCCAGTCAGGCCCCCAGCCCGTGTTACAGCCACAGCACATGGGAAGGTCACTCTGTGGGGCCTGAATGGCTCTCTCCTGGGGCCGTTCTCGGCTGCAAGGCCCCCCCCCCCGCCCCGGTTTCCTGTCAAGGGACCCCTCCTGGTTCTCCACAGCACCCTTGGGCCGGCTGAGACCGTTCCATAGAACAAGTCATGTCATTGCAGGTGAGCCCCCCATCCTGCTCACAGGCCCCGCCCACACTGCTCAGGACTGTACACCCAGGGGCGGGGACCTCGGGGGCCACCGCACGCACCTGCCCACACCACAGGTCCCCCGGGCGGCGCTATTTCTTCTTGCCCTTGGCTTGTGAGTGCTGCCCCCCCCCCACCCCGCGCTCTGATTCTGTGACGTTCTGCACGTGAGCTGACCCTGAGCATCAGGGTCCTTTGGCCGGTCCCCAACCCGTTCCTGCTGACGTCCGGTCCTCCCACTGCGGCCTGATCGGGTCACGTTGGCCCTGTCATGGGTCCCCTCCTGAGTCTGTGGGACCGTGGGTCTCCTGGGACCGTGTCCCATGACCTCCTGTCACCTCCCGACGATGTGGCAGCTCCCCTCCCGGCTGATCGCCGGACACCCCCACATGGCCGGCTTGTCCTGAGCACCCATCCCAGCCGGTGAGAGAGCCCCACGGCACACGCCTCGCCCAGCGGCCCTGTTCTCGCCAGCAGAAGCCACCAGGGTGAGGGAGTCGCAGGGAAGGACAGTCACGGCAAGAATCTGGTCGGATCAGCTCCATCCACCGGAGCCGCTGGAATCTGGGGAGGAGGCGGTGTCGCTCCCGGGGGCGATTCAGGTTTTGAGAAGAGAGGATTCCTTCACGTAAAGTCATAAAGTCGTCTGAGGGGGTCAGTTTGGGCTGACCTGCCCCTGTGACCCGCCCCCAGGCCGGCGCCTGCGGTGGCTGCTTCAATCTTCAACTCGAGGTCCCGTTTCTGCTCTGGGCCCCCGACAGCTGCAGGCGGCTTGAGACCAGCGGCGGGGGAAGGAGGAGAGGCTGGCGGGAGGCGGTTGTTCTCTGCAGCTCTCGGACCAGTGGGCGGTCTACAGTCCCCAAGGCCGTCTTTGTGGTCGGAGCCTCATCGCTAAGGGACAGGTGACTCCGTCTAAGCAGCTGATTCGTCAGAGGCCACGGAGTGATGGGGACGGGGACCCACATAGAAGCGGAGGATAGTGAGAGTCGAGTAACAAGAAGCGAACGTCAGCGTGGGTGGGGCGTGGGGCGGGCACGACTCAGGGACCAGGACTGCTCCTGCGAGGACACGCCACGCGAAGGAGACTTTCAAAACCAATGTGGGGTGCGGGTCAGCTGTCTGCAGCCTGCAGGAAGCGATTCTCCCCCCAACACTCACTCACACAGACACAACCACGCTTGGTCACACACATGGTCACACACACACGCTCAAACACACATAACCACACAGGATCAAACACACAATCCCCACACACACAATCGCACACACACGGTCACACACACGTGATCACACATTGGTATGATTATCAGAAAATTACTAAAAACAGCAAAATCGGGAAATACACTAAATGAATGAAAATACAGAATTTTTAAACTGACAGTGAATTGAATATTATGTCCTCATCAAAACCATTTTTCAAAGATTTACATTAATTTTAAAATGCTTAAAAGGAGAAAATGGTATACGAAATTATAAATTAGGTTAAGACTTATGAAACCGACTACTATATAATAAAAAAATATTGTTCAGCCACGTTCAACTACCGTTCAATATTCATTACACTGTGCGATAAAAATGTTTATCTTTGATATTTAAAAAAATCTAACATTAAAAAGAAAGGACTGGAAGAAAACGTGCCCAATCGATATAACGGCTGTCTCTGCGGGCAGGATTTTACGTGATTTTCTCTTATTCCTACTCTTAATATTTTGCAGATTTTCTACAATAAGCACGCCTCCCCTTTACGGCATAATTTCACCCCATTAGCGGTGTTAGTGTCCTGTGAGAGTTGGAGGAGTTGCCATAGGAACGTGAAGCCAGAAGCTTCCCAGGAGCGGAGAGGCACGTGGAGCGGGGCCGAGGCTGCGGATTCCCCAGCTTTCGCCCAGTACCCGCCCTGGCCTGCCGGCCCTCCCTCCCTCCTGCACCTGCTGCCTGCCCCGCCCCCGCCCCGCCCAGGCCCGCCCTCTGCACCTGCTGCCTACACTGAGGGCGACCAGCACTTTTCTCACCGTCTGGCTCAGCGCTGCTCCCAGGCATTGCCCATGGCATGGGGGGGCCCTGTGAGCTGGGGGTACCCCTAAGAAGCTCTGCTTCCTCTACGCCAGCTTCCAACCGTGGTCCTTGTGCAGTTGGAGACACTGTGGCCAGGGATGTGGGGGGTTGGGGGGTGGGGAGGGTTGTGTGCCGTGCACACCACCCCCCACCCCCATGCTTACAGACTCAGATCCAAGCTCCAGGGCTCACCTGAGCAGCTGACCACACTGTCAGCCAGTCTCCCCGAGGCTGCCCACTGCTGGGGAGCAGGCTGAGGGTCACCTACAGAGGGCCTAATCCCAGAGGACCTCACACGTGTGCAGCCCCAAGTCCCTGGATCAAGGTCTAGAATTCTCGAAAAACCCTTCCTTCCCAGCCCCTGGGAAAGCCATACTTGTGAAGAAAGTATGCAGAATTAAGAAGTTCTCAATACTTTACCTCAAATGCAGTATCTAAAGAGGCAGGATTGAATTAATAATCTGCTATTCAATTAAATCTGCCCCTTTACAGACTAAAGTTTAAAAGAAAGCTCTATTGTGGTTTGCACAGGAAAACAAGATAAAAACCAGAGTTCCCGTGAGCCATGAGGTGCGTACCACAAAACCACAGACTGAAGGCCCCACCCGCAATCCCTCATCCCCACGGGACACCCCAAACCGTGCCCCCCCCTAAACTGCTAAAACCGGCGGGGTCGGCCTCCCCGTTCCGCAGACACTCGCAGTGGAACAGCTTATTAATCAGCCAGTGCGGGAAAAAGTGACCTTTCTGCACCCCGCGTTTAAGCAACGTGTGGGCTCGGCCCGCACGTCCTCCCGAGCGTGATTGACTTATAAAACCTGCCGGCGTGTTTTACAAAGTCAAGAAGTTGGAATCGGTGCCGTCGGCGGCAGACTCAGGTCGGTCTGTGCCGCCTCTGAGCCGGGCGTGGGCTTCTGGAACCCTCACGAGGCGGGGGCGCAGGCTCCGCTCCAGCCTCTCTCTCCTGGGGACACCCCCACACTGGGGGGCCGGCGCTTCACGCTGCTGCGTTGACGCTCAGCTGTAAGCATGTCGGGCCGGAAGGGGCCGCCCACCTCAATGGGGCAAGGTCGCACGGAAAATCTCACGAGCCAGACCGCTCACGAAGGCCACCGGGAGAGTCGAGAGCCCGTCGTGTAACCGTGGCCCGCCGGCGTCCTGGGGAAGGGAAGGTGGCCCCTCAGGCCTCCCCGACCTATGTCCTGTGCCGGTTAGCGAGGCTGCGATGGCGCATTGCGCCTGGTTGACTTCTAGAACAAGGAACCATAGGTATGAATAAGATGACAACCGGAGGGGCGCGGGAGGCCCGGAGCCTCCTCACTCCGTAACTGGGCAACGCGTCGGGACACAGAGCAGTCGAGGGGCGACCCGTGACAGGCGGGGGCAGGGGGCCCCCCAGGGAAAGGCCCCTGAGCCGGCGTGGAGGAGGGGCCGAGGCTGGATGGGACAGAGCCGGCGGCCACCAGCGGTGGGCCAGCGCCGACACTGGGCGCCAGCCTCGGGGACCGCAAGGCTGCGGGTCCAGCCATCGCGCCGGGACCCGGCCTGGTGCTCGGTGCACGCGCGGCTCAGCAAGCCTCGCCCACGAGCCTTGGGCGTTGCAGCGGGAGAAGCTGCGTGGGGGACAGGGTGGCGGGCTGGGCTGAGGGCCGAGGATGGAGCCAGGGTCTGCCGCCCTCCCCACGGCCATGTGGAGTCCTCGCCGGGCCTCACACGGACCCGTGGGCGCGCGAGGAAGGCTGGCTGTCCCACACGTGGCCCCACACGCCACCCCACACGCCGCCCCACACGGAGGGTCGCTTTAATCAAACCACCTCCACAGCTTCCAAAATGCGTGGCGAGGAGGGAAATGCAATCGTTTTAAAAATAAAATTTTAGCCTAAGAAGTATGACCAGTTTTAAAATCATATCTTTTAGCAAAACACGACCTCCATCTGCCTGCGGGGCGGGGCGTTTGCTCACCAACGCCCGGGGTCACGGGCGGGGTTCCCTGCAATCAGGTCACACGCAGGGTCCCGTCTCCGCCTGCCACACAGCCGGGCTGCCTATCCTATCGGCTCGTTCTACACCCAAAGCCAAAGCAGGAAATACCAATCCCTAGAAGGAGGTTCAATTATAAAACGTTTTTTCCCCATTAAGTTTGAAATGAGGTTTAGACATCCTAAAAATGAAGAGTAGTTAGTTGGACTGATCCATAGGTATGAACATCCCTGCTTGGGTTGGAAAACCACGGGGGTGTCCCTCTGGGACGTGTGGACCCCGAAACCTGGCTGCAGTCTCGTCAGCAGACAGATGCTTCCTTTACAGGATCCGGTGACCGTCCCTGGCTCCGCCGGGGGCTTCCTCACGCGGTGGAGAGAGCCGCCCACCATGCCGCCCGCCCCCCGAATTCCCCTTTCTCCCCCCGGCAGGAAGCGGGGTTCCTTGCATGTTTCTTTAGCCTCTATTCACAGGGCACCTGAATGTCACTTGCCTGATCCATGACCTTGCAGGGAAGCGAAGTGTCCCTGGACTATGCGGACAGTGACGGCCACGCGCCTCGGGGGGCTGTGGGGAGCACCCAGGCCCTTACCCCTCTCTCCAGGAGCATGTCTCGGAAGTGGGTCGCCCGCTCCTCCAGGGGCAGGACGGTCTGGGGCGGTGGCGTCTTGGTGCCCTCATCCTCTCTCTCCGCCTCCTCGGGCCCAGGACTCAGGTGGCCTTCGGTCCTTAGGAACACAAGACGGAGTTAGACACAGCCGCGGAGACGCAGCCTCAGCCCTCGGGGCTCAGGAGGAGGCAGGGACTCCTACTCACTGGGCCCCTCCAGTGCCCGGTGCAGCCGGCAAAGGCGGGGCCCGCCACTCTCGCGCCCACTCTGCCTGCTGCACTTGGGGCGGCAGCTGAGCCCGAGCGGGCCGGGAGCAGGCGGGGCAGCAGGCGGGACGGTGCGCCGAGGGCGGAGGCGCCCGTTGCCGCCGTGGCCCCTGGGGAGCAAGCCAGCATCAGGGGCTGGCCGGGCGGTGGCCGGCACCCCCGGCCGGGAGGAGCCTCCGCCTGGCCAAGTCATCGCCGTGACACTGGCTCCACTCTTGGGAGCGAGGCTCTCCTTTCGGACAAAGGCGTGGAAGGCAGTGACGGGAGAAGTGTTCAGTCAGTGCTCGGGATGCGAGGGCGTCCTGCGGTCGGGCCCCACGCGGATTCCAGTGACGGCAGGGAGACCGGGGCCCTCGGAGCTGGGCCCAAAGCCCCTCACGGCACCCACGCCCCCCGACCCACGTCTAGCCCAGCTCTCCCTGAGGGACCTTGCTCCTGGGGGCGTTTGGAGGCATCTGGGGACATTTGTGGCTGTCACAGCTGTTCAGGCGCTACCAGTGTCTAGGACAGAGGCCTGGGATGCTGCCGAACGCCCCGCAGGCCACAGGACAGCACCCATGTGGGGCTACCTGGGCCAACTGGGCCTGCGTGGGGCTCTCAGGACGAAGTCTACACGGCTCCTGCAGATGGGACTGTTCAGGGTGATGTGGTCACTTGGTGGCCAGGACCAGGTGAGTCCCCCCTCCCAACACCTGCGGAGTACACCTGCAGAGAACAAGTCCCTTCCATTGCTCTGTCCAGGGTGCTGAGCCCTGTTAGACCCGATTTCAGGACCTGCTGAGACATTCTGCAACAATGTTTCGCGTCTGACACCAGGTTTCTCTGGCTGGGGCTGTAATATGGATTAATCCAACCTAACACGAAGAGTGCAGAGGGAAAAAATGGTCGCTCAGCCCGGGGGGATCTTATTTATAGACTCACTATTCCAGGAGAACACGCATTCTTCACTTCTTATGCGATCATGTGGGATTTTGGAAACATAAAATTACCAGTGGATTTGCAATTGTATCATATTACAAGGACCATAATTAGGATTCCTTTGCAATAAATTTTCATTAGTGAAAAATAGAAGTGTGAAAACAAAACGAGTATTATTGTAACTTGAGACAAGACGAACAGGAACGAGCCAATGGTCACACGTCACAGCTCGTTCCCAGCCCCGGACGCCTTCCAGACGGCAGAGCTGCGTTCCATGCGAGCTGGCCCACAGCGGCGACGACGCGATGGCGATGAAGGTGATGACGATGATGAAGGTGACGATGATGGTGACGGTGATGGTGACGATGATGGTGACGATGGTGATGAAGGCGGTGGTGACGATGGTGGCGGCGGTGCTGACGATAATGACGACGACACTAACGACGACGATTCCACACCCTCACTGCCTCTGGCAGCCTCTGACCGGCCACCCCAGCCCTCCCGGGCCGGGTCCCAGCCCTCTGTTCAGCTGGGTGACATCTCATCCTTTGATTTAGTGGATGGGGAGAACCTGTTCTTTCTTCTGGAAAAGAGGACTGGAAATTCATCATCGAAACAGCACCCGCCTGTAACTCTGCTGTTAGACACGTGAAAGTCTGTGGCTAGCGTGATTCCTGCGGCTCTCTCCGCCTCACGGGCCGCCAGACATTCCGCCGTCGGCTGTGACAAATGGCCTTGATACGAGGCACCCTTTGAGGGCGCTGTGCCCTCCAGTCTTCAGCCGGGACGCCGCGGTGCGAAGGCGTGCCCCCGGCCACTGTCGGATCGGCGCACCAGCCACGGGGCTCCGTGTCCCTGGTGGGACCGGGGCGCAGGGCCCGGCGACCTCAGGGGACCAGCAGCACTGCCCGGTGTGGGGACACAGCATCGGCCTGGAGGCACAGGCCTTGGACTCCAGCACGCCCTGGGCCCTGCCTAAGAATGACTTTCTAAGGAGAAGATTTGGGGGAGCAAGAAAACAGAGGCCCCCAAGGCTGGGTGGGGGGCTTCCTGGCGGCAGCACCCAGAGCCCCAGCCCCCTTCCCTGGGGCAGGGCCCCCGCCTCCCCGCCTGGGGGGCCCGTACCTGCCCCGCCTGGCCTTGTCTCCGGACAGGTCTCTGCTGCCTGCACGTGCCAGGTAGAAGGACGCTATGCCTGGCCCTGGTCAGCAGTTGTTTTAAGGGGCGCATAGTGGGAAAAGTCCCAGAGATAAGGAGGCGAAAGGGACCCGCTCAGGTCAAATTCTACAGGTCTTTGGCTCCAGGGCCTTTCATCAGAGGCCAGGCTCCGCCCCTTCCCCAGCCCTGCCCTCCCCTCCCCCTCCCCCTCCCCCCCCCCCCACTGTCTGTCGCCAGCAAGGCTCTGGGTGGGGACGGAGACAGAGGAAGGAGCACGGGCTCAGGTCTGAAGGGAAGACTTCATTTCTCTTCTCTGCTGCAAATGCTGCTGCACGAGAACTGCTTCTTCTAAGAAACCAGGGGTTTTTTTTGTATTTTGGGTTTTTGATTTTTGTTTCTTGTTTTTTTAAGAGAAAACACAGGCAGCGGTAGTAACAGCCTTGAGGAGGCTTTCAGACGCCTGCCCCAGGCCGAGGGTCCCCGAACGGAGGCAGTGAACGGATGCCCGCTGAAGCCGGGACGCGCCCTTGGGGCCCTGACGAGGGCCAGTTCCGGAGGGACACTCGGCGCCACGCGGGCTCAAGGAGTGGCCTCACGGTGGCCTTCAGACTCACCCTCACCCTCCTCTGCCAAGAACGGGTGCCCGGTGGCCATATCGAGCCCTCTCCCTGCCCTCTGGTTGGACCTGAGGCACACAGACCCCGAGTTTTCCCCCTTCGCGGGGGATTCAGTAGGAAGGGGACATGGGCCAGGCCTTTGGGGCGAGGGGTGCCTAAGAAGGGCAGCTTTCCCACCCACAGGTGCCGCAGCCACCACAAACAGAGGTGCCACGCGAACTTGAGCGGTGAGCTCCTGCCCACTCATTCGGGCACCGGGGGACCTTCTGCCACCGCGTTTGGCAGATGAGAACCCTAAGACCAAGGCGGGTGACTCCCCAGAGTCACAGAGCAGGCCAGACAGGGCTGGGACTCCAGCGGGAGGGGCCTGACCCCCCCCAACCCAGTGCCTGAGCCAGGGAGGGCGGGCGCTGTCCACGGCCTGAGGCGCTGGAGCCTCCAAGGCACCTGCCACTGGGCCTCAGGCACCCGGCAGTCACTAGGGGGGACCGCGCCCCCCAGCCCCGCCGTCCTGCTGTGAACAGACTCAGCCTCGCTGTCCCCCCACACCTGCACGGAAAGACACGGGGGGGGGGGGGGAGGACAGGGACACCCACCGGTTCCTCTTGGTCTTCACGTTTGGGTCTTCCCTGCCGTCTTCAGAACTGGACACGTCGCTGTGGTCAGCTGAAAGAGAGAGAGGCCGACAGGGCTGGGAGCTCGCGGCCATCGCTCTGGCCGGGCCGGGAGCGCGCACCCCCAGCAGGCTCACGGGAAGTTAGGCAGTGGGCTCAGGTCTGGCCCGGCTTCCCCCTGCGCGCCCCTCTGCGCTTCCGCAGAGGCGTAAACTGGCTGCTTCGAGCGCAGGGACATCGCCCCTGGCCACTGCCCACTGCGGGGCCGCTGGCACTGGGGTGGGGGTGGGGGGCAGAGGACGGGAATTTAAGGCGGGCGCCGCCCCCTCCCTTGCCGCCGCCGACGCGGGCCAGGATGCGGCCTCTGGTCCACGTCTGCCTTGCGTCCTTGCGGGCGACCACCAGACCTGGGTCCTCTTTGTCCACTGCAAGGAGCGGTGGGGCTGCCCCTGCACGTGGCACGCACTTCACCGCTGGCTACGCGGCGACTTCAAAAAGCCGGACTGATTTCCAAGACAGGTCCGCCCCTTGCGCCCCGAGACGGGCTCTGTGAGCGCTCGAGGAGCTTTCGGAACCGAAGGTAAAAAGGCGCCTCGGGGTTTCTCACCCGCGTCCAAGGGGAGGAGGGGTGAGGAGGGGTCTGCGGGCGCGTCCGCCACCTCCTGCGCGTGCGCGCTTCCCCAGGAAGCGCAGCGTCATAATCGTGTCCCTGTGTGTGGACGCAGGTGCTGGGGGCTCTGCAGAGCGCCCCACATTCCCAGCTGCCGCCCCGCCCCCCACAGCTCACGTCCTTCCCGGGGAGGCTGCGCACTGAGGCCGCCCCTCACCCCGAGTGGCGTCGAGCCCGGCCACTGAGAGGCCCTCCACACCTGTCCTTCTAGAAACCCCGGCGGCTCTCCAGAGCGCGGCCAGGACGCCAGCGACGCCTCCCCGCAGGGCTGCCTCCGGCACGGAGCGGCCGCGGGAGCGCGCGGACGGCCCGGCTCGCCCTCGCCCACCCTGCGCCTTGGTTCCTGGGGCCTCCTTGTGCCGGTGGCCACGGCGCGCCGCCTCCCGCACACCACACGGTCCGCGGTGGCACCGGGCAAGGCCTGGCTGCAGCCCAACCCCCGCCCCCGGAGAAGAGCTTCAGCCAGGGAAAGGGACCCGTAGGGAGTGACGACGGCGAGAGGCGGGTTCCCCGCGGGGCCCTCGGAAGCCGAAGGCCCAGGTGGTGTTTTCAGGGCCGTCGGGCACTCACGCACATGCGCACACATGGAATCGCATCCACATTCACACAGGCACGCACATACACATGCGTATGCGCACACTGGCGCACACATGCACAGGCACATACATGCACACACGTGCACACACATGGCACCGCATTCATGCTCACATGCACACATGTGCGCACACAGGCGCACACATGGAATCATATTCACACTCACACATGGACACATGCGTGCACACACAGATTCACACATGCACACACGTGCACACGCATGAAACCACATTCACAGACAGGCGCATGCATGCACACACATACACACACGCATGCACACACATACACACACGCACACACACTCCCTCACAAACTCACATCTCTAAATCTAACAGCAGTTCGATGTGGCAGTATTTTATAGAATTCATTTATTTTGCTTCCTCTTGGAAAAATAACGGGCATCAACTGGAGTGTTTCGCTGTACCATTTCGGCCTAGAAACAGGTAAGACTATATCGAAATCTTTAAGAATTGAACAAAACACTGAAAAAATTCTCCACCAAGAACAATCTCCCCCGAGCTGGTTCTTATAATAATTAGGGTCAGATCACTTCACGATCCTGACGGGTGGCCGGCCAGGGTCAACGGCGCCGGCTGGCGGCTGGAGCACATCGACCATGCCCACTAATCGCTCATCAGTGCTCCAGAAACACCTCCTCTCCTAACTCTTGCCGTAAAGGCGACAATCTGAGTGGACCTGAGGAAATTAGAGGTCGTGCCCTTGGACATCGGTTCTGCAGCCAGTAGCTGAGAATCGAGGCCATCTGCATACTTTCGAGATTCAGGTTAACCCCGGGTGAAGGAAGTCTCTTGCCCTTTTCCAAAGAGGAAGCAAGGTTAGAACTTTTGTAACCGCGCGTAATTTTATCATCACACATCTATCGAAGTAGAGCAGTTAGGGCCACCGGATACGCTGATGGAAGACAGAACGCCTCGACACGTTACATGGAAACCGGGTGGGCACCTCGGCTTGTTTGGGAGCGTCCTCTCTACGTCCCATTGTTGACGGCGGCCTGGCGAATATTTATTCACCAAACGTTTGCTTTTCCGTGCCCATGCGTGTGGGCTTCCTGCTCTGTGATGTCCAAAGCAGTCCCCTCCTTAGCTCCAAATGGCACGTAAGTCACGTGACTCTGCCCTGCCTGGCTCGTCTTTGGTCCCCGGATCCCCACGCGACCCTGTCTATCTGTCCGTAATAAATTTTGGACTTTTCCCTGTTACTCTGTCTCATGTTACTCTGAGTATTAGCTCAGCCAGAAGAACTTAGTGTGAAAAAGTTATTTTTTCCTCCCCCATGCAGCGGAGTCGGTGCCGATTCAGTCAAACACACGCCCAGGACACTTGCCCCGGCTTCGCCGGACATGAGCTCTCTGAGGCCGTCCCTGTCATCTGAAGGGGAACAAACTTGACGCTCGCGTCTCTCCCAGCCCCGCGGACGCTGCGGGCCTCGCGGGAGCCGGCGTCTGCGTCTCCTCGTGCTGGTGATGTTAAGGAAGCTTTTAACGCTCCCGCTGAGGTTCTGGGCAGACGCCTCTGGATTTGACTAGAAACGGGGGCCGATGTCATGTGTCAGCCTTGCACGAGGCAGGATGGAAAACGTCACTGCAAACCCAATAAAACAAAGATCGAACTAATGCCCTGTCTCCAAGGCCAGCGTCCCGTTTCCCAGCCTGGCTGCTGGCCGCCTGCCGGTCACATCGGCACAGAGCCGTTGATGGACGTGAGGTCCCCCGGCCTGGCCCGGGGAGGGCCTCCCAACACCGCGGCCCATGAAACACGCAGCAGGTCTAACTGGAAAGGATCCTTTCTGAAGACGCTGAACACTCCTCTCTGAGTCTGGGGAACAAGGTTTGCCGGGGGCCTCGTCCCAGACAGCTGCCTCCCTGCCCACGCCCCGTCCCGCGCCTGGCACGTGTCACCCCCGAATGCCAGGATCCCTTCAAATCGACAGCGCACGGCTCTGTGCAAAGCTGTCGAACAACCGCGGGGGGCGGAGGCGTGCGGTGTCTCAAGGGGGGCCCACGAGACACGGGGAGCAACCGTTAGCTGCCCACTGTGACGGCGCTGGAAAGGACGTCTTGATGGGCTTCCCTGAGCGGACCACGGGCCCTGGTGTGACGCGGAGCCCAAGCAGGCCCCGTGGCGGAGCCGACGCCTCTGCACAAGGCGTGCAGAGACAGACGCTGTTGCTGAATCCTGGAACAGCGAGCCTAGCGCCTTGCACACCGCCGCCCCGCGCGGCCGGGAGACGCACGCGCTTTCCGCTCCCTTACCTGCCGAGGCCGCGAGCTTGCGCTTGTGGGGCGGGTCGTCGATGATCCTGCCGAGGTCCCCGCGGCGCTCCAGGTCCTCGGGCTTCTCCCACACGGACAGCTGCGTCGTGGGGTTGAAGAAGAAGACACGGTCGTCGCCGGTCCACACCACACACCTGGGCGGATGGAGAGCTCACCTGGGCGGCGCCCCCGGCTCGCGGCCGAAAGCTGCTGGCCTGCGGGCTCCCCTACCTGGACTGCCTCCCCATCCCCCACTCCAGAGAAGGGGTGTCCCCACAGGCCAGCACGCGGATGCCCCACGTCCTCCCCGCCTGCCCTGCCCCACCCTTCAAGTCAACAGCACACGGGGGCCCCGAGACTCCAGGAAGCATGCTCCCCGGAGGCTCCCAGGCGGCCAGGCCCCAGCGTCCCTTTCAGGCGGGCACTGGTGGCTCCTGGTCCCACCGAGTGCCTGGGGTATCTTCCCGCTGGTCCCAGTTAATGAGCGAGAAGATGCATTAAGGAGAAGGAATGACGCTGGGGGTTTATGTGACCCAACTGTCCCTGATCTGGGTCCCTCTGCAGTGCGTTCACCCCGGGGGACACACAGCTCTGAGAGCCACTGGCGCCGGGTGCAGAGATGCCTACACGACCTCGGGCCGCAGGGAGGGCTGGCCCCTGGCCAGGGAAGAGTCACAACCCCAAAGGGCAGGGAAGAGTCACAGCCCCCGACCTCCACCACCACCAGCTTTGAAAGCGAGGAGGGGTGGACCTCATTAGGGACACACGAGGTCCCTCCCGGGAGCAGAGTGACGGCAGCTAACCGTGCCCGGTTACCCCCAGGCTCCCAAGGACCCAGCATCTGTGCTGTGGGTTGTGTGTGTGTGTGTGGGGGGGGTGTGAATACACAAATTGGTCCCCTAGAGAGACCCGCCTGCCCTCTGTCAGGATGGCTTCCGCCGGGCCCAGCCAGCTGTGACACACACAGTTAATTTTACGTATCGTTTACGCGCATTTGAAGCCATGTGTGTACTTATTCCACCACACCGCGTGACTTCCGGGTGCCTGCCACGTCCCTCCTTCCCTTTCACCGTTCACACCCAGAGGACGTGACCGGCGCGCAGGCGTCCACGCCGAGCAGCCGAGCGGTGAAAGTTTGGCTTTGATCAAACGCAGTGGACCTGCCGCTTTGCTGGACAAAGGCCCAGGGTCACCTCGACCCGCAAAGCCCTGCACCCTCCCGGCTCTGACCGCAGCCCCATGGTGAGAGGGGGTGCGCGCCTCGCCCTCCCCCCACAAAGATGCCTCTGTGTCTGCTTCGTGCTCCGTGCCCTGTCCCCGGAGAAGTGCTCTGCAGAGGACAGGGCCTGACGTCCTCCGGGTCACACCCGGGGGTGTGGGACTGAAGGGCGGCATCTGCACGTCCTCAGCTCCCCCAGCCCCTCCCTGGTCTCTGGGACCAGCAGCTCTGGCCCGCCCTGCGCCCTGCAGACAGACGCTTCAGGGAGAACCTCCCCCCCGCCCCGTGGTCTGTAATGAAATGCGTGTGTTTGATCTTCATCCCCGTTTCTGGTGTTTCCTAAGTGGACAGGGCAAGAGTGAAGGCCAGACGGTGTCCTGGCCGCCAGCCACACCCGATGAGGGCTGATGAGGTGACCTCGGGAAAGCCCCTCGGGAGGGGGTGGGGTGGGACCCAGTGAACCCGCTGCTGTGGGCAGGTGGGGACCTCAGCCCGCCCCGACCTCGGAAGAGAGGAGGCTGGAGCTCTCAGCCTGGGGCGGCAGCAGCACCCACCCGACACGGGTCAGGGGCCGGCGGCGGCTCCTCAAAGCCCACGCCTGTCTCAGGACTAGAGCAAGGCCACCAGGAGACTGGAGGGACGCCGAGAGCGGAGCTGGGGACCCAGCCTGCGCCCCATTCCAGGAGCCGCCCCCCGGGGGGGCTCTGAAGTGTGGGCGTAAGCGGCAGCCGCCTTGCACATGCCCCGCCGCCTGCCTTCACTGCCCACTGCGACTGTCACTTTAAGGTCACTGTCCCCTCCCAGCGAGAAACGCCTCACCCGCCTCTCCTCTGACATAGCCAAAGACCTAACGGTGCTAAGGGGACAGGGTGGCACGTGGCCTCTCCTCAATGGCAAGCGTTTGAGGGGAGCGATGGCACGTGGTCCCACGACCCATCGGTGTCACGGCTCGTGGGAGCGGTGGGCAGGAGGTGGTGGGCGCTGCCCACGCCGACCTCGGAGAGGGCCGGACAGGGAGGGGCGGACGGGGAGGGGCTGACGGGGAGGGGCTGACGGGGACAGACGCCCGCCTCCCCGGAGGACGGAGGACGGCCGCGTGGCCCTGATGAGCCGCCGTCGGGCAGGGCCCAGGGAGGGCGGACGGCCTGTCTGCTCCTTCGGCACTGATGTCCCCGGGTCCCCGTCGGCCCGGTGCACACTCGCCACCGCGCTTTATGTCTGTTCTTTAAATTAGCCGTACCCTGCAGTCTACTTCCAGGTCTCAAAACTAATTTTGACCATAATAACCTTTTCATTCTGCATCTAAATTACTCCATTTTGAAAGGACGTTTTAAGAAACTGACGACGGTGTCCCGGGAGGAGGGTGTTAGAAGTGGGGCGCACTCGGCGACGCGGACGCCCCCGAGGACGGCGGGGGAGGGCCCGGCACGTCGCCAGTTACCCGCCAATTACCCGCCACCCGGTCACCGCTCCGGGGCAGGTGAAGACTCGGCACAGCGGGGGTGGGGGGGGGGCAGCCACGCGTCCCCCCCACGCCGCGTGTCCCGGACGCACGTGCAGCAACGTTATTACCTCACTACGCATGCGCAAATGTGCGGGAGCGGAGCGACGTGCCAGCAAAGCGCTGTTTCTCTCTCCGCAGGGCGCGGCGGCAACAGGGCGCGACCGCGCCTGCCGCGAGTCGCAAATTAACCTTTTAAGCCACAGCGTGGCCTAAGGAGCACGCGTCTCTCTTCGGCGACAACGAGCAGAGCCCGGGACAAGGCGGGCCAATGTGCCACTGCCCTGGGTCTCGGGGCGTCTTACCAGGGGGATCCGGGCACGGGGGTGGAGGCCACCGGCCTGCTGCCTGGTGCCGCGCTGTCCTCTCCCGTCATGAGGATCGATGGAGGCGCCTTTCGGTGGAAAGAGAAAAAGAATGCTGCTTTACGTTTTTATTTAAACCTTCGTCTTCAGCGACGGGCCACCGAGCAGCGCGTGGCAAGCCGCCGCCGACCGCCCTGCCGACGGCTGTGACCCGCCCGACTCGGCAAAGCAGAGGGGCCGGTGTGGGCGGCCGGCGCGCGTCAGCCACGCCAGGGGACAGTGGCTGCATGGGGGCCGGCGTCCCGCGCAACCCGCGGACCTGGCCGCCGCCGCCGCCGCCCCCGCCCGGGACGGGGCTGCCACGGCCCCTCGCCCCTGGGGACAGGCTGTCACCCTGAACAAACGGTTTGCAATTTATGGAATTTGTCCACGGTTCAGAAGTGTAAGAACAACCTTTTTAAGAGTTTCGGGGTGGTAGAAAATGTCTTTGTTTCCTGTGATAACAAGGTCAGGAGGAAGAGTTAACGGAACAGGTTGCAATGGTTAAAAACACATTACGGCCGGTTCATTTTACTAAGCCCACGCGGATAACCGGGGCCAGTGCATGAGGAAGCCGAGTGAACGGGAGCGAGCGGACCCTCAGCAGCGCACGCGCCGCTAAGGATTCAGGGAGATGCGGTGGCCCGGGGTCTGAGCAGGACGGACACTTGCATTCGGCGACGCTGGGGCTCCAGCCGCTGGCGGCCGGGGCCTCTTTGCAAGGCGCACGCGGCCGCGACGTGCCGTGGGCGGTGGACGTGGCCGCCGTGGCAGGAGGCGGGCACAGTGGCGCGAGGCGCAGGGCGCCGTGCCAAAGACTGTGGTCAGGGGCCCGGCGAGGCGCGCGGGGCGGCGAGCATGGGACGCCCTCGGGCGCTGTCCCCACGGGCAGAGCCCGCAGCCGCGGGCGGAGGCTCGGCGCGCGCGGACACTCGCGGCCAGCAGATGCCACCCACGCGGGAGGCACGGGGGGGGGGCACGGACACCAGCGGGTCTGGGTGCCACGGCGGAGGCGGACGGAGCCGAGAGCCCCAGGCATCAGCGCGACGCGTGGGCCCGATGCCTGGCGCGCCCTCGGCGCAGGCGCATTCGCGATTGTCCAGCATAGCCATGGGAGCGAAGCCGCTGGGTGACCCGCGCGGAGGCGCACGTGCCAGGCACGCCCGCGGTCGCCCCCAAAGTGCCGCTCGGCAAACGGGCACAGAGGCCTACGACTCACACGGGTGGCGAGGACACTTTGCGTAACGGTGAAGCCCCAGCGCGAGGACGGCCCGCTCGAGGGGTGACGCCTGCAGCCCGGCCGCCCCGGGCACCTCCTGGGGCCTGGGGACAAGGACTGGGGCTGGGGCGGCACCCGGGGCCCAACGAGGACCCGCCCAGCACGCCGCGGGGCTCCCGGCGCCTCCTCCTCTTCCCCGGGCCCCTCGGGAGCCCCCGGAGTTGACCGGCTCCCGCCGAGGACGGCAGAGCACGCAGGGCCGGCCGTGGGGGCGTGCGGGTGCCCGCGGCCCCGCGCTCCCCGCACCCAGGCTCCGCGTCCCGACACCCACCTCGGCGGCCGTGTCCCTGGCCGGGCTCCTCCTGTCGGCGTGCAGCGCCAGGCCGGGGGCGCAGGGCGCCCGGACTCGCTCCCGGCTTCTGCCTGTCGGGCCAAAACAAGTGCCATTAGTGTACCCCCGCCACACTCGGCTTCGTCTGCCCCGCTCTGGGGAGCAGGTTCGCAGGACGGGGCCACGCCGACCGGGACTGCGCCTGCGCCCGGCCACGAAGCGCATGGTGGTGCCCGCAGCTGGGCCCTGTGGCCGCACAGCCGGCTGCCGCCTGCGGAGCAGCCAGATCCACAGCCCTCAGGAGGGTGGCCTCGCTCTGGGGACCCTGCAGGGGCAGAGCAGTGCCACGGGGACGGTTGTGGACTTGGGCTGGACGTCCCGTCCCCTAGAGGTGCTGTGTCTGCACAGGCAGTGCCGACCTCCCCGTCTGTCTGTCCATCAGGTGGACAGATGGCAGGACGGAGCGGGTTGTGACCACAGGAGGCTTGTTGTCTGCTTGCTGTCACCCTGAGAGCCTGCACGCTCTCCCCGCTGGCTCTAAGCTCAGGCCAGTGGCAAAGAGACACTGGCCACGAGGCTCCTGGGCAGCCACGACCACCACCGAGCCGCTCCTCGGGGCCTGGCCACCCCAAGTGTGCGGTTGCAGCGTGGGGCAGGGCCTACCAGCTTTGCATGGAACTGCGTGACCAAACCCGAGTCGCAAACCTCAGGCCACCCTGGAGGGCAGGGCAAACACCGTCCCGTCACCCAGGGACAAGCAGAGCGGCCAGGGTGCATGGCCCCCCAGAGCCTGGCTGTCGGGGTGCACAGGGCAGGGGAGCCTGGGCGCAGAGTCTCTGCGGGTCCCACGCAGGGAACCCCGTCCCCAGCCCCACTGTGTCTGCAGAGTGGGGTCGGCAGGGCACTGTGTCCACCTCCAAGGAGGAGCCCGCAGAGGGCACTGACTGAGGAAGGTGGCCACGTGCTGCGCGGCTGTAGCATACGCTGCCCCCAAAGTCCCCAGACAGCGGGGCCCTCGCCCTGACCGGCTCCGAGGCGACACCTTCCTGCGGCCACGGGGAGGCCTGAGCTGCGGGTCTGGGCTCGCTCAGGCCACGGGGCCGCTCCCCTGCGGAAGCGCTGCTCCCCGTGGGCTGCTTCCGGGGTCCCCTCTGACACACGTCAGTGCTCTCGGCTTTGAGCCTCTCCGGAGATTCTCCCTGAGAGCAACGTGAAGTCGTTTGTGGAGGAAAATCCACGGGCCGTAGGAGGCGGGCGCGAACGCTTGGGGTGCACACTGCCATCCGGGCTGAACGTCCCATGCCGAGCGCCCAACAGGTGTGTGCTGTCTGCTTACAGGGGGGTGAGCAGGACCCCGGCTGCCAGCGGGGAGCGATGGGCTTCTTTCCTCAAAACGCCACAGGCACCGTGAGGGTGGCCGGCGGGGAGCATGTCACAAAGGCCACTGGAAGGCGAGTCGTGGCCGCGACTCATCCCCCTGAAAGGGTGGCACGGGGGAGCCGCGCTCCTTCTTCGGGCAGGGTGCTGCTTGGGCCCTGCCAGCCGCGTTCCCTGGAGGAAGGGGGTGGCCTCCTCACGCGCCCGCGGCGTCCACAGCCAGTGTCCAGCCTGGCGCCTCGGGGCTGCTCGTCCAGATGCAAGCGCCCGTCTCTTGGAGACCCAGCAATGTGAAGACCACGGTCTCTGCCGCGTCCAGCCGCAGATGCATGTGATGGGAGGGGCCGCGGGCTCGCACCGCGCATGCCCGGCCCCCGCAGCGACCTCCCATGTGGGACAAAGCGCTAGGGTTTACTCAAGCCCTCAAAACACCGCTTTTTAAAAATTATTACAATCAAGAATGATTGCAGGCAAGTCAAGACCGCCTGACTTATCAAAAGGATGTGAGAAACATGTCGGCATCTCCTGGTTCAAAGGGAATTCTGGAATTCGATCTGATTTCAGGCCCCTCGGCCTTGGCTTCCTCATCTGCAGAACAAGCGCATCTCCCAAACGTCTTCTGCTTCGGGGATCCCGGATTCAAGACCGTTTGGAAGTGTTTGCGATGCCAAACAGAAACGGTGACCTCGGAGCCGCCGGTGGGGTGCAGGGGAGGCAGGACGGCGAGTCCTTGGCCACTGCAGGCCGCTGGCCGTTGCGGGAAGGGTTCGCAGAGTGAACCCAATGGTGCTGCGGGCCTCAGCTGCCGCCCGTGCTCAGAAACAGATGTCACCTTCACACGACCTCCGTTCCTGCAGGGGCCAGTGCATGGCCTGGGAGCCGGCGGGGCCAGCCCTGGGGGCCCTGGGCTGCATTGTCTCTTTGCCACGACGTGACGGCCCTATTTCTACACACGGACTTTCTTGCCTCCAAGAACAAACACTGTCCCGTCCACTTCCGGAGCCATCCACGGAGACCAACAAGCGGTATTTACTCTCCAACGCTGTTTCCCCATAAGCGCCATCTGCCAACAGTTTCCGCTACGCTCCAGCAGGACGGAATCCACCACCTCATTTTACACAAAAGAAAAACAGACACAGCGAATTGTTTTCCCGGTCCCAGAGCAAACCGCTAGGGAGAGCTAAAATTATTTGCAAATTTAAGTGGCAGTGGGCTCCCTTTGAAAATTTGGATAATAAAAACGGGGGAAACGCAATTTATGTTTAAGATAATAAAAACGACACACTCAGGTCGGCTGTACGTGGTTCTAAATGAGGCTTGAAGGAGCCGCTGATGCTCGGCGCGGCCTCCGCGGTAAGGACCGAAGCACCCCGGGGAGACGCAGTTCTCAGGAAGCGGCCGCGACCGGCTGCATGCTGCCCGGGCGGCGGCTTAGCCCGAGCCGCTGGCCTCGGCTCCGGTGGAGCAGGAGAGACACAGTGGACCCAGGAGACCGGAGGGGACGGGGCGCTTGGACTGGCAGCAGCGGGGGAGGAACTGACAGCCGGGTGGATGCTCCTGAGCCCCCTCCCCCTCAGGGACACCAAGGGCGGAGCTCAGACTCCGCCTCGTCCCTGTGGCACCATCACAGGGGCAGACGAAGCCCGGCCGCTGAGAGGTTTGTAGATAGGCCGGGGCTGGGTGTCTGTCCTTGACCCTCGACTGCCCACCCAGAGAATGGAAGCAGGAGGTGAGGTGAGACCCCGGGGCACCCCCACCCAGGCTGGACCCCCTCCCGGTGCAGGGAAGCCAGTGGCTGGGGGGGCGGGGTGCAGAGGTGGCAAAGGCAGGTCGTCATGGAGATCCTGTCCTCTGCCCGCCACCAGGGACCCCAGAGGCGGGGGGCTTCGCCAGGCACGTTGCCACACGGAGGGGCTGGCACAGACGACGTGAGACACCTGGCAGGGACCGGAACGTCCCCCGCCGCCGAGCACCGGCAAGAAGGCCCCTCCTGGCACGTCGCCAAGGAGCCGACAGCCCACGGCCAGCGAGGCCGGCAGAAACCCTGGTGGCAGCTGCGTTTCAGCCTTCTCGGGGAGTCGCTCCTGGGGACAGGAAGACCAGACGGTGGCCTGGCGGAGGGCCAGGGAGCGCCCAGGAGCCTGGCCTTCGCGTGTCGGGGCAGGGCGGCTCCATAGGCCGGGGCTGGGAGCTGGGCCCTGCGGCCCCCGCCCGCCTGCCCCCGCCCCCTCCTGCCCGCCCCCCCTGCGGGTGACAGAGCCTGAGCGCGCCGTCCCGAACCCCACCCCAACGGAGCTCACTCCGCGCAGACGGCCAACCGCCTGCGTCCCCCTCAGCTCCCCGTGGGCGGCGGGTTCACCAAGCAACGGCTGCGGAGAGCATTGTCCTTCACCCGTGCGTAGCACCCTGGAGTCCCTTTGCAGAAACCGAAAGTTTTAAACTCTGATGAGAGGACGTGAGCTTGGCTTCCTCCCTGAGAAGAGTCCCGCCCCGTAAGGGAATCCCCTGGTAGGAGGACCCTAGCCCGGGCAGTGACCACACCACACGTGACCCTGGCCTCAGCCAAGACCCCCGCCCGAGCGCCTGGATTCTGCCGCTGGTCTGCTTGACCCAGCGAGGGTCCGAGGCCACCACTGGAGACGGTGTAGACGACGGGTCTCTTCACCGGACTCTTCCAGAACCCAATGCTCCAGTCCTTGGGTGAAGGCGCTTCTGAGCGGAGCGATGACCGGATGGAGAGGCGAGAAGCCTGCCGGGGGCCGGCCCAGTGAATGACCCACCGACGCCGCGGCCGGAGGACAGGGCGGCCGACTGCAGCCGGGCAGGAGGCGTACAGAGAACGGTGTGGAGAGAGACCCCGGGGCAGTGGCATTAAACCGAGACGCCGAGGATGGGCAGGCACTGGGACACGGGGGCCGGAGCGCCGCGCGGGGCCGAGGACCAGGCCCGGAGCTGAGAAGCCCAGGACGGGACTCCGAGCCCAGCGCCGGCGCAGGTGCGGCGAGCGGGGCCGGGGGGACCCCAGGCCGGCTCGGGCCTGACGTCAGACCTGCCGCCTCTCGTTCGAACATCACGGGAGCAGCGAAAGCTGACAAAAGTGAGGACAACGACACGAGAAATCGCGACCATCAATCATGCTTGTCACATGCAGTACATTTGTACGTGTTTCCTTAGTGCGCGTATGAAATGTAAATACTGTACACATTTACTGCAGGTGTAAAACGCTGTACACAGAGTGAAAAGTACTCAGTTTTACTTTCACACTGAAGAGTTTTCGGGGCCCTTCACTACTGTTTCCATTATGGTTTCGTAGAAGAAAAGGCATCTTAAGAGGCCAGACCGCTCCTAGGTGCAGTCGTCAACGCTACGATCAAGTACTGCGGCCTCCACAGTCAAATACTGCATTTGACATCTTAGTTATCTTAGCGTGAGGATTCACGGCGTCAGAGTTTAAAGCTTCCTCAGAGTACCTTTTCAGATAACCTTCAGTTCCGTCTGGAAGAGAAACCCGTGATTAAATATATTCATACTCTAAATTACATCATTAGATTTTATCAAAAAAGAACATTTTTGTTAAAAAAAAATAGGATTCGCTATTAAAGCAATTGTGATATGGAGGGAAGATCTGCGAAGCCCACGTTTCGGGGCTAAGGATTGTGATTAGCGAGCGTGCCCTATTTTTAGCCTCAGCCAACGCCTCGAAGGGGGCCGTGTGGCCGGGCCTGTGGCCTCAGGGCCTCCTCAGGCCCAGGGAGAACACACGCCCTGCACATTCTCCCCAGCTGTCTGGCAGGGCTGGGACCCCCCCCCCCCCATCGCGGAGCCGCAGCCCGGCCCGTGGGGGCTGCAGTGGGGCCCAGTTAGTGACCTGGGAGGTCTGGGAGGGTCAGGGACCGGGGAGGGTGAGGCTGCAGCCTCCCACCCTCGGGATGTCCTGGGCTGGGCTCGGCACACAGGCTGGCTGGGGAATCGGACAGGCCCGGGGGCAAGGCCCAGCTTCGCCCCCCCGCTGCCTTGACATGCGGGACAAACCCCACCTTCGCTGAGTCTCAATCTTCCCCACAGAACCAGAAGAAGGATGCCCGCCTTGGCCTGGTGCCGTAAGGCGACACCATGAAATGGGCGGCCGGATGACAGACAGCTCCGTCTTGCAGTCCCGGGGGGCGGGAAGCCCAGACCCAGGCACCGGCATGGAGGATGCTGACAGGCACGCCCTTCCCGGCTGCAGAAGCACAGAAGCCAGCCTCTCGGTGTGGCTCCAGCGACAGAGGGAGCTCTCCCAGCAGGAGGGCCCCGGGGCAGGACGTCAGCTAACCTGGGGACCTCCCAGAGACCACCACGCTGGGCGCAGGGCTTCAGCATATGTGGGGGCAGCGGGTGGTGGTGGAGGGGGCACGTGGGCACTCAGCCCGTAACACTACCATGAGGGAGATTCTGGCCGTGCACGGGACACGGAACATGCCTCACTGTGCCACCGTCTGCCACGGCGTGCGTTCACATGGCGGGTTCAGGCAGGTACCAGAGCACGGTCACCCTACGCCAGCCGCACCCGCTACAGAGGGCCCGCCTGTGGCTCAGCAAGTGGAGAGGACGCCAGCCGCGACGCGGCCCCCACATAAGCCCCATGGGTCGGGAGCACGGGGCGTCGGGGCCCCTCCCTCCCACAGATGCCAGCACAAGCCCCAGGCGCAGTTATCCGCTCTGCTAAGCACGGCCCGCTCACCTAGCCAGGGCTTCTGCGAGGCTGCGACGGTAATTATGCGCTCGTGAAAATTTTAAGGGGAACATTTGACAGGTCCTTTCCACTACGCTGGGAAAGGCCATCCGTTTCTCGTGTTAAAATGTAGCTGCAAATCAGGACGCAGGAGCCGAAACCACTCCGACAGGCAGGAAATCTGAGTGCACCTGCGCGCACGTGTGTGTCTCCGAGCTTCCGTCAGGCCGCCCTGCGGAATGTTCTAGGCTCTTCACGGACCCTGGGTCTCCGTGCAAGTGCACACAGAAGTCTCGCACCCCTCACGAAGTGCATCTCACACCCTCATCACGTGGAAGAGTGGCATGCACACGAGGACGCACGGGCACGAAGATGGGATGGGGGAGGAGGATGCGTGGGGGGGCGGGGATATGCGGGGGGCCTCCCCCAGCGTCTTTGCGTCCCCTCACCCTCTGGGGCGCGGCACCAGCAGGCCCGCATTAGGTATGTAATTTAAAAAACAACAAACACCTATTTGGAAAATTCTCCGAGATGTAAGTCACGACTCGTGATGCATCCACCTGACCTCGCCCAGCTGTGTAATTTAGACGGACAGGCGCGAGGCGGGCGCCCAGTGCACTGAGACGCCGGGGCCAGGGTCGCCCTGGGCGGCTGGCCCCCCGCAGCCTGGCGACGCGCATGCGCACGCGTGCACGGCGCGCGGTGGGGGGAGGGGGGACCCGGAACGCGCGCGGCCGGCTCCGCCTCCGCGGGCTGCTCTGCGCCAACACGCGGTCCTCGCCGGCTGCCTCCTTCTCCCCTCCCCGTGTGCGATAAAATTAATAGTGCGATGCTCATCTCCGCGGATGAAATTAACTCAGACTTTTTTTTTAAACCAACTTCTTTCAGTTATTTTCTTTATTTTCAGAAGGGAAGTAATTCCAGTCATTTGATACAAATGGCTTTAATTAGTGTGAGGCAAACATAACCTTTAAGGAACACGGGCTCGGCTTGCTGGGCGGGCCGCGTGCCCAGGGAGGGAGCGCAGCTGCTCCCGGCAACGGCGTGAGCGTCGGGCGCAGACGCCCTGGGCCTGGCGCCCGCCCCCCGCGGGGCCCCTCGGCCTGGCGCCCGTCCCCGCAGGACACACCCTCAGTGCCATACGATCTGTCGCTCTGCCAAGCGCCAGGCGCCTCAGGTCCGACCTGACAGCCACGCGTGCGCAGTCTGAGAGACCACGGCCAGCCCAGCTCTCACATGACCGGTCCAGTCCCCACCGCCCAGCCACCTCCGACCCGGCGCCCATGGTGGGCCACGGCCTCTGCCTCCGCAAGGCCCCCGGGGCCAGGGACCCGCAGCGCAGAGCCCATCCGGACCACTCTGAGTGGCGCGTCCGGAGCTGTACCTGCCCCAGCTGGCCTGTCCTGTGAAACCACGGTGACAGCTCCGGCCTGGATGTCTCCGCTCCTGCTCCTGCTGCTGATCACCCATGTCCCGGGCTGTGGGGTGTGGCCAGCCCTCCTCTCAGGAAACGTGGGTGATAAGTTCTTCTAGTGGCATTGGCCCCTGTGGGCGATCACTGTGTCCCCAGCACCATTTTAATTCAGGGACCCTAGGGACCAACCCCAACCACAGAGCCTGCCTGAGACCAAGAGGGGACAGGACGGACCTGTGTGAGCCACCTCTGACCTCCTTGGAGGCCAAAGCCAACACTGCCCCTCTAGACAGGACCCCAAGTCCAGCACCTCTCGCCTGTGGGGGCTCCCCACATCGCGTCAGCTGGGAAAGTTCTCTGCCTGGGTGATGGCGGCAGCGTTACCTGAGCCACCTGACCTCGGTGCCTGGGAGGCGGCTGCAAGGCTGGCTTCCCCGGGGTGGGGGGTGGGGCATGCGGGGAATGGCAGGAGGCATCCAGGACGGCCAGCTCCAGAGATGTGCTCCAGCCCGGCATGTGACAGTGACGTGGGCCAGGGACACCGGGAGGCCCCCGTTTCACACATGGCTTTCGTTCCTCGGGGTCCCCCTCTCTGCCTTCCAGCAGACACACACCTGCTCATGCACGAGTCTGTGCCAACTGTAGAGGAAAAGCCCCCACGAGCCTGGGGCGAAACGTTTCTCAGGCCCAGCCGCCCAGACCCACGGGCTTCCTGAAACCACGGGCCACTCACGCGGGGACACGAGCAGAGCGCATCCACGCACTCTGCCGTGGCGCACACGCACTCGAGTTACAATGACGTTAGGCGTTTCCTGTAAAAGTCATCGAGGAACCACCGTTAGCGCTCTGAAGAACAGACGTGTTTACGTGCGCTTGGCATGACTAGTAAAATCATTCTATGATCACAGAATGTTCAGGACAAATGTAATTACAAATATAAAACACAGAATCCTTGCCACGGGAGGCCCGCCAGCCTTCTCTACGTAATCATCGCCTCCACAGGGTCTGGCGGCGGATCCCTGGCTGTCTCCCCTGCACACTGACCGGTGCCTCAGAGACCAGCGCAGGAATCATTATCTTTTATTATTATTTAAATACTTATTAAAATAAATTATAAAATAAACTTTATAATTTTCAGAATATAAGCATTTAAATAATTTTAAGCTGCAAGAAGACCATGTTTCAATATTAATTTTTAAAGATAGATGCTTTCTAAATACCATCGTCTAACAGACCAGAACCGTAAGGATGAGATACGCAAAACAGGAAGAGGACTACCGTGGTTCGCACACACGACATTCGTGGGTCAGGCTGTCACGGAGCCGCTGCAGTCTCACGGGGCTGGTCACCCCAATAAAAGTGAGACTTTAAAATCTAGAGGATACTTTTCTCTTCCTCGTGTTCAAAATGTACTTTTGGCTGCGCAGGGAACATCGGCGACATGAAGGTTTCCGGGGGGACCACGGGCGGCCTGGCCCGGAGGTCAGGGTAACGCCGCAGATTTGCGAGCACGGCCGTGTCCATTCTCACCCTCGCGTTGCTGCCGTGATTTTGAGGACAGCGCCGGGGCAGTCGCTGTGCCCGAGTGCACACGAGGACGCTGGGGGCGGACGCCACTCCCCCCCCCCCCCCACCGACAGCTGCGCAGTGGCACTTCGGAGAGCAACGCCGCCACCTCCATAACCACCCTGAGCAGGGCCGGCACCTGGCGTCCTCGCCGCAGCCCCTGCTGCGAGCGGAGCCGCCGCTGCTGGGCGGACAGCCGAGCGGCCGCGGCTTGCGGGGCACCATCTCGGGGAAAGCAGGAGACGGACGATCTTCCAGGAAACACTCCGCGCTGCGGGGGACGCGGGGGGGGGGGGGCCGCCGGGCTTTGCCGCCCGCCGCGGCGGGGCTCTGCCAAACCCCCGAATGTCGCGACCGTAAAGCGGGAGATCTCGGCGACACGCTTCAGCTTCCGGGATTGGATCCCGGGCCGGGAGGAGCCCAGCGGGTCTGTCCGAGGGTGCGCCCCGCTCCTCGCCTGCAGGGGGCTTCCTCCCCCTCTGCCCCCCACCGCGCCTCCTCCCCGCTTTGCCGGCCGCCCCGTCAGGCCCAGATTACAGACGTATTTTGCTTATTAGTAATAAATTATATCAGCCGTCAATAACTCATTTTCCAAATATGGATTTGGGAGCCACGGCACAGAGCGTCCCGGGCAGACGCCGGTCGGCGTCGCGGGCCGCCGGAGTGCCGAGTCATTGCTTCACGTCCGGCCTGGCTTCTCATTTTCCTCCAGTAAAGATTTGCAATGTCCACGAGGAGCCGCCTTGCACTTTAATGTTTTAATCAAAACAAAATGCCCAGAGACATTTCGCTCGCTCTCTCCTTCTGACTCAGACCCACTTTGGGGACCTTCTGAACACTGGTTTTTGGACGCTGCCTGTGGCGTACGCACCTGTCCCCTGGGGATAGCAATGAAGACGGCGGGGGGGGGGGGTGCCGCGCGGGCGGCCATGTGGGCAAGAACTGCCAAACACAGAAGGAACCAAATAAACAAGCCCCCGCGGCGGCCCTCAGCGAAGCCGTGCTTCTGCTGTGGCTGAGGGTGCGGGACTCACAGAGCGTCCTCCTTTCCCAGGACACAGACGATGAAACGTGGCGGCAGCACTCTCGGGGACCCGGGTCCTCTGCTGCTGCTTCGGCAGGCGCGGCGGGGGCGCCCCACGGAGAAACTGCTCCGCCTGCCCGCTGTGCGGCTGCAAGAGGGACGCACAACCTCTCTGCGCCTCGGCCCGCCCTCCGGAGGGGGCTCGCAGGAGCCCCGAACTGTGCCTGCCCCGTGGGGCGGCGGGGGGGGGGCAAGACCAGCGCGCAGTCGGAAGCCTGCCCGCACCCCGGCAGGTGCCGGCGACCTCGGAGGCCGCAGTTAGTGCCCTGGGCGGGGTTGCCAGGAGCCGCGGGGGGCGCGGGGTGGGGGGCGTCGAGCATCCCGCGCTGGCCCAGAGAGAGGTCACGTTTCTAGACCGGACGCGCACAGCGGCACCGCTGCAACAGCTCCCAGCTGCCCGACCTCTTGGTCTCGCCCCCAGCCTAGCGAAGCTCGAAGACACATCACACTCTGTGGCACAAGGGTGCGGCGTGGCCACGACCCCCTGACCTCTCAGGTGACCGAGACCGCCTGCCTCACCGGCTGTGATGCGGGGCGCGTCGGGCTCAGCGGAACCTCCTCCTTCCCACTCTGCGCCTGCGCACAGCACTTCAATACGGACCAGGGACTGGCCAAGGAAGCCGACGCCCCTGTCCCCCGCCCTCGGGCCCGTTGACTCAGCAAGGTCCTGGTGGAAAGGCCTCAAAGTCCTTCTCAGGGTCCGCGTCCGCCCATGACCCGAAGCTAAGGCCTCCCAAAAGTGTGATGGAAACTTCACACATCCAGTAAAAGGCATGACGGGAAACCTCACTCACCCCGCCAACTGCATGACGGGAAACCTCACTCACCCCGCCAACTGCATGACGGGAAACCTCACTCACCCCGCCAACTGCATGACGGGAAACCTCACTCACCCCGCCAACTGCATGACGGGAAACCTCGCCCGCCAACTGCATGACGGGAAACCTCACTCACCCCGCCAACTGCATGACGGGAAACCTCACTCACCCCGCCAACTGCATGACGGGAAACCTCACTCACCCCGCCAACTGCATGACGGGAAACCTCACTCACCCCGCCAACTGCATGACGGGAAACTTCACTCACCCCGCCAACTGCATGACGGGAAACTTCACTCATCCAGCCAAATGCATGATGGGAAACTTCACTCACCCCGCCAACTGCATGATGGGAAACTTCACTCACCCCGCCAACTGCATGATGGGAAACTTCACTCACCCAGCCAAATGCACGATAGAAACTTTCATTGGCATCTCTGAGATCGAAATTTTAGACTTTACCTAATGAGCCCATCATTGCATTTCGCTTGCAGGCGGAATAGCACATAAAGGAGGCGAGGCTCCGGGTGATCCGACAAGTGCACATAGGTCATTCTTTGAAGGGCCTCGGGTACTCCCTAGTTCACACATACATGATTCTGCCACTCCAAGATTCCTAATTATAGCTGAAGTTACCAAATTAGGCCTGTTTACCAGCAGCTAATAAAACAACCAATTAACTTGTGAATGCCATGAGCAACCGCAGAGGCAAAGAAAGGCTTGTTTTATGATAAGAGATGGAAAGAGCGAAGTCGTGCGCAGTTTGGAGGGGTCGAGACAGGACCGTCGGCCCAGACCGGGGACGGCGCGTGGGGTGACAGGTGGCGAAGGCGCCCTGCACGAGGCCTCACCCCCGAAACTCTCCAAATGGAAAGGCTCCAAATGCACTGTCCTCTCACAGGACAGCTTGACCTTCAGCTGCACGTCGGATCTGAAGACTTTAATCATTAATCAGCCTTAAAAAAATGCCCCTTTCTGCCCCTGCAAGGCAGGCGGCCCAGAAAAACATTTCCTAATCAGCCTCAATCAGAGGCTGCATCGGTGATGAGAAGCTGCGCGCAGGTCCCATGGGGCTGAGGACCGGCCACTCCCGCTAGAGGCCAAGTCGGCCTCACGGCCATGGCTGGCAGGTGCCCCGGGCACCGGGAAGAGGGAACGTACCAGAAAGAGGACCACCCGGACCCTCTGCAGAACCGACACCGCGCACCAACCTTCCCGTGACCTTGGAGGACTTGAAATCCAGGCAGCCCTCTCATTGGACGATTGTACGGAAGTTCAAACAGAGGAAATGGCTGTGATTGGAAATGACGGTGCACTTCATAAAAGCCCTTCTCACTAGACCCACGAACTGTTCAAACACGATTCGGTTCTTCAGACTCTCAGAACATCAGAGAGCAGCAACGGGCCCTGCAGCCTTCGCTTGATTCCAGCTCAGCTGGGCCAGCCTCTGCCCGCCGGCCTGGCTGTGCCTGGGTCCCCACCCGTGGAAGGCGGACAATGACCGGAGCTGCCTCCAGCGTGGCTGTGAAAATCCAGCGAAGTCATGCACGCAAAGCGCCCCGCACTGCAGACAGCTGGCTCCAGGTTCGCCCCGAGCAGATGTGATTCTGCATGTCCTGCTCGCTGCTCTGTCTGAGGAACCAAAGCCTGATTATGAGCGCAACTCACATGCAAGTGTAAGAACCCAGTTCGACAGAAGCTTAGGGCAACTCGGGTGCTGCGCGCTGCTCCTGTGCTGGGGACCAAACAGGAAGGAAGAAGATCCCTGCCCTGCCGGGCACTCAGGCCGCGGAGGCACCGAGGCCGGGCGGTGGGGGAGCTGCAGCGCCCGGGGCCTGAGACGCACTCCGGCCCCGTGTCCTGCAGGAAGGACAGTCATAGAGCACTTCCTCCCGTGCGCCCCGGGAACCACCACTCACTTGTCCGCTTCCTGCACGGGGCGCACCCCATCCCCGTACTGGCGAGACTGTCTAAGAAAAAGGAGCCAATCCTGACCCATAAGGCTTTCCGATCATGTGGGAACCTCCAGGCTATAAGTCGTCCGAGGCCTCTACCGCCAGCACCCCGCGGTCCCCACGCTGAGTCTGCATCACCCACGGGAGCCAGAAATGAGCGGCTCACCAGAGCAAGATGGTTGCCAAGTCTGTCGGAGCCTCTTAAGTGGGGAGTGCACCACTAGGTAGACATATCGACCGCCGAGAGAAAATTACCTTAAAATGTATATTTAAATATAAATGGAAATTTCAACTCTAATCCAGTTTGATTAGAAAGGAATAAACATAATTAACAAAAGCGTGAGCCTTCAGCTCCTGGGGGCTCCGTGGTGGTGAGGAGACTCAGCCTCAGCGGGAGGGGAGCTGGAGCCCCACACTCACCCCTCCCCCCTCCCCCCATGGCCCCACCCCTGTGCAGACCAGCCCAACAGCTGCCTGTGAGGGCCAGTGGGGGGAGGGGGGACTCGGCTTGAGGGGGCCCTCGCCCGGCCTCGCCCTGGAGCACTGGCTGCGGTCAGGAGGCCGGGGGAGGCCTGGGCTCTGGCGGACACCTCCGAGGACAGGGACCGTCCGAGTGCTCCCGGCCTCCCACGGACCAGGAACCAGGAGCTAAGCGCAGGGAAAGAGAACGAGGTGTGCTGCCGGGGAACCCCGAAACCCTTTCCACAGGGAAGAGGCGCAACTGGCCTGGGGCGCGCAGAGCATCGCCGGTCGCCGCTGGCGTGGACGCTGTCGGCCCCCCCACGCGAGCCGGCACCGCCATGGCCATGTGCGGACTCAGACCCTGGCAGGCCTCAGGGAAGGGCAGGGCCAGCGAGCGGCGTGCGGCTCTGTCCTGCGGCCGCCTTGGGGGCGGAGGCGGGTGCGAAGAGATCGATTCATGTCAAGTAAAAACAGCTTCGCCTCTTACATCCAGCCAGGAGTCACCGCAAGTCGGTTCCTGTTCCCGCCACCCTGGATGACAGTGACGTGGACATGACAGTCCCCAGGGCACCAACAAAGCCAGGGAGACGCGCGGAGTCAGAGCTGGCCAGGGCGAGACGGCGGGTGCCGCGTCCCTTTGTTCCTCGGGAAGCAATTCTTGCCAGGGTCATTAAGAGAAAACGGGCATGTGTGGGTGGGGATGTCAGTCAGACCCATTGAGAGGACGAATGCGGTGCTTGACGCGCGGCCCTGCCGGCCACCCTCAGCCCCGCCGGCCACCCTCAGCCCCAGCCCAGCCTGACCGCCTGGCCCCCCATCCTGCCCCCTGGGCCGAGCGCAGAGCTCAGAACTAAAGGGCTCCTTTCTGAGCGTCTGTGTCCTCAGAGGTGAACCGAATAGCAACTGAGCTGGCCTGAGGCCGCCGTCTCCCTGGGGTGCCAACGCTGACGACACAGCTGACAGATGCCGGACACAGCTGACCCGCGCCGGCCGAGCCCGCCGGGGCTCCCCCCTCGCCCTGCGGCCCCTGCAGCCCCTAGGCCAGCACGTAGTGACGCGTCCTGTCCACTGACCAGGCAGTGCTGAGAAGGGTGACCTCGCTGCCTGTGGCCTGCTGACCTCAGAACCCGGGTGGCCAGGAGAGGAGGGGACCAGCCCAGGCAGGTCAGGAGGAGCCTGACACAAGCCAGGATTGGCCCCCCAGTGCCCGCACAGCGATGAGACATGCCTGTAACACACAGGTGGCCCTGCCACACGGCGCACACCCCGGGTGGCTCCCGCTGTGCACGTGACCGGAGGGATCCCAGGGCACGTGCCCAGACGGGCCAGTGCTCAGAGATGATGGGCGTGGCTGTGGGCCCCAGAGGACGCCTGGCAGCCTGGCTTCCAAAGCCAGTCCCCACGGCATCCAGTCCCCAGGACCCTGGCAGCAGCTGCCGTCCTCACGGGAGGGCACGGGGCTTGTGCGGGGCGAGGTGGCAGGTCGCTGCTGGCCAGCGTGCAGGGCGCCCTGGCTGTCAGCAGGTCGCTGTCACTGCAGGGTGACGAGGGCTGCAGGGAAGGCTGCCGAGGCCCCAGGGCGAGTCCCTACGGGAGCACATGCTGCTTCAGGCTCCCTCTGCTGCAGCGGCGTCCATGCCCAGGCGAGGGGTGGGAGGACCCTGGCAAGCCCCACCCTGGGCTGACACGCCCACTCAGCCCCTGCCCAGAGTTATTTTCAGCCATTTACACTTTAGCATGAATGAGTTAGCTTAGTAAGCCAAAAAGCAGAGCCTGACATGGACCAAGGCCTCTGGGAGTGTTCGCCCACATTTGCCCCCCCACTCTCTCCCCACCCCCCAAACACGTGCGCCCCACACAGCAGGCACACAGACATGATCGTGGCTCTGCCGTTGAGGGACATGGCCTTGGGGCCTGGGAAGAGCGCCTGGAACCCCTCCCACCGAGTTACTGACAGACAAAACACGTAGCAAACCCAGCAACACGGTGACCCCTCGGAGCGGAGCCCTTGACCCCTGGCCTCCAACGCCCACTCTGCACGCTTCACGTGACTATCAGGACCACGTGCCCTGGACCCAGGCAGGCCAGGCTCCAGCCAAGAGGCTCCTCCACAGCCCAGCGGGGCCTCAGCCCCCCGTGCCAGCAGAGGAGATAAACAGCACCTTCCCACAGGCCCGACGCGGGTCCCAGGGGGGCAGAGCGTGGGAACGCCCGCACGTGATCGGCGCCTACTGAACACCAGGCCCGCCTGTCCGCACTCCGTTTGCAGCCCTGGTTGATGTCCTGTCTTTCCCGGACCTTGCCAACCCCTCGGGACGTACCTGGGGACTGGGACTGACCGAGAATGAACAGACAGGGTCACTTCGAGTGACAGACTTCAACTTCACAGACACTAGAAAACCGACCTCAACACTTCAGTGTGCCTGGGGTCCAGGCTGCACCCTGGCAGGTCGCCTTGGGTGCAGAGCGGCTGCTCCTGAGCTAACCGCCCTCACCTGTACCCAGGTAACAGGTGAGAATAGGGACCCTGGTCTCCTGAGAACAGAAGAGAGTTAAAAAGTGGTTTCCTCTCCGTGCCTGAACCCCGAAGTCCCCCCGCAACTCCCCAGAAAGTTGGCAGCTCAAGGAAAGCAGTTTCAGACGTCCATCACCTGATTTTAGAGAAAGAACTCATTTCAGGATGATTCAAGTAGTATGAGTCTTAAAAGTTTATCAAGGAAATCATCTCTTTTCTAGAGACAAATTTCATGGGTAATGGCAATTGTGCGTTCGTATGCATTTAATTTATGTAGTCTTCCAAAGGACACATTTCCTGTTCCTTTAAAAAATTTAACCATGTTTCTTCTTTGATGTTCAACTAGTCTAGTCTTGTACATACAAAGCTATTTTTATTGTAAAAAATAGACTGTCATTCGCCAGGCAGTGGCTGCACGCGGCAGGGGCTCGGAGCAGGCAGGGGGGCGGGGAAGGCACTAAACGCAGTTTCTTCCCAACGTCGTCTTCTGCAGAAACCACCATGAGGGGCCCTTGGGCTCCCTGGGGGGCAGGGGCAGTAGTAGACCCTTTCCAGGGTGACAGCATGCAATCCCCAGGAACCCACCTCCTCGGAGCAAGTAACGGGCGACCGGCAGGAGATCAGCCTCTAACGGCGGCTGTGTCTCCAAATGGGAAATTTCCGAAAGCTTGTAACAAGATGTAGCATCCACAAGTGCTACATTTTTAAAATACGCCAAACCTAGGTTAAAAATTACGTGTTATTATCATTCATTAAAAACCAATTAGAGTTCTTTGCAAAATGAGCTTGTTTGGTGCCATTTCCCGCGGCTGGCCCAGCCCCCCTGCTGTGTGGCGGGCTCGCAGGAGGCGGGCGGAACACGCCCCGCCCCCACCCGGGGTCTGCAGGTCTCCGCGGTGCCCAAATCCCACAGGAGGAGAGCGTTCTGCAGACGACTCGACCCGTCTCTGTGACGTGAGCCGCGTCCAGCGCGCGAGCGTCCGCGTGGCCGTCCCAACTAAAGTCACGTCGGCCTGAAGCTGATGGAAGTGGCAGGCTGCGGCCAGGGGGTGTCCCTGTCTCTACCTACTTCCTGTCCCTCGTAGAGAGCGGGAACCCCACGACATCTCTCCAGCTCTCGGGAGGCGTCGCGGGCTGGTGACCGAATGGCCTCGCTCCGTCCAGCGCACGACCGTGCTTCGCGGGACGCAGCAGAGGAGAAGCGGCCTTGCGGGTTCCAGGCCGTCCCGGGGCAGCCTCTCCGCCGCGCGCGTGTGTGGCGGGGACGGCTGAGCCCGGCGTCGCCAGTCCGACCAACGCGCCCAAACGACCCTCAAACGGCATTTTTGTTCGGACGGCGATGGCTCCATTTTGAACCACGCTCAATCCATGTTTGAATTAGCGCTACTCTAATGGCAGGAGTCCGAAAAACGTCTCGGCTTCCCCGCACAGATCCCGCACTCTGAGACAGGCGCGCGCCTCTGCCCGCAGCGCAGGACGCGAATCGGGACCCGGCGGTCCGCGGGGCGCGTGGAGGCCTCGACCCCACCGGCGGAGGTTTCCGTTAAATGCCTCGACCGCACCGGTCACTGCAGCTCACAGCCCGCGGTGAGGGGGGCGAGCTGGCCACGCCCCGCCCTCAAAGCGAGTTCCAGGAAAACGTCCGAAGTCGCTTCGCCTGAGACGACAGGAAAACGGGGCTCGCGCAGCGCACAGATTGGCAGCCGAAACGGAAACTGGGGTCACGGGCGCTGGGTGTCTGCCTTTCCCTGCGCAGCCGACACCGCTGGCCGCTGACGCGCAGCCACCAGACGTTTCTCGGCCTGCTTAGGTCGCGACTACAGGGACGAAGGCGCTGGGCGGATGACGGCAGGGACGGAATTACTGAAACGAGGGGAGCCACTGGGCTTGACCAGACCCAACCGGTCAGCTTCGCCAGGATCCCAAACCAGGAACCCCCGACCCCTCCCGCCTCCGCCTGCAGAGACCCGGATAGAAGGCCGGCGCGGGGCTCGGGGTTTAGGCGAGAGCGACCGTTCCCCTGGCTCAGCGTGGGCGGATGAATGGATTTCTCGTCGCGGAGCTCAGCGTTCGGCCCTGCTGTGTCCAGTAGGCTCCGCGACAATCAGCGGGTAGCCTCGGCCCGTCCTGAGTCGGGTCTGGCACTAAGATTCCCGGATGAGGGAGAAAGTGCCAGGCTTTCGGGGCGTTTACTCAGCAGATCGGACCTTTGCAAAGGCTCCGGCACCGCCCCGGGTCCGTGGGACCCGCAGACCAGACGCCCTGCCCAGGAGGCCACAGCTCCCTGCGCCATGCGCGGCCTCGTCCCATCCCTCAGGCTTCTGGTCCCTTCCCGCCCCCTCCCTCGCGGGTGGCAGAGGGTTTAGGGCCCCTCTCAGGAGCCGCTGGGAGGTCCTGACAGAAGCCCCCAGGGTCCTGGCTGCCAGCTCCCCCAGAGAAAACGTCAGAATTGTGACAATAACCAAAACACACCGCCTCCGGCAAGCCCTCCTCTTGATAAAACCGCGGCTTCTACTCCAGCTACAGCGCCTCGCGAGCAGGAACTCCTGGGACAGGCGAGGTCGTGGGGGCTGCGGAAGGGAGGTGCCCCGACGGCAGGTGGGGGCCGCTCCGTGCGCGCTCCCAGGAGCCAGCCCGGGCGCTTCGCTCAGACGCGGTCAACACGAGGCCTGGAGCCGCCGCGTCCCCACAGACGGGACCACGCGGTCCCCGACCCACCGGGCCCCGGGCCTCAGCCTCTGCATCATGCACCGTGTCAGCCAAGTGAGCAAAAGGCTGGGAGGAGAGCGAGTCGCTCCAGCCTGGCAGCTCCCTCCCTCCCTCCCTGCCGCCCGCCCGTGTCCCAGACGCGCCGTCTGGCGGCTCCGGCTGGAAATGGGTCCTCAGACCGGAACCGCTGGCCCGGAGAGCAACCGCGTCTGCTCGCGGGGCACGTGCAGGAGGGCGCGACGGGGGCCGACGCAGTTTTTACCGTAATGACGTCAGGGACGCCGCTCGGAGCACCGCGCTGCACCCGGAGTGGCCGTCACCACGCCTACAGCTGTCAGAGTGCGGATGGAGGACGTCCTCTCGCTAATTCCAAGGCCCAGTCGCCCCGATGACCACAGCGGCGCCCCGCAGGGGCCCCAGAGTAGAGCACGTTGAGGGAAACGTCCCTGTCGTGTGATCACTGACGTCACCCTCCATGACGTCACACTCCACGCCTCACGTGGGCAGCGCTCTGACCTGCGGGGATGGCGGCCCGAGGTCTCCGCTCGCTTAGAAACGGTAACGAGGTGACTGCGGGCGGCACGCTCGCCCCGCGGCAGCCTCCGGCCCCGCGTCGGCCTCTGCCTTACACACCTGACCTGCCAGGTGCGCCTCCACTCGGCCGAGGTGCGGTCAGCCCCAGACACGGGTGGCCACCTTGCTGGGACAGCGGAGGCCCCAGGACACGGCTGGGTTGTCAGGCTTTCACTGGGAACCACGGAAAGGACCAGCGCCCTGGAACCCGCACCCCGAGAAGCGGGCCCGGCGCCGCGCACTCGAAGGCCACGGCCGGCGGAATGATCCACGGAGCAGCTGGCGTGGCAGGGAGGGGCGCAGCCCCCAAACTCAGCCTCCAGGCGCTCAAGGCAAATTAACCACGCAGTAAACACAGGCAATCAAAAATAATTATGGTTTATACGTTTAAAAGCCCAGGCAACACAAACGAGTTTGATTCTGAAAGGAGAGGAGTCCTATTCTTGCCCAGAGGGAGACGGGCAGATGAAACGCGGTTTCAATGTGCGTGTCAGCATGGGGGGGGGGGGCACCACGGCCCCAGGAGAGTGCAACAGCCTCTGAGGACGCTCTCTGGAACGTTCTGTGGGTGTGGGAATGAGCGTGGCCTCAGGAAGGGAACATCCTTTAAACAGGAGGCGCCGCCAGGGGCGGGACAGTGCGAAGAGAAGGCTGGCGGAAGGCGGACCCCGGGCGCGTCCCCCATGGGGCTCCTGGGAAGGGCACGCCCCCCGGCTGGGCTTGCAGCGGCCGAGGGGAGGAGCAGAACGTGCAGTGGGGGGAAGGGGTGGCCGCGGGGCGGGGGCGCGGGGGGCGCGGGGGGCGCGGGGGGCGCGGGGGGCGCGGGGGGCGCAGGGGGCCCAGGCAGCCTAGGCGCGGCGCACTGCGGCCTGGGCCTGGCCTCGTCCCAGGCCTGCTCGGTCCCCGCTGTGGGCCTGGGGCACGCGGCAGCCTGTCCCACACACGCGCCCGGCCGGCCTGGCCCTCCGACCGCCTGCCTGTGCGCACGAACCTCCGCGGGCCCCGCTGAGCTGACCCCTCAGCCCAGCCCACCCGCCGGACCAGCCAGAGGGTCTTCATGGGTCAAGGAGGTGGCCTCGCCGAACCGGCCTCACGCGTGGGCTACAGACGCGAGTGCACACTCATTAACACGTGGGTCACTTACGGATCATGTTCCTTTCATCTCGCTCTTTAAAGCAGAAACGGGAAACTCTTCCGGTGGCACCCGCCCAGTGTTTAAGTTTTCACTTGAGCGCCTCGCATCCGGGTCCCCACCCAGCAGCCACCTGGCCCCTGGCCCCCAGGCCGTCTACTCGCTCATCTCTGGATGTCTCAGGCGCCTCGCCCTGTGGGCTCTGCCCTTGCTGTCCCCATCGGCCTCCTCTGAGTCTCCTCGCCCTTGACTTTGATTCTCTCATCCCTGCTTAGGCCGCCGCCTCTCCCGGCCCGTCCCCGGCCACGTTTGCTCTTAGTCACCCCCCAGCGATGTTAAACTGAACTGTTCCGGTATTCCCCAGAGCCCAGAAAAGTGACCTCTCAGTGACCTTGGGGCGCTCCGCCCCTGGTGACTTCTGGGTCATGACCGGTACCAGGCCCAGCCTGGGCCACAGCTCTGCAGCAGGACACACGCCTGGGGACAGAGCCCGTGGGGCTTTCTCTTCCTTCAGAATTCCATTCAGGGTTTCATTTCTTTCCAAGTAGATGGACCAGGGGAGAGTTAAACGGCTTCACGTAGAACATCGAGACCTCCGGGAAGAACGGGCCTTGGCCGTGGACAGCACACCGTGCTCGATGCGTCCGCCCTCACACATCCGTTGCAAAAGTGCCCCAGGGAACCCGCCCCTGGCAGCAGGTGCTAATGCCCCCCCAACTCCCACGCGAGCGAAGGCCCGGGGCCTGGCGAGGCCGAGGCGCGAGGCGTGGGAGCCAAGGACTGACAAGCAGGGGATCTGGGAGATGAGGCGACCCCACAGCAAAGCAAACCAAGGCGGGGGGACCAGCCATCAGCGGTGAGGACGAAGGGGCTGGGTGGGCACCCGGCCAGCCGGGGCACGAGTCTGGCGGAAGGCCGGACACCCCCTTCCACTGCGGGCTACAAGGACCGGCGGTTGCTTTCGCCTTCTCTACGGAGATCCGGTCCTGAGCCCCAGGCTCCTCCGAACCCCAAAATGGGGAGCAATAGTCATGGGGAATGTGGGAACTCAACCCTCAGCCTCTGCGCAGCGAGCCGGCCCAGGCAGCAGACACCCACCTTTGACCCGCCCCACCTCAGGGTCCAGGCCAGGGCCCAGCGGCTTGGCCACCTGCAGCTGTAACACGGGCCTGTGGCTCCTCACCTGTTCACTGACCATCCCGTCCCCAAGCGTCTGCTCTACCTCAGAGGCCACCTTCCTAAACGTGCCTGCACCTCCTGCCTCTAAGCAGGGGCCACCAGACAGCGACAGCCAGCTCTCCACGGCTCAGGCCACAGCTGTGAACCGCAGCAGCCGCGGGCTTACCGCTGGTCCCTCAGTAACACCAATGACAAAGGCGTCGCCCAGGGCCACCCACACGGTCAGAGAGCCGAGCAGCAAACGCCTGCTCTTTGCACCACATTCCAGCCAGGTGTGTTCTTACACACGCCTCACAGGGGGCCTCTGAGGTCCGAAGGAGGGGTCTCTGGTCCCAGGTCCCACAGATGTGCCGACTGGCCGGCTGAGCCGCGGTCACATCTGGCCTTGGGTTACGCCTGAGGCCAGCAGCCCCCGCGGGGATCAGCAGCTCACAAGTGTGCTCAGGGTGACCTCTGGGTAATCCCGCAGCGATACAGTCGACGGCACCCGCGAACAGCTGGAAGCAAACACACAAAGAAAGTGCCCTCTCTCGTGTAAGGTGCGCGTGCGTGTGTGTGTGTGCACGTGTGCGTGTGCACGTGTGCGCGTGTGCGTGTGTGTGCGTGTGCACGTGTGCGCGTGTGCGTGTGTGCCTGTCATCACTCCTGCGTCCGCTGCGTGCCTGTGGCTGTCCTCCCTGGCCGCCTGCCCTGGCTCCCATGACTCCCAGCTCGGGCCCCTTACTGCCACCTCGGAGACACCGGCTGAGGAAGCAGGATCCGGACAGTTCCCACCTGCCACGAATCCCCACCTGGAGGATGCTGGGTAAAGCTGCCACTTTGCAAAAGACACAAAAACGTTCTTCCGACTGGTGGCCCTGGCGACCCCATGGAGGAACGGGTTGCAGGGGATCAAGCCCTCCTCAGCAAAGCCGTCCGCACCTGGAGTGAGGGGATGGATGGCTGTGGGAAGGTGGCCCGAGGACGTCCTATCATGTGCCATGGCACCCAGGGCTGGAGTGGCCATTAGTATGTCCCCCAAACTGGACAGTCATCTCCAGTGCCAGCTCACAGGCCACCCATGGCTGGAGCTCCAGGGAGCAGCCCGGAGACTCTGGCCCTTTGCCAGCTTGGAGACAGTAGCTCGTGACTGACAGGTGGCAGTCACACCCCAAGGGGGATAGTGCTCCCCACGCTGGCTTTGCAGGCCACAGCAGGGGCTGGGTGCAGGGCCAAAACAGAGCCCTTCCATCTGTTTGGGTGCGCCCACATGCGGACCCTGAGAGCCACCCTTGAAAGTGTGAAAAATTGGGGTTTGGCCTGAAAAAAACACAAAAACAGGTGTTGCCAATCAAAGGTCACGCCCCAGAGGACCCAGGGTGCCCATTGGGTCTGGACGCGGGCTGCGACACTCAGCATTTCTAACAGTAATGGCTCAGTGGCTGCTTCTCGGATGGCCCCCAATCTGCAAAAATGGACCTACGTCACGAGAAAATGAGCAAAAAAAAATGCAGTCAACGGTAACAGCTTTTTAAATGTCTGCTGTGTGCCAAGTTCACGTGTCCCTCCGGAGCCCCTAGCACTGGGCCACCATGGGCCACGCTTGGATCTGCTGGGACCCCAGCTGCAGAGCTGTCTCCCCGAATGTTTCCCGTCGAATGGCAGCTCTGTGGGGCAGAGGGCCAGGGTCCTCCTGGTAGGGTGGAGATGCAGGGTGGGGTGGGCATGTCTGGAAGTGGAAGCGTCCTTCTGTGCCTGTGTGTATGACCTCCTTCCTGGCTGGCCTTGGGAGAGAGAGAGGGAGCTGCTGGAGCAGAAACGTGAGAGGAGACAGTCTCCATAATGTGGGGCTATATAATGTGATACGATGTAGGTGACATAATGTGATATGATTACAATGTAGGTGATATAATGTGATCCGATGTAGAAGCGAGGGAGGAGGGAAGGAGGGAGGCAGGAAATCACGCAGTAAAATATCGAGATCTCACTGTTACGATTCGCATTCTTTGATTAGCAACAAAGTTACACTTACTCTGCATTTTTATTAGCTCACTTATTCTACTTTCTGCATTCCTTTATTCACAAGGTTGTATTTTTAAAAGCGAAAGCTCATATATATGTGTATGATATAGGTATGCGATTATCACATATACATACCCACATACACGTACATGTGAAATTGAGATTATGCATTCAAATTTCTCAGTCTTTTCTGTGCTTTTTTTCTCTCATTTCTACAGTTTTTCAGTTCTTTTCCCTCCCGATATTTTCTCTAGTTCGCACTGTTTTATATGTAACTTTATAATCCATTTTAATGCTACATTAAGACATACATTTTGAAACGATCGAATATACATTGCACTAAAAAGATAATCTGTCATTTTAATGTCCATTAAAGTTATCTGAAATTACTTAATTCCTTAAAAATTCTTGAAAGCAGAACATCAGGTATTTTTGTTGATTATTTCCTGCTCCTAAAATTAATCCCATTGCATTGCATCTAAGAGATCCGGAATACCTTTTAAGTTTGCTGTTGGAAACATATTTCATAGTAAAATAAGCTAATTTTGCTAATACAATTGCATGATTGATTGCTATGACAAATAATATTTTTGCGATTTGTCACTGGCTGTTAAGCACATTAAACTGTTGAAAGAGCCGAGTGACACACGAAACGCACGGAGCCCAACCGAAACCTCCTCCGGGAACGCGCCGGGAAAACGAGAAGTGCCCGGCTTGCGGACGAGAGGACCGAGGGGGTCGGGGGTCACGGCCGCGGACGGCCAGGGCTGGGGCACTGAAGCGCCAGGACTGTGTCCGCCCGAGCGGCGTCAGGAGCTTGCGCCCCGGGCAGAACAGCGGCGAGGCCGAGGGGAGGCGCATCTCCGGCACCCGCAGCCTGGTGCAAGGGACCGTCCAGCGCGTCCATCAGCGTGGCGCGGATCGACCCCTGTTCTTAAAACCTCGTCGCGCGCAGTCGCTTCGCCCTCTGCCTGCCGGTGGCTAGTGGCGGCGGCCGAGGAGGCCGGGCTGTGTTTGCTCCCTGTGCTCTTTGCCCACGCATCTGACCGGTTTTGGAGTCCGGGCATTCTGCAAACCCGCCCACCCCGAAGTCCTAATTCGAGGCATTCCTAACTCAAGCGGGGTGCAATGAATCGCTTTATTTTCATCAAAACGCTCTTGTGCATTTTGGAAAAAGTAAGGGAACAGTAGAGACGTCAGGGTTTGCCCAGTTTCCTGACCCCCTCCCAGGCGCGACCGCTCCCCACCCCACCCGTCCCCGCCCGTCTGCCCGTGACCTCGGGCTCTGGCACGGCGCGCTGCCCCAGTGTGCGCAGCCGCGTCAGAGGACTCCCCAGTGACCACCGTTGTGCCTCTAGCTTTGATGCTCTGCACGTTTCTGCAGAAGACGGAGCTTCCCCCGACAGAGGTCTCGTGGAGCACGCTCTGGGGAGCACGCTGTCCAGGGCGGGGGCCCTGCGCAGACATGGCCCGAAGCCACCAAGGAGCCCGCCCCTGGGCTGAGGGGCCGGCGCCAGTGGGGGGGCCGGGGGCCGGGGTGGGAGGCGGGGCGGGGGCCGGGGGCCAGGGCAGGGGCTTTGTTTCACACTACCGTGAAACAGGGGTAGGCGTCGCGTCCACGGCAGATGCATTCTGGAAGTTCCGTGTCGCTCCTGAGAGCCCCTCTCAGTTCGTTACCCCGGTGCCGGTCCCAGCGTCCCGGGCATCACGTGGAGGACATCACACTTGTCCTCGCTGCCCTGCAGCTTTGGCTGCAGCAGTAAGGACAAGGACCCGGAAGTACACACCGGAGGTCTGTGAGGGTCACCGAGGGCCGAGCGGGAAACGGCCGGCAGCTGGTTGGATGCCCCCTCCTGCAGGATGGCCGGGCTGCAGCTCCGGGTCAGCTGAGTGGCGCCCAGGGCCCTCCCCAGCCAGCCCCAGGCAGCGCTGGGTGAGCGCGAGCCTCATTCCCGAACTCCAGAGCGTCCCCGGCAAAAGCAGACCCCAGGCACGTGTGCCCGCTGCTCCCGACGCCCTCACCACGTGCACTTGAACTCTGAGAACGTGGCAGTGAACGCCACGCGCGGCACGTGTGCGTCTCATCCACTGTCACCCAGGCAGGGCGGTTTTCCCGAGCGACAGTCCATGAAAGGCGGCCGGGTCCCAGGGAGCTGGGACGTGGCGGAGCCCGAGCCGCGTGGGGGACAGGGACATGGCCCTCTCACTTGGGACCAGGTGCATCTGCAGCAGTATTTTTGAAATGGAATTTCACGCCTTGACTAAAATGCAGCCTTCACTAGGCGTAGAGAAAGAACAGCCCACAAGCCATTTGCCAGCACGGGAACCAAAGATCCACAGAGAGAACAGGCCTGCCTGACGGACAGCGCCCGGAATGAAATCTAGAATTAAATGTCAACATACGTCTTATCTCCTGAGAATAAAGGCCTGTCGAATGATGAATATGTTCCCTCCTTATCTGTTTGTTTATTTAGCATCTCGAAAGGAAGCTTTTCGCAGACTTTGACAAGTGGCCAAACAGTGGGAACAAGTTTGGTGACGCGCAGACTCCTGCGGATGCCACACTCAGCGATCGGTGCCCGCAGGACGGCCGGACGCCAGCCGTGCAGACTGCTACACCTGCGAATGCCACACTCAGCGATCGGTGCCCGCAGGACGGCCGGACGCCAGCCGTGCAGACTGCTACACCTGCAAATGCCACACTCAGCGATCGGTGCCCGCAGGACGGCCGGACGGCAGCCGTGCAGACTTCAGCGATTGGTGCCCGCAGGACAGCCAGACGGCAGCCGTGCAGACTGCTGTGCGGAGAGGAAGGGTTGGAACAGTGACAAGGTGACTTGGGGGTCAGGGGTGCTGAGCTGCACTGGCTCAGGCCTCAGGGGACCGACTTGGGCGGCCTCGCCACCACGTGCCTGGGAGAAGCTATTTCCGGAAACCTCGCCGCTTGGCTTTCTGCCCGAGCCCCGTATGAGAAGAGCTTGTCCCCTCTCTGACCTGCGGGGACACTGTACCGGACCCAGGTCACACTCCAGAACCCCCCAGGATCCTTGTCACCCCTCAGAAGGGAGGGGTGACTTCACCCACACTCCCAGAACCCAGAGGTCAGCCACCCCAGCCAGATAGGCACTTGTCAAGTGGTGTCAGGAAACGGGGTACCTCCCCCCCCCACCGACCACTCCCACCCACGTCCTTCCCTTGACCAGGAAAGGGCAGTGATGTCCGAGGCAAAGGGAAAGAGACCGGCAGCAAGAACGAGACAGACCAAGATGCCCGAGGGGAGGGGTCACCCTGGAGCCATGGACACGTAAACCAGGGACCTGAGGAGAAGGGAAGAGGGAGCAAACGCGGGTCCAGACAGGTGAGCACGCGCCGCCTGCACCGCAGTACAAACAGGAGTCGAGAGAGAGAAGGCGCCAACGCCCTTGGAGGGGCAAATGGTCCTTTCGCATTCATGGTATTTTGAAAACAAAGATGATGAAGTCTCCCAGACATGGGGAAAAGTCAGAGAGGCAGAAAATTTAAGAAAAAATAAGAGATGAAGGGGGACGATCCATGATGGCTGACAGCCTCCCGACGGGGCCCCCAGACCCAGAGCGCATGCGGACGCGGGAGAAGGCGCTACGTGATGTATACGTAATAGACACCGATACTATGTATCAGTGTGTGCTGTTACGTGTCACTCTGTTATACTACATGCAACATGTCATTTTTATATCATACTACATACAGTGTACCTTCTAATACATACTATGTGTAGCATAGCATAACGTATAATCTATAAACTATTTTAACAGCACACGTAAATGTGTGTATAAATAGACAAGAATTTCCCAGAGGTAAAGAAGAACACGAATCTTTGTACTGAAAAGGCCCACAGAATTTTTGCAGGATTAATATTTTGAAATATGTAGGTGTCATTAGGAAATCTCTTTACATCAAAGATAAAGGAGGCACGATTACCATAGTATTTTTCCAAAGAAAGCACAAGGCCCCTATGAGCCATCCCTCCTGGAACACTTCCCTTTTGTGAGTTAGCAGACGAGAGAGCAATTTCTGGAGAGCAAAACAATTCAGGCAAATATTATGTCACTTGACAACCCATCAATCATGTGTGACGGCAAACGAGAACTGCAAACATCAAAGAAATTGGAACTATCTTTTATTGGGACATTATGGGAACATGTGCCGCAGGCGCGTGAGGCTGGGCAGGGCGGCTCTCGATCCCTGAGCCGGTGGCTCAGGGCCAGCAGGGCGGTGGTGGAGACGCAGCTCCCGCCAGGGAGGCAGACGTAGGTGGGGGGCATGGCCTCCGGGAAAGGGGGCCAGAGTGGAAAAGAGCCGAGAGGGGCCGAGACAATCCTGGCCGTGGGTGAGGCGGAGGAGGCGGGGCAGGAAGCCGCCCCCGGCCCCAGGCCGCGGAGCCGCCCCCGCCGCTTCGGTTTTAAGTGAGTAGAGGTGAGTGGACGTGTCCGTTTGGCTTTGGTGCTGAGGCGCTGTCCCCAGGCTTGGGGCTCTCTGTGGAACAGCATCTACTTAGTTACGATACCGAAAATTTGTTAATGTATCTTCTTGTCTGTGGAAGAAGCAGTGATCACAGTAAACAATCTCGGAGGTGCCCGCAGGACAGAATGCAACTCGCGACACACAGCGAGCTGAGAGAGCTCGGGACTCGGAAGGCGAGGGGATGTCCTTATCCTCCTGGTATGAAAAAGGGAGTCACCATTCTAGGAGAGAAGCTCGTCATTTTATGGAAGAGATATTAGAGACTTAAGTTTCAGTCACATGATAATTTGTGTAAAGAACGCTCAGTTTAGAATATCTAAAATGGGACCCCTACCCTCATATGGATTGTGTAAGCAAACCATGTCCTTGCCCTTTGGAGCCCACCAGATGCCAAGCCCCAGGTGTCGCCATCAGACCCGCCCTGGCCAGGGAGACTGAGGCCACCGTGCCACAGCAGAGGCTCGAAGGCGGGCGGGTCGCACACCAGGGCCTTCCTCCGCCGCTGCACCGAGCACACTGCATCCGCCGTCAGAAGAACGTGGCCTCCTCAGGGAGAGTCTGCGGCCACCACTCTTTCTCCCTGGCCGGAAACCGCCCTAGGGCAGCCGTCCATGGGTAAAACGACAGCCGTCGCCGATGCCGGGGGACACAGCCAGGAGCGCCTGGCCGTGCCCAGCCCCGCGGCCGACTCCACGAGCCAAATAAACAGGGATTGCTCTGAAGCACTAAGTTTCGGGGGCGGTCTGTCACGGAGCAGTAGGTGACCCGCATAGAAATTGGTACAGAAAGTGCTGGCAAGACAAAAATCTAAGCAGTGTGGCATTTCCATGAGGACCGGGCAGGAAACGCGACGGGAAGCTGGCGGCAAAGGCGGGCGCGGGGAAACGGGCCTGTTCGGCAGTCGCCAGGGCCACCCGGGGGGACCCGGGAGGGCGGAGGACGTCCGGGCACCCGTGCGTCCTGGAAGACAGTTTCCAGACGACCGGCAGGCGCGGCCGGCCTCCGCCGTCCGCTCCGGCGAGACGCGAGAGGCTCGTGCGGGCGCCGTCCGGGGACGCGGGCGCACGCGCGGGAGACGGAAGGTGGGAGCGGGCGCGGCGTGGGGGCGGGCGCGCCGAGGGGTGCCCTCGCAGGCCGCAGAGACTGACTCGCCGGGCGGGGCACAGGGCTGGACGCTGGCGGAGAGCGAGGGCAGCAGCTCAAACCTCGCGCCATTTCCTCTCGGCCGCGCCGGGACTTCGCGCTCGGGCTTGGTGCGGTGGGACGTCCCTGCTGGGTGCCGGTCAGGACGACCAGCTGGGGGGCCTCCCGCTCAGGGCCACCGCAGTCCAGGCACCATCGGACTCTGCAGCAGGCGCCTTGGACTCCGTAGCCCCTGGGATGGGGGCGGAGGGCTCAGCCCCGCTCCGCCGCTGCGCTGGTCTGGACGCTGTTCCCCGAGGTGGAGAGGGGTCACAAGTCCTGGCACGTGGCTCTTCTTGTGAGCGCTGGTGGGGTCAGGCGTGGCCTCCAGCAGCAGCGTGGGGAGCCGGGAGAGGCGTGCGGTGGGCACGGGCTGCACACAAGCCCCGCCCCTTCCTTGCCCAGCCCCCTCTCCCTAGCACCTGGGCAAAGCCCAGCTCCAGGCCTGGAACCCGGGCCACACTGTGGTGGCACCGCTGTCACTCACGCCCGGGGCCCCAGGCCTGGGAACGAGCCTGGCTCAGAACGGGCCTGTGCCGGGAACAGCTGGCAGGACCTCTCCCCGCTCCGAGGGCGGTCCTGCCGTGGAAGGGGGTCGGAACAACGCGATTAAAGAGTCAAGTGCGAGGAGCCGTGGGAGCCACGTTAATTGCGGCCTTGAAGCCATTAGGCGGTGCTGCGGCTCAGCCGCCTCAGAATTCCTCCGGTTCCTCTACAATTAATTATTTTTGAAAATGACAGCCAAGATCATAGCTTGTTAATGGGCTTAAAATAATAAATTAAAAATAAAAAGCCTGCGGGCTCTGTGTGGCATCAGCGTCCCAGGTGCCACAGGGACTTTGCTTCTCAAGGACCAGCCCCTCCCGCTGACCTGCGTCACTGCCCCCGGGTGGGTGTGTGAAACCCTGGGAGTCTGTCCCCGTGACCCAGCCCTCAGGGACAGTGTCTCCACCCAGACCAGAGGCGGGGCTTTCCGAAGCGGCTGCCCTGGGCCACTCCGGCCGGGTCAGTCTGCTGTCCTCACACAGAGGCAGCACCTGCCTGCGTGGACCGGACGCCAGGGCGGGTGTCCTGCCATTCGGGCGTGGGCGTGGGCCCGAGAGCCCGAGAGCCGGGCGAGGCGGGGCTGAGCGGGGGTGTCTGGGCGGCTGCCCCAAATCCGGCAGGAGGCGTGGGAGCAGAGGTCCCCGTGGTGGTGGCGTGTGGACGGAGGACGCTGGCTGTCAGCGCCGCGTGATGCTTTTGTCTGTCTCGGTGCAAACAATGCAGCGGTTGGCGGGGTGTCATTATAAGAAGCAGCGAATGCCACGTTTCTGATTTTGCAGGTGCAAAGTGGCTCCGTGTATAAATTCATTTTCACTGATTACTACAAATTGGGGCGTGTGGACTTAAGCACCATGTGTTAGCTGGGGTGGATCATGTCTACATGTTCTGGTCCCCATAACCAGGTTCGGAGCCGGGTATATGACTCGGGGGCACCAACCGGCCTGGCCTGAGCCGTGTGCCCCCCGCCAGCTGCTCCTCTCTTAAACACCTGCCGGGCACACTCATCAGACGAGCCCCGGGCAGGACAATACAAGGTAAGGCCCCCGTGGCCGAGGAGTTTGTAACTTGAAATAAAACCCAGGATAGGACAACGGTGGTGGGGGGCGCACGGAGGACGGCCCTGGGGTTCCGGCGGCCTCCCCGGCCAGTGAGAAGGGCTGAGCCGGCGCTGGTTCCGGCTCGGACACGAGGGGACACGAGGCTTCCCACATCACCGGTGCCGACGACAGTGTCCACGGTGACACGTCCCGCACTCGCCGGCGCCCCGGGGCGGCAGCCGGAGATGCCTCGTCGACCGCTCAGGAGGCGGGGTCGTCTCCTCGTGCACACAGGGCCATGTCCGGGACACGGGGACCCGGAGCCAGTCCGCTTCGGCAGCGCCCGCTCCCTGCCGCTGGCCGGGAAGCGCAGCCGGCGCTCGGGGACGGCGAGCTGGCACTCAGGGCCTTGGCCCTGCCCCGGGAGCGCCCAGGCGGCCGGCTGGGAGCTGACCGGGCTCTGTCCAGCCTGTTTCAGGGGGACGATGAGAGCTGGCGAGCGACCCGACCACGGCCAGCAGCTGTCGCCGGGAACGTCCCGTCCACTGGGCGGGGTGACCGTGACCCAGGGAGGAGCTCCTGGGATTGAAATAAAGGGACATACACAGCGCCCGGGGCCCACGCAGGCCAGCAGGCCCTCTGCCCCTGAGGGGCCCCACGCTGTCACACCCCACTGTCACACGGCAAGTCTGTGTCACCATCTGCTTCTGCGGGCGCTCAGAAGGGGACAGTCCGGGACCACGGCACCTGGGTGGCTCCGGCAGGGCTGGGGCTGACCCGGTCCAGGAGGCGAGTCCCCCACCCCGGGGAGCCCCCTGAGGGAGGAGGCCCCGTCCTCTGCTCACAGCGGGCACTCGGAACCAGCCGCACCCCGGGGACAGGGAGGTGCTCAGGGAAGCGGGCGGCCCGTTGATTTATCACATGCGGGGCAGGACGAGAGACCACAGTCAGTGAGCTTCGGGGTGTCTCTGTGCGCTGGCCAGCACGTCCCCTACCCCGAGCAGGTCGTCACCACCTCCGGAGATGCACCATCCCGATGAAGAGAACACGGGGGAACAGCAGCTCGGCAGCCCTTGACTGCGGCGACCCTGAGCCCTGCGCGGGGCCGCAGCAGCGGCTGCCCGAAGCCCAGGGTCCGCGAGTCCCCGACACGCAGGGTCGCTTCCGCGGCGGGCGGCGGGCGCTCGGCCCTGGCCCGGGCAGCGGGCCGTTCTTCTGGCTCCTGTTTAGCTTTATTTCTTCCGTGAAGAGCCGTGGACGCAGCTCCCCGGGCACCTGTGTTTGTGACCAAACCGGGGGCGGTGACCGAAGCCTGGCCATCACTCCCGACCACTCCAACGGAGGTGACGAGGCCAGCGAGGCCCTTGGGAAGGGCACTGTGTCCCAGCCTCGCCCGCCCTCGCATGGGGACATCCCCAGACTGTCTTCACGGGGCACGCCTCTGTCCCCCCGCTGTACGGAGCGGGATGGGCTGCGTGGGGTCCAGGGGCCTTTTCAGGGTGACGTTTGGGTTCCTGGAGATTCAGATCATAGCAGGCGCAGCGAATGGGGCACGGACACTCTCCGAAGTCCCTTGCAGGTGGCCTTGTTCTCCATTGAGCTTCCGATGATGTCCCCATCCATGCTGACAGCTGTCGAAGGCTGGGCTCCGTGGCAGGTGACATGGCAGTGAAACCTTCTTCCTGGGCAGGTCGTCCCCCATCCCCCGTCCCGCGTCCCCAACACGCGGTGGAGGAGGGAGCCCTTCCCGGATGGAGGGGAGGGGAGACCGCGCCCCGGACGCCCGGGCCGTTCCCACAGAACCTGGTCCGGCATCCGCGGGGCTCTCTGACGAGGCGGTGACAGCCCCGGGGAAGACTGCGGGCTAGCACTGTGGCTCGGAGACTTTCCCGACTCGTCATGTCGCTTGGCTGGGAAGTTACCGACGGAGAAGGGCAGCAGTCACTTCCCAGCTGTTCCACGGCAGGACAAAGTGTCACACCGAGCCGCTCGGCAGCTCCGGGGGTGAGAGAACAGCTGGCAGATGGCTCCCTGGGCAGACGGCGCCCGGGGGGCGGCCGCGGAGAGTCAGTCGATCGCTCTGCTGGCGGCCGGGGCTGCCCCTCGCCGTCTGCCTTCTGCACGCGAACGCTCGCGAAACGGGGGGCAAGCTTTAAAAACAGCAACCGTCACCCTCAACACGAGCGCCGCTTCCTGTGTCGTCAGACAGGGCGGGCGCCGGGGCGCCCTGCGTCGTTGTCCCCAAGGCGGGCACCCCCCTCCCGGCGCAGGGTCCCCCAGAGCCGGGGAGCAGGCCTGTGCTCCCATCGCGTCCCCTCCAGGCCTCACCCCCTGGATACACCCCACGTCCTCCTGCAAAGCCAGGAAAGGAGCAGGATGTGGAGACGCTTTGGCCCCGGAAGCATTGCTTCTCGAACCCGAGAGGCTGAGGCGTGAAGGAGCAGACGGGAGTGAGCGGGGCCACTCGGTGGCCCGGCTGCGGGGGACGGGGGGACCGCAGCCAGCCGCCCGCCTCCCGCCCGCGTCTCCCCATGAACGGCCCCCCAACCCCTCCCCCGCCTGCCCCGCACCAGCCCATCTGCTTTAAGGGGTGTCAGTCCTAGCGGGCTGCCTGAACCCCCTTCGAGAATGTTCATCAGGAAAGTCGGCTCTCCACTCACACTGCGTCTCACTCGTGGGGCCACCGATGGGGACAGACGCCAGCCCTGGTGGCCCGCCGTGCCCCTCACGCCTCGGTTTCCAGAGGTGCTGAGGCGGAGTTGTGCAGAGGCCGTCACCACGGCCCGGCCAGCCTCACTCTGAGGCCTTCTGCCGAGGTCAAGGGGAGAGGGGTGGGACAGCACCCCTGGGTGGCCCTGTCTCCCACAGGCCCCGCCCCACCACCGATGCCTGGGATTGGCCGTAGACCTCAGGCCACCCAGCGGGCTGGGGACAGTGGTCCAGATCCAGCCTCCGGCAGGAATTTCAACTCCACCCCTACTGTAGGGTGACACATTGGAATCCAACAGGCTCCCGGGCAAAAGCCAGGACCCCGCCCCGGCCCCGCCCTGGCCCCGCCCCAGCCCCACCCCGGCCCCGCCCCCAGGCCAGCCGTCCTGACGGCCTACCAGGTGCTCACAAGCCCCACGGCTTGGGTCCGTGCTTGTCATTCCCTAACTGAACGCTCATCACAGCAGATCTGACCACAGAGCCTTGTAAACCACAAACATGGGAAGATGGCTGATTATCACGTCACTTTATAATCCAACGGGACACACGGAACATGAAGCCATCCTGCGCCACGTGGCGTCTGGTTCTTCCTACGATCCATTTTCTTGAAAAACAGTAAGTCATCCTTTGTAAATGTCAATGGATTGACTGATGGATTTTCACCCAAATCTTGACATAGCTGCAAATTATGTTCCACGTAGGAGATTATCTGTGTTTTATTTATCTCCCCATCACTCCCTAAATGCATGTTCGCTCACACGTGGAAAGAAATAAGGTTTTGTTCTTGAGAATACGATGTTCTACTGACTGATTTATCAACCCAATGTAGACAGATGGACGCCGGAGGTCCAGTGGTGGAGAGGCCGCGCCAGGCCGGTCAGACACAAGGTCAGCAAACCGGAAACACTGCCCATGCTGCGAGAAGCTAGTCCGTTCCTCTTTCTACCGTGCGCGTGAGTGTGAGTGTGTGTGCGCACACTATGTGCATGCACGCACGATCACACTCCAGCGATGTCTCTTGGTACCGAGGCTGGAGTTAGAATGGGAGCCCTGACCACCGCACAGAACCCATGTCAGAATCCCGCAGAATGTCTGCTCGGGTCTCATCATACCACGCGGAAACCCCAAACTAAAATAACTGTACCAGCCCGCAAGACTCAGGTGCTTACTAAGTGCCATCCCAAAGTAGTGCCACTTTTGTGACGTGTAAGGAACGGGCTTCCTCGGGGGTTCACGAGGTGGCCTCGCCAGGCTGCACACTGGTGCCGCGGAGAGACACGCTGCAGCCGCGGACAAGTGTGGACGATAGTCGTGGTCCTTTGAGGGGCCGGGCCCTCCGCCTCCCTCCGGAGGCCCAGCACGCGCCTCGGCCCCGCTCCGGACACCAGGGCGCCCGCCAGCCCTGCCCCCGCCCTGCTGGCTTCTCGGAAGACCACGGCCAGCATGTCAGGAGCTCACGGTCCCCTGTGGCCAGCTGAGCCCCGTGTCCCCAGTGTGGGCTTTGGTGGGCTTCCAGAGCAGGCAGGACCCCACCCCGTGGGCTCAGAACTGTTGGCCAGCCCAGTGGGCCTCCCTCGGTGGCAGGCTGGGCCCGCCCAAGTCCCAGCACCGCACTCTGCGCTTGACTCGGCCATGTCCCCATTTTCCTCAACGTACTGCGTAAGAAACTCACAAACGTCCCGTCCGTGCCCGGTCGGTTGCATCCAACCCCCCCCCCCCGCCCCGCCCCCCGCAGCAAAAAAAAAAGAAAAAAAAAAAGTTAACGGAAGTCTCACGCTTCATACAGAACGGTAACTTGGCTCTGTGGATGTGACATGAGCTTGTGCAGCAGGAGCCCATTCGGGCAGCGGGCGGTGCGCAAACCCGCCCCACCCGCCTGGCGCGGCTGCGCCGCCCGCTGCGCACGGGGCCCGCCGCGCACGCGGCCAGGCTGCCGCCGCCTGCCGCAGGCGGTGCCCCCCTCGCGCCCCACACGGACCAGCCCCAGGCGTCGGAACACCGCGCCCTTGCTCACCAGGGAAGGCGGCCGTCCTCAGGGGTATTCTGATGGGTGCCAACGTCAGGAAGCGGCAGGGCTGCACGCTGGAGGGCGACAGGCCCCCGAGTCCCTCGGGGTCCACGGAGACCACGGCCGCGGCCGCCACGGCGATGGCGGGGCTGCCGACGACCGGCTTAAGGCCGCCGAGGCAACCACCTGCAGAACGGAAGAGGGACGGGAGGTCAGCACGGGGATGCCCGGCGGCCGCGGAGGCAGATGCCGTTTCGTTATGCGACACACGAGCACCCAGAGGCGAGAGCAGCGCCCCCTTCCCGGGACGCCCTGCTGCATGCCGTTCCCCCCAACCCACGCGATGAGCTCGCAAACGGCGACGGCGCGCTCGGCGCGCTCCCGTCGCTGGGCGACACGCCGCGGGGCGCCGCCGACGGTCTGCGGACGCGGCTTTGCAGCGGCGCCTGCGCCACACGCACGTGCAGAGACCGTGGTGGAGCTGGTGGGGCCCGCGGTCGCCGGGCGTGGCCGCCCACGAGGACCCTGGAGACGCGCGTGCGCGCCTGGCAGAGACCTGCGCCCGTCTCCGCGCGCGCGGCTTCCCGGTCCGGGCTCGGGCTCCAAACTCGGAATCCAGGGTGTTTTAGTTTCTTCGTTTTTCGGAATTGTTGGAAGAATTAGAACGTTTACTTTCTCTGCTTTTGCTATAAAGCTTTTAAGATAGATAGATAGATAGATAGATAGATAGATAGATAGATAGATAGATAGATAAATAGAGTCCTCAATCTCTGAAATAATTTCCGGCTCTAAACAATATGGCCTCGGTACCAGCTCACATGGATGGTGGGGATCCGGTTCGCCTAGCGCTGGAAAACGATTTAGAAACACATTTTGAAACCTCGATAGGGGTCACACTTTCCTGTTTGGCGCCCCCCTTCCTGGGGCTCACCCACCGGCCTGGCGCGTGCAGGCAAAGGTCGTCAGTGGAAACTAACGTCAGCCAAGGCGATGGGGGTGGGGGGGGGCGGGTCGTGTCCACCCGACGGGACATCGACCGGCCAGCAGAACCACATCCGAGAAGGACACTCGGTCTCAGGACAGCGCACGACGTGGTCGGCAGAAAGCCGCCTGCAGAGTCACTGCCGTCTCGCAGGACAAAGTGTCACTGGGTGGCTTGGTTCCACATGTGTCCAGCTCGCAGAGCCGGAGGGGTGAGCCACACAGGCGGCCTGCCTTTGGGGTCGCGCCCCCCAGGTGGGGGCACACCCGGGGGGACACCCTGTCTGCTGGCTCTATGCTCTAGGCTGACGGCCCCACGGAGGAAAGCAGCGCCAGGAGAGGGGACTGAGAACAGGCAGGTGGGTTCCGGCTTTCCCCAGGGTTGTCGGGAAGGTGTATGCTGAGGTGTCACAAAACAAACACTTCCCTTACCAACGACGCCAGGTGTTCATCGCAGCCAGCGTTCCAGGTGGCGCCTGCCGCGCCAATTCGCCACAGTCACTTCCGCGGCCATCGCCCGCGCTGCTGCCTTGCGTGCACCTGCGCGCACGGAAGTCCGCTCCGCCTTCACCGTCCCCGGCGGGCGTCCCGGGGCAAAGCCGGGCGAGCGTGTTGGCCACGCTGTTGGTTTAATGCGGCGGTTTGGTAAAAGGCCACACACCGTGAGGTCATACCCGAATGCTTCCTATTAACTTGGCTTCTCCCCCTTGGCGTCTCCCTTTGGGGTCACGTCACCGCGGGCGTCTCCGCGGGGGTTGAGCCCTCGTCTGCAGCCAGGGCCGTTGGCGGGCGCGCGCGCTCAGGAGAAGGGCCGCCCCCTGTCCCCACCCTGAGGGCGGCAGTGCCAACCTTGACCGCCTCAGCAGTGAGCCGCCCAGTGAACCTGTCCGGTGAAGCTAATCTGCGGTTCCAGAGGAAGTGGACAGTCCAGCAACGAACGAGAGAGTCGCTAACGGCGTTTTAGAGAAGCAGAGGCCACGTTTGTAGGTGGGAGGGCGGGGGCGTTTTCATCCCCAGGTGATTCTGCCGGCAACACCGTGTGTTGAGTGGGAAGGAGCGCCAGGCAGCGAGCCCCGTCTGCGCGGCAGCGCGAGGGCCCTCGCCGGGCCGGGCAGCCCTTTGGTCCCAGGCACGCACGCAGCATCCCGGTTAGTCCGCAGAGCGACCGCGTGACCAGTGGAGACGGAAAGCTGATGCCCAGTTAACGCCCCACTCTGATAAGAGCGTTTCCATAATCGGCGGGCGAGCTGGAAAGAGGAGGCGCAGGCTGAATGAGGGGCGCTGAGCGCTGGTCGTGGAAACAGCTACCTGGGGCGGGGCAGGTCCTCGCATCCGGGGACCTGGGGCGGGGGGGCAGGCACTCACGGGCAGCACGTGGTGCGGAGCAGAGTGTGCGCGGGCAGGCGGGCCGGCTTCTCCCGCTGCGGGGCGGTGATGACGCAGGGTCCGTGTGGCGGGGCCGCCGCTGGCGCCGTGTCCCGTTCCCCCGCCCCCCAACCCCCCGTGGCCTGGCACCCGTCGGGCATCTCCGCTCGCCAGGCTGCACGCGGCCGGGGACTGGAAGACAGTGCAACTGGAGACGCGGATGAGAACAGATAAGCGCCGCGGCCCCGCCGCCGCCGCAGCCGCCGGGGGGGCGGGGGAGGGGGTGGGGGACGGGGCTCGAAGCCAGCCCCGCTCGGGCCGCCAGCTGCTCCCAGGAGGAGCCTCTCGAGCTGACTCTTGGAAGAGGAGCAGGCATTCGATAAATTGCGTCGACTGATAAATAATTACCATAACTCGCTTCCCCCAGAGGACGGCACGGAATCCCTGAGCTGAGTAAATAACAGTGAGATAACAGGTCCAGCCAAAAAAAAAAAAAAAAAAAAAAACCGCTAAGCCAGCTAAGAGATAAGCCAGAGATGCTATCCCATCCGGGTTACTTATAAAAATCAATGTTTTAAGCAAAACAGTAATTAACCATGTGCGTCCCTTAAAGAGGCGGAGCCGAGGCCAGCAGCGGCGCGACCCGCGTGCTCCCTCTCGGCCTTCCGCTGCCGTTTTTGTCACGACTGCCACCATCCACCTCCCCTCGGGCTGAGCACGCTAGCTCGGCACTGTGCAATTGCGGGCGCCCGTTCCGGGTGCCCGCGCGGGGTCCAGCGGCGCTGCCTGCCCTCATGCCCCCCAGGGTCTTCTCATCCCCCCCGGGCGAGAGCAGCTGCTCCCGGCCCAGAGGACCAGTCTCTGCCGGTGCTCCTCACAGGGAACTGGGGAGCAGGCGGTCTGGGGGGGCGGCCCGCAGGCCTGGTCCAGGCCCCGGGGTCTGGGAGGGCCGCAGTCCTGGTCTAGGCCCCTGGCCGCTCTGCTGGAGGACACCCTGGCGCTGGACAGTCACCTTCACCGAGTCGGGACCAGAACCGCCAGCGGGCTGCAGGGCCGATGAAACGCTAACCCTGAACGTCCGCATCTGGGCGGAGGGCGGCGGGGGCGTCCGCAGCCGGGTCTGTCTCCCCGGGCACCGCGCGGGGCCAGACGCCGGGTCTCGGGCGCGCAGACGCAGAGCGTGCGGGGCGAGCACCGGGCCGCGCAGGGTCTGCTGCCGCGGAGGGCCCCTCGCCGGGCGCCCGCCAGCTGCCGCGCTCGCTGCGCTGAGCCCCACGTTCGAAAGCATAAACAAGCATTTGTTTATTGTGTCTATTTAGCAAATGATTTCGGCTCTGGTAGAAATCCTTCAGGCGACATATCTACCAACTGGTAATTATTTCTGCAAAAATTAATTCCGGTGTGATCAGGCCGGTGACTCAAGCGCGCGTGGTGCGAGTGCAGCGGGCCTCGCGGGGACGAGTCAGGGGTCTCCAGCCGGCACACGTGGTCTGACGTGCAGAGGGGCCGGCGGCGGGGCGGCGTCAGGAGCACAGGCCCCCGCTTCCCTCCAGTCCTCTGAGCGGCCGTGTCCGCAGCCCGGCCACACAGCTCCCAGGAGCAAGGACGCCGGCCAGCGCTCGCCCGTTCCCCTCGGGGAGACCGGTGAGCCTTTCGCCGTGTAAGTGACGCGCCAGCACAAGTCACCGCGCGCACGTTTGGGCCGTTCCCCGAGGAGGTGGCCCCTGCTCTTCCACGCCTCGTGGACTTTGTCACTCCGGCTGTTTTCTGAAGGAGGCGCCGCGGCCCGGCTCGGTCTCCCGTGTGCCCAGAGGTAAAGCCACGACCAGGCCGACCGGCGCCGCGGCGTCCGGAGCCCCGCACTGTGGCCAGGGCCACTTCCTGGCCAGTTTCTCTCCCGACAGGAAGCACTCGAGGAGCCACCGCGGTGTCCTCTCTGCCACCGCAGCGCCTGGGGCGGCAAGGGACCCGGACACAGACGGAGTGGCCGTTCGTGGGCACTTCGCATAGGGGGTGGGGTGGGGACCAGGCGCCCATCCCAGCTGGCCTCAACCGTACGTCCAGGCAGGGAGTGCAGCAGCCTGCCCAGCCCACGTCCCCCGGCTGTGATGCGGGCCCCCGGCTGTGACATGTGTCCCCCTGGCTGTGACACAGGCCCACCGGCTCTGGAACACGTGCTACGGGCCCCAGCGAAAATGCTCCGTATTTGAGAATGAACATTTGCAGAAATGAACATTTTCAGAAAAGTTTTCCCCACTTGTGAATCTGCCGCTGAAACGTGCCACACGGAATTCTTCTCTGGGCCGAGGCGGCGTCGGTCCCTGTGGAACCGACACTCTGCGTGAGGCCAGGGTCAGAGCTGCCAGAGCCGAGGCGTTGCGGGGCGGAGCGAGACCGCGTCCTCGCGGGGGGGCCCTCGCTGCAGACCTGGCCCCGGGCAGGGACCACGCTCCTGCACCCCAGGGTGGGGGAGGTGGCCGCCAAGGACAGAGGGCGCTCTGAGGCCGTGGAAGACACACCGGAGATGGCGGCTGGTTTGGAATCGCGGCCACCGAACCACGAAGACTCCTGTGGCCACGAAGCCCTGACAGCCACGCAGATGCACAGCCGGCTGGGGGTGCAGAGGCCCGCCCCAGGCCCCCGCCGCGTGGAGGGTCACTCTCTGCTAATGTCCATCGGAGGCACGTCCCTTTTCTCAGTCACATGGTGAACATCCGTGCAGCAGCAGCTGCCTGGCCCCCTCCCGCTCCGCAGGGTCTCCCGGTACCCCACCTTCACCTAAGCCCACCTTCACCTGAGCCCACCGCTCGGAGCCCAGGGCCTTGGGCAAGGGACCTGCGTCTGCGGCGTCCGCGCTGTGACGTCGAGGACAGGAGTCCTGCTTCCGGGTCACCTCCGAGCAGCGTACGCAAGGCAGCCCTGTCCACCCGATCCATCTCCAGCTGAGCCGCACGTGCTTTTCAAAACCCAAGACCGACCGGGGCCCTCGTGTGGACATCACGGCCGGACCATGGCTGGCCTGGTGGCCCTCCATTATAAAAACCCGTCACGCCGGAAAGACTCAGTCTCCCTATCTGAAAATGTCCCCTGGAAAGTACCGTGATCTGTTCATACAAGTGACGCACTAAAATGTCAACAAAGTGAACTAGACCGTCAGTCAGGCCGGCGGCCGCACAAGTCCAGGCCTGCTCTGTTTACCGCTCTTCACCCAACACAAACAGCAGCCGTGGCGCGCGGTAGGTGACCAATCTGTACTTGTGGTATTGATTATTGATTTAATGTTTGCAAAGTCTTTGTTAGAGACGAGAAACCTATCCGGGCCCGGGAGACCCAGTGGCACACAAGATCGATAGGCTGTCCCCTCTCAGAGCGCACCTTCTCACCTGCCTGACGTTGATACTAAATATTTAAGGCAAGAAATGACGGTAGGGCAAGCTGAGGAGTCAATGTTTACCAAAAGCAGCCAGAAGTTATTTCTTATAGGCCGCGAATCTCACTTTTGGTTGGAATAAAGTTCTAGCGGCATCTGTACTAAGACACCTACAGGCTCACTGCCTGGCTCTCCGCTGGCCACCGGACCACGGGCATCTAACCTGGGAAGGGATGGGCGGCCCGTGGGATGCATTCCTTATTCGACTCTAAGGAAAGTGCTGTGGGCCGCCGAGCTGGCCGGTCCTTCCGGTCAGACGAGCGGGGCCGGCCTACGTTCCCAGCAGCTGGCGAACCGTCCAGAGGCCCCCCGCCGCCGCTGAGAGCCGTGCTGGCCAGACCTCCGGTGCTCTTGCCAGAAGTGGCGGCGGGCTCCGCCTCCTCCCGCTTTCCAGAAAATCCTCTGCCTTAGGTCTGCAGCGGCAGACGCGGGGGCTGCCAGCTGCGAGGAGGGGGCAGCGGGGTCTGTGGGATCTTAGACTGGGCAGGAGCTGGGTCTTTGTGGGAGGGGTCTGGTCCGGGGATAGTGGCGCCCTGCAGAACTTCTTTAGGGAAAAGCTTCACCAGGTCAGGGCTGCCGAGGTCACACATACAACGACAAGTGACTACTGCAGAACTCAAGGACACCAGGTAAAAGAAGCAAGCCACCGTGAGTGAGTGGCAAACGCCACCTGAGCTCGCGCCTCTTAAATATGTCACAGAGAACGAAACAGACCCCTATCCTTAGGCGGTCACAGGCGCGACAGGCCACCTTTGAATGCCCACAGAACGGGCGCTAGGGAAATTCTTTGAGCTGCTCTGCTAGGCTCCTCACTGAGCAGTCCCTCGAACATACACGCACAGGTGGATATCTCCACAAGCACACGTCCCGCCGCCCGGCCCCACGCGGGGGAGAGGACCCACATGTGGCCATCGAGCCTTGGCACGCGGCGGGCCTGGCACACACTGGATTTCAAGGACGCGCCGACGCCCGAGGTAGCGAGCTCATTAATATCGTTTTACCTGGGTGACAAGTTGAAATGACGATGGTCTGCATGTTCGGGCTAAATAAAACAAATGATTAAAATTAATGTCGCCTGTCTCGTTATGCTTCTGACAATATGAAGATCAGAAAATTGTGAATTCCGCAACATGTGTTCACACTATGCCTCCTCTGGAGAACGCTGCTCCAGAACAGGCATCTGGAAACTTCCAATAAGAAGACAGTAAGTAAGGGAATAACACCCCTAATTCGTTTTTTAATGCCCACGGTTGTAATGAATTCTGGCATCTCCTTAGTTATTTTCTCAACAGTATCTTGGCACTAATACAGCCATTGAGTATATCTGTGACTTAGAATTGTCATATTTCGACAAATTGATTCATTACTTTGTGGAAAGTCACCCATAAATTCAAGGGAAAAATGATGATCAGGACATAAATTCCTAGTTCTTTAAAATGATATGAGTGATGTTGGTAAACACAAATCTCATTTAATTTTTTCATTATCTAGGCAGTCTCTCAATTTTAGTTGATGTCTGAATAATTTACCACTGGGTCTGGGGACACAACCAATTTTCATAGAAATGACGCCTTAAAGTACAGTCCATGTGAAGGCGTCCCGGAAGCTTCTGCTCGGGATGGCGCAGTACGGGCCTGCCGTGCCCGCCGCCTCTCACGGCCAGAGCAAAATCACAGCTAAACGGCAGACAGCCGCAGCTGGGAGTCACCTGAAGTCTAGCTGGACAGAAGTCCTACGACTGCGATTAAAAATTTTTAATTATTTTTTTTTAAAGCAAATAAATAACTAAAGTGGGCAAAGAAATGGCTGACTGAGCATGTGACTTCCAAGAAGGCAGCTCCCCCCATCCCCGCCCCCCGGAGCACCTCCCCGCGTCCCCCAGCTCTCCACGTGAGCTCGGGCTCCCAAAAGGTTTCTGTGTGTCCCGTGACTCTGGAGATCGCTGGGCCCAGCCGCCCCGCTCAGCAGTGAGGTGGAGGACAGCTGTGAGGTCATGGTGTCCTTTCCTAGCGGGTCAGGCCGATTCTTGACTAGGAAGGACCAGGGGTCACTGGCTCGACCGACTTGTCCTGCCACCCAGCACCGGCCCAGGCCTGGGTGGGGACGGACCAGCCCAGGCGGATGGCTGCTCCCTGGGGACACCCGTTGTCAGGGACACAGCTGCTGTCTCCTGTGCCGGTCCCGGGGCCCACGGCTCACGCCCCCAGGAGGAAGTGGGAGGCTGTTCCCCAAGACTCACGCAGACGCCGAGGCCGCGACCTCGCTGCCCCGCCCCAGACGTGACGCGTGGCTAAAGCCCAAACCCAGCAAGCACCCCTCGGGAGGCAGAGGGGCGGGACCCCACTGCGGCCCTCCCGTGGAGGTCACGGCGCGGGGGCGGCCTAGCCCCGGCTCACATTCTCATGGTCAACGGCATGAAGAAGAAGCGTTTTCACGTATTTTATGGTTTTTCTCTGACTGTACAAGTCATGCACGCTCATTAAAAACAGAAAATAAGCGATGTCGTAGAGTCGGAAATACCAGGCCCCTGACCCGGCGCCCGAGAATGGCCTCCGCCCCGCGCGCTCTGGTGTGGTCACCCGCGGGCGCAGTTTGCACCCTGCCTTTACGACCTTCCCCAGGCAGAGTCGGAGCCTTTTCTTTTACCCAAATAACCTTCCGCGTGTGATTTTTTACGAAAAGCTGAAGACGACCTTTTTTTTCACAGCAAGGAATGACAGTCCACTGAACTACCTAGTCGCGGGCACCTGAGGGTTTATTTTTCCTCTTGGGATTATGTGTCGCGACGTGCCGACTCACCGCACGCGGCTCGCTCGTCCGGCCTCGGCATGACGTCGACATTTTCAAAGGGTCGGGACGTCACGCCTTGTCGCCCATGGCACGCCACCGCCAATGGCAGGCATGTGGGGTGAGCGCACCCCCCTGCGCCGGCCCACGCCCCGGGCGCGGCCAAAGGCTGGAGCCCGCGCCCATCGCATGGGGGAGGTCGAGTCTGGGGGGTCGAAACCTGCACCCCCTGAATTCCTGTGAGTGAACTTCCTACTGCATAACGACACTTAAGATTATTCTGTGAGTTGTCTGTTTACGTCTATATTTTATTATGGTATTAGAACATTGTCCTGCATAACAATCCTTTTAAAACTTATCACATTAATCTATATGTAGATTAGCACATCCCTACCACATTTTTAAAAACTGATGTAACTTTAGAATAAGAAGTTAAATCCCTCTCATAGATTTTTAAAGTATATATTTGTCTATTTCAAATGTATATGCCATGATCAATACTTTACATTTCTAGAAAAGTAATATAATTAGCTTCGTACTAGATCCATAAACGAATTTCTATACTCCTGATGCTTCATTTTCTCATCCGAGCCCATGGAGTCCCTTCGGTTGAAAAATAACACTTCCAGCAAATTCTCCCGGTTTTCTCGGTTTAGACTTCACACACAAGCGAAGGTTCTGGTCCGTCCAGCTGCGAGGGTGCCGTTCCCGGGTGCTCCGTGCATTTTCCGTGCCGTGTGGACAGAGCATCTAATACCCGCTGGCGGGTAGGGCACGCGCCGTCTCGTGTGTGCCCGTATTTTACCGCCCATTTCGCTGGCCCGTCCTTTAAATTCGAAGAATTATTGAGCTGCATGTCACGAGTGTTCAAAATAGAAACGTTATAAACTTGGAGTGCCGTTTCATATTCCCGTTTCATTTCTCATTGCCCTGGCCAGAACTCCCGGAAAACGGTCCCGGTCAACGCAAAGCAGCGAGCGGCGCCCCGGGAGCGCGGCGAGGTCCGCGACCCGGCGTGGGGTGCCGGACGCGCAGAATTACGCTTGGGTCTCGACTTTTCCGATTTCTGTAACTGGCTGCTGCATTTTCCCCAGCGATACACCTCCCGACGGCCGGGTGAGAGAACGCTTGTTTTCCTCATTAAACCCGCACGTGCGACGCTGTCCTTAGGGCGACGCGGCCTCCGCCACCGTGAAACGCGCCCTGCCGCCCACTGGCAGGTGCGCCGGGGCCGCGCCGCGCACTTTTCCGTAATACCTCAAGGGTTTTGACAGCTCCCTTTACGACTGAGATCTGTCCGCACGGGTCTTTCTGTTTTTTCCTGTTTCTGGAAAGCACTGGTCACAGGGGTAAGCCACCTCATCGGCCACGTCAGCGTTTCGGCGTTGGCTGTGTCCTGAGCGAGCGATTCGCAGAAGCTCCTCCTCGGCGTCTGGGAGACCTGACGAGTGACCGGCTGTGGAGGGGACTCGCTAGGGCCAGGGGACGGACGAGGCCTCTGACTTGTGCCCAGCCGGAAGAGGCGGCAGACCGTGGCACGTGAGTAAGGGCCCCATCTGGGCGCCCCCGGAAAACGGGCCAGCGGATCACAAAACGTCGCTGCGGCTGAGCGGGGGTGTCTCTGGCTGCTTTTTCCCTGACCGTGCCTGGGGGAGCATTTTTGACCCGTTTTCTTCTGTTTTGGGACCTGCGCAAGTCCGCCTTCCTCTTTGCCGTGTGCCTGCCCAGGTCGTCCTCGGAGTCTCTGACCGACCAACGTGACTGTTGGCCACGGCGCGGGAGGCAGGGGGGCTCGCGATGACCGAGCTAAAATTTTTTTAAGTGCTCTTCGTGGTGTTATTTTTTCGTCTTGTTTCCTTTAATTTGCGTTATGAAAATGCTCAACAATTATATAATCGGGGCTAGCAGAGGAGCCCACGAGTGCATAGCCCCCTCCGCAACCACCAGCTGGAGACCTCGGCTCGCGCCCCCCGCCCCCCAGGTCCCCCCCAAGTCCACGCCCAACGCGAGCTTACTTCAGCCTCACCCGTTCCCATGGCTGCTCTAAAATACAAGGCTTGTCTTTAAAAGCAAAAGCACGCGGCTCTGCGCACGCCAACAAACTGACAGAATTAACAGCCATTCCCTACTCCTCATCAGCACAGTCAGAAATTCCCATTTCTCCCAGCGCCTCTCGATTTTTTGTTTGTTTGTTTGTTTGTTTGTGTCCTTCGAACCAAGGTCAAATAAAATCCACATGCCATAGGGGTATGTCTCTGAAGTGTCTCTTTAAAAAAAAAAAAAAAGGTTGGTGCGGCCAGGCGCGGTTCACTGTGACATTTACTCTTTTTAGGCGCTCGGTGCTCCGAATGTCAGCGAACGGCAGCCACGCCGCCACCACGATCGGATGACCGTCCACGACGCCAAGACGTGCCCTGCCCCCAGCCCCTGGGAGCCCCTCGTCAGTCCTTGGTCTCAAGTCTGTGACGGGGCGCGAACCGCCCTGACACACGCGTGGATCCTGGGCCGTCGTGCTCGGCCTAATGCTGCGACCTGCTCGCCACGTGCCCGGAAGCCCCGTCCTGGTCGCCTGCCTCATGGTCCCCTGTTCACGCCCACGTGTGCTCGGTGCATTCACCAGCTAACGGATGTTTGGATGGTTCCCGGGCTCCTCTGCTGGCAAATGGAGCCTCCGTAAACACGTGTGTACATGTGTCCGTGTGAACACACCTCTTCGCTTTCTTGGGTGAGCGCCTAGGGAAGAGCTTGCTGGGTACGTGCCATGCGGAGGCCCGTGAGACGATGCCAGACCGACTCCCAGAGGGCCGCGTCGGGTTGCATTCCTGCCGGCCAGTTAGGACATTCCCGCTGCTCCTCGCCTTCGCGGGCCCCCGCGGCGCCAGCCCACCGTGTGAGTTACAGCCGCTCCGGCAGGTGTGTGGCGGCTGTTGCCACAGATCTAGCTTGCACTCCCCGATGGTAGATAACACTGAGCGTGTTTCAGGTACCCATTTGCCGTCCGTATATCTTTGCTGGCGATGTGTCTGGTCGGTCACGTATTTTGCCCATTTTTTTGAGTCGTTTGTTTTTTTATTATTGACTTCTTTTTATATTCTGGATATCAATTCTTTATCGGATATATGTTTTGCAAATATTTTCTCCCCGTATGTGGCTTTTCTTTTAACTTAATTTAAAATAGTTTCAAAGATCGACAGCATTTAATGTTGACAAAGCACGATTGATCAACGAGCTTTCCTTCATGGCTCATCTTTGTGGAGTCATATCTAAGAAGTCTTGGTCAAATCCAAGGTCACAAATTTTTCTTTTATGTTTTCTTTCAGAAGTTCCAGGGTTTGGGGTTTTATAGTCACATCTATAATCTATTTTGAGTCAATTTTTGTATATGATGCAAGGTATTGCCCAAGCTTCGTTTATTTTTAAAACGAATGCTTAATTGCTCCAAATCCATTCAGCAAGCTTTTCTCCATTGAATTGCCTCGACACCTTTGTCAAAAATCGATTGACCACGTCGGTGCGTCCATTCCTAGAAGCTCTCTTACTATTTCCATTGATCTTTGTCTCATCCTTCCGCCAGTCCTCGAAGCCCTCATTCTTGTGGCTTTAGCATAAGCATTCGAATCACTTATTTATGAGGCTGCCGCATTTGGTTTTCTTTTTCAAAACTGTTGTGTCTTTCCACATCAGTCATAGGATTAGCCTGTCAACTTCTATGAAACTGGGGTTTTGTTTAGGATTACATGGAATTTATAGATCGATTTGAAGAGAACTGAGAATATTATTGAGTCTTTCAGCCCGTTACTACAAAATATCTGTCCATTGATTGATGTCCGATTTTTCCAATCAATGCTTTATAGTTTTCTGGGTACATATTTTGTTAGCTTGATCTATAAACATTTCACGTTCTCGTGCTTTAGCTGTGCTGCTATTCTAATTTCCAGGCCTTCATCAGCAGTCGTGGAGTAATGCAGCCGAACCTTCACGTTGACCTTCTATCCTGAAACCTCGCTAAACTCACTCGGTGATGCGGGCAGCTTTCTCTAGACCGAGATGGTCTAGAAGGCAATCATTCGTCGCATATGGAGACAGTTTTCTCTCTTCCTGCCCAGTCTGTAACGCTTTTAATTCTTTTTCTCCTTTCGCCTTATTGCTGCGGTTAGGCCTTCCGGTCCGCTCCGCGTGGGGATGGTGGCAGAAAGCGCCTCGCCCTAGTCTGCACCTCAGAAAGCACCGGAAAGCACCGGGCGGTCCCGAGTAAACACAGCCTTGGTCTGCGGCTCTTTCAGAGCTGTCCTTTGTCAGTCAACGACTTTCCCCTTAATTCTAAGTTGAGTTAGAGGTTTGTTGACAAATGTGTTTTCTGTATCTATTGAAATGATCATGTTGTTTTTCTTCTTTCTTCTTTCGCTAAAGTAAATAACGTCGGTTTTCTAGTGTTGAACCAGCATTGCATCCTTAGAAAAAGCCCCGCCGGTCACGACATGCTATCTATTTGATATACCACTGATAGTATGCTGAGAATTTTTGCATTTATGCTTATGAGGTATACTGGTCTGTAATTGTCTTTCTTTGTAATATCTATTTGGTTTTTATATCAGAGAAATGCTGACCTCAAAAAATAATAATAATAACTTGAGAAATGTTATTCCTGCTTTTGTTTTCTGAACAAGTTTACTTAAATTTGATATTATTTCCTCCGTAAATATTTGAGAGAACCCCAGTGAAGCCGTCTGGGCCTGGAGTGTTCCCTGTTGGAAGGATCGAAATTATGAATTCAGTGTTTTTAAAATAGTGCTATTCGTGTTTTCTGTTTCTTTTTGAATGAGCACCGGTAGCTTGTGACTCACAAAGCATTGTCTGTTTCTTCTAGGCTGTTAAATTCATTGTCATGAATTAGTTTATGATGTTTTCCTGTTAAATTACTAGTGTTGAGATCTGTAACGATGCCTTTTTTCTCATTCTCGACATCAAAATCTGTGTTCTCTTTTCTTTCTTCTTTTTCTCTCCAACAAGGGGTTTTTCAAGTGGATCGCTCATTCTAAAACAAAACAAAAGACCTTTTCATTTTATTGACTTTCTTTGTCCTTTTCGGTCTTCAGTTTCTTTGATTTCTGTTCCTTACTGTCCCCTCCCCCTGCTTGTTATGGTTGCTTCTCCCTTCTCTGGTTTTTCAAGAGGGACGTTTGGATCATCGATTCGAGAACTTTCTTCCTTCCTCGAAGCGGATCGCACAGCGTCGTCGACCGTGAGCGCCATGCCGGGCGCTGGGTCCACAGTGCGAATCCGTCTCCTCACTGCGGGTCTGTGTGCTCTGACCGCCGCCCCCACCCCGGCCCCAGCGACCACCACCCGCTCTCTGCTCTTAGGAGTTCGGCTTTTTTTGCTTCCACATATGAGTGAGATCATGCAGTATTTGTCTTCCTATGTCGCTTGGCATAATGCCTTTGAATTTCATCCATGTTGTCAAAAACGGAAGGATTTCTTTCTTTCTCAAGGCTGAAACATATATATATATATATATGTATATATGTATATATACATATATACACACACATATATATACACAGATATATGTCGTATTATACGACATATATCTGTAATATATTATGTATTTCATATATACCGTATCTTGATTATTCATTCATCCAGAGACGGACACTTAGGCTGTTTCTATATCTTAGCTATTATGAATAATCCTCCTGTAAAAATGGGAATGCAGATATCTTTTCGATACCCCGTTTTCATTTTCCTTGACACTTTGCCCAGAGGCGGAATTGCTGGGTCACGTGGTAGTTCTATTTTCATTTTTTGAGGAAACTCCACGCTGTTTCCGCAGCGACTGAGCCACTTTACACTCCCAGTGACGGCGCACGAGGCCCCCGTCTCCCCACGTCCTCGCCAGCACTCGTTATTGTCTGTCTTTCTGATGGTGGCCGTTCCGACAGGTGTGAGGCGACGTCTCGCCGTGGTTTGGATATGCGCTTCCCTGATGAGTAGTGATGCTGAGCATCTTTTCCCGTGCCCGGGGGCCTTACGTATGTCTTCCTTGGAGAAATGTGTTCTCAGTGTCTCCGCCCATTTTAAAGTCAGGTTGGTTTCGTTCTTGTTGATGTCGTTGTTTATATTTTCCTGTTGAGTTGCAAAAGTGCCTTACGTATATCGGATGTTAACCCCTGATCAGATACATGATTTGCAAATATTTTTCCCATTCCGTAGGCTGCCTTTTCCTTTTACGGATTGTTTTTTTTTTTTTTTTTTCTGTGCAGAAGCTTCTTGATTCGATGTGGCCCCGCCTGCAGGTTCTCGCTGCTGCTGCTTGTGTTCTTGGTGCCAGACCCAGAAAACTGCAGCCGAGACCAGCAAGGAGATGTCCTTTGTGTTTTCTTCTAGCAGTTTTATGATTTCGGTGTCCTGTGTAAGTTTTTAATTTGCTTCAAGCTCCTTCTTGTGAGCGGCGTAAGATAGAGGTCTAATTCTATTTCCTGCATGTGGTTATCCAATTTTCCCAACATCGTTAATTGAAAAGACTGTCTTTTCCCTGATAGCTGTTCTTGGCTCCCTTGTCAAATATTAGTTGACCATAAACGCAGAAATTTATTTCTGGGCTCTCCACTCTGTTCCACCGGCCTGTGTGTCTGCTTTATGCCAAAGCCATACTGTTTGATTACTGTAGCTTTGTCATATAGTCTGAAATCAGGAGGTATGATGCCTCTGGCTTTTTTATTTCTCAGGATTGCTTTGGCTATCCAGGGTTGTTTATAGTTCCATGAATATTTTAAGGTTTTTTTCCTATTTCTGTGAAAAATGCCACTGGAATTTTGATGGCGATTTCATTGACTCCGTAGACGGGTTTGGGCAGGACGGACGTTCTAACGATGCTAATTCTCTGGTCCGCGAGCGTGGGATGCCGTTCCATCTACTTGTGTCGTCTGCACTTCCTGTCATCAAAGTCTTGTGGTTTTCATGTCTGGATCTTTCACTTCCTTGGTTAGATGTGTTCTTCAGTATTTTATTGTGGTGAATGGGTTTGTTTTCTTTTATTCTTTTTCAGATATTTCATCATTAATATATAGAAACTCAACTGGTTTCTAAATGTCGATATTATATCCTGCAGCTTCGTTGAATTTGTTCATTGGTTCTAAGTTTTCTGGTGGAGCCCCTAGAATTTTCTATACGTGAGATCATATCATCTGCAAGTAAAGACAATTTTACTTCTTCCTTCCTGGTTTGACGCTGTTATTTTTTCCTGCCTGATTGCTCTAGCTAGGACTTCTAATACCGTGTTGAATAAGAGTAGAGAAAATGGGCTTCCTCAGGTCCTTCCTGATCTCAGAAGAAAAGCTGTCGGCCTTTCCCCACTGAGTATGGTTTCAGCTGTGAGTTTGTCCTGTATGCTCTTTATTATGTTGAGGTATGTATGTTTCTTTTATACCCAACCAAAGGTTGCTTTTTTTTTTTTTTTTTAATCATGAAAGGGGCCCATGGCTTGGGAAGTGTCAAGGTTCAGGTGGAGTCCTCTAAGCTCTCACTGGCCTTTGCTTGGGAATTCCGAGGTGACTAAAAATCTTTGTGGGGTTATCAGAGAAAAATTTCTGTTGGGCATGGCATCAGTTTATGGAGGTATCCACTGCACGTGGCTTATCTATAGACGTGCATGTAAAGGCTGGTTTTAGTTTTTTTCTCAAAGCAAAAACTAAAATTAACATGGTGAATCATGGGTCCAGGTCCGACAAGCCCCGTGGTGGCTAGCCTCCTTCCCATTGTTACGAAGATGGCTGAGACAAGGACCCTCTGGTACTTCTAAATTGATCTTTTTGGGTGCACAGTTAAAAAAGGCAGGCTATAAAATTAGGAAAACATATTTAATCGATCTCTCAAAGCCCCAAAAAGAGGATTTATATAAATGGATCAGCCAATGATGTTGTTTAGGTATCAACCCAATTCTGTGAGGTATTAAAAAGGCTGTCCTTATTTTAAAAGTGGGAATGTCATTTGGAACTTGACTTCTCAGGGACAGAAATAAATTGAAAATGCCTCCGGGGCAAAATTTATATTCATCTGTTCTTTTATAAACTAGTCAGTATTTTTCATGGCTAAAAGGTCTGCCCGTATCTGCCTATATGTGAATGTTGTAAAGGTGAGATAATGTTCTATTTCTAGATGGCATTGTTAGAATTAATTTAAAGGCAAGTGCTTGTAAAGATTGCATATTCTAAAACTCTCAGAAATATAGAAACTCATTCAAATGTTTTTCAAGTTCACATTATCTGAGATTAATCCTTAGTGAAGAAAAGCTAGTTTAAGTTTGTTGGTTGAAGAATAGATATGTCTTTTGAATTATTGATAATAAGTATAATATTTATATTTTACCTGGTTTTACAAAAATAAATTCAAAATTGACTTTGGTATCTATGAAATATGCCTCTAAAGGTTATAAAATATCTCTCTAAATTTGCCAAGTTAAAGAATGCTAATTGTTTACTTTCTAGTTTTCATTAGAAATTGAGGTTTGAAGGGTGAAAATCTCAAGACATGTAGGAATAACTTCCCAGTGCTCTAGATGCGTGGTCCCCAACCTTTTTGCTCCTATGAGAATCTCACGGCTGCGGGTCTGAGGCGGAGCTGTGGCGGCGGTGTGGCGCTGGGGAGCAGCCGCGGACACAGACGGAGCTTCGCTCCCTCGCCCGCCACGCACCCCCCGCAGTGCGGCCCGGGTCCTAACAGGCCACGGACCGGTACCAGTCCACGGCCCGGGGGCGGGGGTCCCCTGCTCTAGAAGGGTCCTCGGATTACCTCGAAAGTTTTGTTTTTATATTATATAGCATGGGAAGCATTTTAAAATTAGTGATGACAAATGTCCAGACTACATCATGTGCGTAACCACGGTTGTAAATTAAACACACAGCTGGGGCTGTGGGAAACCCAAGATGGCTGCTCAGTCCTTCCCTGCTCCCCGGCAAACCCCGCTTTCCTAGTGCATTTAAGCCAGAGTTAGAAGAAGGAACTTTCAAGCTGACAATATTGAAAGGAGACATCTCACACTATCGCCAAGGTTTGATAAAGTCACTTCAAGAAAATGCCACGTAGGGAACCACTTCCCTTCACAGGGAGCTTCCAGAAGATGAAGACTTTAAAGATTACTGACTGCCACCTGGAGACTCTGTTGATTAGAAAAGACATCCAATAAAGGACACTCTCCAACTTCGTTGGAAGAGACCTCATCAGACACCCAGCCGCGAATGGACGTCTACACTTGTCTCCGACACTCGCCTCTGCCTTTAATGGGCGTCAAGGGCTCCTCAGGATGAGAAGCTGCCACCTCAGAGGCGGACAGCTACCCCGAGACGCCGGCCAGGTCGAACTCCTGCGCCCCGGTGTTTAACACGGAAGCCCGTTGCCAGGTCGCCTTTCCCTGCCCGCTAGTGATATCGGTTGCCATTGTTATTCTCATCCTGTGAGTTTTTCTATATAGTCCAACTGGTTATGACTACAGGATGTGTAACTGGTCACTGTTAATACTTTTTTCTAGGTTTATGCAAAATACAGGAATATGAGACAAGAAGCAAAACTCGGAGCACGGCAGTTCGCAGGACGGAAATGACCCCGAGCGTCTTTTCACGGTGAAGGCCGTGGGGCCCGCCTGCCTTCCATGTACCTGCCCGTCCCTTTGGCGGGGGAGAAACCCAGCCTCGATTCATGTCCTGTGGCGACGGCGCCGCCCCATCCCCAGCGGTCCACTGTCCCAACATGACAACATCGACACTGAGACCGCCTAGAAACCGGCCTTCCCAGCGCTGTGCGGCCACGCTGTCCCGCCGAAGGGCTGGTCACCGATCCTTCTACAGAAAGGAACCTCCCACACGATCCGCTCACAAATTCCTCTGTGGGCAGGTCGCCGTGGGTGGTCGCACCCCAGGCCTGCGACGTCTTTAGTGAAAGATTTCTAGGCCAGCTCGGCCCGTTGTCCTTGGGCAACCAGGCTAACACCCCTTTGAGATGCCAGAAGTCACACCTCACAAGGGCATTTATCACCATCCTCAAGAAAGCGCATCATCTCGATGGCCCTGCAACCCAGCGATCCGTCCGCCTTGCCTTCCGCCGCCTCCATGTCACCTGCCCGTGTTCCCTCCTTAATCAAACGCATAAAAGAGGCTGAGAACCTGTCTTTCTCTGGAGCGTTTGAGATCTCGCTCCCCGGGCCACAGCATCAGTTTGGCTCAAATAAACTCGTATTAAAAATTCTCTACAGGTTTCGACATTTCTTATGTCGACAGCTACTTCAACTAAATAAATATTTAGTATATTCATAGGATGAGTTTTCTAACAAGAGGATTAAAGTATATATACAATATTCAAGGATGAGCCGAGAGGTATAGAGTTCACTCAAAGATTTTGCTGAAAGAGTTCAACAGATATCATTTTTTTAAAACTAAATTTGCTAATTATTTTGGCAACAGTAATTGCCAGTGCATGAGGAAACTAAAACATTATTCTTACATATACCAAAGGAGCCATCTAACGCCAAGGAATCCTCCCATAATACCTGCTATCTAGTCATCTTTTATCATCATCAAACGAACTAGAAACATAATCATCTCGGTGTAAAATGTTTATAAATGCAGGTACGGCTGATGCTCATTCGGATTTTAATAACTCGGTAGCGCCTGATTACAAGGACAGAAGGCACATTTCAGTCAAGAATCATCAAGGCCCGTGAAAAACACAAGTAGTCGAGTTGTTCTTCCTGACGTATTACCAAGCATGATCCCCAGCAAACTGGGACCCGCGAGGGCGGCAGGCGGAAGGAAGCAGGTGCGGCGCCCCGGCCAGCGATGCCCGGCCTGCAGGACGCGCGCCTGGCGCTAAGGTTTCGAGACGCACATCGAGATGAGCTCGGGAGGTAGGAAATTACAGGAAGGTAATGTAATTCTGAAGTCATAAAATATTCCATAATGGAAGGTGTTGCAAGATAATTTTGGCACGGGCAACATTTGCCGTTACAATATGATCGTATGTTAAGGTGATTTTAAAAATCAATTTAAAAATTCATAAGATGATTTTATTCTCCTGTTACCGCATAGGTTTATTATACGATCTTTCATCCAGAGATGATTTCATGGGAGTCTGTTCCAGGACAAATGTTCTTTCAGGTCACTAGACTCCAAAGATAGAACAAAATTCATCTTCCAAACAATGTATTTTTATAGACCATCCTAACATCGCCTCCAACGTGAAGGCAAAATTCACAAAAATATCACATGTGCCCATGTCCTGCAGGCCAAGGAGCTTTGCTGCATGTGCCTCACACACAGAGAGGATTTTTAAATGAGTTGCCTGGTCAATTAGCGCCCCTATTAAGAGCTCCAAGAAGAAGGTCTGCTCCAATCCTAAAAATAAAGCACCAAAAATACGATTCTGGGCAAATCCCTTTAGCCACCTCTCCATCTTGAAACGGATTCCATGCCCCAATAACACTGTGAATCAGCTGCCCCAAACCTAATTTCTTTATGAAAAGGCGTCATGCTCATGAAAAGAAATTATATTTTACTGAAGGAATTTAAAAGATTTATTTCATTGAAATGGCAAATACACTTTTCATGCTCAAAGTGATCTCACTTGTGGCTAAAGAAATAACGGGAGGAAACGCAGACTGTCGCCGGTGTCTGGGGACTGACCTGCTATGGGCCGGAGCGCCGGCACCACCGTGGGAAGAGGCCCGGAGGCGGCAGCTGGCCTGGCCACGGCCACGGCCACGCGGTTCGCCACTACATGAGGCTTTTCGTACCCATGGAACCACCCCGATTCCTCAGGATAGATCCACGTCGAGCCCGGAGCGAAGGAATCATTTAAAAAGATCTGTCCAAAAGGAAAGCGAGTGAGACGTTTAACATCATCCATGCACATGACAAAAGCTGAAGACTACTGTGAAATATTTATCTTGTCTTAACATTAATCAAACATTGGCCCGCCTGTCAGTGGGGGACTCTATAAAAGCACCATTCCATGACTGAAGGCTCCACAGGGCTCCAAAACCAATCTCCGTCTCCATAAAGTTGTCTGGGCTGATCTTCAACTATTGACTTGGTTAATTCAGCCCAGTAGCCAATTTACAGATTAAAAAAATCGCCCTAATGAGAGAAATAGTGTGGTACAGACAAGCTACAGGGTAGGGTTTTTTTTTTTTTTTTTCAGTTTTCGAGTGAACAAAGTATAGTCAGTAAATCTGAATTCAAAAGCCAAGACAAACCGTTAGAAAGATGGAACACTTAAAATAATAATAGCAAGAAAAACTCCCTTTTAAATTTTTTACTTGAATTATATCATGTTTAAGGCTATGCTTTGATCTATCGTTACAGGTTTAAAAACTAAAGATGTTAAAAAGTAGATTCTGATTCACAATGGAAAACTTTATACTGTTCTATGGAACCCGAATATTTTAAGCTGAAACAAAATGCTGCTTCCCCCTCCCCCCCCGCCCACCTGCTTGTGTTTTACACACGCCGATCTTATGCTGGAAGGATTTCTCTTTAGATCTAGGTGATCAATCTACTGCAATTAGAAAAGAAATAACATGCTGTTTTCTGTCGTAACAGAAATGCCCGACAATGTAATAACCGAAGCCCATTTATCCAACTAAACGGTTTGCATTTTTACCTTGCAGTTAGGCATCCTTTTGTCTATCCAGCTTTTCCCAACAGGAGGCGAAAGAGGAGCCGGGCACACGTGTGGGAAAATGGGCACCCACTCCACAGGGCAGGAGGGGGACAGTCCCGGTGGTGGAGAATGGCCACCGAACAGCCACTGAAACCCAAGAAAAGAGAAAGGGGCACCCGTTACCCTGCGCGGCTGGACTCTGCTTTGTACCAAAAGGTGTTGGGGTGGCCGCTTGAAAAAGGGGGGGTTTAAAAATGCTCGTATTTGCTTATGAGAAAAATTCCCTCTTTTCTCAGTCAAGAAAAGCCATAAATTTTCATAAATTTTAAACACGTCTAAAAGTCTCCATATCGGAATCCCACGCTGCAGTCTTCCATGCTGAGGAAGGACTTCCGGGCACGAAACCACAAGCACCTGGTAGGAGGTGGGCCCCTGCCCCGAGGCACCGAGGGTCACAGTGCAAAGGCAACGCTTCGGGTGTGCCCTCTGCGACTCCCAAGTTCTTTTCACACGCAAGCAGAAGGCTGTATGTCATGACGTTCCTTTCACTAGAACATTTTGTAGTAATTCTACTTACCACTTAATAAAAAAAACAAATAATATTTTCAGAATAAAACTAGCTACGGGGTTAAGATTCAAAGTTTCCCAAGGTGCATGAACGCAAACATTCTGAGGCAAAGAAAACGTTCCGTGAGCTCATCCGGTCACTGAGGGGCCGAGGCGCAGAAGGAACGAGCGATCGCGGACGGGGCGGACCAGGCGGAGGAGCACGCGCCCCGCCCACCGAACGAGGTTCCTGCGGCGGACTCGCAACGCCGAAGCCCAGTGACACGGAGCGCTTCGGCATCTCTGTCCCTTAAACAGCATAAGAACAATTCTACTTCCCGTTGTGTGAAAATGGTCTTCTGGTTCTGAAGATGGGCATTTAGCAGGAAACAGGTAGCATAAAAATATTTAAAAGAGTGATCATAAGGTTTAAAAATGTTTTCTTTTAAAATTTACACAGAAAAAAATGCAGTGTTCTGTACAGTAGGGGCAAAAATATGCAGCTCCTTGACATTATGTACCTCTAGTGGCAGCACTCCGATACGACAGCCCCTCCGAAAGATCGGAAACTGCCAGCATTTATTCAGTAAAACCCAGGGCGAACTGCATCACACATCAAAACAGGTCCTCAGACTGCACCGGCACGCACCGCTGGGGCCGAGAGCAATTCGGGAGTTCAACACCCGCTTTTGGAAAAGCTCACAAGATAATATGGGGGGGCGGGAATTAATTAAACGGCGCATTCGAACATATCACTCATTTGAATATGCTAATTAAGACAGTCCTTGGAATAAAATACACGTTATTCCCTGATTTAAATGCATCTGCATAGTTAGATAGCAAACAATGGGTCTCGGCGAAAGCGGCTGCCTCGCTCCGCTGCGCCGCTGATGCGAGGTGCAGCCACTCTCATTTTTAATTCCAGCTTTTAAACGCCAAACTATTCTCAAGTGCAGCATGGCAGCAGCTAATTAGGGGGCTCGGGTTGCGGGGCCGGGTATCACCGGTAACGTTTCTCCGGGTTGAAGGCGGGGTTTCGCTCCCGGGTTCCATTGGTTTGAATTCTCTCAAGCCTTGTCCTGAGTCTATTTTCACTCAGATCAGAATCAGATCAGAATCAGAAATAGCTATTGATTCCCAGCTTGCTTTTCAAGTCTGGCAGAGACTGTAAAAGTATTAACTTCTCTGCGATGAGTCGGCCACGGTGCGCGGCCGCAGCGCGGGGCTCGGCGCGGCGGGGACTTCAGCACCGCGCTGTGGACAGCGACCCCGGCCCGGGCCAAAGTTGCGGCCAGGGCGTCCGGAGTCCGCCCCTGGGCGCGGGTCTCTGCGGAGAGACCGGGAAGAGATGCCGCAAGCCCTGCCTGGGGCAGACCGGGACGTGGACGCAGGAACTTTGTTGCCGGAGCCTGGCGGCCAGGCTGCGCCCGCATGGCCACGACCGCCGTGGGGCGGGCGGCGGGCGCAGAGCGCGAGCCCTGGCCGGGGCCGCCGGGGGCGAACGGGGGTGGCGCCCAGGGGCAGGGGGAGCCCGGAGACCCCGATCGGGGACAGGGACGGGGACGGGGACGGGGGCACGTTACCTGCCCGCTGAGCAGCGGGTGGCGGTGCTCGGCGCCGGCGTGGTCTGGCGCAGAGGGCAGCGGCGGCAGCGGCAGCAGCGGCTCGCCGGGGGCTCGCCAGCCGGGCAGCCCCGGGAGCAGCGGGGCGGCGGGGGCCGGGGCCGGGGCCGGGGCCGCGGCGAGCAGCACGGGCGGGGGCGCGACCCCGGCGCCCAGCCGGAGCAGCCCGGCGGAGCCGGGGACCATCCAAACCCAGGGCGGCGGCGGCGGGTCCGCATTCATCGGCCAGAGGAGAGGCTGCCGCCGCCGGGGCTGCCGCCGCCGCCGCTGGAGCCCGGCGTCCACCAGCATCCTGCATCCCCGCGCGGCCGGCGGCGGGGCGGGGGCGGGCGCCGGAGGTGCGGGCCGGCGGCGGCGCGGGCGCCGGAGCGAACTCACTTGGATCCGCGGCGCGGCCGCTCGCTCCGCCCCTGCCCCGCGCGGGGGCCCCTCCCCCGCCGCCGCCCTCCCCTCCGAGCGCAGCCTCCGCGCCGACACCGCCCCCCGGGCCCGGTCCGCTTGCACCCCGACCTCGGCCGGGTCCTCGCTCGCCCGAGCCCCCTCCCCGGCCGCCCGCCCGCGCGCTCTGCGCGCGCTCGCGCCTCTGGACCGCTGGGCCGGCGGGGGCGGGCGGGGGCGCAGGGCGCGGAGCGCGCGCCTGGCCGGGGTTCCGCCGATCGCGCCCGGGGGCTCCGGGGCTTTCGCAGGAGGCGGCCGGCCCTCGCGGACGGTGCGCACCGCGCGGCGGGCGCGCACGGCCGGCCCGGAAGCCGGAATCCGCGCGCAGCGGCGAGCGGAGGCCAAGGCGGCGGCGCTCGAGCCGGGCACGTCCCGCCGCCGGGCGGGGCTGGGGGCGCCCGCGGGGCCGCGGAGGGCCGCTCTCCCGCCGCCTTTCCTCGGGTCAAGGGCGCAAGGCCTCGAGGGATGCTGGCCGCAGCCCCCGACGCTAGGCGGCACTGGTCGTCACCGCGGACGGGGACATCTGCCGTACGCGTCCCTAATCCCCCGCGGGCCCTCTGCCCGACGCCCCCTGCCCCGCGCCCCGGCAGGTCACCTCCGGGCCTTCGTACAGGACGTCCCGGCGGTCGCGGGCTCCGGTCCCGGGTCCCGCAGGCACAGGGCTGAACTCCTCTTTGCCCCAGGACACGCGGCCTCTGCAGCGCACGCGCCTGAGCGGCCTGGGGCCAAGGACGGGTCCTTCTTCCCAGAGCCTGGCCGTGCCCCGAGCACGGCCCGCGCTGAGAGCGGCCCACAACCGGCTCCGCGCGCCTCACGCGCGGTCACCGCCAGGCGGCGCGCGTCCAGCCGCTCCGGCGACCTTTCCCCTGCCACTGACAGGGTTCCCGGGACGCGTGGCCTCCTCCTTGTGACCCCCTGCACGCAACAGCCGCTCTGAGACCGAGCCCAGCTGTGCAGTGATTCGTGCTGAGACGTCCCCGTGCTAACGAAGTCCTCAGGTCGCTAAGTGGGAAAGCCCAGCCGCAGTGACAGGCAGCGCAAGCCCAGGGCCGCTTGGAGCATCCCGGGAAGGGGCTTCCCGCTGCCTGGAGCAGAAGGGCGTGAGGCACTCGCTCAGGCGCTTGTAAGAAAAGCCCACCCGGACCCGGGCTGGACAGCAGGCCCCCACTCGCCCGCACCCACAGACACACACACCTGGGACTCTCCAAGCACGTGCTCGCCTCACCTCTGAACGGGTCCACACCACCTCCTGGGACTAACCGAAGCAGCAGAGCGCCTCCGGGCTGCGTCTAAGGTTCACGCCTCATGACCCCCTCTGAGTTTCCTCCCGGCCCGCACGCTTCCTCGCAGACCCGGACACGCGTTCATTTGCATATGGCATCTCCATATTTTCCTCCGCGCAAACCATTTTTCAATTAGCAAGTTTATCTTTCTCTTTGACGCAAAAGTACTGACAAGAGGTTTTTTTTTTTCACACCTAAAATCAGAAAGCCCTGCAGATTTGAAGCCTGTTACTATTCAGTTTAAGCCCTTAATTTATGTGCATAATTCGTGAGCGCACACAAATGTCATGTAAGTATCCCGATCTTGGCGGCCACAGCCAGACTAAAGCATCGGGGCAGGCGTCGTTAGGCAGGCAGACGCGGACCCCTCATGGCGTCCTTTTTGAGTAAGAGTTATTCATCGCTTCTCTCTCATCTGGAGGCCTGGCCCGGGGACCACCAGCGGCAGAGCCGGCGTGCATGCTGCCCGCACTGACCCCCCAGGGCAGGAAGCCTCCCCTGTGGGTGCTTCGGCCGGCGCCGGGGAGGATGGCGCCCCGTTCCCCCACGGCACTGTCCTCCGAGTGGTTGTGCCCAAATCGGCTTTGCCTCTCAGTGCCCCCAGCCTGCGATGCCGTGGGCAGCTGCTCGTCTCTGATCTGCAGCTGGAAATCCCGGTAACTTCACGCGAAGACCCCGAAGCAGCCCAGACCCCTCCGCCGTCGCCTGCCGCCCGCGCACCGCGCCCCCGCAGCACCACGCTGCGAACCCCTTTCCCGGACTCCGCCGTGCACTGCACTCTGGGGACACAGCGAGGACGACACGGACGACACCGGCCGCCGATCACCTCCCCGCCATGACGCGGCGCCAGGACGTGGGCTCCGCCGCTGCTTCTGGCTCTCGCTTCAGGGTCTCCCCCCAGGAGCCAGCCTGCACCCCCATGAGTGGAGACACTCGCATTCCAAAGGGGGTTCAGAGCCCCTGCTTAGGGCCAGAAGCCCTATGCTCTCAGAGAGCCGCAATCGGGGCCACCTACTCGGGAGCGGAGGCTCCAGGCCAGGGGGCCCGGCGCTGCTGGCTGGCGGGGCCTACGGCTGGCATCCCGTAAACTCAGGCCCTTTATGTACTTGGAAAAACCAGTGAGAAATTTTCTTTATAAAGGGTTTTACATACGATCCAGTCTGAAGTTCTCCTAAATCTGTCCACATTATTCAGGCAAAATTAGCAGAAATTTCCAACCACAATGAGACAGAATAGCTCCTAAGTGAAACCAGAACTATCTGTGTGTGCTAATGAGTCTACTCGCTTATTAGCTTTCGGAAGAAAATGTCGAGTGTTAGAGACCAGTGAAATAAGACTTTGCAGCTTAAAGGTTTTTTTCAAGTAATTTTACTATGTTTTTCTAAGTTAAATGTAAGAATCAAGAGAGGGAGAGAGAGAGAGAGGGAGAGGCAGAGGCAGAGAGACAGAGAGAGACTTCTCCCCAGGCCTGCAGAGGTAAAGCGAACCCAAGGGAGAGGGAGGCGGTGCCTGGAGCACCGAGACGCCGCCTCAGCTGCGTCCTGCACCCCCGCCCCGCACTGGCACGACGTCTCTGCAGGCAAACGCTGCCACCGGGTCCTCCCTCCCTGAGGGACCGGGACGGGGGCCACTGCGGCGGGGACTGGCGCGCTCAGGGGGCCTGGCGGCCAGTACTTGACTCGGCGGGCGGAAGGGGCGGGGTGAGGAGGAAGGGGCGGGGTGAGGAGGAAGGGGCGGGGTGAGGAGGACTTGGGGGACGGTCGTCCCCATGGTCCTGTCCGACGTGGGCGTTCAGGTGGCTGAGCATCCCTTCCCCCCACGAGGCCCTTTGGGGATCAGCAGAGAAGAGAGGTTGGCTTGAGATGCGATGACTTCGAAGGCTCAGGGGACACCTGGGAGGTGCATCCATCCATGTCGCAGTTGGAAGCTTCAATCCGGGGTCCAGGCGCAGTCTCGGATGGAAACACAGAGCCGGAATGAGCTCGAGAACTGAGGGTGGCACCTGCGCCTAGTTACCGAGATCCGGGTGCGGATGGGGTCGCCCGGCCGACACGGAGTGGGAGAGGACAGGCCACTCGTGGGGTCAGGCGATGGAGAAGCGGCCCCCTGGGAGACAAACACAGAGAGGTGAATGGAGGCGGGTGGTGGCCACGGGACCGGCCCGCAGGGCGGGAGAGCGCTCGCTGGGCAACACGGTCGCTGTGGTTTGTCACACGTGTGTGTCACCAGCACATCCGTGAGCTGCGCGGAAGCGGAACGCATCGGACGGTCAGGGAAGAGGGACGGGGACCTCCTGCGAGCTCCCTCTGCGCTTACCCATCGTTCTATACATGTATGCAAAATAATATACATTGTATGCTATATGTAGAATCTTGTAACAGTGCGTTTTATAATAAGTAGTTTTAATTCGTCTTGTACCTCACGTTATTTTAAATCTTCTTTTTCACTCACCGTCATAGCGTGAGTTTTCTCACGTCATTAAGCTTCTGAGCAGACACTTTCATCGACGTCAGGATAGCACCTGGCCGGGGGCGCCTCGGGCTAGGTCAGTCTGCCCCAACGTCAATTCAGTAGCCCACTATGGGACAACGGGAGGGGCCCCCTCGACAGCCTGTCACACATTCTGTAGGTATGAACATCTATGACTGTCTATCTCTTTGTCCACCCACCCACCTACCTGTCCATCTGTTCCTCCACTGTTTACCTCACTCACGTAGAAACCGTCCCAACACTGGAGAGCACGGAGGCTGTGTGGGGCGGGACGAGGCCACTGCGGGCAGTGGCCGGTGGCCGCGCCCCGGGTCCTCACCACTCTCCAGGACGCCTAGTGGGGACAGCAGAACCCCATGCCGGATGGGGCACTGGACGGCTCGTCACTGAGCCCCCGCCCCCCGGGTGCCAAGACAGATCTGCCGAGTGACCCCGTCTTCTCCTACGAGGGCTTTGCAGGTGGTACCCAGCCCAGGAGGGGGAGGCACTGGGGTCCAGCCCAGCCGTCTGCCAAGCCCCAGGAGGCACAGAGCGTGTCCCCCAGGAGAGGCCTCCCTGAGACCCACACAGAGGCAGCCTGGGTGCAGGTCCCGAGAATGACAGCAGTGACAGTAATGTCCCCTGTGAAGCCTGGAGGCCAGGTTGGGGGGGGCGGGAATGGTGGGTGACAACACTGAGCACAGGGTCAGGAAGAGCACAGGGGCGTTAGGCGCCCCGGGCCGGAGCAGAGGGCTGCAGCGGGGTGGCCACGCAGCCACCGCAGGGCCACCCCACCCGCTGCATTTCTTCTGCTTATCCGGGCCAGGGATTCCCAAGACAGCCGGGAGGCCCTCCGGAGGCAGACAGGCTTCCCGCCCCGTTAGGGGTCTCCGCGTCCCCTCTCGTTGCCGTCCCTTCCCGTGCCCTTTCTTGTCCTAAGACTGCAGGCAGCTCCCGCTGCGGGGGGAGGGGCGGGAGCTTCGGTCTTATCAGAATATGATTTACGGGGCACTTACGCCTGGGAGGGACGAGCCGGGCGCGCACGGCGCGGTGCGCTCTCGGAAGCCGTGCGATTTATCTGCCTCGTTCTCGGCACACACATCTGGTGGCGTGATTTGTGGGTCGTGGAGACGTGAAATCGTTGGCACGTTCCCTGCGAAGCGCAACCAAACGCGCGGAAAGCCAGCGCGGTGCGCGTGCTGAGGGGCCCCTCGTCAGCCGGGGGACAGCCGGGGGACAGCCGGGGGACAGCCGGCCGGACACAGCGCTGTACGTCCGCGCAGTTTCATTTTACCCCTTCGAGGTGTGCAGATCCGCGGACAGAGCCACCGCCTTGCTCAGCCTGTCCCTCGCGAAGTGCTCTGTCCCCGGTTTCCCTGACTGGATCAGAGAGGGGTGGGCACCCTGACCCCGCCGCGGCGCGGAGGCACATTCGGCCGTCACTCGGCTTCACTGCACGTGGCCGAGCCTGGCCGGGGACGCGTCCCAGCCGCCCCGCTGATCAGCCGCAACGCGGGAGGAGCGAGGCCTGGCCCGGGAGCGGGTGGAGCGTCGCTGCACGTCCCACGGGGAAGGCCCGCCCCGGCCCTGGGGCTGCGGAGGTGCTTGGGCCGGCACCCAGACCCCCGCACCAGACCCCGGCACCCAGTCCCCCGTCCCTCCTCCACAGCCCCGCCCTCTGCGGGCTCCAGACGCTCAGGCCCCACCGCGGGAAGCGTGGGGTCCGAGCCCCCCACAGTGCAGGGCAGCTTTCCCGGGGAGCTGCCCGGCGACCGGCCGCAGCGCCGAGGCCCGCTGGACGCGCCCAGCCTCGGCCCGCGCGTGGCCGCCCCCCCCCCGCCCCGCCCCCTCGGGCGCCCGGGCCGCGGCAGCCGCGAACCTACTGTTTCACCCACCGGCTCGGATTCCTGCGAGGCGGCGCCTCACGACTAACTGCACCATTGATTGTCTTAATATTTTTCACCTTGATAAAATATCGCTAGGGTAAGAAAAGAAACAGAAGCTGTCAGGCGCCCGTGTTTCCCGTCCCCGGGCGCTCGGCGCTCCCCGCGTCCCCTCCCTCTGACCCCCGCTCGCTAACAACGCGCCTGCTCTACGGCCCTCTCGGGGCAGCTGACTTCTGACCTCTTTCCATGTTCAAAATGAGACAGGGCAAAAGATTTGATTATTTAAGGAGCTAAATGGTAAAACAGAGGCACATACATAAAACTGGGGGCCCCCAAGAGTGGGGCATTCGAGGCGACATTGCTGGAGCGACAGCTGAGCCGTCTCCCTGCTGAAAACCCTGCTCCGAGAGCCCCGGCCGCCGAGGCCCGCCGGGTGGACAGGGATCAGCGGGGGCAGACACTTCCCTGCAGGCCTCCACAGGGTCCGGAAGGGGGTGGGGGCAGACGCGCCATCAGGGGTCGTGAGGATTCTGTTCCTCCCAGAATCCACCTGGCCAAGTCCCTGGCACTACTGGACCTCAAGTGCCCACACGTGACAGAGGTTCCGTCAAGCCAGCGGTAATCACACTACATGTGGCATCCTGTGAGCTCAGTCTGGGCCCCGTCCTGGGTGGCCGCGTGAACCCAGACAAGTCCTGCCACCCCTGTAGGCCTCGTTTCCTTAAATGGAAGGGGGGTCAGAGTGCCTGTGCGGGACCCCCGTGGGAGCAGGAGGCGGGGCGTGGGGGTGTTGGCTGTGCCTGAGGCAGGCTGTCCCCGAAGCTCATGAGGGTTCCCGGGCTCACCTCATCTCTGTCTGGCAGTGGCCCCCACACGGCCCCCGGGCTCCTTCTTCGCAGCTCTGACCCCACCGTCCAGAGCAGTGCCACCCTGCGAAAGAATGCGCATGTGTCCTAGTCCATCCCAGCTGCCAGACAGGACGCCATGGCCGAGGGGCTCGCAGCTCTGAGCCGGACGCCCAGGATCACGGTGCCGACAGCCAGCGTCCTGGCTCGCAGACGGCATTGTCGCCCTGTGACCGCGCAGGGCGGGGAGCAGAGGACGCGAGCTCTCTTGGGCCTCTTGTGAGGACACTGACCCCGCCATGGGGCCCCTCCGACATGACCTCACCTAGCACCGAACGCCCCCCAAGGCCTCGCCTCCAAACATACCACGCCAGCGGACGGGACTCTGATGCGCAGGTTTGGGGGCACACAAACAGTCCATGACAGCGTGCACTTGCAAAACGTCCTGCACCCACTCCGACACAGACCCAAGTGTGCAGGAGCCCGAGTGCTGCGTGCACCAGAGAAGAGGTAGGAATGAAAAAATAAATAAAATAACATAACATAAAACAAAACAAAACAAAACAAAACAAAGTGACCCTGGGAGAAGGGAGGGCGCGGAGCGTCCCGGTCCACTGGCCTCATCTTTCGTGAGGACAGCCTTGTTCATGTGGCCGGTCAGGCTCGGGCCTTCTGGAACCAAGCCTGGCAGGGCCCCAGGCCCTTCGGGATGCAGCCGTGGCCTCGGCCGTGCAGGAGAGGGGGCACCACCTATCGGGCTCCCCAGCCCACCCGCAGGGGTACAGGAGCCACGCAGCCACCGGGGCCAGGATCCTGGTTCCCTGACACCTAGCCAAACGCTCTGTGTTTTCTCCCTGCGAGACCGAGACGGACTGCAGGTGGACAGGCTGGTTCGAGGCAGAGGGGGGTCGCAGCCCTGCCAGAGCCGGCTGGGCCCCGAGCAGGCCGAGCCCCTGGGAGCCTGAGTGGGTGCAGGCTTAAACTGGTTTTTTAAAAAGGAGAGGAAAGCCTGAGAAGCCAAAAATGACAAGAAAACCCCGAAAGGAGACACAATTAAACAGAAGCCGTCACCTGACAGGACATTCGGTGCCCGCGGTGACCAAGCGCCCCCTCTTTCTTGTGTTGCCACGACACTCGCATGCGGCTGGGGATGCCAGGCAGGTGACAACCTCCAGCACACCAGGAAAAACGCCCCACGAAGGGAGACCGTCGCCAACGCACTCGCCGGCACCTGGGTCCAGGCGGCAGGACGAGCGGGCCTTTTCCGAGAATTCCTGAGCACAGACCGTCTTCATGTGCTTTGGGGGTCAGAATTCATATTACCTGTGTGACAGAAAAAAAAAACTGTTTGAAGCTGTCCCTGGAGAGAGGTGGCCCCAGGCACCTGGCAGTATGAATATGAACTCTCTGGAGAAGGACATTATGGAATCCAGTCCCCAGAGATATGCCGCAGAGCAAGATCAAAGGCGCGTATCTGAGCCCACAGGAGGAACGAAGCCTTCCCGACTGAGGTCTATAGGGAGAAAATTATAACAGAAGGATCCAGCCCCAAAGACAGGAAGTGTTAGAATTACGGCACATGAAATGGAAAACATGCGTGCTTGATATATGCGAATAACATTTAAATATTTTAGCGCACTCTTTGAAAAATATTTTAAAATAACGTACTAAAATTGCAGCTGAAAAATGATAGGTTATAAAACACAACTAGGTGAATTTTAAATTGATTTAATAAACCCTTTACAAATGAGGAACGCTGTGTTTGAGGTTTAAAACTCAATGTGTGAATCAAAAGGCAAAAGGCAAGACGACTTGTTGCCTCCAAGCAAACGGGCTCTGAAGGGCCACACACTGTGACCACGACAGCACCGCCATCTCCTTTCGTGCCGAGGGACATGAAATTGGCCAGGAATGGGGCATGTGGCAGTAAGTAACACGAAGAGAAGACCCCTGGACCTGGACGGCGGGAAACAGCGCCGCAAAACTGGCAGGCATCTCCACGTGTGCCGGCTGGAAGATGAGCCAGCAGGCGTGGCCCTCTGCTCTGCCCACCCTTCTAAATGTTCATGGATAAATCGTGATATTTCAAGTGGACGCATGGATTTTCTAACACCTTGTTAAATCAGATCATTTCTATAGACAGGGCCCCATGCAAGGTATTGCCCCGGGCAAACGCTAGGGCAGCCTTGGGCACACACTCCGGCCGGAGGAAGCTAGGTTAGATGCACCGGCATCAGACTTACTTTAGGGCAAGAAACATTATGAGAGATTAAAAGGGGGCGGCACACGATGAAGCAACAAGAAGACACAACAGTTCTAAACATATATGTGCCTGATAACATAACCTTAAAACATAAAAAAATAAATAGAGCAAAACTTTTTTAAAAAGCGGACAGATTAGCAATCATAGCGGGATATTTGAACCTGTCTCCCTCAGTAACCAAGAGAACAGCCAGACGAATACAGGCGTCAGCAGGTGTATAGAAGGGATGGGCAGGGTGATAACAAAGGTCACCTTTTTTGATAAATGTGGAGCACAGCACCCACCATCTGTAGGTACGAAGACAAGAGCGAAATAAAGACTTGTGAAAACTAATCCAAACAGAGAGCATTTAGCCCAACAGACTCTCACCAGAGGGAGCTACATCGAGGTTCTAGAGAAAGAAATTCGTTGACCCCAGAGAAGGTCGGAGGTGCCGGCGGGGACGATGGGCGGAGAGGGCGGGCGAGGCGGGCACAGCGGACGCCCGCGCCGGCCCGATGGCGCGGCCGCCAACGAGACCTTGGCAGACTGCAAAATTAAGTTAGAACTAATGTCCTAGACCAAAATAGCATGTAAATCTGGAAAGGAGTAAAGATACTTATTAAATTTTTACTTTGTTAAATTAAACATGCATGTTAGAATTTCTAGACCGAATACTTTACAAATTAAAATAGAGTTTGGCAAGTTTAAAAAATCAATATATAAAAGTTATTTGCACTTCCATAACCCAGCAAGAACATATAACTTAAAATATATGAAATACAATCGACCTTTGAACAACACAGGGGTTGCCCAGTCGGATATCTGCGCACAATTTTGACTCCCCTCAATTGCCTACTGTTGGCCAGAAGCCTGACCAATAACATAAACAGCCAGTTAATCCAATTTCTGTATGTAATATGTATTAAGTACAGTGCTCTTATGATAAAGTAAGCTAGAGAAAAGAAAATGTCATCGAGGAAATCCTAAGGAAGAGAAAACATACTTAGAGTGTTAAAAGAAGAAAAAATCGTCAGAGAAGAGGACCGGCACGGTCCACCACATGCGGCTCAAGGGTCTGCTGTATTTCAACTAGTAACAAAAATGCTCGGCTCCCTAAGAGTACTCCAATAAAAAATGTGTAATTTCTCTTTTCTCCCAACTTGTTTCGAGGGGCGAATAATTTCTTTATGCATAAAATTGTATAATTTTGTTGAAACATCAAAAGAACTTAAAAAGTGGAAAGACCAAAATGATTCAATATTTTAAAGTGTTGATCCTTCCCAAATTGATGAATAATATTGATTACTGCAATCAAAATAATGGTCAATTCACATGCAATTGTAAGAAACACTACGGAGAGACCCTGTGCACCTCCACCCAGTGTCCTCCAGCAGTAATATCTTGCAAAACCGTGATATATTACAACCCGGGTGTCGACAGTGATGCGGCGGAGAAAACAGAACAGGCCCAGGCCTCCGGGCAAGATGGCGGAGCAGGTAATCGCCATGCTCACATCCTCTTACAAACACATCTAAACTGCAACTAAACAACAGGACAGCCACAATTGGGAGTCGCCTGAAGTCTAGCAGAACAAGAGTCATACAACTGGGAGCTCACGGAAGAGGCCACCTTGAGACTGGCGAGAGGGGTGGAGACGTGGAACGGGCTGGCCCCACAGCAACCGTAGATGGCTATCACCTGTGCTATGCTTGGAGGTTCCTGTGTCGGTTAAAAATCAGGAGGGATGTCTCAGCTACAGAGATCTCCCAGGAAAAGCAAGGGGCCCTCACCCCACCCCAGGGTCCCCAGCCCAGAGTTCCAGTGCCAGGGAGAGCCCACAGCTTCAGGCTGTGAAAACAGCGGGGACAGTGGCTGAGTGAGACTGAGGGCGGCTGGAGGCCGAGGTGTCTCCTTAAAGGGGACTCACCGCTGGTGGACTTGCTCACCCTGGGCGCCAGCGCTGGGGCAGCTGCTCGAAAGGCTCCAGAGACACACGGAGAGGAACCGACTTGTCCAGCTTCAGGGCGGAGGCTGGAGGGGCAGGTTGCTCCCAGACAGAAGTGCTGGCAGAAGGCATTGTTCCCTTGTCGAGCTCTCCCCCCGCCCGGCTGCAGACTCAGGTGGACGCCCTACCTGAGACTCCATCAACTTGGCCCCGCCTAGGTGATTCCCTGAGGCCCCGCCTCTTCCTTCAAGTGGGCCCGCCCATGCCTCTTCCGGAAGATTTTCCACACAAATGGCCTGCCTTGGCTCATGCTGCGGGCTTTCCTAAAATCTCTCAAAGTTTCACAAAACTCCAACCGGCAGCATCTGGCCTCAGTGTGCCCCGTGCCTCTTGCTGAGCAGCCCCAAGCCCGGCACTAGCAGAAGCAAGCCTTGGTCTGTGGCTTGACCTCTTGAGGAACTTCCAAGCATGGCACAGGTGATAGCCATCTACAGTTGCTGGGTGGCTCATGCCAGGTGGGCCTGGGCAGGACACAGGCTGCAGCTGAACTCGGCCTGTGGCGGGCCCCTCCCAGGAGTCCCCGGCCTGCATACCCAGGGGCCGGCATCAATCTGAGCCAGAGCATCGCCAGGGACACGTCCGAGGATGGCGCCCCCAAAGCGCAGACCGAGAAGGCACCGGAGCCCTGCTCAACGGGGTCTCACAGCGGAGAGTCAGCCCCGCACGGCGGCTCCTGCACTGCGGTCGCGGCCACTTCTCACGGCCACTCAGCCTGAGGGGCCGTCCCTCCCACTGACGTGCCAACAGCAACCAGGGCTCGGCTATACCAGGAGGGTGCGCAGAACCCACACAAGGGACATGTCTGCAGCACCCAGCTCAGCTGAGCAGGGCGACCGACACCGCTGGGCTCCGTAGGACACTTGCGACCCAAGGCCACTCTACTAAGACTGGGGGACAGAGCAGCTCTGCCTAATACAGCGAAACAAATGCAGGGAGGCAGCCGAGACCGGAAGACAAAGAAACGTGTCCCAAACGAAAGACGAGCACTAAGCTCCAGAAAACGAACTAAGCAAAATGGAGACAAGCAATTTACCAGAGGCAGAGTTCAAAACACTGGCTAACAGGATGCTCAATGATCTCAGCGAGGACTTCAACAGAGAAAGGAAACAGAAAAAGGGAGATAGAAAACATAAAACAGACCCAGCCGGGAGTGAGGAATACAGTAACTGAAACGAAGAACGCATTAGAGGGAATCGGCTGTGGACTAGAGGAAGCAGAGGGCCGAGTCCGTGATTTAGGAGACAAGGTGGCAGAAAGCACCCAACAGAACAGCGACGAGAAAAAATAATCCGAAAAATGAGGACAGTTTAAGGGGCCTCTGGGACAACATCAAGCGTACCAACATTCGCATCGTCGGGGTACCAGAAGAAGAGAGAGGGCAAGGAACTGAAAACCTCGTTAAAGAAATAATGATGGAAAACTTTCCTAACCTGGTAAAGGGAATAGACATGCAAACCCGGGAAACACAGAGAGCCCCAAATGAGAGGAACCCAGAGAGGCCCACGCCAAGACACGTCACAGTTAAAATGTCAAAGGTTAAAGACGAAGAGAGAATCTTCAAGGCAGTAAAAGAAAAGAAGTTAGTTACCTACAAGGGAGCACCCATAAGACCGTCAGCTGATTTCTCAGCAGAAACCTTGCAGGCCGGAAGGGATTGGCATGAAATGTTCAAAGTGATGAAGAGCAAAGACCTACAACCAAGATGTCTCTACCCAGCAAAGCCATCGTTTAGATTTGAAGGACAGATAAAGAGCTTCCCAGGCAAGGAAAAGCTAAAGGAGTTCATCGCCAGAAAACAGATATTACAGGAAATGTTGGAGGGACCTCTTTAAGAGGAAGAAAAAAGAAAAAAAGATCAAAACTGTGAATAATGAAATGGCAGTAACTACATATCTATCAACAATTATTTTCAACGTCAGTGGATTAAAGGCTCTAATTAAAAGAAAGTGCCGCCGAATGGGTAAGAAAACAAAACCTTACGCGTGCTGCCTACAAGGAACTCGCTCCAGATCGAAAGACACACACGGACTGAACGTAAAGGGCTGGAAAAAGGTATTCCATGAAGATGGGAACAAACAAACAAAGCTGGCGTAGCGATATTTAAACCAGGCGAAATAGACTTAAAACAAAGGCTAGAACGAGAAGAGACAAAGAAGGACCCGGTTATCCGACGTCTGGGTATTTTTCTGAAGAAACCCAAAACCACTTCGAAGAGACATGTGAATCCATAAGTTCATGGCGGCATTATCTACAATAACCAGATACGGAGGCCACCTGGGCATTCATCCATGGAGGAATGGATAAAAATGTGGTACATATACACAGTAAAAAGTTACACAGCCATAAAAAAGAATGCCATCTTCGCATCTCTGCTGAGTGGAGGAGACAGAGAAAGACAAATGTCGTATTATCTCACTTACAAGTAGAATCTGGAGAACAGAATAAACAAAAAACAGAAACCAACTCATAGATACAGAGAACATTTTGATGGTCGACGGATGGGAGGGACATTGGGGGCGGCGGGTGAAAAAGGAGACTTGGTTAAGGAGCACGAATTAGTAGTTACAAAGTAGTCGTGGGGATGTAACGTATAGCATAAGACATATAGTCAATAATATTATAATAACTATATATAATGTCAGACGAGCGTTAGATTTATCGGAGCGATCACTTTATAAATAATGTAAATGTCTAATCACTATGTTGTACACTCGAAATACAGATAATAGGCCAACTGCAATTAAAATGTTTTTAAAATTATTTTTAAAAACCGAACATCAAAAAAATAATCAGAACATTTCATCATCACAGGAATCTCCATGTTGTCCTGTTATGGCCACGCCCACTCCCACGCACCACCCCCCATCTGTAACTCCTGGCAAACACTCGTCTGTTCTCCATTCCGATAATTTTTCTCATTTCTGGAATATTCTGTCAACAGAACCACACAACATGTAACCTTTGTGGACGTCCATTGTCACTAGGTGTGATTCTCGGGAGATCAATCCAGGTTGTTGCCTGTATCAGTAGGTTTTTTTTTTTTCTTGTTAAATATATTTTTTGTATGGATGTTTCACATTTTGTTCAATCATGTATCTACTGAAGGACATCTGGACTGCTTCGAGTTTGGGGACATTATGAATAAAACATCCATAAACATTCATGCACAGCTTTTTGGATAAACATTTTCCTGTGATAAACATCCAGAAATGCAATTTCTGGGTCATATGATAGATTAGATTTTAAATGAACTCTCTTAATTGTTTTCACGTGCTTGTATTTAACGTTGAGGTTTGAGCATTCTTTGTATACTTTAGATAATAATTCTTCATTGAACAGGTGATTTGCAAACATCTTCTCTCAGTGTTTACCTTCTCTTTTCATCCCACTAACAAGGTTTTTCATAGAGCAAAAGAATTTGATTTTGAAAAGTTCCTTTTATTATTTTTTTCCCTTTCACGGGTCATGTTTTTAGTGTCAAGTCTACTCTTTGCCAAGCTCTGGATACCAAGTATTTACTCCTCTGATTATTTTTTAACTCTTAAAAGTTTCATGGTTTGTATTTTACATTAAGTCTATGACTCATTTTGAATTAGTTTTTGAATATCACACTAGACCGAGGTCGAGGCGTGTTCCGATTTGCTTGTTTTGCCCATAGGTTCCTATTGCTCCCGCACCATCGGCTGAAAGGTTCTCTCTCTTCTCTTGAACTGTTTTTGCATCTTTATCAAAAATGAGTCGAGAAGGCAAAAACAACCACATGCTGGTCGGCCGATGATGGGTAAACAAAATGCGTTATATCCACGCAGCACGACGTTAACCGGAAGAAGCAACGAGGCCCCGCACACGCCGGACGTGGATGGCCCCTGGGACCAGGGCGCCGGGTGAGGAGCCGGACGCCAGAGGCCACGTGTTACACGGTTCATTTTTCATGAAACGTCCAGAAGAGGCAGATCTGCAGAGACAGGAAATAGATTCGTGGTCGCTTAAGGCCGGGGGGAATGTAGGGGTGAAGGAATGGTGGCTAAACGTCTGGGAACTCTCTGGAAGGTGAGGAAACCTTCTGAGGCTGCTGCAAGTGGAAGCGGATGTGCCTGCGAATCCGCCCAGGCACTGAAATAAGCGCGCCACCCTCATCTGGACGGGGTGTCGCCCCAGGGCCCTCCAGGGGAGCCGCCCACGCAGCTCCGGGAGGACGAGGAAGTGCGGGGGGCGCCCTGGGGAAGCCTGCGGTGCGGGGCGCGGTGCGTGCTCCCCCTCCCGCCCGGCCCGGGGACCGCGTCCGCGCCCCGTGTCTGCATGCGACTGCTCGGGGACCCCGTGTGAGTGCGACCGCGCCGGGCCCGTCCGCGTGTGACGGGCGGACCCTGCCGAGCCCGGGGCTGCCCTCGGGTCCTCAGTCGCCTTCCCTTGTCCGGCGGACGCGATTCTGCCGTCCGCATGTGCGATATTTTCGTCCATCCGCCGTCCACGCCGGAATCTGGACTCGCTCCCGCTTTCTGGCCGGTTGTGAATAAGGCTGCTAAATAAACCCTCGGGCGTCCAAGGGTTTCTGAGTGACATCACGTGACACCCGGGAAATGGGATAGACACCCTAACGTCTACCCTGCAACGCTGCGATGACGCACGCCAAGCCGGGGCCAGCAGTCCCTCCGAGAAAAGCCGGTCCCTGCGGTGGCCGAGGTCCCGAGCGCCAGAGGTCCCGAGGTCCCGCGTCGCAGAGCCCCCGCCCCCGCCCCACACGCCATGGGCGCTGAGGCCCTGCGGCCAGTCCTCACCTGGCCCCACACCGCCTGCAGGACAGGTGATTTTCCTGACACGCGCCGCGGTGTGAGATCACACTAAGAAGTGAAATCGAACGTGCCTTCCTACCAATGGCTGCGACGAGGTCCAGTGACCCATTAGCAGAAATAAAGATCTGCTTCGTCTGTCTGTGCTGTGCAAGCACGAGCGTTCAGGGTTTCCTTTCTCACACATCGGCGTGCCGGGGACGGCCACCCAGGGCTGGGCTCTGCTCCCAGACAACGTGGGAGCGCGCCCTCCCCGAGTGTCCCGGATGGGGTGCCAGCTGCAGCATAAGGAGGCTGAGGCCGGGGAGGAAAAAATCGACAGGTTCCTGCCAGCCCGCCCTGCCCGCCGAGCGCCCAGCAGCCGCTGCGTGGTCGCCCGGCCACGGCTGTCCCACGGGGAGGCTGTCCACTGGCGGGATGGAAAACGCAGTGTTTCGACACACGGGGGCGGTCGGGGGGCGTCTCAGCTGAAATCTGTACCATTCCATCAGAAGGAAGAAGGCTTTTCGATGACAACTGGCAATCTCGACCGTGACGTGTGTCCCAAGAGAATTTCCACTTAGCAAACGACACAGATTTGCAGTAAGCCGCGCCAACGGCTTCAGAGCAGACCTGGGAACAAACACATACGTCTGACTGCGCGAGACACCAAATGTCCCTTTCGGGAGATGCTACCTCTGCGCTCCACGGCTAAGTACCCACGTCCGCGTCGTGACTCGGATGCTCATCAGCTCCGCGACCTTGAGCAGCGCCCGAGAGCTCTCCGCGCCCGGCGCATTGCAGGCGTTGACATCCCGCCGGCTCAGCGACCGGCCACGGGGGGCTGTGTCTGCCCTGCACGCTGAAGAAAACTGGGGTGAGGAAGACCACGCCGCCGGCCATCCGCACAGCCGAGGGAGGAAGAGCTGGCTCGTGCTGCTGGGGGCGGGGGGCCGCGGAGAAAGGCCGCCTCCGGAAGCCCGCATGGCCGGGGCCCCGGTGGGCCGCCGTCTCGAGGCTGCCCCTCTCCAGTCACACCTTTCAGAGGTGAGGTGGCGATTTCTCGGGTTCCCAGGTTACCGGCACTACCCCTCACGAAGGTTCCCAGAGGCTGCCTCGCGATTCATCCTCGCAGGGACCGTGGCCAGCACTGGACACACCGCCCCGCGCTGTTCTCAAGACTGGTAGATTATCTTAGAACTTGGGGACGCACAGAGGATTTCTCCTCTTACAGTTCTTGAATAGGTGGATTTGTTACAGGAAAGCATAGTTATTTTGGTTTGCTTTTTATGGATTGTTTTCTTCTTAAATAGGCTTTACTGAGGTGCATGTTATATGCAGTAAGTACATTCATTTTAAACGTCTTTACAAATGCAAACACCACCACGATCAAGCAGAAGACGCGTCTGTCACTCCAAAAGCACCCTTGACCCGCCTCCCGCAAGCCCACCCCAGGCTCCGGCAGCCAGCCGCCTGGTTCCCAGTCATTGGTTTCGCCTGCCCCAGAATTTCGTATCAAAGTACCTCGGCGGCGCTCACACATTTGTGTGTGGATGCTGTTGCTCAGCGTCACCTGCTTCTTCGGATCGAAGGCATTTTGCTGAAGACCAGCATTGCTCCCCTTCCGACTGACAAGCAGCATCGCACTGCGCGGCCGTACCCCGGCCCTGGTGCCAGGTCACGAGCTTAGGGCTGATGCCTAAAACTGCTATAAACGTTTCTGGGCAAGGCATCACATGGGCCTACGCTTTCATTGCTTCTTAGTAAATCTATGACTTGAATTTCTAGGTTCTGTGAAAGCGTGTGTTTAACGTAATAATAAATTGACAAGCTGTTTTCCAAAGTGATTATACCACATTTATCTCCCCGGAAACGTGGAAGGGTTTCAGTTGTTTCTGATAGTCACCGGAAGTTGCTATTTTAAAATTTTGCCCATGCTAATGTCTACGTAGTCCTGTCTCACTGGGTTTAATTTACCTTCTTATGATTACCAAAGATACCTAGCATCTTTTCATGTGCTTATTGGTCATTGATATGTACTGCTTCGTCAAGAGTCTCCTCAACTATTTTGCTGAGTTTTTGATATTTAAATTCGAAATCAATTCCACCGAGATTTAATTTGCATAGAATCTAACGCACTCACGTAGAGCCTGTAACGCCATGTGTGGCATAATGCTTGCTGAAGCGTCCGCCCAGATCTCTGTCCCGTTTTTATTAGAGCGTTTATCGTCTTCTTACCGTGCCGTGTCAGTTATTTATGTTTTGGATACAATTCTGAGATTCAGCCATTTCTCTTGAATAAACGCTCCTCGGAGTTTCGCGTTCCTGCGGTTAATCGAGAGTCTGGAAGATGACTGTCCGCGGGGCTTCGCAGCGTCCTCACCGCTCGCATGGACTAGTGGATTGCAGGTGTCCGACCTACCCCGGGGGAGGCTTCTAGAAAGAGCCTTTATTCTCCGCTCAGCTCCCTCGACATTATACTCTGTTCATTTGATCTCTCGATCCGCCCGTCTGCAAATCCCACTTTGTGGATCAAGGTAGCTTCAGCATTAAGTCTTCGAATCAGAGAGTACGATCATATGAAAATTAAAAATAACCGGAGGAGCCAAAATCATCTCAGAAGGGAACAAAATCAGAGAGCTTCCGAATGGACTGAGACGGGTCAGAGCGCGCACGGTCGGCGGTTTGTCCCGGGTGCCAGTGGCAGACGAGGGACACCGGCCCCTCCCCGGCCACACTTTGTTGACGGTATTCCTCGGCAGCGGATGCCGGGTTCTGTCCAATGCGTTTCCCACATAAATTGAGGTCACTTTTTTTAAAAAAAAATTCTTCTAGTATGGTATATTAAATTGATTTTTAATGTAAAATCACTCTTGCATTCTGAGAATAATCACCACTTGATAATAATGTTATTCTTTTATATATTGCTTGATTTGAATTGCTAATATTTCGCTAAGAATTTTTACATCTATATTCATGAGGAATATTGGTCCGTAGCTTTCATTTCTTGCATTTTTTTTCAGAAATGAGTTGGAAAGTGTTCCCTCCCCCACCTTCTGAGCGCGCTAATGTAATCCAGGTATTGACACCTCCCCTGGACATTCGGGGGAATTAACGTCTGGAGGCGTCTGGGTCAGCGGTTTCCTTTGTGGCTGGCTTCTAAGTATAAAGTCAGCCTCGCCGTAGATAAGAGATATTTATTTTGTATCGTTTTCAAGGAATTGGCCAGTTTTAGTTATATTTTCCTGTTCATCGGAATCCCATTCGTCCCTGCTAATCCCCTATAATCCTGTTAGTGCCTGTGGCCTCTATAGTGATTTCACTGCTCACACAGAAAACCCGTAGTTTTTAAAAATAAGTCTAGGTAGAGACTCGTTGGTGTCGGTATTTTACAACATCGCCGTCCGTTTCCTCCTTCGGGCTTTGTCCGCGGCTCGCTGCGCCGGCCTCTCCTCGGCTCCTCGTCATTCCTTCCTTCTGCGCATGTGCACATTGACCCCTCTCTCCGCGCTTCTCAGGGTAGAAGTTTGGATGGCAAATTTGAAAACTTCTTTCTTCTCCGATACAAGCTTTACACCCGCTAAATTCCTCTCCATGTCGGCCTTCTCTGCGCCCCACAAATTTTGATACGTTGTATTTCTTATCATTAACTTCAAAATGTTTTGAGAGTTTCCATATATATTTCTTACTGATGTGTAATTTAACTCCAATTCGTTGAGAGCAGTTAACCCGTGTGACTTGAATCCTTTTTAATTTACTTTGATTTATTTTGGCCCAACATGGATTATATCTTGGTATATTTTTACGTGCTCTTGAGAAGAAGGCGTGTTTTGCTACCGTTTGGGTGGAGCGTTCCAGGAGCGTGGTCGGCTTGTCTCCTGGCACTGCTCACGGCCATGTCCCCGCAGATCTACTGGTTCTTTGATCGCTGAGGGAGGACCGAGCTGCATCTAATTACGATCGCCGATTTCCAGATTTCTCCATTAAATTCTGAGTATTTTCTCTCCTAGTGTGTCTTCTTGATGAATTGATCCGCTTGTCACCGGAAAAGTTTGTTATTTCTCTCTTATGGTAGGCGCTCCTTATGAAACCTTTGTTCAGGAATTATGTAGCCATTGCAGCTCTTGTGTCATTGATATGTACGTGGCATATGTTGCCATCTGTCCATGTTTCAAATGTTTCTCCCTTTTCACACTGGAAGTGCGCTTCGCTAAGGCAGCACAGAGCTCTGCTACATTTTTTCCAGTCTAATAGTCTCTGCCTTTTCGTTGCAGTTTAGACCATTTACATGTAATGCACTTACCGATATGGTCAGGTTTAAGCCCACCAAGTTGCTATTTGGTTTTTATTTATCTCATCTGTTCTTCCTTTTTTCTGCTTATCTTCTTTTTAACCATTTTTTTGGATTGGTCGAGAAATTTTGGCATTCACTTTTGCTCTCTCATTCGCTTATTAGCCAAACGTCGTGCTTTGCTTTGAGCAGAGGCCGTCAGGACTACGCATAACTAAGACGCCGCGGTCGGCCTTCGGCGACCTCGCAGCTGCACGCTTGCTGTGCGCAGCTTAGGGCCGCGTGCCTCGCCTCCCTTTCCGCCCTTCACGTCCCCTTCGTCCATTTTCCTCCATTAAATGTCACGAGCTGCACAATTGTCATTGTCCTTTTGCCATCTCCCCTGGGGACTCTGACGGACGGTCCGCGGTCACGTGGGGACGCTCTCCATTTGGTGAACAGAATCCAAACATCTTCCAGCTCCGTGTGAGCAACGGGAACTGTTTATCTGCAGGAACACGACCGTCGTTCCTTAGTAATTTCATAGAGTTCCACACTGTGAACGTGCAGCTTAATCCTCAGCCGAGTACGCGCTGGGGAGCTGTGACATTTTCTCAAGTTCTTTCTCCGCAGGGCGTATTCCTCTCTGGCGAGCCGCCCTGCACGTCCCGGCCGCAGCGACCTCGTTGAACTCGGACCTGTGTCCTCCACTCAGCGAGGTACACTCTTGTACCGCGGCCTGGCCGACACCCCAGGGGGAAAGGCTGAGCGGTCATGAGTGTCACGCAATTTGTGTACCTTCTCTCAGAGGCCGCAGTCTTGGGTTGCCAGTTAGCGAACGCCTCCGAAATCTTGTCTTACATATTTCATCCAGCTTTCTAGTGAAGATGAGTCCATATCAGCTGATCCGCCGTGGACGGAAGCGGCAGGTAAATTATATAATGCCACTTTACGCTTTCCTTTACTGTATCCTCGTTTTATCCAAATGCTCTTTTATTTAAAATCATACATTATTATTTCTAATAATTACATATTTCAGTTTTTAAAACCATAGCCCTTATGTTTCTGCACGCTGTCTGTCACAAAGTTTTATTGACACTTTCTCACCTTTATTTTCAACTTTTCTCCAAGGCCTGGTGTTCTGTGCTCGTGGTTTGCATTTCATCGTGATTGGGTGAACGCATTATTTTGTCTTTCATTCCCATTTATCTCGCTTTGGCAACCGGCCTTGGCATCCGCAGCCCACACCGCCGCTTGTCATCTAGCATTCTATGGCGTCACTGCGGTCAAAACAAACCTCTTCCAGCATTTACTCGAACTTCTTCGCTCAAATGTGCCTTTTTCAAATGATCTTTTACTAGGTCCCTGTCTTTAAAATAAACTCGTGCTGATGGAAAACAGCTCTAAGCCTTCAGACGCATAAAGAGGGAAATGAAACTCAACCCTGAGTCCACAATAACCTCAGGACAAATACCGTTAAATTTTTGGAGCGTTTGTATTCCTAGCATGTCACGGAGGCTCTCTGGTCATCCACCCAGTAGCCATTATTGTTCTGCTCACGATCTTTGCTGGCAAAATCCTTGACCCTGTTTGGGGGTTACGTGGCAATGTCCCCAGGGAACACGGCTCCTCTCCGCCATCGGCAGTGAATTACTTTTAAGGCTGTCTGTGTCCAAGTGCCTCATCGTGGAAGATGGCAAACTCGTTATATAGGACACTCTAAGTTACACATTGTCACTTGCCTCTGAAACAGGCGACCTAATGCACACTTTACACGGCCACAATAACATTTATTGTGCAATTTTGTGACGTATTTTGCTCATGCCATCGATGCTTTTTCATGTCACAAAACGTTTCTCACAAACGTGATTTTAAACAGCCACGTCATGATCTATACACAAGTAGTTCACATCTGTCTGTTGAGTATTTAGGTCTCCCCAGTTTTGCTAATATGCACAGTGCCATCTCTGAGCGTAAATCTTAGTCTTCAGATTAGAGAAGGCCAAAGGGTGGGAGCCTTCTACGTGTGGCTGAGTCGGGGTGCAGGGGTGCAGGGGTGCAGGGGTGCGGTGGCTCATCTCATGCCATTACGGACTGCTTTTGATTTTAACCCCTTCGACTCTGGCTGGCAGCAAGTAATCCCTTTTTGTAGTTTTAATTTACATACGTTGAATTCCTATTGAACTTGAATTGCTTTTCAAAAGGTGTTAATTCTCTCGTGTTTGTGTGTATGTCCTGTGTCGCTTGCTTGTCACTGCACGGCACACATGCCTTTCCCTCACGTGACCCCCGCCCCGGCCGGCTCCCCGCCCCCCCACACCTGGTTTTCCTCCCTGTATGACCAGGAATAAACCAAATGCCTCCGCCCAAGGACGGCCCTCGTCACCTCTGCGCCGCCGCTAACTCCACACCTCGCTCTGCTCGCTGTCTGTCCCCATTACACGCTGCGTAGTCTTTGATGCAATTTTCTTAAGAACAGTTCTGTCCCATCGATTTGTGCACAGCAGGTCCTCCAAAAATGCTGCCGGAGTGACTGAATGAGCGAGTGACTGAATGAATGAGTGAATGAGTGCATGAATGAATGAGTGAGTGAGTGAATGAGTGAATGAATGAGTGAGTGGATGAATGAGTGAATGAATGAGTGACTGAGTGACTGAGTGAATGAGTGACTGATTGAATGAGTGAGTGAGTGACTGAGTTAATGAATGAATGAGTGAGTGAGTGACTGGGTGAATGAATGAGTGAGTGGATGAATGAGTGAATGAATGAGTGACTGAGTGAATGAATGAGTGACTGAGTGAATGAGTGAATGAATGAGTGAGTGAGTGAGTGAATGGGAGAATGAGTGAGTGAGTGAGTGAATGAGTGAGTGACTGAGTGACTGAATGGGTGAATGAATGAGTGAGTGAGTGAGTGAGTGAGTGACTGAGTGACTGAATGGGTGAATGAATGAGTGAGTGAGTGAGTGAGTGAGTGAAAGAGTGAGTGAGTGAGTGAATGAGTGAATGAATGAGTGAGTGAGTGAGTGAGTGAATGAGTGAATGAATGAGTGAGTGAGTGAGTGACTGAATGAGTGAGTGAGTGAGTGAATGAGTGAATGAATGAGTGAGTGAGTGAGTGAGTGAATGAATGAGTGAGTGAATGAGTGAGTGACTGAATGAGTGAGTGACTGAATGAGTGGACTCGAGCCGCTGCTCCGGCGGCGTTGAAGCTCCTGCCTTGGTGCTCAGCGGTCAGAGGCGGGGACAGCAGCACGGCTGCTTGGACCTGGCTCTTCACCCGAGGAGGGGCTGGAGAAAGCGCCCGATGTTCTCGGCAGATCCGAGGCTAAACGGGGAGACGGGCCTCGGCCAGGCCGGAGGCAGAAGCACGGGCCAGAAAGTTCTCCGAGCGGAGAGCATGGCCGCCCCGGCTTCGATGGGCACAGGTGGCCTGGCGGCCGGGCCTCCGTCACTGTACCCCAGCAAGGCCGAGGTCAGGCGAGCTCAGGGGGCAGCTGGAGGGACACATGGACAGGCGTCCGCCATCCTGCTGGCCCCGCTGGCCGCTCAGGCCCACAGGCCCTAGCCGGTGAGGCAGGTGCTGCCGCTGGGGCGGGCAACCCCGGGTCCTGGCGAGCTCGGCGCCGCGCCTGAAGGGAACCGGTGCCCGCCACCCCATCCGTGCGACGTCAGACCCCGAGGCCCCGTCGGGCTTCAGGGGGCTCGCGTCCTCCCCTGCCGCCCTCTCTGGAGGAGCCGATACTCCGGGACATGGCGCTTGGGGACGAGGGCTCCGTGCCCCTTTGTCGATGCGAAGTAGACATTTGCTCTTCCTTTAGGTAATGGAAATGTAAGATTAACGTGATATTTTTCTTGATGCTGAGAAGTCCGTTTAAATGTCACCCGTGTGAAGGGGAATGCGCACGTCAGGGGACACGGATCCCATATATTCCGTCTAATGCCAAGTGTCCTGCAAGGTCAACAGTCTATGTAAATTTTGTCCATTAAAATAGAATCATTTTTATGGTTTTGTTTGGCACCGGATAGTTAAAAGGAAGCTGTTTGAAATTGCCAGCCTGTCTCATTTTCAAGAGTAATTGAGATCCTGCAATAACTGGATGAAATCTTTTAAAAAAATGTTTACAGAAACGAATTTTTCTACGGCTCGGATAGTGGGAGCCGGTGCCTGTGTCTGTTGCGGATTTCGATTCGTGTGGTTCCGCCAGGTGCGTTCTCCTCTGGTTCATCACTGTCCAAATACATCACTTCACCTTCTCAGCGGCGAGCCCGGCATCGACGCGCCCAGCCTGGCAGCCGCGCGCGCGCGGTGGGGTCGGACGCTGGGCTCCGGAGGACAGGCCCCCTGGGGCCTGGTCCCTCTGCCCCGACGTGTGTGCATGCGGGGTGCTCCCACGAAGGGCCGTTCTCTGTGCGAAGGGAGCACGTCCACCCCAGCCCCGGCGGGTGGCGTCCCGGGACTTCCGGCCAGGTCTCCCTCCACCTCACCGCGGGACGGTGCGGCTCAGAGGCACGTCCCGCTCGTCTCCGGGCCCGGCTCGAGGTAACGGTCACGTTTGCGACACCCACCCTGGCTCCGCAACGTGTGTGTTTGGGGGAGGGGCACCAGTTTATGGTCCGGGCCCTTCCCCTGACACTTGGACTTATTTCTATGGCAGGCAATATCTGAACAGAGTTTTCATTTTCCGAGTTTTAAAAGAAATTCGGGGTTATTTTCAATGTCACCTTATTAGAACAGAAGCTGACAGCTCCGCAGTGACGCCCGAAGCTCTGAGCTCCCCGTTTGCTGCGGCTTTTCCCCAGCGCAAGCAGAGAGCCTCCCCCCCCACCCCGTGGGAGGGTGGCCTCCTCCCAAATCAGTTTATCTCAGCCCACGGTGGCTTATAGCGCGGTGTCAGGGAACGCCACTCTCACTCGGAAGTGGCTCAGGGTAAAATTGAGGGTGGCAGCCAGCGGGGAGAACGGCCTCAAGCGGGATGCAGCAAACGGCCCGCCCTGCCCTGTCACGGATCTCTCTGCGGGCACGGAGGGCGGGCCCGCGGCGGGAGGCGGGGACCGCGGCGGGAGTCGCTCCGCGCGCGTGCGTGAATCCGAGCTGCGCGCCCGCCGCCCGCCCGCCGCACCTTGCCAGGGCTCGGTTCTCACTGCCACCGGCCCGCCCACGCGGCTCCCGGACCGCGGGTCTGTCTGTCCCTCCGCCCTGCGACCTGCCGCGAGCCCCAGGACTCGGCGACCCCTTCCCTCTGGACTGTCGTCTGCCTTTCCCTGACACCAAGGCTTTGGGGTGTGGGGTCTGATAAAGGTCAAGAAGAGGCACCACGTGTCCTGGAAGACAGATTGGCGGGACCCCAAACACCGGAAACTGACCCCGCGGTTCCTGCCGGTGCTGCCAAGCGCTTCCAGCCTGACGGTGAGAGCAGCTCCGGCCCCCAGTGGGGCGCTTCCTGGAAAGGCGCAAGTTCCACCAAAATTCAAGGCCGACGTCTCCCACTGGGAGAGGCGACACTTCAGGCTTTCGTGCCCGTGGTCATGGGCTGGGCTGTCTGCACCCCGACTGCTCCCGATTCTCACCGCGCCCCGTGAAGCTTCGCGTGAGGGGTGCAGGAGCCCCCCAATCCCCGCAGGGCCCCAGCGACTCGGTGCCTCCCTTGCCATCAGCTCGGGGCTTCCCCCCAAAAGATGACAGTTACCAGAGACCGCAAGGCCCTCACGCTGCTGTCACGTGCTTTAGAGAAACCACGCTTCTCACCTCTCGATGAGGGGCCCCCCGGGGGTACCCCGAATCCCGCGTATAGCCCGTTACAACCACACCTCCTCGTGCTTCCTGGGACCAGTCGGGTTGCTCCAAATTTGGGTTCCGAAATGAGGATCACAGGTTCGGGAGAGGGATGCCCATCGGGCACGGAGGGCCACCCCGTCCCCGCATCCGGGGCCTGGTACTGGACCCTGCGGGTGACAGCCGACCTCCCGGGTGTGGGGGACAGGCGTGGCCGCCCGCCGGGCAGTGCACGTGATGCCCCGATGCCCCTCTGACGGCCGCTCCCCTCCTGCGACATCGGTCACCCGTGGCTGCGAGAGAAGAATAAAGAATGTCACCCCGCCTGGCCGCCCTCGCGCCTGAGCCGGCGTCCGGGGCAGGGCGCGCCCCCCGCCTGTGCGAGGGGGCGGCTTCGACCACGGAGGTGCGGCTTCTCCGATGTGAGAACGTTCGCTGAGCGCGCGCGCGCACCCCAGGGGCTCCGAGGCTGAGGGTGCCCTCGGCTCTGTGTATTCTCTGGGGCGGAAGTTATGACTTAACGTCTAACCATAGAGCGGTTTAGCCGGTCCCCCCTGGAAGGCAGCCGCCCTTAACGCCGACTGTGAGATGGTCCGGGCCGGCCGGCGAGGCGCCCGTTCGCCTTTAACCGGCCCGTAACCACGTTGCGAGCACAGGGCAGCCCCGCGACAGCGCCCACGACACGCTCTCCCATTCCCGCAGCTCTGGTCCCCTCTCCTTCTTGAAAGCAGCTGACCGTGTCCTCACGTGACCTGCGGGCTGTCTGGCTTTCCTCTCGAAGCTGAGAGGAAAAGCATCTGGCAAAATCCCCCAGTGCAGATAACTTCCTTCCACTAAGCGATGCTTGCCGGTTCGGTGCTCAGAGGACTTGTCAGCACATCTCAGTGGCAGAAGTGCCACTGCCCCCACTTAGAAACAGTGCACGGGCACGTGGCTCCCGGAAGGGGATTGTGGGTGACACTTAGGCTTAGCTTCCGCGGTGCGCACCGCGCCTGCGTGGTGCACCCCCTGCCATGGGCACGGGGGGAGGGGGGGGGCAAGCTCCGAGTTTGGAGGGGTGTGTTTGTGTACGTGTGTGTGTACACGTGTGTCCGTGCATGTGATGTATCTGTGTGTGTGTCTGTAGGTGTGTGCACATGTGAGTGTGCATATACATGAATTATGCACACGTGTATAGGAATGCGTGTTCATGTGAGCTTGTGTGTTTCCGTGTGTGCACGCACGTTCAGGTCTCTGTGTACACGTGTGTGTGTGTACACAAGCATATGTGTGTATGCGTGTGTTCTAGTAGGAGCAGGTCAGGTCCTGGAGACCACAGAGGGAAACGCTAAGCCTCACGCTCGGGTCTCACATGCTGGCCTGGGGTGAGCTGAGAGGGACTTGGTGAGTAGACACGTGGGTGCCCGGACAGCAAGGGCAGGTCCCTGCAGGGGGACAGGCCGGGGCTGTGCTCTCACGCCTACGGCGCCAGGAGCGACACCCGGAACGAAGCGCCGCTTAGACAGGCGAGTGCTCGGGTCGCGCCTGCCGACCCGGAGGCAAACACACAGCTCTGTGCGAGGAAGCCCGGCAGTCTCTGCCCCGCCCCCCACCCCCACCGCTGCAGAGAAAGACACAAGCAGAATTGTTCGCAAACAACGAGAGACACTGACAGATGAAGCCGAAAGCCACTTCCGCAGAAGCGTCTGCTTAATTAAAAATAATTCCAGCAGCAGGATAAAATGTGTGTCCCATTTAAAACGAACCCCACATAAAGTACTCCTAATTCACATAAACTACAAGTTAGCGAGTAGTTATTTGTGTGACATAATTCTTCTTCTCTTTGCAAAGCCTTCATTCATTCGTTTCTTCCACAAGCCTCCCTGAACTCACCCTGGGGCTATAACCGTAAATTATGCGGACACAGTGCCTGTCCTTAAGAAGCCAGAGCTAGAAGGAGAGGCGGACGTGCAAACGAGCCGTTGTGACAAGTGTGACAAAGTGCTTCACACAAGCTGTGTTCAGATAACAGCGGGTACCCAAGGCAGCAGGCGGGGCCTATGGGACAGGAAGGCGCCCACCTGAGGACCCGCGCTGGGGCGTGGTTAGCGGTGGGAGGGGCGTGGCTCGTGGTGGGAGGGCGTGGCTCGCAGTGGGAGGGGCGTGGCTCGCGGCGGGAGGGGCGTGGCTCGCGGCGGGAGGGGCGTGTCGGGGCGGGGCCTCTGCCCGCGCAGGGGAGGTGATGCGAGGGACACACGCCCTGCACCGCAGGTCTTTGTGAGCCAGGCCAGGTTCCTTGCTCCAGTAAAGTCTGCCATGAGCCTAGGAGCCTCTCAGGGCAACTGTGTCCTAAGGTGGCTCCAGGGGCAGAGGTGACAAAAAGGCCTGGCAGCTGCGTCGCCAGCCTTCAGCTTCCTCCGGAGCTGGGGCGTCTCAGGGTGACGATTAGAGGCTCGGCCCGGTGGTGACACACAGTAATTGTGCCCCCACGAGTCCCACGGCCCCCAATCCCAGCGGTCACGGAGACCCTCGTCCTCCGTCAGTCAGGAAGGAGCAAGGGCGGGGCGTGGTGCGGACGCGGCGCCTCCTGCGGCGGGCAGCTTTCCCACCGGGGACACTGAGGCACACACCGCCGCAGAGCCGGGACCTGGGGTGGATGGGGTCGTCCATGAAGCTCCGGGGTCAGCAGGGGTGGCTGTGTGGGGGGCTGAGAGGTCCCCGCTCCAGACGCCGCAGTGCCGACGACCCCTGTCCCGCGCTGGCACAGGGCCAGCCCCGGGGTCTCACAGGCGCTGTGGCTCGCACCCCGATTCCGCAGAGAACAGAGGCTCCTCCCTGTCCGCGCTCGCAGTGCCGCGCTCGGGCCCGGCGCTCCGACGCCGTCTGCGGACGTGGCGGAGCACCTCGCACTGGACAGAGCCCGGTCTCGTCCGGCGTGATCTCGGCCCCAGCTGCATCCGGAACGTGATGACAAGCGATGGCTTTCTGCCTCCCCAGATCCCCTCCTTGAGCCTGCATGTTGTGGGGCCATGTTTTCAGATTCTTCTCCAACCTCAAGGCATCCGCGCGTGTCTCGCAGCCCGAGCTTCACCCACTTGGGGGGGGGGCGTCCGCTCTGTCGCGCGGGCGCTCCCTCACGGTCCCAGGAGCCAGGTGGAGAAGGGGCTCCGACACCCGGGGCCACGGCTCAGCTCTGCCTGGGGCTGGGACTTTGCCCCGGCTCCCTGACCCTGGGACCCACCCGTCCCAGCAGTGCGGGGCGCACGGGTGTTCGGAGCGGTGCCCTGGGTGGCGGAAGCTCCTTCCACCGTTGCTGCCATCAGCGTTAGCGTTAGACTCGCTCAGTCGAGCGACGTTAGCGGACCACCTGCCGTCAGCCACGAGCTGTGCCACCCGCGGGGGCGCGAGACGAGCCGGACACGCGACCCGCGCTCCAGACTCCCCGCGGCATGTGCGGCTTTGGAAATCCGCACTGCGGCATCCTGGGCGTGTAAGAGGAATAGCGCGCCCACGATGCTCGCGCGGGCTCGGCCGCGTCAACTCTCCTTAACCCAGAGTTCGCTGCGGAGGAGTCCGCGGGTGTTGCGGGGCGCCACCGTGGGGGGCGCTGCGACGCATCACGCAAACCTTCCCCCTTCAGGGCGAAGACGCCCTGTCCCCAGCCTCCAGGACTGTGGCAGGAGCTCACACTTCGTCCCTCCCCAGGCATCACCCTCGTCCCAGCCAGGCTTTTCCCTGGGGATGGCTGGCCTCAGGTGCCTGGCCCACCTGCAGGTACAGAGGCTCCGCCCCCTGGCCATCCGGGGGCTCTGAAAGACCATGGCTTACCTTTCAGCCAGGGCTGCTGCCCACCTTCTCATAGCTGTCACCGCCAAGGTCACCCCCAGCGAGCCCCCTTCACGCCAGCCTGCCTCTGAGCGCCTGCGTCCCAGGCAGTCAGACGGAAAACAACCCCGAGCTGCTCTCTGCTTATTATCTGTGTATGATAACTCATTCTGGGTCCTCCCCCATCACTGGAGCTAAAATTGGTATAAAATAAAACTATTTTCAAAGTCTGTTCCCTGTAACACTAGTCCCAAGAAAGTCCTCGAAGGAAAATAAAGTGGCCTGCACTCACCCGAATCTGGGGCGTGCTTTACGGGGTCCCCTCTCAGGCGTCCGGAGTGCAAGGAAGCCATGAAAGGTTTTGGCGAGGTTCCCTGGGGGAAAAAAAAAAAGTTATTTATTTTTAAGACAGTGTTTCCAAAATTTAAGCGCGCTGCAGGCACCACCTACCCCACGGACCCGTGCTTCGTGCTCGTTGCGCTCCTGGGGCGGCCACGTGCAGGACAGGTGCGGGCGGGGTGCGGTCGGGGACCTGCGGCCTGCGGACCAGCGTCCCGGGCACGGGTCAGGGGGACTCTGTCCTCTGACCCTGAATGCCAGCAGTGACCTCAGGAGCGCATGAGGGCGCGATCACGGCCAGCATCACATCATGGCCAAGCCCATGGTACAGCCCCCCCCCCGCCCCCACGAATGGACAAGTGGGCCGCCGGGGCGCGGGGTGGCCGCACACACTCCCCCGATCGGCGTCCTCCCGTCCACGCAGCCTTACCTTTGGGCCGTGTGGGAATTGGATCTCAATTCCATTTCCGTCTACACTACCGTTCCGTGGTTTCAACAGAAGGGACGGGAAACGCCCCCACCCGGTCCCCCGCCCGCAGGACCCCGGCGCGCGGCCCTGCCTTCCTGCCAAGCCCCGCCGGAACCCCGCTCCCAGAACCCATCGCTCTCCTGCGCGCGCGGACCAAGGCGCCTGGGCACGGAGCCGCATGAGACCCTGGCCACGCGGCTCACTCTGGTCCTTGCGGCTGGTGCTGGGCTGGCTGGGGGCTGGGCCACGCCTCTCCGCTCCTGGGGGGACACCAGGGAGCGAGGCCTGGGGAGGGGCAGGCCTCGTGGCCAGGATATAACACCGTGGCTGTGATGACATAACACACGCGGGTCTCACGGGGAGGAGCTTCCTCCCTAAGGCAGGTCACAGCTCCAGGCCCAGGGGAAGCAGGCCCAGGGGTCTTCCCGGCCCACGAAACCCCCCTTCCCCCAGGCCCAGGGGTGGTTCAGGCCCAGGAAACCCCTTCCCCCGCCCCGTGGAACCCTGCAACCTGCCACGCCTCAGCCACACAGCCCGGCTGCGGCGCCCCAAGGCACAGACTTGGGGGAAGGGAGGAGCAGCTGCAGCTGAGGCCCTTGGAGCCCAGGTGGCCTCCCCCGTCCCAGCCACCTGCTGCCCTCTGCGGAGTGCTGGGCACCACCCACGCCCTCCTCCTCGATCCCTCCCTCGGCTAGTCCTCTGAGTCTTAGCCCCAGGGACAACGCCAGGGCAGGTGCTCCTCTCTGCTGCAGGGACTCCATGAAGTGCCAATGTCTGGCACCCCCAGATTCTGGTCCGACTGTGCTGGTGTGAGGGGATCGGGTTCTCCAGGCATCGGGGCAGCACCGTTTGTGCCAGGCACTGTCCCTCGCTGACCTCTCCGTCCCCAGCACATACTGGGACCTCGCGATCCTGTGCGCACCACTGTGGTGGCGTCAGTCAGACCGAATCTCATGCACATGGGTCAGCGCCTCCCCACGGGGCGCGTGCCGGAGGGCTGAAACCCGCGTGGGGGGCGCAGCTGTCGGTGGAAATGGGGGGCTGGATGTGGGGCTGGTGCAGTCTCCACTACACAGGGCTCAAAATCCAAACCTCTTAAAGCTTGTAAAGCAGAAAGAAATGTTAGATTCCAGCTTTATTTCTCCTTCACCGTTTAAAAAATGACCCACGAGTTGCCTAAGATTTTGGGATGTTTTATTTTGTGGGGGGTCCTGCCTGGTGAACGTAGCTCACCCCTGTCTGGAACGGCACCCTGCACTCAGGTAGGGAGCCGCCGCGGCCTACAGAAAGGTGACCTTGCGCTTCAGACAACTCTTCCAGGTGAGCCTCAGTCTGCAAAAGCAGAGCAGGTTATGGCATCCTGAGGTGAAGAGGCCTTTGCATGGTCTCTGCCAAGCGGGTCCCCAAAGCCCAATGGACGGCGAAATGCTCCATCGCAATAAAATTAAAAAACATACTAAACCGGCCGCTAAATGTGGCTTTGTCATTACCGGAATGGTCTTATCTTATATTATTAAAGTTGGATATTTTAAATGAGATTTTCTATCCCCTTGAGCAGCCTGAAACGCAGGGTTTTCTAGGTAATTGAATTTCTCTCTCTTTTGGTTAAACCTTCAACCAAGATCATCACGTATGAGTGAAAACGTAAAGTTACTTCCAAAACCGTGGTTGACTTCAAAATGTCCATCAACGCCCTGACTTTAAATACGATTTATTTATGTAAAAACTTAGATGGGGCGATGTCACCGCCGTTTCATGGTCGTCTGGGCAGACCCCACCGGCGTCACCGCGCGACAGGGGCAGCTCGCTCTCCAGCTCGCACGCACGGCGTCCCCACAGACCCCCGCTCACCCCAGGCCCTTGGCATACACGGTCAGGTCCGCATTTCTGCTTCCCTGATAACCTGCCCTTCCTCCATCCCCGCATCCCGGGCACCCGCCCAGCGTCCCTGGGGCTCGTCTGTCACTTCGCCCGCCGTCTGCTGTCCCCACGGCCACCCACTGTTCGTGCCCCTCGCCGGGCAGGCGTCGGTGGCGAGCCTGCTTCTTTTTGTTCACACAAAACTGGAGGACTCAGAAGAGGGTTTTATTAGGCGCGTGCTGGGTGCCACAGGCCTCTGAGCAACGCGGGGACCCAGCCCACAGTCTGCACAGACGTGGATAGCACCCCTGCCCTTACTGGTTCTAGTGGCCCAGTGGGGACACGCTGCCACCACACAGAGCTCCAGGTCCTGAGCCGGCACCGGCACACCGGCACCTGCCTTGAGGGGTGTCTCGCAGTGATCCAAGAGGACATCAGCCCGTCTCCCCTACAGACTTCCCGGAAACCGATAATGCTAACGCCGCTCCTTACGCTACTGTACCAGGTTTGCGTATCTGCTGTAACGTCGCTGCTGTGACTAAGTACCACAACTTGGTGGCTTAAACAACGCACGTTCACTGCCTGGGTCCTGTAGGTCACGTGTCCGGCACGAGCCCCGTGGGGCTGGAGTCCAGGCCGCCTGGGGAACCCCGCTCCTTGCCTTTTGCAGCGTCTAGAGGCGGCCGCCATCCCCGGCTCGCGGCCCCTCCTCCGTCTCCAAAGCCACCAGTGTCACAGCTCTTCGGCTGGCGCATCTCTGACTTTTAAGGACCTCGTGATGACGGCGGGCCCTCCTGGATGACCAGGGGCATCTACTTGCTTCCAGGTCAGCGGAGTGAGAAGCAACATGGGTCTGCCACCTTTAGCCCCTTAGCCACGTAACCCGACCCTGGGATTGGGACGTGGACACCTTTGGGTGTGTGTGGGGACATCACTCTGCTTACAGCTATGAACTATGAAAAATCAGAAAAAGAATAATATACTTATGATGGTAGTGTGTATAATATTTTTCGCAACCTTTTTGAACAAAACAGAATCTAAATGGAAATATTTAGACAATCATTTTTAAGGTTTTTTTTTTTTTTTTTTACTACGTGTAAAAAAAGGATAAACAAAAACCTCCATCTAAGTCAGGGGAAAGTCATCTGTCAATACCTTTTGGTGCCGATAAATAAGTTCTTGGTTTGCTTAGATTCTACGGGACTTTAAACCGTGGTAGATGTTTAACCAGGGACCCGTTCTACTTTTCGGTTTTAAGCTGATCAATGAGTGAGCCAGACTGTTTGTTCAAAGCCTCGATGCCCGGTATTACAATAAAGCGCCATCCGAAAATTCCAGCAGGCGTGAGGAGAAGTAAGGGTGAGTGGGCGACCAGGGAGATGGGCTGACCACCACTCAGCTTGCCCGCGGCGCCGGCGTCCGGTCAGCAAAGCAGAAGAGCGCAGGCGCACGCGGACGGCGGCTCCGCGGTGACCCTGGGCGCAGAGCCAGCGCCCGGGGCGGCCGGGCCAGAGGGTCCAGCACGCCGACCACGCCCGTCAGCCCAGCTCCTCCCGGCGCCTCACGGCCACCAGCAAGGCAGTGCGTCTCACTCCACGAACAGGGGAACTGAGGCTCAGTCACGCATCTGGTACACGGCAGGCCTGCAGACCCCAAAACCACACTCCGAACCTCCACGCGCAACAGCGCCGCGGGTCTCCGAGCTGCCAGCTAGAGTTACCGTCCCCCCAGCGCGCTTTGTCGCCGTGGACGTTAACCGAATCATCGCGGCGCATGGGTGTGTGTGAGTGGGAGTGTGCGTGAGTGTGCGAGTATGTGTGTGTGCATGGTGCGCACGTGTGTGCGAGTGTGAGTGTGTAAGCGTGTATGTGAGGGCGTGTGGGGTGTGTGTAGGGGGCGTGTGTGTGAGTGTGTAAACGTGTGAACGTGTGGGTGGGTGTGAGTGTGCGGTGAGGACGTGTGTGGTGTATGCGGGGGTGTGTGAGTGTGCGTGGGCGTGCGTGAGTGCGCGTGCGTCTGTGGGCGTGAGTGTGCGTGAGTGTGGTGGGCGTTCGCATCCACACGCACTGCCATCCCTCCCTCCGCGCTGACGCTCTCTGGCCTTCAGCTTCACCGTCACAAGCGAGCGCACCCGCTTCCCCCCCCCCCCCAGGAATCGCTGCGCCCCGTCTTCTATCGTCGGAGGCGGAGCCGGAGTCTGCGGTGGCGCAGCGCTGCCGACTTGGCGCCCTGCCACCTGGAACCCGGGCGCTCCACCCAGAGAGTCTGCGGCCTTTGCTACAGACGCTGCGTGTCTGAGGCCTGCTGAAAAACAAGCAATTTGAGTAAAAGGTGTATTGGATTTGAGGGGAAATAGTGGGATATAAATAAACACAAAGGGAGAAGAAAGGCACATAAATTGAAAGCTTAGAATAATGTATAACTAATAAAAGATTTCGAAAACTGTGTTTTTTCTGTTTGATAATCTCTGCGGTGCAGGGGAGGCCGAGCGTCTCCACAGGAGTCACTGGCCGGTGTAATTCACACGTGAATGCCGTCACCTGCGTCCAGCACGGTTTATGTTCTGCTCAGTGCTTCTCCCCTGCCAGCTCGGGCCCGGGCCGGCTCGCCAGCCCCACAGGCCACGCAGAACAGGTGCGCAGAGAGGCTTGTAGCTGTTCCTGCAGCCGGGGACCCTGCCGAGGTCTTCGCCACCCCCACCCCGGCTTGCATGGCTGCCAGCAAGAGGCTGAAGTCCCCGCTCAAGGCAACAAATGTGAAAAACGCCCGACGGCTGAGCCTGGTGGCAGCAGCGTGGCTTCACACCCGCGGGCATGCTGGCGTCCCCACGCAGGTGGGCGTCCACCCCGGCTCAGGCGGCCCGCCCACTGCCCCGCTCGGCCTGGCTCCAGGAGGCTCGCCCGGCGCCCCCCCCCCCCCACCGCCGATGATGAAAAAAAGCTGAGACACAGACGCAGACACACGTGTGCACACGCATACACACGCACAGTGTCAGCAAAACAGTTCACTGCATGTCAAATACGGTTTCTGACCTTTAAGTAAAAATATGTCCTGATCTTATTCCTATCTTGTTCTTTCAAATGATAAAAAAGCATGTGGCTGTCTTTATGGACCATATTGAATTTTATTTAGAAGATCGCATTTTACTAGAGAAATTCTTAAAGGATTGCTTTCTGAGGGGCCTTAGAAAATTTAAAGTTCCCTCGCTGCGCGTGTCCTTTCTGGCGAGACACCACCTCCCCCCGGGGACATGGACGCTAAGGCCATGGCCTTCCCGCCACCCGGAGTGGCCGCTTCGTCTCGGTCTTATCAGTCTCCCTTCTGCAGGTCTGTGCAGCAGACAGACCTGGGAAACGTTGACAAAACCTGCTTTGAGGCTCCGGAGCGCCGGGCGGAGGGCCAGGAGAGGCGGCCCCAGGCGGGCCCGCCGGGCTCCGGGGCCAAGCGCCCGCCCTTGCGGCCCCCCGCGCCTTTCCCCGGCGGCTGGCCCATTCTGCCCTGCTCCCTCGGCTGCCCCGCTGTCTGCCTGTCCCTTCCCGAGTCTGTGACACATGTCCTTGAAGCAAACGCGAGGCCATGTGACGTCCCGGGCTGGCTTCCACACTGCTGCTGCCCCTGGCTTGTTAAAAGGAGCCCCTGGGGTGGGCCTGGGAGAGCTGCTCTGGGGCTTCCCGCACCTTCCTGTGCCCCCCGCCTCCCAGCCCTCCACCAGCGGCTGCCCCCAGTGAGACTGCATGGGAAGAGCTGCAGGAGCCAGGCCAGGGCACGCTCCCCGCCCCTTCCCCAGCAGCCCCTGGGCCTGTCCTTCTCAGCCTCTTCTCAGCCATCCCCCTTGGGGCTCCCAGCCCAGGGGCTGCTGACGTCTGTGCCCATCCAGGCGTCAGCACCAGCTCTTGCTCTGAGCCCTGACGTGTTAGCAGCCACGGTCAGGACCACCGCTGATGGACAGCGTCTGGAGGAGAAAAGGGGCCCCTTCCCAGCACACATGAACGGTGGGTGCGTGCTCCCGCAAGCACGGCAACATCACGGCGCATGCTCCCGCGCGCACGGTGACGTCACGGCGTACGCTCCCGCGCGCACGGTGACGTCACGGGCATGTGGCAGCCCAGCAGCTCCACGGGCACACTCATCGGGCCGTGTGCTTTACAACACCACACGTGGGCTCACTGCCATGTGACCTCGTGACCGTCCAGAGCGAAATGGCCAGCTACGTCACAAAGATGAGGGCCGAGGCCACATCCCCAGCGCCCGCTGCCCGTCCCCACGCGGCACCCGCGCCGGCGTCTCCTTGGCCACGGCGGTCTCCAGCATCAGTGGGTCGATCATCTGGCAAGTCTGGTCCGGGTCTGGAGATTGTTCCAGAAGCTGTGAGGCCGCAGGCTGCAGCTGCCTGAGGTTCCGGCGGGCCTCCTTCTCCTGCGATGTCCGCCCGAGGGCTGACAGGGACCGGCTCATCTGGAGAAGGCGTCCCCAGCGGGCGCGGACTCCAGCACGCGCTTCCTGACCTGGCTGCGGGGCCCGTGCCACAACCACCGGGCGCCGGGGCTCCTCTCACACCTTGGGGAGCAGGCCCGGAGGACGTCTGCCCTCGGGCCCCACGATCTGCGGCCGGCCTCGGACTCACCAGGGCGCCACACGGCGCCGCGCACGCGCGCTGCGTGCCATGGCAGGGGCCGGGTGCTGGGCCCCCTGGCAGCCCGTGGAAAACATTCTCCTGATCACCCACTGAATGTCACCACGAGGGCAGCAGGGTCTGGCCACCTGCTCGCGGCTTCTGGTGTCACCGACGCCTCCAAGCGCAGAGCGGGCAGCCTGGGGTCAGTTAGAAATCGCGACCGAGGGTGAACAAACGTAATTAATTAAACCACTTGAGCGATCGGGATTAATTACACTAAAATCGTGTCCTATAGTCAAGCCCTTGCAGGGTCTGCAACATGAGGCCTCAGGGACCTGGTCCTCGCCCGCTTCGGACCTCCTGCTGAGCCGCCGCCGGCCACTCCTCACACTGACAAACAGCCGTGCGCCCTACGCAGGACACTCACCCACTTCTGAAGGCCGTGGTTGCTGGAGCCTGCAGCCTGCTCGTGGCCTGCTTTCATCCCGGCCGTCCTACCCTGCCCCCCACTCCTGGACTCCCGACCCACTCCTCTGTCCGGGCCTCCGGAACCCGAGCTCCAGTGACGACCCTTGTAGGTGTCATCCAGCTTTGCAGGAGCGTGGCCTCTCCCTGTCCCCAGAGTTCACTCAGAACCTTCGAACCTCAGTCTAGGTACAAAACAGCTCAACAGGGCTCACTTCGGTCTGGGGCTGCCCCAGGCCAGAGAAGTCGTCATTTCCAGGTCATTGCTAAGTTGGCACCTACCCACTCTCGATCTTTCCCAAGAGAAGTCCCCATTCTCCACGTCCCAAGATATTTTATAGTGTTGATGGCAATATATGTAAATTCATATCACCAGTTGATTGAGAGCCGGAGCTGGACAGGGTCCACACTTGAGGACACCTATAGTAGCAAGTGACAGAAAGTCCACCGCTGGACAGACAACAAAGCCTAGTCCACTGCAGACGCCCACACTAAGCCACGTGACAACCATTTAACCTCAAGGAACCCAAGAGCTTGTAACTAATGCAGCTTCACGTCGCAGACTAGGCCGGCCCGGCTCAATCACCACCTAATATTTTTAACATGAAAAGAGGAAACATGAAACGGAATGAGAGAACAAATTCAGGGCCCGATGTCCCACAGGCAGCTCACGCCTCTTGCAGTGAAACTCAGTACGCAGAGCTCGTCTGGTCCTCAAAGGGTGCCCGGTGAATGTCACTAACAAGCCACCTCTGCATAGTCACCAAGTTCGGGGGGCCAAGTACAAAGAGGGTTCCGAGGAAGATAATTACAGAGCAGACTCATCTAACAGCCCGCCCTGCCGGCGTGAACGCCCCGCCTCCTGCAGCCTCTGCAAGCCGAGCAGAGGTCTGGCCAGAGCCAGGTGTGGCTTGTGCCTTGGTCTGCAGGAGGCTCTGTCTCTGGACCCACTGGGGACGAAGCAGCGACCTCGGAACTATTCACCTGACATTTTGTGTCGCATCGTATATAAACTAGACTTACAAATTCCAGGCTGAGATTTTTGAAAGCGAGAGTCTGCATCTCTGTATTTGTATCACTCGACAATTGTTTGTGACCTAAAAGGTAATTTACAAAGTTTTCATCCAAAAACTTAAAATTAAACTGTGACCATTGGTAGAGTGAATTCTGCGTCTGTCGGCCTCCCTCTTCAAGTCTCAACCCATCACATGGTTCTGTCACCTGGCCATACCTTTTCAAAGGAAGCTTGCTGGCATGAGTGCACGTCAGCCCACAGGCCGCCCCTGGGGACAGGCGCCGTGTGCCCTGGCATTCGATGGACGCAGCAAAAATGCCTGGACTGATAATGAGGAGGGTGCGGAGTCCACTTAAATAGCAACTCTTCCCGAAGGAGCCTGACCTAATTTATTAGAAGCTGCTTATCTTCTCCTTCCAAAATCATACAACAAATCGGCGGCACAGAGAGATTATCTGCAGCGCCCGGAGAGAGAGAAGGGGGCCGGTTCGTCACAGCCCGAGCCACCAGCTCGGTGAACTCATCTTGAATTAATGTTCGCATTTAAGAAAACCTTGTCATCTTGATGCCACTGTTAATTCTCCCTGGAACAGCTAGGGGAAGGCTGGCCGCAGAGCCCTGTGGGGCGGGACCTGGGACCCCACTGACGGGGACAGGTTGCCGTGGGCAGACGGGCGCCTGCAGCTTGTGAGAGGCCGACACTCAACGGGCATCAGCGTGAGTCCTGGCTATGCGCGACCCTGCAGGCGACACTGTCTTAGTCTCCAGCCAAGGGGGCAGCCACGCGCGAGAGCAGAAGTGCATTTTCAGGGCGTGCGCCGGAGGACGGGGTGTGGGGGCACGTGTGTCCCAGCAGCACTGGGCGGGTCGCTGTCCCTACAGCTGCCGACCCCAAGCCGAGCTCCGGGGGGCGCCCGCTCGCGAGCCCCGATCACGCATGCCCGCGCATGCTCCCACGCAGACTCGCAGGTCTCTTACCTGCCGGGGAGATTTCCTCACGGACGTTTTGTTTTGTTTTGTTTTAAGTTTCATGCATGCGTCAAGTGTGTTGCATAATCTTAGAAATGACCTAGCAGTATATTTTACCTTTTCCATTTCATTTTTTACTGTTTCATTTTTGCAACTGCGTTCCAAGCCCTGGGGTCACAGTTCTACCAGAGAGCGCGCCGAGGTCCGTGCGAAGGTGATGGACTCTCAGAGTCGGACGGTGAAGACCGGCCAGCGGCGGCGATTCACATGCGGAGCGTGTTAGGAACCCCAGGAAGTTAACCAGGAGAAGGGGCTGAGTCCTGGGCAGGACACACAGATGCCTAACGATGGCCACGTAGGATGCGGTGGCTGGCGGCGGGCGCGGCGCCGCAAGGGGTGGACATAAGGAGCGACCCTGCCGGGCTCACGGCAAGCGGCTCGGAACTCGCCAGCCCCCCCCCCCGGCCCCTAGTCGCTTCTCACCTCTGCGCAGGAAGAGCCCCCACCTCGGGTGCCGCTGTCTGCGGACGCGGATCTGGCCCTGCCGGCCAGGGGCTGGAGGGTCTCTAAGGCCAGGTGCCCGTGAGGAAAGGGCCTCCAGGGCCGGGCGGCGGCGGGGCCCCCTGGCCAATGCTGCGGAGCGGACCATTTGCCAGGCGAGGGCCGGGGAGCGGAGCATGCCACGCTGGCCTCGGGCTTCCTCTAGCTGCGCAGAGTAGAGCGGTGAGGACGGCAAGTGGGAGGAGAATGGGGAGCACGGCGGGGCGCCAGGACGCGCCCCGTTCACCCAGCTCCTGGTCACAGGTGCACCGATCATAAATGCTTGATTTTTCCTCAAAATAGGACTCCAAAAACTAAAGACCCGTCGTCACAGCAGGGCCAGTCCTGCCCCTAGATGAAGAGCAGGCATGGGGGCGGGGCGGCAGGAGGCGCGGGGTAAGTGTGTGCTGGGGGGGGGGCTGGAGGACGGGGCCAAGGGGGGGCGGGGGGGGGGGTAAGGGCGGGGCCTCCCGGGGCAGCGCAGCAGGTACAAAGCGGCAGGCGACCCAGCGACCTGGCGACCCGAGGCTGCCCGCGCAGCCGCCCTCCTCCCTGCGCGTCCTTCTGCGGGGGACCCGGTGCGACAGCTTCCTCTCTGCAGACTCGGCTGTGCGCACGCTCGGCCCTCTCCCTGCGAAGTGTCGCAGGCGCAGACACCACCTCCTGGCGGTCCACCTTGCTCCATGCTCCCGGCGGAGGCCCTGCAAAGCCTCAGGGCCCCCCGTGGCTGCTCGCCATCCCTTATACGTCTGGGGACACGTCGGCCCGCAGGCAATCCCTGAATCCCTCTTAACACCCACTCCTGCCTGCTAACGACCCCGAGGGCGCACCGAAGCCTCTGGCGACCGGCAGGCTCGCGTGCGCCGGGCTCATCCCTGATTCCGAGCGGCGCGAGCAGGTGGACTGTCACTGACCTAATGAACGCGAGGCGGGGCGGAGCGGCCACGGCCGCGAGCGTCTGCGCCGCACACAGGAGGGCCGGCCACCGTGCGGACGAAACCGGGGCGGGTCCGCGAACGCGTGTCCGCTGCCGGAAGCAGCAGTTCCCCGTGAATCGCCGCAGGGAACGGGATCTGCAGTCGGACAGAGTTCGGTCGCCTGGCAGAGGCGGTCCTCGGCGGCGTCTGTTTGGTTGTTTGGTTGGTCGTTCGGTGGTTGTTTGGTGGCTGCCGTGCGGCCATGTCACCCCAGCGGGTCCCCAGAGACTCTCAGGTAGAGGGGGTCTGCTCGGTCGGACGGCGGGCAGGTCACCGGGACGCAGCCAGGTGTTTCAGGGCTCCCCCTTGCAGGCGCGGTCCAGCCACGTTCTCCCCAGGCCGGGGACCGGCAGGGGTGTGGGGTGTCAGAGGATTACCACGCGTGCGCGCAGGGAATGAGCTTTTAGCGGTGCCCGCCTGAGGCACAGGTGCCAGATCCCAGCGAGGCCGACCCTGGAGACACCTAGAGGATCCTGGAAAACCCCGAAGAGCCCTGGAGAACCCTGCAGAAGCTGGAGGAGCCCCAGAGCACGTGACTGCCACGCCCGCCGGAGACCTATGGCTGCGCCTGTCCCCGCTGCTGACGGGTCCTAGAACGTATCCGTCTCCCTTCGATTTGGAAACCACGTCCTCTGCTCACCTTCCCAGAAAAACGGAGCACCGGGCAGCGCCCAGCTGTGAGAAGCGTCCTCAGCCCGCAGCCGCGTTCAGAGCGGGAGACGCCATCAGCGAAACGCGCTTCTGGACAGACGGACGCACAGCGCAGTCGCCGCGGCCTGTGCGCAGCGGGCCCCGCGCGGCCACCACGGCCGCTGCAGAGGGAGAGGGCTCGCGAGGCAGGCCCCGTGTCCGGGAGGGAGAGGGAACCCCGTTTTCCCCCGGATCGTCCCCTCCTCGTGTCGCCCGTGGTCTGCGGAGGGAGAAGCGCCGAGGACCGCAGCAAATTCCCGCTCGAAGCTGAAAAGACTGGCGAAGAGGCGCCGGAGCGCTGAGCTTATCCTTTTCTTGGAACTGAAGAAATTGGTTCGCCGGGCGAGCGCTTTAATGTTCCCGTCGGCCGCGGGAAGGTAGAGGAGCCAATGAAGAGCTCTGACAGCTAGAAAAGTTGTCTTAATAACCCGGTTTGCGTGAATGTCCTTAGAATGCTTTTGAAACACTCTACACATGAGGCATGTTTCTTCCCAGCTCCACTTTCGGAACGCTCCGTCACCACTGCCGCCGACTGGACGTCCCGCGCGGCGCCCTTGGGGGACGCGGCAGGCGCTGGGAACCAAGCCGGTCTTCTGCTCGGACCGTCCGCAGACAGTGCGCTTGCCCCCGGAGGAAAGCGTCCGCGTCCACAGCGGGAGGACGCGTCTGGCCGGCGGCCCCGGAGCCGGGCGAGTCTCCCGTGAGCACCTGACGCAGGCAGCGCGGGCCGTGCGGCCCCCAGCAACGTCCCGCCCTGTCGCGCCGCCCCGGGTCTGACCGCAGCTCGGCTCGCGGGCACCGACTTTCACGGAACGCGGCCGGATTCCCGTGCGGACGCGTCCACGCGCGCGGTCTCTTAACCTGCGGGACCCCCCTTCATGCGAATGCGAGGAACAACCCACTTAAGCAATGAGGCCGCTGGCTGCGCGCGTGACACTGGCCTGAGGTCATGCAGCTTCAGCAGTTCCAACATGGGTCTCAGTCTGGCCAAAAGGCCACCTCCCTGAGGCGTTAACAAAATGAGCAAAAGCGCACACGTCCCCTCCTGCAGGCACCGCCTGCCGCGCGGTAGATGCGGCTCACGCGTTCCTACCCATCCCGCCGCGCTGGGGCTGGCGTTTCCGGTTCTGACGTCACTTGCTTGTCCAGGACCCAGCTGCACCGCGGGGCCAGGGACCAACGCCAGCTGGGACAGGAACGCTCCCCACCAGTGACCACTTCCAAACTTAGAGATATTTTACATCCGTAAGTGTTGATCTGGATTGTGTTGCCGCTATTTCCAGGGGAGGTCACGTGTGTTACCTTAATTCACCGAGTATTACGCCTTGGGCACTGTTATACTTTTTACTTATTCATTCAACTCCATAATTTGCGTTGATTTACGAACATCTACTTAATCGCTTCTATTTGCGGCATAGCCATCCAGCAACACCCTTCATTTATAAGGAGCTCTTACGAAGTGATGATGTTAAAAAGTCAGCATAAAAGGGATAAGAACATGAAATTCCCAGAGAGAGCCCTGCGAACAGTCGGCGCGCATACGAAGAGACACTCGGCCTCGCTAATGTGGAGATGCCAACGGGAACACTCCCTGGCACCGTCCCTGCGAGACGGCCTGAAAGAGGAAACGGACGCCCGCGTTCCGGCGGCCGCCGGGGACCTGCGCCTTCCGCTGGCCGCCGCTGCGGCTGGACATCGGTGTCGCTGACCCCGTGAAAAGCGTATGTGCCCCTTGACGTGGTGTCTTTCCTCCTTGATATTTGGCAAACAAAAACACCCTCACGGGTTCATACCCACGCCTGTGACGAGATCATCGTGTGGCGTTGTGTGTAAGGAAACCTCGCGCACCCGTTAATGGAAGACCGAACACATGCGTTTAACGTCGCCGTCACTCACGCAAGTGGTGCTGTTTGCAGCCTTGAAGACACAGCGGAAACACTTGACAGGCGAAGACGCCTCGGGTGCATGGTGAGGCAGAAAATGGGTTTCAGGAGCGTGACTGTTTACGAGACCACCTCACTTCATGGCAGCATGGACAGTAGACGGGGGTGACAAGTGGGACCCTAAATGTCACATCTTTGGAGTCAAATCGGGCTGAGCAACACTGGGAAAGCTTCGCTGCACCCCTGTGTCTCACGAGCTAATCCACATAAAACACTCGGACAAAGAGGCGCATAAAAATAACGAACAAATGTTGCCCATTATTATATAAATGCACACAAGGAGTAATAATTATTCATGTGTAGAAAGATATCGAAAAGGATAGGCACAATATTTCTACAGTCATTATCTCTGACTTTTATTTCCACGTTAACTATGTTTATAATATTTGAATTTCAAAATGAACATTTGTTATTTTATAATCTTCTGTAATTGGGAAACATAATAAAGATAAAATCGAATTTTTAAAAGAAAAAAAATGTTGTGGATCTCTTTCGAGGTACTGGGCGCCTGTGAGCCAAGTCCGGTTTCAACCTGGATGGTGAGACACCTCCCCGAGGAGGCCACACCGTGAAAAATGTGGTGGCACCAGTCACCTGTCACTCCGGAGCGTACCAGGCGATGGCTCCTACGGGGAACACTCAGGCTCTAGGCGAAGAGTGATCTATTGCAACTTTTAAAAAATAAATATGTCTTTTCGGTTACTTGTATTAACTTTTAAAGGTTATTGTGCATTATTTTTCCATTAAAAAACTGGTTTAATAACAATAAACTTGACATTAAAATTAGTAAATCCTATTTTTTTTTTATCCTTGGGTTGACTTTTTTAGCACCCATGTCAGCCTTTCCGCCACCCATGCACAGCATTTAAAGCTTTTTAGTAGCTCACGTGATAAACGCGGAGAACACGGAACCGAGCATGCCACCTGCTCTCTAACCCGGTGGGACGCGGGCTCTGCGGCTCGGCGTCGCGGGCATCCCCGCCCCCGCCCCAGGGGAGGCGACGACGACCACTGGCAGCCGTCCCAGGGGGACGTGTCCCGCGCTGCGCCCTGCGCGCAGGCGGAAAGGCGGAGGGCGACGTCCAGCAGGAGTGTGGGTGGCATCCGGTCGGCCGGGCTTCAGCAGGAAGAAGCCGGTGCCGCCCCACTGCCCAGGGTTTTGTTGAAGATATTGAACAAATGGAGGTTAGAGATGTAGACAGAGCCCAGGGGACATCCAGAGGCGGCGAAGCAGGCTTTTCTCACTTAACCCGGCAGCGAAGCTGCACCAGTATCACCCCATTTTACAGACGGAGGGATTCAGACCCAGAGGGAACCCGCGTGGCCGAGGCCCACCGGGAGGGCAGAGGCTGAGCGTGAACACTGGCGCTGAAGCCCCCCTCCTGGACCAGCCCATCTGCAGCCCCCTCCCACGGGCTTCCCTCCGGGGACCATCGGGATAAAGCTGGACAACCCCAGGCCCTGAGGACGCAGCCTCCAGGTCTTCACCACCGGGGCGTGCACGGTGTCCCTGGAGCTGAGCCTGTCCGGGCGCCTTGCATTCTCCCCACGTCCACCTGGGCTGGTGGGGGCGGCGCGGGGAGACAGGGCTCTGTCCTCTGTCCTGGTGGGGCAGGGGCAAGGGGCTTGGCGGTGTCTGTCAGCTGCAGCCAAGTGGCAGGGTAGGGGCCGGTGTTGCATGTTTAATTCGCACATCATAACACCCTATCCTTTTCTGAATACAGAACACTTTCTGATGAGAAAAATCCAGGTTTTGAAAACCTACAGATCTACATTCAAATATTGGCTGTCCTGCCCGTGATCTGAGAGGCTTTGCGAGTACTAGTAAAAACGCAAAAAAAAAAAAAAAAAAAAAGGTGTCTTCATTCTCCCATCTCAAAAAGGCAGAAGAGACACTTTGCAGCGGCAGGCTAATCAAATCAAATCCACCCCAAACTCTGGTCGGATCTTCCGATTTCTTTGGAATTACAAATGCATGATCCATATCTGTAAGGAAATATTGAGTTATCTAGACGGATGTTTCTACCAGCGGTGAAATATGCCCGCCAGAGGGCGCGTTCTCGCCGGGCGCATGAGGCGAGCGATGCGAAGCAAGTTCTGTCTGGGGCTTCGGGCCGTCTGGGCTTCGCAGACCTGATATTTCAGAACCTGAGAATTAGGCTCCGGCTTGTTTAATTAACATTTATTTCAAATGCATATACATTAATCTGGACACATTTAAGTTTGCTCACCATGATATAATGGTAGCTGTTGTCAAGCAATTCTCTCACCAGAATTCATTTTCCCGTTTCCTCACGCTGTAGCTTCTCTTCCATTTGTTTTCTTTCTGTAGAAGTTGTTGACACTGAGCCTCTAGAGTGGATTAAATGAGAGGCTGGTGTTCAAAGGCGCTGGCCAGTCGGTCGGGGCCTCGGCCTGTGCCGGCCCAGGGCCACGCCTCGCCTCAGTCCTGCCTTGACTCTGGGTTCACCACGTGACCCCCCTTGGCCCTCAGCCAGGCGCACAGCACCCAGGACGCGCGCGGACACAGCCAGGAGGAAGGACGGGGTGGCAGGGGGACGGGCGCGCACACGGCTGAGGGGTGCAGAGCGCGAGGGCTGCCGTGGACCCCGGGGCCTGTCCGCTCTGTCTGCACCAGCGCCCAACCCCGCGACGGGCCTGGCGGCTCCGTGCGCGTCTGCGGCGCCCGCGGATTCTGACTGAGCCGGACACCGGTGATTCTGAAATTTAATTTGAGGGAATAATGACCGGCTGTCTGCTTTGAGAGGCGAGGGCGTTCGCGATTTCACGGTCGTGTTGTGAGAATTTAACCAGCTCGATGACAATCCAGACCCTTAATCGTGGTCAAAGTCTGTGCGTAGGAAGAGAGTCTGATTGGGGGGTGTGGCGGGGGGAGCAGACAGAGACCCCGGTGGAAGCCGGGGGCGCACGGAGACCCATCACGCGCCTCTCTCGTGGCCGCGAAGCTGGGACTAGCCCGGGCCACGGCTCGCGGGCACAGTCCGCTTCCACCCGAGGACGTGTTGGGCAAGATTGGAGGCCAAGGAGGCCCGGGGCGTGCTTGGCAGGCCGGGGGGCGGGCGCTCGCCTTTCCCTGGGGTGGGGCAGCAGCCGCCAAAGCCACGCAGGGTGGTGGTCCGTCCTAGCTCCACGGGGAGGCAGGTGCGCCGGGGCACCCTTCCGGTCCCCCACTCAACCCTGCTCACCCCCACCCCTCCACTCCCTCCACCCCCCGAGGGGCCGGCTGAGAGAGGCAGAGGCGGCACTGGCCAAAGGCCCGCGTGATCAGGGACATTGTTCCTTGTGAATATCCTCAATCAAATCCCTTTTTGTTAAACTAGCCGAAAAACGCATGATAAATAATGAGGAATTGCCCGCTTTACCGTCTCAAACGGACACCAAGGCCGAATACGCAGAAAACAAGTAAAACGACCCAATTGTGGAGGCTTCGAGCATTCCTTTTTCATTTGTTATTTTTTTAAGCCATTGTTTCTACCTTTTTCAAAATAATTATCTCTGATTCATCTCAGAATGTTAGCCTGTCTCAAAAAGACACCCGCCCTGCTGCAATTTGTCATATTTCAGTGGATTTTTCTTACTGTTTTTCTCCATCCAAATTTTTTTTCATATAAAGAAATTATTTTTTAATTTAAAGTTAAGGAATGTATTTTTTTTCTACAGGAAAAAAGTGTTAAAAGTACTTAAGCTGGTAGAAAAGACGTTGGACAAGTAAACACAGAGATACTGGCAGAAGCTCGTCATTGTCACAAGTGTAGGTGGCAGACGGCGACCCTCGAAGGCCTCTCACGGGACAGGCACACTCCCCGCTAGTGATGCTGACACACGAGGCGTGCGGACACGCCGACCCCCACGCCGACTCGGACACACGCCCGAAGCGCAGACAGGCCCGCGGACACCGCGCTTCCCGCGCCTCGAAGCAAGGCCGAGATCGGGTTACGCGTTCGGCTTGTGCTCGTTTCACTCCTTACTTAGTTATGACTCCGCGTCTGTCGTAAAGACGAGGACGGTACCATCAGACAGCCCTGGGCGGCCAGGTGTCCTGCCAAACATGCGACGTTCCCAGGTGTCTCCTAACATCTGCTTCACAACCGACACACTTGGAATCCGCTTTTAGTTTGCATCGTGACACCATATCATACCCCATTTCCAAATACAGCTCAAAATGTTCTCTATGTTATTAACTAATGTCACTCTAATAGTTTTAATTAAAATTTTCTCTTTATGTCCTAAGAAATTTACACTTTAATTATAGAAACAATATAGACATACACCCAGTAATGACAAGTACATTACTCAAAGCAGGTTTATGGAGCAGAATGAGTTTTTTGGAATAGAAATATAAAACTGCTTTTTCTCTGAATCACTATTTGAAACCACATTTGGTAAAATTTATTCATCCATTCAGTTTATGTATACATACCCATACGCGCACGTCCGTGTACGTATAAAACAGATATGGGAGATTCAGCATGAAGCTCTCTCGTGAATTGTCTCTAGAAGGGGGAAGGAGGCAATGTGCCGAGTCATCCACGCTTCTCGGTAAATATGTTCCTAAACATGTGTAATTACCACTGTGAATAAAACTTCAATATATTTGAAATGTTCAACAAACTATGGCTACTGGCATTTAGGCATTTTTTTTCAGCTATACATAGTTATTTTTAACCAGCCAATGATCAGACTTCCCCGGCAACCTGAATGATTTTTGTCTGAGTGATTCGGGTTTCTGAATAGATATCCGATATGACGTAGCGACGTTTTTGTTTCTTCTTTTCCCATATTGAGACATTGCATTTTTTATGTTTTAATTTTTATCTAGAATCTGAATGATCATATCAAATAACCTTGGAGACAGGGACCGACCACGCTGGCCTTGCTCCAGACCTCGGTGGAATCCCTGTGGTGGTGGCTGTGATGCTCGAGGTGGCTGGGACTAGTGACAGGCATTCGTTATCACGTGGGAAAACCTCTAAGTTAGGGATGGAATCCAACTTTGTTAAGAGCCGGAACTGTCGACCTATATGAAACGTCCCTTCCGCTTCGGTCCAGGTCATCAGCCGGTGTTCTTCCGTTTCCTCCAGAACCCCCGTGATGGCGCGTTGTGTATTAAAACCCTTCCTGATCTTGAACCGTCCGTATGTTCACTGGAATCTGTGTGGGCTCCGTGGATTCGCGGTGCAAGCGATGGAATTTGCTAGTATCCTATTCAGCATATTAATTTATGTTTATGATTGGCATCAGTGTTGTTTCTTTGTATGCTTATATTTGTTGGGTTTTCTAAGGTTTAAATGTGAAAATACACATTCATCTAATGTAAAAGTTGATAAAATTAGACACGACCAGGTGAAGGTGCCATGCATCACTCATGCGACAGAGCAATTTCATTAAATGCTTATTGAATAAGACTTTACAAGTGTTCTTCTAACTATTAAAGTTTTGCCAGGTGACAACTGTTAATGAAGCCATTACACTCAATGCATATGCGTCCCCGGGGGCGGGGGGTGAGCACCTCATCGGGAAGGACCTGGGCAGGGAATGGCGCCCTCGGCCACAGCGCGGATGCTGAGCAGGCACGGTGAGGGGTGGTCACACCACTCGCCCCTCCCCACGGCTGACGCCGAGCTTCTTGCTAACGAGCTCGTCTTTGCGGCTGCCGCTGGCCACTTGGCTGGGCACCCGCAGCCATAGCAAGGAACAGCCAGGCCCCACAGAGGACGGCCTCCGAAACTGCGCCCCACGTCCGCATCTGCGCAGCCCGCAACCCCGTGCACCCCGCATCCCCGTGCAGCCCACATCACTGTCTGGGTCGGAAGGTCATTCGAACCTAGAAAGTCAATACCTTTACGTAGCTAGAGTTCAATGTCCTTCCTTCTAACGGCTAGAATTGATTTTTTTATGTCCGCTAATAAACAGAGTTGGAAGCTCTGTGGCATTAAATGTGTTAAAGAACTCTCCTCTCATCCAATCTGGCTTTTAAAATGGCCTCAGCAAGTAGGGAATCTGGATGACCCTGAGGGAAAGGCGAGCAAACTTTCTGTGGGGATCCCGGCCTGCCTCCTCAGAGGTCCCGGCAGAGACTCCAATCACAGCGCTGGGGTCAGACCCCCTCAGTGCCCAGGCGCGGCCTCAGGCTGAGTGCCGTGACACCTGATGGGGTTCTCAGATGACGTGCAGGCAGAGGGGGGACCGGGCTGCGGACCGTGTCCCAGGGAAGGGCCTGGCTATGGAGTAAAGCCAGCCAGAGCAGTGGGCCCTTGGGAATTCTCCCAGAGGGGGCCGGTGGGTGCTCCTGTGGCCGGGCAGCCTGTGTGACATGGGTCACTGTGGGCCAAGGCTCTGCTGGACAGAAAATGCCCAAGGAGAGGCAGCCTGAGGGCTCGTCCCCAGAACTGAAAACTCTGTGGCCTGGACGCTTGTTCTGATGCCACTATGACCTGTGACCTCGGCCGGATGGCTTTGTTTTCTGGTTTCGTCACACATCTAAACCGGGACAATGGTTTTGGCCCAAGTTCTGGCATCATTTGGATAAACATAGTAAAATAAGATTCCGCCGCGACTGCCATGGAGAGGGAACTGGCTCTGTCCTCGGGGACATCCTTAAACTAAGCGTTTGCCTGTGAATTTGCGTATGGAATACAGTTTGATTAAGATTGTTGATTATCAGAAATTACCCAATCTAATTTAAAGCATATTTCTCGAGAAAAGTCGGTGCCTCAGCGATAAGATGCCCAAGCTTCCCATTTTTTGCGCCCCAGATGGGGGCGGGGCGTCCCCCGCCCTGGACACTCACGGGCCTGAGCTGCCGCCCTCGGTTTCTGCTGGGCGCGAAGCTCTCCACACAAACCCGGGAAACTTCGGCACCTGCAAAGATGGGTCACGGGAGAGACGCAGCAGGTGCGGACTGACCAGCGGGGGCGACGGGAGGCAGGCAGGTGGGACGGATGGACGAGGAGGCGGCGGGGCACTTGGGCTGTTTGTCCGCCCGGAGCCGACCCCAGGCTGGGGCCAGCGCAGGCCCTTCCGCAGGGGCAGCTGCGGAGTCGCCCAGGTGCGGAGGCGGCGCGCTCCCGGTGCTACCCGCCGGAGCTAGCAGGGCCGCGCGTCCCAAACCGCAGAAGTTGCCTGTGATGCCGACGTCGGCCCGCAGGTCCCCGAGCTTCTGACCCGTGTGCGAGGCGCGGCGCCCCGTCCGCGCCATCAGCTCTAGCGGGCGCGCGTTCTACCCCGAGTCCACGTCCGCGGAAACTGACGCCCGGAGCGGCGGCGCCTCCCGGGTCGCGCGGCCGGCCGGTGTGCACCGGAGCGGGCCGGGCTTGGCTGAGCTCACAGGGCGACAGGAAGCGAGTCATGTTTTCGCCTTAGGACGATGGGCGGCGCGGCAGGCTCCCTCCCCATATGAGAAAACTCAAGGGAACACGTCACCACTGTCCCCCCAACAATGCGAGATGTGAACCCAAGCCACGTCCCATTTGCGGAAGACGGACCCAGGGCGCGAGGGCTCCCGGGGCGGAAGTTCCCTTCCAGGACCCCTGTCTGCACTGAGAACCAGACCTCTGCGAGGGGCTGCGCCTGAAAAACGCGCCTGTCGCTGAACCTCAGCCCCTGCCCCGCACCGGCCGGGGGGCGGGGGGAGAGGGGGGGGCGGATGGTTCTCTGAGCAGAGCACCTTCCAGTCCCCCATGCGCCGTGTGCACACGGGCACAGCATTCAGAGCCTCCCCGTCCCCTCCCTGGACCACCAGCCTCGAGGGACAACGCAGAAGCCGAGTTTGCTGACCCATTAGCGCGTGGAAAAGCGCGTTTGCGAGAGGAACCCACGCAGGGTGGCGGGGAGGGCCACGCGCAGGCCGCAGGCCTGTCCCAACTCGGAAAGGAGTGGTCGGTGGAAGGAAACACCCCACGCACCGGGGGACCCGAGCGATTCCGCCCAAAGAACCCGTTTAGACCAAGGGCAGCGGTGCGGGTTTGAAAAGTGTGAAAGAACAGCTTCGGTATTTAATTCTGTTTACAGTGGAAAAAAATAAATAAAACGGTGCGTGTAGACGGGCACGCGTATTCTAATTGCCAAGGAAGGAAGGGCCCGGGACCGCCGCGGGAACAGTGATTATTTTAAGAAGATGCCGTGATCCTGTCGACCAAATTGAATATCCAATTTGCAGTAACAATCTCAGCCATGCACGAGCTGTCATCGGAGCTGCCTGCCCTGTTTTAAGGCGACGTGTATGACGAGGGATTCCGAGAAGACTGCTCAAGCAGATTTTCCGGAACGGAGAGAGGAAGCGCGGGGTCTCGTTAAAGGGGGTGAGACCCGCAGCGAAGGCGAAGACGAAGACGCGCAAACGCTGCGGGGCGGGGCGGGGGAGGGGACGGGGGCGGAGCCGGCCGGAGCGCAGGTGCGTGGGGCGCCACGCGGCCCGGAGCCCCGGGGTGGGCCCGGCACCCATGCAGCAGCGTCGTTTGACATCGGTCAGTGAGATAAGAAAATCGGCCCGCGGTCCCCTCCCCAAGAACACAGCCGTGGAGAGGTGCCGGGTTCTGTAAAGTGTCCCTCTCTCCCGCCAGGGGGACAGTAAACCTGCCTCCAGCCGGCGCCTGGCCCCCACGCGGTGGCTTGGATCGCTGTCCTTGTATCGTTGTTATCGTCCTCTTTCTTTTTAAGAAGAGACACTTGGAGGGACAGTGTGGAAGCCACTGTCAGGGGAGCAGTCCGGGGTTTCGCAGGCGGGCTCGGCTTCAGGGCGCCGCGGGCAGCGGGGCAGATGTACTCGGAGGGCCCAGAGGATTGCGCGCGTGCGGCCCCGGCGCCCGCTGCCCGCACTCGGGGCGCCCCTCTGTCTTCATCCCGGCGGGGCTCTCGGGGCGCGAGGCCGGAGCTCTGAGGCTGCTGCCCCCTGCCCCCCGCCTCGCCCCGGGAGACGCTCTGCTGAGGGCGCTGGCTCCTCCGAACCCCGCCCGTCGCCGGCGCGTCTGCACCGCGGAGCCCGGACGCTGCTGCGCCACCGCGACCAAACGTGGTCAGTCGTGCGTTCCTTCCGGAAACTGCCGATTCTGGGACAGGCCGTGTGTCTGCAGGCCAAGGAACAGTGCGTGAACCGAAGCCGTCCCTTTAAAAACAAAAACAAAATTGAGGGTTCTGATGGGGCCCCACGGCGCAGCTGGGACGCGCCGGGATCCAGGGCAGGCTTATGAACAAAAGAAGGGGAGACCCCTTCCTTCCGCGTCGTGGAGTTACGGCTGTCTCCATGGAAAAACCGTCAGGACCGGGCGCCGGGAAGTGCTGGAAGCCGGGACATTCTCAGAAGGATGAATGGCTGGGGCTGGCGAGCCGGCAGGCGGGGGGGGGGGGGGGGGGGGGGGGGGGGGGGGGGGGGGACAGGGAGCGGCCGGGTGTCCCACCCCACCCTCCACCCTCCGCCCCACCGCCCCCGGGGTTCCGTGTGGGCTCAGTGACCACTGGCGGGGGGCAGGACATGCCTGCGCCCGGGGATCTCGCCAGACCGCCGTTCCTAGGCCCCCCGCCTGGCGAGGACCAAAGCAGACGCCACGAAGCTGTCCCCCCACCCCGACGCCTGCGCTCACGCTCCTGTTTGGGCACCTCGATCGTTTAACGCCTCTAAACTCAGATTTCTGCCAAGTGTTGATTAAAAGGTTCCAACCCTCAGGCCCCAGAGCCTGGGTCCCTTTTCCGTTAACTGGAAAATACACTTTCCTTTGGCGGCGAGGGGTCCAGGTGGAGGAAGTGGCTTCTCCGGACCCCGCGGGCCCAGGCGGCCACAGCCTCCTTCTGGAAGGGAGCCTGCCCTGCTCCGGGGGACTATCCTGCGCCCTAGCCCACCTGGTGCCGGATCCGCACGCGGTGAGGGGAGCTGCCCGCCGCTGGCCGCGGCGTCTGCTGCAATGGGCATGAGGACTCAGCGGCCAGGACGCTCGCCAAGGGGGACACGGGCCACGCACACCTGCCTCCTTTCTGTCCCTGTCTTACCCCCGAACTGCAGATTAAGATGACAAAAACCTATAACACAGAAAGCCTTTGATCTGAGAGAAAAATCCAAGTGCTCACCTTTGTCACCGGGTCATCAGCTAGCGAGCCGCGAACCACTAGCTGTGGTCACAGAGAATGGCCCAGAGCCCGGGCGCTTCAGGACCGTGCCTTATGCATCAAGCATCGGGAAAGAGCCCCATTTTCGCCACGACATAAGAAGTAGGCAAAGCTTCCCTTTCATTATCCGAGCTATTGAAGTCACCAATAGTGTTTTTTCTGGGATGTTAAAAACATGTTGCGGCTCTCCTGATCTATGACTTTCCCAGAGTGCAATGCCAACAAGATATTTTTAATCAAAAGGCATCTTAAAATGCAGCGCATTTCAAAACGGAAAAGCGATAGTTCAGAGAATCGCGCTCGAGTCTCCGGCAGACATAAACCACATGTAAATTACGATGAGTAAAATGCATGCACGGTTTTGCCCTAGAAATTAAGCCCTTGAAAGTAAAACTTTGCAGACTCCCATGGCGAGGGCCTGCGTGGCACTGGGGGCTGGAGCGGCAAGCACCCCAAGACCCAATGAAGCGGTTCTCGGGGAGCCCAGGCCAGCAGCCATCTGCACGTAAGCCATCACTAACGAAAGGACTCTGCTGTTGCCGTCTCGAAAGCCTTAATCATTTCCGAACAAGGGACCCCACATTGTCATTTTGCACTGAGCCCCAAAGTCATGTTGCTGGCGGCTCCCTGCCCTCTCTGGGCGCAGCCTGGCCCTTGACCTTGTCTGCCGCGTTCGCAGATGCAACCTGCTCGTCGTGTCAGAAACGCTCTTCCCTGTCACACCTGGCATCAGCTCAGCCTCTAAAACATCATCTGTCACTGGAGATTTCTAGACCCTCCTGCCTTAGACGCATCCAGAAGAGGGTCGCGGGAAATCACTGTGGCCTTGGGGAGAAGAGCTGAGTCACCATGCGGACCCACTGAGGGGGAAGGAAGGAGGAGGGAGAGAGGGAGGGTGAGGGAGGGGAGGGGAGAGGAGAGGGAGGAGAAGCCAAGGGCTCCTCTCTCACCGTCAGTCTCGTCCTTGCCTAACACAGCGGGAAGCCACGCGGGTCGGCCCCTGGGGGAGGACAGCAGCCCAGACCCCCAGTGACAGAGTGGGGGGAGGCGCAGGGTGGGGGGAGGCGCAGGGTGGGGGGCGGCGCAGGGTGGGGGGAGGCATGCCCGGCGACGGGGGGCGGGGCTGAAGGGAGAAGACGCAGGGCCGGGCTCTGCACACGCGGCTGGGCTCCCCTGGCGTCGTGGTGTCCAGGCGGAGCCATCTGGTGGTGGATGGACTGTCCGAGGAAGACGTGGAATCCGAAAGGCTTCCCCATGCAGCCGTGACGTCAAAAAAGGAAGAGAGCGATGCTTAAGTGAATTCGCTTGCGTCACGGAGGAGGAGCGTTAGCCCGCGAATGCCCCGCCTGGACCAGGGTACCGCGGGGCCCGTCGGTGCGCTTGGCGGGGGCTCAGTGTTGGCAGGCACTGAATATCCGTGTAACAAGCCACCCGGAGTGCAGCGGCTGGGCCCGGTGGGTGTCCCCGAGGGCGGTTCCCTTCGTCACGCTGTGTGATGACCTCCACTGCCATCGCTGCACGTGGACATTCGGCCACACGGACAAGCAGACGCAGCAGAGCCGGCACCACGCCCGTGTGTCGGGAGGCTGGACAGGAAGCAGCCCGGGCCGCAGGACTCAAGGCGCCGTGGAGACTGGTGTCCTCCAGGGGCAGCAGCTAAAAGGGGCTTTTGTCCTTGAAACTTGCCCATAGCGCGCAGTTCACTGGCCACCTCCAGGGAGGATGAATGGTGCCCCCACCGCACAGGGCAGCGCCCCGTGTTTGAGATTCGCGGGGACGCAGGGCAGCTTCAGCCACCAGGGAGAGGAGCGCGCGGGGTGCAGCTGGGCACGTCCATGGGCACTGGAGTCCTAGCTCGAGGCAGATGCCTGGGGAACAAGATGCACCAGGGGGCGGGCAGCCAGCGGGCCCTGGAGACAGCCCCGAGCCCGCCCGCGGAGCCACTGCAGGCGGCGTGAACACCTGCACTGGAGTGGCGCCTCCGCTGCGCCCACAGCGCTTCGCGGCCACCGCGGGGGGCACCGGGGTCGCGGGATGGACGTCCCAGGGCAACGCCAGCAAGATGGGCGGTCCCAGCAAGCAGGCTCTGCCCCCCGGAGCCGCGGCTCTGGCGGCTGCAACGTGCTGGCAGACAGTTTTGATAACTGCCTGAGTGTCGTCCCAGGCCTGCGGGAGGCGATCCATTCAAATGTCAAAGCCGTCCGTCTTCAGCGAGAAAGCAGAACCTTTCCGCGGTAGCGTCTTTGGGATTACGGGACATGTCGGCTCATATTCCGTCACGTTCCAAGCCAAATAAGGCGAGGCCTGAAGAGCTGAACTCACTGTGCTCGTCCGGCCAGCCCGGGTCTCTAAGAACGCGCCGGCGCCATCTGTAGCCGTGCTGGGCGGTGGCCGTGTCGACATCGTGATGTATAGCTCAATAACACCACGCCAGCTGGCACGCCACGGGTGGGGGACTCGCGCTGTGTAACGTGGATCGAAAACCTTATCAAGACAGATAGCGCGATAGGAAGATGGGAGCGTGTTTGATAAGATGCTGGGAATTCGGTGTTTTGTGTTGCTTGTTTTTTACATGTGGGGGGAAAGGGGTGTGGGCACACGAGGGGAGGTAGCAGAACACCCAGGGGAGACTGTCGTTGGGGGTCGAGACCCCCAGACCTGGCCCCCGCGCCCTTCTGACAGGCCCCAGCCCCTCCCCCTCCCCAAACCCTGGCCCGGATCTCCTCGACCGGCCCAGGGCTCCGCCGGCCCAGGGCTCCGCCGACCCAGGGCTCCGCCGGCCCCGGGCTCCGCCAGGAGGACCGGAAGTGCCCGTCTTCTTCACGCTGCTGTGAATTTTTAAAGAAGAATTAACGGAGCTCCAGAGAGAGAGGCAGAGACCACCCACGTGGTTGGCCCCGTACCACGAACTTTCGGGGGAGATTTGGACCCAGACTTACTGAGTTGGTGCATGTGATGCCGGGTGTCCAGGTCAGACGCATTTGTGTGGAGCTGGTGACGCGCTCATAAGCCGTGAAAGGCGGACAGACAGACAGACAGCTGCCCAGAACAGGACGCTCACGCAGCATCCCGTGTGTGGTGCGGGCTGCTGCGTGTGTCGGGCGCCAAGTCAGCCTTGGGAGTGGCGTCCCCCGTGCACGGAAAAATGGGGAAAATAACCCGTTAACTTATAATTATTCATGTGTGATAATTTCACATGTAATTATAAATGTGTCCTTTTAACATAAATTTACATAATGATTACTACGTAAATAACTGTGTTACTATAAGCGGTCTATATCGAACTTCTATTATTTGCTAGTGAATTTTGTGCTCTGAGGAATGGTGGTTTGTGGGTCTGCCAGGCCGTGTCCCCGTCACAGTAAATCGCATGACACCCCCACCTGCGACCTCGAAGCATCTGAGCCTCTTGATTCCCACTAAGTCTTGCCGCTTGTGTAAGCCAACCCCAGATCAAGATCAGGAGACATGTCACCCTGTGCTGAACTTGCCCCAAACGCTTTCGATGGCAAGTCTCACTTGTCCCCGGAGGTGGGACGTGAACTCCGGCTTCCCATGCAGCATTCCGTCCTCGTCACTCCGCAAGGAGCAAGCGACGGGGCCTGCGGCAGCCACTGTCACCACCCTGAGATTTCCACATCACGAAGCCGGATACGGCGCGGGGCGTGTTCCCCGGCATTCACACTCTACCACGCACGTCAAATGAAACCTATGTTTAAACATTGGCATCGAGTGCTAAGATCCTTAAAACTGTCGCTTTAGCCAAACGCAGTGCTAAGAGCTCAGTTACGCTGATATTTCATTTGTTAAGGTGAAACCTGATCGCGAGGACACGGGAGTCGCCGGCGGCGGCCCCCTACGCCTCCCTCCAGGGGCTTCGCCCGGATTCCGCGTGCTCAGCACCTGCTCGCGGAGGGCGGTCCCCGCACGGCAGAGAGCCCCCGAGGAGGAGCCCCCCGTTCTCCTGTGCAGGCCGGGACTTCGGAGGAAACGCAGGTGGGGACGCGGGCGCCGGGCGAGCCAGACTCGCGCGCGTCCCGCCCTGCGGCGCTCGGGACCTGGGACGAAAGCGGCCGCGCCGCAGACCCCTGGGCGGCGCGGGGCGCGGGGCGCAGCGGCACCTGCTCCCGCTCCCGCCCCGGCGCCCCGTCCTCAGGCCACGCGTCCGCGCCGCGGCCCGGCGTCCCTGGCGCCCCGCCCGCGGGCCGCGGACTCCACCGCACCGCGACGCAGCCCCCGCGCCGGCTCCTTTCGGCCCGCGTCTGCGTGGGCATCCGGGACGCGGGACCGCACCCCGCCACCACGGCCGCCGGCTTCCACGCGCCGGCGAGGTGCGGGCTCCTCGGCTGCAGCCGCCGCCAGTCTGCGGACGCCTGCTCGGCCGCTGTCCCCGCGCGACCGTCTCCGCCACGAGCCACTGCGCGCCCCGAACGGCGGCCGGACGCTGCCCGCAGGCTGTAACCCGGCTCCGCGGGCTCCGGCGACCCTGGTCCTGGGCAGCAGAGCGGCCAGCCGCCCGACGCAAGGCGCACGCGCAGCCAGACGCGGGACTCGGACGCGGTTGTGCGACGGCCCCTGTGGACTCGCAGCTTCATGTCACGTTTCGATCGCCGCCAGGAAGCAGGTGATGGCTGTGCCGTGCTGAGAAACTGAGGCACGTCCCAGGGCGTGGCCGGGGGGCTGGGGTCGGGGAGGCCCGGGGGTCGGGGAACGGGGGGACTGGGGAGAACTGGGGGCCTAGGGGGCTGGGAGACCACGGAGCCAGGGGCGGGGGGGGGGGGGGGGGGGGGGCGGGGCTGGGGGACCGGGGACTGGGAGGCGGGGGACGGAGGTGGCACCAAGCCCATGACCCTCGTCGCTGGTCTGGTCTCTGGAGAGACGACGCCGTGGCGCTGTGGCGCCCGGTCCCCGGGGACGGCAGGCCCCGTTTCGCCCCGTGGAGGGTCCTGGAGGCACACACGGCCCACCCAGCCCCACGCTACCCAGCATTACTGCGACCTCCATCTCTTCTGGACTCAGTCTGCTGTCCTTCCCACCGTCAACCTAAAAATAGCAGGCCGACGCCAGAGGCCACCGGCATTAGTTTGCGATCAATAAGAATAGCTGCTCGGGCAGCGCTGATCCAGGCAGAAACGCGAACGGCGTCCCTCGGGGAAAAGGGTCTGCCGCAGCCGCGTGGCGCTGCCGTTGGCGCCGAGGACCCAGCGCACGGACACCGGCTCCAAACGCCGCCTCGATCTGGCGGCCGTGGTTACCTGCGTCTCCCCGTCTGCTTTCTCGCCATGCTTGCCGCCGGCTGCTGAGGACGCGACGTGGCCTTGGCCAGTCCCGAGGCGGCTCTGCCGGGCTCCAGCGTTCCGAAGGCTTGAGGCGTCAGGTGCACGGAGCAGCGGCTCTGGGGTGGCAGCTCCGGCCAGTTTTCCAGCACTGTCTTTGCGTGATTTTTTTCCGCCACCCTCTCTGTTGCCAAAGAGTTAAAGGTGTTAAACAGCTACTTTGTTGCATTAAGGCTGCATCCTCAGGAGGCGACCGAATCCAATCGCAGCGTCTTCGTATAAAGTGAAGCGTAACTCTCCCTAATTGTGAATTCGGATCTCTGAATATTAAGCTCTCCTAAATCAGGGCCTATATTTTTATATATTTAAATTTTCTGTTTAAAAAAATTCTGACACAATGTACTCAGATCATTTTCCTTACTCAAATATGAACACGGAGAGGCAAATTAACCTCAACCAAGTACATTTTTAACGTAAGGTGATTCAATCCTGCCTATGACTCGGTTCCTTTTGTCGAACGTGACTGTCCTTGGAGGAAGGGGCCGGCCTGTCAGGGCACCGCGGGGTCGGCTTTGCAGCCGCACCTGCGCCTCGTGCCTGCCTGACAGTGGTGTCTCCAAGGGGACGCGGTAGAAAGTGTCACTAATACTCTCGGGCGCTAAGAGGTTATCAATCTCAGAGCGCTGGACCTCGGGGGGAGGTCAGCGCAAGACCAGCAGTCGATGGTCACGTGGGGGCTGGAGCTGGGGAGTGACGGCTGCAAAATGAAAGGTGACCGGCGGTGCCATCGCGCCCAGGTGTCGGGCCCGCCCGGGGCGCCTGCGGACGGGCGCGCGGACACCCCGGCTGCCGGGATCCGCTGCTGCCCCGTCAGAGGACTCTCTTTAAAAGGCTCTGAAGAAAGAAAAACGAGGCAGCCCTCGGCGCGCAGGGCCGCGCGCTAACGGTTCCCCGTCAAGATTTTGCCTGTCTAGACTTAGCCGAACCCGGGCTCCGAAAATCCATCTCGCCCAAATCTGTATTCTGTAAATGCAGCCTTTATAAAATGTATTAAATTCGAAGGGGAAAGCCAATAATTGCAATGTTCCAAGGTTCGATTTAAATACTAAAAGTGGTCAAAAGCAACCCAAGGGAATCCAGGCGAAGAATCCGAGCCTCAAATGTGTTTTCAAAATTTAAAAACAGCAACAACAACAAACCTATTCCCTCTCCAGAGGGTGTCCGTGCGACAGGCAGCTCGCAGCCGGGACTCAGCGCCCGACAAAGGTGGGCGGCAGATACAGAAAACAGAGGGTGCTGAGCGGGTCGTCGGGGAGACCCGAGGCGGAGGGCGGGGTGGCTGCCGACTGCGGCCGCGGCACGCCGGCTCATGACCCGGGCTCTAGGCACGGGCTCTGGGTGTCTTAGTCTCTCTCTCTCTCCCTCTCTCTCTTTCTCTCCCTGATGAGGTGGGACCAGAAGCTCCCAGCAGAAACACTTTGGGGCTGCGCTGTGGTTAACGTCATGCTCTGGGGGTGCACGCGATCAGCTCCATCCTTTCCCGGAGGAAACTGACTTCCTGCGTGTCCCACACCCAGCGGTGCAGACTCCTGCAGCGCCGGGGGGTCAGCTGACGCCCGCACCCCATGCAGGGCTCAACCCCAGCAGACCCGCTTACCACAGCCGCGTCCGTCCAGCAAGCTGGGGACGGTCCCCTGTGGCGGGGGGAGCGGCTTGAGCTTCTGTGGCCGTCTCTGCACTGCGGAGTGTTTGCGCCCAAGGCCCCCACGCCGTCCGCGGCTCACGTCACGGCCGAGAACGTTCTCCGAGGGCGCGAGGCGGGTCCTCCGACAGCGGGTCTCGCTTCGCTCGTCTCTGCCGGTTCGCCACGGTGACCCCGTGACCCGCTCTGTGTTTCCCTTCCCCTTGTCGGACGTCCCCATGGTCCTGCCCAGCACCGGCCTTCCGAGGAAGCCCTGCAGGGCACCCGGCTCCACTCTGCCACCTCCTGGTGCAAGTCCTCTCTTCTCCTGCGCCTCGGTTTCCCCACAGGCGGACTGGGGAGAACGAGCTGGCGGGTGGCGTGGCGGCGGCTGCTCGGTGCCCACAGTGACGCGTGGCCGCTCCGCGCAGAGCGTGCGGGCGGGGGCGTCGTTCACACGGTTTTCCCCGCCGCCTGGCCTGACGCCTGTGCCGCCGGCACCGGCGGGCAGAGCTGGGCGGCGGGGCCGAGTCCCGGCGGGGGCCAGCCCTGCGGAGCTGCTCGTCCCCCGGCCGAGCCGGCCTCGGCGTCACCGGCGCTGCCCCTGAACACGTCGTGGGACCGAACTTCCTCCGATCGCCGCGCGGCACACGTCGGCTCGCCACAGACCGTCAGCCGTGTCTTCCGCGTGCCCGTCTAGCCCGGCTGCGACGTGGGACCACGCGGCCCTGACCTCTGCCAGCAGCGGATGCCGCTGTGGTACCCACTGTCACCGGCAGGGGAGTGAAAACGACGCTCATTAATTAATGCGATTTCTTATTATTTAGTGTCCATCTGTGACAGTTAAAAATTTGTCAGGAGATTGTTGTTGAACGTTGACCAAAGAGATCTGTTTTTCCAATAGTTAAATGACACCAGTTACAACAAATCACGCATTTATTAGGATAAATGAGACTTCGCTGCCAAGTTCAAAAGCCCTTCGGGCTGTGGGCTTGTGTCAGCTCAGCAGCCCGTCCACCCTCTCCGTGCCCCCAGCGACCTCTGCCAGCAGCTCACAGGAGCCAAGATGGTTCCCGCAAAGTGACAGGTGACCAGTCACGCTGGCCTCCCAGCTCTGCAAACCCTCCTGAGCGTGAGGTGGCCCAGCCATCTCCAGAGAGGCCACCTAAGGCTGTGAAAAACCCCAAAAGGAGAGAGAACCTTCGAGATGGCGCGTGTAACCCAAATCCAGGCCCCCCCAGGGCTCCACGGGGCATGTGAGAGCAGCGCCCCGCCCCCCCCGTCCCCCCCCCCCCGTGGGCCCTGCTGACCTTAAACCCTCCGCCCGACCCGGGCCGCCCCACCCAGGGCGCTCCTGCTTCCCAGACTTGGTCTCTGCTGTGGGCAATGGGTGGCACCCCAAAAAGCCCTCAGAAAGAGAAGGCAATGAAGAAATAATGAAGGAAGGAGAGAGGGAGGGAGGGAGGGAGGGAGGGAGGGAGGGAGGGAGGGAGGAGAAACGGAAAGAAGGAAGGAAAGGAAAAGGGGAGGAAAACCTTGGCTCTGAGATTTTGGGGTGTCCTGAGCTTTTGCGGTCTTCGCACCCCAGGTGCCCAGCTTGTCGAATGCCTCCCCACTGACACCCAGGACAGTGACTTGGTGTGCACCCCCCCCCAGGGCCTGGGGCTCACCTGCCCGGCCCCCACCTGCCCGGCCCTCACCTGCCTGGCCCCTGCTCCCTTTCCTCCACCTCTCGCCACAAGAACAGGAGCCAGTCCCGCAGGAGGGGGGCGGGGAGATCCTGCGGGGAGGGGGTGGTGCTTTCAGGCATTCCCAGAGTTAAATGAGGAGCCAGACTAAGCCGGAAACAGAATAACGGGCACTTTTAGCCTCTTCAGGACTTTTTCTAGTGAGATTTCAATGCTGTCGGGAGCACATGAAACACGTCACCCCCTTTGAGAGGCTGCGATGCTACTTTTGGTCTCAATTTAAAAAAAAAAATTGGAAACTCAGACATCACGCTTCTAGGTCCTACTTTCCTTTCGAAAGTCTGTCTGCGATGCCCCCCGGTCTGCGGACCCCCGTGGAGGCCAGCGAGGCACCCCCCCCCCCCGCGTACGTGGATGGAGCCCCAGCTGTGGGAGGCCAGACGCATTGCTAGACTGGAATTAAAAGGCCACACAGTGAGCCGCGCCTGCCCAGGGGCCCTGGGGGCCGCGCCTGCCCAGGGCATGGGGTGCGGCCGCGACGCTGTCTGTGTGTCCTCACCCCGGTCCGGCCTGAGAGGGGACCCCTTATTGCAATTCAGGCAGAAACCCTGTGAGCCAACCTAATGGAGAACGTGCTGGCGTCTGCGCGCTTTGTGGGGATGGTGGGGGGAGGGGGGCCATCATTAGGGGGGCCGTGCCCGGGACACTCCCTGCAGAGCCCCAAAAGCCAGGGGAATGTGTCTCATTCCTGATTCCTGAGAAGTGGCTTAATGTGTCTTAAAAGCTCCTCAAATAACAGCGCGACCTTCTTACCTGAGCTGCGAAGAATGTCTCCAGTTTTCCTCTTCCCGGCTGTCAGATGGCGCCACATGCAGCAGAGGGACCGCGCCAAAATGCCATCACGGGAATGTCACGGCTCACGCGAACGCTGTTCTTGAAATTAGAATGACGAGGAAGGCGCCGGCATTTTCCTGGGTTAGGGCCTGCTCATTTGCATAGTTCTCAGATCTCAGGCAATAATGAGCTGGGTTTGTATTTGATTCGCATTGTGATGGGAACGATGACAGTCCCGGTGGCCCAGGGCCAGGGACTGACGTGCCTCCCCCTCAGAGCGATGTCTCCCCATCCGTCCCCGAGACCTCGGCAGCCCGCAGAGCCGGCCCCGGGGGCAGAGCTCGCCGACGCAGGTGGCCAGGGTCTACGTGGGAGCCATAGGGTTTTCCCTCCGCAGTGGCCGGTGTGGCCGGGGCCGCGAGTTTGCCTGTCGGTTCCCAGCGAGGACAAGTCGCCTCGTGGGCCCTGGGTCTGAGGCATGGTCAGCTCCCTCTCAGAGGCTAAGTTTTCAGGTTCAGGGCGCTCAGGGTGGCCCCGCGGTGGCCATGGGGTCATCCCTGCCCCCACTGTTCCAGACACTGTTCCTCACATGAAATCCAGGGCGGTCGAGAGCCGGCGAAGGCGGAGACGGGAAGTCCGCGCGCCTCTGGCCACGCGGGAAAAGCGAAGCTTCGCAGCCGAGGTAACCGGAGACGCCGACTCGGGGATTGTCCACGCGGGGCACGTCCGGCGGAGTGCGGGTCCCCTCGGGTACTCAGGAAGCGCAAGGAAAACCCTAACTTGTTTTTCAGCGGCTTCTGGGTTGGCAGTCGCGTCTGCTGGGCCGCGTCGGGGCCGAGACCCGCCGCCTGGCCCGCGGCTTCGGGGGGGGGGGGGACACAGCTGTCCCTCCACCTCCACTGCGTCGGCAGCCGTGGGGGGATGGGCGTTCAGCGGTGCGGGGCGCGGATCCCCCGAGTCGAGCCCCACGTCACAGGTCTCATGAGGAAAAGCTCCTCAGAACGAGGCTCGCCTTGACTCTGTCCGCCGACAGGAGTCCTTACATGCGGCGTCCGAGTTCACGGTGCATGTGGCCGCCTGGACACAAACCTGGTGCCCCACGCCAGCGGGCCGCGTGGTCCCCGTGACCCCGGGGTGCCGGTCGGGACCCGGGCCAGTCACCAGCGCCCTGTCGAAGGTCTTGGCGTCTGGTGAGACGGCGGCAACCGACCGGAACGCGCGTCTCTGAAGGAGGGGGGAGCCCGGCGCCCCAGCCTTTCGCCAAACGGGCGTTTAATCCGCGGACGCGGAGGCCGAGTGCGCTCTGCGGGCGGGGGCCGCCAGGTGAGGGAGGGCAATGCCGGCACCCGCGGGAGGGAGGCGAGCCGGGCAGGGCCACACCCGCACCCCGCTGCCGCGGAGAGCGGAACCGGCCGCCTGGCCGTGCGGGTAGAGACACGGGAGCAAGAAGGCGTCAGCATAGAACCTTCCAGATCATGTGTCGCTTAGGCAGAAGGTGAGAGGGAGGAAAGGAGGGTGTGTGTAGAGAGGTCAGCGGACGGGACCCCTCGGGGAGGGGACAGGGAGCATGTCGATGGCCCTTCTTCCCCTGGATCTCTGGCCGGGCCCTCGGGCCGAACCCGACAGGGGTGCAGAGCCCCGAAGGGCGCTGACGCAGCCCAGCGGCCAGGCCTGCGGCACGGGGCAGGGGCGAGGGGACGCGCCCGGCGCGGCGTCTGACGGGAGGCCGTGCACGCCAGCGTCCTGCGCGCCGGCGCAAACGACCCGGAGCTGGACCGCGAGAGGCCGGAGACGGTGCGGCCATCCGCACGCTGGACCATCGCGTGGCCATGAAAACGAGGGGGGCTCTGTCGCTCGCCGCAGCGCGGACGGACCTCAGGGACACGGCGCTCCACGCGAGACGCCAGGCGCGGGAGGCCACACGGGGCTGGGTCTCGTTTATGTGAATGGTCCGGAACAGGGAGAGTCTGTAGAGACAGAGGGCAGGCGGGTGGCAGGGAGCTCGGGGTGACGGCTGAGGGGCACGGGGTTTCTTTTTGGAGTGATAAATACGTCCCAAAATTGACTGTGGCCATGTCTGCCCATGTCTATAAATACACTAAAAGCCATTGAATTGTACACTTTCAGGTCATGAATTGCACGGTATGAAAATTACATACACAGATAAAAGCTTTTACCAAAAAAAAAAAAATGTGTGTATAATTTTTAAAAATAAGGCGATTGCAGTATGGGTGAAGAATGGGATCGTCGCATCAGGGTTTGTCTCTGGAGCCGCTGTGCTTGAATAGAGCTGAGCTCCGTGGCCTTCATGACCCAAAGGGGAGACATTCTTCCTGTCAGGTTCCAGGAAGACAGCCATGTCGCCGGGGAAGCGTCCTGTTTGCCTCGGGCCGGACGCCAACGCCAACCGCGAGCCTCACGCCAGCCACCGTCTCCGAGAGCCACTGTCTCCCCGGCTGACCTCCGCCTCAGCAAGGGACCCACAGCATGAAGACAGCCGCGCTGTCCCCTGGGGAGATCTGGGCCGCCCACAGGGCACCTGGAACTCCCAAATGCGAGTCTGCAGGTGGGGCCGACGCTCGGCCCACACGCCTGCGGGTCCCAGGGCTCGGAACCCCGGGGGAGGCAAGGGGCCCCCAGACCTACCAGGGGAGCCGGGGGCAGGCGTGGGAGCTCCCGCCTCTTTCCCACGTGGGGACAGACCACACCTGCACCTCTTGGCCCACGAGCCAGGGACACGGATCTCGTCGCGGCCCAGAGATTTCTCACGGACACATCGGGTGAATTTCCTTTTATTCCCGCCCTGTGGCAGAAACCCAAGCCTGGTTCCGGAGGAGACAGCGGAGGGAGGCGGGCGGCCACTCAGGACAGCTGCTGTATGCCCAGCGCCGTCGCCACGCTGCTCTGGGCTCACCTTAGAGAAGAATAAGAAAAAAAAGAACATGGCTCTTGTCACGCACAGTCACACTCGGGGTCCTTAGTGCGCGTCCAGTCCCTTGAGGTGAAGGCCTGGCGTGGCATCGCGGACCACGGGACAGGCCACTGAAGCAAGTTCCACCTCCAGAGCTGGCGACGGGGGTGCCCGTGCGGGAGACGCGCTCCCGGCGCCGAGGCTGGAGACGCCACCGCCAGGTTCCACGTCCCCGAGGGTGGTGCTGGGCGGGCCGTGTGCTCCGGCTGTTGACACATAACCACCCAACCCGCTGGGTGATCTCTCCGAAGAAGCAACAATGTTGCCTCGAGAAAGAGAGAGGCCGAAATTACGAAACACTCGACACAGGACGAACGGGGCCTGCGCCCCTCGTGCTGCAGGGGCGAGGCGTGACGAGTGGCCGAGACTCATTCACGCGCGTCCCCACGAACGGCCTTCGCGGGACCGGGCTTCCCTCCTGCTCCCGGGCAGCGGGCAGCGGGCAGCGGCGGAGGCCCCGACTCGCTCCTTCCAACACCTCAGACACAAATAACAGAAGATTTCCAATTAAAAGGGATAATCTCCCTTCAGAAGTGAAGTGGCGAGCACGGTGAATAATTTAAAAAGCTTTTGGGGATATAAAGATTTATTCCATCTCCCCATGAGCAAGGAGTCTGCGGCTTTGATTAACAATTCACAAACAAGGCCGGCGCGGGGAGAGGTTGCGCGGCGCGGCCTCCCGTCCACCCTTTCTCATCATTCCTGCTTTTCCGAAATGTTATCATCACATAAAACGTTATTTCAACTAGTCGCCTGCAAACCCCCACGTCATACACCACACGTTTTTACTGACTTAGGGACTACGGACCGGACGCCAGGAGGAGACCCGCGGCTCCTGGGAAGAGGGGCGAATCCCTCCAGGCATCGCCGTGCTCGGCACTGGGCCCGGAGACCGCGTGCACCTGCCAGCGCTGGCGGTTCGGACGCGGGCACAGCGGCAGGACCGCGAGCCGCTCCGGCTGGTCTTACGCAGACTGCTTTGGCACATCTGTCTGGGGAGGCGGTAATTGGCTGTTTGCTCCTAGCACTAATTCGGAACCACTCTATTTGAAATTTCTGAGCCATTAACTCAATGGTTCGCCATTTCCATCCTTTGTAAAGCGTCCTTCAGCCCTAGACGTGGCGTGAGCATAAAACTGAACTCTGAGGAGACTCGGGGAGACCCGCTGGCCTCGAGCCGCGGCTCGTTCCCGGGGTCGTACCCGCTAAGAGAGGAGGTGGCTGGCGCACACGGCGCAGAGCGCAGGGCCTCGTCCTCTCCGCAGGGGTCCCTGACATGCAGCCCCAGGACCGCCTGCTTCGGCACGCCTCTGCAGGGGAGCTGCCCGCCGATTCTCGGCTGTCCCCGGGCTGTCCATGGCTGTCCCCGGGCTGTCCCCCGGCTGTCCCCACCCTGTCCCCCAGCTGTCCCCAGCTGTCCCCAGGCTGTCCTCAGGCTGTCCCCGGCTGTCCTCAGGCTGTCCCCCGGCTGTCCATGGCTGTCCCTGGCTGTCCCCTGGCTGTCCCCAGCTGTCCCCCGGGCAGGCCATAGTGCCTGTGCTGGCATGACAGGGCATGCTCCCCTGTGCAGGCCGCCGTTAGTTTGAGCGACAGTCATGATTCTGTCCAGGGGCTTAACAGGTCTTTACAGCTTGGTCCTGGCCAGGTCCCTTGGCAGTGACAGCGGTCGGAAGAGCACACAGGGGGACATCCTGGGAGGGGTCGATAGTGAGAAGCCGAGTAGACGGAGCTCGGCGCCTGGGGGCGGCTTCTTCCCGCAGTTCCCACCACCACCCGGGTGTTAGGGTCCCCGTGAATCCCCTTCCCCAGAGACCACAGAGGCCGCAGGGTCACAAGGCAAGTGGGTGCCGAGCTGGGACTGGACTCCAACAGAGCCGCCGCCTTGTCTGAAACGATCGCAGGTTTCAGCCCCACGGTGCGAGCGCAGCCACAGCCCCACGCTGGGCTGGGCAGCGCCTGGTTCCAGCCGTCCTCCCCTGCTGTCCTCCGAAGCCCGCTGCACAGAGGCCGGAGAGGGGCAGCGACTCGACTGGGCTGTGCCCGGCCGCGGGGCCACCGTCCCCCCGCTGACCACAGCCACGGGCTCGGACTCAGAGGCAGGTGTCGCGGGAGAGAGGCTCACGCCAGACACTCCAGGGAAGGCCCCGACGCCAGGAGAGGGGACAGCGGACGGCCTCCCAGGATCACGGCAGCGGCCTGGGGCCTGGGGGAGCGGGGGGCAGATGCGGCCGCAGGGAGTGCGGTCGCCCCCCCGGCAGCCAGGTGTGGGCGAGCACGCGGCATCCCATGCACACGCGGACGCTTTGTTCTGGAGCCCAGCCAGGTGCGGCCGCTGCCCTGGTCCCCTCCACACACACGTGTGCACGTGCATGCAACGCAGACACCGCATGCACACACGTGCGTGCACACGCTTGCACACAAACCACATGCACGCGTGTACATGCAAACACATGTGCACGTGTGTGTGCACGCACTTGCACTCACGCACGTATGGGCGTGTGTGTACACGCCTGCGCTCATACGTGCATGAACACATGTGCATGCTCACATGCACACGACACACACACACGCACGCGCATGGGCACCGGAAAGCTCCGTGAGCACCTGCGGGGCTGCCTGGACGCCCCAGGCTGAGCCCAGACTGCTGACCAGCCAAGACTGCACCCTTGGAGTGTCCCGTGACCCCAAAAGATAACTTGATGTGACCGTTTAGTTTTCGAATTTTTTCTATATTTACCAGGCACACATGTGCACGCAGGGTTGGTTGTTTGGTTGGCTGGTTGGTTTCTATTTTGACGTTTTTCAAAATAAACTGTCGAGGGGTTGAGAGAAGGGTGTTCCCCACTTCTGTGCATATTGAAGCTTTTTTACATGAACCGGAAATCCCCGTTTGTGGAAAATCATTGGCTCTGCCAGGAGACGAGCCGCGGCGGCCGGCGGGGCGGGGCCTTGGCCCGCGGCTGGGAACACGGCTCGGGCGTGGGTGCTGGGACTCCGTGCCGCGGTCCGGGCGGCAGGCCCCACTCGCTCCTCTGTGTTCCACTTGTCACGATTCCTCATGAATTTACGGTGCCATCTGATTTCACAGACTGAGATGTCTGGTTATCGTAATAATTTATGGAGTTCGCCCAGAGTCAGTAAAACATTCCCATGTTAAGGCAGAACAAAGCGATTGTTAACACGCATTTTCTCCCATTGCAAGCGGGCACGGCCCAGGCCCGGGACAGCTGGGCACCACCTGGCACCTGTCCGAGTCCAGCACACCCGCCCACACCTGAGCGCGAGTCTCTGTGGGCGGGGCCTGGGAGCCAGGTGGGGGGAGGGTCTGCAGCAGTGTGACAGGGTTGGGGGGAGCCTGAGGGGACCTCTGCAGGGCAGGATGGGGTGTCTGTGATGAGGGTGAGCAGCGGGAGCCACGGCCTGAGCAGGGATGGAGCCCAGCGGCCGGGGATCGGGCACAGACGAAGCCGTGTAGGCTGCGGCCGGTGGCTCCTAGGGCGTAGTGAGGCCCATGGGGGGCAGGGCGTAACCCTCCTTCTGATTGTTTCACAGGAGCCAGATCGCTGGGCTTCGGACCCGCGGGCCGGCCGGCCCCTGTGCCCTCCCTCGCTGGGCAGGCTGCCTCGGGGGCCCGTGCTGGCCCGGCTGCAGCGGCACACCTGCCGGGGGCCCGTGCTGGCCCGGCTGCAGCGGCACACCTGTGCCTCTCGCCTCTGCGGCCTCCCTGTGAAATGTCACAGGACACCCCCTGGCATTCATCCCCCCGGACTGTGGGGTGACTAACACACCTTGGGGCACACACTCCCCTGAGGTGGCTGACACTGAGAACCGGGTCAAGACAGTCCAGGCCCAAACTCACGCCACGCCATGACGAGCTCGCCCTGAGGCCTGCCCCCGACACAGGCAGCAGGGAGGGAGGCACCGGAGGGGGGTTACCACGGCAACGCGAAAAGGCCCCGACGACCATCTTCGGAGAGCAGCGTTAGTAATTTCAACTTCCCGAGACTCAGCCTCTGGCGTCCTTCGCGCCGACGGCTGCCCCCTCTGCAGCATCCTGACCCAGCTGTCAGTGGCCGGGACCCGTTCGGCACAGCGGTCGAGGCTGACCAGTGCGTCGCTGTCACTGGCACTTCGCCCGTGCGGGACGTGTGCGGACAACAGGGAGAGCCGCGGCGTGTCGATGGTCTGGTCAATGGAAACCCACTGGGAGAGAGACAGCGTTTTAAAAAGTAATTGCTTAAACGAACTTGATATTTTTATTGCAAAAATACATCACAACACGCTTTAAGGTTGAATTTTAGCTCAGTAACCACAAACATTATTCCGATGATTCATGGAGACGTTAATGACACAGACTGTTGTCTTTTTAATAGTCTAATAAAGCGCTTCTCGGTGCCGGGGGCGCTGGTCGGGCGCACACGCACAGAGCGATGTCTTCATCCGCAGGAATGAGATAAGTCGAACTCTGTCGAACCTCGTTTCATCCTAAGTCCGACGGCGGTGGCGTCCCCTCTGCTCCCTGCTTCCCGTCTGGTTCTTCCACGACCTGCCACCTGGGTCAAAAATACAACCCGCAGAGTGGACCAGCCCCGCCCCTGGGCAGCTGCGCCTGGCCCTGGCCTGGCCCGGGCGGGCAGGCGGCCCTTCGCCTACCTCGCCTTTAGAACAGACATCGCCGCCCAGTGCAGGTTCGTGCAGCGTCCTGGAGGCTTTCGGCAGGAATTCCCATGGGCACTGGGGGGCACGGGCGGGGGGCCCCTTCCCCATCTCCCTGGTTTGGAGCTGCAGTGAGTGTAGGGGCGTGGGGCATGAGGAAGCCGCAAGCCTCACCGCCTAACTGCAGATAACCTCACCTGAGCCAGACCTCTCCGCTCAGGCTACAAGCGTTTATAGCCGGAAACACTAGAGTAGAAGAATACAACGTCGCACCTGAAATTTTACCGTCCCCGCCGCCACCGCCCCGTTAGCGCGCGAACCCCTTTCCGCTCCCGGCCCCAGGCAGAGCAGGGCCTCCGCCCCCGTAACCGCCAGACCCCGTTAGCGAAGGGGACAGCCAGCGGCCGACCAGCGGATCCAGCGTGCGGTGCGGACGTGCAAACGCTTGGCACCTCACACTCGCCCGGTTGTGTCAACAGACGCTTCGTGAAAACAAAGAGGTTCTGAGGTCAAATGCACTGCAAAGGACTCGGCGACGACCGCCCCCGCCCCCCGGAGAGGCGCAGGACGGTCCGCGTCTGCGTCACCCTGGGCCAGAGGAACCGGCCCGGTGTTTTGCCCGATTTATCCTTCTTAAAAATCTGCAGTACTCCAGCTTGGGAAAATGTTCATCTAAACTTCCCTTTAAAACAATAGCAGCTTTCGACTCTGGGAAACGGAATGGCACAAACCGCCCCACGGGGTGGAACGGTCCAGCGCCGCTGGGGTGACCTGGTGGATGTCTGGGCAAAGTGCTTGTTTAAAAATACTGCCGTGGCTGGGACGAGGCGGAAGCCATCGACGTCATCATCCGTTTATTCCACGAAGACCCGAACGTCCTCTGGACGCCTGGGGCTGACCACACCGGCTCAGCGGAACCGTCGAGGTCAGACTCTGCCCCTCAAGAAACCGAGCTGAGGTTTAGCCCATGTTTTTTATTTCTCCGAGAAGAAATAAAAAACAGAAGACATAAACGACTTAAGCGATCTCATTAGAAGCGAGCCTCCATTAATTAATACTTAAACTTGAACTTATCCTCAACGACGTTTTAAAATGATGCACAGCCAAATTATAAGCTAATTAAATCAAATGAGCCATGTTTGCAGAGATGGAAATATCCACACATCGCAGCAAAGGTACCTCAGAGCCGACGTGACGGATTATCTTAAGTTCAACAAATGAAAGTTGTTGTTTTCCCAGCAATTACGATGATGAAACATTCGTGTTTACTGTAACTGCTTTGCAGTGGGTCTTAGCGATTACACCCTCCGCCCCTGGATTGGCGCGCGAGCCAGACGCAGACAGCCTTGGCACTTGGAGAGACAGCGCCCGGCTTCCAAGGCGTGTGCTTTTCAGAGCCATACAGAAATGACTTCAGAAGCATCGCTACATGTTTAAAAAACTGATTCTGTCACTCGCTGTAGCAAGCAGAGGAAAATTCATAACTGTTGAAGGGAGTCCATGAAATAATGCCCAAAACCTGAAGCCCGAAGCATGCCACAAACGAGATCCTTCCAGGGGGTGAGCGGGGCAGAGGAGAAGCCGCAAGCAAAGGCCTCCGTAGGCAAACGCTCGGGCAGTGTCCCCCGGGCAGAGCTCCAAGGACAAAGCCGTGGACGAAGCTCAGGACAGAGCTCATGCTCCCAGCCCGCGCTCAGCCTCGGCGGCCCCTCCTCCCCTCCTCTGCCTAGGTACCTCCTCCTGAGCCCCCAGGGCCAGGAAGGAGGGGGGAGGGGAGAGACACACCCTGAGTGGCCGCTCTGCCCCCGCCCCGCCCCGGCTCTAGGTGCTTACGGAGGCCGAGCTCGCTGCCCACACATGCAACCGGGCAGAGAAGGTGAGCCAGCCCTCGCCGCCTCTCCGCTGGGACGGCTTTCGCCAGGTGTTGAAGAGACGGGTCACCCGCGGGCTTACTTACCAGCTGCGTCTGTCCGCGTTGTCTGAGACTGTCTGGGTGATTCCGGGGAGTGGAGCCTGCTCCGCCTGGGCTCAGGCCTGCCGGGCCACATGCGGTTGGCATGCTGAGTTTGGTTGACTGGTTCACTGCTTACCTGTCATCACAGGTGGATGAGAGACAGGCAGACAGACAGACAAAGACAGGGCGCAGGACGCACAGCAGCCAGGGGTCCCACCCCCGCTGTCCCCGCGGGTGCCTCCCGGGAGCCAGCGCGCACGGAGAGCAGCCACGCGGCCATGAGCTGCCGGCCTCCCCCTCCCGCTGATGCCCCACGCCGGACCGAGCGGAAGGCGCGTGCAGAAGGCCGCTTCCGGCGGCCCAGTGCTCCGTGTCTGCCTTGTGAGGAATCCCCAGGAACAAAAGCAGAAAACTTAAAACCCACAGACGCCGCCTTCGGAACGCCAGGCGGGTCCCACGCTCGGGGCCAAGACGGCCGCAGCAGACGCGGCCCTGGGGCCGGGAGCCGCGGCCCACACTGTGCCACACAGCACCAACGTCCCCTCGTGCGCCGGCAGCTGGCGGTCCCCACGAAACATGGCGCTCTTTCAAACGCCGATGTCGACCGCATCCTGACAAGTCCTGGCATAATAATCTTTCCTTTTCTGGAGAAAGGGAATCGAAGGGAGCAGAGTCAGCAGGACCCTCAACTGCCCCAGGTACAGGTGACCATTCGAGCCCGCGGGTCCCAGCCCCGATGGCGGGCAGCCCGCTGACCTCGGAGAACACCTCCCATGCCCGCGGGAGTCTCCGCCTCAACACGCAAAAAGCAGGGTTCGCCTCCCCAGCGGGCCGAGACAGAAAGGATTCCGACGACTCAACAGCAGCAAAATAAACAACCCGATTAAAAAATGGGCAAAGGATCTGAACGGACATTTTTCAAAGGAAAATGTGCAGATGGTCAACAGGCTCATGAGAAGATGCCCGACATCGCTCGTCGCTGGGAAAATGCCAGTGAAAACCTCGGCGGGATGCCGCACGCCCCTGACAGCGCGGCGGTCCTCAGGAAGATACGCAACGACGAGCGTCGGCGAGGCCGAGGGGGAAAGGGGTCCTCGCGCCCCGCGGGGGTGTCGCTCGATGCGGCCACTATGGAAACAGGATCGAGTTTATTCAAAACGTCAAGAATAGAACTGCCACAGCGAGCGTGACCCACCCAGCCATTCCACGGCCGGGTACTCATCTGAAGAAATCTAAACATTAATTTGAAAATACAGACACAGCCCTAAGCCCATTGCAACATCACTTACAAGAGCCCGGATGTGGAGGCCGCCCAGGGGTCTGTGGACAGATGAATGGACGAAGAAGGTGTGAGACGTGTGCAGAACGGAATGTCGCTCGGCCGTGGAAAAATGGATGAAATAGTCTGATTTGTGACAACGTGGCTGGACCCTGAAGACATGATGCTCAGCAAAAAAGTCAGAGGGAAAAAGACAGACGCTGTAGGATTTCACTCACGTGTGGGACAGAAAAGGACGAAGCGACGGACAAGCAAAGCAGACGGCAAAACAAGACACAAACCCAGACGCCGCCGACGGACCGGTGGCTCAGGGGTGGGGGGAGGCGGGGGGGGGGGGGTGCTGAACCCACGGCGGCCGAAGGAGTTTGGCCGCGCGCGGACGATGGAGGGCGGGGCCGACGCTGCGGCCGACGGTTTCGTGGACGAACGGCACCTCGTCGCTTCCATTGTACAGAAAGGGGCATCCGAAATGACCTTCACGGGGCATCCAAAATGACCTCGACGGCAGGACCGAGGGCCGCGAACACCAGGGCGCCGGCTCCCCCGTGAGAGACGCGGGCAAAGCGGTCACGCGGCCAGATGCGGCAAAGACAGCTTTCTGACAGACAGGAGCCGCCTTTGAAACCTGACGTAGAACCAGACGCTCGGTCCCCCGTGGGGCGGAGGCCGTCGCCTGGCCGGCCGCTCGCGTTTGCGCTGGGAAACGGGACTCCTCCGCTTGTCCTGATTGCTGTCGGCGGCGTCCTGCTCAGCTGGGGCCGTGCCTGGACCCCGACAATCGCAGACTGTCGGCCGGGAGGGACAGGGTGCCTCCGCTCACATTCTGGGAGGCCGGCGGTCCTCGGCTCGTAGGGGCTGCCCTCTCACGGTGTCCCCAGGGGGCAGAAACAGGTCGTCTCTTCTGCGTCTCTTCCTTTTTTGTTCTCGTACACTGCATGATGATCACCGCCACTGCGTCAGCTGACACCTCCATCAGGTCGCGTAATCACTGCTTCTGTGCGGCGAGAGCCCTTACGGTCTGCTCTCGGAACAAGCCTCGGGCGCACGGCCCGGGACTGCTGGCCACGGCCCCGCGCCGCGCACCGGCCCCCCACATGCTCACCGCGAGGCCCACCCTCAGGACCTCGCCCGGTGACGCTGACCTTGCAGCCCTCCTGACCAGGCTGGCCGCACCTTCCAGCCAGATCCTTCACGTTCCAGGGGCCCAGCCTCCCCGGGAGTCCTCGTTTGCGGCAAAGAGGCCAACGGGCAGCGAGGTCCCATGCACACGTGGGGGTGAACGTCCACGGGCCAGGGACAGAGCCGGCAAGTAGATGGTCAGACGCTCCCTGCACTCACGTTGGGAAGGGACGAGTTGCGGTCCCATCAGGCAGAATGGAGACACCCGTGGAGTCCTAAGGGACGCTGCACCTTAGCAGTGGGGCTCGACTAGACTCTTCTAGAAGAAATGCTACGTGAGCGAAGCTCAGAACTCAGGCAAAAGGGCCAAACTGTACGACAAATAGCCGAACTGCAGCTCAGAACAAGGCCCGACATGCTTTAAAGGGATACAGCAGAACCCAGGCTCAAACGTGGAAAATTCACCATGCTTGGCACCCAACCAAAGTGGCCAATCCTGTGAAGTATCAGGAGAACATGACCATAACCAGCAGGAAAATCAAACAATAGAAAGCACGAAATGACTAGACTGATTAAAAATAGCCAATGAGGATCTGAAAGCAGCTGTTATAAATATTACAAATATGTCCAAGGATGCAAAAGAAAACATGAACACAATGAGGAGATAAATGAAAGACGTAAAATGGAAATTTTGAAAAATATATACAATATCTGACATAAAGTATACATGAAATGTGATTGAAAACAAGCTGAATATTGCAGATGCAAAGATCAGTAAACTTAAAGACAAAACAATGAAAACTGTCTGGAATGAATCACAGAGAAAACAGCTATAAAACAGTGAAAAAAGTAAACAGGAGCTCAGCGATTTGAAGGGAACACCGATATGTCTCATGCAGAGGGACTTAAGTCCCAGAAAGATGGGAGGGAGAGAACAAAAATATATCTGGAGAAATAATGGCCAAAATGTTTCCAAACGGAATAAAAATTATAAACTCACAACTCAACAAATCCCAAGCAGAATATGCATTGGGGAACTCATACCATAGCACGTCATACACATAACCTCACAAAGTGTGTTCTCTGATTACAATGAAATTAGGCTAGAAATCAGTAACAGCGAGATACCTGAATTATTTTTGCAAATATTGAGAAATTAAACCACATACTCCCAAATAACCCATGGGTCAAAGAAAAAACATCTAAGGAAAAACAGAAAACAGAAAAAGAATAGAAACCTATGGAAACAAAAGCTGTCCTGTGGAAACATTAATACAATCGATAAGCTTAGAGTTATACTGATTAAGTATAAAAGGAAGAAGATACAAATCATTAATATTAATATTAGAAGTGTCACTCCAGGCCCTCGGATAGTAAAAGATAACAGCACGGTGAGCAAGTGTAGGCCGATACACTCCGTGACTTAGATCGATCGGACAAATCTCCGAGAAGGCGTTAACGACCAGAGCTTGTTTAAGAAAAGATGGGGGGAAGCCAGCGCCTGCTCCTCATTGATAATTGGTTTGAATTCTTCCCGCAAAGAGAACCCCCGGCCCGGGCGGCCCCGCTGGTGAGTCCTACCGGAGACCCCGTCCCACACGACACTCCAAAAAGCAGAAGCGAAACCCACCCACTTCGCTTGACGAGGCAGCGTCACCCCGACGTCGGAACCAGGCCAAGCGACAAGCGACCTTTCGAGAAAAGAAAACTGTCACAGCCCCCCCACCCCCCACCGCCCACTCCCCCGGCCTAACTACCGAACCCGCTGCAAAAGGTCGAGGGAAAACAAGCCTTATTTTGTCCCCAAATAATGCCTGGGGCTCATATGTAGAAATCGCTCGAGCCATTCCCCAGGGCCACCAGCGTACCCCAGCACCCTGGGACCCAAGTCACCGAAGCCGCCCCGCCCTCCTTCCTGCCGCCCCGTGTGCTCTTCTGCTCAAGGGCCCTGGTGCTCCCGTGGCGTCAGGCGGAGGGTCCCTGACCCCAGCGGGTGACAGGCGGCTCAGGGCAAGGCCCCTCCGACCCGCCGGCTTAGGGCCGGAGCTGGTCCCTGCGTGGGAGGTGCGCTGTCCCCCGCCCAAGCCATAAGGAAGCGTGTGGTCTCTGTCCCAGCTCAGCCGCCCTCACCCTCTGCCGCTCCTGCTGCACACACACGTGTGTTCACGTGTACATACACACACGTGCACACGCATGCGCTCACACGCACCTTTCCTGCCGGCTCTTGTACACTGGCCGAGGGGCTCACGGGCGTGACCAGAGCTGCGTGGAGTCACCGGAGCCCCAGGACGCGTCCCCACCCGGGGCGGGTCTCTGAGAAGCCGGCTGGCAGGTCGCTCCGCAGTGTCCTGACCCAAACCTCCTATGCAGAGCCCATCCCCCCAAGAGTGGTTGTCTTAGGAGTGGGGCTTCCAAGGGCACAATTAGGGCTGCACAAGGCCACGGGGGCCCTGGCCTGGTAGGACTCGTGTCCTTATAAGGAGACACCAGATGGCTCGCTCTGTGTGCGCTCAGAGGAGAGGCCATGGGCGGGCACAGCAAGAGGCAGCCAGCTGTCCGCAAGCCAGAAACCCAGCCAGTCAGCTGGAGCCTCGATGGCACGTGGCCCTCCGGCCCCCAGGTGTGAGGGGAAGGGCCCAGGTGTGAGGGGATGGTGCCTGTCATCTAACCCCCGTCTGCCCAGCTCTGTGCCGGGAGCCTCCCCGCACCCAGGCGGGCCTCCGGGTCACCCGCCAACCTCACTTGTCTTCCTTCTGCTTCTTTTAAACAAGGCAAGAAGAAAACAGGGAGCGAGGCAAAGACCCAAGGGAGACGCAGCCCCTCCCGCTCGGCGCCAGGCCCAGCTCCCCGCAGCACGGAGCAGACGCCGGGGCGCGTCCTGGGAGCCGCCCCAACTCCCACGCGCAGGCGACCCGGCCCCCCGCACGCCGCGGCTCCCGGGGTGCGTCCCAGCGTCTGAAAACATCCGAGGCTTCACTCAGTCCTTGGTATCTCCAAATGGACGCGCGGGCGATTATTTCATTCTGTAAATTCAGGTGGCAGGACGAGCCAGGAGGGACCTGCCCGCCTCCCTGTCGCTGCTCGGCGCTGGGCTGAGGGCGCAGGGCGCGGGGCGGAGGGCGGAGGGCGCGGGGCGCAGGGCGGTGCGCGGAGGGCGCAGAGCAGTGCGCGGAGGGCCGCGGGCTGAGCCGGGCCCCGGCTGACCAGGCCGGGCGGCGCCAGGGGCGTGGGGCGCCCTTTAGGCTTCGGACGGCGACCCCGGCCCCGGAGCTGCTGGCGTGGGCTCACGTAGATGCGCGTTCACGTGGCCACTATTTCTGATAAAAATAACTGCAGTCATTGCCGATTTGTTGAAAATCCTTCACCTGAAAGCAGTGTTTTCTATTATTTTTCCTTAAAGGCCGGGGGTCCGGTCCCCACGAGCACGTGGGAATGGCGGTCAGCAGACCCGGTGCTGAGCCCCGACTCGGCCCGCGCCCGGGGGCAGCTTCACCTTTCACCTCTGCACCCCGGCCTGGCTGTGACTCCGCGATAACGGGACAGGGAGGGGCCGAGAGTGGTGCTTTGAAAAGTATCCTGAGAAATTTAAAATATCGAAAATGCCCCCGCCCCCCCCCCCGTTTTTAAAAACACACGCTCGCCGCTGTTTGAAACAGTGTGTGCCGTGGATACTTTTTGAGACCGTGCCTTTGGGATAACGGTCGACCGGTGCCGCCACGGACTACGGGCGTAGCCTGGAGAGGAGGGTACGAATGATGACCACGAAGGACAAAAACTACGACTAAATGAAAAATGAGGGATCGTAAGCAGGCAGGTCCTTGCGATCTGTGAGGTCGACCAAGGGTTGCCTCACCTAAACAAAGAAACAAAAACTATGAATTTTAAAGCGAGCAGGCAGGAAGTGCCTCCTGCTGGATTTTTCAGCTGGATGTTTTATTCTTGGAAGAATTCTGTGATTCTAGAATGTTCTGGTGTTTTAATGCAGCGAAGTTGGACACTGGAGCATCTCGGGGCGTTCGCAGGCAGGGGCGTCCCGAGGCCCCGCCCTGCCCCGCCTCCACCCCGGCCCCGCCCAGCGGCCACTGCCCACTCCTGTCTAGCATCCGTTTGGCTCGGCGGAGGCTTCGCGGCTCAGGCCGCCCTGCTCTGCAGACCTCGGCTGCAAACAAAGATATTAAGTCATTAAAGCGCAATCACCAGCTTTCAAGAATCGTTTAGCTAATTCTGTGAGTCGAGGGCCCTCGAGCAGCAGCCACACGAGCAAGACGGTGCCCTGCCTGCCGGCCGAGCGGACACCTGTCGCTTCTGCGTCCTGCGCGCCCGTCCCCTCCACGCCAGCATCCAGCAAAAGGAGGGCGGGGAGGGGCCGCGGACGACCGTGCCTGTGAGTCCAGCCCGGGCGAGGACACTGTGTCCGGGTGGGTGGGAACAGCCCAGCACACCCAGAGCTTTCAAGAGCACAACGGTCAGGTGACACGTGTTCTAGCTGCCCCGCAGGCGTCAGAGGGTGTGCGGGACCACTCGGCCGGCAAGGATCTGTGCCCATGGTGTGCACGTGTGTGTGCACATACATGTGCCTGTGTCCTTGTATATGCGTGTGTGTGTGTGCGTGCACACATGTGAGTGCCTGTATCCATGCATGTGCATGTGTGTGCATGCATGTGTGTGTGCATGTGTGTGCACGTGCGTGTCTGTGTGTGCATTGTGTGCATTGTGTGCATGCGTGTGCATGTGTGCTGTGAGTATGTGTGCCTATGTCCATGCGTGTGCATGTGGATGTGGGTGTGGGCATATGCGCATTGTGTGCATGTGCATACATGCTTTGCGTGCATGCATGTGCATCCGTGTTCATGTGTGTGCGCATGTGTACGCGTGTGCGGCTTAATAGGCCCCCTGAATTCCTCACGAGTTCCAGGCATTCGATCAAGCTGTCTGCAGACGCGCTGGTGCCCTCCTATTCGGTACTATTCATTTTTCTATTCCCTGCCTTATCATATTGGCCATAATGTACATTTTTAAGGTTAGTTAGTTTGATGGAAACCGTATTGAATTTTGAGCACTGCGGGGTGGATGGATTTGGGGGGAGAAGCTGGAGCTGGATCTGACAGCCACAGCGCTTTGCGGCGGGTTAGGAGAGCCGGGCCTGGGGCCGGGGCCGGCGTGGGGGCCAGGAGAAGGGACGCATCTGAGCGAGGACTTAGACGAGGCTCTGCCGGGACGTGGACAGGCCGCAGACGCCCCTGGCAGATGCCGCTCGAAGCGCAGGGCCTAATTACCAACCAGCAGACGGAGCATCTTCCCGGGGCTGCTACAGCGGCCGGTCTGCTCACGTGACAGGCGTGGGCGATGAGATCGGGCAGAGTTCCCCGCGGACGAGCGGTTCTCGAAGAATACGGGCTCAAGTTAAATTAACAGCTGCTTCAATTTCCTGCCATAGTGCCATGATCTGCCTCCTAATCAAGCTACTTCCGGCCTCGCGTGTGATGCGTGAGGACTCAGCGGGGCGGCAGCCTCGTGTCGCCGGGCCGGCCGGCTCGGTGCTGGACGCGCTCCCGCGGCGGAGAGACCAAATCGCACCTTAACTCACTTCAGTGTGGACGGCGCAGGAGGCCAGCGGCTCCGTCGCCTGCACCGAGCACACCCCAGACGTGGCACACGGGCGGGCGGCTCCGTGCAGGGCGGTGACGGCCCTGACGCCGTCCCAGCTCTCCGCTCGCCGCTCGCCTCCGCCTGAGCCGGCGCTGCGTTCTGGGCCCTCGGCCCCCCATGTGCGTTAGGGCCAAGCCGCGCCCCGGAGGCCTCTGACCGCATCTGCCGTGTCCGCCGCCCGCCTCGCCGCCCGGAGGACGCCACGAGCCCTCGCCCACCTGCGCATGTCGGACAGCCGCGCCCCGCCCGAGGCCAGGCCACCGCTCAGGTGGTTTGGGCTTCGCCGGCCCCACCTTCTTCGCGGGCGCGGGAGCCCTTTGGTGGGGGGACAGTTCCTGGCGAGGTGGTGTCAGAGTGACCTGTCTAACTTGCGTCACCTACTGACCTTACCCTTCGGGGTCGTGGCAGGGAGCTGCACCCGGGACGCCCCGTACGGCCCACAGACCTCACGAGGAACAGTCTGCCCGTGAAAACTGCCACACGCAACGATGTCCCCTAAAGCCGCATCTTATCGAAACGCTCACTCAGGTCTTGACCGTGCAGTCCGGGCAGAAACGAGGGCTCCATCTCCACAGGTGGAACACTGGGTTTAAGTCCCTGTCGTAAGGGACACATTGGGCGAGGGGCCAGCACATCCCAGAGGAGCGTCCCCGCTGCCGGCGGAGCGTCTGGCCTCAGCAGGTGCTTCCTGAGGGAAGGGAGGCGCGGCGGTTTATGCTGGTCCTGAACTCGATCTTTGCCTTAGGCTGTGTGAGCAGGAAGACCCAAAACTGGGAGCCTGCTCTCGGGCAAACGGCTGCTCCCCCAAACTCCAGCAGAGAAGAGGGGGAAGTGGCGTGCTTTCTACGTCGTGAACTGGGACGAGCTAACCCCACTGAGCAGACTCTGAGGGGCTCGCTCGTGTCTCCCCAACGCACGTCCCCTGTACCCTTCAACTCTGGGGAGAGCCTGCCCCTCCCAGGGCTGGCCGGTCCCCACGGCCACGAACAACTCCCCTGTGAGCATGTCTCTTATGCGCAAACCAACCCATCCCAGGCTCACAGCCACCACCACCTTGACCTGACTCCCCTGCGGGAGGGCACCCAGGCCAGGTCCCGGACAAGCAGAGACACCCCTCCCCCGCCCCCGGAGCCCAGAGCCTGCTGTCTCGGAGCCTCGTCCGGCCCCTCTCAGTCGTCGGGGGTCAGGAGCGGCGGAACGGGCGAGTCCTCCGACCACCTCCCCGCTGGCCCCGCCCGCCCCGCGGCGTCTGCTCCTGAGGTAGCCGCGGCGTGTGCGCTGCAGGTGGAATCTCGGGGCGCCTGGCCCGTCCCATGCAGCCGCCCTCTCCGTAGGTGGCGTCTCACCCCAGCGTTGAAGAAGCCGCCTCCCCGAGCCGCGGGGACATGAGATGCTCGGCCCCGAGGGCACCCCCGAAGCGGTTCCGCGCGCGGCCCCTGGACGAATTCCGCATCCAGCTGAACAGGTGCCCGACAAGCGAAATGCCTGCACCTGGCTGGGAGTGGACTCGAGACAGAAGCAGCCTGGAAAGCCCGGGGGCCCCCTGCGCCCCAACTGTGGGCCACGCCGCCCTGGGCAGGTGCTAGGGCCCTGCCCTAGGATGCAGTCGGCTAGAATGGCCTTGAGAAGGAAACTGTCCCCGAGACCTCACACGTGCAGCCGCTGGTGACAGGTCTTCTCTGAGGCTGGCCCTCCTGTGACCTTGCCTGTCTGTCATCTTCCGAAGTTTCTATTTTTAGACCACGTTCAAGTGAAATGAACTACACTCGGAAGTTGGGAGTTGGCTCGTACGACCGTTTGGAAAGGCCCTGAGACGACGAGGTGCGGTGACACATTGGGGGGCCCGGGGCTCGGGAGCACTGCACCCTCCTGGTGACACATTGGGGGGCCCGGGGCTCGGGAGCACTGCCCCTCTCCCCCCGGGCAGACTCTCTCTCCGTCTCCGCGAGCCCAGCGGCCCCTGGCCCCTCCCCAGCGCCGTCTCCAGCTCCCGCCCCGGCTGGCACGCCTGCCTGGTCCCCTCCACCGGCTCTGTGGGGACGGCCACCCCCCACCAGGTGCCAACGAGGACTACGCTGCCCACAGGGCTCATTCTCACACCATCTACGTGACTCTCCAAACGTCGTTAAGACTGAAAAAATCAGGAGGTTTAGAAGCTTTCAGCCTGTAAGTAGTCATTTTATCCACAGGTGGGTTTTTTATCCCTTCGGAGATAAAAATAGAATTCAAGGTCAGGCTCCACGAGGGATGGGCGGGCTTTGGCGCTAAGGATTTTGAACCAAAGGCCTGGTCTCCACAGAGGGGCTCCGACCTGTGGCTCTGAGTCCCGGACCTGGTCTGAGAGGACGAGCCAAGGAAGGGTGAGCCCTGCTGGCCGACACGCACACGCAGCACACACGCAGCACACGGCACACACGCAGCACACACGGCACACACGCAGCACGCACACAGCACACACGGCACACACGGCACACATGCAGCACACACGCAGCACACACGGCACACACGCAGCACGCACACAGCACACACGGCACACACGCAGCACACATGCAGCACACACGCAGCACACACGGCACACACCCAGCACACACGGCACACATGCAGCACATGCAGCACACACGGCACAGACGCAGCACACACGCAGCACACACGGCACACACGGCACACACGCAGCACACACGCAAGGTGCACACAAGTTCAGACGCGTGTGCCGTGGCTCCTCGGGGGGGGGGGGGGCGCGGGGGCGGGGCCTGCGACGCTGCCGTCCTGGGCAACGCCCCTCCCCGCGCGGACCATCGCTGCTCGAGGCTCCCGCACCTGCGCGGTCCGGCTCGGGCGCCGTGAGCTGTCGCGTCCCCGCGTGGCGCGGCTCGTGGCGTCCTTCGCGAGCAGCGGTGGCACCGCTCGTCCTCCCGCAGGGCCGAGGGGGCCCGGCCGCCCGCTCCCACGTCCACCGCAGGCTGCGTCCCGCCCTCCGGCTCCAGGAAAGGCTGCTCCCAGCTCGCCGGTGACCTCCGGCCACCCAGCCCGAGACCCGTCTGGGCCCCTCCCCCAGGGGGCCCGCGCCGTCTGCTCAGACCTCCGCGCCCAGGGACGTGGACGCCAAGCCTGCCAAGGACGGCTGGACGGCGCGTCCGTGCCGCCGAGTGTGCAGGGCCCCGCGTCAGATGGACGCGTGGGGCCGGGGAACAGGGGGGCCCTGCCTGGGCCAGCACGAGGGTGTCACTGGGCCTGCACCCAGGGGCTGCGCCCAGGCCCCACCTGGGCTGTAGTCATGGGTGGTCACAACGGGACACTGCGCGGAACCCCGGACCCCCGGCTCCTGGACGAGGCGGCTCGTCCCCCTCCGGCTGGGCGCGGACACACTGCCGCTGTGTGGCCCTGGGCGCGCTCGGCGGGGGTCCGGGAGGGACAGGCAGTGGCGACCTCGGGCGTGGCGTCCCCGGTAGAAAGTGGCAGGAAGGCAGTGTGGGAGTGGGTTGGAGACCATCTCAGGCCAGCAGGGCATTTTGGAGGTTGGGGGGTGCAGGGGACCCCGTCCTTTCTGGCAGCTCTGAAGTGTAACCTTTTTCTCCTTGTGCCACGAGAGACCATGAGGCCAGCCATGTGGGATGACCACGGGGCCAGACTCTGACCCTCTGGACGCCCCGGGGACGGTGGGGGTCCCGGAAGGGCTCAGTGACCGTCTACCCTTCAGCACACAAGAAAGGGCAGAGGAGACCCCAGCTGGTGACCCTGGGACCCCGGGTCCCCCCACCTGAGACCACGAGGCACTGGCAGGACACACCCCGGCCCGTCCTGTCTGGCCGCAGGGCCTGGACGGTCCTCTCCCGCGTGTGGCCCTGCTCTGCCCCCACCCCATGCCCTCAGAAAGGCCCTCCGTCCCCACCCCCCGTTTCCCCCCGCCCTCTCTGCGTAGTGGGGCCTGAGACGTTCGGAGGTAACTGTCCTGGCCACACGCTCTTCTTGTGACTAAGGATGAAAAGCCGATAAACGGAACTGCTTTTAAAACGAGCTCACGTGTCTGAAACGCGGCGCACGCTTCGGGGACCTGTGAGTTTTCGCATCCGCGCCTCACCTCTGCCAGCGTCCACCTCCTCCGATGCTTATTAAACAAAGCTGCAGAGAATTTCGATTTAAAGATCAGCATCAAGATACTTGTAAACGCTTATCCTAAATCAATCCTACGATTGCCTCGTAGGGGCTCCCAACAGGCGCCCTTTACACCACCGGCCACCTCCTCCACCCAGGGCCACGCGAGCTGCCGGCTCCGTCCCTCTGTCGCTGTGCCTCGGGGTCTCTGTCCCCCCTTTCTCTCTGACCTCTGTGTCTGTCATCGGATTTTCCCTCCTATGAGCCCTGGTGATGGACGAGCTCCCAGCTTAAGCGTTGGGGACGGGCAGAGTTTAAGGTTCGGGGACAGGTGGAGGACCTGGAAACTTAATTCGAAGCAGTTGTGTGTGCGCCTGTGTGTGTTCGTGTGTGTGTGAGCGTGTGTGTGTGGCACGTGTGTGTGTGGGCGTGTGTGCATGGCAATGTGTGCGGTGAGCCAAGACGTAGAAACGACCCTGTCTGTCGACGGAGGAGTGCACAAAGACGGCGTGCCACGTGCAATGGCCCGTTCCTCGGCCCCGAGAAAGGACGAAGTCTCGGTGTTGGTGACATGCGTGGACCTTGAGCGCAGCGCGCCGAGAGAGGTCAGTCGGACGGAGGGCGACGGATGCCTGTGACCTCACGTGCCTGCGGAACCTGAATCAAAGCAGACGTGCGAGGGGCCGGGCGGACGGCCGCGCGCTGGGGCCGCGCCGCGAGTTTCATGAAGGGCCGCGCCGGAAACGGGTGCGGGGTCGCGCGCCAACTGCGATTGGAAAATGCGCTTCTAACACACACACACGCACACGCACATGCACGCATGCAGGCACACGCACGCACACACGTACACACGCACACACGCACAGACGCGTCGCGGAGCTTCGCCGGCCCCGGTTTTCCGGGAGCCGGGTGCCGGCCCGCCGCTCCTCCCCGCCCCTCGCCCGCCCGCCGCTCCTCCCCGCCCCTCGCCCGCCCGCCGCTCCTCCCCGCCCCTCGCCCGCCCGCCGCTCCTCCCCGCGGCCCTCGCCCGCCCGCCGCTCCTCCCCGCGGCCCTCGCCCGCCCGCCGCTCCTCCCCGGCCCTCGCCCGCCCGCCGCTCCTCCCCGCGGTCCTCCCTGGCAGCGCCGCTCCTCCCCGCCCCTCGCCCACCCGCCGCTCCTCCCCGCCCCTCGCCCGCCCGCCGCTCCTCCCCGCCCCTCGCCCGCCCGCCCCTCCTCCCCGCCCCTCGCCCGCCCGCCGCTCCTCCCCGCGGTCCTCCCTGGCAGCGCCGCCGCCGTCGCGTTCTCACGCCTCCCGCCCGCCCGCGCGGCGTTATGTCGCGCCCCCCTCTCGTTTCCGGGGGCAGAGCGCCGGGACGTTAACGGGCGACCTCGCTTCGCTCTGACGTGAGCGCTTCGTGCTGCAGACCCCGCTCCCGGCGCCGGGTGCCCCCCGCGCGTTCCGTGTGTTCCGCTGTTTGTTCGCCTGTTTCCCTCCTCAGCCTCCTCCGAAATCCCCTCTGTGAGCCGTGCACTCCTTAGAAGTGAGTCGACTTCCCCGTGTTCACAGATCGTCTTGCGTTTCTGCTATTGATTTTTAGTTCGATGCTGTTATGCTAGAAGCTCCCTGTGCTGGAGCTCGGGGACGAGACCGCGTGACAGGGGCAGGGACTGTGCCCGTCCGCAGGGGCCGGTCCTAGCCTGGGTCCTGGCCCTGGGCTCGGAGCAGCAGAGGGGAGCCTGACGCCAGCCTCCCGCCTGCCGACACCCAGGCCCCCGGACGCCCACGGGCCCCGCCCGGCCCTGCCTCAGAGCACAGTGTCCAGGTGCCTGGCACACACAGAGCACCGGACACACCTGCCCAGCAGGGGCGGGGCCTCCGAGGGGGCCGTGTGAGGGATGCTGGTCGGGGGCTGGGTGGGGGTGGAGGCGGCAGCAGGGAGGCAAGTGGGAAGGTTGAGGTGACACCGGCGTCCCCAGCTGCAGGTCCGGGTAGACCGGGTGCCCAGGACCCAGCCGAGGGGGGCCAGGGACTCGGAGGAGCCTGTGGTCACTCGGGGGGGAACATCCGGGGGACCGTGCGGAGAGGAGAGGTGGGTCTGGGGCCTGCGAACAGGACAGTGAGCAGAGGCCTCGGGCGAGAGTGGGCGGGCGGCGGGAGCAGGACACGGGCCTCCGGCCGGACTGCGGACGGACCGGGAGGAAGCTGACCTCAGTCCCTGCCCCTCAAGGCTTTGAGCAGAAGCAAAACAAACTTGATTATTTTCTAAACATTCAGTTGATGGTTTTGTATTCAAATGTTGGCCGAGGAGAAAGCCAGACCATTGTCATTGAAATGAAGCTGTGCACAGAGAGCCAGGCCAATGTCACAGGCCACTCTGGGCTTGAAGGGTCCGTCACCCTGGGGCGCCAGCACCCCCACCAGGGCGTTCACCGCTGGTGTTCACTGTTTCGGGGCCTTCACAAGCACCGGAGCCCGAAAGTCAGGGCCCAGCCCTGCCCCTCGCTCCCCCAGACACACAGGGGAAGGAGCCAGGTTCGACTTCCTCCCCTACTGACAGTTTCTATTCCAGTTGCCATGGAAACAGCGGGCAAGGAAGGGGGGCGCGATTCTGTAAAATAATGGTAGTTGAAAAACTTTTATGGGCCTGCGTTCCCTGCCACAGGGTTTCCATGGAAACTCGGCCACAGACAGATCAAACGGAGACGGCGCTGGGTGTCCCCCAAGGGGACAGGGGAGCTTCACCACAGCCCTCCCCCCAGAATGGGGTGCTCCTGCTCGCTGAAGGGACGTGGACGTGCCCCCACGTCACTGAGCGGCCGGTCCTCCACAGCGCACGGGGACAGGACGTGGGAGGGGGGAGGGACCCCCGTACCGACCACCCAGGAGCGCGGGGCCTGCACCCCAACTTCCTGTCCCCCGCCTGCGTGCACACAGTGAGGAAGGGGAGGATCACGGGGCACGGGGGCTGCTCCCTGATCTGCATCACACACGTGCACACGCACTCACACACGTGCACACGCATACACACATACATTCACACACGCACACATGCACATGTGCAAATACACACACGCACACACACCCTGGCATCCGCAGGCTCGCGGCCTGGTCTCTGGTGGGTTTCGGGGTCCACTGCACCTTCTCAGGCAGTTGCCGAGGGCGGGCCTGAGGCCCGGAGGTGGCCACGCCCAGCGGAACTGCTGAACGCACAGGGTCCACGGGTGCTGCCCGCCAGTCTGTCCCCAAAGCCTGTGCTCTTGACCTCTGAACTCAGACCTGGCAGGAGAGAGAGGGCGGGCGAAGCATGGGGAGACGCAGACGTCGCTGGCTTGGGGCCCCGCTGAGGCCCCCCGCGTCGGGCGGCTGGCGCGGCTCGGCCCTCTGGAGCTGTGGCAGCCTTAAGTCGCTGCCTCTATCGGAGCCTGGCAGTGAGCCGGCCCACGGGACTCCCCGGAAGGCGCTGGAGCAGGGCCCCGCCCACGGCCGGGAGCTGGCCGGACACGCGGCCCTGGGGCTGCACGTGTCTCAGGTCACGCGGCCCTGTCCTCGGGTCGGAGAAGCTGGCGGGGGCCGGCGACCGAGAGCAGGCACGGAGCCGGGCTCTGGCAGGCAGCCTGCGAGCATCAGGGCGAGGGGGGCAGCCAGACGGCCTCCACGGGGCGCCGGGGCCTGGGCGGTCCCGAGAGCCCCCTCCGCCTCGTGCCCTGGGTTCCTGGGCAGACCTCAGCGTCCAGGGCTCTGGGAACCGCGGGTCACCTGGCCGTTTCCGCACTCGGCTCCTGGGGCCCCGAGCACGGAGCTGTGACCGGCCATCACCAAGCCTCAGCTCAGAAAGCACCCTAGATCCGCGGGCTTTCTAAGGGCTGGTGGGGGCGCGGCTCCTCCCTGAGCCCAGAAACGTTCACGAGACTCTGACGAAACGCTCCCGTCTTCTGAAGGGACAGCCCCGTCCACCAGCGCTGTCCTCCCCACGCCACAGGCGGCTCCGAGCACACCTGCTCCTGCAGCGCCCCCCCAGCCCCGGGGGATGAACCCCCAGCGTCCTGACACTGTCCCCAGCATTTGCGATTTGCAGAAGCGACAGAAACAGCAGCCAGAGCACTCCGCGGTGGTGAAGAGCCGCCCGGCCGCACACGCACGGCGGCCGAGGCACCCGGGGGAGCACACGGCGGGCGGGCGTTAGCGTCCCGCGTGGCAGGCGGTCTGGCGCTCCGACCCGCCTGCGCCTCGGCGGCCTCGTCCGCACAGCGGGGCCGCGATGGCCACGGTCAGCGCTGGACGTGCTGATTCGCTCTCTCCATGTCACGGGGGCGTGGGCCCCAGAGCAGGTGCCGGGCTCCAGAGGGGTCTCTGGGGAAAGCGGCCACCTGTGACGTGGATCCTCACGGGACGGGCAGGGAGCGAGACGATTTGAAAAATAATGAAGCTTCTAGCAACAGTGAAACAGCAGCATGTTAGGCAGAGTGTGGGGGTTTGGCACGTTCCCTTCGTTCATCCCCGTGTGCAGAGCGAGGCAGGCTGAGCACGGGCCCCCCTCAAAGACGCGGGTGCCGCCTGCTGGGCGTGAAGGGCCCCGGAGCCAGCGTGCACAGACACGGTGACAGCGCAGGGCCAGACGGTGCCAGGTCCCCCGGCAAAGAGAAGAGACGGAGCCCCGCACAGAGGCCCGGGGCAGGGCCGAGCCAGACCTCTCGCCAGGTGCTCGCGCTCCCTCCTGGGGCGCACGGACGCACAGGCTGGGAGGTGGCCGGCCACCCGGCCTGGGCCTCGATGGGAAGAAGGGCGTCTGCAGAGCGTGCGGCAGCGTCACTGTCACAGAGTGACCTCCGTGATGACGTGGGGACCGGTCCCGCCAGGAGGGGCACAGGCTCCGACCGCCCGAGGCTCTGTCAAAGCCACACGCCGGCCGCGAGGGGACGCAGTCCCCCGCTCGGGGTCCTCGGGCCACACCCGCGCCTGGCGCCCGAGGGCCAGGGTCCCCGCCCGGCTCCAAACTGTGACGACCACCCGCATGACCACCGGGATTGTTTGTGCATGTCGCCCCTCGCCCTTCGGGTGGTGACCGCGCAGGACAGGCAGGACCCCGGGGCCCCCGCGGAGCCGTTTCCCGTGGGCCCCGGCCTCCCGTCAGCTCTGCGACCTCGGGCGCGCTCCTGACCGCTCGGCCCCCGGTGTCTTCATGAAACAGCAGCGGTGGCTGTCCAGGCCCCGGGCGCCCTGGCGGGGCAGCGTGGGCCCCGCTGGTGGCATCGTCACCGCCTGCGCGGGCCGCCAGGGTGCCAGGTGTGCGGGGGGCTGACCGCAGCCGGCAGAGCTGGACACGGCGCTGACCCCGCTCCCATCCGGACTGTGTCCTCCCTGACCAGGGTCCGGACGGGCCTCAGCGCGGCGCTCCCGGAGTCACCGCCACGTGGGAGCAGCTTAGACTCCTTCCGCTGGCCGAGTGGCCGAGGCCTTGCCCTTCATCCGGTGACCGTGGCCGCTGCCCGGCAGCTCTGCGGCTCTGCAGCTCGCACGCCATGTGGCCCCCACGCGCACCGTGCTGGGCGCTGCTGCTGACCTCGTCGCAGTGGACAAGGCCACTCCTCGCCGTCGGCGCCTCAGTAACATGCCGCCTTTTTCAAAGCTCCAACCCCAACACGACAAAGCGGTCATCGAAACATCCACCACTTAAGTCGTCTGATTCAATTCTCATTCACTCCTTGGTCCCCTGCACCGATTCCGCCAGCACTTGACGCTGGAAACGAGGTCACACTGGAGAGCAGGGCCCCCTGCTGGGCCCTCGCTGCTCCCCAGGGTTTCCTTCCCCGCGGGGCTCCAGGCGAAATGCTCGCATTAGCTCCTTCCTGTCGAGCGCCAGACTGTCTCTGACGGTCCTGCTGAGCCCTGCGGCGGGCGGACCCCTGGCACAGAAGCTTCTCCCTCCCCACTCAAGTGAGAGGAGCCCCCGAAACTGTGTGCCCCCACCCCAGCTTCGGTGCGTGTCTGACTTTTTGACAAATGTAAGAAACAGTAAGAACGGCTTCCAGGACGGAGAACACAGGAGACGACATTTGGTACCGAAACCACCCTTCTCTCAAAGCAATGAGTCGGCACCGTCTCAACAAGCAGACAGCCCGTGCACGCCGCACGGCCTCACCCCTGGCCTGGTCACCGCTGGGGACACCGTCCTGCGGAAGCCGGGACGGGCTGGCTCTCCCGCCCTCCACGGCGGCTGTGAGGGCCCCTTGCTGCTAACGGGCCAAGCCCCAAGGCCCTGGCTCGTCGCTGAAAACTCATCCTCATCCTGGGTTAAGGTGCTTTTATCTTGCTTTTAAAGTCAGTTTGATTTAACATGCACGTCCTGGGTGATGCCGGTGTCTCCCCCACAACGACGCTGCCCCGAAGGGCAGGGTCTGACACACACCGAGCAAAGATCCTCCTGCTTAAAACCCCGCTGGGCACAGCCTAGCAGGGGAGCCGTGGTGTGGGCTGAGTGTGCGCGCGTGGCGACCGTGCACATGTAAACGGCGCACGCCGCACACGTAGCGAGGCCGGCCCCCCGCACCCACACGCTCCCCTAGAGGCCGTCACCGGAGCCTGACTGTGCCGTCTGTTTGCATCAGAACGCACTGGGGACACGTCTGGCCGCAGAGGCAGCCTCCACGCTGGAAACGCGAAGCCTCGGGCAGACCGGCTTGCAGCGCGAAGCCGTTCGTTTCCACGTGACACAGGGCCTTGCCGGACACGTCCCCTGTCCCTGCGCTAATGGGTCTCGGCGGCCCCAGCTCCCACCTGCCCACAGGGCGAGAAGCCGGCGGGGCCGCAGCTCCGACCGGCTCCACAAACACCGGGAGACGCTGCGTCGGCGGCCGACCAGAGGCGCGAAGCCCTGGCCGCGCTCCAGGATTTCTGAAAGCTGGTTCATTTCATGTTCAGAAGAGGCCGAGAGGGTGTTTTAATGTTAATGAGACCACTGCTACGAAGCCTGCAGCTCACAGCAAGAGCATGGCTCCCACTCAGAGAGGCCGCGAACCGCGGTGAGTTTCGGTGGGCCTGCCGCCCAAGGCCCCCCACCCCCCAGGCAAGCCTCCTGGCGCTGACGTCGCCCCCGGTCCCCTCTCCAGATCCTGTGGACCCGACCCCGTGGCCGGCTGCACGTGTGCTGGCTGCGGGGCCCTCGGGGGGCGCCTGGCCGGGGGGGCCAGCGACGGCCTGTGTGGGGTCGGGGCCTCGTGGCCGAGGCCTTGGCACCGACGTCCGTGTGCGTCCCGGAGGCCGTCACTTGCCCCTCGGCCCCCCGTCGTCGCCGACCCAGCCACCTGCCACCCGTCCCCACGGGGCGGGTCCCCCCTCCGTGCGAGAATGGCCTCCGTGCTGCTCTGGGTCTTAAACGTTAGAGCTCGGATCGCAGCATCGTGTGGCTCCCCCGGGCGCGGTGCCCGGACAGACAGCAGTGTGGGGCCGCGCTGTGGGGCCGAGGCCCGCCAGGTCACAGGCAGCCACGGCGGCCCACACAGGAGCTGGGGCACAGCGGAGCCCTGAGGGACACAGTGTGAGCACCGGCTTCACCCACCAGGCCCGGCAGGCTGGGCGCGCAGGACACCCCAGAGCTCCGGGGGGAGCTTCTGGGAGACGCGCGGCCCCTCCGGGTGCCCAGCAGACCCAGGGGCTGCCGCGGGGGACAGGACGCAGCCAGCGCCCACTCCTGGGCATCGGGCAGAACTGCCCAGGTCTGGCGATCAGGCTGTGGAGATGCTGCTTTAAACGCCGTAAAGAAAGGGGATAAGGAACGGAGGGCTCATCCCCGATGCGCCTGCCTGTCCTGCCTGGCACTTGGCTTCCCGCGGGCTCCCTGCAGGTGGACCAGGCGAGGCGAATGACGCAGGTGGCCTCGGGGCGGCCAGGACATCTGGCCCGCAACACGGGAGCGACGCCCCTTGGCAGCTGCAGGATGAGCAGACCCCGCCCGGAGGGGAGAAAGGGCAGCTCCGGCCTGTGCTCTGGACAGGCCGGCGTGGGCCTCGGAAAGGCTGCTTCTGGGCTGTGATCTTGAGCGTGAAATTACGAAGTGACGGGGAGTCACCGGCACTGCAGCCCTGTCCTTCACTTCGAGGGGCTCCCGGAGATGCAGGACCGACCCCAGGACAGATGCTTTTGTGGGCTTTGTTGTTGAAATGTCCCGAAACTTACGTCCCGTCTGGACCCCGCACGGGAAAGAAGCCCAGCGCGGGCGGCGCGCGCTCCCGCAGGGCGCATTGATTTGGGGCACGAGCGCGCGCAGCGTAATTAAATTAGGCCTGTCCGCGGGCAAAGCCGTGCGGGGGCCGTGTCGATATTTTCATAACTTTCCTGGAGGAAATATGGCCGTGTCATCCTCCCGTGGCTCGCGCTCTGCAGTGGCTCCGTCCCTCTGGAGTTCGGGCCGGAGGAGTTATGGTCTTAACTATTGATTTCCTCCCCTCCCGCCCCCGCCCCTCTGCGGGCTGGGGTTAGAAGTAAATCAAACGGGGGTCAGGCCCCGACGGTGCTGCCGGCGCCGGGGAGCTCCGCGTCCGGGTTTAGGTCAGCGAAAGAATGTTTTCACCATGCAAGGGAACATACGTACACATGCATGGGATGCGCGCGTACAGGCCTGTGCGCGCACATACACACGCGCATGCGCAATGCACACAGCGCGCACGTACTCGTGTGTGCACATGCACTGCGCATATGTGTGCGCGCATGCACGCACACATGTGCATGCACGCTCACACATACACGCACGCGCACCTCCCAGGACCCATGGGATGAGCAGAGGTAACTGTGGGGAGCCCCTCCCACAGCGAAGCCGGCGTCCACAGCCGGATGCCGCTCAGGGGCTGGGGAGGAGAGAGCAGCGGGCCGCGTGGGGGGTCCAGGGGCTCGTGGACACCGCTTAGCGCGAAGGCTGTCATCTGTCCAGTTTCCGGCTGCCCCAGGAGCTGGCTCAGCAAGGCCCACCCTTGCGTCCACGTGAGCCCCTCGTTCCGCCTCCGTACCTTCCCAAGGCCATGTCCTCACGTTCTCACTGGCCATGGTCACCAGGAATGGTGCAGAACAGAGGCGTGCAGCCCTGGGCGGGGCTGGCGGGGCTGGGGCAGGTGCCGCACCTGGTGGCACCAAGGCCCGGGCCCCTCCCTCACACCCGCACCCCATGCTGCAAGCCCGCCGTGTGAGGTGCTGCAGGGGTCCCTCCCCCCACACCGGAGAGTCCCCGCCCCCTCGCACCCCAGCCGGCACGCCCCGGCTCTGGCCGGTCCAGCTCAGGCCCCGCCTGGCCCCCAGCTCAGCCCACTTACTGCTCTCCTCTTGTCCCTTGCCGGGTCCCCTGCAGAGGCCGCTCAGGAGTGACGCGAGTAGCCCCGGGCTCCCGGACTCGGAGAACGAGGCCTTCCCACAATTGCCCCAACACACGGGGCAGCAGAAGGCCGTCGAGGGCAGCAGGCACACTGGGGTCGCCCTGAGGGCAATCCCTGCGTCTGCGCTCTGCTGGCCCCTCTCGCCCCCGCGCCTGCCCCCGCGCCTGCCCCCGGGGACGTGGGCCCTCAGGCGGCTGGTCCAGAGCAGGACGCTCCAGAAAGCAGGCGCCCTGCGGCCCAGGCTGCCCAGCCCAGGGTCTCCCCACCCCCACCGACCGCCTCACGGTTTCCCTCCTACAGGCTCTTCCCCAAAACCGAGGTGGCGCTGATGGAAACGCCTCCGGCTTCCGCTTTTTCATTTAAAGGTCCAATGACAGTGGTTTAAAAAGCACGCCTTCGAGGCTGGACGAGATCGCGGTGCACGTGGTCTCTGTGGTGCACGTGGCCCACGCGGTACGCACTGACGGGACCGCCCACTCCCCTAGGCGAGGGATCGGTCCACTTTTCTGCTGTTAAAAACACTGTGATTCATAGCATTTTTAAAAATGCTCCCAAAAAGTCCTTGTGAGAAGATTATTTATAAAGTATAAGCCTTAAGGAACCCTTTCTACAAGCTTCATTGTCCTAAAACTGTTTATCTGGACATAATTGCAACCTCACTGGCTGTCGCGTGGGCCACGGCCCACCGTTAAAGTCCCATAAAATGACACGGGCAGTCCTGGAGGAGAGACCGTCCCCAGAAATACGCTTGAAAGTATTCAGATGAGGATAATTTTCACAATTAAATAAAATTGAATTTTTGGCTCACGTGGCAAAAGATTATATCAGATTTCTCATTCCTTGGAAAATCAGAGAGAACTTAATAACAAATACCGTAATTATCTGTGAAGACCGATTCCGTGATTAAATTATCAGGAGGCAGTTCCTCCTAAAACTATTTCTTTAATTAGCTAAAGCTGCCAGGATATATTAATATTTTCAGAGATATTAGCATACGCTCACAACAGGCTAACCAGATATTAGCTGAAATACAATTTTTCTAATATTGCATTGGAACTACGTTTAAAATTAAATCATATTATGATGTTTTTTCTACGATTATTAGACACTCTTGATTTAGTACCATAAACTCTCTCACTGAGAAACTGAAAACGCTTCTGGTCCCCCGGCGAGAAGCTTCGACTGACTCCGTTGGCAGGGGTCGCGTTCTCGGAAGCCAGGGTCTGCTGGCCGGGTCTGAACGACGTGCATGCCCAGACACTCACCGCCACTGGAGGGAAGGCCACGCCGACGCCCCCTGGAGCGCTCTCTGCCACTTGGACCTGTGTGACCAGAGCGGGAAAGGCCACCGGGCAGCAGCAAGCCTCGGGACAGCTGAGGGCATGGGGGCGCTGGGTTCCGGCGGCCTGGGACAAGGAGCAAGGGCCTGTCAACGAAAACTCAGATCACAGTTGCCAAGGGTCCCTGACCCCTGCCCTGGCACGCCCACCGCGACCTGCGTAGAGCAGCCAGCACATTAGACTAAGGATGCTGCCCAGGCTGGGAGGCCGACCGGCCCCCATACCTCCCCACGGGAGGACAGGCGGGGCCCAGGGACCCGCCCAGGGGAGGCACAGTGCGGCCGGACGGGCTGCGGGCACACAGGGAGCCGCTCTCCTCGTCCACACGGTCCCCCAGAGTCTCATCCACACAAACACGCCAATGGGGGAAAGTTCACCCACTCAAAACAAAACGCGCCCCTGAAAAGATGCTCTCCCTCCCCAGAGACCAAAAACGCATTTGAGGAATTAAAATGCAGCAAATTCAAATTACAGTCTATCCAAACCATGATGCAAACAAGGAAATGTAATATTCAGACTCCACTTGTCATCTTAATTAATTTGTCTGTATTATTTCAGGAGTTCTAAAAAAAAACAAAACAGGGCCATGATGAAGCAGAAACGGCAGCAAAAATAAAGCAATTTAATTAATTCACTACCCACCTAAGCAGATTTAAAACAGGAAAACCTTCCCTCGGGAGGGGAAGTGGGCTTGACAAAATGCTCCCAGAAAAAACATTGAAAAAAATTGCTTTAAGATGTGGGACTTTTTAAAGTTATTATGTAATGCTATTCAATCTGAAATGTTAGCATTTTTTCTGGGATTCTTTTATTAGTAAACTATTTTTCAAGCAGTTTTCACCGCATAATTGAGGAGGTCCAGAGAGTTCCCGGACGCCTCTTCCCCGCACCCCTCCCCCACCTGCCCACTCTCTACAACAACCCCCCCACCAGAGTGGCGAATTTGTTACCATATAAGAACCCATGATGACGTCATAATCCCCCCAAATCCGCAGTGTACATCAGGGTCACCCTTAGTGCCGTGGAGCCTGCGGGTTTGGACAAATGTACGCCGACACACGCCCACCGTCACGGCGCCACCCAGACAGCGTCACCGCCAGGCGCCCCCCGGGCGCCCGCCCCGGCGACCGGGATCTTCTCACGGTCTCCGTGACTGTGCCTTTCCCAGAATCGTTCAGTACGTGGCCCTTCGGATCGGCTTTCCTCGCTTGCCATGGCGTTCGAGGTCCTTTCGTGTCATTTCGTGACCTCGCTGCTTTCCCGCCGAGCCGTCTTGCATCGCCCGGAGCGCCGCCGTGTTTGCGAGCCCACCCGCCGGCCCAAGGGCGCCTCGGTCGCTTCCCGGCCGCAGCGGCTGTAACGAGGCTTTGCTAAACACCCGTCTGCAGGTGTGGGTGGACCGAAGTTTCCCACTACTTTGGGTCAGTACCAAGGCGCGTGGCTGCTGGATCGTGCGGTATGAGTGTGCGCAGTCTCGGGAGAAGCTGCCAGCGCAGCTGCGCCGTTTTGCGCCCCCACGGGCCCTGAGCGACGGCCCCCGTGGCTCCACACCTGGCTGGCCCGCCAGCGCGTTACGTTTTGACCACGCCGCCTGGTGTGCGGCGGCGTCTCCTTGGCGTTTTAACTGGCGTCTCCCTGACGACACGTGGTACGGAGCATCTTTTCACACGCTTACTTGCGGTCTCCACACCTTCTTTATGAAGCGTCTTTTCAGGTCTCTTGCCCGTTTCCTAATCTTACTGTTTATTTTCTTATCGTTGAATGTTGTGTATTTTGGATAACAGGCCTTTATCAGATGTGTTTTTTGCAAATATTTTCTCTCACCGTGCGGCTTGTCCTCTCATCCTCTCAACATCATCTTTCGTAAGGCGTAGATTTTGATGTTGATGAGGTCGAGTGTATCAGTCGTTCCTTTCAAGGATCCTGCCTTTGGCGTCTACACTGTCCCCAAGGTCATCTAGACTTTATCCCGCTGTCTCTAGGAGTTTTACAGTTTCGCATTTTACTTGTAGGTCTGCGATCTATTCTGAGTTCGTTCTTGTGAAGGGCGTAAGGTCTGTGTCTAGATTTTTCTTGTTTGCAGGCAGATGTCCGGCTGTTCTAGCATCGTTGGTTACAAAGACTATTTTCGGCCATTGAATTGCTTTTGTTCCTTTGTCAAAGACCAGTCCACTATGTGCATGTGGGTCTATTTCTGGACACTCTACTTTGTTCATTGATATATTTATCCATTCTTTTGCCAGTAACACATTGTCTTGGTGGCTGTAGTTTTATAAGAAAGTCTAGAAAAGGCAAAATCTTTGGGGCCGGTAGGGAGAGAAGGGGTCGAGTACAGAAGGATACAGGAACTTTGTGAGTGATGGAGTGACTCTGGTGGTGGCTACATGGCTACGCGACTGTACACAGTTGCTGGAACGCACTGAACTGTGTGCTTTAGTCTGCTGAATTTTGTTCATGTAAATTTTATCATAATAAGGCTGATTTAAAGACCTTTACCTCGCCATTCCCAACTGAAAACCCTGTGACACTCGCCCACGGCACAGAGGTCTGACACTACCTGGCCCCTGGCTACCTCTCCGGCCTCCTCTCCGGATGCTGCTTTCCGTCCCCCCTGACCCCAGGTCCCTGGCCCTGTGATACACAGCCCCGAAGCCTCCCGCCCCTGTTCTCTGCTTCTGCGTCCTCTGGTGGCCAAACCCTGTGCCTGCCTCTCTAACTCCTCCTCCGTCTACCTGGCAAGTCTCCTCCTCAAGACCCAGGTAGACTTTCAAGGGCCACTAACAAGCGTTTGTCCAGAGAAAGAGTCGTGGATGGCTGATCGTCCATGCTGCACCAGGGTTCCCGCCAAGGCAATGTTCGTTTCCTTCAATGAGGTACAGATTGTAAAAGAGAGGATGATTATCGGCAAATCTTTATAACCGCTCACAAAAAGAGATGAAAGAAAATTTACAATTAGAACTAATAAGAAGGTCCGGCAAGGCCACTGCTTACGAGCCCAGCACACGAAGCCTGAGACGCCGTTGCAGTAACTCATCGGGAAGTGGGATTCGTGCAAGATCTCACCACGAGAGCAAGAACGAAACAGAAAAAGACACCGTAAGCTCTCCGAAACCGAACCTAACGTAAGTTGTCCCAAATATTTATGAAGAAAACATTAGTCAGGGCATAAAAAGGAGACACATAAACGGGAGACTATACGTCCCGCGTCGACCGGGGAAGGCCTGATTCCACAGCGGGGTCCCTGCGCTGCAAAGCCGCGGGAAAACTCAAAGCGGCTCCAGCTAACACCCCACGGCCGGGCGTGTGGACCTTGTAAAATGCACCCTGACATTTACCACGTCCCGGCATAAAGCTGCGGCCCTCGCGGCATGTGTCACGAAGGCCGGGCTGACGAGCAGGCGGTGCCCGCCCCCCCCCCCCCCCCCCCCGCCGTGCTCACAGGGACGGCGCTCGGTGGGGCCGGGAGGGAAGACGCTGACTTCTCCGGCCGGGTCAGTAACTCCAGGACGTCGAGCTCTCTGTCCTGGGAGAAACCGTGGGTCCCTGTTTGTCACCCGCGGCGACTGCGAACACGGCGCATGGAAGGTCGAGCGGCGGAAAACCAACCAGGAAAAAATGTGCAAGAATGTTCTAGCGATCCGCGGGAAAAGGAGAAAAACGTTAATCAGGAAGGAAAGACCCATCGGAACGCGGGGTGGCGCAACGGGGCCACGAGCAAACGGACACGATTAGGCGCAGGCGGGGAGAAACGCAGGCGACACAGCGCGTGACAATTAGCACCTCGGAGCACGGCGAGCTCCCTGCGAGGCGGCGCGGCAGCGCGGGGGCTCCGACCGGCGCTCGCGGGGCGGCGCGGGGCGCTGCTGCCCGGTGGCACCGGGCTCGGGGACAGGGCGGGGCTGCGACAGGCCCCTGGCCCTCGGCCCCACCCACCTCTTCCCGCGCAGAAGGCGGCGTGCGGTGCGCACCGGGACGCAAGCGGCGTGCGCGGTGCTCGGGGCTCCGGGCCCGCGCCGCGTGGCCGCCCGCCGCCCGCCCCCGGCCTTCCCGCCCCCTCTTCGTCCCCGGGGCCCATCTGCAGCTGGCGTCTGACCCCGAAGTGAGGAGGCTCTGGCCCAGCCGGGGCCACCTTCCCCCAGGGGACACTTAGAAACGCGCCCGGGACACTGCCGAACCCCCTCCGACGCGCCGGACGGCCCCGCGTGCCCGACGGGGACGCCGCCAGCGGAAGGCCACGTGCAGCCCCAGCTCGTCCCCACGGCGCAGCCCCGCCCCCCGGGGGACACTGGACCTGCGGGGACCGGGCGGCGCAAAGCCGCGTTCCGCGCGATTTAATTTCTCATCGGAGGGAAATCGTTTTATTTTGTTCTGCTGTGTTCAGGTCCATGTCCCTCCCGCAGGGCAGTTTGAGAAAGGCCGAGAAGCGCCGCCGCGCATGCTCAGAACACACCGACCGCCGGGCTCTGCAGTTCCTGCCCTGCGAGCAGCTTTCGGAGACTCCGGGACTCGGGGACCCGCGGACCCAGGGACTCAGGGACTCGGGGACTCCGGGACTCGGGGACCCGCGGACCCAGGGACTCCGGGACTTGGGGACCCGGGGACTCCGGGACTCGGGGACCCGCAGACCCAAGGACTCAGGGACTCGGGGACCCAGGGATCCGGCTGGATGAGCTGCCTGGGCCAGGGCCGCTGGGAGACCAGGGCGACCTGCCCTTGCCGGGCCTTCAACTTTTCTAAAATGGTACGATTCTTGGAGAAAAATAAAGATCAGAAGGGAATGGCAAAAAACGTCACCTTCTGGGTGATGGACGCATTGCTACTTCCTGTATTTTTGTCCGTTTAATTTTCCGTAAGGTTTTTCTTTCAAAGTTGCAAAAAATGATGCCGAATTATTTACAGGTGAAATGACAGGGAATCTGGAATTTGTTTTAAAATACACTAGCACAAAAAAGTGGGCGGAGTGGGAGGGGACAAGGCGCAGTGGACGCGAGGAGCTGGCTCCTGCACCCGTTACCCCAAGACTCGGCGGACACCGCCCCGCATTCCTGGTCCCCAGGAGTCAGTGCGGACCGCGGGAGTGCTCAGCCATGGCCCTGGCTCCCGCCTGTCGTCTGTCCGGGACGCTGCATCAGCTGAAGGCCCGGCGGCCGGCGGAGGTCGGCTCACAGAGGCCTGCTTACAGGTCAGCAGGGGCCGGAGGCCTCGCTGGGTTCCAGGTGCCTCCCCCAGGATGGGTGGAGGCCTCCCGGCCTGGCAGCTGCCCCAGCCCACAGCGGCCAGAGAGCGAGGGCCAGGAGGAGCTGGCCTCAGAAGTCGCCAGTCACTCCACACTGGGCGACTCGATCCAGCCGTGGAGCCCTGTCAAGGGCGTGAGTCAGGCTGCTGGGAGGGTGAGTATCAGGGAGCCTGGGAGCGGACTTTTAACCTATCAAATGGGCTTCCCTGCCCGGGACCCCAAAAGGAAGACAGCGTCAAGAGGCCTGGGAGATGTCCCCGGTCCCGGCCCAGCGGGCTGGTCCCACTGCAGAGGCTGAAGCTCTGGGACCCGTTCGGGGCCTGCGCTTGGGGCGTGCACTTGGGGCCTGCGCTTGGCTCCAGGCTGGTCTAGGGCCCGGGCACCGGCCGCAGCAGCTCCTTCATCCGAGGACAATGTCACGGTTTGCTCCAACCAGCGCATCTGAGAGCAAAAAATCACATTGCAAAAATAACCGTTCAGGCGAAACGGAGCAGCCCCGCCCCGCAAAGTTAGACGTGAAAGGCCTGCCGCTTCCCGAGACAGATGCGGGGCCAGGGGCCCATCCATCTTCCTGCTCCGAGTCCGCCACAGCCTGGTGCTAAATCTTTAAGTCCCTGAGTCATTACTCTTTTACAATCCCCAGTGCAAAGGCTGGAGAGACGTTTGTCTTCTTCACAGCAATCCAGGAGGATCTGCTTCAGACAGGTGGGGCCCCTGGCGGCCGGCAGCTGGGGCCGGAGCGGAGCCAGGGACCAGCACAGCCCGGACGGACGACCCGAAACAGGAAAAGAGAAGTGTGCGTGGCGGGTTTAATGACGCAGTTACTGCGTCGATTTCGGGGTGACTGAAGTGGCACGAGCTCGCTGGAGAGGACCCCGAAAGCCGAACCCTTCCCCATCGAAGCCTTCGGGGAAGAAGAGCCGCCCCTCACGGCCCTCCAGGCCGGGCTTACGCTGTCCGCGGGCCGCATCGGGCCACCTGTCACAGTCCGTCCGTTTTTCCTTAAGGCGTCCGAGGACCCGTTCGAGCCGGACACCCTGCGTGCCCCGTGCATGTCCCAGAGGGCGTGCCTGTTACCCTGCTGCTCGCGCCCTTCCCGACGTCCCAGCAGCTGGCAGAGCCCCGGGGGGCAGACCTGCAGGCCCTGCACTGGCCAGCGCCGGGCAGGACGCTCCGGCGCGACTCACGGCCCTCGGCTGTCGCCACGTCATAGTAGCGCTCACTAGTTTCCTGTTATTGGCACTTCAGTCATTTCTACTTTTGATGATCATAGTCTTTTCATTAACATCCTCTGCCGAAATGAAGCCTGACAACTTCTCCGGGACCAGCGGCCGGAAGGGGACCAGCCGGCTCGGCGCGGGTGCCTTTCCAGAGCCCGACGCTACCTGGCGGCCACGCAGGACCCGCAGCGCACGGCAGGTTCCTCCGCACCGGGCAGGCCCTGGGCGTCACTCTGCCACCGCGGTCGCTGTTTTAGGTGAAACGTGCTGTCCATTTGGTTTCGCTTTATTTGCTTGATTGGTAATGAAGTCAGCATTTCTTCCAACTGTGGACTTCAGGTTTGACTCGGGCCTGTTTCGATAGAGCCACCGGTGGCTGGAGGACCCTGAACGCCGACTACAGGCAAATCTCAGTTTCCCCGGTTTCTTCTCTCCCACAATCCCCACTCCTCCCCCATCGGCTCCGCTCCCCACACCTCACACCAGCAAGAAACAATCGTTGCCAAGGCTACCGTTTACAGGATGCTCCGAAACCATCCGCTCAGCCAGCAAGCTGTGGCCAGGAGCCCACGGACCCCCAAGCTGGGGTTCGGAGAAGAGAGGGCTTGGCCAACCACACAGCCAAGGGTCGAGCTGGCCACCAGATCATGGGCCACACTCCCCACCGCCCCTCCCTGCTATAGATTTGTATTATTATTACTGCTGAGAGTGAAGCGTGGCTTCTTGGACCACGTCACCCAAGGGACTTTCAACAAGGGAGCACGCCAGGCCTGAGTCACAGCCAGAATCTCCGAGGTGCCTTTGCCTGGAGTAACAAACACCGTGGGGTGACTCGTCTCCAATTACACAGAAAGCCGGGTACCGCAGGCTGTTGACAGAGACCTGAGCATCTCAGAGAAATGAAAGCGAACTGCAACCGCTCCGGGTCTCTATTTAGATTCCAGGAACCGGCTGCAATGCAAATGCAGATAATAAACGGGCCCTGATTAGACTGTCCGTGTGAATATTCATCCAGTCACCTGGACTTCCACGTGAGGCTTCTCCCTCCCCGCCAGGCTGAAAAACAAGGCTCCTTCCTTCTCCGAAGCTCAGCGCTGATTACAAGACAAAGGGAAACACTGAGTTTGAGTTTTCTGGTTAGAAAAAAATAGGCTTCAGTAAAGGGCGTCATTGCTCTCAGCGGCTAATTTGATGTTTTAATTTAAGGTAAGTTCCACCTTCAAAATCGAACCTGATACGGTTTCTGCACGCACTAGAAACGAAGAACAAGAAGTTATTTCTTATGAATAGACATGTGGCTAATGAGCATGTGAGAATATTCCATTTCAGAGGGGCGTCGTATCACACTGCAGCGCTGGAGTTTCCGGTGTCCACGCCTGAGCAAACAACTAAGAGGGAAAACTCTTAAAATAGCAAAAAAAAAAATTTTTAAAGATGACTATTTGAATGCACCCGGATTTTGATGTAATTTCTGTCCGTGCAAATGCCTGATTCACCCCACTGCGCTGGGGCGTTGCTAGTCGCTGGGGGAGCAGAGCCCTCGCCCGGAGTGTAGCACAGGTGTAGCACAGGTAAGCCAGGTTGTCGTTGGGGGTCTGCCCGGTTACCTTCCTCCTCCTCTCCCCAGACCCTGCTCTGTCTCTAGCCCCGGGCTTGGGCTTCGTGCAGAGCAGAGGAGGAGCAGGAGGTAGGGCCTGGGGGCTGTGCCCGCCCTCCACACCTGAGCCCTGGTCACCTGCGGGTGAGTCCCTGGGGCCCGGACACTGGACAAGGCCTGCTCCTCCGGCTGGTGGGTGGATGGCAGAGCCCCTCTCCGTGCCTCTGGGGGTGAAGGGCCCCGGCCAGTCCCAGGTCCCGCCTCCGCTGCAGTGGCTCGGTGTGCAGACAGTTCTGTGCCCAAGGACCCCAGCACGGGGCACAGGCGCAAACCCAGGACCGTGTGCAAACGAAGGGTGTCAGGACGTCCCAGTAAAACGTCCTCCACGAAACAGGCAGCAGGTGGCGGGACTTCGCCAGCCCCGGTCTAGAGAAGCCAGAGGAGCGTCCGCGGCAATGCCCAGCCACAGCCACAGGCCAGGAGCAGCCCGAGGCCCGACGCGGGCGGGAGGGGCGCGCCAGCCCGAGGCGGACGTGGCGACACCGTCCCCCGGATCCCGACGTCGGGAAGGGAAGGCCACCGGGGCTACGCGGCGGCGTGGCACACGCGTGTCCGCGGCGGCCACGGGAAGGCCAGCGGTCACCGAGCAGGGAGGCGGCGGCGCGCGGGTCCCCGCGGCTCTCCCCAGCGGGCGTGGCTGCGTGGGGGTGCGCGTATTATTCCTCGTTAAGCTGAACCACACATTTTTACATGCTCTCTGTTCGACGTGTCTTTCGATTTGTTTTACATTTCAGAAGGGGTGGGGATGGAGCGGGCCCAGGCCTCGCAGGATTTGCCCTCCACTTCCGGTGGGGACGGGGTGGGGGGTCAGGGGTGAGTGCGAGCGCGGGGAGCCCCAAGGGCACCGCGAGGGGCACGAGGGGCGGCGCCTCGGCGAGGGCTGCGCCCAGGGCGCGGTCGCAACGGGCCGGGGAGAAGGGGTGAGGGCAGAGGACGCGTCGGGGGCCATTCGGGGGGGGGGGCTGGCATACGTCAGAGGTGGGAGGGGGCCCGGGAGGCAGGAGGGGTCTGCGGACACGGGGGAGACCACCCGGCTCTCCACAGCGCCACCGCGTGGCCGGCGCCCGTGCCCGCACCCCCGTCTCCCGCTGGAACGGGGCGGCTGGCTCATGGGACCCCGCGGGGGCGGAGGGGGGGGTCTGGACCCCGGCGCAGCACCCACCGGCGGGCGCCCCATCACGGCCTCCGTGGGCCCGTCGGGCTGTGTCGAGGGCCGCGTCTCTGGGAAGCAGCGCAGGTCGGTGTCTGGGAGCCCAGGGGGAGGGGGACAGGGCTCCGGCCGGTGGACGGCCTGGGACCGAGACCGCCGGGTGCCCGGGAGCTCTGGACCGACGCGGCCACCAGAGCTACGCTGAGTTGGGTCGCACTGGCCGGGCCTCACACCCGTGCCCCAAACAGAACGTCCATGACCTTGGCGCGTGACCTTGGCAGGGCCCTGCAGTGAGGACGCCTGTCCGCCCTGCACGTCCCCGGGAGTTGGGGAGCAGGTTCTCCCCGCGGTGGCCCCACCGGCCACCTCCATGTCCCTCGCTCTGTTGTCTGTTAGGATCCCCCAGTTCCGGGACGAGCTGGGGACATAAATGGGGAGGAACAACCCCCTGGGCACTTTCTGCCCCGCCCAGGGCAGAGAAGATGGAGCCCAGTGGGGGGGGCTGGGGGGGGGACTCTGCTGGACGAGAAACTCTGGACACACAGAACAGGGAGAGAGGCACGTCTCAGACACTCCCTGGGCCAAGGTGGACGATGACGGCGACAAGACAGAGGGACGAGGTGGCTGGGGACCCACGGAAGGGCCAGACGGGCGAGCGGGGCACACGCGGTCGCGGCCGAAGCCGCCCCGCCATGGCGCATCGCCCCCCGCTCCCGCGTGAGACACGGCTGGGCGCCTGGCGCTCCGGGGACCGCAGGCTGCAGACCGCGGCGGGTGCCTCGGGAGCGGGCCCGCCTGGAGCCTGGAGCCGAGGGGGCCGTGTCCCCCCCTTCTTTCTCTATCGTTTCTCCATAAAGGTTCTCTTCACAGAGAGTGGCTTCTTCAGGACGCCGCCGCACACCACATAAATCATCCTAACACCGAGCACGCCTCTCTACCAGGCGTGGGGCCCACACCTGCCCCCAAGGAAAGCTCTCCCCCGAGACCCACAGGCCCGAGCGCGCCTCGCTCCGGCCGGGGAGGCGGAGGACGGGGCGGCCAGGGAGGTGCGGGCTCGGGCCCCCCGGGCCTGCAGGAGGAGGGGGCGCGGCTGACCCCGGCCTCCAGAACCGGGACCACAGATGTGACTGTCACAGGCCCCGGGGTCCGCGGGGAGCCGTCGCACCCCAGCATACCGCTCCGCGTGGGGACTTAGGACGCCCCCTTTCTCCCAGCGTTCAAGTCGCCGGGGCCCGCCCTCAGGACTCGGGGAGTCAGCGGGCCCTTCCTGCTCGCGGCTCACTCGGTTTTTTTCTGGCCAAAATTATGTCCCTGCTTAGTCTAAAAGCACATTCCACGCTGATTTAAATTCCAAGGAGGTAGATCAATCTTGGTAAACTTCATGGTAACGGGCAGGTCTCAGTGATGAAAGTCATTTAAATTAAGTCGTTTACGTGGATATATGAAACCGAATGGAATTCCACGACAGTCCCGGAAGCGGGGGATGCGGGCCGTGTGGGCGGGGGGTGCGGGGGCCGCGGCGCCCACTCCCCCGGGGGGGAGGGGAGGCGGGGGGGGGGCACACGGGCACCCGGACCCCCACCTGCAGGCAGCCGGGTGCTCAGCGGGGGCCAAACGCGACGAGAATCGGCGCTGCCGGACTCCGCCCATCCGGTTACACTCGCCAGGCCGGGGCCTTGGCGGCCCACTGGGAAACGGAAGATGCCGGAACAGGTCCCCCGCGGCCCTGTCTGTCCACATCGTCCCTGAAGGCTTCCACGCCAGGAGACACCCACACTGCAGGAGCCAGGTTCCCCGTCTTCCCCGTCACCGGAGTTGGAGGGGCAGCGGGCCGGTCACGCAGCCTCGGGCTCCTCCCATGTTGACGTGGGGTGTGACGTGCATGGAGCACGCGGACCCGGCCCCGCCGGCCTCCAGCCCTCAGCGGGCGCCCCCCTCGGCCGCAGGGGAGCCGGGCACACTGCAGCGCTGGCCGGAGACAGGCGGCAGGCTTTCCCCGACGTCCGCGCCGGCCGGGTGTGTGGCCGGAGGCAGAGGCCCCGTGTCCTCAGAGCCGGCCACCACTTCCCACCGCTCCGTCGAGCTGCACGTCCCTTAGCTCTGCGGTCTTTGATGCTCCCTTTCTCTCCAACCCTGGGTGTGTGTGTTTCTTGAAAAAAAACTCTGCTCTCCACACAGGAGAAAACAGTCACAAAAAAGAGTTTAAGGCAAAAAGCGAACAATGCATTCTATCATGAAGTCGTGGACTTAAACGCCTTCTCTCTTTCAAAGGCGGCGGGGGTGTTTTTGAAACGGGCAGGAGTGCGCGAGGCTCCCTGGGGCCTGGCCAGCCGCCCCATCCGCTCCGAGTCTCCGTCCGCTCCCCAGGCGGCTGGCCCCTCAGATAAATAAAAACAGCTCAGATCCTGAGGCAAACAGAAACTATTGATCTCGAGAGCTGGTGGAACGGAGGGATTTCTTAGAGATGTTTCTTCGCGTGCCCCCTGACGGCCCGTGCGTGAACCAGGTCGCTCCCAAATAGAAGTGCGCACTGACTCGCGTGACCTTGAAGAGGACGCTGGACCCACTCGGGCGGTCCTGGACAGGAGCGCAGCCACTGGCGGGTCCTGCAAACAGACCCCGGACTGACGAGCGCCGCGTGGTGTCTGACCCCCGCGTGGTGACCGACCCCGGCGTGGTGACCGACCCCGGCGCGGTGACCGACCCCGGTGACTGACCCCGGCGTGGTGTCTGACCCCGGCGCGGTGACCGACCCCGGCACGGTGACCAACCCCGGCGCGGTGTCCGACCCCGGCGTGGTGTCCGACCCCGGCGTGGTGACCGACCCCGGTGACTGACCCCGGCGTGGTGTCCGACCCCGGCACGGTGACTGACCCCGGCACGGTGACCGACCCCGGCGTGGTGACCGACCCCAGCGTGGTGTCCGACCCCGGCGCGGTGACCGACCCCGGCGTGTTAAGGAGACATCTTGGGCCCAGTTCCCTCTGGTCCTCTCAGCTTCGCCCACGGATGTATAAGATGCGCGAGGCGTGGTCACCTCCTCCTGCCCCGAGGCCACTGGGCTGGAGGCCGGTCCCTAATGAGCGGGACCGCGCTGGCCGGCAGTGCTGCGGGGTTTCGTTTTCTGCGCCCCCCCGCCCGCCCCCCCCCGACACTGTCACCGGTACATGTGTTACACTTTCAATTAATAAGTGAGATTTTAAATTTTTTAAAGAACTTTTTTAGAAGAAAAAAGGCCTCACTCGCCCCCTCACCCCTCCTTTTCACAGCTTCTCTGCCAAATTCTGCAGGCGAGTTGTCTGGTGGCCTCTTCCCCACCGTCCCGGACCCGGTCGCCTGAGTCCCCAGCCAAGCTAAGGGGCACCGGCTGCCCCACAGCAGCCCCTCCCCGGGGACTCCCCGGGGACCCTGCACCCGCCGTCTCCTGGCTGGGGTCTCGTTCTCGGTTTTCCCTCAGGATTCTGTTATTCTGCTCACACTGAGGTCACAAATCACTGCCATCCAGGGGGCTTAAACCAAAGAAACTTGCCTGAGGCCCAGCCTGAGTCACTCGAAGAGACAGTCTGTCATAGAGGTTGTTTGAGGGGCTCCCGGGGCGGGGGGGGGAGCAGCCAGGACTGCAGGGAGGAGAGGGGGGTCCTGAGGAGGATGTGGGAGCTGGGACGACCCCCGGGGGGCCCGGCGGGGCTGCTGGTGGCCGAAGGGCCCCATGAGCTGGCTCCGAAGGAGCCACTGCTCTGAAAGAGCTCCCGCCAGTGTGACACTGGGGGGCAGCAGCAAAGGGAGGGAGCCCCCACCCCCACCGCCAGCCTCCCTCCCACCTCAGGGTCCCCGCAAAGCGGAGCCAGGCTTCCTGCGCCCAGCCCAGGACACCAGCCGGGGTGGGCTGCAGGCTCCGCGCCGTGATCACAGGGTCCAGGTGGCCTGACCGGGTCCCAGCAGAGGCGTGAATGCTCGTCCTGCTCGGCGGCCCTGGACGGCCCCCTGCCCGTTGCGGGAGGAGACCCCTGGGGGGCGAAGTCAGACAGGAGGTGCAGTCCAGGCGGCTCTTCCTTGACCCTCCAGCCCTCCGATGGCCCCGCAGCCACCGGCACCCGGAGCCCCACAGTGCTGTCCCACAGGGGTCGGTCGGCTGGCCCTGCCGGCTCGGCCGGTGACCGTCCCCAGCGCCCTGACATGTCCACCTCGCGAATCTCACCAGAAGAGCAAGTGACTCCGAGCCTTCCCACACAGTTAAGATCTTACCTTCGGAGACCTTAAATTATGTATGATTTGGGAATGGCCATGTTTCCTGCATAAAATATTGATTTGATTCTTTTAAAACAAATAAAATGCAGGCAAGTGATTCCGGGAAAGGTCAGATGTGGTGCCGACAGACGCTCCCTGGCCACAGCTCTGCCCTGGCCGAAGGGCCAGTGATTAAAACGATGCGCACAGGCTTCATCCACGAAAGCCCGATTCTGCTCACGCCCATGGGCCTCCCGCGCTGGAAGACGGGGAGCCGCCGGCCCTCTCCTCCGCGGCTCCTCCGCGGAACGAAACGCAGCCTCACAGGTGCGGACAGGGCGAGTCCGGCCACCACTGAGAGGCGGTCCCTCCCTCAGGGCGGGGTCCCCTGTCCTGCCCCCTGCACCCTGGGGCCCCTCACCACTCCTCTGATGCACCGGGCACGTCGCGAGCCTCGCAGCGGCCGGCCCCGCTGCCCGTCCCTGGCACTCGCTCCCGGGACCCTCCCCCACGACCCTCCTCTGCCCGTGCCACCTCCGCGCTCGTCCCGCCCTCGCTGGCACCTCCACAGACACCTGCTCAGTGTCTGTGTCCCCAGCAGGTCAGGCCCGCCCTGGACGCCGCCGCCAACCGGGACGAGCCACGCAGGCTGTCAGCGGACACGCTGCGGGACTCAGAACGGGGGAGGCGGGAGAACGGGCCAGCGGACTGGGCGAGGCCGCGCGGGAGGGACCCAGCGGACGGGGCAGGGACGGGGCGGGGCCGCGAGAAAGGAGCCAGCGGACGGGGCGGGGACGCGAGGGAGGGACCCAGCGGACGGGGCAGGGCCGCGCGGGACGGAGCAGCCGCACGAGGAGGCCCACACGCCCCACGCCCAGCCGGTCCCCGGAGGCCAGGACGCTGGCCGGTGTGAGGTCGGCCGCTCAATGCTCGTCCTCTTGTGCTGGCTTTGTGGGCGACGGCGCAGCCTCTGCCACCTTGTGTGGCTCGGCCCCGGCCGTGAGGGGGGGACGGGGCAGAAAGGTGACCGTCCCCTGGTGGAAGGCCACGCATCTCACTGGCCCAGAGCCCACACCACCTACGTCTAACCCTTTAACACCCATCACAGCTGCGGAAAGGCACTCCACCCCGCCTGGCTCCGGAGGCCCAGGTCCAGCAGGACGCGAGGCCCGAGGGCATTCTCCCCACGAGCCGTCCCCACCGTCCCCGCCCGTGGAAGAGGCCTTTGAGGCTGGGCACCAGGTGCTCAGGCCCGGCGGGCAGGGGACTCGCCAAGGCCGGCGGGAGCCCGGGTGGGGCGGGCAGGCCCCGTGCTGACAGGGCCCCCGGGGAAAGCCGAGCAGACTTCGCTCTGTGCGCAGTGCACCACCGGCTCCTTCGGCAGGCGCAGGTCCGCGGGGCCCACGGCGAACCCCGCAGACAGAGGCGGCTGAGTGTACAGTGGCTCGCGGGGAAGGAAAGGCCCCCGCGTGGTCCCGGCACCCGCTGGGTGAGCAGGGAGAACCGGGCCTTTCGCTCCGGCATAGGTGAAGCGCCTCGGGGACCTCCGGCGGGAACAACAGTGCCGCCCCCCGAAAATGCCTCTATTTCCCAGAAACCCTGAGGAGAGGAGGGCAGTGGCCCCTGGGCAGGCCCCGCGCAGCTCCCTGCGGTGACAAGGTCCCCGAGGCCGGCCTCTCGCTGAGATGGTCGTCTCAGTCCGAGGGAGAAGTCACGTCAAGACAACAGCAAAAAGGCTTTGGGACGAACACAGCCACCCACCACGGCCACGGAGACTCGGGCCCGGGCCCACGCCCCGGAGCAGGGAAAGACGGCCTCGCCCCCGACCCTGGGCCTTCGTCCCCCCCTCGGGGGTCCACCCGGCCTCCCTGGGCCCTTCCTGGATGAGGAGCTGGGTTGGGGGCAGGGGACACAGGTGCTTCTGGGGGAGCAGACGGAACCAGGACGAGGCCGACCCGCAGGCGGGGTCCACGCGTCTCAACCACACGGGCCGACGATGTCGGCCGCAGTCCCCATCCTTGGACCAGGCCCTGGGGCCGCCGGCTCCTCCGCGCCCGAGCGCTCCGGGGTCGGCGTGCCCGCTGGCACGCGGCGGGGCCTGTCGCCGTCGGTGGAGACGGGCGTCTCCGCGCGGCGCCCGCGCCGGGCCGGCCGAGTGTCCCCGGCTCGTGGCCGCCGCGTCCCCGCGCTGGCACAGTGTCTGCTCCCACTGCTGGCCCGTTTTCTAAGCCGGGCGTTTCTGTTTCCTTTCTGAGTTTTAGCGTCCTTCGGCACGCGATCCCATTGGCAAACATGTGATGTGCGTTCATCTTTTCGTTTCTTGGCAGTCTATTTTGAAGAGCTAAATTTTTAATTTTGATGGAATTTAAGTTATCAATTTTTTATCGGATGGCACTTTTAGCGTCGTATCTAAGGACGCGCGCCTCCCCCGAGTGTGCGACCATTCTCCCTGCCTTCCTCGGGGAGTCCGCAGCTGAGGCCCCACGGCCACGTCTGTGACACAGTCAAGTTAATTTTGTTTATGGTGCGAACACTGGGGTGAGGGTTTTTTTTCTTTTCGCATCTGGACGTCCAGTTGCTCGGCACCATTTGTGGAAAACGAGCATTAAAGGATTAGACGCGGGTGGTGCAGGCTCTGGGCCGGGGACGCGTGTGGCATCCGTCCGGCTTCCACAGGGGAGCTGTCACCTTTCTGCCCTCCCTGACCTTGGCACTCGGGGGAGCTGCCACCGCCGGTCGCCTGCGGTGCGGGCCTGGGCAGTGCGCGGGCTGCTCGGGGTGAGTGCCGGGCACAGCGGCTCCAAAACTCCCTGCCGTCCGCACTCCAGGCTGCGCCTCACCCCGGAGGAGCGCCGTGCGGTGGGGAGCACGGCCCTCTTCCCCGTGGCCTCGTGGTGGGTGCCCAGGAACCACACGCGGACAGAGGTGGGGCCCCTCGGAGGCAGGTAGCGAAGCCATCCCGCAGGGTGATGAGGGCAGGTGGGTGCACGGCCCCCCAAGGCGGAGAGACGCCGGGCGTGGGGCTCTGTAAACACGGGCCGCGCAGACGGCTGCATTTAGAGATCCTTCACTGGGAAAGTTGTTTTAATAATTGCCTGGGTGATTACCTTTTTACTTTGGCTCCTCGAGACATTATTTGCTTTGTGTGCGACACAACCGATTGTGTAAACTGGGCATACTTAAACATAACTTGACAACAGTGATGGTTTATTTGATGTTACCCTTTAAAATCATGTTTGTCAAGCCTGTGCGCTGGGCGTTTGGAATGGTGACAGCCACGCGGAGTCATCGGCAGTCGGGGCCGCCTCCCCGCGGTGTTTAATCTCCTCTGCTCCCGAGGGAGGAGGGATTCATTCAAAGGACCGCGTGTCAAAGGCAAACCCTGCCCACGCATCCAGCCAGGTGGCACCCAGACTCCCCTGCAGTCCTGGGGCCCTCTCGCCACCCCTGTGGGGAGCATCCCGCGGGACCCTCTGACGACCGCCGCCCCCGCCGCCGTCTGCCACCCCCCAAGCCCTCGCCTCATGTCCCGGGCTCTGCCTCACCCCGCCGGGTGTGGACCACCTGGGCTGAGGCTTTGCTCTCCACCAGACTGCCAGGCCCTTGAGAACGAGGGTCGTGTCCGAGGCTTTTTCAGCCCCATAGCAGGCGACACGGTGTAGATACACAGGGCGCCCTGTAGAGAGAGAATTGCGAGCAGGAAGGCTCCGGGGCCCCGACTCCCTGCGGAGACAGTAGGGCACGTTCCCGCCTTCGGCGGAGCCGGGAGCCGGACCTGCAGCCCTGAGCGGCCCGCAGAGCAGACGCGCAGCCTGGGCCCGCGGTGTAGACCACACCCGAGACGCCCCGCCCCGCCCCGCGCGTGCCGCCCAGCCGCAGGGGGCAGCCGGCCCCTCCCGGGGAGCCCGAGCGTGCGGGAGTGTGCGGCTCCGGCTCCGACGCGGCCCAACTGCCCCCTCGCTCTGCGGACCTCACACGCGAGCTGCCGTCCTCGCCCACGCGGGGGTCGACGGCGCCCCGCGGTGGGCGCAGACGCCGCTCCCACCGGGCTCGGGGTCCGGCCTCCAGGCCGCTGCGGTCCGCGGGCGTGGGGACAGCGGGCGGCAGGCACAGGGCCCTCGATCCCACCCTTGCTTTGGCTCATGCTCCCAGGTGCCTTGGGTCTAGCGGGTGCCGGGAAGCGACCACCCAGCCGACTTTCTCTTGACACGTGAGCCGCACGCCCCTCCGCCCAGACGCCGGCTCCGCAGCGCACGCACACGCGTGCGCACACGGTCCGGACGCCCAGGAACTCGGGGCTGTCCCTGCGAGCGGCGGCCCTTGACCTTCGCGGCAGGCCCGGGAGGGGGGCTCCGCGCCAGGCCGCCCGCCGCGGTCTGCTCATTTACCCGCGCGCCGCAGGGCGCTTTCCCGTCATCCGCCGCTGAACGGAACCCGCCGCACCCCGAGAAAGGCGGCTGAGCCGGAGACGCGAGCCCAGCGCCGCAGCCGGCCCGGAGGGGAGGCCGGGCCGCGCGGGGTCGTCAGCGCAGCACCCCCCAGCATGCCCTGCGCCGCCGGGGGCGGGGCGCGCGGATGGGAGCCGCAGCCTCCCCCGGAGCGCGTCGGTTTTTGCGACCCTGCGCTGTTTTGGCGCCATCTGGACCACAGAAGGAACAGGCGAAAAGCAGAGCGTGTCCAGCCTGTACCTCCCACCGGTGTCCCTGGGCCTCCTCACCCTTGTCTGTCCCGGGGTGAACGACCCAGAATGGCCTCAGGGCGTGGACAGGGGTCATCTGAGCCTCTGCACCTTCATCTGGCTGATGAGGCAGCTGGCAGTCACCTCACGGCTAGTGACAGCACACGGGAACCTTCCCAGGGAACAGCGGGTGTGTGCCCTGCACGGGATTCCTCCCGCCTCCACCCCCGCCCCGACACCGGCCAAGGAAAGCGAGTCACTCTAACCCTGTCTGGCTTTGGGGACTGGGCGCCCGTCAGCTGTGCACGCCACCTGATCCAATCACGACTCCGTGAGCTCGGTAAACATCTGGCGGCTCCTGAAAACAGAGCGCTTCACGCCAAAGCCCACAGCGCGCAGGCCTGGAATGCGTGTGAAATATTTACGCCATCCAGGTAGCTGGACCCACAGCGGAAAAGCACCGGCCTGGCCTCTGGTTTGAATTTTAGATCGCGAGGCAGACGAATGGCTTTTCTGTGTTTCGTGGCTGGTTTTACTGCCCCGGCAGCAATGATGCTGACTAATGAACGCCCACGACACCCAAGCCGCCGCGAAGGTGCTGCACCCACGGGTGCTGAAGGCAGCGCCGGTCCAGCCACAGTTCCCCGGAGCCGGGGTCCCCGGGCCATTGCCACATGCACACCTGTCGGTGCAGGCTCGAGGAGCAGGAGGGGCCCGGCAGCCCAAATTCCTGAGCATCCTGCCGCAGCACCGCCTCTCCCCCGAGTCGGCCGTGCCCCTCTGCAGGGAGACAGGTGGAGAAATGGGGTGGGGGTGAACCTGGGTACCCCGGTCCCCAGCACCAGCCACACTGCGGCTATAAGAGCAGGACCTGGGCCTCTGCACCTCCATTGGCCAGTGTGTGCTCAGGGGACAATCCCCAAAGGGCTTCTGTGGACCCCACACTGGGGCGGTGGGGAGCACTCAAGCCTGCTGACAGCATCAGGGCCCCCTCCTCCCTAAGACACCCCTAGAACCAGGGCGCAGAGCCGACCGTGCGCCGGAGCTGCCACGGCCCTGCCCACGGCCTCCACCCGCTCGCATGACCACAGCACCTGAGCCGCCCACTTCGCGCACGCGCAGTCTCGAAAGCCAGGGGCCTAGCGAGAGGTCTGGCTGCCTCTTCGCCCCGGTTTCGGAGTGGGGTGCCTGCCTCACCCCATAACACTGAGCGGGCCTCCAAGACCAGAGGATACTGAGAAGACGCCCCAAAAACTAAAGGGAGAAGATGCACCGGGGGCGGGGTTGGGACAGGTGCCAATGAGGCTGCGCGGGGAACTCCTCGATCGCGGCGCCGCATCCGTAACAGAGACAGGATGCTCCGTCTAGAGAACGGGAGCCATCGGACGGTTAACTACATAGCTGGGCAAAACAAATCGACAGGAAAGAGGACAAATGAAGAAACGTTCCAAGAACGCAGAGCAAAAAGACAAACGAGGAAAACGAGCACGGGCGGGAAACGGCGCACGGGGGGGGAGGGCGGGGGGGGGGGGGGGGGGGGGGGGGCACCGAGGAAATCCGATTTCTGACAGACGCGCATTTCAGATATCGGAAACAGAAAAAGGAAGGGGGTAAAAGGGGGAAGGAAATTACCAAAGAAAGGACACAAGACCCCGCCGGGATGGGGGACCCAGCTGGAATTAACCCGCCGCGCCGGGATGCGGGACCCCAGGGGAATTAACCCGCCCAAAGCCCCGCACGACACACGAAAGTGGCCTCACTCCGAGAACAAGACGCAGCTGACACTCGGGACCCACCGAGGGTGGGCAAGGACTGTCACCTTGGCCGTCCCCAGAGGTGGCCTGCGGCACGTTGCTCCCCAAAGCGCCCAGGACCCCTCGGCCTGCCCCACGCTCTTCTAGAAGGGGGGCCCAGCTGCCTCGGGACCGGCCTCGGGACCCCTTAGTCTCTGTCACCAGCTTTTTTTGGGAAGGGACTACAGGGCTAAGCTATTCTTTTCACTTTTTAAAAACGTTACACGTAGTAAAATTCACTTTTTGGGGTACATTCTTAGACATATGAACACAGAGACATAACCAGCACCACAATCAAAATACAGGACACCTCCGCCACCCCAAAGCTCCTGCTGCTGGCCTTGTCGCCCCTCCCCCACCCGCAGCCCTGCCCCCGCCTGGGCTGCTCCCTGCTCCCTGCTCCTCCAGCCCCGCCTTTTCCTGACTGCCCTGCGGTCCAGGTGGAGCCCTGGCACCTGGAGCCTGGCTTCCTTCACCGGCGCTCCTTCCGAGGCTCACCCGCGTGGCCGCGGGCCGCCGGCTGCCCCCCTGCGCTGCCGCTCATGTCCGTCACACAGAGTACCCCAGGCGCTCACCTGGGCACCCCTGGGAGGACGTTCGGGTCGTCGGCTGTTCAGGGCAATCACGAATAAAACACCATAAATGTTCGTGACAGGTTTTCCAGTGATCGTGACTTTTTGTTTCTTGCGGGTGTTTGTCTGGGAGCGAGGCCACTGCACTGACCGCAAAGGCAGCCTGGATCTGTAAGGCCCGCCTGGCCGCGTCCCAGGGCAGCCGGCCGCCCGGTTCCCGCCCACGGAGTCCCCAGCGGGCGCAGGGCCCCGCGGGAGTCGTCCGCCCCCCCCCCCCACGGCGGTGCCTCCTCCTGGCTTTGGTTTGCTCATCCCGATGCCTGAGGATGAGCATCTTCTCACAGACTTGTTTGTCAGCCACGGAGCTTCTTCAGCGAAGCATCTGTTCAAATCTTGTGCCCATTTTTTAAGTCGCATTGTTTATTTCCTCATCATTGCGTTTCGAGATTTAATTACAGGTTGGAATGGAAGTCTTCTTCGGAGGCGCGATTCGCAAAGATTTCCCTCCAGTTTGCAGCTTGCCTTTTCGTTTTCGAAACAGCATTTTTCCCAGGGAAGTTTTCGATTTTTATGTTCAGTTTCAATGTTCAGACCAATGGTTTCTTTTTTAAATGACTCCTATATGCATTTAAAGTTAAATTTGAGAGCTTGTTGGGAGGAAAGAGGCAATAAACACAATAAAACCGGGGCGCGGGGTGGGGGGGAGTGGGGGGGGGCGGGAAGGAATGGGAGAACCACGAGCATCTCCTGGACAGTTTAGCTCGTGGATGTGCAGGTGGTGGTCACAGGAAATGCAGTCGAAGCCTAATAAATACAGTTCCTGGAGGATAAACACAGTCAGAAGATTGGAAGAAACTCAAGGAAATTGTTAAAGTTCTCAAAGCCCCTGGAAACGAGGCCTGGGTATCAGACGTCTTTACCAAGCAGCCCCGTGCCCACCGCTGGCGCCCACCGCGTCAGAGACATTCAGGATCCGGGTGGCTTCACCTTTGGGGGAAGCGAGAGGCGCTTCCCCACACGTGAGCCCCAGAGGCGGGACGTCCTCGTCCTGGTCCTCGCAGAGGGGACTTTCTCGTGATCGAGTCGCTCCTGTGAACAGTGACTCACCGGAGCGTTTGTTTTTTTTAATTTCTGAGTCAGATGCCAAAACATTTAAAACTAAATAAATAAATTTTAAAAAGTTCAAATCACAAAAGGGAAAAGGGGTCTCGTTTAATAACTACTCCCTAGAGAAGAGCTGGCTCCGCACTATAATAAATTATAATAAAAGGCGGAGCAGACGGAGGAGAGAGAGAGAAACAGGAAGAAGAGAAATCTCAGGGCAAAAAGCACGTGAAGACGCCTCGGGACAGCGCAGGAGCCGGCGGGGGGTGGGGGGGGGCACAAGGACGCGGCCCGGCCCGGCAGCAACTTACGATGAATCATCAGTGTATAAAATATCTGTTTTCCACAAATGTTAAGGTTTTGGTTACGTACGAGGGAACGATTTAGGCTTTGGAAATTTATCTCACAACCTGAAAGCCGCCCGCCCTGCGTCAGCCGCCCGGGCGGCCCCGGGCGTAACGCAACACGCTCTGCGGCCTTATTTTGGGTTGGGGGGGTTCGTCCCAGTGCGAGGGGTCGCCCTGGCGTGTGCCGGGTGCGCTGGACACCTGTGCTCCCCGCAGATGGGGGACGACCTGTCCACATCACGCCAGCTGGCCAGCTGCCGAGGGACGATCGGGGGCAGCACCTGGCCCCGGGGGCAGCACCTGGCCCGGGCTCCAGCGCGGCTCCCGCCACCCGTGTCGGGACACTGCCCCCTGCTGCCCACAGAGGGAAGGGCGCCGCTGTCCCCACGGCGCCCGCAGGAGCCGAACCCCGCAGCCCGCAGTCCGCACGCCCCGCCCTGCACAGCTCATCCAAGAACCGCCTTCGCGGCGACGGCGGCGGCTGGGACAGCGTTTGACCAAGTGTGAGGTGCGAGGCCCAGGGGGGCTGCCGTCACAGGGCCATTGTCACGGGGCCGCCGTCACAGGCGCCTCCGGAGTGGGGGTGGGCGGGGCGCAGGCCGGGGAGCTGCTGGTCCAAGCCGGAGGGGCGGGCGGAGCGAGCGCAGCCGTGGGAGGGGGCGACGCGGGCGCCTCGCCCCCGGGAAGGAGCGGCCCGCGGCCGGCGTCGCGGGGCAGGACCGAGGCAGCGAGGGACCGGTCGCCGCGCGGCGATGTAAGTGCGAAGTCGCCGGCATCGGAACCCAGCGCGCTCGCGCTTCCCCTCCCGAGAAACAGCAAGATGGGGTTTAAGTCGTCCCGGCGGAAGACAGCCCAGAACATTCTTAAAACAGGGAGCCGGGAACCGCGCCTCCTCCCACCTGTGAACCCCCGGCAACAGGGGGAGCTACCCGGGCCCGGGAACCGGGGACCGCGGTGGACCACCCGGCCTCGCCGCGGGGACTCGGGCGACCCCGTGCGCCCCGCGCGCCCCGCGGCTCGTCCCGCGCGAGGCCCCAGCGCAGCCGGCGTGAGGGGGGCGGGGACTCCTGCGCCGCGCCCCACACCAAACTAAGCTCCACATGGAATGGGGGCGTAAACCGCGGAAGAATTAGGAGACGCTGGGACTCCTTCCTCTGTCCTCGAAGGGAGAGCCCTGTCCCACCAGAGGAAGGGACGGGAGCCCACAAAGGACACGTGACTCCCGTGGGCTGCACATCCCACGCCCGCCCCACAATGATGTGCTTCTGGTGTGTTTTAAACAAGACCTGGAAGCCCCCTATGTCGAAGAGCCCCTGCCCACTGACAGAGACGCAGCGGACGCCCAGGGGACAGATAAGGGCGTGGCCGCCCCCCACACACGCAGGTAGGTGAGCCCGCGCCTGGAGCTCCGCATCCTGCCCAGCCAGGCGACCCGGCCTCCTCAGGCGGGTCCCTGACCAGATAAGGTGACCAGTATTCAGAGGCGGGGACCCTGGGACAGAGGAGCCGGCCAGCCCCTCGGGCCACGCCATCGGCGGCCACATAAGGATGATGGCTGTCACACTGCAGCTCACGAGGCAGCGAGTATCGATGCCCTTGGGCTTTGCCCACTTAGGGGACAGTCTGGTGACTGGAGGAAACACGTCCTGGCCCGTGGGCGTGGACAGGGAGGTCCTGGGCACAGGAAGGGGCCTCCCGTGGAACCAGCTCAAGGCAGTCACACAACCAGGAGAAACCCCTGAGACCGGGGTGGGTGCCAGCGTGTCTGACAAGCAGCTGGGTCACGTGCGGGCGGCTGCTGGCGGTGGCTCCCGGTGGCTCCCGGTGGCACACGGCCCTTGTCCCATCAGTGCTGAGGGGGAGCGTGCAGCCAGGCGGGTTCCTCCCCCAGAGCCAGGCACTCTCCCAACAAAGGGGATTTTTTGTTTGTTTGTTTAGCTGAACCAGAGGATGGAGCCAATTTCTGCACATTTGGCCCTGACAGCGCTTGGGTGATGTGTGACATATTCGTCTTCCCTTTTAGCTCGTTTCATTTCATTTCTAACACTCCAAGCCTGGGAGCCTCGGGCCTGCAACCAGACAGAGCCTGGAGGCAGATCGTCAGGGAAAGGATAAATGAAGACAAAATAAAGTCGCCTGTTTTTCTTAATGGATCTAAAAGACGCTGTTTGCTGTTAGCTTTAATGGGTATAAAGTTTCTGAGTCGCAACACAAGAAAGTTCCAGAGATCTGTCCAGCAACGATGACGCACCCAGCACAACGGAGCTGCACACGTAGCGGCTAAGATGGACAAAAGGGATCGCTCCGAGCGGCGACGGCCGCGGCGCACGGCGATTACGGCCCGTGGGCAGGCGAGATGAACGGCGGCCTGGTCCCAGGGCCAGGAGGGGGACCTGGGAGCGTGAACGGAAGGGGACCGCAGTGCCTGGAACGTGGCACGGTGCTCCCCGAAATGAGCTCAGATTGGTTTAAAACGGTGTGGTAAACCCAGTGCAACCACAAAAAAAAGGAAGAAAGAAATGTTTTTAAAAAGAAGGATGATTGCTACGCTGAAGAGGAGGTAAAACAGAGCCATATAAAATGCTCCGCTAAAACCAGAGAAGGAAGAACAAGTGGGAGGAGAAAGAAACAAAGAACAAACGCGAGGAAACAAAGTTACAAACACGCTCAGCGCTAACGCAACACGGCGATGCTCCACGATGCTCGCCCTGGATGCAAACGGTCTGAACGCACCGGTGAAAAGCCGACTCCGCCAGGGTGGGTTCTTAAAACACAGGACCTGACCGTAAGTGGCCCACAATAAACCCACTTTAAAGATAAAGACGGAGAGAAGTTCAAAGGGGCGGAGAAAGACACCCCGCGGAGCAGGAACCCAAGGGAAGGCGCAGCGGCCGCGCCAGAACCCGAAAACGTACCGGGGGGAGAGGGGGGCCTTGCATAGTGATAAGAGAGGGGGTCAGTCGTAACATGCACCCCAAAACTGCATCGCCGTGCGCGAGGCGGACCTGGGAACTGTCTCAGTGGCCGAAAACGAGGACTGAGTTCGGCTCGACAGCCGCGGTTTACCACACCCACGGAGCGCCTGCTGCCCCCACGGAGAGAGTCACGACGTCCCCACTGCCCTAAATGCCAGCAACGAGCAGCCAGAAGTCGGAATCCTAAAAACGGTGCCGTTTACGAGCGCTCCAAAACACTGAATTTCTTAGGTGTGCACCTAAGGAAAAACATACTACAGGATCCGTACACGCTTTTCATGAGGAAACTCTCATGAAAGAAAGCAAAGGTCCGGATAAACGGCAGACGCTTGCACACGAGGGTTCGGTGTTGGTGAGCGGTCGGCCCTCCCCAGCTCCACCCGGGGGTTTGGTGCGACTCGAAGCCCTTTCGTAGAGACCGACAACCCGATTCTAAGGTTTCTGTGAAAAGACAGAAAACTCGGAAAAACAATTCTGGAAAAGGACAAATTTGCAGGACTCGCTCTGCCCGGTTTCAGGAGCTGCTATAAAGCTGCAGCAGTCACGTGACTACGGGACCCACGCGTAGGTCGGTGGAGCCAGGACAGGCCCGGACGCCAGCCCGCGTGTGTCTGGTCACCCAGCTTTTAACACAGGCGCAAGGCGGTTCAGAGGAGAGTGGCAGTCTCTTCAACACACGGAGCGACTGGGTGCCCAACCACAAAGAAGAGGAAAGACCCTATACGCAGACCTTACACCTCTCCCAAAAAGAAGAAAAGAAAAGGAAAGCTCAAAGTAAACGACGTCTCACGGGCACGAGGTTTCTCCCTGGCGTGAAGAGAATGTGCTGGAATTGGACAGTGTGGCAATTGCACAAACCTGTGACTATACAAAAACCACTGAATTGTCCCCTTTGAAAGGATGAATTTTAGTATATGTAATTCTATCTCAGTAAAATAAAATTAACTAGAATGATTCGCAGATCTAAATGTAACGTGTATAACTCACTATACAACCTCTAGGTCTTCCCGTAAGTGGCCCAAGGTGACCTCTGAAAAAGGTTCTCTATTCATGTGACCCAGAAAACCCACAAAATCATGCAAATCGGGAGGTTCAGATCTTCGTGCTCGCTTTAAGAACACTCGCGAAACTGCCCGGACCATCGAGGGCTGCACGTCCGAAAAGCCACCACGTGTCTGAAGGATGTCACTTTACAGAAGCAACATGTGCCTCTCAGCCGTTACAATGCGGAGCTGGCAGGTGCACCCAGGCCAAACAGCGCGGCCGGGTCAGGGTCGGTGGCCTAAAAAACCCCCTAAAAAAACAACGCTGAAAGGTTGCCGCACGTGCCTGAAAGTGCAGAGGGTGACGCTGAGCTTCCCTGGTCACCGGGCACAGCCCGGGGGACGAAGCTCCCGAGACGCAGCGCGGAACGCACGGAGCTCGTGGGCAGGTGGCCCCCGCCACACTGAGGCGACCCGCCCCGAAAAATAGCAGAGTGTCCCCAAACGGAGGAGGAGTTCACACCGAAGGGAAGGATCCCGGAGGGCACCGCAGAGCCGACAGCTCACGGGTCAGGAGTAAATTTAGCATCAAATAAACGCTAATAAAAGTTTTAAAAAAAAATTTTTTAAAGGTCTAGAGGAAATCCACATGACCGCGGGTTTGGTGCTAAGTTTTCAGATAGGACATGATCCAGAAAAGAAAAAACTTGTTAAGTCAGACCTCATTAAATTTCTCACTTTCTACCCTGTGAAAGATGCTGTTAAGAAAATGGAAAAAAAAAAAAAAGTCATAGACTGGGAGAAAATATTTGCACAATACATGAAGGATTCATATCCAAAACAGACAAAGAAACACTTGAAACTCAAGAATGAGATGTCGAACAAACCAATTAAAAAGCAGAGAAAAGATCCGGAAAGACCCGTCACCAGGGAAGGAGGTGGAGGCAGATGAGCCCGGGAAGGGGGGCCGCACGGCCTGCAGTCGGGGGCTGCCCCGCGGTCCGCCACGTGAGAGACAGTTTTTCATAAAGCCGAAGACAGTCCTCCCTCCCCAACAGCCTGGCATGCACAGCTGGGCACTTCCCTGGCCCATTCGAACGCTTCGTCCATGCAAAAAACTCCGTGGAAAGCTGGGGTGCGCGGACGCTGCCCGGTGGGCCGGATGCGCACCCCGGCGTTGGGCGAGTGCCGGAGCTGGGCTGGCCCAGGACGGACCGCAAGGCCTCGCGCCGGACAGCGTCTGGGGCGGAGGCTCCGAGGGGTGCCGTTGCTGTCCCGGCACCCCGAGGGACTGCCCCAGGCCGTTTCTGAATCCTGCTGTGACGCGAAAGGCACGTGGAAACACCCCCAGTTAAACCCGTCATCGCTGTAAGTCGCCGGGGACGCAGCCCTGAGGCGAGGCCACGGTTCTGCCTCTCAGGCCCGGCGGCCTGGAGCAGAAGCTCAGCCTCGCTCAACCTCGCCTCCTGCCCAAGGCTGCGTCTGGGCGAGGCCAGGCGGCCGGCGGCGCCCTCTGCAGCGAGTGAGTGGTGAGTAGGGGGCGGAGGCCCGACCCCCGACCCCTGTCCTGGGCAGGCCTCACGGGGCCAGGCTGGCCTACGGCGCCCGTCCTCGGCATCAGGAAGGCTCACATGGAGGGGACGGGGGAGGGATTTGTAAGTTGCTAATTGCTAAATAAATGTCGGGATCATTATTATCTCTCGTCACATTAACCACCCACGTTGCTGCCCGCAACGCCTCCCGAGCGGCCGAGCTCGGGGCGCCAGCGCTGGTTAGAAACTCCCAGAGGCTCCGCCTCATTCTGCCGCCCTTCGCATGAATTCTTGCCTTTTCTCTCATTAAATGCCATTCCTGGAGCTGTCATTAGCTCCCTGGTCTGTCCCCTGATTAAATAACAACCCGGGCTCGCTCACTTCAGTGGACCCCATTTTCATCACCGCCGGCCCAAGGCACCCCCACATCGACATGTGCCTGCGGCTGGTGCTGGCTGATTAGGCAGACGTCTCCAAAGCACCCCGTCCACGGGCAGACTGAGCCCCTAACACCAATTGTTATAAGCTTGCAGTTTCCAGGGGACCCACTTTTACGAATAATTAGGCTGGGATTGGGTCGTCTCTGCAGCGGAAGGGTGCTGATGACCCCCCGCCCCTCGCAGGGTTCTCAGCCTGGGGTGTGGGGCAGAACGTGGAGGTTTCCAGCAGACGGGGGGCGCTGTTCCACGTGGCTCCTCTTCAAGTGGGAGAGGCCACCTCAGGAGCCGGCGGGCGAGCGTCCAGCAGGCCTTTCGCAGAAGCCTCTGTCCTCACACAGCCCCCGCCCATGTCACCCTCGCAGTCACCAGCTCAGATGAGAGCTGTGGCCCCGATTCCTGACGATGCCAGTGCTACAGTGGAGGTCGCAGAGTGGGTGCGAAGTTCAAGGTGGGTCAACAACAGCAACAGCAACAAAATACACAAACCAATTCGAAAATGAGCAAAAGGCTCAAATAGACATTTCTCAGAAAAAGGCAAATGGCCAATGTGCACATGAGAAGATGCTCAATAGCACTCATCATCGGAAATGCAGGTCGAGCCACGCAGAGACCCACTTCACGCTCGTTAGGATGGCTGTGAGGGGGGGGGGAGAGAGAGAGAGAAGGAGAGAGAGAGAGAAGGAGAGAGAGAGAGAGAGAGAGAGAGAGAGAGAGAGAGAGAGAGAAAGTGGATGTGGAGGCGCTGGAGCCCCCGGGCCCGGCAGCCGCGCGGAGAACGGCGTCTTCTCCTCGAAGAGTCAAGCGTTGAGCAACCACGCGACCCGGCGACCCCACTTGTGGGCGTTTCTCCAAAAGCACTGAGCGGGGACCTGAAGGGGCGTGTGCCCACCTCTGTCCACGCAGCGTCCCTCGGAATATTCTGAAGGCAGAAAGAACCCAAGTGTCCAAAATGGATGGAAAGGCAAGCGAGACGTGGCCCATCGAACGACAGTATTTCTTTAAGGGGAGGGGACCGTGACGCAGGCTGCAGCCGGGGGGCCCTGGGGACATCGCGCGCAGGGCCACGAGCCCGTCGCAGAAGGCCGCACGCCACGCGAGTGCTCGGTGTGACGTCCCCGGGGTCCCCGAATCCACGGAGACAGAGCGGGGGGGGCGGGTCCAGGCAGGGGGAGGGAGTTAGCGCCTAAGGGCGGCAGAGGGCCAGCCTGGGACGGCGAGGGCGTCCTGGGACTCAGCGGGGTGGCCGCATGAGGTCGTGAGGGCACGCAGCGCCGCCGCCGGTCTGCACGCTTGAAAGTGGTTAGAATGGTAAGTTTTCTGCTGTGCACAGTCTACCACAATAAAAAGAAGTAATAAAATGAAATGAAATGCACTGAGAGGGGTCCAAGGGGTCCCCCTGACCGCACCAAACCAAGGCTGAAGGGACCGGCCCAGCGAGGCGCGCGCAGCTCGGAGGCCGCGGGCCCTGCCCGGGCCTGGGGCACAGGTGCCGCCGGTCGCCCTGAGCCCCGAGGATGCGTGTCACAAGCCGGCCACGGGACGGTGAATACCATTAATGTTCCCACAGTGATAAAGAGGTCGCCGCGCTGTATTTAAGAGCGCGCCTTTGCGGGCTGAATAAATCGACACTGGCTCTCAGTCCACTTACGGGGAAGATTGAACTGTGCTTGAACAAGCATTTCAGAAGTCGGAGCCGGTGAACGCTTTAGTGCCGTGCGAAACAAGCACATTTAATTTACGGTAAGAAACGGGCGGCCATTACCCGCGATGCCCTGTGCCGGGCACAGGAGGGGCCGGTGGTCGCCCGGCAGGACACCGGGGCGGGGGCCGCAGGAGCCAGGTGCAAGGCGACAAATGCGTCTGGCAGGACCAGGCCTCTGGGAGCTGGCGGTTTCGGGAGCCCGCCGTTTCCTGCTCCTTTATGCAGCATTTTAAAAGCCCCCCAGCCCCCCAATAAGTGAACGTCCGCCATCCTGCGAGGACTGCGGCGAGCCTGGCAGGGCCCTGGGGGCTCGAGGGTTCCCCCAGCCCCACGGCTCTGGGCAAAGCGCTTTCCTCTCCCACCCAGACATGACTTGCAACTGTCTTTCAAGGGGAGACGTGAGCCCCGAGGCGGAGATCACACCCAGTCCCGGGGCGAGGCTCCCACTGCCGCGTCCTGGACAGACACCACCGGATGGCTGGGCCGCAAAGGCCTGAGCGGCGAGAGCTGGGTCCCCCGGGGGATGAGAGGGCGGGAGGGGCCGGCGGCCTGCAGGCGCCCCTCCAACTCCTCCGCCCGTGGGGGTCCCGGAGGCGCCGCGGAGCCATTTGCCCAAGATCGCAGTGACAGGGCCTGACCACCACGAGGGGCAGGATAACCACCGAACCCAGGTCAGCTGGACTTTCTCTGAGTTTGGAGGCAAGTCAGCTGGCCACAGCGGGATCCGGGACTGTGGCCTCGGAAAGGGTGGGCTTCGCTCCGGGCTGCGCCGAGGGCGCCCTCCACGCCTGGTCCCCGGTCCGGCGAGAAGAGGCTCTGTGGGACTGCGGCTTCGTCTGGGAGGGCACTGGCCGGCTAGTCCTGCTGTGCCCGGGCCGCCCCCACCTCCCGCCCTGGCCGCACCCCCACCCAGGGAGGCCCAGGAGAGAGTGAGAACGAGGAGCCAGGCCCCGCACCGGGCGTGACACCCCTCTGCCGGAAGGAAGGCCGGGCCTAGCACAGAGCCTGAGCGCCCCCCTCCAGGTCCCCAGCCCCCCTCCAGGTCCCGCGTCCCAACCGCGGGCCTCGGCTGTGCCTGCCGCTGTCCTCGGTGCTGAAATGGCCCGTTCCCCTCAGAGTGCTGGAAGTCTCCAGGAAATGCGAACCAAACGAACTCTTTTCTAGCACGTGCAGCGCTGGTGGCCTGGCAGGCCGTGGGGCCCCAGGGATCCCGGGGCGCCCGCACCACGACCCATGCCTGGCACTGCTCTGGACAAGCTGCAAGGCCGAGGGGCCCGCGAGGACCACGGATGAGGCGGCGGCACCCACCCGCCCTGCGGGCACGATTCGGCCAACCTGCTTCCTGCGCCGCGACTTATCGGACCCGATCACGACGCGGGTGTGGATGGACAGCTCCGCGCTTCTGCACGCAGACCTTTTGGGGACTCAGCAGTGACAGACCTTCCTGACGCCCTCTTCCCAGAACTCGGGGGGCTGACCCCCAGGGAAATGAGAAACCGAGGGAGCGTGCCCTCAGGGTCTGCGTCAGGGCGGGCACTCTGTCCCCCAGGGCCACACCGGCGGAAAGACCTAGGCCCCTGGACACCCGGGAGAGGTGGCATTTTCTTTGTTTTTTTTTCCTTTCAAAGGAGGACAGGCAAGTGCCTCGTTTCGTCACCTCCAAGACAGCGAAAGTTAAGCGAGGACCCTGCAGATGGGGGGGCACATAATCTTGGAAAATACAAGCTGAAAATCCTGATAAACCTCAGCGACAGACTCGACCTCTCATTCGAGATGTCCTCTTATTATTTCGTAGGGAAACTGGCAGAAGTCCAGCAAGAATTCAGGCCACGGTGGACGCACGCCGCCGGCCGCCCGTTCTCGGAAACGAGGCCCAAGGGCGCCACCCTGCGGCCAGTGCCTCTCGCTGCGGCGGCTCGCCGTCTCCTTCAGTCCCGGCTGGACACAGTGCCTTCGCCTCTCCCTTCTGAGTGTGTTTCCACGAGGCCTGGCCTGGGGCCCTCACGCCCTGCACCCCGCCGGGAGAGCCCCGAGCGCAGGCCGCAGACAAGCTCCGGGGCGCCCGCTCTCTGCTGGCGCATCCTGACGCCGCCCCGCCCACCTGGGGCAGCGCTCCATGAGCCTTGGGCGGAGAGGGTGACGGGGCTCTACGGGAGGGGGTTTCCCTCTGCGGGGGGTGCCTCCCCGTGGGAGAGGCAGGCACAAGCCCCTTCAGGCAGGTGTCGCCTTCGAGCTGTTTGCTTGGCCCCGTCTACATGACTCCGAAAAAATATTTGGGTCCCGCCCCCTCAGGCGCCCACGAGGATAAAGTAGTGGCCTTGAGGAGGTCACACCACACCCTCCAACCAGGTCTTAGGGACGCAAGGCCCCCAGGACCTCAGCCCCACTGCCCGAGGAGGAGGCTGCCCGCCTGTTTTTGCATGATTTGTGTCTTTGGGGCACACCGAGCCTGGTGACAGATGTGAGGCTCTGTGTCCCACTGGGCTGCTGCGGTGGCCCCATCCAGGCTGGTGGCACGACCCCACCAGAGTCCTCCAGGCCTCTGGGACAGAGAGGACAGGCACCCGCAGGCGCTGAGACGCTGCCCCCCGGCCCGAGGGGCCTTGTACCCCAGTGCTAGAGTGGGGTTCAGACACCTTCACGCAGAGGCTCTGCTGCACCAGCAGGGACCCCAACATGGCCTAGGACTGACCACCAGGCCAGGACACAGCAGCAGAGATGCTAGCCCAGGCTCACAGTCCCTTCCCACGCCCAGCAGCACCCGCCCCCAACCCTGCCAGTGACTGCCCTGGGCACAAAGCCTTCAGCACGGGCTCTGTGACCGGGCTCCACTCGGGACCTTGGGACCTCCAAATGCATCACATACCTAAATGCAACCCTACAAAACTCCTACCGGGTAACACAAGAGAAAACCCAGGTGACCTTGGGTTTGCAGATGAATCCAGATACAGCACCAGAAGCACAACGGGAAAGAAAAGTTAATGTGGACTTTGTCGGAATTTAAAAATGTCTACCCTCTGAAAAATGCTATCAAGAGAATCTAAAAAAACAAGCCACAGACTGGGAGAAAATATTTGCAAAAGACACATCTGATATAGGACACGTATCTAAAATTTATTACGAAGCCCAGAGAAATTAGACAGTTTGGTGTCTTGGGACTGCCGTAACAGGGCACCACTGGCCAGGTGACTTAAAACGACAGAAAGTTACGCTCTTGCAGTTCTGGAGGCTGGAAGCCCAAAGTTGGCGCCACTGGGCCGACATGGAGGTGGCGGCAGGGCACCCTCCCTCCGGGGGCCTGCGGGGACAGCGCTCGCCTCCGCGGTGGCTGCCGGCTCCCCTGGGCTCGTGATGGCCTCGCTCCGGTCCCCGCCTCCGTCGCCCTCCGCCTCCCTCTAACGATGGCACTCGGGTCCCGCCCGATGCCCCAGGATGACCTGGGCTTCAGATCTTCAACTTAATCACATCTGCAAAGAACAGACACAGTCACACTAGCCGGTGCCAGGCTTAGAGCCTGCGCGGGGCTTTGGGAGCCGCTCGCCATCCACCTGTCAGCTCGAGGGAGGGTTAGCTCTGAGGGGGAAACGAGAGGCGCAGACACACGGGGCACGCGAGGGGCCTGCAGCCGCCCCCGGCTGGGTGGGGGCGTCGGGCGGAGCTCGGCCGTGCTTGATGGGGAGGCGCAGCAGACAGACGAGTGGCTCCTGCCGCCGCCGAGCACGCGGCCTCTCCCGGGTGCCTTCCGCGGGGCTGCCGAGGACTTAAAATGCTTTCGGCTCCTATTAGACTTCAGCCCTGTTTCTTTGCTGCATTTCTTCTAAACGCAATGTGGAACCTGGACAGATGTCTTGGGGATGAGAATCTACTTAGAAAACTTTCATTTGAAGAGTCACGGCAAACGAGGAGGATGTCGGTGAGCTCCAGCCCTGAGGCCGGTCTGCAGCGAGCGCCAGGACACGGGTGCCAGGACCCTCCTGGGCTGAAGCCGCCTCCGAGAGGGGAGGAGCCAGGGGGCGCAGGGGCAAGGCTCAGAAGGCCAGAACGATCGGTCCCCAGATGCTGACCCAGGGCGCCGCCCCGGGCTCCGGGGTGCATGGGCGTGAGGCCACCCCCGCGTGGGGCCTGTCCACCTGAGAGGTTTCACACTCTTCACAGAACTAAGGAGCCTTTCCCAGAGCCTCCCCTTGCGGGTCCCCCGCGGCACCTTCCTGCTTCCCCCGGCTCGGCCAGCAGAGGGCAGCAGCTGCCGAGGAAAGGCGCCAGCCGGGCTGGGTCTCCGTCATCACGTCCCCTGCTGACGGTGAGGGCGGGGCGGGAACATGATCCCAGGCTCTAAGCTCCATCGCGAGCTTAGACATAAGCCCCTGTGGCCGGCAGAGCTGCCATTGAGTCTTACCCACCAAGGACGAAGAGACCAGCCCAGGCGGGGACAGCGCAGGGGCCCAGGGGTGCAGGAGCAGAGCGGGCTTCGGAAACTGGTGGCCCAGCCCCTGCCCCTCGTGGGGATGCACGGGCTGAGCACAGGGACGGGCACGCGGCCGGCCACCAGGCCCCCGAAACGGGGGTCGCCGGGGGCTCACGCCCATCCAAAGCCTGAGCCCCCGGCCCCATTGCGGGGCTGTCTCAATCCCAAGTTCATGACCGCAGGCTGGGGCTTGTTTCAGAGCGCAGACCTCAGCCAGTTACGAGCTGGCACCGGTCAGCCTTGGGCCCGTCCTTGCCTGCTGGGCAGCAGATTATGGAACTCCACCTGTTTGGCTCGGTCACCCTGAGACCCAGTAGCCCCGAAAGGCACCGCTCAGGCAGTGGGTGTCGGCCATATGAGGGCACGTCTGCACTCACGGCCACCTGGGCAGGAAGCAAGCGTTCTCACGAAGGGCTCCTCGAGCGGTGTCCCACGAGAAGGCGGAGCTGCGCCCAGGACAGGACAAAAGGCAGAGAGCAGCGTCCTGGGCGGGCGCTGCCGCTGCGGGGTCCTGGGCGGGCACGGCCGCTGCGGACCCCTCCGCCCGGGGGGTCTCAGTCCCTGCCCAGTCTCCCTGGCGCCTCTCCCTCTGCAGAGAGGACTCATACTGTCAAGGACCCTTAGAAGCACAAAGATCTTTTCTCAGTAGACAGGATCCCTGAGTTACTGAGGCAAGTGCGGGAGGCCTGACATTTATTGCGTGTAATTTAAATTCAAATTGGCCCCCAGGGAAGGAAATGACAAGGCGCGGTAGCTCCTGCCTCCGGTTCTCGCAACTTTGCTGGCGTGTGGGTTTCTGAACTGCTTTAGATCTGCCTTAATTTTTATAATTTAGAGAACAAAACCATATTGTGAATACCTTGAAAATAGCATTTTATTTTTGAAATGAAGGTGTCTCAATCCGTGAATTATTTAAAAAAAAAAAACACTTAAATGAGCACGTGTCCTTCTCACTTTGAAATATCTGATTTAAAAATAGCATTAAGTAGCTGACCGGGTTCCAAACTGCAGAGAAATGCGCAGGCGGGGGGGCCTACGGCCGCCAGCGAGGCAGGGAAGGTTCTCCCCGGAGGCGCGCGCAGCTCCGGCGGGCCCGGCCCGGGACGCGCCGGTGTGGGGTCCGCGCAGCATCAGCCCACGTGTTCGCTGTTTCCCCCAAAACGCGAGGGCAGCAAAGCCCCAGCGCTTCGGGCGGGTCCTGGCGGTCCGGGCAGGGGGCACCTCTGCACCCGCCCGCTGCACAGGCATGGGGGCGCCATGCCGGCCCTGCATCCCTGGGGCGGGGCGCGGGCTCCTCCCCCCCACGACTAAAGCCTGTGTTGGGATGAAATCCGATATGTTCTGAATATTTTCTAAAGCACGTTGGGAGCCTGCGAGCCTCCCACGGAGTGTTCCAGAAGGAAACCAGGCTGCCACAACAGACACCTCCGGGCCGGGCGGCTGGGGCGATGCCACCGGGTGGGGCTCCCGGCCACAGCAGGCCGCCTGTGCCCCGCCCATCCAGAGCCCGGCCGGGAGGGTGGGTGCCGGAGGGAAGAGGAGGGTCCCGCGGGAGGAGGAGCGGACCCCGCGGCCCTCGCCCAGGGCGCCCACAGGACACGCACGGAGAACGGCAGCGCGAAGGCGCGCGGAGCCGGCTCCCCGGCTCCCCCCCCCCTGCCCCCCGCCCCCGGCTCCCCCCCTCACCCCCCCTCCCCCGGCTCCCCTGCTCCAGGCGCTGGGGTCTCCAGGGAGGGGGGGGGCAGACAAGCGGGCCGTGGGCCCTCTGAGCGTCACGACGAGGCGCTGACACCACAAAGCGCTTGCACCATCATAAATCTGCAACATCAAGATGTGTGCATTTCTTTTTCAAAACGATGTTATAAAAATACAGACGACAAGAAATCTGCAAGGAGCGCGAAGGCCGTGGGATGAGCAGAATCAGCGCAGGAGCCCAGAGGGACCTGGCAGGCGCCCGCGCCCGCTCCCTGCCGTCACCGAGTCACCAAGCCGAGGCCAGGCCGGCGGGGCCCGGCTGCCCTCCTCTCCCCCACCCCCCCCCCGCCCCCCGGCCACCCCCAGGGCAGTGGTGAGTGCTCCTTCAGCTGAGCTTGTCCCGCAGTGCGCGGGTCTCTCCGCCTCCACGGGAGGTCAGGGCTTGCTGGGCATGTGACACTCACAACACACCGTTGGCCTGCGAGGTCCATACGGTGGTCTCGAAGTTCCCGTTTTTCCAGAACGTTCTCCTGGGCCTCTAACCCATGTTCTTGACATTTACTTGACTCAGTTCTAAGTCCCATCCATCCTCCTGGGCGGGCGGGGGTTGTCCACAGGAAAAGCGCCCCCAGAGCCGGGGCTCGGGCCCAGCGTTGGCGGAAGGCCAGTGTGGCCACCGCAGCCAGGCTGCACAGCGAGGTCAGCCGCTGTGTGCCCGGAGGGCCTGCAGGGCTGGGAGGACAGGCCGCCTCCTGGGACTGTCCACGGTGAGAGGCACTGGCCCAGGCGGAGACCCTGAGACCGCAGCTGGGACCCCGTTGGGGGAGGGCGGGCTCCCCCTGAGGACCAGGCAGAGCTGTGAGCACGGTCGGAACAGTCTCCGTGAGGGACGGGCCTGAGCCTCACCTCTGGTTCCTTCCCCATCTGCAGAATGGGCACAAAGCCAGCAACTTAAACCCGTCCGGGCCCCCAGTGGCCTCAGCGTTGCATGGGGAGCCTCCCTGGGCTGAGTCGCGGTCTAATTTCCACGGCCCCTCCCCTCACTGCCCAGGTGACGCTCACGGAAGGGACATGAGGACGGTGGGTGGGAACGGAGCTGGAACCGACCCGTCTGTTACACCTGCTGCTTCGGTGACATCGACTGCGCGAAGTGGAGCGCGACCAAACCCAGGCCTGCAGGGAGGCTGCGAGCGCCAGCGCAGGACCCGCCCCGGACCCCGCCCCCCACCCAACCACGCGAGCGGGACCCGCCTCGGACCTCCCCCAGGGACCACGCGAGCGAGCCCGCCAAGCAGCAGGAAACAGTTTACATACAGGAAGAAAAAGACGCCTAGGATCCTGTAGCCGGGGAAACCATCCTGCGCCAGCCAGGGAGAAATAAAGACTTTCCGAGACAAACGAAAACCGAGGGAATTTGGCACGGGGAGACCTGCCTCGCAGGAAATGTTGAAAGGCGACCTTCGCAGAGGTGGGAATGAGGGGGCAGCGGGAGCTGGGCCGGGGCGGGGGGCGGGAAGGGTGGGCACCGTAGGGGAGGGTACGAAGGCCAAAGGAAACCTCCCGTTTTCCTCAGTCTTAATTGATCCAATAGACACCTGGCGGCTCCAAACAGTAACAGCAGCATTGTGTCGGGTGTTCGGGGCCTCCAGCGTCACACGGGAGGGGAGCAGGGTTACTCTGTGACAGAGTCCCCACATCGCCCGGGACATGCTACAGCGTCATGTGATGGAGCACTAGGATTGGTCGTACAAGTGCATTGGCGTTCTAGGGCGACAAGTTAAAAAAAGTGAAAAAAAGAGGAGAAAAGAATGAAGCTATATAAAATGTTCAGTTAAAACCAAGAAAGCCAGAAAAAGGGTGGGAGACAGAAAAAAAAAAAAAGAACAAGGCCGACAAACAGAAAACGGCAGCAAACGTGGCGGGTGTTGATCCAACTATGTCGATGATGGCTTCGAACGTCCAGGTGTGCACACGCCACGTACGAGACAGACCGCAGAGTGGGCAGTGAAACACGGCCTAACGGGTGCCGCCCACGAGAAACTCACTTTCGGTGCGAAGACCTTAAAGGTGGGCGGGCGGAGGCCAGGCCCGCGACGCCCACCGCAGGCGGCAGGCGCGGCGTTCCGACCCCGGGGAGTCACGGGAACGAGGCAGCGGTCGGTTCTCTAGGAGGGCGGAACAGTCCTCAGTGTGCGCGCCTAACAGCAGAGCGCCGGCCCTGAGGCAGAAACCGAGACTGGCGGGGGAAGAGGGGGAGACGGGGGGGGGGGGGGGGGGGGGGGGGGGCGCCGGGCGAACGCAGCACTGTCGGCGGGGACGATGTCAGCACCCTGGGAGGAGTGGACAGAGCCCGCGGGCGCCCGCCAGCGCCTGTCAGCGCCCGCCAGCGCCCGTCAGCACGGACAGAGCCCACGGGCGCCCGTCAGCGCCCGTCAGCGCCCGCCAGCACCCGTCAGCACGGACAGAGCCCACGGGCGCCCCGGATCGGGGGCGGCGCTCTCCAATAAACGGCTTCAGGCCGAGAGTGGTTTTGTCTGCGGGGCGACTTGTTTGAATGGAGGCTCGGGATTGCCACCAGCTCCACCTGCAGAACCAACACGAGGTTCCTACATCTTAAAAGAAAAGAAGCGGCTGGGACCGGAAGCGCCCGCATCTCCTCGCCGCGGTTGGCGGGGCAGTGCACCCGGGTCCGGGGCAACGCGGGCCCCAGCGAGTCCCCGCTGAGATAGCAAACCTGGACGCCTGCCTGGCAGCGGCGGCCTCTCCGAAAGCAGAATCCGCATCGTCCTGGGCGCGTGCCTGCGGGACAGTGGGGACGGGCCCGTCTGCTTAGTGAAGCCCGGCGTGGGGCCCTGGCCTCCGGGCGGCGCAGGGCCCTGCGCCGGGACACAGGCCAGCGTGTCCCGAGGCCGTGGAGGGCCCAGCGGCGCTGGTCCCGAGTCGGAGGGGCAGGCCTGTGCTCCCGGTGCCTCCCGTCAGGCCCTGGCACGGCACGCGCTGGCACGTCTCGTCCCCACGCCTCAGCCCGGAGCCGGAGCAGGGCCCCTGGACCCGCCGGGAGGCCCTCCGTCCTGCTCGGTCCTGCTCGGGCCGCAGGGCGGTGTCCCAGAATACTGTGTTCTTTCACGTTCAGTTAGAAATCAGGAACCTACGAGTAATCTTTCTTAATTTAAAAATCATTCTTACACTGCGTACTGGTGCGCATGGTGGCACTGAGGGTGACGGCCCCCCCTACTGGGTGCTGGCCCCTGGCCAAGCTGCTGGGGGGTTACAGGTGGCCTTGCTACGGCACAGTCACTGGCGGGGGGCTGGGACTGACACACAGTGTCCCCGGGCCCACACTGCCCTCCACACAGCTGGGGAGCGGGGCCACCTGCACACCGCAGAGCCACAGCCCCCCGACACTGGGACAGAGGGACCGCGGACCCCTGGACGTGCAGAGGTGGGGGGCGCTGCTAACATCCGACCTCGTGCCCAGCACGGCCTAAGGCATCCAGGCCAGGTGGCAGCCACCTGGGGGAGGCGGCCGGGCAGGTCGCTGGCTGGGGACACACAGGACCCCGTGTGTGGCTGTGCTGCCTGGGGGTGCGCGGCGGGCTGAGGCTGACGGGCCGCGGGCCACCGACCTCCCGTCTGACTCCGGCTCCTGCCCGTGCCATGAGGGTCACACTCGCCTCTGAGTTACCACGCCTGTGGGCCACGGGGGCTGTTGGGACTCTTCTAAGAAAGCTTTTGCCGGAAGACACAAGTAACAAACCTGTTTCTCAGATACCCAGGCCGGAAAGTGCTGAGGCGACTGGTTTCCAGTTCGTTTTGTTTGGCCGTGTGACAGTGTGTGGTGGTGACGTGATCTTGTTTGGCTCGTCTTGCCTTGGCTGGGCAGCGCTCCTTTCCTTACCATCCCCAAGCATCGGTGACGTCACCGCGGTGCCGCTCCTGGCTCGGACCCTCCCGGAGGCAGGGCCCCTCCCTGCAGGGCCCACGCGGAGGGGTGCTGAGCCCCAGGGCCCGCCTGCGTGCCCCTCGCCCAGCCACTGGGTGTCTGCTGGGCTTAAAGCCTGCAAGGCGACTGTGTCCTGAGACGGATCCGTGTGCCTCCAGGCTCCTCTTACTAGAAAATCGTCTCGGAAACCTCAGCACATCTTTACAAATGTGTGTGTCCCATGAAGATGAGAAACATGAGTTATGCGAGAACTCGCCTTCGGGAGAAATTTTATTCTCCAAAAGCTAAGAACCTGCCTGCAGTGCAGCTGGGGTCTTTCTAGAAAGGTCCTCTCGCTGGGGTGTAACAGACACGACCGTTCCGGGGGCAGGGCCCAGTGCCCCGGCGTTCACAGGGACTGCAGCCTGGTCACAGCGGCACGTCCAGGTCACGTCCGTCGCCAGTTACAGAGCTCCTTGGGATGAGGACTTTCGGGATGATTCTCGTGCTTCCAGCACGCAGCGCCACGAGTGTTTGGCACGCCGCGTCCTGCTCTCACGGTGAATCTGTCCCTCCGCCCTGCCCGCCCACCCGCTTCTGTGCGCCGCCCCTGCCTCCGGTGGCCGCTGGCCTGACTGCGGACCCCGCTGTGGACTGGCCTGGTGGTGACCGGGAACCCGCCGGAGCCCTGCCCTCCCCCGCCTGCTCAGCGCGCTCTGCCCGTGGACTGAGGCGGTCAGCGCCTCGGCCTGTGGGTGGAAACCCACGGGAACCATGGCTCCGTCACCCGGCGTCCATTTCGGCCACTGTGAGCGCCATGTCAATGCGCCACCACCTCGAGACAGAGACGGAGCCCGCCACGCTGGTGGCCAGGGGTCCTGGTCTGGCGGAGGGCGGAGGAGGGCGGCGTCAGGAGCCAGCGTCTGGCACTGGCCGCCCGTGGCATCTGCAGTGACCTCGCTGGGCCGCGTCACCGAGCAGAGCTAGGAAATGCTGTGTGCCCTGCAGGTGTAACACACCTAAGGTGAACGCCACGCCGCGCCTCGGGCCGCGCCTCCTCCCCCTCCCTGAGCCATCCTTGCGCTCGGCATTGGCGCACGCAGCCCCTTGGGGACCCGCACCCCGCGGGCGTCAGCGTTCGGGCACACGGCGGTGTTCACGCGGCCCTGCCCGCAGCCCTCCGGCTGGGTGCCCCCCACCCCCCACACGTAGCTGTTCCCGCAGTGGACTGACCCGGGCAGCAAGAGGCCGGCACAGAGGTGCCGCGCGCCTGCCCCCCCCCCCCGCCCCACCTCCCCCGCCCCAGCCCTGCGAGGAGAGGCCGCCGTTCCCCGTGCTCCCGCCTCAGTTGTCCTGCAGGCGGCAGTGTGTCCCGTGTCCTCCGGTTGCAGGTCTGCAGTTGGGACTCAGTGGGCTCATCTCATCTCTTCTTCCAACGGTGTCAACTGGGGCAGCTCGCCTGACACCAGAAGGTCCAAGCAGGGATAGGCCACCCAGGGGGCTGGTCCGCCCCGCCCCGGGCCGGAGGGTCCGAGGGACGGGGTGGCTGTGGCTGCCGGTTCACAAACGGCTCCGCGACCGCCTGCCGCTGCCTCCTGTCCGCCGGGGACACGTGGACTCACGGACAGTGCATCCTGGAGGTGAGTCGGTCCGCCGACCCTCTTCCGTGGCGTGCGGACCGCCACAGCCTGCTCGCCCAGCCCCCTGCACGCGCGCCCCGCGAGCGTCACACACGCGGCACCGGGGCGTTTTCAGACGTTTGCTCCGGGCGAATTCCTACGAGTGGCTCCGAGGTCACGTGGAAGGTGTCCTAAAGATCTGCCCAGCTTCCCTCCAGGCTGCCGACCCCCTCTGCATGTCTCCGGGCAAAATGCAAGTGTCACGCAGGCTCACAGCTCGCTGGGGCCACCGCGGGCGCCTGGGCCGGAAACTGCGTTTGAACGCAGCGGGCGAGCGTTCTAATTTGTGCTGCTCTAGAACGGTTCGGATAAACGTCATTTCACGGTGAAAGTGTCTGCCGAAGCTCAGCTGCTATGCCGTCACCGACACATGTACAGTCACGTCACCGCTGTCACGGTGCAACGAGCCGGGAGAGGCCCCGAGGAAAGCCCGCCTCGCCTGTGCAACACACACACTTCCGTAACAGACGCTGAGCACTTAAGGCCCTTCCGGCAGGAGCTCGGCTGATGCCATCGGTGTCAGGAACGAGTGTGACTGCCCAAGCGAAGGTTCATGTGGCAGTGGGTGGCTGCCCTTGCTGGGACATGCTGAGCACAGCCCTGTGGGCGCGACGCTGGGCAGAGGCGGAGGGACAAACCCTCCATTTCCCACGAAAGACGAACAGCCCTGCACCGCCTGGCCAGAGCAAGTCGGCGCCACCTCACAGCCCCCCTGTCCCTCGGAGCCTGCGCTACAGGACGCAGGTGCCACTCAACCAGCCCCTCCCAATGAGAGGGCCATGGACCGCTCCCAAGGTAAGTGTTTCAAAGGAAACGAGGATTTTAAAAAACTGTTACATTTATTTTAATACAACTGAATTTAGTGAACAGCATATAAAGTGTATCAAACAGGCAGCCTTCGAAACATGCTGTAGAGAAAATAAAGAACTCGACAAGGGGGACTGATCCGGTTTAACGAGAAAGCCTTTATGACATGTCATTTTAAACCATGTGTAAATACAGTCACCTCTGAAAGATTTGGCAAAGATTTATTTTTTCCTATTTCCAGTCTTTTTAAAGTAGACACAGATTTGCTTAGGATGCAGCCGGTTTGAAGAGCACGCGAAAATCAAACAGACGACCCCCAGTTCAGCCGCCTGGAGCGGGACGAGGACGGGGCCGGGCGGGCGGCAGCCTCGTCACCCGGGTGGTCGCTCAGCCCACCCAACGACAGGAAGCAGGCTAGCTGTGCCGCACAGGGCCGCCCCGTGCCCGCGGCTCCGTGTACTGCGTGACCAAGGGCGGCGGCGGGCAGTGGCGGTCTTCGGGGACAGCCACGCCCGCTTCCCGCAGTTCCACTGGAAGGCCACAGTGTGGGTCTGGGTGGACCTCTACGGAGTTCATCTGAACATCAATGTCACTCACTCTCCCGAAATATTTAGTGTTTTAACTGAATTAAGGTCACACGATTTTGTTAAAATACTACACATATCATGACGAGCACGGTAAAATTATTTATACTCAGCTATCAGGATATCTTAAAGAAAACGCACTACCCGATTACAGTAGAAGCCAGCGTGGCATGCTCACTAGCTGACCCCACAGGCGCGACGACAGGTTAGCCTGGCCGCGCGTCCGTCCTTTTGTCTCACCGGGATGCAGCGTCTACAGAACACACACACACAGGCGGTGTGGCCGCCGGGGACCGCGCCAGCTCTGCAGCTGAGCCGCGAGCTCCGGTGTCCACCCCGCTCCGGGAAGAAGCCGACTCCAGCTCGTCATCAAAAGGTGCTGGTGGAGGTGGTCAGGCGCCGTCCGATGTAGATCCTGCCGGGGGAGGGGCTGGCTGAGTGCGGGCTCGTGACCCCACAGCCCGGGGGCCGCCGGCTCGTGACCGCGCGGGGCAGGGAGGGGCCAGCTGTGCTCTCCCAGCGTCAGCGTGAGAAGCCGCGCGTCTGAGCGCCTGGCTCTTCGGTCACTGCAGGAGGCGCAGCACCTCCCAGCAGAGGTCCAGAGCGGCCCCCAGCACGGCACGCTGAGGGGCAGCCGCAGCCCCCGGAGCGGGCCGGGCCCCGGCTGCAGCGAACGTCTGTTTCTGAGCGCACGGGGCCCTCCCGGGCTCGTCAGTGCACACGCCCTCACGCGAGCTGGGACCCAGGGCCCGCGTGTCCGCTCCGGGGCCAGAACGCTGCGGCGGCCAGGGCGGGCACTCACCCCAGGCCGATGGCCAGCAGGTGCGACAGCAGCAGGGACGGGAGGAAGACCTTGAGGAACTCGGCGGAGAAGACGCCGCCCCGCTTCATGACGCTGGTGTTGCGCATGCTGAGCGCGGCCGTGCGCCGCGGGCGCCGCAGCAGGAACTCCCTGCGGGAGAGGGCTGTGGCAGCGAGGGCGGCGGCGGCCCGCGGCCCGCGGGGTGCGGGGCTGACCGGGCACTCACTTGGGGGGCACGTTCTCCGGCCGACTCGACCAGTCCCAGATCCAGTCGGAGTTTTTCTTCAGGATGCTCTCCACCTCCTTCCTCCTCTCCAGGTAGTCCTCCTCCGACTGTGACGAGGCAGCGGCGAGGGCGCTGAACCTGCGGCCCCGCGGCGGGTCGTGCCCCCTGCCCCCCCACCCCCGCCCCGGGCACAGACCGCCCCTCGGGACAGTCCCACCCGGGAGGCGGGGGCTCCGAGAGCCGCGAACACTGCCAGAGAAGCGATGCCCACGAGGACGAACGTGACGAAGCCGCCACGGGCTCCGAGACGAGGACAGGGTGGGCCTGAGGCCGCGCGGCCGGGCGCGCCCCAGAGAGCGCGCGCAGGGCTGAGAGGCGGGTCAGAGCGCTCTGCTCGGCTCCTGTGTTTACTTCTGTACCCGAGCATAAAATTTTATAGAATCCAAAAAAGTTAACGTTCAGCAAATGCTCCGGAGCGCAGCACTTTTTCAAACCAACCGTGTGGCTGCGGCACGGTGGCCGGGCGTGGCCTCCGAGGGTCCGCAGGGTCGGCCAGCAGGGCTCCCTGCGGCTTCTGGAGCCTCGGCATCCCGACATAGCCTGGGGCACAAGGACTCCTATGCTGGCTGGGGGAGGGGACCAGGACTGCCGGGGTCACTAGAAAGCGCCCTGGGGAGCACGGCCAGGGCACACGAGGCGGGTCCTGACTGGAGCCCCACACGCGGACCCCAGGCGGAAATCACAGCCTGGTGGCCCGCACCGCCCAGCGCAGTGCGGGGACTTTCTAGAGGCACGTCCAGGGCCAGTGAGCGGCGTCAGCTCCACACCCATGAGGGTGGGGGGCCCGGGGGGCCTGGGCAGCCTGCAGGTCGTGCCGACTCCGCACAGCAGACCCCAGACCCCGCTGCCCACCTGCAGCCAGGCCGGGCGCAGGGCCACCCTGCCCCACCCCCAGCCCCGCTCCGCTGGCTCCCTGTGGGCTGGGTGTTCAGGGTGCCCCCACCCACAGCCTAAAAGACCAGAGACGGCCCCAAGCCAGACTGCTCCCCACCACACCACCGTGGACCCCAACTGCAGGCGCCCCGCCCGCCTACCTGGGAGCTGTTCTTTTCTCCGGTGCTGTGGCTGTCGGCCTCGGACACTCTGTTCGTATCCTGTGGGGTCTGTGAGCGAGGCGGGCTGCGGGAACGGCGTGAGTGAGGGCGGGAAGGCCGGACGCACCGCCAGCCTCTCCGTCAGAGAAGCGGGGCCCACGGGGAGGGGCGGCCATGCTCCCCCGCCGGTGCCAGTCCTGGGGGCGCGTGGGACGCCGGAGGTGGGGGGCCTGCGGTATCACACAGCCCCGGGAGCACCTGACCCCGGTTCTCAGACCCGGCCGCGCTGCCCTGGCTGGCTGGCCAGGCCGAGGACGGGCCAGGATGACCCGCCTGACCAAGCCGGTGGGGGAGCCAGGGCTGCGGCACCCTGCCCCCCGCCCCCGGTGCGGCTCGGCGTGAGCACCCACCTGTCGCAGTGCGAGCTCTTGGAGCTGCTCCGGCCGGACTCGTGCTGGGCGTCCAGCAGTATCTTCTCCATGTCCCCGTTGTACATGGAAGCCGAGGCCGGGGCGCTGCTCGCGAGCCCGTTGCTGCTGAAGTGCAGCTCCACCCACGAGCCTGGGGGGCAGCGCGGAGCACGTGAGCCAGCGGCATGTGCCCTCCCCTCCCGGGTGCGGCCCGAAGGGCGCCCCGAGCCCCCCGCCGAGCACGGCCCAGCCCCTCCCTGGCCAGGCCCACGGTCAGGAGGGTCCCCTGGGCGCGTGCTGTTCTGCACTGAACGTTGGAACCAGCGGGGTGTCAAAGGAGCTTGAGAGACTGACAGTTTTTTAAAGGTTTCAACTCTCACCAACCCAGTCCCACGGCAGCACGACACTCCGACCCCAAGGCCCCAGAAACCTCACGATGGCTGCAGCCAGACGAGCGTCAACACGACAAAGCTGATTTCTGACTCCACTCAGGCCGTCCCAGCACTGCGGAGGAAGTGAGCTCAGCGGCCATACTGACGTGAACTGAAAACTGCCATGCTACACATGCCACACTTACTTATCCCGCCAGATTTCACAGATTCAAAGACCTGTCTTACTAGCACCAGGTCACCTGCTCACCAAGACACAGCGCAGAAGCCACGACCACGCCGCGCCGACCGCAAACCCTGCGCGTGCAGCCGGGGTTGCAAGCGAGGCTTTGCCTCCCGAGGCGCAGCGTGTGCGGCGACCGGGATCAGCTCTCTCCCGCCCCAGGCCGACGCGGCAGGCTGCGGTGACGGCTGGGCCCGGGCGGCGTGTCTGCCCACGGGCCCTGCAGAGACGGGGGACCCTGTGAGGTGGGTGTGGGATGGCGGGGAGGGCCGCTGGTCTTGCCTGTGCGTGTGTCTTGCAGTTGGAAAGGTGAGACAGTTGACGGAGGGAAAACGGCTTTGGCGTGTCCCACGGAAGGACGGGCAAGAGCTCTACCGGGACGGCACGCAGCTGCTGCCAGGGGCGTCCCAACGGCGGCCGCGACCCCGCGGCCGGGAGGGGCCGGCCCCGACGGCAACCCCACGGCTGTGCGCGGGGGCCGCCAGGCGCATGCGGGGGCACCGTGGGGGGGGGGGGCAAGGCTGCCACCGTCCAGAGCCGCACGGTGCACGCCGCCACCACGCGGCCGTCCGGTCCGGCCGCCCGCCCCGCACTGGCCGCTGGCACCGCCCCACCGCGTCCCTGCAGGCTTCGCAGGGACACAGACCGAGGAGCGGGGTCACCAGGTGCGAGCAGCACACACGTCCAGCGTCACCAGGACGGCGACGCCGTCCGCTGCGGCTGAGCCGGCAGGCGGTGCCCCCGGCAGAAGCGCGTGTGTCACTCCGCACCCGGTGTCGTCGGCCTGCACCCGCAGCCACCCTGTGCGGGGCGCTGGCGTCTCGGGGGTTTGCTCTGCATTTCTGGTCACTAATGAGGCGGAATGTTTTTCTCACGTTTACGGCCATTTTAATGGCATCTTTCTAAATCGGCGGCTCAGAAGCCTCGCCCTCTCTGCTGAGCAGGCCCCTTTCGAAATGCTGCAGGAGTCCCGACTGCGGGGACGGCCACGCCCCGCGTGAAGGTGCTGCAAGGCACCACCACTGTGCGTCTGGCCCCCTTACCGCCCCCCACCGTCTTCTGATGAGCGGCAAATCTTGGGTTTGTCTTTCAAGTTTTCGATCTCCTCCTGCCTGAGGCCACGACAGCGGTCTGTATTTCCGAACTGCTGTATTGTTTTCGCATTCCTTTGGACCTGGATTCCACGAGCCTGGATCTCCAGCCCCTGACCAGCCTGCCCCCGCTTCCCCCCTGCACAAAGCAAGCAGCGCGCAGAGCCCGCGTCTGGGCCGGATGGCTGGCTGTCTTGTGTCACAAGTCTGTGCGTCCCTGGTGTGTGTACTGCGCGAAGACCCTGGAGGACAGGTGCAGGCGGGGGAGGGCGAAGGCCGGTGGAAGCCTGAAAAATCCGCGTACTGGGAAAACCATGCGCTAGACTGCGGTCGCCCTCACGTTACGACAACCATCGCCCAGAGGTGCTACCCTGTGCTTGAGCCTACAGGGCACTGACAGGGACAGAGCAGCTGGTCCTCGAGCCAGCACTGCATTCGGGATGCCCGAGGACGGGAGGCCGCCGCCATCACTCCGCGAGCGGGAGCGCAGGCCACAGAGCAGCCCCTGGCGCCAGGCGGCCTCTCTCCAGACGAGTCCTGGCCTCGCCCTCCATGCTGGTGGCTGCAGAATGTGCCCAACCCCAGACCCGGCAGGAAGGTGGACCTGCCGCCTGTGCACCAGCCTCCCACGTGGCTGACCAAACATGCCACCAGTTCGTTTCCATTGGCTTCGGGCTTTCCTCGCATCGCAGCACACAGCGGGCAGGCGGTCCCTCCTGCTGCCCGGGGCTCCCTGGACAAAAGCCTACGCCACTCAGGGCCGGCATGTCAGGCTGCAGGGACGCCCCCTCCCCCTCCACCACCACCCGAGGCCGCGCACCGCCCACGTTTGCATCGGGGCTGCCATTCCCCAGCTGCGCTGACACCTCCTGACCCTGATGCGTGGACTTTAAAACACAAGCCTGACAGCCCTTCACCAGCCTTCCTTCCTTCCTTCCCGGGACTCAAGGTGACAGCCAGCGAGCCGGCTCCGGCCCCTGCGCTGGCACCGTGCCGTTCTTCCAGGTTCCGTCGCGTACTCAGGTTCCGGGTCTGGCTCCGTGTCGCCCGGGCTGACGCGCTGCCCACTCGCTGACGGGCCTGGCACGGCCCGAGGCTGGTTACCCGAGCCACTGACGTGCGGGCGCTGCCACGCCCAGGGCCAGCTCTCCAACACCACGGCGGTCCGCCACTCCCATTCTGGACTGTCCACAGCAAAAGCACTGGATCCAAAATCTGCATTCCAAGGAATGATTTACCAAAGGACGCAAGTTTTATTATTAACCTGCAACGACTGAATGGGGCGGCGCCTCCCGGAGAGCGAAGGCGTGCGCCGGTCGTCCACCCACAGCCCGCAGTGACGAAGATTAGAGTCACTCGGGATTAGGGCGCTTCACACTTAGCAAACGTCCTCAGCATCGCAAACAAGCTACCGACAAACTGGTATAACTGGGCGTCAGGAAAAAGCAGACAGCAGCGTCCTGACCGCGGCAGGTCCACACTCCGACCGCAGGCCGCGGGGCCTCCTCCCCCCACACCTGCCGGCGGCTGCCTCCACGAACAGGACACCGCGAAGAGACACCGCACGTTGCAAGTAGGGTTCAAGCTCTGCGCCCCGCAGGCGAGACTCGTGCCCCGCCCCAGGCCCCGCCCCTGCCGTGGCAGAGGGACGTCCCCACGCCACTGCCGCGCCCCACCCGGTGCCCCCACCACAGCCCCACAGACTAGGGGGGCGGCAGGTCCAGGGTGACAAGGGGAACCCCCTGTGGTGCGTCCCCACCGCTCCCCTGAGGCCTGGCCCACTGCCGTCCCCAATTCTTTTTTTTTTTTATTCCTAGAAATCTAAATGCATTGTTATTGCTGGTTTTTTTTTTTATTTCCTTGGTTTCATACGTATGAAATCTTATCTTTTACACATAGTGGTAATTTACCTCCTCCTCCTTGACTTTTATCAAATTTCTTATAATAATTGTATTGGTGAGGATGTCCAAATCAACTTTGTTTATACCTTGTTTATTTTGATGAGTTTACGCGACGTAACCTGGAAGAACGGCACGGTGCCAGCGCTGGCTCCCTCCCTGCCTGGCCCTCCGCCTACCTGACATCTCCTATTTGGAGCGCTGGGGCCGACCCCCAGAGAGCGGATTTTGAAAGAGCTACAGCAGCGTTGATGGCAGCCAGGGCTGAAAATGACTGGCTAGGGGAGGGACAAGCATTCCGATGGCAAAAGGAGGGATCTCATGAGAACAGAGGACATTCCAGAAAGATCCTTGGCCAGCGGGAAGGCCGGCAGGGCTTCTTCCCTGGGGAGGTGGGAGTTCGCTGCCGGCTGGGGCAGGCAGGAGACGGAGGCCACCACCAGTGATGTGATTTCAGACACAGTCACCTGGCTAGATAATTCTGGTTCCCGGTTCCTACCAGAAGCTGGGTGACAGGACTCTACCTGCCACTCAGGCTCCCAGCACCCCGCTGGCACTCAATAGAGAGCCCCCGATTTTTCCTCAACTGCTGTCACTTGCTTGCCTTACTTTCCACGTAACCTCGGCCTTGCCATGACCATCTGAGAAATGCGGGGGGTGGGACAGATTTCAAGGCCTGAAACCTCTCTGTACTCCCAAACCGCACATACCATAGCTGGCCTGCAAAAAAAACGCAAACTATTCTTTGTCCACTCGAGTTGCCTATGACAACAGAACCATCTGACCACCTGCGATACAGCAAGGGGGCGGGGGGGGGGTTGCTTCCAGCAGCCATGCTCATAAGAGGGGCTTCCTGAGCAGGCCACCAGGCACCTCACGGGCTCGATGTCACATCGGACTGTCACAAAGGTCGGCCCCCTCGTGCACCTCAGCTGTCATAAAGAAGAAAAAGGCACACAGAACGTCTTGCAACTCAACAGTTCTAATGATAATGGACAGAGTGTGAACAGGAAAAAAACACAACGATTTTGCTGCTGACTCCTCAGGGAAAACATTTGGTCCCTGACTCCAAGCAGAGGGAAAATGGCTGCTGTTGTGGGTTCCACTACCAAAGCCTTCTCACTTCTGGCTCAGAGGTAAACAAGAGGGACCCAGATCAAAACACAGCAGACAGAGGCCACGTTTGCATTTCCCAGGGCACTGGCCCTGGCCCCAGTGACTCCTCCCACACGGGACTGGAGCTGGGACTCGGCTGCGGGCTGTGAGCAGTGAGTGCCCTGCCGCACGTAGGCTCGGCAATGGCCAGGAGAACCCTCACCGTGAGTTTCCACTCTCGCTGTAACCATCTTTTTATAGAATAAACAAAACGCAAAAACAAATCTTTTAATTCATGAGCTGGCTATTCTGCATTGCCCATGACTCAGCAGTCTGGTGTGTCAGAAACGAGATCTGAGCCCCCTCGGGAGTGCCCGGATCTCTTCCAGGGGCTAATCGGAACCACTAAGTAAAATATACACACTAGAAATTAAGTCGGTTGATCATTACAAAAAGGATGATTAAGGCAAAGAGTTTATGAAACACCCCTTGGATCTTTTGTGAGTAAAGACAGGAAAGGAAAGGAAAACAATCAATTTCAGAACTTTGAGATTACAAGATTTTTAAAATGTAGTTTTTAAACATGTTACACGATGCATTAACCAAAGTCTTGCCTAATAAAATCTTGTTTTGAGAACTAACAAAAAGAATTAGCAACTCAGGAAATGTACCAGAATAACAAAGATTTGAAGCTTCACTCTCAAAGGCTTGAGCAGCCCTCCCCAGGGCCGGCCGACCCGCCCGGTCTGCTCCGCGAACTCTTGCTTCAGAGAACGCGAAGGTGGGCGCCGGCGCGCTCCCTGCCCCCGGGCCCTCCGGTGACTCGATGGACCAGGAGGAACGAGGCGCAGGGCATCTCAAGGCTGCCACCCACTTAGCGGAGCCGGGGTCTGGGCGGCAGGCGCAAGGCAGAGGGAGGCCCCGCTTCTGCTTCTCAACCCGCAAATCACTTCTGAGCTTTGTTTTGTCGTGATCCCCCGGGAGGAGTGGGACGGGGACTTGAAGAGGCCCGGTCTCGCGCCTGCCCGGTCCTGTGCGCGGTCCGTCCGTCGGTCACCCGGCTGGCGCGTCAGCACCCCTGGGACCCCGCGCCCTCCCCGGGGGCGGCCCAGCGCTTCGCGGCAGACGCGCTCGCCACTCAACGCTCGGCTCGGCCTCGCTCGACCCGATACTGGCGCGAACGGCCCATCGTGACCCAGAACGCGGCCCTTAGAGGCTGCTCGGGCTCGGGAGTGACTTCGGCGGCATTCGTGGCCGCGCTGCGCTGGAGCGCTCAGGCTGCCGGCGGGACCCGGGGCGCGCAGGCCCGATCCGCGCGCCCGCCCGGCCGCCCGCGCGCAGGGCTGGACCCGGGACGGCGGCGCCCGGTCCCCGAGCGCCGACCCGCCCCACGGGCAGCGAGCAGCCCCGCGTCCTGCCCGCCCGCGCCCCGGCTCGCGCGCGGCTCACCCTGCAGGCTCTCCTCCTGCACTCCGGGGGTCCCGCTCTGCGACATGGCGCCGGGGGGAGGGCGCTGCGGCCGGCGGGCCGGGGCCGGGCCCGGGCGGGAGCCGGAGGACGAGTGCGGGGCCGGGGAGCGCGACGGCGTCGGCCCAGGGCCCCGACTGACTGACGCGCAGCAGCAGACGCCCGGCAAATAAGCGGCGGCGTCGCCCATTGGCCGCAGGGAGGGGCCTGTGCGTGCGCGGGGCGTGCGGCGCGGGGGGCGCGTGCGGCGCGTGCGGCGCGTGCGCGGGGTGAGTCAGAGGCGTCGCCAGGCGATGGAGGCGCGCGTGCGCAGGGCGGAGTCTGAGGGCGGGACGCGCGTGCGCAGGCGCGGGGCGGAGTCCTGGACGCGAGGGGGCGGGGCGAGGGGCGGGCGGTGGGCGGGGCTGAGGTGCTGGGACGTGCGCTGCTCGCTGGCTCAGGGCCCTGCTTGGCTGGCCAGGCCAGGTCTCCGGTCAGGCCAGGTCTCCGGTCAGGCACAGCTGGCGGCTGGGGCGCGTCCCACGGTGGACGTGAGCGAAGTGCGTGTGCTTACAGGCATGCGGCCGCGCGGGCCGGCAATGACACCGAGGCCTGCAGGGCCATCTCTAATGAGAGTTTACTGTTCTCCCTCAAACGCAGGAGGCAGTAAAGGAAGTGCGAAAACGGGACAGCCGTGGGCCCTGGGGCCTGCCGGTGGCCTGCATGTGGAAACAGACCAGGGCTAGGCCACCTGTGAAGACGGAAGTGCGACCCGCTCCGCGGCCAGCAGCCTAGGAGGCCAGCCCCTCGCTTGCAGGGCCGGCCTGGAGCTCAGCCTGCTTAAATCAGCCCTGGCAGGAAGTAGACCAGTGTCTCTAGCAACTGGAAGCCGCACCCCCACCCTGTACCCATCATGCCCCAATGGCCAGGACTTGATGGGTAACTGACAGCTTCCCCAATTTCTGTCCCTGCTTCCAGCTCAGGACCCTCCCAGGAAAGCCAAGACGCTCCCTGACCAATCTCGAGGCTACCCACCCCAGACTCCTGGGCCCTCGGCCTCCGTGGGAGCACATCCGGAGCCCCACTTTCCACTCTGAGGTCTCCCACTCCCCTGCCTGTGGGTCTCCCACAAACTCAGGGTCAAGGACCCCTCCCCACAGCGGTCTCTGAGGAAGCTGCCTCTGCCACCCGTCTGGGGGTCTCGGTTTCCATTCTAGGTAAGGATGCTCTTGAGAGGGGCCCTCGCCTTCGCTCTCTGTCTGGATGTAGAGGTGCTGGCCTCCTCCATTCAACTGTCAGTTCTCTCATTCATTCAACAAACATTCGCCAACCCCACCCCAATCCCACCCCTCACCCCATCACAGCAGTGTCCAGGACAAGTGCAGCCGGATTCACAGGACACGGCCGGTCCACAGCGACACAGCTTGCAAGGCCCCTCACATGGAATGTCCCCACTCCCCCCCTTCTCCCCTCTGCGCCTCTGCCAGCTCCCGAGGCCCACGACGCCCAGCCCTCCACAACTCAGGCGTGTCTCCACTGCCCCCGCGCCCCCTGGAGCCTCCCGGCTGCTCGCAGTGCTCAGGGCCCAGGGCTCAGGGCTTGCACACTTGTCAGACGCATCCCTAAGTATTCACATTTTCAGTGTTACTGTAATTGCCGCCATTGTTAAATTTCGTCGGATTGTTTATTGCTCGTATGCGATAAGATCATCGATTTTTGTGTATCATCGCCCTGCAACCTGCAAAGCTCACCGAGACGTGTGGACTTTATAGGGTCTCTGAGTCTCTCTCTGAGGGCAATGGCCCAGAAACGTTTAAATGGAAATATTTATTTTTGCAACCTAGTTTTCTCTCCCCATGAAGAACCCTCTAGGAGTCTGTGGACAAAATGGGGGTTCTATGGAAAGTCATCTCACAAGGTGACCTGATCATAAACTCCTACCTAGGCCAGTCGCTGTGAATGGAGAAGGGGCCCTCCACTGACCCTGACGAGCAGGGGGGGCACAGGGCGGGCCCTACAAACTCGGGGACCGCGGTAAGCCCCTGGGGCGGGCTGAATGTTCAAGCTCCTAAGTAAGAGCGAGTCACGGCGGCGATTCACGTCCCAGGCCTGTGGCCTCCTCGGTGAAGGCCAGTCTTCACCCGTTGTCACTGGGCCGCTAGGGTGACATTGAAATGTCAGGCCCGCGGAGGCGCACCAACCAGCTCGAGAGCACGAGACCGTGGTGGCCCTCGTGGTCACCCTGTCCCCCGAGCGTCACGTGTCTGTGCTGTGTGAGCCAGCCCACACCCACCCATGTGAAAAAAGTGCTTGCCCCTCCGCTGGCTTCATGTCTCATCCCAGAGACCCACCACCCGTGGGCGTCAGGCAACCCTCCGACGTCGCCTTTGATTCTAACGCATAAAATCAGCTGCCAAACCCTCACGCCGCGCAGCATTTTCTCAGTCCGCTGGGATGTTTGCAGTCGCCATCGGTTTGCCTCAAATAAACTGTGATAAGGCTCATTCTCAGGCGGGACATTCTTTCCTCAACAACAGTAAAGACGTGACGTGCAGCTTCTTAAAGAAAAACTCCTGCTGAGCCCACGGCCCCAAACCTAGATTTCGTACCTGAACTAATTGCAGCTTCGACTCGCCCAGAAACATCCTCTTAATCAACCAGGCTGGGATTTTCTGGTCCAGCACCAGGAAGGTCGTCTGCCACCTGGGCCCTCTCCCTTCCCCACAGGGAGCAGAGGCCATGTGCAGGATAGAAACCCTTCCGTCCTCCTCCCCTAAAGAAAAGGCATCGCCCCGGAAGAAGTCTTTCTTTTCTTTGCTGATAGCTCCCTTCCGCACCGTCCGTTGTAAGAACCCTCCGATGTGCACGGCCCCGAGGAGCGCGCGTCCAGTTGCCAGGCGGCAGGCTGCCGAGTCGCCAGTCGCTTCCCAAACCCAGTTAGATCCCACATGCACTCAGTCGAAGTTGTTTTTCAACACCTTAAAAAGAAACGCCGAGGAGCCGGGGAGAACTGAGATCTCCGCAGCCTCCTGGTGGCTCCCCAAAGTCACCGTGGGGACAGCCGACCCCCCCAACCCTCGCCACCACCAGGCAGGCAGGCTGGGTTGCTGCTCGTTTTACCCAAGCAAAGAGAATTCTGCCCATCAAGTGGCCCAGCGGGAAGGAGCGTCCGCCACCCAGACAGGCGAAGGGTCAGCGCGCAGCTGTGCAGACGTCCGATGGAATGCGACCAAGCTGCCCAGCGTCAGATAGTCAAAGAACGAGCACCACACAGAGACGAAGCTCCGATGGCCCATGACCACGTGCGGCCGGGAAGTGGGCCGGGGTCCCATAAAGCCAAGCAGGGGGCCGGGCGCACGGTCAGGGCGGGCGGCAGCAGCGGCCCCTGGGCAGGACGCAGGTGAATGAGGCCCAGCGAGAGGGGGAAGCCGCCCCCCCATCCGGGTCACAGGTCGCTTTCCTGGGGCAGCCGCCCAGCTGGAGCAAGGTTTGGTGGTGACACTGGCCAGGTGGCAACGATTGCTGCCCCGGCCGGGGACGCGGAAGGATCCCGCGCGTGACCGAGGGGGACTGCCGCGGGCTCCCTGTGGGGTCCCCCGCGGCGAGAACAGGGTTTAAGGGGCCCCGGTTTCCCCAGTGACCTGCCCCCCAGGGGGCAGGAGATGATCGCAATGAGCGTGAGGCTTCTGGTGACCGGTCGACCTCTGCAGGACAGTCGCCGTGGAGGACAGGGCAGCAAAGGGATTGTTCCTCCGCCTCCCCGGGGACCCTCGGCCCTGGCCGCCGGCGTGGCCGTGTTGACAGCGTCGGTCCGGCCCCCCCTTTCCAGGAAAGCAGGCCCTCCCCCCGGTTCCCAGTGATGCTGTTCCATGCCCGGGCTATTTTTAGGGGTCGGTGTGATGAAATGTTTAGAATTGTTGATGAAGTGCTGGCCGCGTGTCCCCAGCTTGCACTGTTGATGTCCCCGCTGCTTAAGGAACAGGACGCTGTCCAACGCACAGTCTGCTCTGTGGTAAGAGGCGGCCCTGCCCGCTGGAGGCGGCGGGCCCTGGAAGGCGGTCCAGACGGGCACCTCTGCCAGGCCGGCGGGCAGCTGCTGCCTGTTCGTCCTCTCGTCTGAAGCGATCGCCAGGCTGTTGTTCGAGGAGCTCGCAGGACGGCCTGTGTGTGCTGACAAGCATGGCGGCGTGGGACCCCACCGAGCAAACACCGTCACGGGCACCGTCACGTGGCGGCGGCGGGGCAGGCAGCAGGGACGGTCCCGTGGGAAAGGGCAGTGGGGGGGGGTGCGGGGGCCGGGCTGGTGGTGCCCCAGTGCCCTGACGTGGTCCCAGTGACCACCGGCCCCTGGCCTCCCGCAGCCCGCTCTGCAGCTGCGCCGTGGTGGGCCACACGGGGTCCGGTCGTCGCCTGAACGGGCAACGCTGAGTCCCGACTTGAAGGAAGAGGCTGCAGGTAGCGGGTGGGAGGACAAAGAGGACCCTGTACGAGGGGGACCGAGGCCCAGGGGGGCCAGCGGTGAGCTGGGGCTGTGCCGTCTGGAGCGGGGGTGCTGCCTGCCGGGCGGCAGCGGCAGGACCAGGGCCGACGGGTCTGCAGCAGCCCGGCCATCACTCTGGGACTTGGCCCCTCCGTGGAAGCCATGGCCACACCAGGGGGGCAGAACTCCCCCCAAGGGCAGTGAGGCATGCCCCTGCCCCGGGTCGCTGTGTCCCCGGCTCTTCCCGGGTGCACTGGAGGCCCCGGGCTGGGCTCGCGGAGACGGCCGTGATGCTGGGAACAGGACAGGAACGGCCAGTTGCCACGAAGGGGCCGGCTCGGGTGACTGGGGCGTGTGGTGTCACTTGCAGAGTGTGGAATGCTGACAAAGTGTCAGCTGAGCCAGGCGGGGTGTGGGCGGTGGCGTGGGCAGACCACGGACCCGCGGCTGCAGGGAGAAGCCCGGGGCGGACTCGCCCAGAGGGCACGAGGGACCGTGGCCAACCGGGTCAGGGTGGAGGCCAAGGCGCACGCACGGGGCCGGGTGGGGCGGGGTCGCCGGTGCCCCGCGTCCAGCGCCGTGTGCTGTAGCCCGATGCGGGGCACACGTTCCGGGCACAGTCCCCCGAAAGGCTAACAATTAGCCTGGCACCGGCTCCTTTGTCTAGGTCCCTTTGGGGGTGGGGTGGAGCTGGTCGGGGAAGACGCTTCGCGGCCGAGGGGGCAGTGGCCTGGGCAGACCAGGGTGCGACCCAGGGCCGGGCAGCCAGGAGCAGACGGAGGCTCCCACGGCCACAGAGCCGGCCGGGCCTGGGCGACAGGCAGGGCCCCCTCCGCCTCGTCACCCTCTGCTTTTCCCTCTGCTCCTGGACGTCCCTTTGCAGACGCGCCCACGGGGCAGACCACGGTCGTCCCCCTTGGCTCCGGAGCCCACAGACCACGCCAGCCCTAGAGACGGCGGACGGGGGGTGCTCGGAGTCTGCATCGGGACTGGGGGGCAGGTGCTTGCGAGTCTGCGCCAGCTCCTCCCACCCCTCCTCTCTCCCCGCTTCCACGCCCACCTCCCCAAGTAAGATTTTAACTTTTTCTTCTTTTACTTTCCCTTCGGGTCGCTTGCCTTCCAGAACCCACCGCCAGAGGCCTCCCTAGGAGTCTAGGAGGCAGCCGCAGGCCCGCTCGCTCCCAGCACCTGGGAATGAACGCCAGCCCCACCCCCGGCCCGAGCGCGGGGGCGGCCATGCCCAGCGTGTCTGCCCCCGGCCGCCCCTGCCCGGCTCACCAGCGCCCAGGGCGCCCTGCTGGGTGCTGTCTCCTTGCGTCCAGCCCCAGTTCTACCCAGCAACTTCAACACCTCAGGAGAAAGAAAGGACAGCCGGGGCCATTTCCGTGCTCACTGGGGCCTTTCCACCACCCCGCCCCCGCCCCCGCCCCCAGGCCCTGGCTGCCTGGGGCTCTGTCCCTGCCCTCACAAAAAGCCACCTCTCCCCGGCCCCCCGGGCAGCAGCTTGCGGGAGGAGAGGACCTCCGTCCTCCCTGGGACGCCATCCCAGTGTGACACTTGGCTTTGCCTAGGTCGGAGCTGGCCGGCCTCCTCTGTCTCCATGCAGGTGGCCCCCGGGCCCCTGGACTCTGCCGTGTGCCTCGCAGGGAGTGAGTCAACTCGCCCACCTGCCCGCGGTGTCTGGCAGCCTTTCTCCCTGAGTCTGGTGGGCCGGCCCGCCTCTGGGAGAAGCTGGTTTGTCCCCAAGGGCCAGCACTGCCTTTCCCCGTCTCAGGCCTCTGGGCAGCTCAGTGGGCACAGCCAGGCCAGTTCGGCTGCCCCTCCTTCCAGCCACAGCCCCTGAGATGGCGAAGCAGAGAGCGGGCCACCTGCCTGAGCGGGGCAGAGGGAGGGCACCATAGACGGGGGCGGGGGGGAGCCACCAAGGGCCCTGCTGTGTCCTCGCCGTGACGACGATGATGACACCAGCAACTCCGCAGAGTTCAGGTGAGGACGAGGGAAAGTCATGCCTACAACTCATGGGAGCGTGGTGGAGGACAACGGTCGTGGTAACGAGGACGCTGAGGACAGCGGTCAGCACAGCCGTCCTGAGTCACTTGACCGGCCTGTGGCTCTGCCCAGCCCTGGCTGTTAGATCTGCAAACTTCTTCTGAAGATAAGTGCTGGCTGGGAAGCCCCAGCCTCGCTGCGTACCCCAACCCCGGGCGGGGCGGCACAGGGCGTGCGAGGCTGGAGGCTGCTGCGTGTGGTTTGGGCCTCGGGTCTGGCGAAGTGTGTAGTAAACTCGAGGTTCCGTTCATGCAGCTGCCTGTGTGTTTCGAATCCCAGCGCTCCTGTCCCGGCCCTGGAAAGAAAGCCTGTCACTGGGGACCTGGGGCTTCGGGGCCCCAGAGCGCTTCTGCTCATGCGGTAGCCGGGGACGGACTTGCCCGTGTCACCTGAACTCCCATGCTTTCCCTCGTGCAGTGTTCACAGGATGACGGTCCGGGCCCCGCGCCCCGCCCGAACCGTACCCTTTTACCTCAGCAGCACTGGAGCGTGTCAGGCCCTCTGGCCTCCCTGGCAAAAGCAGCGGCCATCTGGCAGCCTCCAGGGGTTCGCTCTGTACCCAGGAAGCGGGTCACGAGGGACCCGCCCCCGTTTCCCGGCTTCTGGTTGAACCTACCCTGCCCCCAGCCCGGCACCCACCAAACGCTGCCAGCCCCGCGGAGAGGTGGGGGCAGGAGACGTGGGCCCCGCCTCAGGCTTCCTCCCCCAGGAAGGGTCCCCCTCTGTAATTTCCGGCCCTATTCCCTTCCCGGGGCTGGGACCAGCGGCAGGAGCCACTTGCCTGACCGCTAACCTCTGCGGGAGGGCGGGATCCGCACAGGCAGCCCGGCCCTCCTGTGTGGCCTCCTGGCCAAGTGATGACCTGTTGGATGACTGGCTGGCTCATGGCCCTTCGGTCACGTTCCCTGACATGCGGCGCAATGACTTCCTCCCAAGACCAGCGGCTGCATGGCGGTGAGGAAGGCCCGACAGGCCGATAGGAGCTCTGCGCCCCGTTAGGCGGGCTTCTGGGCTGAGCCGATCTGTGGAGGCCACGCCCGGCGGAACGCTGTCTGTGGGCGTGCAGGCCCGGACCCACCGGGAAGGGACATCGGAATGCCCCGGGGGTCGCGTCCTCTGTCCCATGTGGTTTGGGTTACACAGCTCTAGCCCGGCGGCCAAACTCACTGCCAGGCGCGCTGAGGTCTGCGGCTTTTGCTGACTCCTAACTCTACTCCCCACTCCCCAGAAAGAGGCTAGGAGAAAATACCGAACTCCAGCGGACGATGAGCAAGCTGCAGCGTCCAGGGGGACGCAGGTGTCTACGACTCACTTCGAAATGCATGGGAAGTCGGATGGGTTGATGGAGGGAGGGAGGGCGGGTCGCCGTGGCGGCCTCCCCGCAGGCTCGCATGCACGAACGCAGGCCCGGCACAGCTCAGTGCTGCAGGAGCATTTCAAATGCATTGAGCAAAGGGCATGTATCCATGTGGAACGGTGAAGACGGGTGTCTCGGTCACTCGGACGGCGGAAACAGATGGTCACGGACTGGGCGGCTTAAACAGCAAACATCGTTTCCCACAAAACCGGAGGCTGAAAGTCCGGCGAGGTCTGACGGGAGACCACCTCCGGGCTGCAGGTGGCGGACTGCTTGTCGGGACCTCGCCTGGCAGACGGAGGGCTTGGAAGTGAGCTCTCTGGTGACTTAGTCCCATTGCTCCCGCCCTAACCACCTCCCGAAGGCCCCCAGCCCAATGCCATCGCCCTGGGCGGCAGGGTTTCAACACGAATTTTGGGGAATGCAAATATCCGATCTCTCAAGAGAGTCTGGACAGAAGGCGTGGACGTCCATCCCAGCCCTGGGTCTCGAGCGGGAGAGGCTCGGCGTTGCCCGGGTAACAGCAGGGGCACCGGATATGGAGTGTGTGCTTTCCACGGGGACACTCGATCCTCACCTTACAGACGACAATGCAAGATGCACGGGAGCCAAGGTTCGTGGCCACCGAGAGGAAGCGGCTGAGCTGCGGCTCCCGAGGCTGCGCGCCTGCCCAGGAAGCCACACTGGTGGCGGCTGCTGGGCTTAGTGGCTACTGGACGCGGAGCCCGACAGAAATCTCTCTTCTTAAATCCGCGAAGGTTCGCGTCCTCTTTTTGTCGACACTGGGTGGAATCAACCGCTTGCATTTGGGGGGTTCTCTCTGGCTGCAGTTGGGCGAGGGTGGGGCACGCGCGGGACCCCTTGAGGGGGCGGCGGAGGCAGCAGCCCAGGAGGGCGGTGACTGGCGTAGGAGCGCTGGCGCGAGCGCCGAGTGGCGGCCCACTCCGGGTCGCACGGCCTGCGGCTCGGCCCCTAGCGGCCGCGACAGCGCCCCGGGGGCCCAGTCCTCGCGCCCAGCCTCAGCCGCGCCGCAGGCGCCTGCGCGACGCCCGCGTGGGTGGGCTTCGCCGGGCGACAGGTGCTCTGCGGCCACACGCGGCGCGGTCACGCAGGGCGCCGGCGTCCGCCGTCCCCCGCTGGAGTGCGCCCTCTCCGGACACCCGGCGGGTCCCTCTCCTCCTCTCCCCTCTCTCGTGTGCCCTGTGGGCTCGCCTGACGCCCTCGCGGGAAAACGAAGGCCACAGCCTGCGCCAGGAGGATCGCCCGACAGGCTTCGCCCTGCGTTCATTCTTCTCCAAAGCACGCGTCAGCGGACACCTCGTCCCACCGTCCGTCCCTCCCCGCCGGAACGGACACTCTGGGGCCAGCGAGACCGCATCCGGGGTCTCCGAGGTCCTCCACGAGGCTGTGAGCGTCGCCTCCGTGTTTTCGCTGAGGGGTCTCCCGCGTGACGCTGACCCCTCTCGCTGTCGCCTGCGTTAATTACCTTGAACCACACGGAAGCGTGGACGGAGCCGCTTCAAATGGTCTGAATGGCCACAGAAGAGGCGCGCGCTCTGCGCGCCCATTCGCCCCTGAGCGGACATCTGTCGCCGTGGCGCGCCCAGCGCTGCCGCCCCTCCTTCTGGTGGCCTCCTCCTAATTTTCGTTTGGAACCCCCGCCGCCCCCAGCCTGAGTCCCTCGGGCGTGGTTCACAGGCGGCGTCCAGGTCCCCGTGGGAAAGAGGAGCAGCCTCGGCCGCCGCCTTGGGTGGTGGGCGTCCCGGCTCGCAGCGGCCACCCACCCTGCCAGGTGGAAAGAGCCCACTGGGAGAAGCCACAAATGGCCGCAGAGCGGGGGAGGGACGAGGGAGGGACCCAGGGAGGGAGGGGGAGGGACGAGGGAGGGAGGGGTGGGGGCGGGGCACGGCGGGAGCGCCAGCCCCTGCTTCGGCCACACTCCCGCCTGCCTTTTAGCACACATTGCTTTGCTATGGGAACCAACCCAAAGCTTCTTTGCAAAGCAGCTGCCAGCATTCCCAGGGCCCTGCCGGGAAGGGAGAGGCCCTGTGATCACGAGATCACTGAAAGCTGCCACCTTCCAGGGCCTGCCCCGCCACCACTCCCCCCCACGCCCCCACCCCCGCCTTCCGCGGCCTCCGCGGCGGCGCCTCCGACCCCCACGTTGCCGTCGATCCTGTAAGAGGTGTTTCTCGGCTCAGATGCTGCCTCGTTTTCTATATTCTCCCCTTTGGCGTCGTCTTTGTTTTTCAAGACTGGCATTTAATCCTGGGGGGGGGGGAGGGGAGAGATTTCAGCCACTTCGCTCCATAACAACAGCCCCATACTTCCTGTGAGGGAGCAGGTGAGCGAGTCACACACCTGGAAGGTGGGCCAGTGGGGTGAGTTCCAAACGCCCCTCCGTTCTGTGGCTCTGCCGATGGGGAACGTCTCTGGTTTTCCATTGGCACTTTTAAAAACTTGGGACATTTAATGTAATATGGAGAAGTCTGCAGAGCATCTACGCACAGCTTAAAGGATAATTATAAGATAAATACCCATGCGGCCATTCCCTAAGTCAGGGAAGAACACTGGGGCTCCCCAGAGGCCTCCTGCGTGCTCCTCTCGGGTCCCCAGAGCCACTCCCAAAGGCGCCCAGCACCCCCGATTCTGACCGTGAGCATCTCCCCGCGTCTCTTCCCACCAGCACCGCCCTGCACACCTGCGCTGTGTTCTGCGTGGTTAGGCCCCCAGCGGCTGCACCTGTGCCAGGCGCATGCCGACTGTTCTTGTCGTCAGCCCCAAAGCAACAGAGCAGAGGAACCGCTGGCAGCGCCGGCATCGCACCAGGCGCCGCGAGTCCCCAGAGACGCTTCCGGGCGGGCGGGAGGGCGGGCGCGGGTTGGTTTTCATGCTCTTGATATTTTTGCGAGGAGAGGACAGCAGTTATTTTGCAGAAATGTCCTTCGATTTGGGTCTGTCAGATGTTTGCTCATGATTCAGTTCGGATATGAATGTGGGCAGGAATACCACAGAAATTGTGTTTTTCTTAGTTGTCATATTTTGAGGCACATGACATCCATCTGCTCCATTACGGATGGCGGCTTCTAGTCCCTCTGCTGGGCTGCCTGCCGTACAGACACTATTTTCACTTGGTGCACTGTCTTGGGAGGAGACGGGCTGAGACTTCTTTCACGCCCTATATGTGCGGTTCATCTGTCATCCAACACTCACTCGCTGGCCCTTTCTCCACTTGTTCGTTAAGCCGAGCTGAAGGCGGCCGCCCTGCGCCCCACCTCTCCGCCTGCGGGTTCGGTTCCTGGGGATGCCCCTGAACCCGCGACTGACCAGTAAGGCGGTTCCGCCTGCTCCGCCCGCACCAGTGGTGGGAACAGGAGTCTCGGCATCACAGCCCTGCTCGAACGCGCCGCGTGGACTGTGGGGCGGGGTGGGGGGCGCACCCAGCGGCTAACTTGGAGCAGTGGGTTTGGTTATTCACTCCAGCTGGGAGGAGGGTCACTGAGACCATCTGTACCGATGATCAGTGGTGGGGAACCTAGAAGGCACAGGTCTGGAGAACCGGGCCCCGGCATCTGGGGGAGGAGCGGGGAGCGGGCCCAGACGTGGGCACGTCGGAGCACTCGCCGAGTGCTCACGCTGCGTGGGGGCCACCGCCGCCTCGCAGAAGGCACCGGCCGCGGAGGTCAGCCTGCCGCCTGCCCCCGTCATCCCTGCCTCGGCACCGGTGGCGTGGGCGGAGATCACATCCGGATTCATCACTGATCACCCCCAACCAAGGCCGCCCCGGCTACCGTGGCTGGTGCTGTGGCCACTGAGGCCAGGTGCCGCCAGGGTGTGGCACCAACCCTGGGACCGGCCAGCCATGGGGCAGCAGGTCGGTCCCACTGGACACCCCGGAAGTAGACGCCCCTCCTGAGTGCAGGTTTCCCCTTCCTGGCCCTGGGCTTCCCCCAGGAGCCCAGTGCGGCCTCACTGAGCATCTCTGAACTTTACCCCCAGCGTCTGCTGCCGCCTCTGACCCAGAGCCGGAGAAGGTGGCTGACGCGGGGGACTTGCGAGTCTGCCCCGTGTCTGTCCTGCAGGGGGCAGGGAACGTGGAGACGGCCTGTTAACGGAGCCACAGGGTGCCGGCTGGGAGACCCGCCCTGGCAAGGCTGTGTCTGGCTATCAGAGCCTCTTCCTCACGGCCAGAGGCGGGGTGGGGACAGCCACCGCCCTGGAGGCGCACTCTCAGGCTTCCCTGTGTCAGGGTCACCCTGCCCAGAACTTGGGGGTGTGCTGGTGTATAAGGCTTGGTGTAGGGGAGGAATGCACTCCCCAGGGCACATTCCCCAGGGCACATTTCGACCCCTAGACAGGAGTTCATAGGCCATGTTTACCCTCCCCCCACCCCCCACATTTGTGGATTCATTTGACTCCTCCGGCAACTCTCAGAAGGGTGGCTGCTCCCTCCCCTGGGTCCGGGTGCCAGAGGCCAGGGCTCGAAGCGGGGCTGTGGACGGGATTCGAGAGCAGCCATGTGACTTGCTCCATGCGAGTCTGCAAAAGCAGCCTGCGACCGGGCGGCGCGAGGCGGTGCCTGGCGATGGGAAGCCAAGAGTTAACGGTGGAAACGCACACGTGCAAGCCTCTGGGCTGCTTCCTGGCGGCGACACGCAGCACGGAGCGCGGGTGAGTAATTCTCCGCGTGAACCCGCCGCCCGGTGCGTGGCCCCGGCGCCGCGGGCGGGTCCAGCGGCCGCCTCACGTCCCCTCCCCCCGCGCTGCGCAGCAGACGCGGCTGTTCCCAGCAACGGCGCTTTCTGGTTTAATAGTCTGCACACCCGCTCCCTAAGAGACTAAGATGAGCAGAAAAGGAAGAGGTGGGGTTGGGGTGTCGCGGAGCCTCCTGGCCGGGCGGCGGGGAGTGTCAGGGGAGGGCCTGGTTTGGGGCGCCAGCCCGCGGTGACGCGCGCCCCCCGCCCGCCGCAGCGCCACTGCAAAGGCCGAGCGGGGCCGTCGGACGCCGCCGCCCGCCCGCGGGGAGCCTCGGTGAGCAGCGCCGGTCGTCCCGGAATCTGGTCCGCGATCCCTGCGCGCCGCCGCAGCCCGACTGGGCCTCTGCGCTCCCCACGCCTGGCGCCATGAGCCCGGGGCTGGGGCGTCCTGCGCGGCGGGGTGGCCCGGAGGTGGCCCAGGGGCGGTCCAGAGGTGGCCTAGGGGAGGTCCGAGGATGACCCAGAGGCGGCCCGAAGGTGGACAGCAGGCGGTCCTGGGGTTGCCCGGAGGTAGCCCGGGGCTGGCCGGGGATGGTTCATGGGTGACCTGGGGCTGGTCCGGGAATGACCCGGAGGCGGCGGGGCGGCGGAGTGACGTCCTGCAGTCCCGGCGCCCTTGCCGCGAGCAGGGGGTCCCTCCGCTTCCCCAGGCCCCCCTGCACCCCGCATCTCACCCGCTCTCTACCGGGAAACCCTGCGAGGCCGCGGGCGCACGGGCCTGGCGCGGGCGCGCGGCCCGGATGGCGCAGGTGCCCGCGACCCCGGGAGCACGCCCGGCCCCAGGCGCTTCGCCGTCGCCGGCGCCAGCAGAGCCTCCCTCCGGAAGGCGCGGCCCCCGCGGGCGGGCATTTGTATTTGTTGGTGTCCGTTCTGTGCCCTCACGTGTTCTGGTTTCCGGGGTGGTGGCGCGCAGCTGTGGGTGCCGGTTTGGCTGGGAAGGCACAGAACGAGGGTTGCCTGCGGCCTGTCCGCTCGCGCGCGCGCGCGCGCGCCCCTGGGAGGGGCGGTGAGTTCTGGCGAGTCCGGCTGCAGTCCCCTCCTGCGGGTGGCGAGCGGGGGCCCTCTCTGTTGGTGTCGTGTGCAAAGGCGAGGACGGGGTGGTGCCAGGCAGATCCAGGCTCCGACCTGACGACAGCCGGACATGGGACATGCCCCTCCCCCGGGGCTGCCTGCAGGGGCAGCAGCTGGGCGCCTGGGAGGACCCACTGAGAGGCCGGGGGAGAGGGCCCAGGCCCTGTGCCGCCCGCCCCAGGGCTTAGAATTAAAAGTGGGGACACCAGACCTTCATCCTTCCCAGCCCCTCCGCCCCCTCTCTGAAAGCCGATCTGTGTCGGTGACTGAAGAACTCGCCCTGGCGACTGCGGGCAGTGCCCTGTCCCCATGTGCAGGGCAGGCACCCCCAGCCTGGAGCTGCACACGGAGCAGATTCCAGGACAGTCTGGAGAGCAAGGCCACCTGAGGCCCTCGGGAGGAGGCCCCGCCCACAGCAGGCCACCTCTGGCCTCCCTGCCCAGAACCCCAGCTCCTGGCTGGGCTGCCTGCTGGGTGGGGGCCCTGCCACTCTGGGGAGTGCACAGCTAGCATCTCACCGCTCCCCTGGACACATCCACTTTCTCCTAAAAAGAATACAGTTGGAAAATGGGACTTTTCACACTGGAGTGTTTCAGCTGAGGGCTGGTGGAAGGTGTCGTCTCGATTCTAGCTGGGACTTCCGGGCCAGCTGCTGCATCCTGGGCCAGCTCATCATTTCGGGACTTGGCACTGAAAATGTTTGCATACACACGACCCTGGCACGTGCCATCCACACGGCCACGACCTTCCTCAAAACCGGGCCCAGGAAGGGAGAGGTGCAGCTGCGGGGCGGTGGGCGCCGTTCAGACGCCCCGAGCCACGTGCAAGTCCCCACACGCCTGGCGCCTCTGGAGCCAGTGGCGGCACCACAGTCAACCTCCAGGGCCCGGTTCTGGTACCGAGAGCTGGCTTTCAGGTCTAGGAGAGCGAGAGACCCGTAACGGCTGCCATTATCAGAAGGAAGAGGCAGAGGCAACAGCGGTGATGACGTCCCCGGCGCGTGGCACCTGGGCTCCGCGGACACTGCTCTCATTTATCCCCATGTTAAGGTCCGTGGGTGTCACCCAGAGGGGAGGGATGGCCATGGCTCCCCAGGAGAGGCCTGAGGAACCTTGAAGGCAGAAGAGATGGTGTGACCTCAGGAACCAGTCACGGCCCCATCTTCAAGGAACTTGCAAGAGAGGAAATGACAGTATCGGAGAACCATCTAGAAGTGAGAAGCCTGACTAGGGACAGGAAGGGCCTGTCCGAGTTGCAAAATCAGCCGTCGCCCAGGGATTTAAGGGCCGTCCACTGGCCTGGGACTTCACACTTGCGTGTAAGTGTGTCAAGTTTCCGCTGGGACAAACGCCACCAAGGAGTGTTCACAAGACAAGGCCTTGGGCCTGCCTGGGAGAGTCAAAGGACCATCCAGGGTGGGTGCGCCAGAGGACTGCCCGGCAAACAGCCATTGCGGGTTGGGGGGCTTGCTGACCAGGCACTGCCTATGCGGGGGTTGGGGTGCAGGAGGAGCAGGCAAGCCTGGAGGTCTGGGGGGGGGGCCGGTGAGGGGACGCAGGTGCCTAAGGGCCAGGAGCCAGCTGGGACCGCTGCTGACCTGTGCCTTGAGGCCAGGCGGCTCGGGTGGGCGAGCCCTCGGGCCGCCGGTCACCGGTAACCCAGGTGGGGGCAGGGAGATCAGTTTCGTGTGTGTGTTTTTATTAAATTGTAAAATATATATCACATAAAATGTACCATTTTAACCATTTTTAGGTGCACAGTTCAGTGGCATCGTGTACATTCACTCTGTTGTGTAATGGTCCCCATCCCCGTCCCCAGACCTCTTCGTGTTCCCAAATGGACACTCGGTCCCCGTTAAACGCTGACTCCCCAGCTTCTGGGAACCCCATTCCACTTTGTCTCTGAATGTGACTCCTAGGGACCTCACAGAGGTGGAGTCACAATGTGGGTCTTTATGACTGGCTTAGTGCACTGAGCACGGTGTCCCCGGGGCCATCTGTGCTGTGGCCTGTGCCAGGATGTCCTTCCCTTCGCAGCTGACCGACACCCCGTCGTCTGGACGGACCGCGTTTTCTTTACAGCTCGCCCACCTGTGACACTCAGGGGAGTCGCGCTGCCGTGAGCCGGGCGCAAACAGCTGCTTTCGCTTCTTTTGGATGAACCCCCAGAAGAGGGACTGCTGGGCGCAGGGTGGTCCGCGTTTAGATTTTTAGGGTCGCCAGACCGTCTCCCACAGGAGCGGCAGTATTTCCGGTTCTGGCCGACAGTGAGCAGGGCCCGGTGCGCGCCAGCCGCGCGCTGTCCTCAGCACGCGTGAGCCCTGAGGGTGGGGTGCCGGTCACGCCCCCCCCCCGTGTCGCGCCCCCGCCCCCGCGTCGCGCCCAGTGTTCCGCCCGCCGTCAGAGCCGGGCTCCGGTGTCCCCCGGGCTTCCGCACTCGTTCGCATTTCCCCGTTTCCCACGAGCGTCCTTCCTGCGTTGCAGGACCCGCCAGGACCCCGCGCTGTCGTGGCCGCGTGTCCTGTGTTCCTACGGCTGTGACCGCTCCTGTGTTGCTGTCTTTCGTGACGTTGATACGTTCTCAGACCGCAGATGAGCCGTTTTGTAAAATGTCCCTCGATCTGAGTCCGCTTTTCCTCACGGTTGGAGCGAGTTTTACGTGCCTGGCCCGAAGCCCGCACGGTGGCCGCGGTCCCTTCTCCATGCGGGGGCAGGCGGGGGCGGTGCCACCGGGCCCCACCGTGATGTGGCCATTGCATCTGCGGTCGGCGGGGCAGGGACAGACCTGGGCAGACCCTGCTTCTCCAGTCTGCGCGCGACGTTGCGGGGTCTCCGCGCGTGGTTGCGGGGTCTGCGCGCCTCGTTGCGGGGTCTGCGCGCCTCGTTGCGGGGTCTCCGGGGTTCCCAGGGGCGGGTGACCTGCCCGCCTCTGCACACCCCCTCCCCACAGGCGGAGTTCCGCGGTGGGGGAGCCGCGCCTTCTCCTCCGGTACTTATTTGATTCTTCCTTTATCTCGGAAGGCACGCAGGGTGACCCCTCACTCTGTGAGCTACAATCCAGTAACAGTGACACTATTTTGTTCAAAAAGTCGTCCCAGCTTTGGGCCTGGGAAGAAACTTCAGGTCGGATACTGTGTCCTCGCAATGGGCTCATCTTTCTTTTCTTTAAATTTTTTTTTTTTTAGTTAACATTTTCACCACGTTCCAGATGTTCCAAACTTGGCTGGCTCTAAAACAAACCCTTGCGCCACTGGCTTTTTCCCTCCAGCGTCGCGCCTCCACGTCCCGGCCTCTGTGCTGGTCTGCAAGTCCGCGGCTGGCCTCAACCGTCTGCCTCTGTAGGGGACGGGTCTCGGTCCCCACAGGCCCTAAGGCTTTATCTTCAGCTTTGAAGTCTAACCGTCCGCCGAGAATCTCTCGAAGCTGATGCGTCTGGGTGTATTTTCGAGGTGCCCGGTGAAACGTGGGGACCCCGTCCTCCTCTGCCTGTGAGAAGCTGCTCTGGTGGTGGCTTTAAGTGCCAGCTGTGTTCCCATCTTTCCTTCTTCTCCCGAGCTCCTGAAACCAGGGGCGCTGCTCCGCCCGGTTTACCTGCCGCTTCCCCTCCCCCCTGCCGTTTCCCTGCCGTTTGCCTCGCCCGCCCCTCGATGCCCCTTGTGAAATTTTTAGTTGTTTTTTTCTCCCCTGGGTACCTCATACTTGATTTCTCATGTCTCATTTGGGTTTTCTTCTGTTATTATTATTTTTCCCCTGCGTTCAATCAACCTTCTCTTTACTTCCCCCCATCTCGGATTCATTTCAGCGTCTGAATTTCTATCGGTCTCCCCACCCCCTGCCCCCCGCGCCCCCAGCGCTGACTTCTGCGTGACTCGCAGGTCCTTTCTGCTTCGCGGTCACTGCGTGTCTGCTCTTCCCTGTGGCATTTGGCTTCCGATGGCCTTCGTGGACTTCGCTTCCCTTTCATCCGTGTTTATGATATCGAGGCATTTCACGAGGTTCTCACTTGATGGCTCCCTTTCCCGTCGGGCGGGAGAAGTGCAGGCGTCTTAGCTTGTTTCGGTGACCGGGTCTTTGGTCTTGAAGACCCCGTGGTCTTCCCTTGCCTTTCTCCTCCTGCTCTTGATCACAATGAGAGTCTCTTTCTTCCTTTTTGCTTTTTTTTTTTTTTAACTCTCCTTCCAGGCAACACAGGAAGCTTGAGATATTTGCACTCCGTCCATCCCTCTCCTAGCTTCTATGTTTCTGGTCGTCGGGCATTTTATTTCTATCCCATTTACCTTAGAACACCACTAGACATTATCGTTCGTGTGTTACAGTCACTTTTTTTTCAATTTCCTCATGTATTTAGGACTTTTGTTGCTTTCCGTTCCTTCCTGCCCCTCGGACCACCCGTCGGACCACCCTTGTGCCCGAGGAGCATGGTCAGTGCCCCTCTCTGTGCAGTGCTGGTGGCTTCGTGCTCTGTTTCTTTCCTTTTTTTTTTTTTTTTGAAAAATTCTTTCAAGAATGAGGGTGAAATCTATTTTGACTGCGAAATGGAGTTCTTGCTTGGCAGATATTTTTAAAAGTGCATTTAGTACATTATTCAATTAGTCGTCGGTTTAAGCATCTTATCTTTGAACGAGCGTTTTCCCTCGGCAGGTTTTGTTTTCTCTTTGTCTTCGTTTCTTTGTTCCTCAAGTTTCCTTGTGACGTATCGAGATTTCAACTTATTCTTCATCTTTGGGCTGTTGCCTTTCATCGGCTCCAGAGAAGTCTCTGGAAGTCATTACATCGCACATTTGGCTTCCGCTGATTTTCTCCTCGTTCGTCCTTCTGCGAGACGGTCTCACCCTGCCTCAGTTCCTTTTGCCCATCTTTCCTGTGGCTTGTCTTTTTTTGTGCTTAATTCCAGGTGACTTCTTAAAGTTCACCTGTTCACTCTTCTGCTGTTGACTCTCCTACCAAAAACGTCCATTATGTTTTTAATTTCAATTATTATATTTATTTCTTAAAATGCTCTTTTTTAAATTAGGTTTGAGATATCACTTCTTATAGTTTTCTACTCCGTGAAGTTATTTTCAAGCTTGTAACTATTTCTTAAAAAGAGGGAAAAAAAAACACAGAACAAGATGGTGCGTGTGTGGGTGGGCCGGGGGCGTGTGGGAACTCTCTGCTCTCTGCTCAGTTGAGCTGTGAACCCAAAATTGGTCTGGAAAATAAAGTCTACTTAGAACACAGGAAGGCTTGTTCTCTCGTCATCTGTGTTTGTCAACTCCGGTGTCCAAAGGCGCTGTGCGTTTTCTCTGTGCTGTTTTGTTAAGCTCGGCCCTTTCCTTTCGCCTTGCTTCCTGGCTTCCCTGGCTGTTGATAGCAGCATGTTAGTCATTGTCCTTGAAGATCTGTGGGGTTCCTCTGGGACCTTGATGAAGATGCCCTTCTCCAGAGAGGGTCTGCCTGGGGCACCTAGCCGGGCACCACTTCAGACCCAACCCTCAGCTTTCCCCCTGTCCCACTCACTCGCAGGGGCGCAGGCCAGCGCTGCCGACCCCCCTCCAGAAGTTAGGGGCTAGTTGGCAGATGGAGGGCTGCAGGGGTCTGGAGCCACCTCCGGGCAGCTGGACCAGTCCCTGCAGGGCTGACGCCAAAGCCAGGTCACGAGCAGGGGAGAAGCAGGTTGGTCGGTAGAACGGGCTAAGGCAGGGTCACCTCCTGGCTCCTGTCCAGGGTGTGGTCAGCGAGCTGAAGTCAGGAACAGGACGGGGAAAGAGGCAGCACCACGGACAGCGCCCAGAGGCGACCTGCAGGCCTTGGGGTGGCCGCTTTGTCGTTATAAGGCGGCTCCAGGTTCGGAGCCTCCAAGCCAGCCTGGCCCTGAGCCCGCCCCTCTGGGCACCAGAGGCCAGGCTATCCTGGGCTCCCAGGGTCTGCTGGTTCGTTTCTCCAGGGGCCACAGCACCGATTCTGGAAGCTGGACTCTCAGCTGGGAGGTTGGCAGGAAAAGTCTATCTTCAACCGGTGACAAAAATGTCCCCTACAGTGTCACACGGAGCGACACAGGTGTTCCGCTTAGGCCTGCGGCGGATGTTGGGAACTCATCTTGGGAATAACCCTTAGGGCAGTTGGTCTGAGAAATGGCATGAATCAATTAAAATTCGACGTCTCTTTTTCCCTGTCAACGTTTGGAAGCAGGTTTGGCCAGGAAGCCCGTGGGCCACTACGACTCGGGTTAGAAAGGCGGCCGAGGCGCGGCCGTCCGCCGATCCGCCTATGGGGTCCGGGTGGTGCGCGCGTTGCGGGGCGCGCTGGCCCGCGCCTACGCAGTGTCCGCGGCCGGGAGCCGCGGCTTGACGCCTGCAGCGCCTTCTCTTCCCATCTTACGGTTCCCTGAACTTGGGAACTTGGTCAGCAGGGGCCCGATGAGCCTCCCTCATTCTCTCCACCAGGGTCTGCAACCCCTGCGGTCTCCCTGTGCCGTCAGACGCCCCGGGGTGAGCGACCGGTCGCTGGCTGGATCCCCTTGAGGTTCCCGCGCTCTGACCTCTTCTCCCCTCAAGTCTCCTTCCGATGTCCGCTGCCGGAGCCGCGACGGCCTCTTCCCCTTTAACCGTCCGCACGTGCGCGCGATTCAAACCCGGGTTTTCCGAGTCCCCTCCACTCCGGCGCCTCCGCGGCTGGCGGCGCCCGTCCCTGCGCCCTCGGCCAGCACCGCTTGGCGCGGGCAGCTGGTGCCTCTTTCCACAAGCCCAGGTCTTTCCTCTGAACAATTGGCTGCTGCCAGCAGGCTGGCCAGGCAGAGGCGGGCCACCACCGGGAGTGACTCGAGGAGGTCACTCTAATGCCCGCAGGTCGCTGCTGTCCACCTCTAACTCCGTAAACCAGGGCTGCGGACGTGTGCTCCCTCCATTTTGTGTGAAATGCGAATGTCTGTGACCTGGCCATCTCCAGGAGGGGTCCCCAAATAGGAAACCTCAGTCCGGGAGGGGGCTGTCCCTGGGTCGGCGGCTCTGTGGGAGAAGGGCGGGGTGGGGGGCAGGTCTTCCTGGCCCGGCGCCATCCGGGCTCGCGTGGGTTCCCCAGCACGCCTCCCAGGCCTGCTCCCCGCCCGAGCTCGGACACCGCTGGCCGGGACTGTGGCACAGTGTCCCGTGGCGGCAGTGGCAACAGCATCGACAGCCTTGGAAGACCAAGGGGACCCTCCCGAAAAGCAGCGCGTAAACCGGGAACGAACTCGGCCGGCTGCCCTCCTCCGTGACCTGTGCCGGGCTCCGTGCGTCCCGCTGCGGGCACGCGGCTCTCGGAGGGCCGAGCTGTGGTCGGGCCACAGCCGTCATTACAGCCAGGGCCAGCAGCCCCGAGCTGGTCACCGCAGCGCGGCGCGAGCACCGATGTTTGGGGCTGCCGCCCCGTGCGGCCGCGTCCCCAGCTTCGCAGGGGCAGGCGTGTCCCTGCGGCTGGAAACCCCGCCTCGGGCAGACCCTCTGAGCCTGTGCTGCCGCCCGGGTCGGCCTGGACCCGGCCTGGGCCTCGCCCCTGGCGCCGCGGCCGCGCTGGGCGGCGGGCGGGCACTCCGCGGGCAGGGCCGCCACCTGGGGACCTGCGCGGCGTCGGCCGGTCGCTCGGTCACACTTTCTCGGCACTCTCCGCAGTGGAGTCTGTCTGGGGTCTAACACCGTGCACACGGGACCCAGGGGTGCGTGGGAACCGCCGTTCGCTGGCTTCCGCCCCGCATGGCACGTGTGCGTGTGGCCGGGCGTTCCGAGCATGCGCCACGAGCCCGCTCAGCATGCCGCCTCCCCGGCAGTGGGCAGCGCGCTGGTCGAAGGCTGTCCAGGACACCAAGGTCCCTGCGGCCTGCCCCGTGGCAGAGAGCGGGAGTCAGTGCAGCCTCGCGCCGGGCCGTGGAGGACCACCGCTGCGCGCCCGCCCTCCCCCTGTGCGGCTGGGGCGCCGAGGGCAGCAGCCGCGTGACAGGCCCCTGGGCTGCGGACATTCAGGAAGGAGACCGCGCTCAGCTGCGCAGGGCCACCGCGCTCGGCCCGGGGCCGGCTCCCCCACCGTGACCTGGCCGGCCCGTCCTGGTCCTCGAGGTGAACCGGGTGGATTCGATGGGACCGCCCCTCCCCCAGCTCGGGCTCGGCCAGACGGCGGCTGCTCACCCGCGGCCTCTGCGCATGTCCTGCCGAGCCTGTGCCGCCCATGCGCGGGCGTCTCCCCCTCGGTGCCCTGCGCTTCAGCCCCGTGGCAGAGGCGCCGCCTCCCGCTCTAGCCGGGGCTCTCGCCGCCCCACTCCGCCCAGCACAACGCTGGAAGCCCCGAGGACCCGCCTCCTCTCGAGGGCCACTGCGTTGCTCCGTGCTTCTCGGGGTTTGTGCCGGGCGCGGCCTGGTGTGGCGGGCAGGCTCCCGGGCGGCTCTGCAAGTGGCTCTGGGCTTGTATGTCTGGTTCTTTTCTGCGTTTTCATTCTCTGGAGTTTAATGGACACCGATCCGTCTATCATCTCACTATGGAAAATAAAAAATTCCCTTGGGAGTTGTAGCCCGTTCATACTGCAGGTCACCTTACAGCTGCACGACACCCGGGGCGTCCCCCAGCGGGGGGGGGGGGGCACAGGGGTCTCTGGACAGGGCGGCCGGCACCACTGTGTCCCTCACTTGTCCCTTCCCCTGAGCATGTGGCCCGACCAGCGCGCGTCAGGTCCCTCTGCGTGTGCCTGGGAGAGCTGTCAGGACAGGCGGGCAGCTCCCGCCCCCACCGAGGGCGGCGTCCTGCGGCCTCTGGGTTGCTCAGGGCTGGGCGGTCAGAGGCCGCCGTCTGGGTGGCCTTTACACGCACAGCGAGCTCTGCGATCTGCTGCAGGCAGCTGGTCCCTCCCTCTGGACGTGGCCACAGCGTGGTGAATTCTATCTGAGGAGCCCGGGCTGAGTCTGCTGAGTCACAGAGCGGACCCACGAGCCGCCCGGACCTGCCCGGCGGCCCCCGTCAGGTGAGAGGGGCAGCCGTGGGCCTCTTCCCTGGCTGCTCAGGGGCTGGGCTGTTTTGGGGAGGGCCAAGGTCTGCCGCTCAGCTCTGCTGCCCCCGGATGCCTGTCTATGTTTAGAGCACCGGCACATGCAGCCGGGAGGCATGCAGGATGCCGCTCAGCGAGCAGAAGCTCCTCGGAGGGCGGTTCTGGGGGCTCTCCGGTCCAGGGCTGGCACTCGGGAGCTGGCCGCCCCCTCCAGGCAGCCTCTCCTCTCTGACTTGCTGCTTTGTCATTGCATATTCCGAGCTGGAGCTGGTCCGGGCAGCCTGGGGGGGCAGGGAGGGTGCACTTAGCTGGGTGTGGCAGGCGGTGGAGCTGGGAGCAGCAGGCGCCCCCACCGGCTCCCCCATTCCCAGTGGGACTGCGCCGATGGGTGGGGCTGCCCAGGCCTCCTTGTTTGTGCCAGGGGCGGCTCATCGCCCAGCGGCCTGAGGAGGGGATGGTGTCTTCTCTTTAAAACTGAATCAAGAATCACAGTCTGTCCATGAACACCGCTCTTCACTCAAGGGACGCGGGTGTTTAGGGACAGAACAGCTTGTTGGCTGTCCCCAACACTTTACTCTGAAGGACGCGGTTGCCATGGCATCGTGCCTCGGTTTCTCCAGTCATTCAGAGAGAGTGGGCTGTTGGTGGGGCCGGCTGGTTGTGGGAGGGGCCGTCGGTAAACTGTCCATCCTCTGCAGGTCATGGTGGATCCGAGCTCAGCACAGACAGTGCGGCGGCCGGCAGGTGGCCGTCTGCTCGGGGCGCTGACCGCGCTGGCGCCGTGTGGGAGAACGGGAACAGGCAGGATTTTCTTTTTTTTCAAAACCACGGTCAGAGTCGCAGGTTTGAGAAGATTCTAGTAGATCTGGTAGACATAAGGTTGCTTTTGGGTCTTCACTGCTCGTCCCGGGCAAGCTTCCTCTGTATCCAGAGAAACCCCTTCGGGACGGCACCCAGGTATGGAACTCGTAGGTTGAAAGTGAGCAGCACTTGGAAGGTTTTTAAGTACACGTTGTCGTACATTTCTCCGACAGAACCAGACCAGTGAACCTCCTCACCGGTGAGGCCGAAAGCCATCAACTGAGTGTGTAAGGCACGGCTTTGAGGCTTCTCTTTAATGGTAGACCAGGATGAGTGTCGACGTTTCTACACACCGGCGAAGCCACCTGTCCACTCGAGACCGTGGACGGCCCACCACGCCTGCCGTTTCCTTCCACTGCTCTTTGCGGTCCTTCCTTCCCACGCGCCCCGACGACCCCTCCCCGGCCCGCGTCCCCGGCCCCACAGACCCGCTCCTGTCGCGGTGGATTAGCTGGCGTTTTCCGGAATCGCACCCGAGTGCAGTCACGAGCATGCAGGGACCCGGGGCGGGTCTCGGGTCTGCTCTGTGGAGCGGTGGGTCCCGCAGGTCGCTTATCCGCGCGCGGGTGGATGGATTCGGGGTGGCTTCCAGCGTGTCTGCTGTTGGGAATCACGCCGCCGCGAACGTCCGTGCACCTGTCTCCACACGCGCCTTCATTTCCCGGGTGAGAACACCTGGGCCGAGTCCCGGGGCGGGCGGGCGTCTAACTTTCTAAGAAACTGACAGCGTTTCCCAAAGCGGCTGAACCGTTTTACGTCCCCACGCGGGGCGAGCCTGGCGTCCAGCGCCCCTGCCGGCAGCCGGTACCCCCCGTCTCTGCCGTCGGAACAGGCGCGTGGTGGCTTGGCCTGGTCCCTTCAGCCGACGGCCCCCCGGTGGCCCGTGACGTTAACGGCCTTCCGAATGCTCTGTGCACTTTCTCCGGTGACGGGACTTTCAAATCTTTCATTCATTTTTAATTGAGCTGTTTGCCTCTTTAGTATTGAATTTGGGGAGTTTCAATATAGACGTCTGGATACAAGTTCTCATCCGATGCGCATTTAGTGAATAGTCTCCTGGGCTGCGGCTTGTCTTTTCATTTTCTTGACAGTATCTTTCAAAGCCAAGACACTTAAAATTTCTATGAATTCCAATCTGTCGATATTTTCTTATGGTTGTTTGTTTATTTATTTATTTATTTATTTATTTTTTTGCCCTTTCCAAGAAGTTTTTCCTAATCCAAGATCAGGAAGATTCATCTATGCTTTCATCTAGGAATTCTACGGCTTCACAGTTCACGTTAGTCCCATGACCCGTTTCTGCTTGCTTTCTAAGTGTGATTTACAGTATAGGTTGAATCAAGGCTTTTGTTTCTTTTGGCATAATGGTATGTAATTGTTCTAGCACCGTTTGTTCAAAAGACTGTCTTTTCTCCATTGAATTTCCTTGGCTTTTTCCTCCAATATCAGTGGACCAAGCAATACCTGGGTCTACTTTCCTGACCCGCCGCGTGATCCATCCGCCTGGGCAGTGACTCCGCCAGGCTGATGACTGCCGCCGCGTTGTGACCTAGAGGTCAGGGAGTGATTCTAACACTAAATCTGTCATTTTCCAAAACTGCTTAATTTAAAACATTTGCTTTTTCTATATGTATTTTAGAAATAGCTTGCCGGTTTCTACAAAAAAATAAATAAAAAAGCCTATTAGCGGTTCGATGGGATTCGCTTTTATTTTACTTAATAATGGCCCCAAAGGACGAGAATAGTGATGCCGGCAACTCGGACAGGCCACGGAGAACCCGTCAAGTACTTCCTCTAAGGGAAAAGATGAATGTTCTTGACTTAATAAAGGGGAAAATATGCCGAGGTTGCAAAGGCCTGTGACGGGAACAAACCTGTTTGTGAAATTGTGAAAGAGGAAAAACATTCATGCTAGTTTTGCTGTCACACCTCGACCTGCAAAAGTTTCTGGCCCCATCATATGGTTCAGCTAAAAAAAAAAAAAAAAAAAAAACGTTCCGCGTGTGGGTGGAGGACACGGGGTGGGGGGGACAGTTTTGCGCCTCTGTGAGGACTTCAGCGCGGTCCTGCCCCCCAAAAGAGGGGGCGCCGGGTGTTAGGAAGTAAAAGCAGCTGACGTGAGCGCGGGCACCGTGGATCCCGTACCCCAGATGGCTGCGTGTGAGGCCGGCGTGGAGCGTGACAGTGTGACCGGCGTGGAGCGTGGCGGTGTGGCCGGCGTGGAGCGTGGCGGTGTGGCCGGCGTGGAGCGTGGCGGTGTGGCCGGCGTGGAGCGTGGCGGTGTGACCGGCGGGGAGCGTGGCGGTGTGGCCGGCGTGGAGCGTGGCGGTGTGGCCGGCGTGGAGCGTGGCGGTGTGGCCGGTGTGGAGCGTGGCGGTGTGACCGGTGGGGAGCGTGGCGGTGTGGCCGGCGTGGAGCGTGGCGGTGTGGCCGGCGGCAGCGTGGCCGTGTGGCCGGCGGCAGCGTGGCGGTGTGACCGCTGGGGAGCGTGGCTGTGTGGGTTCTCTGGACGCCCGGAGGAGCCGCGCCCAGGGCAGGTCGCAGGGATGGCAGGACAGCACACAACTTAAAACTTACGAGTTGTTTATTTCTGGACTTTTCCACTAAGGGTTTCCAGCCTGCAGCTGACCACAGGTTTTTCCGTGGAAAAGGGGGGCCGAGCGACTGTGGAGAAGTAGCTGACATGCAGGCCACTCTTCTCTCCTGCCTTTCTTTTCTAGAACAAGCGACTTCCTAAGCTCACTTGTGGGTTCCGCACGGATTCCTCGGGATTTTCTGCACAGGCGGCCCTGCCGCGTGTGACGAGGACGGCGGGCTGTTGTTGGGGGCTGGCGGAAGCGGTGCGGGAGGGTGCTGTGAGCGTCCCCTGCCTTGGGGGAAAAGCGCCACGTCTTTCACTGTAAAACGCGGTGTTGGCTACAGGATTTTTTGTTTCGTTTTTGTGTGTTTGTTTGGGTTTTTATAGATACCCTTTATCGGGTTGAAGCTTCCTCTTACCTCTAGTTTGCTGAAAGTTTTTATCGTGAATAGATTTTAAATTTTGTCAAAAACTTTTTTGCAGCTTTCAAGATGATTATGTGTTTTATTATTTCAATATATTAATATGGCGAATAAAATGGACTCATTTTTAAGAACATTAAACCCATTTCGCGTTTGTTATACATGCTCCGTTTGATCACATTGCATTATCCTTTTTTCTAGATTGCTGAATGTGAGTGGCTCATTGTGTTGAGGGTTTGGCGTCCGTCTTAATGAGGGGCATCCTTTTCTTGGAGTATCTTCCGCTAGTTTTTATATCAGACTAGTGTTGGCCTCATATAACGAGTTGGGAAGCGTTTGCGTCTCTTCTGCTTTTCTGGGAGAGTCACTGCGTACTCCTTAATCCTTCCCGGAACACTTGAGAATTCGCAGTGCAGACGTGTGTGCCCAGGCTTTTCTTTGTTGGAAGGTTTCTGGCACACGTTCAATTTCTTTAATGGATGAAAGGCTACTCAAGGTGTGAGTAAGCTTTGTTCCCTCTTTCAAGGAACTTGTCCATTTCATCCATGGTCCCTGTAGCACTGGTGGGCTGTGTGGGCATGTCCCATTTTTGATTGTTGATATTGGGAACTTGTCTTTTTCTTCCCCGATCAGTCTTTCCAGAGGTTTATAAATACTATTGATAGTTTCAAAAAAATAAAAGCTTTTAGTTTCATTAATTTCTCCTATAATTTTTAAATGTATTAATTTCTACTCATATCTTTATTATTTATATTCTGCTTACTTTGCATTTACTTTATTTTTTTGTTTTTCTATGTTCTTAAAACGGGAGCCTCGATTAGGATTAGATTACAATTAGAGCGAGACCTTTTTTTTTCTAGTATAAGCATTTATTGTCATGTTTTTCTCTCTATACCACGTTAATTGTGTCCCACAAATTTTGGTACATTGTGCTTTTATTTTCATTGAGTCCAAAACATTTTTCTCATTTCCTTATAATTTCTCCTTTGACCTATCTGTTATATAGAAGTGTTTTTAAAATTTCCAAATGTTTAGTTTTTCTTGATATCTATCACATATTTCTGGTTCAATTTCTTTTTGACCAGAGAAGGTACTTGGGATCATTTCGGTTTTTTTAATCATGTTGAGATTTGTCATCACTGCACAGTCTAAAGCCTGTCTTGATGAGCACCCTACGTGCATTTGAAAATACGGTGTATCCTGCTGCTGCCGAGCAGCACGTCCTGTCCGCGCCAGTGGAGACACTGTCGTTGTCTTCGATCGCCCTGCCTGAGTTTTGGAGCACTTAGTGCATCTCTTAGAGATAAGTATTGAAACATCCAGTTATAATTGTGACTATTCCTATTTCTGCTTCCATTTCTATCAGGTTTTGTTGTATGTATTTTTGAAGCTTTTCTGTTTGGTGCACGTAAATTTACGATTGCTACGTCTTCTCGATTCGCTCTTTTATCACTACCTTGTGTCTTAATCCCTCGTAATGATCCCTGCTCTGGAATCTACGAAGTTTAGCACCAATACAATCGCTTCGGGCTTCTCTGCTTGAAACTTCCCGCATGTAACTTTTCCATCTCGATCTGTGCTTTTATGTTTAAGGTGAGCTTCTTGTGCACTGCATATAACTGGTGCTTGCTTTAAAAAAAAAAAATCTAGTCTGGAAATGTTTATCTTTTAATTGTGTTGTTTACCTCATTTACATTTAATATTTAATAACATGGTAGGTCTTACATCTGATTTTCTGCCCTTTTCTACTCGTGTGATCTTTTTTGTTTTTTTCTTGTCTTCTTTGGGATTCAGTATTTCTTAAGATATCATTTTACCTCCACTGTTGGTTTATTTGCTACGTTTCTCTTTCGACTGAACCTTTGGGGCTCGCTTCAGGGTTTTCAACACCATCTTCAGCGCATCGCAGGCCCTCTTGATAATACACCAACCCACACATGGTTAACAACTTTCCCTGTCTTCTGCCCATATTTTTGCTACTGTTCAGACATTTTACTTCTATATATGTTACGAACTCTACGATGCATTGTTCCTAGTTTTGATGTCAATAATCTGTAGGGATTAAAGAGAAAAAGAGCCCTTGACATGTACATTTATTTTTACCATTTTCAGCATTCTCCATTTGTTTGCGTAGATTGAATTTCCCATTTGATAACATCTCTTCTGCCTGAAGTTCTTTTAACACATTTTTTTTGTAGTGCAGATCAAACTTTCATTTGTCTGAAAAGCCCTTATTTCTCCTTTTTATTGGGTAACAGCTTTGATAACATAACTCACCACTTAAAGTGTGAATTCACGGGGCTTTCGTAAATTCACGGAGTTGCACACCTACCACTACAAATTTAGAATGTTTCTGGTCGCCCGCGGAAGACAGCCCGCACCCTTCGGGGGTCACTTCTCGCTCGGCCCTGACCCCTGCCCCCCCCCCGCCCCTCCCCCCGCCCCCTGCCCCCTGCCGGCGCCGCCCCAAATCCGCTTCCTTTCTCTGCATCAGCGCCTCCTGTGGCCGTTCCATGTAAGTGCAGCCGCGCAGCGGGCCGTCTCTCGTGACTGGGCCCCTTGCGCTCAGCATCACGTTTTCGAGGTCCATCCGTGGTGTGGCCTGTACCACCGCTCCGGTCCTTTCCATCCCCGCCTGGTTCACGGCACGCTGTGTCGCACGTCACTCATCCACTTATGGGTCGAGGGCGCCGGGTCGTTTCCACACCCTGCCTACTGCGACGCTGCGAGCCGCGTGTGGGTGCGTTTCCGAGCTGCTCCGGGGCATGCACCTGGCAGTGGGCCTGCTGGGTGGTCCCGTGATCCGTATGAAACCCCCAGACCGTTTTCGGAAGCAGCGGCGCCATGTACACTCCCACCACAGTGCACCGGTGTTCCAATTTGTCCACGTCCTCGCTTGTTATTTTCTGGGGGGTTTTTTGAACATTTTATTTTTAAACATTGACAGTAGCCATTCAGTGGGTACGAAGTGGCGGTCAAGGCCTTTGTCGTTGAAATATATTTTTTGCTGAGTACAGAATCCTTGTTCGACAGGCGCTTCTGCTGAGCACAGAATTCTGGTTCCGTCGACAGGGGTTTTTGTCCTGTGTTCCCGGCACTTCGGAGATGTCATTCCGCGTTCTCCTTGCGTGCCTAATTTTATCTTTGTTCCTCTGAGTGTCACCTGCCCCCTCCTTCTCTTTGGTTCCCTTTAAGAGTCTTCGTTTAGTTTTGGTTGTCATCGGCCGACTGTGATGCATTTAGCTTCTTTCCTGTCTGAGGACCGAGGGGCTCCTTGGATCTGGGGCTTGGTGCGCCTCATGAACTCTGAACAGGTCTGTAGTTTGGCTCCTCCGCGTGGCTTCTCCCCCGAGCCCCGGGCCCGGTGGCACGTGTGCGAGGCGGCTGACAGCCTGCCCCTTTGGGTGTCTTCTGTTCACGCTTCGCTCGGATCCCCTCTACCCACCCGCCTTCGGGGGGGCGTCTTCCCTTGGCTGCTGGCTCTCGCGGCGGGAAAGGCCTCGTCGCCTCCGACGCCGAGGTCGCTGTTCCTGTCGCTTCCACCGCAGCCTCCCTCGCGGCTCCCGTTTCTCTGCCAGGATTCCTCCTCCTTTGCTCCATGCCGTCCGCCTGTTCCACGTGTAGTTACCCGAACGTTCTGCAACAACCTGGCTTTTCCGCATCTCATCATTTGCGTCGAATGCCCGGCACGGGTGGCAGAGAGCGGTGGGGTGGAGGGAGCCACGCGTGCACAGGGCCAGGCTCGCGTCTTCGCGTGCGGGCGCGTGGGCGTCCGGCCGGCCGCCGTCGAACTGGGTGGGGGTTTGTGTCTGTCACCGCCCGGCCGTGCACAGGGCTGACTCGCCACGCTGGCGGGCGCCGCCGGGCTGCGGTCAGGGCGGAGCCCGGGGCGCTGGAGGGGTGATCCCGTGCCTCCGCTGCGCCCCGAGCTCTCACGGGCCCCGCCGCCTGCGCCGCCGGTGGTCTCCACGCCCGGTGCGACGCTGCTGCTGCTGGTTACTTAGTGCGAGGCTGGCCGGGGTGAGGGGGGGCTCAAGTTTCCGGGTGCAGCCTGCGGTCCGAGAGGCGTAGGTGCCTGCACGCGGGGCGGGGCCTCCTGGATGCGCCTGCCCCACCCTCACCCCCCTCGCCCTGCACCCTGCGCCTCCCACACCCCACCTCCAACCCCGTGCCCCCAATCCCGCGCGCCCCCCACCCCGTGCCCCACACTCCCACTGCGCACCCCCCGCCCCGCACCCCCACTCCACACGCCCCACCCCCCAGCCCACATATCCCACCCCTCACTCTTCACCTCCCCGCCCCCCCTCCCCGCCTTCCCATCCCCCAGCTCCTCGCGCCCCTCACCCCCTACACCCCTCACCCAGTGCCAGCCCGAGGCCCAAGAGGTGGGTGTGGCGGGAGCCTTCGCACCCCGTTTCCGCCCCTCGCCCCGCCCCACGGGAGGGGAGCCGGATGGGGCTGTTGCCACCGGGATTCGGCCCCTCGGCAGGGCTGCCCTGGGCCTCGCTCTCCTGGCCTGAGGGGAGGAGGGGAGACCGCGCCGCAGGTTTGTGGCTTTTCTCGTTTTGAGGGCAGCGTGTCCCTCCTGTGATTTTCCCCATCTTAGGCAGAGGAGGTTTTCTTGTATGTTTTAAAAATCATTTTTATTTCCTTATTTTGTAAATTATCCCTTTTGATAGTTCTCCATTTATCTTGAGTGTTTTTATTATCAAATTTCATAATCTCTTAATATAGTAAAGATATTAAGTTTTTTGTTGTATTTACTGCAAATATTGTTTCGGCTTGTTTTAGATTCTTGATTCCATCACGCTTTAGTAATAAAGAGGTAAATTTTTATGTCGTGGAATCTATTAGTCTTTCCTTTTGCGAATTCCTTTTATCTTCTTCAAGGCTAGAAAGGCCTCTCTCCGGAGGTTTGAAAAATGCTCGACTCTGCTGCTCCCGCTAGTATAATGCTTTGATTTTCACCCTTAATTCTCTCTAATCCATTTAGAATTTTATGCTAGGACGGCAGTGTTCCACAGACTGATTTTTCTTTCACAGTCCCCTGATTATCATCGCAATATTTGTGAATAATATCCTTCCCGCCGCCGCTGAATATAGTGTGTTCTGTGCTCGTAGGTAACACAGGCCCCAGTTCTGAACCGTGCAATCTTTCTCCGTTATCCAGCTGAGGTATTTTTCCGTGTTTAGTAAAATCACATGATTTGGGCTAGAGAAATTACCTTTCTGCTGGAAACACCGTCTGCCATCCTTATCCCGGGCCCGGCTCACACAGCCGCCCCTGGCGCCTCGGTCACAAGCGTCCTCATGTTCTCTGAGTCTGTTCGTTTTCTCTCGCTGCTGGGCCTTAGTAGAGACAGACGTTTAACTGAGAGCTGCCAGGTCACCATGCCATCCTGATCCGGGTGCTGCCTGGCCCTCCGGGCCGTTGCAGGGGCGTGCACAGCAGCACCCCATCGTCACGGACCCGTCGTCACACGGACCCGAGTCACATGGACCAGGCGCGTGTACGAGGTTGGGCCCGGGCAGGTCCCGAGGGCACAGGAAAGTGACCCGAGGCAGTGGCCCCGCCTGCTGCACCGCCGTCTCTCTCCGCTCACACCTCTGGCCTCGTGGGGACGTCCCATGACCAGATGACACGGCCTTTGTCCGGTGGCCGAGCACGGCGAGCAGAGGCTTCACGTCCTGGAGGTGGCCAGCCGCAGCGCCCGGCCCCGCTGTGCTAAGGCCTGCCTTGACCTCGCATTCCTGCCAAACGAGTTGTCACAAATCCAGCCCTAAACCGCACACGTCCGTCACCTTGCAGTTCTCCGGTCAGCTGTCCGGGCCAGAGCGAGGACCAGAGCGTGGCCGGCTGCATGCCTCTGGGCGGCCCCGGGGTTCGAAGGTCTGTGTCTGTGTCTTTCGGGCGATTAGCAGCTGCAGCCCACAGCACTGCAGCCCCCATTGTCTCGGTCTGTGCGACCTGAGGGCCATTCTGAGCTGCCGCCTTGGGCTCCTAGCCACCTCCTTTTCCCTCGCTCAAGGCTTCCTCAGGCCATGTCTCTCTCCCTCAGCTGGGAGCTGTCGTCGGCTTTTAGAACCGTGTGACTGGACTGGGCCACAGGGACAATCCAGATGACCTCTCATCGCAGGTCCTTAACCCCGGTCACATCTGCAAACCTCCCAGGTTCTGGGATTGGCACATGGACAATATTGGGGACCATTAACGCCCACCTCACTGAGTGCTCACCAGTCACCTACGGACCCACGTCCCTAAATTGACACAGTGTGCCCTTTTGGGATGGGGGATTGTGTTTTTAAGAAATCTTACATTTGAAAAAGCAAACCCTAAAATAAATATTTTCGTGGATAATATTTCAGATTTACAACAACATTATTTTCTAGAAAACATCATTGACTAAACTGCTTTATAATTATACATGTATTTTAAATTGATAGATAAACTATATTGAGACAGACAAAAATCAAACTTAAATTTTATGGAGAAAATTCTGAAAAAGTAAGCCCGTTTCAATAGCAGGAAGTTCCAGGACCTTCCAACTTAATTGCTGGTCACTTTACGACCGCAGAAGCAAATGGACAAGCCGCTTCCTGAGCGACTGGCCCTGAGCTGGCCGCAGGTCCTGTGGGCTACACACCCAGCGGCCGTGGCTGTGGCTGTGGCTGGCAGGCCAGGTCTCCGCAGCACCCTCGGCCACACCGCCCGCCACCGACACGTGAGTTTTATGTTTCTGAAACTGCTCCCAGGAGGAAGCACAGCAGTAACTGGTGTGTCTAGATGCTCTCCTGAGCAAGCTCCCACCTAAATGCGCTGGAAAACGCGGGTCCTGAGGGGCTGTCCGCGTTCACCACTGTTGCCGCCAGGCTGCCCCACCCCCACGTGTGAGAGTCGGGCCTTACTTAAGTCCCCTGACTCTCATTCCAAAGGGCAAAGAGTAAACGCCCTTGCATGGGGGGTCCTGTTGGGGGCGCTGTCCGGAGGGCTGGACCGGCGTCCTCGGGGCAGGTGAGAGGCTGGCCTGGCCGCCCCTGCTGGGCCCCGAGCTCAGGCCGAGGCCAGCCTGCTCACCCAGGTGTGCGTTCCCTGCAGGTGAGTGAGAAGATGTAGCAGAGTGGCAGCGAGGCGACCCCTGCCCCTGCCTGTGAGGACAGCCCAGCCCGGCAGGCTCCCCTCAGCCACCCTCACCATGTCCAGGAAGGGGACGGGCAGCAAAGGCAAGGGGGACAGGGCGGACATCCTGGCCGGGCTGCAGGCCGCCAACGAGGAGCTGCGGGCCAAGCTCACCGACATCCAGATCGAGCTGCAGCAGGAGAAGAGCAAGGTGGGTCCCCGCCCCCCACCCCACTTCTCCTGGCCCCCAGAGTCTGCCCAGTCTCCGTGGGACTGCCTGCCCAGGCAGCTGGGAAGGGGCGGCCCCCTGCCCTGACACCCAGCACGCGGAGGTCCCTGCCACCTGCAGGGAAGGCTGGGCTCGTGAGGGCAACTAAGGGGGCCTCTGGGGAGGAGGGCGAGGGCTGGTGGAGGACGCCTGCCATCCATGCCAGGCCAGGCTCCGGGGGGCCGCCTCACTGGCCCACACCTCCCCGCTGTCTGCCATGGCCTCTGCGCCACCCCAGGAGCTGCTAGGAAGTGTGAATGTGCCCTCAGAAGGGGCGGAAAGAGGGTGGGACTTGCGGAGATGGTGAACCCCGGGGCAGGATCCCCTCCCAGAGGGTTGACAGGCCCGAGGACCTGGCTGTGGCTGTGACTCCTCGCCCCCTGCCCAGCATGCGTCCCCCTCGGAGGCCTGGGGCTGGAGGGGAGGGTCGCTCCAGGCCAGCCGCTTCCTCCGTTACTCCTCCTGGTTAAGTCACAAGCAGAGCCAGGCTCTGTGATCCCTGACGCTCACGGAGGCCTGGACTCCAGGCCCCAGCATGCTCACTCACAGGGCGTCTGCCTCGGGGCTGCCGCAGGGGCTCTCACCCTCCCACCTCGGGTCCCCGGCTCTGTAAAGCAGGGGCAATTAAAGGACCGGCTGCCGCTGGTGCTGGGGAGGACACGGTCCGAGAGCCCGAGGGACAGGACGGATACTAAAAGGCGGCTGTCACAGCAACTGTGCAGCTTCTCAGGGAGTGGGGACCAGCATGTCAGCACCTGCTCTGCACCGGGAGGTCGCAGCGTGGGCAAGGACCTTGCCACGAGGCCCAGACACAGCGCCCCACTGGCCACGAGGCGAAGACACAAGCGTCAAGCAGCCTGGGATGGACAGCTGTCCCCAGAGGCAGAGCCGGCCCCCCGGTGTGCCCCAGGCCTGCGGCGTTCAGAGCATCTCGGCCTGAGCAGCCTGTGGCCGCGGAGGCCACGCCTCCACCATCACCCGGCCCTCCCCGCCCCCATTAGCAGAGGCAAGAGAAGAAGAGGGGACTTGTCAGGAACCAGTGACAACGAAGATCTTTGTTTTACTGGGTGAAAATAGCCATTATCTTCCCGATGCGAAGACGCACCGCGTGGTGCCCTCGCCAGCGTCTCCGGATTCTCAGCGTCCGGCGCGCAGCGCATCGTACACGCCGGTCGCGCCACAGCCCCAGGGGGGCGCATGCGCCCGACACAGCCCAGGTCTGGGCCTGGCGGAGCCCCTAGCTCTCCCGGCACCAGGCAAGGGCCCTGCGACTGGTGTCTGAGGGCCCGTGCGAGATGAACCTCCTTTTTCCAGATTACACTGAGTTCAAGACATCAAAAAAGCAAGACTTTCGGTGGCGTTTCTCAGTGATGTGGGGGGTCCACCAGCGCCATTTCAGAATGTGTCTGAGGGACCACGACTGCCCACTGTTGGGTGGGCGGATGGGGACACAGCAGCAGGTCGTGGCTGTGGGGGCGGGGCCAGCACTGCCGCCCACATCCGGGCCCGCGGCAAGCCGGGCAAGCCGTGCTCCTAACAGACGACCTGCGTTCAACTCCAGGAAAGCTTCCTGGGTGGCGATCAGCAGAGAAGGGACAACAGTGTAGCATGTGTCATGGGTGGGTGTGGAGCAGGGAGTGGGAGTGGAGGACAAAAAAAATCTGCACGCTCGCACTCACACTCCCATTCGCACTCCCACTCACACATACTCGCACTCACTCTCATACTCACACTCACACTCCAATCCCACACACACTCACACTCATACTCACACCCACACTCATACTCACACTCACACTCATACTCGCACTCGCACTCACACTCATACTCATACTCGCACTCACTCTCATACTCACACTCACACTCCAATCCCACTCACACTCACACTCATACTCACACCCACACTCACACTCCAATCCCACTCACACTCACACTCGCACTCGCACTCACACTCACACTCATACTCACACTCCAATCCCACTCACACTCACACTCACACTCGCACTCACACTCACACTCACACTCACACCCACACTCATACTCACACTCACACTCGCACTCACAGTCGCACTCACACTCACACTCATACTCACACTCCAATCCCACTTACACTCACACTCACACCCACACTCACACTCATACTCGCACTCGCACTCACACTCATACTCATACTCGCACTCACTCTCATACTCACACTCACACTCCAATCCCACTTACACTCACACTCACACCCACACTCATACTCACACTCACACTCGCACTCACAGTCGCACTCACACTCACACTCATACTCACACTCCAATCCCACTCACACTCGCACTCACACTCATACTCGCACTCACACTCACACTCATACTCACACTCCAATCCCACTCATACTCGCACTCACACTCATACTCGCACTCACACTCACACTCGCACTCACACTCGCACTCACACTCACACTCGCACTCACACTCACACTCCAATCCCACTCACACTCACACTCATACTCGCACTCACACTCACACTCATACTCGCACTCACACTCACACTCATACTCACACTCCAATCGCACTCACACTCACACTCATACTCGCACTCACACTCACACTCATACTCACACTCCAATCCCACTCACACTCGCACTCACACTCATACTCACACTCGCACTCGCACTCACACTCGCACTCGCACTCACACTCACACTCACACTCACACTCATACTCGCACTCGCACTCACACTCCACTCGCACTCATACTCGCACTCGCACTCACACTCATACTCACACTCATACTCACACTCACACTCATACTCACACTCCACTCACACTCGCACACATGGGAGAGAATAAGGCACCTTCGGGGAGCAAGAATTGCTGTGAAGTAAGTGACACAGAGTCACGGGGCCGGTGGGGTGACAGGGCTTGGACAGGAGCTCAGAGGAGTCAGCAGAGGCCCCCGGCCGGGACTGCGGGAGGACACCTGGGCAGGGGAGGGACAGGAGAAGGCCCGGCGCGGTGACTGAGGTGGGGAGGCAGGCGGGGGTCCAGGGTCGGAGCTGGAGCCAGCGGGAAAGAACACAGGCGCCGAGCTGCGAGCAGCCCACAGAGCATGCGAGGGCGGAGGGCGGAGGGCGGAGGGCAAGGGCGGAGGGCGAGGGCGGAGGGCGGAGGGCGGAGGGCGGAGGGCGGAGGGCGGAGGGCGGGCCCCACCCCCTGGCCTCCCCCTGGAGGTCCCCTGGTGGCTCGAGGTCATGTGACCGGTGCCTCTTCCTGGCTCTCCTGTGCAGGGTGGGAGGCGGTGCTGGCTTAGAGCAGGGGAGCAGGAGATGGACAGATTCGGGGTGCACCCTGGAGGCGGGGCGGGAGGGGTTGGCTGGTTTGGGGTGCACATGAGGGAACGACAGGGCAGAGGACAATGCCCACCCCAAAGGTGCAGGGCACTGAGGATGGGGGCCCGCGGGGGGCAGGGAAGTGTCCATGTGGACGCATTAAGTGTCAGGTGGCCGCCTTTGTCAGGGTCCGGGCAGGAAGCAGCTGGAGCCTGGAGAGAGGCCGCGAGGGCTGCGGCGAGGGCTGCGGCTCGTGGGCCCACAGCGGTGTCCCCAAGTCTTCCACCCCAACGCACACCCGGGCGGGTCTGGAGCCCAGCCCCTCACCCACACCTACATTCCAAGAACCGTTTGTGCCAGACGGCGGGCAGTGAGGTCATTTAGCCAAGGTCACAGCTTCTAGGTGAAAATAAAACATTCAGTAAACAGTCTGAGTGTTTCAAAAAGTCTGAGTCTAAGGTGTCACCCAGAGAGATGGCGCAGCTGCCCCGCTTGGTGTCCCCGCTTGCCAGGAGGGTCACCTAAGGCAAGCACGAGACCCTGTTATTTGGGCAGAGGGGAGGAGCCCCGCTGCTCCCCACAGGCCATCCCCAGGAGGCGCCCACCTGCTGTCCCCCGCAGGTTCAGGTTCGTTAGAGAGGAGATAGTTTTGCCTCCTGTGCTCGGCCTGCCCCTGGCAGAGCAGCAGAGTGGGTTTAGGTCACGTCCCAGGCTCGAGGTCACGGCAGCTGCCGGTGGGCGGGGATTCGTGCCCTGCACCACGACGCAGGGGGCCGTTTCCAGTCACACTGTAAGGAGGTGTTCTCCAACGGCAGCTAGCACTGTGCTTACACACAACACAGACACGGCGCGTCCCCACGCTGGTGTCCCGGCCTGGGCCCGCGCGGAGGCGGCTCTCCAGCCAGCCACAGCCTCGCTCTTGTCTTCCAGGTGAGCAAGGTGGAGAGGGAGAAGAACCAGGAGCTGAAGCAGGTGCGCGAGCACGAGCAGCACAAGAACGCGGTCCTGCTCACCGAGCTCAAGACCAAGCTGCACGACGAGAAGATGAAGGAGCTGCAGGCCGTGCGCGAGACGCTGCTGCGGCAGCACGAGGCCGAGCTGCTGCGCGTCATCAAGATCAAGGACAACGAGAACCAGCGGCTGCAGGCGCTGCTGCACGCCCTGCGCGACAGCGGCCCCGACAAGGTCAAGACCGTGCTGCTGTCCGAGGCGAAGGAGGAGGCCAAGAAGGGGTTCGAGGTGGAGAAGATCAAAATGCAGCAGGAGATCTCCGAGCTCAAGGGGGCCAAGAGGCAGGTGGAGGAGGCGCTGACCATGGTCATCCAGGCCGACAAGATCAAGGCGGCCGAGATCAGGAGCGTGTACCACCTGCACCAGGAGGAGATCACGCGCATCAAGAAGGAGTGCGAGCGCGAGATCCGCAGGCTGGTACGCGGCGCGGGCGGGCGGCGGGGCCCTGGGGCGGCGCCCTCGGGGGCGGGGGGGCTCCTGGCGCAGCCCCCTCCAACCAGCACCCGGGTCCAGGGCTGCGCGGCCAGCGGCAGGCAAGCTCCGCCCCCCGCCCGGCCGGGCTTCCGGTTCCGGTTTGGGGTGAAGCGGGACTTCCGCAAGTCAGCTCTGGTCCCCCCCAAGGCGGTTAGGAAGGCGCCCCCGCTTTACGGTTCCAGGTGGCGCTAGAAGTCAGGCAGGGCCAGTGCTTTGATGGCAGAGCAACTTGCTCCGCACTGGCAGGCCCATTGGGTCCAGACGGGTGTGACCAGAAGGGCCGCGGGGTGACAGCCACGGTCCGAGGGCGCCCCGAAGTCCCCTGCTAAGCGCATATCCGGCTTCGCTCTGAGGCGGGACCCTGCCAGGTGGCCGTCTGCAGCCTCGCCTGTGCGCCTTTGATCCCCGGACCGGTGTCCCCGCAGTCCCCTGGGGCGGGGTTCTCAGCGCCCTGGTGCTGGCAGGAGTGCTCGGGGGTCGTCAGGGTTACGCCTGATCTCATCCCTTGCAGCCTGGACATCCTCCAGAATTTGGGGAAACTGAGGTCCGCCTTTTGCAGGTGACAGGACTTTGCATGTAGAGAACCCCAAGAAACTCCCCCAAAATAACAACTAAATGAGCCCTGCAAGGTTTCAGGACACAAGAGCTAGATGCAAAAAATCAGTTATATTTTTATATCCTAGCAACAATCAATCCAAGATTAAAATTTTAAAAATTCCCCTCATAATGGCATAAAAAAAGAATTAAATACTTAGGAATAAGTTTAACGAGAGACGTGTGGGACTGGGATTCTGAAAACTACCGAACACGCCTGAGGTGAACTAAAGGTGAGCCAAATAAATGCAGAGAGCTTCCGCGTCCCGACCGGAAACTCAGCACCTGAGGAAGCACTTCCGGTGTCGAGGTCAGGCTCAGACACCTGTCGCAGCCCCAGCAGGCTCTCCGGCCAGGTGGGCAAGCTGAGTCCAGCACTGACGAGGAACGCAGGCACCTGCCTACTCCGGCTTGTCTTCCTGTGTTCTCTGTGGTGTCACTTTGTGACCTAAAGCTTTACATTCTTAGGTAGTCCGATTCGTTGATCTTTTCCTGTAGGACTGATGCTTATTGTGTCTGTTGAAGAAATCCTTTTATCCTGGAGCCATAAGCTTTATGTTTTAAAAATTGTACAGTTTTGTCTTTCACGTGTAGGTCTTTGCCCCACCTGGAGAGAGAGAGAGAGAGAGAGAGTGTGTGTGTGTGTGTGTGTGTGTGTGTACGTGTATGTGCGTGCGCATTGTGGGCGCCTAGGTATGTTTTTCCATGTGGATACACGATCGTCCCAGTAGCCCTTGCGAAGCGGCCGTCCTCCCTCTCGACCCCCGGGCTCCCCCGCCGTACAGCGACCGTTCTGAGGCGAGCGGCACCCCGTTCGGTGCGTCATCGACCCTCTTCAAGCCCATTTTGCTCACTACTCTGCTTTGGGGTCAGCCGTCCTCCCGCTTCGTGCTTCTCCAGGACTGACTTGACCCTCGTGGCCCGCCGGGCTTCCCTGTAAACCTCAGAATCAGTGTTCCTACGTGGAAACCTTGGCCTTTCTATTAGGATTATAACAAAACCGTTAACGGAGAAATCTTAACGGAGGGTATTACCGTGATTCTCATGCAAATATACAATGAACACATGTCAGAATTTTTATTTAACTCATGAGTTAATAAGGGACCAAGTGAAATGTTGCAAGCGATTTAAATGAGGGTCTGACCTAAGGAGATGTGTGCTGCGCGCCTGGCAAAAACTACTCGCAGTGCCCAGAGGAGGAGCCACCTGTGGCCGAGGACAGGCATGTCTGCATTGCTAAGATTTCATCCAGGGACACGGCCGCCTCCACGGCCCCACAGCCCATCACGGTGGGACCAGCCCCTGTCCTGGGCTCCTGGGAGGGCTGGTCACAGGAGGTGTGAGTGGTGACATAGACTCCTCCCCAGGGCTCTCTGCAGTGTGGCCTGCAAGATACCACAGCCCTCTGGGAAGGAAAGGGGCATCTGGGCCCCAGGGGACCAGAGCCGTGGCCAGAGCCTTCAGCTGTGAGGTTTGCCACCCAACAGTGTCCATCCGGCCTCACAGGAAGAGCCCCCAAATCCACAGCTCCCCCGGCTAGCTGGGCGTTGGTGCCTTTCCAACTCGGGGTACGTGTATTTCAACGTGTACCCCGAGCTGGAAACGGCGCCGGTAGAGAAGGAGGGGCCTCCACACAGCGCGACCACATGCTACTCCACCTCGGTGTGCGTCAGTGCCGGGCACTTGCATGCTGACTTCACATCTAGGAACAGTGACCACCGCATAAGGACGTTCCGTAAACGACGGATCACATACACCGCGGGTCCCGTGGGTTATGAGGGAGCCGGGAAATTCCTATCGCCTGTGACAGCATAGCTGTGACAGCTTTGTCCTGACACCATGCGTGGCTCACGTGAGCGTGGCAACGGGTGCGAGCAGACCTGCTGCCCTGCTGTGGCGTGAAGCACAGCGCGGAGGACCGAGCGCGGGGCGCGACGCTCGGCGGCGGTGCGGGGCGCGACGCTCGGCGGCGGTGCGGGGCGCGACGCTCGGCGGCGGTGCGCCGCGGCGTCGCCGATCTGCGCGCGCACTGACGCCTCTCGTCGCTGCTTCTCGTCGCTGTTTATTATTACGAAAGAAAAAAATTTTTAATAGACTGAGTGTGGCCCAAGTGCGCCGTGTCATGAAGTCCCCAGCAGCCACGTCCCAGACCCGCGTGGCCACTCGCCCTCACTCACTGCCTCCCACGGACCTACCTACAGGCTCCACTCCGGGTGCCCTGCCTCTCATGCTCGCCACGCCCCCTGCCCCCTCTGCGTTTGGAAGTGTCTGGTACGCAGGCACTCAGCACGGGGTCGCAGCTGCCCACAGCACCCAGCACAGACAGGTGCGCAGGCTGGTGTCACAGGGACAATGGGCTGTGCCCTTTGCCCGGCGTGCGGCAGGCCGGCCATCCGAGTTAGGGCACGGACCTCCCCTGTGTCCGCACAACGATGCACTCAGAACAGGTCCCTCGGGAAGTGGCACGTGACGGTGACGCGATTAGGACGTGCAAGACCATGCGCCTGGCTGAGAACCCCCGGTGGAGACTCCGCGTGTGAGAGACTCGGGGTGCAGGGACTGTCACTGGGAGACATGTCGCTGGCCTTGAAGGGAGTTTTCCGTCCTTAAGAACCAAGCCCTGTGCCTCCGCGAGGCCTTCCTCCCCCTCCTTCGTGGGCGGATTGCAACCCTCTCGGCGGTCTAACTTGGCCACGTTGGGCGACACGAGCCGTGACTTCTCAGGGAGAATGGCACCTGGCTCAACCCATCCGCTTACGTAGCCAATTTAAGCGGGGTGCGTGCATTGTGACTGGTTTCCTTGGATTCTGATGAAGGAAAAATGATGCGTTGGAAGTGTGTGAGCGTAAATGCTAAGCCACAGAGTGCCGCTGCTTATTAATCTGATTTTATTTTCAATGGCCTCTTTTTTTCCTATCACTAATTGGCTGTGTTGCCTCTTTCTGCGATTCTGTTCCAGCAAATGGGGATTTAGCAATTAAAGGTTTCCTTTATTCTGCTCAGCGCATCGCTTGCCCTGGAATTCTGAGCTCTGGGCTAATGAGACATCTCCTGCCGTTGTTTCCAAGCCTACTTCGGCGGATGGCTGATCTATTAGCTTACCTTAACCTGAAGCAGCAGTCGAAGCAGCAGGACACCCTGTCCTCCTGCGTCGTTGGGAAACGTGTTCTAAACCGAGTTCTCTTGCGAGTCCAGTGCGTGTGGGGGAACGCGCATGCGCACGCGCACGCGCCCGGCCATCTGTCTGAGGCGTGGGCAGCGGCGGGTCAGTTTCGCGCTCCCCCCTAGAGCCGGGCTCCCCGTGGCCCAGGAGGCACTTGTGGCTGCTGGGAGGCAGGTGGCTCCTCTAGGTGTTAGCAGGTTGAGCGCTGGAGGCTGCAATTAAGAGAGGGCAGCAAGGCCTGCGGGCCCCTGCAGCAGCCAGCACTGCGGGTGTGGGGCCTGGGGGCGGGGCAGGCGCCAGCGCTCCTGGCTCCCCAGCCGGGGCTGCCTGTCGTGCCCCCACGCCCTCAGCGCCCGCTGGCGGCCAGATGAATCAGAAACGCAGCGTGTGGGACAGCAGCCTTGCTTCTCCCGCAGGGACGCCGGGCGCTGGAGCGCGGGCTGCATACCCTGCCCCCCCACTCCCAGCAGGGATCCCCCCTGCCAGAGGAGAGCGGCATAAGCTCTCAGGCTGAAGCTTCCTCTTCTCCCCGTTCGCAGCCCACCAGTTTTAAGACAGACTTGCTCACTGCACCCTCCTCTTCATGGGGGACAGGGAACTCGGGGGGCTCTGCCCTGCCCAGTGCCTGGCAGGAGCTAGAGGTGGACCCTGCCAGACAGGGCCGCCCCTGTTCACCCAGGAAGCTCTGCAGGGCGCCCAGGAGACATGGCCCTGCCAGACGCCAGGGAGGCCGGGAACGGCTGCGCGGGGGCCAGTCGCCAGTGCGCGCGCGCGGACGGCCAGGCGGGGCCCTTGTGCTGTGGCCGGGGCGGTGGGGCTCGGGGGCCCACTCTCTGCGCAGGTCCTGGCCTGAAACCACGCAGGCTGCAGGCTGGGGACCCGCCCCCATGCGTGCGCACACCGCCCGTCTCCATGGTAACTGCCGCTCTGCACCCCTGCCTGCGTGTGTGATGGTGTTCTCTTCTCCTTGTAGATGGAGGAGATGAAATTTAAGGACAGAGCAGTCTTCGTGCTGGAGAGAGAGTTAGGGGTGCAAGCCGGGCACGCTCAGAGGCTGCAGCTCCAAAAGGAGGCTCTAGACGAGCAGCTGTCGCAGGTCAAAGAGGCTGACCGGCACCTGGGCAGCCCCAGGCGGGAGCTTCCTTATGCCAGCGGTGCAGGAGACGCCTCCGACCACCCGGGAAGCCCCGTAAGCACTGCCCCGCCCGCCTGCCCGCCCAGAGCTGCGGGCGGCCGCGCACACGGCCGGCCCCAGAGCCCAGAGCCACAACCACAGCCGGAGCCCTCCACCCAGGGGTGCCCACCCTGCCTGCAGCCCCGCGCCCAGGCCCTGGACCCCCGGCTTGGCTGAGAGGGCCACACACTCGGTCCTCCTTCCTTCCTCGCTAACGTGGCACTGCCTCCTCTTGGTTCCCTGCCATGGACCCCTGAGACGCTGGGCTTCCCGCTGGAACCCACCTGAGCTGCCAGGTCCTTGGTACTGGCTGGTACTGGCTCCTGCCCCGGCTCGTGGGAAACTGACCTGCGCCCCCTGCTGGGAAGGCTGGCTCCCTGCCGGCCTCGGGTAGCCTCTACCCCAGCCGTGGTTTCTGCCATTCCCACCCGGCCCTCCTGCCTGCTTTCCATGTGACCATGACACTTTCCTGCTCCTCCTGGGCCCGCCGAGATGGCACGGCCGTGACGCTGCTTGTCTCATTGCTGCTTCTCATTCAGAGCCCTCTGGAGTGGTCCTGGGAAATTGGGGGGGGGGGGGCTCTAAATGCCACGGACCCTCCGTGCAGTCCTTCTGGGCCGGCTCCCTTGCCTCTCCTGCACCTGCTGAGTGAGGAACCGTCGTTCCTCAGCCCTTCCGGACACGCGTTCGTTGCTTTAGGACAAAGCGCGTGTGAGCTGAGCCAGCCCGAGAACAGTGACGTTTCAATAAGAGAAACTGACGTTTTATGCGTTTACTGTAAATGGCTGACTGAATTAGAACCAGCTCCTGCCCAGGAACCGCAGAGAGTGTGCCACTGTCCCCGGAGAGAACCAGGGGGGGTGGAACTCCGCCACTGGTTTTCGAGGGAAGTTCTAGGGACCGTTCAGAAACGTGATCCAGGGGCGCACACTTCTTGGGGAACCAGCTTTTGACAGTCACAGTCGAATAGGTTTCCTGGGGTCACGTCGTAGCACCAGGACATGACCCCGCCTGCAGCGCGGGCCAGCCCTCCCTGCGAGACTCCGCTGCAGTGGCCGAGCAAAGCACGGGGCCGGCTCCGACGTTTTCCGGGTCACCCACTCTTGGGGTGCCCGCATTTGCATGCCCACGCCCTCCATATTTGCATTCTCCCAGACATTTCCGCTCCCGCGTTCTGTCCCCACCGTGCGGTTTGCTGTGCCACGGAGGCCCAGCCCCTGGGAGGGGCCCGCCGCGCCCCGCCCCCGGAGTCCCCGCCCTTCGCGGCGAAGACGAGCTTTGGTTTCTGTGGTGTGTGTGTTGGGATTTGCAGAGTTTTCCGTGTCTGTGCCAACGCACAGTTATTTGCAGTTGATTCTTGTTTTAGGAACAGCAGTTGGATGAAAAGGATGCTCGGCGCTTCCAACTTAAAATTGCAGAGCTAAGCGCGATCATTCGGAAGCTCGAGGACCGGAACGCCCTGCTGTCGGAAGAGAGGAACGAGCTGGTGAGGGCGGCGGGCGGCGGGCGGCGGCGGGGCTGCGGTTCTGCGGTTCTGCCGGGCCCTAGGGGCTTGTGGCTGCAGTGTCCCGGGGGCTGAGCCACCCACGTGCAACACCACAACATCCCCCGTGGAGGAGGAATGATGGCGACAAGGCTGGGACTTGTATCTAGGCCTCTTGGCTGTTTCCAATAAAACTTATTCACAAAACCAGGTGGGGGTCAAACGTGGGCATCAGGCGCTGATTGGCTCTTCCCTGCTCCTTGGCATCGGGTGGAAGTGTCCTCGGCTCGGCACATTATCTGGGCTATGTGAGGACCTCGCCCTTAGGTAGCACCACCCCAGGTGATCCTCACAGCCACTGAGATTTCCAAGTGGCTCGTATCCCCCCCCCCCCCGGGGTGAAAGCTTTTTAAAGAGCCCGTGGGGGTCCTGGGCTGGGCGAGTTCACCACAGCTCTTACCCGCCCCATCTGTAGCACAAGCTTGTTCTGCTCAGTTTGCTAACTCTGTGTGGTGACCTGCTGGTTCTCTGTCACAACGAAAAAACCCACGCTCTATAATTAATTTTGTCTTTCAGCTGAAGCGTTTAAGAGAAGCTGAAAGTCAGTACAAGCCATTGCTGGATAAAAATAAACGCCTCACTCGGAAAAACGAGGGTCTGTCCCACTCGTTACGGCGAATGGAAAACAAGCTAAAATTTGTCACCCAGGAGAACCTGGAAATGGTAAGGGGCCCTCCACTTCTCATGCACAAGGCTGACAAGGTCCAGCCAGGCCTTCGCCAGGCCCTGGGTCGCACCTGTGTCTGTGGGGACAGGAACTGCCCGCAGGCCGGCTCACAGGGAGAGAGGGCCTCAGACAAGGGCCTGGGTGTGGAAGCAAAGTGGAACCTGTCACCTGCCCCGCCCCCCGAGCCATCTTCCAACTCTGTCCCCACAGATAGGCGGCGAGGGCCTGGGGCACCACGTGGAGGGAAGGAGCGAGCAGGCGGGCCCCGGCCAGGGTAGTGAGAGTCCACTCCTGCCCTCGGCTGTCGGGCGGGGACTGCTCGGTGTCTTCTGTGTTCCCTCTGGCCTCGGGCCCTGGAGGCCATAACGCGGCAGACGTGGGGGCCGCAGGAGGGCACTGGGCAGCCCTGCCCTGTTTCCAGGCTCCGCCAAGACCTGGCCCCAGCCTCCCCGGGTTCTGCAGCTGGGCTGCTCTGAGGCCTGAGCAGACACCCCCACACCTCACAGCCAAGGGGGAGCAGGGGCAGGGCTGCGTGGGCACCTGCAGGCCAAGCAGGAGCCTCCAGCTTCCCAATCACCTGGTCGGCCACCCACTCCGGCTGTCATGATGAGGTCTGCTTGGTTTTTCAGAGACAAAGAGCCGACATCATAAGGAGACCCAGTTCCTTAAATGACCTGGATCAAAGTCAAGACGAACGAGAAGTAGACTTCTTGAAACTCCAAATTCTGGAGCAGCAGAACCTCATAGATGAGCTCTCCAAGGTGACCAGGCTCAGGGGTCAGGGTCAGGCTCCCGCCCCCTCCCGGCTCTGCTGCCCCCAGGGGTTGTCTGTCTCCCTGGCCCCTCCCTGGAGCCCACCCGGGGTCCCTGAGCGTCGTCACTGGAGCTGGCCCTCCCTGAAACTCTCCGTTGCTCTCGCTGCCTCAGCCCGTTTTCAGGGGCTGCAGCGCCACTGCCGTTGGGTCCTGGGCCCTCGTGACCACAGCTGGGGCTTAAAACAGCAGCAACTCATCCCCTCGTGGCTCTGCGAGCCAGACCCGGGACGGAGGTGCTGCCGGGGCGCCCCCTCCTGGTGCTCGGGGGCAGCACCTGTTCCCCCCAACACGGGAAGCTTCTGCGGGCCGAGGGCCACGTCGCTCCGGCCACCGGCCACCACCTGTCTTCATGGGGCCTTCTGTCGGTGCCCTGCCCGCCTTGCCTTCTCTCCAGGACACTCACTCCCCTAGTCCAGGGCGTTCTCATCTTAAATCCCTGAGTCAGTCCCGGCTGCAGAGGCCCTGTTTCCACGAAGGTGCCGGCCTCAGGCCCTGGGGGTGGGCTGTGCGCAGGTCCCTCTCCGGCCCTTCCGGCCGCCCGCACCGTCCTGTCCCTGCACCCCAACGCCCCAGCACAGCTTTGCAAATCATCCCTCATCAAATCCTCTTCCAATAACTTCTGCTCCTCGGGGGGACCCAGCTGACTCCGTGGTCAGACCACTTCCGAGCGGCGCGTCCTTCTCCGTCGCCGGTGGGGCATGTGGCCAGCATGCTGGCCTGCCTCGGTTCCGTGCCTGGGTTCTCCTCCCGAGTGACACGAGACGGGGCAGAGAGACGCGCCTGGCGCCAGGGCCGCAGGAAGGGGTGCCACCCAGGCGGCCTCAGACCTGAGCCCCGTCCTGGTCACGGCTCAGTGACCGTCAGTCCCACAGCAGTGAGAGCTGCCGAGGGACTAGGAAAAGGAGGCAGCCCCCCACAACTGCCCACTCCGTCCCAGAGGCCCGTGCGCCCTGAGCCCAGGTCGCGGTGCCCCAGGGGGTCAGCTTAGGGAGGGAGGAAGGACCACCAGGACCAAGCGGGACCCTCCGGCCAGAGCAGCGTGAACAACGTGGTTGCTGGGGTGGCCTCAGGCCCCTGGGGGCTGGGCCAAGGTCACGCTCCAGCTCCCCAACACGCTGCTCTCTCTTCCTAGACCCTGGAGACGGCCGGCTACGTCAAGAGCGTGTTAGTAAGTACCACTGGGCACACTGCCCTCATGCGCCATCCGGGGCGTCGTCCCTGGGACACCCCTCCCCCCAGCCCCCCGCGACAGTGGCTCCTTCTGGTCCGGGCAGAAGCGGCCACGCTGGCTCTGGGTGGGCTTTGTGACCACAGTGCTGCCTGCCCAGAGCCTTAGCCGTGGTGGCCGAGAACACCCAGCTCCACTCATCAGCACGTTTACTCACCCGGGCGAGGCCAGGTGTCAGCCCCCTACCCCCCGGCACTGCCCAGCACGGTTTCTCAGCTCCGCCGGCAGGGACCTGCAGTCCCTGTCACAGGCTCGCAAGTGCAGCCCAGCTGCCTGGAGAGAAACAGGCCACTGGCCTCCGTAGTGTCCGTGGGGTCTGTGACCACACACATGGGCGCCACTGCTGGGGAGCACGGAGGGGCTGGGCCATCGGTCCTCTCGAGCGCCATTTCTATGTGTCCCCCCTCCCCCCGCATGGGACCCCAGCCCACCACAGATGTGAAGGGTGCTAGGGGACGGTCGAGCCACCCAGGCGGGAGGTCACCACGTTCTCCACGCGGGTCTCAGTGTGTCTTGAAGTCAACCTCCACCTCCACCTCCACTCAAAGACGACACGGCCCTGTAAAGCGAGCGCCCGAGCCTGGCCGAGCTGCCCCGCCTCTCAGAGGGTCTCTCCCACCGGTGTTCGCAGGAGCGGGACAAGCTTCTGAGACTCCGGAAACAACGGAAGAAGATGGCGAAGCTCCCCAAGGTAAGCGGGCGCCCGTCACCTGCGCGCTTCGAAGCCACCCGCGGCGGGTCTCTTCCTTCGGAGGAGAAAACGACTCCACTGCTTCTAAAAACCGTTACTGTGAAATAACCAGAACAGGACCCGGAGCGAAAAATCCAACCTGATTTCTTCTAATTCCCAAGAGAAAATATGAACTCGCGACGATGGGGGTGGGAGTCGGCCGCGGGACACTGGCCTTCCTCCCGCCCCGCGTGGGCCCTGAGGACGCGGCCTGTGCCACACAGACGGGCCACACCCGCGGGCCGGCCGCAGCCCCGGTGCCCCGGGCCCCACACAGGATCTTCCCGGGCCGCCTGGCGGGCGTCTCTGAGGCACGCTCCTTCCTGGCAAACCGGCAACTTTTGTTAGGGGAGGTCTGGGGGGCGTCCCCCGAGGCCCCGACGCCCTGCGTTGTCACAGCATGTGTGTCTGGTTTGGTTTATGAGCCGTTGGCGGTGTCCCCAGGTGGCCGTTAGATGTCCCTTGGACACCACGACTGGACCTTAGACCCGTGGGAGGCGTGAGAGGCGCCAGGCTGTTCGGGGTGTCTGGAGGTTATCTGAGGCTCGGCCCTTGGCCCTTGTGGGTGGAGGTCCACCTTCCCCACCGGGGCCCCGGTGCTGGGCACATCCACGAGCCAGGAGCAGGGAGGGGCCAGAGTCAGGCGCCATTAGCCAGTGGGACGGGCTCCGGGGCTGAGGGCCAGAGGTTGGTTGATGGATTTGCCGCCGAGTGCTCCAGCCTCGGTGGCCAGTGGACATTCCATGGGCTGGAACTTGGCAGGGCCAGGGTGGGGGGCTCACTGCTGAAGCGAGGGGTGACCCATGGTGCCCCTCGGGCAGGGCCCTCACGCTAGCTGATGGGGACCTGTTTTGCTCTCGTATCAAAGTTGTTCCAGCCTGCCACGGATGATGTTTTTGAAAACACAACGAAAACGAATTGCTAGACAAGTGGCCATGTGCCGAACGCTGGGCCGGCACTCCCTGCCGGTCCTGTGTCATGTCGTGTGTACAGGGGGCACTCGGGGCCGCGGTGCTGGAACCCACAGAGTGCCCCTCCCCCACTCCATGAGGGTGGTCTGCCTCTCGCAGGCCCCAGGCCCACTTCCAGGAGGACCCCTTGGCCTGAGGTCGGGCGCCCAGCAGACTCCAGGGCCGCTGGGAGACGGGAGTATGCTGGGGATGGGGGGGTGGTGAGGGGAGAGCCAGGAACAGCCCAGGGCCAGCGGCTCCGCCTACCTGGCTTTGGACGACACAGCCCTTTGTCCAAAGCCCGTTGTCGTGGAGACCTTCTTCGGCTATGACGAGGAGGCCTCCCTGGAGTCCGATGGCTCTTCCATCTCTTACCAAACGGACAGGACGGACCAGACCCCGTGCACACCGGAGGACGACCTGGAGGAGGTGACCTCGGTGGCCGTGGGCCAGGCTGGGTGGGGGCTGCTCCCTGCAGAGGTGGCCCGGGCGCCCCCTCTGGCTGTGCCCCCAGCTGTCCGTGCTTTTGCCCGTGAGAAACGCTCCCCATTGCTGCTGCCGGCCTCGGGCCATGCTCCCTCCGAGCATGTGCCTCAGCCCCTTGGGGCCCGGTGCCCCCTGCAGAGGCACAGAGAGAGCACCCACCCTCTTGTGGGGTGTAGGGAGGCTGCCCCCGCCCCCACACAGGTCAGCACCGCTGCCTCGGGCACTCCCTGGACATGTGTGGGCAGCCAGGCTCTGTCTCTGGTAAAAACACAGCCAGGGCGTCCTGCCCACCAGTCCCTTCTTCTCGAAGGACGCCACCTCCGATCCAGGCCACCTGAGCCTGTGCTGACCGGCTCTGCCCCTGTGGCCTGGGGACAAGGAGTGGCCAGTGGTCCACGGCCCTGAGCAGGCCCCTTTCGGCCGTAGCCCCGCCCACGCCGGCCTGCTGCGCACGCGGGGCTCCCAGAGGGCCTCAGAAGGCAGCAGCGCGCGCCCCCTGCAGGGCTGCAGGTGTCACTGCAGCTGGAAGGCGGTGCTGGGGTCACTTTGCAGGGGGGTCCTGGAGGGCGGGGCCGTGGAAAGGATGCGCCTTTCAGGGTGTGGGCTCCGCTGACCCTGTGAGCAGAGCTTGGGGCAGGCCTGCTCAGGGCAGGGGAGGGGGGCGCTCTGGCCGCGGCCGGCGCTGACGCTGTGCCGGCTCCCCCAGGGCATGGCCAAGGAGGAGACGGAGCTGCGGTTCCGGCAGCTGACCATGGAGTACCAGGCGCTGCAGCGCGCGTACGCCCTGCTGCAGGAGCAGGTCGGAGGGACGCTGGACGCCGAGCGAGAAGTTAAGGTCTAACTGACTCCCACTCCAGCCCGCTCCTGCGCCCGCCGGCCCCTCCCCGCGGGACCCCGGCCACGGCGGGCCTTGCGCCCCCGCGCCCCCTCCCCCACCACAGTTAGCGGGCCGCGTGAGCTCACCGGTGCTGGGCGCCAACCAGGCTGGGAACCTGCCCAGGCTGGTGCCGGGCACAGGTGTGCAGACGGCCCCCAGGGAGTGAGTTTATCCTGCTCCGCGGTGGTGGTGGACGGCCCGGGCCGAGGCACCTTGGCAGCGAAGTCACCTTGCAAACCAGGCTTTCGGGCAGCTGTGGTCCCTGAGGCGTGGGGGCGAGCGGGGACTAGCCCTCCCGCTGCCGTTTGGACGTGCTGTGACCCTAAACTCGTGCAGCACACACCCAGCCTGGGCTGTGCCCACCTCCACCCCGCACCCGCTGGGGGGGCCCTGCCCGCAGCAGACAGGAGTCCCCCCGCCCCGTCCCTGCCTCCCGGGATGAACTGGGGATGCCGTGCCTTGTGCCCCGTCTGGGAAAGGGGGAACGCAGGGCTGCTCCCAGGGCCCCTCCCGCCTCCCCGCCTGTGTCTGCGGCGGCCAGGGCTTCTGTGGGTGCCACGTAGGGTGCCAGGCTGTTTCCGTGCAGGGAAGGGCTGTCCCAAGCAGCGGCTCTGGGCCCTGGGGGTCAGCTCTGCCCCCCACATCACGCCGTGGGGCAAGAGGTCTGATGATACTGTGACCAAGGGTGACCGGCAGGGCAGAGCAGGGACCTCTGGGGCCCAGGGGACAGCACCTGCCAGCCTCAGGCCTGACTCCTCTTGCCCCGGTCTCTAGGCTGGGTTCCCTGCCGCAGCTCGGCAAGGGCACCTGTCACAGAAAGACAGCAGAGGCCTCCCCTGCTGTGCCCAGCAGCCCACCTCCCTGCCTCTGGCCTGGCAAGGACAGATGAGCAAACAGGACTCACCGCAACAGAGGACTAGAATGTTCTGTCTCCCTCAGCTGTGACTCAGTTCTCACACTGTCCTCAAAAGAGGGAACGGTGACAGTCTCTCACCAGACTCCTGGCGCCGAGTGGCCCGGGCTGCTGGGCAGGACTGGCCAGGCCCCTTCCTGGCGGCTGGGGAGGGACAGCTGCTGGGACTGTTCGGAAGCTGGAGGAACCTTCGCGCCCTTCCCTGGTGGGCACGGGGAAGCAGGATCAAGGGCCACAGGAAGCGACAAGACGGGACTACCGGCGGATTTTCACTGGAGGGCGAAACCGCCCAGCGTGCATGTTTTAAAGTCCCACGCAGGCAGGCTGGAGACGTGGCTGTGCGTCAGGGCACGAGTCAAGGCCGCTCGCGGGGTGGGACGCGGGGACACCGGGAAGGTAGTCCCAAGCCGGACACCCTCTGCCCTGGATTCTCAGATGAAGGGGGGAAGGGGCGGACGGGGGCGGAGCGTCGTGTGGGGGGACAGGGATCAGACGGGGAGGGCCTGTGAAGGACGACGCCCCCAACGGTCCCTCAGCGGGAACCCTGGTCACCCCACAACCCCGGGAGGTCGCTTGCTTGGCGTCCAGCTCGAAGGCCCCAGGCAGGGTGTCCTTGCAGAGCTGTGGATGCCTCTTCGGCACTGGCGGGACCAGCGGGCAGCCCAGCCCGGCCTCCGTGTGCGGGCCTGTCCCGGCTCTCAGGGAAAGTTTGACGTCCCTCCTCCCGCCCCACAGACCCGCGAGCAGCTGCAGGCGGAGGCGCAGAGGGCGCAGACGCGGATCGAGGACCTGGAGCGGGCCCTGGCAGAGCAGGGGCAGGTGGGTGCCGCCTGGGCCACACGCGGCACGTGGGACCCCACCAGAGGAGGCGTCCTACCCTGCCGTCCATCCTGGGCCCTCTGAGAAAGTGGGGGGAGCCGTGTGCTGCGTGACGTAAGCTGCGATGATGCAGCCACGTCTGAAGCCATGCGTCTGGGCCTTTGGTGCAGTCTTCTGTGCGGTCCTATGTGCCCCCAAGCTGGGGTTTAAGCATTGGCCTCACGACTTTTCCCGCGGGCACTTAACGCCCTTCCCTCTCCATGTTCAAGGACATGAAGTGGATCGAGGAGAAGCAGGCGCTGTACCGGAGAAACCAAGAGCTGGTGGAAAAGGTGCGTGCATGGGCCGCGGGCTCTGCGGGATGGGGGAGGGCGCAGGCTCTGCGGGATGGGGGTGGGGGGCTGCGGGCTCTGCGGGATGGGGGAGGGCGCGGGCCTCGCGCTCAGGGAGTCCAGGGGGCCAACCCTGTGCTCCGGGAGTCCAGGCGTCCCTGGTCCTTGCACTGGGCGCGCTGGGCCTCTGCGCTCCTGTCCCCTGTGCCGAGAGGCAGAAGGGAGTTCCAGCCAGGCCGTGGGCCCAGCCGGCCACTCCCCGCCAGAGCCCGCGGCCCCACACGGGGCACACGCCGGTGAGCGACACCTACGTGGACCCTCCCCACGCACCATAGACGAGCTGTCCCTATGGTGCTGTGCACACCTGTAAACACGTGTGTGCTGTGAGTACATGTGTGCACACACACACTCCATGCAAGGCATACACGTGTGCACAAATGCATACATGCACATACACAGGCATGCATGTGCGTGCACATGCCTGCATGCACGTGCACGCACGTGCACAGGTAAACACGCACGTGTGCACACGGCACTTGTGAACACGCTTACTGCCCTTGGGCACATTGAAAGGCTGCACACCGAAGCACTCCATGAACACTAAAACGCTCGTGTGCATACTTAAATGCTCACCCATACACACTCGCGTGCACGTGGAAGGCTCCCGTGTACATGCAAACACTCACGCGCACAATTAGCCAAGGGGTAGGACTCACCCGGACCACGAGGCCGGACACACAACCCAGGCTGGACCGAGGGCGCTGGGCTGGGCGCCCAGGCCGGGCGCGGTCCCCGCGGACCCCCGGCAGCACCGGGAAAGCCCGAGAGTTGGCCTCGCGTGGCCGCCACCACCTCGCCCATCTTCGTTTTACAGATCAGACAAATGGAGATGGAAGAGGCTCGGCTGAAACACGAGGTCCAGGACGGGAAAGACCAAAACGAGCTGCTGGAATTCCGGATCCTGGAGCTGGAGGTTCGCCGCGGGCGGGTGCTGGGTGGGCCGGCGCCTGCGTGTGGCCGACCGTCCGCCTGCGTGGGGCCGTCCGTCCGCCTGCGCGTGGCCCTCCTCCTGCGTGTGGCCGTCCGCCTGCGCTTGGCCGTCTGTCCGCCTGCGTGTGGCCGTCCATCTGCCTGCGTGTGGCCGTCCGTCTGCCTGCGTGTGGCCGTCCGCCTGCGTGTGGCCGTCCGCCGGGCCAGTGTGAGGCAGGGCTAAGTTGGCCATCACTTGGCCTTCCTGAGACAACCCCAAAATATCGGGTGGCAGAGCGTGCGTCTCTTAGCACGAGGCTGCCAAGCAGTGACCAGACACCTTTCATCTGGGCCCTGCTGTCCTGGCCATCTGCTTTGACCACGGCCTCCTGCCGAGGGGGGAGGGTCTGGCATGGACGGCCTCCTGACCACACTCGCCTTCCACCAGCCACTCCTCCATGAGAGGGTGGATGGGGCGTGTGGTCCCCTGGGAGGCGGTGACCGCAATGGCACCCACCCCGCTGGCCACCCACACACAGCTCCAGGGCCCCCCTTTTGGTCCTGGCAAGCTTCAGGACACCTGGCACGAGGGGGCCATGACCCTTGCTGGCGGGATGACCGCTCCGTCACACGACCCCACTTCATTGGTATTTCCACCTGTCTTGACTCCTTCCTGCCCACCGGAGGCGTGGGGCGTGGGGTCCTCACTTGCTCACTAACGACGCAGCGTCCTCCCGTCCACTCCCTGGGTGGCGGGAAGACTGCGTGACGGTCCCCACCCGCACGGCCTCCAGGGTTCCTGCACGCGGTCCTGCATAAGGCCCCAGCTACGGTCCTCGGGGCTCGCTGTCGTCAGGCCTGTGGGGGGCCCAGCTTCCTGAGCTCGCTGACAGCCCTCTGGGACCCACGACCCAAGGCCCAGCCGGGCTGGGAGGCCCCGTCCCTGCCGGCTTCACGGGCGGGTCCCGCACAGTCATGGCCACTGCTCCTGCGGCCGGGGCTTCGTTTCCACAAACACTGGTCGAGCACGGTTGGTGGCCTCGGTGGCTCCTCCATGGAGGGAGGGACAGGTGGCACTGCCACTGCCCCCACGTGCCCAGCCCCGCTCTCTGTCCAGGAGAGGGAGAGGAAGTCGCCCGCCATCAACTTCCACCACACCCACTTCGTGGACGGCAAGAGCCCACTCCAAGCCTACTGCGAGGCGGAAGGTGTGACGGTAAGCCCCGCCCCGCCCCGAGTGTGCCCACGCCCACCCGTGCATGCTGGCACTCACCTCCCGCATGTCCCCCGTCGCCCTTCTCCAGGACATCCTGGTCACAGAGCTGATGAAGAAGCTGGACATCTTGGGGGACAACGCCGTAAGTGTATGTTGCTCTCCTGACTTGTGCATGCCTCCTCTGCCGACCACCCCGAGGCCCCAGCCCGTCCAAGGCCCAGGGGCCCCTGTGAGTCCCACTGCAGGCTGCCCGGCCCCAGCTGCACCCCTGTGGCCAGAGCCGCTTGGGACAGGCCCCTGGCATTGGGGAGAAATCCCGTTCCTTTGACAGGCTATTCCTCTGTCCGTGTGGGTGGTGACTGGCTGCCAGCAGCCTCTGCTCCGCCGGGGCAGGAAGCCGCTGTGTGCACACCCAGTTCCTCAGCAGGGTCCCGCACGTGTCCCCAGGTTCTGGAACCACTCTCAGCATTTAAGTTTTCCACACCCTTGATGGGGTGGGGCTGCAGCTCTGTGCACTGCGTTAGGCACCCCAGACACTGGGGGTTCTCATGTTCTTGGTTTGGGAGGAGAGGCAAAGTGCATAAATACCCCTCAAATCTCATTTAAGGCAGAGTTCCGATTTCTACAGCTGTCGCCTCGAAGGAATCTTAATTACCGAATGGACAAAGCGACTGCACTTCTTCACCCCATTCTCCATCCTCTGTCTACCCACTGGTCCTCCCCTCACATCCACCCTCCACCCGCCCATCACCCACCCAGCCATCCACCCACCCACCCAGCCATCCTCCACCCATCCACCCATTCGCCCACTTATCGATCCACCCGCCCATCCATCTACCCACTCACCATCCACCCAGCCACCCACCCATCCACCATTCATCCACTCATCCATCCATCCATCCATCATCCACCTACCCATCCATCCATCCTCCATCCATCCTCCCACCCACCCACCCATCCCTCCACTCATTCACCCACCCATTCATCCCCCCCCACCATCGACCCATCCATCCACTCATCCATCCACCCATCCTCCACCCGCCAATCACCCACCCAGCCATCCACCCACCCACCCAGCCATCCATCCATCCACTCATCCATCCATCCATCCTCCACCGTCCATCCATCCATCCATCCATCCTCCATCCTCTACCCATCTATTCTCCTTCCTCCCTCCATCCACCATCCTGCGCTTGTTGAGCCTGCCGCCCAGTGGGGTGATACATTAACTAGCACACAGTGTGCAGCTGGTCCCACAGCACCTTGGGCTCCCCGTCCTGGTCACTGCTCTCAAGAGCGAGGCACTTAGTCAAATTAGTGCACTTCGCGTAGTAGATAAACAGGTGCATGCAAACACGTACACACACACGCACATAAACATACACACGCAGCCACTCACACACACACACACTCACACATACATGGGCACATATACATGCACACACAGTCACACACACACATATGCATGCACATATACATGTCACACACTCACACATGCATACACACTCACATACACATGCATGTATTCACACACACTCACTCACATGCAATCCCTCACATGTGTGTACACCTACACTCATACACTCACACTCACACTTGGACACACCCAAAAGCCCAGGCACTCACGCACCTGGGCGGTTCCCTAGAGGCAGGAGCGGGGAGGAGCCCCCGACTCCGCCCCAGCGCCACGCCCGAGTTGGGGGTGCATTGCGCCCCTGTGGACAGAACCTGCCTCTGTGTCGTTGGTACAGCAGCTGGCCCCTGCTCCCGCCCTGACTGTGGGGGTGGCGGGCTGGTGAGACTCTCGCCCTCAGGGGCGGCCACGGGCGGGGCTCGCTGAGTAGACTGGCCCCGAATCAGGGAAGTTCTGGAGTGTGGGGGCCGCCCCCAGCTCAGCGACCCCACAGGCTCCTCTCCTCGCCAGCCTCTGCTCCCTACGCCTTTCCTTTGCCTTCCCGGCTGTCCTACGAGTCGGGGCCCAGCAGGGGGACAGCCTGGCCCCCGCCCTGGCGCAGACAGAGGTGGCAGCTGGGGTCTGAGCAGTTCCTACAGCACGTGCCCACATCCCTGAGGAGCCTCGCAGGCCCACGGCCAGACTCACCCCGCCTGCAGGGGCCACGCAGCTGGGCCCCCTGGGAGGAGACATGAGCCAAACGTGCAGACAAGGGGCAGAGCCACCAGGGGTGCGGAGCATTTCACGACATGAGCGTTTTATCTTTGCTCCACATTTGTGAGTGGCGGTTTAATAAACAAAGGTGGGGGACGGAGACCCAGCGAGGGAACGCCACCTGCTGCGCCTGTCCCATTCTGCCTCCGTGGCCCAACTTAGGCCACCGCGGCCACTGGCAGTGAGAGGGCGCGAGGACGCAAAGGGGAGTGCGCCCCAGAGTGAGCGGGGTGGAGAGCAGAAGCTGACGGACTCCAGGGGGGGCGGTTTAGGAAGGCAGCCTTAGCTGTAGCCCCGCCCATCGGCCCCACCGAACGCCCGTCAGTCATCCCAGGTGCCCCGGAAGGCCCCGCCCTGACTCTGTGTGTTCCCTTTCGGGGCGCAGAATCTGACCAATGAGGAGCAAGTGGTCGTCATACAAGCCAGGACAGTCCTGACCTTGGCTGAGAAGGTAATGGTGGCAGAGTGGACACTCCCGGGAGGGGTCGGGCTCCCTGCAGGCCCCTCCTGCTCAGCCCAGGAAGGAGGAGGGGCCACGGGGAGGGCGGCGGGGCGTCCGCCGGCCCTGTCCGTCTGGGAGGTCTGGCACGCACACGCGTGGGGCACACACGTGGGGCACACGCGTGGGGCACACGGCAGCCACTGTGCATGTTTGCGAACGGGAGACGCCGCCAGGCTTTGCCCCAGTGCCGGCTCTACCTGTTTCCCCGGCAAAGGCTGGGAGACGTGGGGGTCTGTGAAACCATCGGCCTTCTGTTCAGCCTGACAGCCCCACCTGGGCTCCTCAGCCCCCAGCTTCCCTGCTCGGTCCCGCCCCGCAGCTGGAACCTGCCCGGTGCCCCCCAGGCCGGCTGTCAGCGGCCCCTCCTACAGGCCTCCAACAGGAAGCGGCGTTCTAGCAATAAGGGTTCAGGGGCTGGGACTGGGGGAAGCAAGAGCCCCCAATCTGCTGGCTGAGCTTGCAGGTGCTCCCACTGCTCCCGCTAACGTCCTCCCGTCCCTGGGGAAGGGATGAGCGACAGACCCCCTGGCGGGATGGGGCCTGGGCCCGGCTTGTACGCTGGGCACACGGAGCTTGTGGTGCCAGTCCAGCCCACCCTCCCCCTCCCTTCCCACAGGAAGAGTGGGGAGGGGGGCACTGCCCGCCTCCTCCCCCAGGCTGTCTCAGGGAGCAGGGGAGGCGGGATGGCCCTGGTGCCTGTGTGGCACCTGAGGGTGACCGTCCCCCGCTCCTTCTGTGTCCAGTGGCTGCAGCAGATCGAGGAGACGGAGTCGGCCCTGCAGCGGAGGATGGTCGACCTGGAGAGCGAGAAGGTGGGCGGGCGCCAGCCTCGCGGCCTGCAGCACGCTGCCGCCAGGCGGGACGCCCGGGCCAAGACGCTGGTGCTCTTGTGTTTCAGGAGCTGTTCAGCAGGCAGAAGGGCTACCTGGAGGAGGAGCTGGACTACAGGAAGCAGGCGCTGGACCAGGCTCACAAGGTGAGAGGCCTCCGGCCACAGAGCCGGGGTGGGGACGGGGATCATCGTTCCCGCGTCCAGCGGCGTGTCTCGGGGGCCTGTGTGGGCCAGGCCTCGGACCCTGGCCTCAGGAGAGCCTGGGCCCAGTGTGACCAGTGTGGGGTCACTGCCTGTCCTTCTGGAGAGTTCTGAGCGGGCCTCACCGCCACCACCAAACCCTTCGCCCCGTGAGTGCAGGCTCACAAGCAGCATCCAGGGACCCTGACGTGAGCTGACTGAGCAGGTTCGTTGAAAACTGATGCGTTTGTGAGGTAGCTGAGCACAGCGGGCCCTCGGTGCCAGCACTCGGCCGGGGGCGCTTGTTTTGTTCATCGCCCCCCCAAGACATGCACACCCATCCGACCAAGGGAAGCAGCGTCTCCCCAGCAAGAAACCTGCCCGCACTTCCTTTCTGGCAGTTAGTGACCCCTGTCAGTTAAGGTCACCTCGCAGGACAGTCCTTGCTGCGTGCGCCCTTGTCTTCCCTGACTGGGAACCCCTAAAGTCAGAACGTGTCATGTGCTAGGTCAGGAAACGCTGCCCAGTGGCACAAGTGAGGTGGTCCAAGCATTGGCTAAAAGCAGGTGTGAGTTTTTACCAGGCCACGAGCCGGGCAGCCTGAGGCCAGCGCCCCAGCCCCCCAGGGCTAGAGGCATTAGTCCCCTAGGGAGTGCTGACAATCCCTGCCCGGCCCCGTGAAGCCTCAGGGATGCTCGTCCTGAGCCCCACACTGGACTGTGTCTGTTTTAGAAACTGGGGCTTTTCTCTCTCTCTTTTTAAATATTACTCATGATAAAAAAATTTAGCAGAAGCTAAGCAGGGTCAGGCCTGGTTAGTACTTGGATGGGAGACCTTCAAGGAAGACTGAGTGCTGTAGGCATAAAAAAAAATAAACTTATGAAATACAGAAAGTACAAAATAATGCTCAAATTGTTCTGCCCAGAGATAAATTATGTAAAAAAAAAAGTTGTATGTGTTTCTTTTTAGTATTTTTTCCGCGCTGTTTTCCCCGAAGTTGGACTCGCGCCACCTGCGCAGTCCCGTCAGCGCGCCTGCGCACTGTTTGCCATGGCACCCAGTGTGCCTCGAAGTCACTGTTTGAACAGCGCTGTGCTGGCCCTTCAGGCGAATTTGTTCTAAAGTGACATGGCCGGTTGGCCCCCCTGAATTTTAGAGCATCTGTGCTTTTCCTCTTCTTCCTGTTAGAAACGTGGGCGCCATGAGCAGTCGTGCACAGAAGCCACCGCACGCCCCTCTGCTAATCCCCCCCGCGCTCACGCGTAGGCAGGGATTCTTCCGTCGAAAGAGACGCGCACTTTAGGGACCTTCACCACACGTGTCCCAGTGGCTCTCCAGAAGGCCCACCCCCTCGGTCCTGAGCCGCGCGCGAGGGCCTGTCCCTGCCGCCGTGGTGTGATGCTCTCGGAGTTCCTCTTAAACGCGCTGAGCTCTACAGCCCCGAGAAGGGGCTGTTGACGTGGAGCGTGAGCTTGTTGTGACAGCTGGGGACAGTGCGTTTTGTGGCTGTCAAGGACGATAAAATGTAAGCGAGGTCCAAAAGGGGTTTTTTGTTTCCACTTCCTAATATATCGGCTAAACCCAAAGTTACTTTCATAATCATTTTGCTTGAAGAACAGGAAACATTTCTGAAGATGATACATTTTTTGCTTGGAAGATGGGTTTCTGAAGTTTGAGAATTGGTCTTTTCCAAAGATTGTATCAGTAAAATTTGCAAAGGAAAAAGCTTTAACTTAAGCACTTGGGGCCCAGCGGCCGAACCGCGAGGCATCTGTGACGAGGCGTGCATTCCCGGCCGGGTGACGGCAGGAATCGCTCCGCTCTGGCCCCGGTGGGTTCTCGGTCACGACTGGTTTTCTGGAGGGTGGCAGAGGGCCGAGCCGCATGTCCCGCTTAGCTCTTCCCTTGTCACCGTGTCCCCACCTCGGCCTCATGCGTCCTCTGACCTGGCACCGCAGGGACTGGCTGCCGTCAGCCTGGTCTGCTCCTCCCGGTCTCCTTATGGGCGGGAGTCCATGGGGCTCCAGGGCCACCTCCTAGGGCCCTTGGTGACCACGCTGGTTCCTCACAGTGGCCCTTCTGCCCAGTCTGGCGGGGCCCCTGTGCAGAGCTGGCCGAGGGCTCCAAAGTGTTGGGTGCTGTCACTGCCAGCAAGGCCAGCTGGTGGACCTGGGTGAACCCGGGCCCTGCCCCGCCTCCTCAAGGGTGCTGTGACCCCTGAGGGCTGGGGTGTTCCCGGGTCTGCCCGCCCCCCCCCCCAGTGCTTGGGCGGCACTCAGCGGCTCTCCCACTTGGTGCAGGGTGGGACCTGAGCAGATCTTTTGGGGGGCACAATTCACCCCACCATGGGTGGCATCAGGATGACACAGACGCCTGGCCTCAGCCGGGGATGGGCTGGGAAGTCACACTCTTGCCCCTGTGTCCTCACTTCACACGGGCCCTGGGACCCAGCCGCTCGGTCTGGCCAGGGCTGCGAGCCAAGGGAGAAGCCTTCCTGGGGATGCCTGCCCACCCCTCTGGGCTGTCACCCTTCTGGTCTCAGGGACCTGCCGGCCACATGTTCCCGAAGGCTCCCGTGATAAAAGAATCGTCGCTGAGGTTTCATTACGCATTAGAAGTCATGCTGAAGGGAGTGCTCTGGAAATGACCCCTGGGCTCCGGGTCCACTCCATGGGACTGCGGTCGGCCTGGTCCAGCAGGAAACACTGTCTTATGTGGAGCGGCTGGGAGATGTGGCAGCCCCAAGGGAGTGGGGGGCCCCCTCCCCCAGCTCCCAGCGGCAAGGACTGACTTCTCCCCTCCTGCCCAGCACATCCTGGAGCTGGAGGCCATGCTGTTCGACGCCCTGCAGCAGGACGCGGGGGCCAAAGTGGCGGAGGTGCTGTCGCAGGAGGAGCGCGAGAAGCTCAAGGCGGCCGTGGAGCAGTGGAAGCGCCAGGTCATGAGCGAGCTGCGCGAGCGGGACGCCCAGATCCTGCGGGAGCGCATGGAGCTGCTGCAGCTGGCGCAGCAGGTGCGAGCGTGGGGGCGGGGCTGCAGCCCGTGACCACACCCCTCCCGGGGCGGGGCTTAACGCGGTCACACCCTCAACAACCACACCCACGACCACAGCCCCAAAAGCCACATCCGCCCATGGCCACACCCAGCCTACACAGGGTCACACTCCCAATAACCACACCCCGCAGCCACACCCCCAACAAGCACATGAGCCGTGGCCGTGCCCGTGGTGGCAGACTATCTGCCCCTCCAGACCGGCCCCCTGGGCCACACCGTCCAGGCCTCTGGGGGCGCGTCCTCTCTCCTGGGACCCCTGAGCGCCTGGTCTCCTCCATGACTCCTCCCTCAGCGGTGAGGGCGCGATGAAGGCGCCATCTGTGGAGCCGCAGTTGGTGGTCAGGGCAGCAGCCCGCGTCTTCTCAGGCCGTTTCTAACGGGCGGTTGGGGCCCCGGCAGATGGGGCAGCCTGGGTGTGGAGGACATGCCTCCACCTGTGCGACCCGCATGGCCTGGAAGGGACACAGTGTGTGACTATTCTGGGGCTAGTGTCTGGGCCGGTGCCCTGCCGGCAGCCGCCCTGTGATTGCACCAAGTACGTGGGTGGCATCCGGAAAGGCTTTTTCCCGCTTTTCCCGGGCGTCGTGATTACTGAAGAGTCTCCTCCTTTACCACTGCAGAGAGTTAAAGAGTTAGAAGAAAGAATAGAGGCTCAGAAGAGGCAAATAAAGGAGCTGGAGGAAAAGGTAAGACACCCGTGAATCCCGGGCCTACTTGGTTACAGGGGACATCAAGCGGGAAGAAGCAGCAGCTCAGGGAGCGGCCCTAGCGCTGGCTCCGAGGTCCGGGGCGCCCTTAGCGCTGGCCCCAAGGTTTGGGGCGCCCTTAGCGCTGGCTCTGAGGTTTGGGGCGCCCTTAGCGCTGGCTCCGAGGTTCCCGGCAGCTTCAGCAGAGAGGTTTCGGGGCCGCAGCTGCTGTGGACCAGGAGCCAGGAGCTGGGTCTGGGATGCCCCCTCTGCCATATGACCTCGGGGTCCGCTTCTCACGGCCTCTGTGTCCCCAGCCGTGGTGGTGTGTGCTGGCCAGTGACCCAGGCTCCCTGTCGTGGGATGGCCGTGAAAGCATTTCACTTTCCCAAGTTCACCGAGCACGTGGGTCTGAGAGTCAGGTTCCCGCAGGACTGCGTCCGCCTGGAACAGGCCGTGTGTCCCCTGCATCCCTCACTTCGGTCCTCAGAGTCCTTAATGCAGTTGCTTCCAGCTTTAGGAAACTCAGTTAGTTTGGGGCCACGTGGCTCGGGGGCTGGGTGGACTGTCCAGCTCCTTTCCTGGACCCCCAGCCCTGAGAGGTGTGGGGTCGTGGGCACCCTGCCCAGTCACAGCAACAGTCCCACCTGGTGCTCCCCGAATCCAGGTGCGGGAGCACACCCAGAGACCTGGCTCTCTCTCCCTGTGGGTTTTGCTGAGTTTGGGGGTCGTTCTTTTTCTGTGACTTAGGGCTGTGTCAGTGACCTCTAGGGTCAGACTGTTTGACCGGCTCTTGTTGGTCCTGCCTGGAGTGACCGGTTCCTCAGTGAGCACTGAGTGAAGCGGCCAGTCAGCACCTCCCTGCTTGTCCCGTCCTGGGGGAGCAGGAGACGGTGTTTGGACTGGACCCCCCACAGGCTGCATGTCCTGACCTGGCCGAAGCAAAGGCTCTGTGCTCGAAGGACAGAGGGTCCCCTCCCGATGGCAGTCCTACAGCAGGTCCTCCCTCGCCCAGCCCACCCCTTACCAGGCAGTTTGCTGCCATCTGCCGAGCAATCAGTCACAGTAACTGCAAATACACAGTGCGGAGACCGGCCCCTCGAACCATGCAGGGCGCCCTGGGGACAGGATCTGCCTGCCCCTGGGGACAAGGGACGCATTGGGGGATGTCCACCAGCTGCTCCTAAGGTGCCGGAGGGGCTGGCAGGCGGCACGCCAGCCTCGGGGCGCCAGCCTCGCAGTGGGTGCAGTCTCTTCCCCCAAATGAGCATCTGCTCCCTTCTGCATCTTAAAGTGAGAGCACTGTTTACATTGGATACTAGAATTTTTATGCTTTCAGTCTCGCTCAGGTAGCTCTGCATTGCTGGCCAATTGTTTGGATCTCAGCTGGTCTGGTCCCCTTCCCCACCCAAAGCGAGGCTGTGAGCATGAAAGGCACTCAGGGCGCTGCTCGCGCTTTGTCCCTTGTGGTGGGACTGAGAGCCAGTGTCCCCGGGAGCACGGTGTGTGCTGGCCGGAATCGCCCTCCCCCCCAGAGGCCACTGGGCCCCTGAGAGGCTCGTGTTGGGAACATGCCAGGCCCGTGGCCTCCTGACTGTCCACCACGGCCCTGCCTCCGGATGGCGCGAGGTCCCCCAGCGTGTCTGGGTGGCAGCCCTGTCTCTTCGGACCCGGGCATCCCCACAGCCCCCCGCATATTCACATTTAAACCGCGGGGCGCCCCCACGCGGGGGTTCGCCGCCGCCGCCGCCGCCCGCGCGTCGCACCTGGCGTCATTTCTCCCGGAAACACTACAAACGGTCTTTTCTCTTTCTTTCCCTCCATGTCTCCACCCTCCCCTTTCCTTTTCAGTTTCTATTTTTGTTCTTATTTTTCTCCTTAGCTTTCATTCTGTGGTCATAGCTCGCCTGGGCACCCAGACGTGGTGAGTGTGTCACCGCGGGAGTTCCAGGGAGGGTCTCACTGCGTTCCCGGGGTGGCAGGTCCCCGCCTGCCCTGGTGCCCGCCTGCGGCTCCGTAAGCAGGAGGTGCCTCCGGAAGCGACGCCCAGGGCTTCCCACGGTGGTCCAAGGCCCTCGGGACCTCGCCCCAGGATTCCAAGGGTTCTGCCATCGTCGGGGGGCACAGGGGAGCTCGTTTTGCTTGAGAAGGAAGGAGGGCAAAGAACCTCCTCCTGCGGGACCACCGGCGGGAGAGATTCGGGCCCCAGACGCCGTTTAGGGCTCCGGGGGCACCGTGGCAGGAAGCAGCGCGAGCAGTGGGTCGCGTGTCCTTTTCCGGTGGCATCGAGCGCAGGCTCGGGTCGTGCTGCAGATCCGGGCAGAGAGGCCGGCGTCCGTGCCCGGGGCCGTGCATGACGTTACGCGACCATGCCAGGCTGCGGTGCCGTTCTCGCAGACTTCAGACCCAGGCCCCTGGCTAAGGCTGGCACTGCCGCCTCCCCAGACAACGCGAGAGGACGAGGAGCGCCCGACCACGCTGCGTCCCCGTCACGCCCCCTTCCCAGGGTGCCCGGGGAGGGCCGGGCCTGCAGGAGCTGCGTCCCTCCGCTCCCCACCCCTGCAGCGGCGCCCCCTCCACTGGGCGGCCCCCAACGCCCCGCGTCTCTGTTCTTCCAGCCCCCGGAGGAGCCGGACCCCGTTCCTGCAGCTGGACCGGAGAGCAGCGTGCGCCCCGCCTCGGCCCGGAGGGCGCGGTGTCTGCGGGGCTGCGGGCCGCGCCGGCCCGCCCGCGTCAGCGCTGGTTTCCCGACCAGGCCCGCCGGAAGAGGCCTGGCCCGGCTGCTGGACCCTGGGGTCCCTCGGCGGGGCGCAGCCTCCCACCCCCACGCCGGGGAGGCGCGAGGCGCTGGCAGCCCGTGCGGAGAGCGCGAGCCCGGCCCTGCACGCCGCCGTCCCGGCTCCCGGCGCGGCCGCCCCACGGGCTCCGAGGAAGAGGCTCCGAACGCCGGCGCCCCGCAAAGTGACAGAACGCAGGCTGCGGCCGCGAGGGCCACCTGCCCCCGGGAACCGGACCGGTTCACCCGGACGCCCGAGGACCGTGTCCCCACGACACCGTGGGGGGCGATGGCGATGCTGCGCCTCCCTCGCTGGGGGCCGAGCACTTACGGACGGACACGTCACGCTGCCGTCCCTTGCTCATGACGCCGTCGCCGCGTGGACGCAGATGGAGCGTGGCGGCCGCGCCGCGCCGTCCTCACCCGCCGTCTCCTGACGCGCCTGGGACTGAAAGCCGGAGCCCCGCGCTGAGCCCCGGCCGGGAGGCCTGGCGGGACTGGCCGAAGGGACGGCGGAGGCGCACGATGACAGGCGTGCGACAAGTCGGGAGAGGGGCCGCCCCCTCAGACCGTGGAGGCACCTGCCGGGAGCCCAGGTGGCCACAGCGCCCTGCCCAGAACTCTCCTCCACACTCCGGGGGCAGCGCCCAGGTGGGGGCAGCCGTGCACCTGCGCATGAGAAGGCGCCCGGCTCCACGGTGGCCAGCAGGTAAGGCGCGGCCGCTTGTCCCCGCGACGCGTTTTCGCTCCCGTCCTCTCGGGTGGCTGACCTCCCCCTGGCCGGCGGGATTCCACCTCGCCTGGTTCTGCGTGGTCCACTGTGGACGCGCGAGATCGAGGTTTTGTTTGCGCTCTCCGCTGTCTGCATCGGCGGTGGGGCCAGCTCACTCCTGTCACCACCTCTGGACCAGCTCTGGTCTCCAATGGCCCCCATGAGGGCTCCTCACTGCGCCCCCAGGACACCTGTGAAGGTGCCAGCAAGGGCTCCGGCCACGCCCATCGCGTCACTCCCAGAAACCCCCAGGCAAGAAACCGCCTGCGTAACCTGGTCGGCCATCCTGCTCCCCAAGCCCCGCCCCCAGCTCGGCAGTGCTTCCGGTGAGTGCTCAGCTCCTAAGCATCGGGGCCACGAGGCCACCTTGTCTCTTCTCCTGCCCCCAGGACTCAGAGGAAGGTGACGATGGACTCCTGGGGAGGCTGGCAGGCAGCCTGGGCGGGGAATGAGGGTCAGGTGCCAGGCAGGGAGTGACGTGGGGCCAGGGAGTCTGCTGCAGGTGAGCCCCGTTCTGGTTTGCGAGGCTGTAGGGGGGTGTTGGGACCACACCTACACCTCCCCGCCCTTCCATCAGAGAGCCGCCTGCACCTCCAACAGCAGGCGTGGGGGGCCCAGAGCCCGGGGAGAAGGAGGACATGAGGTCCCTCCCTGGCCACCGGTTCAGACGGGGCTCAGTGAGCTCTTCCTCATGCAGCGTCTGGGAACATGTTCCCTTAAAGAAGCTGCCGATGATGGCACGGGTGAGCCTGGGACCCGGCCCCAGACACAGGCCGTACCTGGACCCAGTGTCCCCAGAGCTGCAGGCACAGCCTCTGGTTACAAAGGGTCCTGTAGAGACTGTTCTGGAATGGAGGAGACCTGCCCAGCCCCCGCCCTGGTCCCCAAGATGCCCAAGGGCCACAGAAGGGCGCCTTGACCCAAACCTGCCTAGAGCTCAGGGTCTCCTCTCAAGGGAAGGCACTGAGCCCTCTGCACCCCATGATGAGCAGGAAAGTGCCGACCCACCGTCGTGGTTCTGATGGCTCAGCAAGGGCAGCCCGTAGTCACCTCCTGGCCTCAAAGGTCACCGTAAGGGGTGAAGGACAGTGAACACGGTACGCTGCAGGGCACACGCCTGTATGGAAACGTGCTGCCCAGAGCCCAGGAAGGCCCCGTGGGCAGTAGGGGCTCTCCTCTCCTTCGGCCTCACTGCCTGCAGCCTCCCCAGTGAGCCGGCCCAGGCCGCCTTGCGGCGTCCGGTGTCCAGAGTGGAGAAGGCCTCTCCGTGCCCCCAGAGCTGTGAGCAGCGCCACCTGTGGAGGGCAGTGAGGCCAGGCAAGGAGGGCTGGAGGCCAGCGGGGGCTGAGGGGCACTGGGCAGGCCCCCCACGCCATCCCTCCAGGACAGAGCCGCTCCTCGGGTGCGGAGACCCAGGTGGCCTGTCCAGCTCCCGCCCCAAGGCGCTCCCACTGGGGAGGTCGGGGTGGAGGGCAGCGTGTCACCCATGCGAGGACAGAACGGAGCTGGCAGGGCAGGCGACCCACCAGCGGGACGCCCGCACGGCAGCCTCCTGCCAGGGCGGGACGCACGCAGGCCTGTGACACAGGGCCCCACGGGAGAGCACCTGCCACCCACCCGCCACCAGCCTCCGGTCAGGGAGGGACTCATTTTTTCCTCCACTTTTCAAAAACTTGATAAATTCGACCTGGCAGTTCGTAAGTTCGAGGTGCACAGCGGAGCCTGTGATGCGTTTGTGTCGTGGTGTGATGGCATTGAAGTGCGGTCACCTCGTCGCATCACGGTGACAGCATCGTTAGCCACGCGTGCGGGGGAGACTCTCTGGTGCTCTCCCACGCAGGAAAACAGTGCGCGCGCAGCCGGGACACAGCCGTCCTGTCGCACAGGTGGGGCTGGCGGCCGGGCCGGGCCGCTCGGCGAGGGGAGGCAGGGGCGGGCTGCGCCGCGGGCCCTGGGGGGCTGCGCCGCTTTGCTTAATTTGTATTTCCCGGCTCGAGTTGACACTCAGTGTCACTCTGCATCAGTTTCAGGTGCACAGCGGAGTGAGTTACATTTACATGACTCACGAAGTGGCACCCCGTGTAAGTCTGGTGCCACCTGACGCGGTTACAGTGGCATTGACTGTGTCCCCTGTGCTGCACGGCACAGCCCCGCGATGGTTGTGTAACTGCCAGCTTCCCCCGCTGGACCCCTTCCCCGTTCATCCAGCCCCCAGCCCCCCTCCCACTGGCCTCCGTCAGTTTGTTCTCTGTATCGATGAGTCTGTTTCCATTTTGTTTGCTGGTTTATTTTGTTCATTAGATGTGAGATCACCTGGTGTTTGCCTCTGACTTACTCAGTCAGCGTAGTACCCTCAGGGCCATCCATGTTGTTGCAAATGGCGCCACTTTGAATCTGCTCAGTCAGGTGAAAAGGGAGCCCCAAGGCTGCTTTGTGGGGGCAGCTTGGCGCAGAGCAGGGAGCCTGGCTGTGCGTGCAGAGAGCGGCTTATCAGAAGTGGGGCTCCTGGGGACCCTCCGGGGGTCTCCCCCGCTGCGTTCTCGTTTGTCATCTCTAGAGTGGGTTTGCGAATGTCAGGAGAGTTGCAGTCTAGACGCGCAGCTACCGAGGGGCGCCGTCATCTCTTATTTACCCAGCCTCCATGTGGCATCGATCTATGTAGCATCTCTCTATCAGTCTATCATCTCAATCAATCATTATTCTCTGTCTATATAGCTACCTCCCTCTCCCTCTCTCTCTCTCTCTCTCTCTCTCTCATAAAACCGTGAGTTCATGGTGACCCCTCGACCCCGGGCCAACAATCCTAGACTCATCGCGGCCTCCCCCGGCCTTATCCTTAACAGGATACTTGGCCCTCGCCGGGCACCACACCGTGCTCATTTGCTCAGCCCCTGGCACACAGAGCAGCTGCAGAATCACGACTCACGTGCCCTGTGAGACGCAAACTGGCTAGCTAGGGTGACATTCGGGTCCAGGTCCTTTTGGCTTTAGCCTGGTAGTATCCAGACAGAGGATTGTTCTCCAAAATGACCTAGGTGGGTCCCTTTCTTTCCCTCCCAGTCGCCTTGTTCATTCATCTCCTTGTCACGAGTCAGGTGTGTTTGTCACAGCGCGGGTTCCGCGGGGGCTTCCCCTGCATATGATTCACATAGGAAAGGTCACTGTGTGTGGTGCACAGTTCTCTGGTTTTGTCACACGTGTGTGTCCAGCACAGTCACGATACAGGACAGCGCCCTCTGCAGTCACCCCGGCCCCAGCCCCTGGCCTCGCTGGTCTACTCTGCCATTCCCAAGACCCACAGGTGGAATGTCCAACGCATCGGGATAATATGTAGCTTTGGGATGCAGCTTTGTTCGCTCAGCAAGATGCACGGAAGGTCCGTCGAGGTTCTGTGGTCCGTCCCCTTTCACCGCTGAGCTGTACCTGTGGCCTGGATGTCCCCGGTTTATCCCATCGCCAGCCGAAGGGCCTCTGCTCATTTCCCATTTGAGGCAACTGTGTATGAAACTACCATGAACACTCATGTACAGGTTTCGTGCAAATACAAGTTTTCGTTTTTCGTGGGTAAACGCCTAGGCTCGGTGGGTCGAGGCCGCTGTCCGAGGTGCTGCGTTTTGCGTCCGCGGGACACGTGGTCCCTCGCGCTCGCCGGCACTCGGTCCGGTCAGCCTCTTCCCGCTGTTCTCACGGGGGGGTGGGGGAGCGGTGGGATGTTTTAGTTTCGGTTTGCAGTTCTCGAATGACTGGCGATGTTGGGCATCTCTTCACGCGCTGGTTTCCCATCCACGTCTCCTCTTCGGAGAAGCGTCTGTTCACGTCTCTCGCCCATTTTTGGTTCGTTTGCGTTTTCCGAGTTGTAAGGCGTCTTCGGATGCCCTGGATACACGCCCCGATCAGATGCATCGCGTCTTTTCTCCAAGTCTGTCTGTTGTCTTTTTGCTCTCGAGAGTATCTTTTGAAGAGAAGTTCTTAATGTTGATGTCGTCTGATTTATCGACCGCTCTAATAGGTTGTGTGTTTGGTGTTGGACCTGAGAAAATTGGGCCTAATTCAAAGCCAGGTATTTTCGCCCACGTTTCGCCCTGGGATTTTGTGTCGCTGCATCTTACATTGACGTCCACCGTCCATCTCGAGCGAGTGTTTGCCTATGGCGCGCAGTTTCAGTGAAGCGCATTTTTTGCACATGATTGTTCTCACTATAAAGGACTCTTCCTCTTTTTGATTAAAATCCCTTCTGCTTAGCTGGCCCACAGTCCAGGTCACTGAGAGAAGAGTCAGTGTCACAAAAGACAGCTGGACACCCCGCAGGGCTCGAGAGCCGCTGCCCCTGGCCCGGGAAACGCGGGCGCGTGGCGCGCAGGCGTGGACAGCCCGTGCGGCGCGTGTGCACCGTGCCCTTGGCGCTGCCCTTGGCGCTGCCCTTGGCGCCGCGTCTGCGCACTGCGTGGCGAGGCAGAGGCCTGGCGCCTGCGCGGTGGGCTTCGGACCCACAGCGGCCGGCAGGGCCGTCCACGTGCAGTGCGTGCCGTGCAGGTGGGAGCACGCTGCCCTCCCCGGGCGGGACGCGGCTGAGCTGGCTCCCAAACACCCTCTGGCCCTTACCGGAGGGCAGGCCCTGGAACTTCTAGGAGCAACAGGTGGCTAGAGGGCGGGGAAGGCACTCAGTCAGCGCCAGCCCCTGCTGGTCCCTGCACCCCGAAAGCCTGCGCCGTCTCTGAAGCTGTTCTTGCTGCTCCCCCCTCCCCCAGGTGCGGCCCCTCCCTGGGAAGGTCCTCTTGGGAACCAGGGCCATGGGAACAGTGGGTGTGCTAGGGGTTCAAGGCCAATGGACGTACTACTGAGTGTGCAAGGCCCCAGGGAGAGGGTGGGTGGGGTGCCCTGTGGCCCTGGGGTCGACTGCCACAGCTGAGGCCCAGCCTTAGGTCTCTAACGCCCAAATTATTGGAAGAAGCAATATACAGACTCTTAGGCTCTGGTCACTTTCTATAAAGTGACCATTAATGGATGAAGACTTTGGAGACCCAGGGACACAATTTCATAGAAATGACTCCCACACGGGCATGAACCTGAGTCCCTGGCGGGCGTGTGAAGCCGGGACCTGGCTAAGCCCCGGGCATCTGGTCCCGTGGGTCCGGGCAGGCCGTGGACACTGAGACCGGCCCTGGCGCCCGGCTCGGCAGTGGGGAGGTGTCCCCAGCTGGCACTTCCGGCCTCTCCGGGACTGGGACTGCTTGCCATGAGTGTGGGAATGGAGGAGCCATCCCAGGGGGTGTGTGGCCCCCGGCTCTCCCCCATGGGAGCTGGGGGAAGGGGCGTCACGCACGAGTGGGGCTGATCACGGCCCGGCACTGTCTGTAGGTCGGCGGACAGACCCCCAGAGGCTCCTCGCTCAGTGCGGAGAGGACGTGGGAAGTGGGCTGAAAGGCCGACGCCCCCGGCACTGCGGGCGGGTCAGGTCGCTTCCGCACACGGCCCCGTGTGGGGGCGCAGGGCTCCTGCCTGCGCCTCGTGACCTCCCAGCGTGGGCTGCTCGTGTCTCCCCGGTGGAGGCGCTGGAGCCCCCGCAGCCTGTCCTCGTGCACAGCCCGTGGTCGCTGCCCGGCCCGCAGCCCCCGCCCACGGTGCTTCTCCGGACTGTCGCACCGGGCATGTCACCGTGCGGGCGCCTCACAGCCTCCCTGCAACGAAGCGTCTGTCTTCGCTCTCTTTCAGAGGAAACGGCACGTTGGCGGAGCCAGTTTCAGCGTGGTTTGCGTTCCTGCCGAGCACTGGGGGCCACAGCCCCGGGGATCCTCCCAGCTGACACCCAGCTCGTCTTCCGTGGGCCTCACGCCTTTCCGGTCTGAGGTGGTTGCTGTCGGTGCTGACGACGCAAGGGGTGTGTGTGTGTGCGTGCATGCGACGTTGCGCATGTGGGTGACGTGGTGTGACTGCATTGCATGTGTGTGACCGAATGTGTGTGTGCGCGCACCTGTGTGTGCATGTGTGCGACTGTGGGCAAGTGTGTGACTCGGTGCAACTATGCGCGTGTGCAGCAGTGCGTGTGTGTGACTCCGTGTTTGTGCACACCCGTACTCAGCCAGAAGACCACGCACAGCATTTCGGCTCTTTGGGGCACGTGCAAGTCCACACGCTGGCAGCGAGCCCGAACGCACAGTGTCGTGCAACAGGAAACACGCATCGCTGGGAGGCTCGAGGGAGGGGGGACCACGTTGTCTGCAAGTGTCAGGTTCACTTTACGTTTGTGTCAGAGGAAAGAGTCAACTCTGCTGCTAGTGACAGTGGCGGCCGGGCCAGCTTGGCCGCCGGCGTTGAAATCGGGAGACGCTTATAGGGTCCGACAGACGAGCTGCTCCTCGCGGCTGCAGGATTTCTGCTGGCCTGCCCGCCCTTTCTGCTGGCATCAAGCCCGCCCCCGATGCGGTAGGACAGACGGGGGCCGGTTCACCGCTTCTCCCCTGAGCCTCCGGCTGGGTTTGCACCTCAGGTCCGGAGTCCCGTTCACGTTTCCGCGCATCGTCTCATCGCCTTCCCGTGGCTGCTCCCTCGTGGCACATTCGCTGTTCTCAAAAGCGAGTGGCACCCGCGAGTCTTGCATTAGCAAAAGCCGCCACAGAGCCACGGGCGAACTCCGGGTCAGAGCACAGGGGACCGCCAGCCACGCCCACCTGCGCAGGCGCAGCAGCCGTGCAAGTGGCCATTCAAGGCCTAAAGACACGCCTCGGAAACAGACCCATGTCCCCGCCTCCCCGGCTCCTCACGGGTGTGCATGTCATACACGTGTCCGGAGAACTTCGGCCGGCCTCCCACCCACCCCGGAATTTTGAAAAGGGCGCACTTCGCAGGGAAGAGAGGCGAGGGGGTCCTCGCCGATGCGCCCGGAGCCGTGTATGTGTAAACAGTGCGGGCGCAGGAGAGGTTAAAGGGCCCGACGAGCGTTTTAAATGGCATTGCAGGCAGCGCACCGCATTTGCCTCCCTGTCATGTTCCTGAAAACACGTGCGTAATTGCCACGCCCATTTTTTCTTTAGACATTACCGTGTCACAGGCACCTTCTTTTCATCTGATTACAAAATTCACCAGCGCTGGACTGGGATTTTTGCCAAAAAAAAAAAAAAAAAAAACAGGCAAATATGAGCATTTGTCACTGATTCTTGCTGGACCAGTGAGCATCTGAAGAATTCAAGTATTTTAAATAAGGTGCATTTTCTAAATCTTAGAACGTACCTTTTATTCAAAACTGATGGGTTCTCCAACCATGGGACATCTGTGTGTAAGTGCATCTCGCCCCATGGAGCGAGAGGAGGGACCCAGAAGCGTAGCCAGGAGCCTTGCTGTGTGCCGGAGACCCCGAGGTGTGGGCAGCTATCAACTCGCCACGCCCATCGACGCGCCATGCCTGTCAACGCACCGCCCCATGACGTGACCCCCCACAGCACCGCAGCGTCTCCTCTGTCTAGAGTCCGTGTGCCTCGCAGCTTCCTTGATGACACAGGTGTGTGTGCACCTCGTCGCTGTGACCTGGAGGAACTGCTGCTCTTGCTTCAAGCGCTCCGCCCCGCCTTCAGGACCTCCCGCGTGCCTTACCGGCTTGTGAACAGCAGCCCTGGGAGTCAGGAAGGAGGGTGTGGGGGGGGGCGGGGAGGGGCTGGGAGAGGGGGGAGGCGTCCTCACGTCATGTTAACCTGCATTACCATCCCCCATCATCGAACCCTTAAGGTGGGCTGTGTGTTTTAACACAGTGACAGACTTACGTTAAGGCTCAGGAAATCAGGTCGTACATATATGTATCAAATCATATATTTGTTTACTGTATATTTTCTAAACGCTTTATTGTAAATTTATGCAAAAACGAGTTGGGACTTGTTTCCTCATGGCGGCGTGCCAGCTGGAATTTACATGCCCTGGAAACACTCAGTGACCACTCTCTGGACATGGGGTATTCTGTCAGCGACAAAATTTTACACATATTTTTGTATTGTGATTCCTATGATATATATCAGAGAATTTTTACTCATTTGTAGCTTATTGTGCAGTTTTAATAAAAAATTGTTATAAACCTTAGAAAATCAATGTTTTCCTCCTCACGAGGCATTCAAGTCTGGCTATGTTAGCCACTCTGTCACACTCTGAATAACAGCACCCCTTCCACACCAGGAAGGGGACCTGGGCCTTGTGCCCACAGGGGAGGGCACCGGCCATCTCACGTGCGGCCTCGTAAATCGTGGCGAACCGCCTGGACCACATGCCCTGCAGTCAGGGGCACCCGGGAGCACCTGCCGAGGTCAGCCGCCAGGGAGGCCTCCTCCCGCAGCTGTGCGTCGGATGAGAACTGGAAGACGGAACTCAGATGAGTTAGACAAGAGGAAGAATTTCTGCGAATGAACGAGAACACCTGTGCAGACCAGCATGGGGGACCGTTGCACACAGGTGAGTCAAGGACGGCTCACCGGTCACGCTGGGGAGCGGACACCGGAGGAGGGAGGAGGGGGTGGGAGAGTGGCGGGCGCGCCTGCGGACAAGCTCGTGCAGGGAACGGTGCTGTGCTCTGCAGTGCCTCTCACTGCCCCAACTGAGGCTTCGGCATGTGGGCTGTGGGGCCAGTGAAAAGGCGGGACCATCTTTTCCTTAAAAATCAATCCGCAGAGTGACAGCATCGCCCTGTGACCCTGGGCGAGCTGAGAGTTCCCCTGCCTTGTCTCAGCCAATACTGTGAACTCGGCTTTACGGGCGGCCGGGAGCAGCTCACGTGAGCGTGTCCCTGCACCCCTAACTCATTTCCAGTCAGAGCCTCTGGATAGACTGGCTTCTCCTGTGTGTGCGCCTCGCTCCCCCTTCCAGTGGATTGAGCGAGAGGTGGGGTCACGCACGTGCCCCGGGCGAGCAGCCTAGCTTTGTCAGGACGGACCGGTGCATTCAGCACTCTCTGCGTGGACAGCACCAGCTCCGCGCGCAGCGCCTGCAAGGCCGACCGGTGGGCAGCAAGGCAGGGGCGGAGAGCGCGCAAGGCCCCAGGCGACCCGGTCCAGCGCCCAGATCCCCCCTCAGGAGACGTCAGGACCTACCGCCCCTCACCTGCTCCCGCCATGGCCGCACACCTGCCACAGGAGCCCGAGAAGCCTCTGCCCGTGTGCCTGGGGACGCTGGGCGCAGGCAGTCCCCGGTCCCGGCCCAAGCTTGGTGGGGTCTTCGGCTGTGTGGAGGACGCCTTTGAGAACAAAACACTGCAACTGGGTGTGCTGGGCGGTGGCTGCAGGGGCCCTCGGGCTGGAGAGCCCTGCAGCGGGCCACTCGGCGACCCAGAGGAACCCAGCGAACCAGGCGGAGACCGCCGGGAGACCCATGGCCTGCAGCAGGTAGTGGCCACAGGGTGGAGGCTGCGGGTGACGGGGCCAGTACGAGGGGTCGTGGGCCCTGGACTCAAAACTTCACACACCCATGTTGGGAGGCAATTGGGGCGTGGGCCGGGAGCCTCTTTCCAAGCCCCCCAACTCCTCCGAGGGGTCACGAGGGCTCATGGCAGGGCCTCTCTACCTGCTCGGTCGAGTCTGGGCCTGGGGCTTCTCTATCCTGCGTTTCGCCCCCTTCAGCCGCCCTCCGCCCCGTGGTCTCGGCCTCTCCCGCCCAGGTTCTGGGTCTCTGGTCCGCCCTGGGCTCTGGGTAGCTGTGTCTCTGTGTCTCTGTGGGGCTCGCTGTCTCTTTCTATCTCTCTGTGTGTCTCTCCAACTTCTCCCCTCCTTCCTCAAGCTTCATGCGTGCGCTGCCCCTGGAGAAAACTAGGCGGGAGGGAGGTGACTCCACCATGGGGCCCTGGGGGCAGTGCGCAACCCGGCCCAGGCCTCCCTCAAAGGACCTGAGTTTTGGCCCGAGACACCTTCCTGGGCGGAGTCTGGCTCCCGGAGCGCCTGGGCCTGGATTCGACATTGGGTTTCATACCCGCGGCCTTGGGTGCCTGGGATCACCAGGGAGTTGGCACTGGGCCTTTAGCCGGCCTAGCGACTTTCCCTGACCTCCTTCCCCAGGCACAGACTTCGCACACACACTGGCCAGGACCGTTGCAACCCTCTCCTCCTCCGAACCCTGCGCGTTCACCGCGGGGGATGGGACGGGTGGGGAGGGGTGAGAGACTGGCGGGGACGGGGCTGGAATGCAAATAGGCAGCCGCGGGCCGGGGGCGGGGCCTGGGCGGGCCGGAGGGCGGGGCCTGGCCAGGGGCGGGGCCCGGAAAGCGAGCCAAACGGCCCGGCACAACCTCACTCAGACGCCCGGCGCCCCCACGACCACGCCGGGCTCTGCGCGTCCCCAACTCCGCTCGTGCGGCCCCTGCCTCGGACTGCCAGGCCCGATACGCCCGAGCTAGGCTGCACGGGCCGCCCGAGGAGGAGGATGTCTTTCCAGGGCAAGAAGAGCATCCCCAAAATCACGGTGAGGCCCGCGCCTGCCCCGCTCAGCCCCGGGACCCTGCCCACCGCCCGGCGGAGCCTGCCCTCCGGGCCCCAGGAAGGGCCCTCCTGTTCCGCGCCAGTCCCCTGCCCTCTGGATCCAGCCCCCGAGCATGCCCCTGTCCAGGCGCTGGCCCTTCCCGCGGCTCCGGAGACTGGGTGTCCCCGTGAGCGCCGCGCCGAGCCCCCGCACGGAGCCGGGCGCACAGGCCCCGGGGCCTCCCGGCTTCCCGGGACCCCTCTGAGCCCCTCCTCTCCAGAGCGCAGATGCGCCTCCCTCTCGGCAGCGGCCCGGCTGTGAGGCCATGGAGCCGGCCTCGGACTCCGCCTCGGGGGCGCCGGGCGGCGGACTGATGGGGCCCTTTGTTGGCACCGCCCGCCTGGCCTCGGCGGCGCCCGGAGCTCTTGTTCTGAGACAAAGCGACTCAGCCCTGGCCGCTCAGCCCAGGACCCCTCCATGGACCCGGGGTTCGGAGACCCCCGGGGAGGCGAGCTAGCTGTTTGCGGAGCGGGCACCCCGGCAGCCCCGGCCCTCGGGGGAGGACCCCCCAACACGCACATGCACCGGTGTGAGATGTCAGACCGTCCACCCTGCGCTGCCAGGAGACAAAGCCGCCCCTCCTGGCGCCAGGAGCCCGCGGTGGGAGGGGGAGGGACGGAGGGGGGCGGGCGCGCGCCTGTGCACCAGCTGGAAGGCGGTGGGGCTGCAGGGCCTCTGGATTCCTCCTCGGTGGGAGGGCAGTGGGGTCCGTGGGGAGGATAGGGGGTCCGTGGAGAGGATGGGAGGTCCGTGGGGTTGCCAGCTCACTTCCTGAGACACTCGAGGAGGAAGGAGCCCCTCCCCTCCAGTGCAGGCGGGGGTCTGATCTGGCTTGCCTCAGGAAACCCCCGCCCGCGGGCAGGGGGCTGCGGTGAGCAGCAGGAAGGTCACACTAAGGCAGCGGGTTTAGGGGAGCTGCCATCCGGGTCGGGATCACGGCACTCCCTCGCAGCTGCAAGTCCCTCTCGGTTCCAAAGCCTGGAAGGTTCCCCGAATCTGATCCAATGCTTGAGAACTATGTGGGCGGTGGGGGGAACGCAGGGACAAGCCCTCCTGCCTGAAGCCTTCCTCGGGGGCTCTCCTTGGACCCATCTGAGGAAGGGGTGCGTCAGTGGCTGCAGAGGCTGTTCGGAGTGGGCGGTGATGTGCCCCTCAGGGCTAGGGCCAGGGCCACTTCTGTCGATGGGCCAGGAAGTAGGTATCTCTCGCTCGGGGGGCCCTACGGCTTCTATGGCATGACTCCAGCCTGCCAGGGGCGTGGTCACAGTCAATAAAACTTTAGCTGTGGACACTGAAACTTGGATTTCATATTATTTTTATGGGGCATGAAATATTCTCTTTTCTTGATGTTTTTCAACTGGTATAACATGTAAACGCGTCCTCGGCTCCTGGCTGTGCGAGGACTGGTAGGCGCTGCCTTGGGCCAGGCCAGTTGGTCAGCTCTTTTGTAGACCAGGGTGGCGGTTTCACCTTTAGTCAACCGGGTCCCGAGAACTCAGCCCCAGCAGGTGCGTGTCCATGAGAACAGAGAATAACGCACCGAGGCTCGTAAGTGACCATCTCGTGGCCTCCCACAGTTCTTGCCACCCGCCCCACGTGGCCTGGCTCTCGGCATCAGGCTGCTGGTGCCAGGGAGAGGGGCACTGCCATTCTCAGCTGGCCGCGTTGTGGGGGGCCTTGAGGCACAAACTGGAGGATGGAGGAGACGTGTCCCCTGTACCCCGTCCGCACCCTCTGCCCTTCTCGCTCATGTTTCTCTCCGTTATTCTCCCCGAGGTCAGACCATCTCCCCTGACGGCCATCCCATGACACCCCACTTTCTGCCCACCCCCTCTGCTCCCCAGCATTTGACAGGGTGCTTAGAAGGGTTTATGGCTGCCGAGCCCTGTTCAGCCTGGGCCCCGTGCCCCAGCTCCATGCTGCGGGGTGACCCACGGAGAGCTGGCGGGCCCCGTGCCCCAGCTCCATGCTGCAGGGTGACCCATGGAGAGCTGGCATCACCCCCTGCTGCTTTGTTCACCCACGCGGGGTGCCTCCAGGCAGCACCAAGACGTGTGGCCACCCCAACACCGTCCCGGCCCCTCGCCCCTGCCGCCAGACTCCCAGGCCCCCGGGGGTCCCCCCCGACCAGCCCACTAGTCCTGGCCAAGGCCCCTCATCCCGCCCGGACGGCCTGGGAAGCCGCCCGGGTGACGACTTGGTTTCCATCACCGGACGGCTCGGTCGGTGTTCTGTCTAGGTCCCACGTGGCCACTCAAACGTCCGTCAGACGGTGCCAAAGGACCCCGTGGCGGCCCACCGACTCCCCCGCAAGCAAGCGGAGCGTGTCCCACCCCTGCCCCTGCCTGGCCTCTCACCCCTGCCCTCGGAAGGTTCCAGGCCCCTGATGCTCTCGTCCTATGTTGCCTCAAGCTCTTTCCTGACTCAGGGGCTTCGCTGCCCCTGGCTTTGTCTCCTCCGGCACCAGCCCCTCAGACGGCCCTGACGCAGCCACACCTCCTCCCCCGTCACCCATGAGTCCTCCTCGCATTTGTCACAGTTTGTGACAGCCTCCTGTGTGATGTCTCCGGGGAAGCTCCCTCTGAGCCATAGGGAGCCCCCGCATGGGCTGGAAGGGCAGACTTCCAGGCCTGCAGGCCGAGGTGGACTTGGCTCTCCTCACCCCTCGGCCTGGGCCTGAAGTTTAGTGATAAACTCAAAAGTGTAAATATAACACATTTCACGGCGACACTCCCCAACACTGGCTTTTCCTTGACAAAGTGAGAAGCCACTTCCCCTGTTCATCCCTGCGCCTTTGGCGGGGCAGACTGCTAGCCAGTGGGGGGCACTGGGGGCTGCGCTTCGGGGGGCTGTGCTTTGGGGGGCTGTGCTTTGCGGGGCTGAGGACTGCTTTGGGGGGCTGTGCTTTGGGGGAGTGGGGGATTGTACTTTGGGGGCTGTGCTTTGCAGGGCTGGAGGTTGTGCTTTGGGGGCTGTGCTTTGGGGGGGCTGCAAGGCTGTACTTTGGGGGGCTGATGGCTGCGCTTTGGGGGCTGTGCTTTGGAGGGCTTGGGGGCGCACGTTGGGGGGCTGGGGGCTGGACCTTGGGGGGAGGGCCCTCAGGAGTGGGGTGGGGCTGCGTCCATCCACAGCTGCCTTTGCCGGGTCCTCGGGGGCAGCGAGTGCCGCTGGCCTTAGTGTTGGGTTTGCCGTGCGCGGACTGTGCCTGAAGGTCCCGGCCGTAAACCCAAAGGGAGCAGGAGGCGTGGGCGGACGGTGCTGGGTGCTCGGCTTGGGGAAAACCGCCCGTTTTTCTGTTCGCAACAGAGTGACCGTCTCCTGATCAGGGGCGGGAAGGTGGTGAACGACGACCAGTCCTTTCGCGCCGACGTGTACGTGGAAGACGGCTTGATAAAGTGAGTCCCTGCCAGCGTCGCCGGGCCGCGCCCACGGGACCGTGTTCCCTTTTCCAAAACGTCGTCCCCGGACGCGGCCCTCACCACGGACCTTGTGTCACCGCAGCTTCAGTACGGCTCGGGGCTCACGCCAGGGGCCTAGTAAATACCCGCTGGCCGCCCCTCCCGGCGTGTCTGCTGGGCCGACCACGCAGCTGCAGCCAGTCGGCGGGAGCAGCGCGCCCCCCCGTGGACACTGCGGGCGCCGTCGTGGGGCACGGGGGTGGGTCCCGCACGCTGACCGCCTCGAGCCACCTCACAGGGTGCTCCCCGGGGGCCCAGGGAAGCCCCGGCCGCGTGGCCCTCGAGCTCAGGCACGGGGACCTGCACGCACGCTTCCCCGGTCGGCCACGTCGTGGGGGCCGCTCGGGCCCCTGTCCGGGCTTCCTAACCGGCAGCGTCTCTTTGCCGCGTTCAGGCAAATCGGAGAGAACCTCGTTGTCCCTGGGGGCATCAGGACGGTCGACGCGCACGGCCTGATGGTCCTGCCCGGCGGAGTGGACGTCCACACCAGGCTGCAAATGCCCGTCCTGGGCATGACCCCGGCCGACGACTTCTGCCAGGGCACCAAGGCAGCCCTCGCGGGAGGCACCACCATGATACGTGAGTGCCGCGCCTCGGTCCTCTAGCCAGCTGTGCGTGCGGCATGGCAGGAGGCACCGGGCCTGCTTCCCCTCGCCTGCGCCGCGCTCTGAGAAACCCTGGGCCCCTCCCTCTGTCACCCCAGAGTCGTCCTGAGTCATTCTGCCTCGGCCAGCTCTGGATGCCCCCGGGATTCCGGGGGAGCCAATGGCCGTGTGCCCAGTTACTTATGATTTCCTGGGAAGCGAGCAGCTGGCAAAGGACTGCTTTGGCCAGATGCTTTGGCCAGCAGAGGAGTCGTGTCACCTGAAAGGTCAGGCGCATTTGCCCCTGAGCCTCCCACCCCTGAAGCTTGGTTTGCAGACAGTCCCTGCCTGTGCCGGGAAGAGTTAACGGCGGAAGCTGTGTTTTTAGAAGAAGGGGTGACTAAAGTACCATCGCCCCGTCGGCAGCCACCAGCATGAACATCTCGGCAGTGCTGGCTCCGTGCCAGGCACGGCAGTGGCCCGACAGGCTTCAGCCCACGCGCTCCCCTCAAAACCCCGCGGAGACGCCCCGCTCGGCAGATGGTGGGGAGCACCCACTGGTGGCAGGCGCAGGAAGCTGGATGAGACACGGGACCCCGGCCGCCGGCCCCTCCTCTCGGCCGTGGCTTTGCCCCCGTCGGCCCGGGTGCCCCGTGCACCAGGTCTCACAGCCTGGTTGAGCCCTGGCTGCACCGGGTCCTAGCCGTGTGGCCCCAGGTGACGGAGTCGACTTCTAGAAGGCGAGGTTCCCTGACTAGGGTAGGGGAGAGTGCCCTCCCAGGGGGCCAGAGGGTCCGGCGAGCTTATGCGCATAAGTCATGTGCCTGCCACACAGCCTGTGCTCAGTGAATGCTGTCACTGCGGCCACCTGAGGACGCAGGGCTACGCAGGTGACATTCAGCCATTGCCCGAATCGTGGCGTGGGCTGGTTTACTGAGCCATGAGGTGCAGAACCCACAACGGGCCATCCTTCAGTTTGTCCCAGGAGACTGGTCATCTCAGGGCATTGCTCACACCGGTCACTGGTGGCTCTGGCCAGCCAGGACACCTTTGTGGTTAATGTCCATCTGCTCATGCCGGTGCCGAGATGTCACAGAGCTGCGCGGTATCGCTGTGAGGGGAGAGAGGCCTCTGTCAAGCCATCTGCGTCCTCCACCTGCCGGCCCCAGGCTGGAGCTGTGAGCAGCCCGTGGGCTGGGACAGGCACCTGCTCCCATGGGGCCCTGCCAGGCTTCCCAATCTGGACCGAGGAGGCACAGGGCCCCCGTGTGAGGGGTGCTGGAGGGAGGCACAGGTGGGCCGGAAGCCCGGGGAGCAGTGCGCCTTCCTGTGGGCCGCCCCGTCTGGGTTCTTCCCCTCAGCCGGGAGAGGGCGGGAGCGCTGTTTGGACCTCGCACGTGAGGTTGGCGCGGGCGGGGGTGACAGCGCAGTGGCGTGTGCAGGCCCGGTTTCCCCGGGGTGGCGGTGTTCCAGGCGTGCGCTCGGCGAGGCGCGAGGGGCTCACCCCGCACACTGTCCAACAGCAGGACAGTGGCGCCCTCTGCCCAGGTGTGCCTCCCTCAGCTGGAGGCCTGTGTTGGAGGCCAAGGCCCTTAGCTGCCGCTCATGCCCCTTGGGGTGTGACGAGTCCGTCAGAGAGCGGGGTGGCTTAAGCCAGACCTTTCTCTCTGCCCAGAGGGAGGCCGAGCAGCCGGGGCCGGAGAAGCCTCTGGACAGGAGTGCCCAGCTAAGGTGCCGTCACGGCCTGTCCTCTGCTTTTCTCAAATGTGCTTTCTGACCTCTTGGGGAAACGATACCGGTCCCCGTGGGAGGCCGAGGCGACCCCCAGCGCGTGGGCTGGGCAGCTCAGCTGACCACGCTGCCCCCACAGTGGACCACGTGTGCCCGGACGCGGGCGTGAGCCTGCTGGCGGCCTTCGAGCAGTGGCGGGAGCGAGCGGACGCCGGGGCCTGCTGCGACTACTCCCTGCACGTGGACGTCCCCCGCTGGCACGAGGGCATCAGGGAGGAGCTGGAGGCCCTGGTCAGGGACAAGGGTGAGTGGCGGCAGGCCGAGGGGCGGCCGGAGCCCGGCGCCCCGGTCTCGGGGGTGGGGGGCGCCCGGGCGTGCTGGCCCCTGCGTCTGGGGGACGTGGCCTGTAACCGTCCTCCCTACAGCGGACATGGCGGTCACCACGGTGCCCTCCTCTTGGCCGTGGGGGAAAGGGAAGCGCCATACGCCCTGGCATCTTCAGGGCCTTCCAGAAGGAGAAGGCGTCAAAGCCTTTGGCTCCTGTTGCGTTGAATGGTTGGGGGGCCAGGCTGGCAGCAGGGGTCACGCTCCCTTCAACAGTTCCGAAGCTGGCAGCTCAGCAGAGCTTCACGGACCTGACCTGCCGGACCTGACCTGCCGGGTGTCAGAGAGGGGTGGGGTTGGGTGGGCGGGGCTGCATTCGCTCCCTGAGGGTTGCTGGGCCACAGGGAGGTAGCCATGGGAGACGCGGCCTGCCCTGGCCCCTCTGGAGATGGGGGAGCAGTGGAGGCTCCAGGAAGCTGAGCGTCTGACCCCCACCCACCCCTGCTGCAGGCGTGAACTCCTTCCTGGTCTTCATGGCATACAAGGACAGGTGCCAGTGCACCGACAGCCAGGTAAGGTGCGGGGAGGGAGCTGGCGGGGGTGGCTCGGGCTGCTGCGGGAGAGACCGCCCACACGGCATGCGCCCCTCTGCCCAGATGTACGAGGTCTTCAGCATCATCCGGGACCTGGGAGCCGTGGCCCAAGTGCATGCAGAGAACGGGGACATCGTGGAGGAGGTGCGGGCGGGCGTCGGCGGGGAGGGGGTGCGCCCCAGGACAGCAGATGCGAGCGAGCACTTCTCCCGCAAGCCCGGGGCGGAGGCGGGGGCGGGGCGAGGGCGGGGGCGGGGGCGGGGGCAGCGACTGTGTCTGTGGGCGGTGCAGCCAGCGGTGTCAGGGGAGCCTGGGGGCCTCCCCTCCTCACAGACCACCCACGGTCATCACTTCTCAAAAGCTCCCCAACTGAAAGGTCACTGCAGAGGGTCCTCAGCAGCCCCTGCCCCCGCGGACCGCATCCCCGTGGGAGCTGGACACTGTCTGCCTTTGGCCACAGCACATGGCGGGGTCAGTGGCCTGTCCTTCAGCCATACCCTGGACGGCCCTGGGGAGGGCCGAGCCCACGGCCTCCCCTCAGCCCCGGGGCTGCGAGGTGGGGTGCCTGTGCCCCACCTTTCCTCCTCCTGCCTTCGGGGCCCCCTCCGCCTGATGCCCACAGTCCAGGGCCTGCAAGGTCCCTGGGGGCTCGGGTCCTGCAGCCTGCAGGGAGGTCACACACAGAGCACGCCTCCCTGACCCTGCAGACCAGCCTGCAGACAGCATCCCCAGATGGGCTGGCCCTGCCCCCCCAGGGTCCAGGAGGGAGGTGGTGACACTTGGGGGGCCAGGTGGGGAGTCGGGGCCGCGTCCTTTCATTCCGCCTTAGGCCAGCAGTGCTGCGTGTGCCTCTGATTTGGCCCCCGGCCCGGCCACGCGGCCAGGAGGGTGCAGTCAAGCGCAGCACACAGGGCTGGGCAGGCGTCCGGGGGCGCCCCGCCTGTGCTGGGGGTCTCATTATGGGGTCACGGGCCTCGCTTCCCCCCATTCCGCACGCCAGAGCCTGCGTGTCTTGACGTGAGTGGGACGCTATGGCAGACACGTGAGGACACGCATGCTCACACGGGCCACCACCGCCCGCGGCCCCAGTGCACACTCGGCATGGCGGGCAAGGCTGGGGCCGTCCTGGCCGCGTCGCTGAGGAGCACGGTGACCCGGGCAAGCTGTCCCCGCTCCAAGCCCGGTCCTTCATCTGCGGTCCAGGGCGCTGCAGCCTCTCCTCCATCTGCGCTCTGTGGTTGGGGACTGGGGGGCCCTCGGGGGGCCCAGGGCCCAGCTCGGGGCGCAGCGGCTCCTGGGCAGTGCGTGCCGCGCCCGGCTCAGGCCCGGCTGGAACATGGCGTCCTCTCGGTTCCCTCAGGAGCAGAAGCGGCTGCTGGACCTCGGCATCACCGGCCCCGAGGGCCACGTGCTCAGCCGCCCCGAGGAGGTAGGCGCTGTGCCCACTGGGCGCCCAGGCCCGCCCTGCTCTGGGGGTGTCCAGCCCCAAGGCCCCAGCAGGGCTGCGGTCACACTGTCCTCACCCAGGGAACGTGGCCTGGCGGCCCTGCACCCCTCCGCTCACGCCCCAGGACCACCAGTCACCCCAAGCCCAGTACTTGGGGCAGAGGCGGCGGGTTGGGCCCTGGGGACAGCTGTGTCAGCCCGACCCTGGGCCCCTACCAGCCGCTGCCCGCCCCAGGCCTGGGCCTGGGGCGATCGTGAGCACCTTGTGCCCACGGCCGTCAGGAGGCCCCAGGGCCCTGCCGCGGCCTGAGAGTCCCCGTCCCCAGGTGGAAGCCGAGGCCGTGTACCGAGCCATCACTGTCGCCAAGCAGGCCAACTGCCCCCTGTACGTCACCAAAGTGATGAGCAAGAGTGCGGCTGACGTGATCGCCCAAGCCAGGCGCAGGGGTGAGCTCCCCCCACCCCACCACCACCCCCTCCGGCCGGGGGAGGGCCTCCGGGGCCTGAGCGAGGCACAGAGCAGGACAGCGCCCCCTGGCCGCCAGCACCCAGCAGTCCCTGCACCGCTGGTGGGTGGGTGGGCCATGCGGTTGGAACGGCAGCTGGCCACCAGGGGGCCCTGTGTCCGCAGGAGCGATGGCAGTCGCACCTGCGTGTGAGCATGTGCGTGCCTGCCTGCGTGCGTGTGTGTTGGGAGGGGAGCCTGAGTCTACGTGCCTGGCCGATGTCCCCTCAGGAGCCCCATGTGACTGTGTGCTGGGCACCTCCGTGCGTCCAGGCACGGCGTGCACGTCCTGGGGCCTGGGTGCTGGCGGTGGGCGAGTCTGTGCTGACCCCAGCGGGGGCGGGAGGGGGCGGGTGCAGGCAGGACCCCCCTGCCCGCTGCCCCGGAAGCAGGGCGGGCTGTCCGTTGGGTGTCAGGAGCAGCAGGGGTGTGAGCCGTGCAGCGTCCAGGCCTGCGCCCTCTCGGGCTGGGGGGGGGGGCACGCCGGCGTGGGCGCCTCTCATGGGCCTCGCCGCAGGGGTGGTCGTGTTTGGGGAGCCCATCGCCGCCGGCCTGGGCACCGACGGCTCGCACTACTGGAGCCAGAACTGGGCAAAGGCCGCGGCCTTCGTCACGTCACCCCCCATCAACCCGGACCCCACCACTGCGGACCACCTCAGCTCCCTGCTGTCCAGGTGAGCGCTGAGCAGGGTGGCCCAGGCAGCCGAGTGCCCCACGCCCTACCGTGCCCTCGGCCGCCAGCGGCTCCAGCCCCTCCCGTGTGAGCCAGAGCCAGCACCCCCGCCCAGTGCGCCCCTCAGAAGACCCTGGGCTCCTGTGGCTGCGCTGGCCCCAGGGATGGGGTGCTGGGGGGGGGCGAAGCCGCCAGGCCTCAGCCAGCTCAGGAAGGCCAGGCCCCTCTGGGCTCCCCTGACCCCGCTTGTCCTCAGCGGGGACCTCCAGGTGACTGGCAGTGCCCACTGCACCTTCACCACCGCCCAGAAGGCCGTCGGCAAAGATAACTTCACGCTCATCCCCGAGGGCACCAACGGCGTGGAGGAGCGCATGTCGGTGGTCTGGGAGAAGTGCGTGGTGAGTGCCCCCCACACCGCTGCCCCACGCCTTGCCGCCCCCCGGAGCGGGTGGCGCCTGACCAGCCAGCGCACGCGGGGGCCGGAGTCGAGCGTGGGGGCCCGGCTGTCCACCCCACCTGCCTTCCGGGGCTCTCCGAGGAGACCCCTCGGCTACCAGGCAGCCAGGCCCCCCAGTGTGATGTCACGTGGCTGGGGCTGAGCACAGCCCCTTCCCGATAGGGTTCCACCCGGGGTCACCAGCGGTCCCCCAGAAAGCCCGAGGCCTCTGACTCCCCCTCACACAGACGGCCTGCCCGGCGCCCCATCCTCATATCTCCCCGCTCCAGCCCCGGGCTGTTCGTGTGGCCGGGCCGACCCTGGCTCCCCTCGCCAGCACCCTGCTTATGTCGGCCTCCTGGCCACCCAGGGACATTGTCACATCCCTCAGGGGACACAGATGTGGCTATTTATAGACCCACAAAATGAGCACAGAGACCAAGCTCATGCACAGGAAGGTCCCACTGGCAGGCTGGCTGAGGGGGACCTGTCCACACCCTCCGGGGGGGAGGGTCTAATGGCGCTCTCAGCAGCTGGGGCCATGGTCCCCAAGGACACCACGGAGACCGGCACGCCCGCCCCTCAGCTTGCCTTCCTGCTTCTCAGGCCTCGGGGAAAATGGACGAGAATGACTTTGTTGCTGTGACCAGTACAAATGCAGCCAAAATCTTCAATTTTTACCCAAGGAAGGGGCGGGTGGCTGTGGGCTCTGACGCCGACCTTGTCATCTGGAACCCCAAGGCCACGAAAATCATCTCTGCCAAGACCCACAACCTGGTGAGAGACGCTTGTCCCAGGCCCCGCAGAGTGGGGCTGGGGCCCCCGGCAGCCGTCTGGGGGTGTCCAGGGGTGTTGTGTTCAAGGCACGGCAGCCACTCGGCCACCTTGGCCAGGATGTGTGGCCAGGGTGTCTGCCATGTGGTCGAGCCGGCAGGCAGGCCCGTCCAGCGCCCCCTGTCCCAAAGACGTGGGTCGGGCACGGGCATGGCCGGTCGCGGCCGCTTCCTCTGGCCCGCGGACAGCGTCTGCCGCCGTGGAGGTGCTGGCCGCTCCGGCGGTGTTGGGGGCAGTGCTGGACCCCTGGCCCTGTCTCCCCAGAATGTGGAGTACAACGTGTTTGAAGGCGTTGAGTGCCGGGGAGCCCCCGTGGTGGTCATCAGTCAGGGCAGGGTTGTGCTGGAGGACGGGAACTTGTCGGTCACCCCAGGGGCTGGCCGCTTCGTCCCTCGGAAGACGTTTCCGGACTTCGTCTACAAGAGGATCAAGGCGCGCAACAGGGTGAGGCCCGAGCCGGGCAGCGAGGCGGGGTCCGTGGGCCGCCCCGTGTCCAGGAGGTTCGTCCTCCCGATGGGCCCCGCTGGCCGCCCGGGGCCGGCTCCCTGGGGGGTTCGTAGCGGTGGCTCTGCACGTAGCCCACAGAGGGAAGAGGCCGGGTCACTAGTGGCCACCCCCGGGTGACCGAAGCACAGGTCCAGGTGGGCGCCGGCGTGTGCCAGACGAGGGCCGGGCGGTTTTCACACGGCCCTAGGACGCCAGGTGCGCGTTCCGCGGCGCCCCTTGCTCTCCTCGTGGCCTCGCGTCGGGTGCCAGGCGTCAGCCAGGCCCGGCGCCGCGCGCATGCGCATGCTCCGCCTCCCGGCGTGCGGGAAGGACGTCTGCACGCGGAGCGGCCCCCCCAAGGGGCCGGGGCTGCTGTCCCTCTCGAGCCGGCGGCCCCCAGTCACCCCCTCTGAGCCAGCGTAGCCGCCGAGCGAGGCCGGGGCAGGCCACACGCCGTGTCTCCCGCGTCCCTTCCCCATCCCTCTCGTGCCCCGAGGGGGGGCTCCAGGGCGCGCTCCGTGAGATCGCAGCCTCGCGTGGAGCCAGGCAGGCAGACAGGCAGGTGATGGGCTCCCAGTCGCACACCCTGGGCTATGGGGTGGAGGCTGGACTCAGACCTGAGTCTTTGGCCCTCGACACCCACCAGCCGGGCCTGCACCTCCGCCTGGAGGAGACCCCCCTGGGGCGCGGTTCCGACGATGCCCCTGGCTGGGCGCGGGCCCTGCTATCGCGGGGCCAAACTGCAGATTCTGAGGTTGGGATCGAGTGCACCCGAAGGTTTTGCTTCAGTCCGTGGACTGTTCGTCCACCTTCGTGGCTACTGGGAACTGCCCCGGACTTCGGGGCCTGTATCTCCAGGCTTCCTCGCGGCCAGCGGTGGGGACTGTGCCGGGGGACACTGGGTGATGGGTCCTGAGGAGGCAGAGACTAAAGAGGCCGGTTTCTGATTCCAGACAGTGCCCCCCTCTGCGGTGCCCCTCTTGTCGGGAGCAGGGCTCAGGGCTCGCCACAGGCCTCAGAGGGGGTGTGTGTGCACGTGTGCAGACACGTGTGTGAAGGTGGGAGGCGGAGGGCGGCGGTGCCCGCGCGCGCGGGCGGACGCCCCGCTGACAGTTAGCCCCGGAGCTCCTGAGCCCCGGAGGCCCCTACAGAGCAGAGTGGGCCGGGATCTTGGCCCCCTCACACCCGGCCCCCTGGTCCTGCAGCTGGCCGAGATCCACGGCGTGCCCCGAGGCCTCTATGACGGGCCGGTCCACGAGGTGATGGTGCCCGCCAAGCCCGGGGGCGGCGCCCAGGCGCGCGCGTCCTGCGCGGGGAAGATCCCAGTGCCCCCGGTGCGCAACCTGCACCAGTCGGGGTTCAGCCTGTCGGGTGAGTAGAGCGGGGGGGGGGGGGGGGGGGGGGGGGGGGGCCTTTGAGCCGGGGCACGTGCGAGACCCTCCCCTGGCCCACGCCCCGCCTCCCCGCAGGTTCTCAGGCGGACGACCACATCGCCAGACGCACGGCCCAGAAGATCATGGCGCCCCCTGGCGGGCGCTCCAACATCACCTCGCTGTCCTAGACCCCCAGGGCGCCGGTGGCCGTGGGGACAGACGGCTCCTGCGCTGCTCCCCATTGCCAAGCTGACTTTGAAAGGTGCTCGGCCTTCCTTCCCCTTCCCAGAAACCGCCTTTCGGGCCCGGGGCTTGTTTCGAGAGCCCCGCTAGGAGACAACTGAGTCTTCACGTCCTTCACAGCCAGGCGGCACTGGTGGCCCCGCCCCGGGGGTGCTGGGTGCCTCAGGAAGGCAGGCCGGCCCTCCAACAGTGGCTGTGGGAACCAGGGGCTCACGACACACCGGGCAGGCCTAGAGGTGGGGCGTCAGCTCCCTTCCCGTGGGAAGCGCTGCCCCTTGAAGCCCCGGAGCTGCAGCCTGTCCCCATCCCCCACCCCAGGCTGCTGTGACTTCAGGGACCCATCGGGAATCAGCACAGGGTGGCTTTGGGTGGGGGTCCTGCAGGGACCAGACCCCGCCTCTGCGGTCGCCCGCCTCCGGGGCAATCCGGGGTCCTTTAGCTAGGACGAGCTCCTTTTGTAACTCGGTGTGCATTCCAGTAGTTTACTAGAGCAGCGGTGTTGTGCAGTGACGGCAGCTGTGGCCCCCAGAGGCCCGACCGCGACGCTGTCACCTGGTCTGATGGAGACCAGGTCAATTAAAGGCATCTGCGTCGGAAGCTCTCTCGACTTCTCTGTCCCCCACCGTCCCCCACGAGCGGGTGTGTGCCGGGCCCTGGGGAACATCCTGCTGCCCCCCCCCCCCCCCCCCCCCGCCGCCCCAGCCTGGCTCCATGCCGCTGCAGAGCTGGACTCTGGACCACCCGTGGGGACAGCACCGCTCGGCCTGGGCGGGGCAGGGGCAGGGGCAGGGCCGGCAGTGAGCGGTGGAGACCGGCTCCCCTCTGGGCGGGGGTGCCTGGGAACTGGGCCCCTGAGCCTGGGCCTGCAGGTCAGGGACAGCCAGAGGGTCAGAGGGACATGGGCATGACCCGCGGCCAGGTGCTCGGGGGACAAGGTTGGACTGGGAGGGCTTCTGTCCAAGCTGCCCGGCAGCAGGCCGGCAGCACCGTGGCCACGACCCTGCACTTGCTGTGACGACCCTGGCCCGAGGCTGACCACCACCCCCCGCCCCCGGCCCCCGGACGCATGCAGCCTGCGCCCTGCCCCCTCCAGGCAGAGCAGCTCAGCGTCCTGACCCAAAGCCTCAGCTGGGCTGCCCAGAACCTTCCAGAAGAAGGAGCTGTTGGGCCACGCCCCTCGTCTCAGCATCCTTCTCATAAAAATGGTTCCAGTTCTGTGCCCCCCGCTGTGGGATGCTCCCCGAAAGATGCCCTCAGCCCAGGAGCAGGACGGCCGTGGTCCCTGGAGGACAAGCTGGGAAGGTCAGGGGCGGGCCCCCACACCTCACGCCACCGGGCCCTCCGACTGGTGGCCAGGAGCACGTCTGAGGGAACACGGCCCGCTCCCGTCACGAAGCCCCGTTGGCTCAGGGGAGCCCCTGGAGGGGGTCAGTCCTTCTGGTCCCACCAAGTCCCCTGGAGTCCGAGGCCAAGGTCCACTGCATCGGGTCCCCCTCCCCTGGCGAGGGACGGTGATCACAGAGCCGGACCACACCCACATCCCTGCCACCAACCCAGGAGACACGTGCTGCCCTCTGGGGTCTCAGAAGCACCCAGATTTACATGTTTACAAACCCCCTCCCCCGCTCTGGCCTCTGGCTTCACCAGACACCCACCAGGACCTTCTGGGGCCTGCCCTGCCCCAGGGCCTCCAACGCTGCCCACCTCTGGGCCTGGCTTCTCTGGGGCTGACTGGGCCCAAGTCCCCCACATGGGCCCAGCTGCACTTCCAGCACCCAACCCCCAGGGCCCGGGCAGAGGCCCCTCTAACCTTCCCCACCGTCCGGCTCGGCCGACTGCTCAGGACGGTCAGTGTCGTGGCCTCGTCCTTGCACAGCTGCCTTGCTGCCCAGTGCTATGGGGGCCCCTCCGCCCGCCCCGCTGCAGCCTCGGGGCTCCCACGTGAGGAGTGGGGCGCCCCACCCAGCCCAGCAGCGGGACTGGGGTGCGGAGGGCACTGGCGGTGCGGGGCGGCTGGCTGCAGACGGAGCTGTGGCCGGCAGCCTCGCTCGGCAGGGGCGGTGCGCACGAGGCTCTGGACTCGAGTAGGTTTGGTGTAATTCACGGAGGTGCAAACTTCAGAAACACCACAGGAAGTGCTGGGACAGTTTGCGGGTCGATAAAACACCCTCGCCTCCCCCCGCCCGCCCCCGATGCACAAGAACTGCGGCCCCTGCGCTGCCCCACAGCTCTGGGCGGCGAGTTCACGGTCGCCGGGCAGCCGGCGGCAGGGCCGGGCGACCAGGCCTGTGTACGCGGAAGTGGCGAGGGGCAGGCTCGGCTCAGCTTCGCGCCCTGCCCGTGAGGCGGCAGCGGCCGCCGGGAGGCCAGGCGGGCCGCGGGCCTCCCTCCACCGTCACCCGTAGTCGGGGGGGCCCAGGTGGCACCTGCCCTCCTTGTCCACCACGGTGGGTCACGCCAGCCTCGTGTCACCATGTACCTCCAGGAGCCCAGTGGCAGCTAGGTGGTCAGGCTGTAACAGTGGAAGTGGCCGCCAGCTCGGGTCTGTGCCGGGGGCTGCTCCGGGGGAAGGTCGGTACTGGGCCGTGCCCGCTGCCATCGCCCTGTCCCTCTGGCGGACCTGAGTCCCCAGCACGAGTCACTGCCTCGGGGCTGCAGGCTCCTAGCCGCTCCCGGCCGAGGGGCAGAGGGGGCCGCACATGGGCAGGGAGGGGCGCGCCTCCTCGCCGTCCGCCGCGTCCTCGCCGTCCACGCGCCCGGCCTCGGGCGCCGGCAGGGGCTGGCTCACGGGGTCCTGGCCCCTCTTCAGCCTGGAGGGGAAGCACAGGCAGGGGCCATGTGCAGCCTCGCCAGCAGCCCCGGGCCACTGCTCAGCACCCACAGCCTGTCTGGGGACGCAAGTGTCCCTCAGGGCCACCGTCGGAGCAGGTGCTAGGCCTCTCTGCCCAGGCAGATGCCCCTCCCGATGGCAGATGTGGGGCTGGCCACAGGGCAGGCGGGCTGTGGGCACCCGGCCCAGTAGCGCCTTCTGGCTGTTGGCGGCCGTAGGGCTGGGAGCAGCAGGCCCGGCAAGGCTCGGCTCATTTCCAGCCGGGAGCTACGAGGAGGCTGAGTTTAAGTCGAGTTCTGGGGGCAGTAATTTCGGAACAAGGCTTTTCAAAGAGCCTGGCCAAGCCCCATTTTTACCCAGGCCCCTGACTTTCAGAATGGTGGCCAGAGTCCTCAACCAGTGCCACATGTCATCCTGGTCACTGAAGCAGGACAGAGCACCAGCCAATCCTGCCCATCTTTCCAGCCAGAGCCCAAAGCCGCCGCCTCCAGGAAGCCCTCTGGCCTCACCCTGCCACTCCTCCCCCACGGGGCTCTCTCTCCACCCGGAGCCGTCTTGGCTTTGTGGCCTGTTGTCTCTCCCTGCCAGCTGGCCATGCCCTTTCTGTCCCACAGTCCCTGGCATGCAGTAAATGTTTGCCGAGTGAGTGACTGAGAGTGGGGTGGGGGTTGAGGTGACTCTGCAGGGGCCACCCAAGAAGCTGTCCCCCCTTGTCTGGGGAGGCCACGAAGCCGCCCCCAGAGGTCCTGGCCACTGGCCCTAGTTCAGGACTAAGGTTCCAGAGGGCTCTCCCCGCCAACAAACTTGAGCGGGGTCCCTGTCCAGGGTGCTGCTCAGACCCCCGGGAGGGTGGGATCAGGTCCCCCAGGCCCCTCGATGCTACGTGGCTACTGGGGTCAGGACCTGCGCGGCCAAAATCACTTTGGCCCATTGCCCCAAACTCCCCTCCACCTCATCGCCCCCCACGCACACGCAAGTGCACACGAACGCAGATGCACGTACCCCCGCCACACAGACACATGTGCACACACACCCACACACATGTGCACATGCACACTCACTTTTCTCTGTTAAAAATGACGAAGTCTTGTTGGATCGCGTCAAGGCAGTCCTGGAGGTAGTCATTCTCCTGTTAGTCGGAAGGAGCAGTGGGCATCAGCTTCTTTATGTCCCCTCAGGTGGGATCCCGAGTGTACCCCCTGCCCCTGTCTGCTTCTCTTCCTGTGGCCTGCACCTGTGGCTTTCTGTTGAGGCCTGAACTCTGCCCTCGGGAAGCCAGAGCTTCTGGGAGTTTGCAGCTCCCAGGTGACCCTTAGCCAGAGACCAAGGATTTCCTGTACAGAGGCCCAGCCCCTGGCCCAGGGTGGATGCTGACATGTCTGGCGATGACTCTGCAGCCTGATTTGGTGGGAAACCACCCCTGGCTTGGCCCTTCCCGTTCCCCAGCCCAGGCTGGGTCCTCTGGGTCCCTCATCTCTGGTACACGAATTCCCTTCTTGAAATCTGCTCCCAGAGAACCTGCCTGAGAAGGCTGGCCACAGGGGCCATGCTGAGAGGCAGACTCTCAGATGGGACTGAGCTGGGCCTCACACTGGCCGATAAACGCGGACCCTTTGCTGGTGGCATGTGGAGTGGAAGGGGGTGGGTACAGGAGGAGGGGTGTGCTCTGGCGTGGGGACGGGCGGGGAAGGAGTCGCACGGCCCGTGGGTTGCTGGCCATCGCTGGGCACTGGGGACGCATGAGTGAGTGACAGGCTCAGGTCCGCCCGTTCGCAGCCTGGGGCACGGTGTGCGCAGACGCCCAGCCCCAGGCCCGAGCTGCACCCTCGACAGGCTCACACTGTGAGAGCCGCAGGCCTTCGGAGCGGCTGGACCAGGCGCGGGAGCTTCCCACGTCCAAGCCGCGGCCTGGCTGGCAACCGGGAAGGGGGGAGCCGCAGTCACCCCGATGCGCCTGCAGACAGGCGGGGGTGTGACCGTGCAGATGCCGCAAAGACAGGACTTGTCGCCCAGGACCCACGTCCACCTCCCCTCTGAGCTTCAGAGCAGCAACCAGCAAAGGCAGCATGGCCGCCGGCTCCGGGGAGGCGCTGGCTAAGGAGTGTCCCGTCCCCCCAGCACCAGGGGTCCAGCTCCCGGGAGAGACCCCTGGAGTGGGCTCCCATTCACCTCTTCCCACTCAGAGGAGGTGAGGGGCTCAGGCAGGAAGTGAGGGGGTCAGAGGAGGAAGTGAGGGGCTTGGACAGGAAGTGAGGGCCTCAGAGGAGGACGTGGGACTTGAGAGCTGGAGACGGGGCTGGGCCAGGGCAGGCGGCGGGAAGGCACCGGGACTTCGGGATGGCCGCGTGCAGGGCTCTCCGGGCGCCCGCGTGCGGGGGGCCCGGCAGGACGCTGAGGTGCAGAGGGCCCCGCGCCCGGCACTCACGGACTGGGCGCTGTCCCTGCTGCTGTCCCGCGACCTGCTCTTGGCCAGCCGCTTCTTCTTCTTGTGCAGGGGCCTCGACTCCAGGATCATCTCCTCCAGCTCGAAGGTGGGGTCGCAGTGCAGGCGGCCTTTCTGTGGGGGCAGGGCGCTGAGCTCACCCCACCCCGGGGTTCCGCCGGCGCCGCCCGGGCCGCCCCGCTGCCCGCGAGCTTACGTTGGGCACGAAGCCGGGCTCCACCTTCTTCTCGCCCAGGTGGTCCCACAGCACGCCGGCCAGCGACGGGGCCGCCCGCATGTCCTGCAGGCTGGAGACGCGGTGCTCGGGGCTCACGGCGAGCAGCTGGAACGAGGCCCGCGTCAGAGGCCGCCGCGCCGCGCGGCACTCGGCACTCAGGGCCTCAGGGCTCTGGCGCCGAAGGGTGGCGGCGGTTTCAGGCCAGTGACTGGGTCAGTGCAGTGACAGCCACGGGACAACGTGGCCTGAGGGGACAGGCCAAGCCCCCGGAGCCCAGGGCGGCACAGGGCCCCGCCTGGGTCTGTGGGGACGCGCTGCCGAGATTCGCCAGCAGGTGGCAGCCTCGGCCTGGCTCACCGCAGGATGGTGACAGGCCAGTGACTGTCACAGCCGGCATGAGGCCGCAGGGCTCTGAGTGTGGCCGGCGGGACAGCGGCTGGGCCTCACACACCGCAGGCCCGGTCTGCGGCTTCCCCAGGCGTGGGCTTGGCACACATCACCCCCACTCACCACGAGGGTCTCTGGGGGCCAGGCGCCACCGCGTGACCCTCCGGCACAGGGAAACCGGGTGCCGAGGCTTCCTGGGGGCCGGGAGGAGCCTCCAGCTGCCTGGCCACAGCTCAGGGTGGAGGGTCTCCGGGCAGGGGCAGGGGCAGGGACTGCCCAGGGGGATCCCGTGGGCCTGGCATCAGGGCTGTGTGTGTCCAGGGAGTCCTCCCACACCCGCTCGGGACGCAGTGGGTGGGTTCAAAGTGCGGCTCTCCTCGGGGCAGCTGCGTGGGCCCTGGGGGAGCGGCCCCGCGGGAGGCTCGCCGGTGGCAGCGGCTCGGCCCCACGTCCCTGCCGGGCGGCGCGAGCCCGGCTGCTGCAGACGCGCGGGCCCCGGGAGGTGCAGGGGCGTCCGGGGTCTCCCCCACTTGCTCCTAGGGGGTGGCCCAGCCGTTGGCAGCGGGCCCTGGCTGCACGCTCCCCACAGAGGAGCAAGGGGCACGGGGTCAAGGCACAGCACAGCCCCTGCCGGCCACACGCACCCTCCCCCGGCACACAGGGCAGACGTCGCGCCTCAGTGTGGGCACCTGGGAGACTGTGACGGCCAGTGTCCCAGAACCGGGCCATGGGGCTTAAACGGAGGGACGGCCCAGGTGGTCCAGCCCACTGCCGGTGCCCAGACTGGCCTGGCTGCTACAGGCCGGCCGGCCAGCCCGCAGGCTGCTGGCCACTGCCACTGAGCACGGACACCGCCCGCCAGCCGCCCTCGGGACAGGAGGCCGGGCCCAGCCTGCGCTCCCGGGGCCTCACCTTCCGAAGCAGGGCCACCATGTCCTTGGACCAGGAGGGGACGTACTGGACGCTTGCAGTGCTGAACAGCTGCACCAGGGACTCCACGGCGTTGCCCGAGTGGATGTCGTAGGGCCTCTGGACGGGGGCGGGGAGTGCTGTCCCTGTGTCCGCCGCGTGTCCAGCGCACCCTCCCGCCCCGCTCGGGACCTGACGGGCGGGTTCAGAGGGCCCCTCACCCCCAGGGGCTAGGAGGGTGAGCCCTGGAGGGCCGGAGGGCCACCTCCTCAGGGACGGGGTCCTGGGGGCGGCTAAGGACAGGGTGCCCTGGGAGGCGCCCATGAGGGGCAGGAGGGCAGCTCAAGGCCCAGGCTGCAAGCAGCACCAGGTCGCACGCGGGAACTGCGGGCAGCTCCCGCCCGCCTGCCCCCTAGGCCGGCACACAGCCCCGCCCCCCCGGAGAAACCCCAGTGACCCCTCCCACTGGCCTCAGGCCTCACACGGCCACCCAGACTCAAGGCTGAAAGCCCCGTCCTGGACAAGGAGAATGGAGCCACCCCTGAGCCCCTGGGGCACAGCCACACCCCTCCCTGGGGTCTGGGGGCCAAGCGGCTACATACCCAGCCACGCAGCAGCTCGTAGGCCATCACCCCCACCGACCACCAGTCCACCTCGAAAGAGTAGCCGGTCCCCCCATTGACGAAAGACTGGAAGATCTCCGGAGCTTTCCAGAAAGGAGAGGGGCACCGAGCGTCCCCACGTGTGCCCCAGAGCTGGGCCGGCGAGCCACCCTCCCCGTGCCCCCTCCCCGCTGACCGCCCAGAGCCGTCTCAGCATGGCCGTCTCTGCATGGCCGGCAGCCGCACGGGTCACGCGGTCTTCCCGTGGGTCAAGCACAGCTGTTCCTATCACCCACACTGTGCCCCCGGGGCGGGGACCTGGCCCCAGCGGCCACGGGGAGCGGGAGCCGGTGGCTGGCCGGGCCTGCGCCGGGCGGGGGCCGCACTCACCCATGTAGGGCTTGGTTCCGGCCAGCGCCGTGGCCCTCTCCCCGTCCTTGATGATGGTGGCGATGTTGAAGTCGGTCAGGTGCGCGTGCCCTGGGAGGGGAGAGGACACGGTGTCCGGGGACAGGGCCGCGCCCTCCGGGCCTGGCTCGCCTGCATCCGCCCCCCTCCGCCTCCCACCGCCTCCCGCCGCCTCCCTCCGCGCTCACCTTGCTCGTCCAGCAGGATGTTGTCGGGCTTCACGTCTCTGGAGAAGGGGCAGGAAGCGGGGAGACGGTCACAACCCTTCCCGTCCCCGCCCAAGTGGGGCTGCGGCTCCTCTAAGGGCCCCCGCCCAGGCAGAGGTGCGAGGTGGGCCCCGGGGAGACGCGAGAGCGCACGGCCCCCACCCCCACCCCCGGCCGCGATGTGCGGACAGCGGGGTGAGGCCACCCCAGCTTCTGAGACCAGAGGCGGCAGGGAGATGCCGGCAGTGGACACGGGCGGGCAGAGCCCCGAGCCGGACGCCCGGCCGCACGCGGTGGGCGCCGGGGCTGTGCCAGGCCTCACGGCGCGCGACTCGCAGGCACCCGTAGGAGTTCGGTGCCCGAGCCTGACCGGGGGACGCGACCGGAGCCCCGCGGAGTGAAACCGCGCACGTCTGGCCTGCCGCCCTCGGTACCGCATGTCATTGTTTGTTTTTCTCTGAACGCAGCGTCGTTTCCCTAACTGCATCTCCTTTAAGCTAAAGTTAACATCGTCTGAATTCCCCAGGGCCATGACGGATCTCTGCTAGGTGGCGGCAGGGGTCCTGCAGTTACACAGACCGGGCGAAGGGCCCCCCAATGTGGCCAGGCCCTGGGGTCCCCAAGAGCCGATGGCTCTCTGCGCTCAGCCCAGCTGGGACAGGACCCGCCCCGGTGGCCGTCAGACATACAGCTGCTGGGCGGGCCCAGGCGCTGCACCCGGAGGCAGGTCCGCGGGCGAGGCCGCGGTAGGGCGCTCAGGAGCCAGCCCAGCAGGGCCCTGGTGAGGGTCATCGCCCCGCAGGTGGTGCGGCACAGGCCAGGCCCCGGCCCGGGCCAGGCCCCGCCCCGCCCCGCCCGCGGAGGCCCCGCCCCGCTGCTGCGCACCTGTGGATGATGTGCTGGCTGCGCAGGTAGTCGAGCGCCAGCGCCAGCTCGCAGATGTACAGCCGCACCGTGTCCTCGGAGAACTGCACGTTCTGCTGCAGGTGGTAGCGCAGGTCCCCGCCCAGCAGCAGGTCCACGACCATGAACATGTCCTCCTCGTCCTGGAAGGAGTACCTGGGGGCACCGGGGTGGGGGGACTGGCACACGCACCGCCGGGGAGCCCGAGCTGCAGCTCCCGCCACCCCCAACAACCCCTGGCAGGGCCGCGCCGGAGGGTTTAGGGGCACTTGAATGGCAGTTGTCCCAGGATGCTGAAAACGGGGCCACAGCCATGACAGCTCCGGGGCCGGACAGCCCCTCTGCCTTCCTGGAGACCAGACGGCCTACAGGGCCGTGGGCCGCAGTGAGCCAGGCTCGCAGGCACGTGCGGCGGGGGGCGAGGGGCCTGAGGCCCGCGGCCCTCCCCTCACCCTCCTTCCTCCTGGCCTGGGCCGCGCAGGGCTCCGCCAGCCCCTGGGGACGCTGCAGTCTGGTCAGCCTCCCTGTCGCCACACAGCCACCTGGCGGGGGAGAGCCGTGCTCCTCCCTCCCCCGGCACCACTGAGCAGGGCTGAGCGAACCCGCTGGGGGTGGTGTGGCTGCCGTCCACTTTGACGTCCCTCCTGCACCTGCGCTGACCCCCGGGGAAAGTAGTTGGGGGGGGGTCTGGCTCTGAGGGAGTTCCCTGAAAGACCTGCCAGAACACGCTGAACTCCCAGGCTCTGGCTGGCTGCCTTGTGCTAATAGACTCTCAGGCTACATTCGGGGGATGTTCCAATCTTTCTGGGGCTCACGGCCAGGGCCCGAGTGCGTTTAGCAGGGGCCTCTCCAGCTGCTGTGGGCGCCCATGCCCGCCGAGGGCCCCGGGAGGCACTGCGGTCTGCGAGCCTGGGGCCCCACGGGGAGGGCGCTGAGGGATGCGCTGCCGAGGAGGGCGGGCACGGCCCGGGCAGCCTGCAGGTCCCACGCCCCCTGGGGCTGGTCTCAGTGCCCCTGCTGTGGCGGACACGCAGTCAGACCCCCAGATTCTCCCTGGGGCCTCCTCTCTGCGGGACCCAGACCTCCTCGTTAACTGGGGAGGCGGGGAGGCGCTGAGGGCATGCGCATGGCCCCTGACACGGGCCCTGGGGTGGGTGGGCGGGGTCAGGAGGCAGGGCCGGGGGCGGGGCCAGGGGCGGGGCGGGGCGGAGTCAGGGAGCGGGCCGACGGCGGCTCACCAGAGGTTGACCAGGAACACGTGCTCGATCTCCTGCAGGATCTCCAGCTCCCGGAACACGTGGCGCACGGCGTCGCGCTCGATGCACTGCTGCTTGTTCATGTACTTCATGGCGTACATCTTCTCCGTATCGCGCTTCTGCACGATGCACACCTGGGGGAGCGGGGCGCGCTGTGGCACAGCTGCTGCCGGCGCGGCTGCGAAGCGGCTCAGGGCGGTCTGGGCGGGACGCGCGCCCTGGGCACAGGCGCCCTCCAAGCGCACAGTGGGCAGGGCGGGGGTTCTGCAGGCCGGTGCTGGTGCCCACACCCCTCACCAGCCCTGACAGGGGGCCTCACTGTCCTCAACCCCAGCACACTGTCCCGGGGGGCTCAGAGCAGCAGGTGGCTTGGAGGGTGGTGGCGGATGAGTGACAGGACCCCTCAGCCAGAGCCCGGCACCCAGGAAGCCCCCATGAATGACAGCTGCCATCCGGACGTCCCGCCCCTCCCGACGGCAGGGTCCCCGCACAGCTGTCCCACCCCTCACGCACTGAACCACAGTGTCACTCGGCCATGCTGACAGCGCTGGCACGTCACTCCCTGCCCGGCAGAGGGGACCAGGCGAGGAGCGGCCGAAGCAGCCCAGGACCAGGAGACGCGCGGGAAGGAAATTCGATCAGGATTGGGGGCAAAGACCTCCAGGGGGAACCAGGATCAGTGCACAAAACAGTAGGCTGCACAGCCAGCACCGCGTCCCCCTCCAAGTCACGGCGAGGCCTCCCCAGGACACGCCCCAGAGCCATCTCCGAGGTCCCCGCAGCCCTCGGCCTCCCGGTCTTCAAGGACCAGGAGCAGGGGGACCTGGACGCAGCTGGAAGAGTCTGGGCCTCCAGACCCCAGGTGCCTCGTCCACAGGCAGGCCCGGAACTGGCCAGACGTCCCAGCAGGCGCCATGTCCCCAGTCAGACACGCGGGGTCCAACCCCCTGGCGACACCCGTGTGCCCTCGGCTCAGGGGCCGTCCTGGGAAATGGAGGGACTCGTCCCGGAGATGTTCACCACAGTGTCATTTATGCCAAGACTTCAAACACCTGAGCACCCAGCAGCCTCGGGGCACGCGCCTACGAGCTCGATGAACGAGCTCACGGCCACGAACACTCAACGTCGAGTGACGATTTCCGTGGTGCCAAGCGGAGGGGCCACGGTGCGCTATTTAACGTAAACAAGGTAGCGATGACACACCCCACGTGGGCATGCACAGCCTGGAAGAAAGCGTGGGGGCAAAGTGTTGGGGTGCAGGGTGCAGTGGCACCCCCTCTTCGCTTTGATTGGAATGTCACATTTAAAAATGGTGTGAGTGGAGTCGTGTGACCAGGCAGATTACAGACAGCAGGTTGACTTTATGGGGCCGGTGCGCACAAAGCCCCTTGCAACACCGCCTGGTGCCAGCCTCAGAGGTGAAGACAGACGGTCACCTCCTGTCAGGCCTGGGATTCTCGGGTTATCTCGGGGACCTTGAGAAGAGAGGTACCACAGGCACGGTCTGGGGACAGGTTGCGGACTTGGCTTCTTAGCCTCCAGAGGCTTTCAGTGTCGAGTCTGAAATTCCCAGCGAGAGTTCCAGGCCGGCGACCGCGGACCAGTCTCCGTCCTCGCTGCACTCGAGTGGCGTGCGGCCACCTTCGGAGACCAATCTGCTTTGCAAATGGACGTGACTGACTTTAATTACCTTTAACGAAAACGGGGCTCTCGTGGGGGGGACGTCCGTGTGTCCGTGGGAGCTGCCGCACAGCCCCGCGGGGTGCCAGGTGTGCCCGCCTCCTGTTGGCGACCGGCCCTGCCGCTCGGTGCCGGTCAGCCCTCCGCGTCCTCAGGCTTCCTCCCACCCTCTGACTGGGCATCCCCGGGGACGAAACTGCCCTTTTCCGCAAACTCCACCAACGGGAGCTGGACGGTTAACGCGAACTTCAGTCACGTCCGGGCACCGCTCATGCCTGCCGTGGCGAGCGCCCCTCAGAGGGCTCACCGGAGCACCCGGGGCCGCCGGCGGCACTGCCCAGACCCAAGCCAGGAAGGCGGCACAGTCGCCGCAGCCCGTCCTTCCTGCGCCGTCCAAAGATGCCGGAGAGCGACATCCAGAAGGCTTCCCAAACCGCCGCCCTCTGGCGACCGGGCTTCTTAGCCTCCTTTGCTTTCTCTTTGTTTCCATGGAAATGCCTCTCATGTAACACATGAAGGCAGGAAGCAGGCCCTCACGTGGAAGATGTCCCCATGCCAGGAGGCAGCGGCAAGGGGGAAGCCGGGGCCCCGGGGCCCGGCGGCCGCGGTGCGAGTGGCCCGCCTCCCCGTGGCGCCCCACGGGCCCTTCCGGCTCCTCTCCCGGTTCAGCACGAAACGTTTCGGTTTCGCCCTTTCTCTGGGGCTTTATTTCCTCGCAAGGGCCGACACGTGCGATATATTCAATAACTGTGCTTTTCTCCTGGTCATCCGCCTTCCGCCAACTGAATTTCCAGGCCCAGCTGAACACCCTGTGGGAGGAACGGTGGAAGTCCGCCCACCCCGGCCCGCGGGGGGGGGGGGGGGGGGGGGGGGCCGGCCGGCCGGCCCCGGAGCTCGGACTGCTGGCCTCCGGAATCGAGAGACCGAATGTCCGTTGTTTGAAGCCTCTGTGACGTGGACATCAAGGCAGAGGAACCAGCGTCCACCTCTGCGGGGCCTTGGCTCACGGCGACCCCCGTCTGTAGATATCGCAGGGCAGCGACCAGGAGGTGAGACCGGCCGAGCGAACACAAGGGCGAGCTGGACCGGAGGCCGCGCCCTGGGCGCCCGGAGCCGGCTCGCAGAGGTGGCCGTGCCTCCTGCCCTTTGCTCCCGCCGCGCTCCAAGCCCCCGAAGGCCTGGGCCGAGAGGCCCTCGCGCTTGTGAGCTTGGCCCACAGCCCCTCCGACGCCTGTGTCACAAGCCCGCGGGGCGGGAAGCGCACCCACGGCCCCGCCAACAGCCCAGGGGGCAGAGGGGCGCGCCCAGCAGCGAGCCTGCCGCCCAGCCCACCCGCCTCACCTTGCCGAAGCTGCCCTTCCCGATGGCACGCAGGATCTGGAAGTGGTCAAAGTTCACTGCAGAGAGAACAGAGGGTGCCGGGTGAGGCGACAGGCAGGCCACCGCCCCCGGCCCCCAGCTCACGCCACCCCCAGGGCCCCTGCTGGGGCAGGAGCCCGGCCTCTGCCACGTCGCCCGGGCCGGGGGCTGACCCCAGGCTTCTGAGTGAAGCAGGGGACCTGAGTCAAGGCCGAGAGGCGGGTCCTGGGGCCTGCATCCCCCTCTGCTGGGCTCGTTGTGGGGCGGGGCAGGCCCACCCACAGACAGGACAGGACACCCCCCAGCCCCAGTGAAGGCTGCCCCCCGACTGACGAAGACCTGGAAATAGGAGGAGGTCCCGGCTCTCGGGTGGCCCAAGGCCGGGAGGCAGGCCCCCTCCGGCTGTGTCTCCGGGTGTTGCTTTTTACAATGGCGCCAGGGGGCCGCTCCTAAAGCAGACGGGCGGACGGGATGGAGACAAGGGAGCCCGGGTACGAGCCGGGGTCCCGAGCTGAGGCCAGCCAGTTCGCCGCGTGCCTCAGCGTGACCTCTGGGGCTGCGTGCACCTCCCCCATGCTCCACACGTCGGCAATCGCAGGGTAGGCGAGAAGGAAGGGGTCCGACCCGCACAGCCCTGACGTCCACGGGACGTGGGCCTGTGGCTTCTGGCCGCCCCGAGGAGACGGCGCCCGCGGCCCGCTGGCTGCTCGCCCCAGGCCCCTCCGGCTCAGATAAATATTTTAAAACCGGTAGTTTAAGAACATTTATTCTTCAAGGAAGGCTTTGACTTCACAGAGTCGGGAGCACAGAGCTGCTGTGAAAATAGGTCATCTCGATGCAGCTGACCGCCGCACAGAGGTGAGTTTGAGTTCTGCGTCCCCAGGGCAGGGCTCGTGTGGAGGGCCGCCTCGCGCACGGAGTGGGCCCCCGCCGTGGGCCCGACGCAGGAGGTGCTGGGGGTCCCCAGAGGAAAGGGATCGGGGACTTCTTTGGGCGTTCAGCATTGTCAGTACACCTCTGCTGGACTGAGGAGCCCAGAGGGAGCACCCCTAGAGGGAAGGGAGGGACCCTGCTGCCCCTCCCCCACACGCACTCCCAGGACCTCTCCTGAGCCAGAGGGAGCACCCTATTGGGGGGTGGTCCAGGGAGGGAAGAAAGATGCTTTCGCAGGCACATGCCCTGGACCTTATCCTCACCCCGAAGCCGACCAGATGTTAAGGGGTGCATATGTGTTTCCTATCTCACGGTCATCATCCGGGCGGATGGTGGGTGCGGACGGCTGCTGACCTTATTGTCGGTGATGGGAGAGGTCGAGAAACCACCCGGCTAGCCGAGGCAGCGTGTTCTGACTCCTTTTCTTTGCGAACGACATCGAACTCTTAGATTTATGAGTCCCAGGCCATCCGCCATCTGTGTTTTATTTATACTCAGCCTAGTTTCGAAAAAGGACCGAGGCCATGCTGCGTCTCTGTGACCCGTCCCTGCGGCAGGCCCCACCTGGGAGGGCCGGGCTGGCGGCCGCCGCCCCCGCGAGCCCCCCAGAAGGCGTTTTAGAGGGTTGCAGACGTAAGCGCCAAAGTTAGAATAAAACCTCCTGGAAGAAAAGGGTGTGTGTTTGCAGCCTAGAGACAGGCGAAGGTGTCTCAGGTGTAATGCCAGAACACCAACCGTAAACAAATTTGGTAAAGCAAAAAAAATTGTTTGCGTCATTGAAACTAAAGAGTGTCTGCTCTTTAAAAGTCACTATGAAGGAAGAGAAACGCCAAACCCAGGAGATGCATTGGGGGTACCTGTGCCCACTGAGGCAGGCAGACCACACAAAGAACTCCTGCAACTCAACAATAAAGTGACAACCCATCACAAACAGTGAAGACTTGGTCAGGCGCAGCTATACAAAAGGCCCGTGAGCTCGTGAAAAGATGCTCGTCGGTCACCAGGGAGATGAGCCACCATGATCCCCGCCGGAGAGGCAGCCATGCCTAGGTGACAGCACCAAGTGTCGGCAGGGATGGGGACAACATGGCCCTGGACATTGCTGGTGGGAACGGGACGCGTGTGTCACTTTGGAAAACTCCGGCAGTTTCTTAAAAAGTTGAGCGTGCACTCACTGTGTCACGAGAATCCCCTCCAAGATGCCCACCCGAGGGAACGTCCACGCAGGACTGTTCCTGGGACCTTCCTCCTCAGAGCCACCGCCTGGAAACCACCCCAACACCCCTCGGTGGACGGGGACCGCGTCACGCGCACGCGACAGAATCCCACGCAGCAATTTTCTTCGACGAAAGGACAAACTACCGAAACTACACGAGGAGCACGAATGTTAAAAACACTGCGTTGAAGGAAAGGAAGGAGTTTCAAGAGCACGTACCCCGTAATTCCATTTCCATGAGTTCACGGACAGCAGGAAGTAACCGCGGCCGGGCAGACGGCACGGTGTGTGCCTCGCGGGTGAGGCCGGCCGCCTCGAACGGCGCACGGGGCCTCGGCTGCCCGTGTGGGACGTCCGGTGGAGCTCATCAAGCCGCACGCTCAGACCCGCGCATTGTGCTGTGAGCACACTCAATAAACACGCATAAAGTGCGTACTAGGGATATTCTGCAGAGGGGGAGTTCGAGGAATCCGATCTACTACATTGCGGGACGAGACGTTCGCCATCTGATTGCAGAAAACTGCAGCTCAGAGAGGTTAAGGGACCTGCCCAGGGTCACAGAGCTGACGGGTCATCAGCATGGGGGCACAGGCAGAGCTGTGAGCAGAGGCTGGGCCATGGTGGGGAAGTCGGCGGGACTCGCTTTCAGGGAACAGTGGCACCAGGCTCAGGCAGCAAGGGGTGCCGAGGAGCACATCACATGAGTCTCATGGCCTATGAGCTGGCCTGGCAGGGGACGGTATGGGAGGGGGCCGCCACGGAGGAGGGACCAGCAGGCTTTGCAGCCAGCCCTGGGGCCTGGGCTGAGGCAGGGAAGAGGCTGTGGGGACAGGCCAGCAGGAGCCGAGGCCGCAGTCTCTGCCACCCACCACTGCACGCAGAACTGGAGCAGCGAGTGGGCAGCGAGGCCACAGGGCTGGGGACGGCGGTGCTGGGGGCCCTCCCCCACCCTTTCACAGCGGAGTGATCACTGTGAGGACAGTTAGCCTCGGAGAGGAGCGGGGAGGGGTTCCGAGACCGCTCTGTCCGCAGCCACCCGAGCCAGCTCATGCCCCCAGCTCAGCCTTGGGACCGGCCTGGGTCAGCGCAGAACCACTGTCCCCTGTGCACCCAGCCCCAGCGACGGCACCCACAGACTGTCACACACTCAGGACCCCTGGCCCCGGGCCCCACCCACCGCCAGGCTTCTCTGGTCAATGACCGGTATGTGCCCTGGGCTCCATTTGGGCAGAGAGAATGGGCCCCACCACAGGACCCCCCATCCAGAAGCAGGGTGTTGCGTGCAGGCACTAGTCTCCTTTTTGTTCCTACAAAACCTGGCCAGAATGGGAGTTTACACAGCACAGAATTGTTTTATTCTGGAGGCCAACAGTACACTTCAGCTCACCCTTGTGTGTGCATGTGCACATGTGTATGTGTGTGCATGCATGTGTGTGCATGCATTGTGTGATCACATGCATGTGCATGTGTGGATGTGTGTGCATAAGTGTGTGTGCACATGCACATGTGCATGTGTCGGTGTGCCTTGTGTGAGCATATGCGCGTGTGTATTCGCGCGCACATGTGTGAGCATGTGTGCACATGTGCCCATGTGTATGCATGTGCATAAGTGCATGCATGTGTGCGTGTGTGTATGCGTGCACTGTGCACCGTGCGTACATGTGGGTGCATGTCTATGTGTGTGCACATTGCTTGAGTGCATGTGTGCACATGTGTGGATGTGCACGAACACATGCATGTGCATTTGTGCATTCATGTGTATGCACGTGCACATGTGTGCATGTGTTGCACGGGTGTGTGCGTGTTGCGTGCACATGCATGTACATGCATGTGTGGGTGTGTATGTGAGCATGTGCACATGTGTGCATGTGTGTGTGTGTGTGTGTGTGTGTGGTGCGTGTGCAGTGATGAGGCCCGAGGGTCCCGCACACCGTCTCTCCAGCAGGCCCATCGACTGCCCGGCGCCGGGCCTGACAGACAGTCCTGCCGGAGCCTGCATGCTCAGCGGGAGCCTGGCAATCTCGAGCTGTGGGAAGAGGTGCAGCCTGCAGGCTCTGCTGGCTGAGCCAGCTCGTCCCCGGGGGTGGGTGAACTCAGGCGGTCCTGGGAGTTGCCGTGGGGGTGGGGGTGCTTGGGAAAGGCAGCGGAGTCGAGCGTGGGGCCTCGCAGCCACTTACCACCCCCGCCACCCTGCTAACAGCCTCCGCCTCCCAGTGCAGGATGGCTGCCCGGCCGGCCTCCGGCTGGCTGTTCCATTGATTTGTCCCCAGAGGCACGAAGGCCACTTTCCAGAGCTGACAAGAGTGCACAGTGTTTCTCCCACGTGTCTGCTTATAAATCGAGAGCTGCTAGACCCCAGGCTGTCACCACACACTCCACTGGGAGCGCCCGCCGCCTCGCCATGCAGAGTGGGGTGGCCCGGGCCCCACACGCCCCAGGCGCTCATCACCGCTGATGTCCTGCATGCTGGTTGGAGCCTCCGGGACCAGTGACTGCCCTCTCCGGCTCTTGCAGGAGTCGGCGGGAGACCTGACAGCGTGTCCTCTGTCTGCTAGAGGCCACACCCGAGCAGCCTGAGGCCGGGAGCAGAGATGCTGGCCCTGTGGGCGCTCCGGAGGTCTGGCTCTCAGCGGGTGCCTGGCAGATCCGGGCTGACCGTGGTGCCGTGAGGACACCTGGGGGTGCAGCACAGTCTCCTGCAGCGCCGTGCCAGGTCCTCGGCACCCAGTGCAGGCTTGTGAGCGAGTGACAGGCACGTGGCAGGCGGAGGGCTGGTCCACGTGGGGAGGGCTCCGCTCGCCTGGGAGCAGCTGACGATGGCCTTGACCCCTGACACACTCCGTGTCACCGGGGGCAGCGAGCCACGGACCCCGCGCTGCCTTTGGATAAACAGAAGCCAGCGCTGCTCAGGGAAACCTGATATTTTAAATTCCACCTCACGGTGAGTGCATGGTTTTATCTCAGACCTTTTCTTTGAAAAGAGATTTGCATATGTTTTTGATGGAAAGTCAATATTTAAAGATTAATAAGCCACACGGTTGTTTGCTTTGCAGGAAATGCGTGTTGACAAAGCCTTTCACCAGGCTGGGGAGGCCGCACCTCCAGCTGACATTTACCCGAGGCTTGGGAGTCTAGTGGCGCCTGGTGACAGAGCCATCCTGTCCCCTGCCCCTCTCCAAGACGGGAGGCTCGCCCAGTGCTCTGGCCTCGATCCCTCAGGCACCGTCCTGTCTGCCACACAAACCTGGCCAGGTGCAAAGAGGAGCAGGACGGCCCCAGCCCGGGGCCACCTGCAGACCTGGACCAGCAGGCGGGCTGCCCTGCCCCAGGGGTGCTGGCCGGGGCCGAGTCTGCAGGGCACACCCACACGTGAAGGGGAGGTAGCTGCACCCAGAGGAAGGCAAACCAGAGATGACACCCACGACACCCACGCACGCACAGTCCTTCAAGCTGGGTGTGGGGTGCCGACCCCACAGGGGGCAGGTGAGCGAGGCGGGCGGGAAAGGGCCCCGGAGGGCCGGGGTGCCACGGGCCCACCCCGTGCACCCTGGGCGGCAGTGGCGGCCTGTCCTGGCTTTGCAGAGTCCGCGCTCGGCCCCGGGAGGGAACGGTGAGAAGCTGGCCGCTCGTGGGGCTCTGAGCATGGGCACAGCCCAGGACGGGCGCGACCTCAGAGTCTCATGCCCCTTCTTCCACGTGACTCACATTCCTCCCGCACATTCCCTCCAGCACCGAGGTTCCCCGGCACCCCGAATGACCAGGTGGCCGGCGTCTAGCACAGCCATGAGCGCCTCGGCCCAGCCGTGACGTCCGGCGGGCGCCAGGGTTCCCGGCAACTCGGCTTCCGCAGCTTCTCTCAGGCTCAGCCAGTCCGTTCCCGCCCCACAGAAGCCCCCACTTTGTCCCTTGCCCGCCCCGCCTCCCGCACCCGCGAGGAGGCAGCGATGTTCCAGCCTTGGCGAAAGGGGCCTTTCCTGGGGGATCCCGGCCGCGGTGGGGCTCCCACCGGGCCCTCGGGGGCCGCGCCCACCCTGCTGGGGAGACACCCCCGGAGGCTGGGAGGGGCCGGGACGCTGCCCCGCAGCTCAGAGCCGCTCAGACCCCAGGCCCTCGCCGCAGGTCTGGACACGGTTTTTCAGATGGAAAGTTCTGGTCACTGATTTTCCTGGTCCACAGAAAAATTAAGAGGCAAAGGCGCCGCTAGGAAACAGCACAAAGACAGGGGGAAAGGTGTTCGGGGGAAAATGCTAAAAGGCGATTTTTAAGAAGAGTCAGGAGACGCCAAAATGGTGACTCTTCCGGGGTCAGCTTGTGCCAGTGCCTGCGACCCCAGCGACTCAGCCCCCTGGGCACGGGAGGGGCCGTGACCCCGGGCCGGTGTTCGGACAGGGTCCTGCATGCTCCAAAGCACTGTGTCGCAAAGCCGGCAGCGCGTCTGCCCCCGGGCTGGCTTCCTGGGGGGCCAGGCGCGGCACGGTCCCCGCAGTGCAGAGCCAACGTCCCCAGGGCTCGAGGCCGTGGCCGCTCTGGGCCTGGGCTCCAGGCGACAGCAGGGATGCCCGCTCCCTCCGCCCCCCCCCTCAGCCCGCCTCACCCCTACCTCTAGCTCAAGAGGCTGAATTATCATCCTAGGAAAGAGATGGGTCTATTTTTGGCCAAAATGAGTAGAATTAAGGCGAGGCGTTATCAGGAGCGGAGTGTAAGGCCTCCATTCTCTCTCGTGTTTCCAAGAATAGGAGCCCGGAGGGCTGAGCGGTGGGCGCCTCACTCCCGCGGGGGCGCAGGTTTGTGGCTTCTGGGCCCGGGGCCCTGGCCAGGATACACGCCACGCACGCAGCGCGGGGACGCGGGTGGCCAGGCCCACACGGCTCTCCCTGAAAGATGCTGGGAGGCGGCTGGGGCTGACTCTGCCTCCAGCAGCCCGGGACAGTGACGGCCACAACTCCGGTCCCCGAGCCGGGAGGAGGCCGGGCTGGGGGTTTGCTGGGGCCACACACAGGCCTCTGGACCTGCAAGAGCGCTGCTGTCCTGTGTCCCCTGCGACCCGAGCAGGATTCCCCAGAAGGAGGCCCCGGAGCCTGGAGACACGGCTCGGCACCCGGCCTAGTCTGTGCTCAGGGCGGCCGCACGAGCGCTGGGCGCCTGAGGGGCCTGCTGGCCTGTGACCCTCGCGGCTCGTACACACGCACATGCGCCAACACGAGTTCCCGGGAAAGCTGGGCGACCGGGGACCTCGTTGTAATGCTGGAGAGAGAGAGGCCTCTCCGCGCAGGATGCAAACCCCAGAAGCCGCAAAGGAAGGACCATCAGCCCGACAGATGTAATCACACAGCAAAATACCTCAAACCGGGAAAGGCATTTGCAATAAATAAGACACACGGGGACTGATTTCCTTCAATTACAAGAAACCAATAGGAATTAATGAGAAAGACAACCCCGCAGGAAAAGGCCCAGAGAGGCCTGACGGGCGCGTCACACACGGGACGGTCGATCGGAGGAGACACTGCGCCCGCCTCCGTCCCAGCGCAGACGCGTCCGTCCGCGCAGCCGGAGGCACGAGTCTGACTCCAGAGTGAAAAGCTGCGTGACAGCCGGTGCCGGAGGCGGTGCGGGGGCCGCACCCCGCGGAGCCCGCGCACCCCCCACCCCGCGGGGGCAGCGACACCTCCACCGTGAAGGTCCAGGACCTCCCGACTCACAAAGGTCCGGCCAGGTCACAGGTGTCCACGGCTAGGGCTGGCCGCGCCGCCCGTCACGGCCGCAGACGGAATGCTGTGGACAGTGACCGCCAGGCACCAGGACGTTCCCCGGGGAGGCGGCGGGCAGCTTCGCACGAGCAGGACTGGCGGGCGGACGGCGAGCGCGGTTGGGGCGGCGGGAGAAGCGCGCGCGGAGCGGGGGTGCGGGTGGCGGCGCCGGGCTCCGCGCCTCGCCCGCTCCGGCTGCTGCCCTGTGGACCGCGCACGCGCATTACTTCTTCATGCCAACGGGGCGACCTGGGCGGAGGGGACGAGCTGGCCGCTGTTTCCTTCCCTCTGTCTCTTTATTAAAAAAACGGCGAAGCCTATTAAATGCGGCAGTAACGCGGGGGGCCCAGCTGTCCCTCGTGTGCCCCACCGGACCTCTCCCACCCAGCGCAGGAAACCCATGTGCTGACTCCCGTCTCCAGGGGCCCGGACCAACGTTCCCTAAGCTTCATACAAATGGCCTTTTTTCTAGGAACAAACCGGTCTCACGTGGCCCGCGCGCACGCGCTGCTGGGACAGCCGGGAGAAGGCGGGAGGCTGCACCCCACTGGGAGAGGCGGCTCCAGGCGGACGGGCCATGCCCCGCGGCCAGTGGCAGCAGGAGCTCTCGGGGAGCACAGAAACCCTCGGACCCAGGGGGGAAACAGAAGGCGGGGAGCGGGGAGGGAGGGGGCGGCTTCGGGTCCTGCTCCCCCATCTGCATGGAGGGGAGGGCCGGGCCGTGCTCTGGGGCCACCACCCCCTTTCCTGCCCCCGTCCTGCTCCCACGAGGCACGGCCAAGATCCAGGCACTCATGGTGCGGTGTGGGGGGGATCTGGGGGAAAGGAGAGCTGCCCTAAACCGCACCCCCCTCCCCCGCTGTGCTTAGAAAGATTCGGGTGCTTAAAATACCCAGGAGCCACCGCAGAGGCTCGCGGCTTCGGCTTCGCGGAACCGCCCCCGCGCGGAGGGGAGCAGGCTCGCGCCACCTTCCCCCGGGCCACGTGTCCTGGCAGAGCCAGCCAGGGCGAAAGGCTCCCGGGTCACCTTCCGGGCGCCAGGACCAGCACCTCCCAAGGGAGCAGGGCGCCCTTGCCGGAACTCGTGGGCGGTCTCCTTCCCAGCCGCGCGCCGCCGGCCTGTACCGCTGACCCAGCCGGCGGCCTCCGGCGGCCTCGGCCGAGCCCTAAGGCGAGGAGCCGAAGTCGAAGGGCCCCAGGGTGACTCTGGCTGCTCTGATGACACCAGGGGCCACCGGATTTTCCAGGGTCAAGGGAGCTCACGCCCTGTGCTCCCCCACAAAGGGCCCCTGCCAACGCGGACACCCCCGTGCCGCACACCAGGGGCAGACACCCCAGGAGAGCGGGGGGATCCCTGGGCAGCATAGGCACGTGCGGGGGCGGGGAGGAGCCAGGACCAGGCTGAACCCGCCGACCCTGGGGGCCTCCAGCCCAGGGCCCTCAAACCCGCGGCTGAGCCAGTGTCACAGGCGGCACCGCCCTCGCGTGTGGCCGAGGGGCCCAGCATCCTGGACACGCACCTGGGCATGGGCGGGCGCTGCTGCTGCGGGGCCTGAAACGGGCTGAGACGCCCGGGGGACGGGGTGGGTGTCCTGAGGGGCGGACGCCCGGGTCCCACGGGTGCAGAGCAGGCAGGCCAGGGGCACGGTGTGCTGCCTGGAGCAACCTGGCTCCCCAGGAGCTGGTGGGGCGGGGGCGGGGGTGGTGGCTGGCTTTCAGTCCAGCCTGTGCTGCCTCCGAGGCTGTCATGGAGATGACCCAGCGCCACGGCAAGGCAGTGACAGCGGCCGTCTGGCTCTGTGGGGGCGGTGACTGCAGGAACAGCCGCCTACCCTGCCTCCCCCGCAGTCCTAGCCCCCGGCGCCCCCTCGCCCCACTCCAGGCTGCTCCCGCTCCGGTCGGCCCTGCCCCACCCCCAGCACGGCCAGAGCCCGGGGTCTGGACGGGAAAGGGGGGCATGGAGGGGGGGAGCACACGCCCAGACAGTACGCCGCAGTGCCTGATGGGCCACTGCCGTCTCTCCCGGCGGCAGACACGCCAACTCCCGGGGCCTCCGGGTCATCCGCTGGCCACTGACAGCGCTGCGTGGATGCAGGGTACGGCTGGCCCAACGATGCTGGGGACCGCCAGCCTGCACCCCTGCAGCCAGGAGGGTCAGCAAGCCGGGGCTGTAAGGAGGGGGCAACGTCAGCCCCTCGGGTCAGGAGGCGGCTAAGGGTGGGGCGCAGGGGGAGGCAGGCCAGGGCCAAGACGCTGCCCAAGCAGACACGGCTGACCACACGGGCCTTTTCCACCCAGGCAGACAGTGGGGGCTGCAGCCTGAGCCGCCTGCCCGAGACCAGGGGCAAACTCACTGGTGCCAGGTACACAGCGAGCAAGACCCGCCCCCGCCCCCCCCCCGGATGCGTGCACCATGGAACGGGGAAGCTGATGCAGAAACAGTTAATAGACGGGGAAGTAGGAAGAACAGCAGGATCGTAGCCGTGGACATATCAATATCTATGTTAACGTAAATGGATTAACGTTCCAACGTTCAGAAGGGACTTTAAAAAGCAAGACAACTACACGCTGTTTGCAAAAGAGTTACTTCCCGTTTGAAGATACAGATGTGTCAAAATAAAAAGAGCGAAACCGATGCGTCAGACAGATGGTAATTGAAAGAAAGCCGAAGCAGCCATATTGCCATCAAAGCGGACTTTAAGCAGAGGGAGAGCACCAGGGTTGGGGGGCGGGTCTCATCAGGATAAAAGCGTGAGGTCGCCCAGGAGACCTAAGGGTCCTGACCGTGCACGCAGCCAAGTGAAGGAGGGAAGCCAGACAGAACAAAAGGAAGAACGGACTGGGCGAAGGAAGGACTCGGCGGTCTCGTCTGCCTCTGTTGCTATGTAGGCAAGAAAAAAAGGAACCGCGAAGCGCTGGTGTGAAGCCTACGAGGGAGGCGTCGGCAGGAGAACCGCGGCTTCACGCCACCGGCTCCACGACTTGGACGAGAGGGACAAACCCCGTCCTCGAAAGACGAAAACGACCAACGCCAACACGAGAAAAGTGGACAATCTGAATATCCCTCGTCTATTAAGAAGTCGTGCTTGTACCAAACTTCTCGGCTCCCATGGCCTCGCGGGCGAGTTCCAGCAGACGTTTGACAGAGAAATGACGCCGACCTCACAAACGCTTTTCAGGAAGTAGGGGAGGCGGGAGCTCCTCCAGCCGTCCTACGAGGCCAGCGCAATCCAGCGCCAAAGCCAGACGAGGACGCGGTGAGGACGGAGCACGCAGATGGGCGGACGCCAGCGCGAAGCTCGCTGGTGGGGGCCAGGAAGTCGGGTCCGCAGCGTGGGGAGCCCGCCCGGCGGTGCGAGGTGGGTCCGCCGCTCAGTCGGCCGCCGCGCCCACCCCACTGGCGGAACAGGCGGAAAACCATACGTGAGCGTTGCCGCAGGCCCCAGAGAGGCATGTGACGAAATTCAACCATTAATGATTCAGGGACAAAAACTTGGCATGCGAGGAAGTGGCTGCTTCCTCAGCCTGGTGAGGAGCCTCTGGACAAGCTCGGCCAGCGCTCTGCTTCCCGGTGACGCTCCGAATGTCCCCCTGAGGTCAGGAGGAAGGCCAGGTGCCTGCGGCCGCCGCGTCCACGGCGTTGTGCGGGAGGCCCCAGGCGGTGCGGCAAGGCGAGGATGTGTGAAAGGGAAGAGATGAGACCGTCTTTCTCACAGAAAACTCCAGGAAATCTATAAATAAGATACTGGACTAGCCGCATTCAGCAAGGTTTTCGGATAGTCAATGTGCAACAATTTATTTTTAAAAATATAAAACATATACGGGGAAATTAATTAAAATACGTGCGGCTCCTGCGCATTGCAAACCGTGAAACCATGTGACCGAAATTAAGGAAGACTAGAGCGAGTGGCATGGCGTGCCACGTTCATGGGTGAGAAAACAGATTTTTAAGAGGTCCCTTCTCTCCAACTTAATCGGTAGTCTCAATGCAATCCCAACCAATGTCTCATCCAGCTTATTTTAGGAACTTGCAAACTGCTTCTCACAAATGCCGAGAATCTAGAATAGACAACAATCCGAAAAGAAAAGCGAAGGCGGAGGGCGAACGCGTCTGCTTCCGAGGCTTACCACAAAGCCGTCGTCACTAGCACAGCGCGGGACCGACGGACGTACAGACCGACGGGACCCTGTGCAGTCCAGGAAGACTGACGATCGTCGGTTCAACTGACTTTCAAGAAAGGTGCCGAGGAGCTTTGATTGGCAAAGGATGGTCGTGTCAGCAAGCGGTGATGGACAGATGTCCGCAGTGCGAAGGGGTGGGGGGGAGAGAACCTTGCTTCACATCAACACAAAAATCAACTCGAATTGGAATAGTAACAAAAATGAACAGCTACAACTAGAAAACTTTTAGAAGAAAACAGGAGAAAATGTCCATGAGCACGACTCGGGCAAACACTTCCCAGGAAAGACACAAAAAGAGGAAACTGATGAAAACTGGACTTCGTCGAAACGAAAAACGTCTCCTTTTCCCAAGTCCCGTCGAGAAGGGGCGGGACGTACACATGCGCAGAGCGCGCCCCGCCGGCCGACCGCAGGGGCCGCGGCCGCGCGCCGCGGCAAGGACGCCCGCACTGGGCTGCGGTGCGCGCGGCGCAGCGGCGTGCGCTCGTCCACACGCGCTGGCCCACAACCTTACAGCTGATGGATTTTATTCCGTGCGAATTATGCTTCGATTAAACTAATTTTTAAAATGAACTATTTCTATATACCAGCAATTAAACAATCTAAAGGTAAAACCATATAAAAATCACTCCATTTACCATAGCACCAAATAAACATAAAATACTTGGGGATCAACGTAATGAAAGATGCGTAAGACCCGTCTACTGAACACTGCCTCCCGCTGCTGAGAGACGCCGGGGAGACCCCAGCGGATGGCGAGGTGCGCCACGTTCACAGATGCAGGGTTGGTCCCCCATTGCTAGGATTCGCGGAGGACTGACTTATAGGTTTAACGTAATCCCGTTAAAACCTCCGCGGGCTTTGCTGGTAGGAGCTGGCAAGCCGACTCGCAATGCATATGCAAATGCAAGGGCTCCAGAGCTGCCAACGGGATCTGGAAAACGCACCCGCACCCGTTGGTGACACACACCACCTCTTTTCAAGAATTACTACGAAGGTGTGAGAATGAAGACAGTGCGTCATCGGCGCAAACGAAGACAGGGCGAGCGCCCGGGACGGACGTGCGCGCGGGGCGACTGGCCGCTGTGGCAGAGGGGCCGAGGCAGTGCAGTGAGGACAGTCCTGGCGCCAGGCGCGGCTGGATGACTGGGCGTCCACACGGGGAGGAAATACCCCCACCTCAGCCTCCGCACAGAAGGGAGACAGAAACCCATCCCGGACCTACACCCAACCAGACACAGAAGCCACGAGTCGAAAATGGCCACGAGCGAGCTCATGGAGAGGGGGCACGGAAGGCCTCGCCTGCAGCCTGGACGAGGGAGCCGAGCCGCGACTCGGGAGTCCACCGGCACTCGCATGAGGGGTGCGCACCGAGCTCCCGCACCGCGGTGTTAACGGCACACGGTACACAGCGGCCTGAGACCCGGACAGACACCTTGCACAGGGAGCTCTGCGAACGGCCGGTGTGCACACGAAAGCGCCATCGGGGAGCTGCGAGTGCTCCCCACGCCAAGATTCCCCTCCGCCCATCACTGCGGGGGGCGCCCGTCACCCGCCCGCTGTGTGGCCCGCCCGGCTGGCGGAGGCAGCCGCTGACCGCAGCCACCGCAGCGCCCGGGGAACCCCAGCCAGCTGCCCTGGCCAGCGGATGCCTTCGCCCCGACCCGGAGCACCGCCGGACCCACCCTGAAAGGAGAACAGGGCCCAGCCAGTCTGCCCCTGCTTAGCCCCGCCCATCCGCGAAGGGGACCCAGGGCGGGCGACAGGTCTGGTCAGAGAGCCACCCCCGCGGGCGGCGCCACGTGCTCGCCGCTCAGCACGACCCCTTCCACAAGCTTCTCCTGAGCGCTTAGCGCGCTCCAGGCCCTGTGGAGTCCGGAGCGAACCGCGCGGCCGGCTTCGCAGACGTCCCAGCACCAGAGAGCCACGTCCTTGCCACAGATACCCAGAGAAGGCGTCTGTGCACAGACCTGGGTCCCCCGCACGGGCCCCCCACGCAGGCGGCCAGGCGGGCAAAGGCAGGAGCCCTCTCCCGCCAGCGTCCTGCCTACTCTCTCCCCGCCCCTTCTCTGTGTAGCTGCCAGGTCACCCTGAGGTCGCCCGGAGAGAGCTGCTCTGCTGCAAAGCTCGCAGTCCGCACGCGGGAGGCTGGACCATGCCGTTCGCAGGCGGAGATCTGAGCCTTGCAATTAACATGGTCTGCATGTGAGCAAGCCTGCCTTCTCCTGGGCATTCTCCCTTAATTAAAAGAAATTGAGTTCGCTCCCTGAACGCTCCTTGAGGGTCCGCTGGACACGTCCACATGGGTCCAAAGCCAGGACCACCGTCCCTGCCACCTCTTCAGCCCGCGGTGCCCATTTAGGACTGTGCACGTGGGGCCCGAAGGAGTGCGTCCTCCCGGTGAGCGGGCGGGGAGGCACCCTCAGGGCAGGGGGCCCCCCCACAGCCCTCAAAGTGTGGGCTACACGCCGGGGCCCAGCTGGGCAGAACAAGCCTCAGCTCCTGGCCCGAGCCTCGGCCCTGGCCCTCCCTGCCAGGGTCTGCCCAGCCTGCCACGCCGCACAGGGGCCCGCAGAGCTGCCGGACACAGCCGTGAGAAGCGAGGACGTCACGGGCCGCACATGCGGGGGGCGTCCACGTGGCGCCGGCGGCCAGCACGGGGACCATGGAGCCCCGGGCCCTGGCCAGGAACAAGGACACCAGCCCCGCCCAGTCATGGCCTCAGTCACGGCCAGTGACACGTCCTGGCCAGAGGCCGTTCTCACAGGCTGGGGCAGTGTGGCCCCCGGGGGCATGTGGCCCTGTCTGGGGCATGATTTTGTCACAAAGGCAGAGATAGATCACTGGCCTCCGTGCATGGAAGTCGGAGACACTGCTAACCTCCTCCAGTGCCCAGGACAGGCCCCCACAGTCCACCCAGATGTCAGCAGTGCAGAGCCAGGTCTGCTCCCCTCCGCACGGTGGGGGGTGGGGGGCACTCCCCAGTCCGCACCCGCCAGCCGGACCTGTGGACGTGCAGGGGGCCTGCGGTCAGAGCCACACCAGCCAAGGCCTCGCACCACGGCGCACCAGGACACACCAGGACCCTGGGCCGAGGCGGCAGCTCCTGCTCTGCCACTGTCAGACATGCGCTTCGTAACCTGCCCACATCTGAGGCTCTGCCCTAATTCCGGAGGGACTCTCGGACTCTCCTGCAGCCGCCCGGCTTCCTCCATCACACCTGGCCTGAAGGAAGGTGTGGCCATCCCCGTGTCTCCTTCAGCAGCCCAGGCAGCAGCCCCTGCCCCACCGCAGCGCCCGGCCGCCCACTGGTCCCGAAGCCTGGCTTCCTGGGCCTCTGCCCTCCGAGCCGCTCTGACATCCGGGGACAGAAACATGCCATCCGCGGAGGGCGGACGCTGGATCTGACCAACCAAAGGGCCACAGGATCCCCCTGCCCAAAAGGGGTCGCCCTGTGCCGGGCCCCTGATGCCAAGGCCCGCCCCCCACGCAGAAGCAGAGGCCTGGCTGGAGGGGCCAGGCTGTGCAGGAGCAATGGGGGCCCTGAGCCTGCTGGCTTGCCACGCCTTCCGGCAGGAGTTGGGGCTCTGGGAAGCCTCTCTGAGGTCTGGCCCTCTGCTCTCCCCACGCCGGCCTCCCACGGGAGAGGTGGGGGCAACATCAGCCCCCCAACTGCACCCCTACTGCTGGGAAAGTAAAGCAGGCCAGACTGGGGCCGGGCTGGGCATGGTTTGAAACGGGACCCCGGGCGCAGGGGGTGGGCAAGGCGGAAGGACATGCGGCGGTCAGTGTGCTCCCCGATTCACCGCACCACCTGGCCGCCCACGCTCAGCAGGGGGCTCTCTGGCCTCCAAGACAGCTGTGGCAGACCACCTGTGCCGCGCTCTGGCCGGAGAGTGACGGGGCGGGACCTGATGTGAACGCGCTGCATTTGAAACGCCCATGAGACACGTGAGGGGTGGCGCCACGGCTGAGCCCCGGCGGATAGGTCTAGAGTTGGGGGGGGGGGCAGGTCCCAGCCGAGGTTTAAATTCAGGCGCTGCTGGTGTAAGGACAGCACTCAACGCTCGCGGTCGCCACTGAGGTCGCCACTGAGGTCGCCACTGAGGTTGCCAGCGCAGGGGCAGAAGGGCAGGAGTCGAGGGAAGCAGGGGTGTCCCAGAGGCCACGTGAAGATGGGGTGCAGCGGGGTGCAGAGCGTCCAGTCTGCAGGGGTCAAGGACGAGGAGGACTGAGAGTGAGGCGTTAGACTTAGTCATGTGGAGGGGACCTTCGCGAGAGCTTCGGGGCCAGGAGACCAATCCTGAGCCCAGGAGAGAACTGGAGACAGAGGGATGAAGGGCTTCCGAGGACTTGGCTGAACACGGGGAGCGAAGGAGCAGGGACATGACGCGGCGTCAGGCGAAGCCTCTCACGGGGGAACCGAGCATGATTCACTCCACAGGCGCACGCCGAACGCCCTCCGAGTGCCTGGCACGATGCCCCCCAGGGACACGAGGACGCACGGGCCACCGCCTGCGCCCGCAGGAGCTGATAAATGGCACGTCAACGATCGTGAAGCCGAGCTCGGCATCGTACCCAGAGCCCCGCCTGCTCGCCGCTGTCCTCCCACGGGAGATACCTTGGACAGCTCTCCGCGGAGCCTCTGGGGACCCCGCGGTGCCCTGGGCGGGAGGGCTGGGACAAGCTCCTGGCCTGCGCCTGGGGTCACTTCCCAGACGTCACTATTCTGGGCCTGTGGCATGGGGGACATGTTGGGGGACACATTGGGGGTGCAGATGGGGAGACAGGCATTACAGGCAGAGGTCACTCTGGCACAGGAAGCGGGAATACAGGCGTGTGTGTGTGTGTGTGTGTGCGCGCTCCTAAGCGTCCGCAGCCTGAGAACCCCGACTCCCCAGAACTGGGTCTGGGTCACACTCGCCTCCAAGCACAGGTGCTGTGCCGCCCGCATGGACCCGAAGCGCAATTTCAGGGCGGTGGTGGGGGTCGGCACCGATGTTTTTAAAAGTCTTGAAAACTTCTGATTCGACTATACCAAACATGCAATGAAAGTGCACGCACGACAAGCGTGCAACTCAAGTAATCATTGTGAAATGAACACACTCAGGTAACAGACCAGATCTGGCACACGACTCCCAGACACCCGAGAAGCCCGCTGCGGCCCTCCCCAGGGTGACGCAGACCGCGCCTGCGCCGCCGCGCAGTCGGCGGACTGCACCCCTGCTCACTGCGCGTGCGCCGAGACGCCCACCTGGTCCGGCGCAGCCGCGGGCACGCGTCCTGTGCGCGGGACCGCGCGGTGTGAACGCTCGAGAATTATCTGTACGCGCGACATCGGCGAGCATCGGGTCTGGCCCTGAGACGCCACGCAGTCGCCCGCGAGCAGGTCTTCTGCTGCACAGATGTGCACGTTTCCTCGGGTCTGTGTCCCCCAGTCCGAGGTCACCCACGCCAGCTGGAGGCTGACCACGCAGGGTTCCCTGCCCCTCAGGCCATGGGAGGTGGGGCGTCTCAGTAAGAGGTCTTCGAGGGCACGGGTACGGGGCCTGGGCTCATGGTGTGACCTTCATGAGGGATCAGGCAGCAGGGCCTCCGTGCCGTCGCGGGCAGAGGCAGTTTCCGGGTCTGGCCTGCGAACAAGTCTGCGGGACCGGGAGGGTGCAGCGGCCAGGACGCGGCCTCTGCTTGCCGGCCGGACACTGTCCGCGTCTTGTCTGTGTTCAGACACGACTACCGGGGTCTCGTGTTCGCCTCAACCCAACGCGGTCACTGTGGGACTTCTTGGTCTCCATAATCACGTGAGCCAATTTCTTAAATTTATCTACCTGTCTACCTACCTGTCTACCTATCTACCTGTCTACCTATCTATCTACGTGTCCATCTATATCTATCCAGCTATCTCTATCTCTTTCTATCTATCATCTGTCTGCTGCACACGCTATCGCTCTGTATGTTCTCTTCTCTAACAGTAACGTGTCAACACTGGCTCCCTAGTTACGGCAAACGTACCAGACAAACACGAGGTGCCAGCCCCCGGGGAGGCAGGACCGGCGTCCGAGAACTCTTCGTGCTGCTGCTCAGCTTTCCCGTGAATCCAAAACCTTCTGAAATAAGTTCACCAGTGAAGCGTTTTCAGTGGCGCATGTTTTGCGCATAGTCAAACGTGGATTGGAAGGCGGAATGAAAAACCGCAAATGGGTCTCACATTGCTGCTGAGATTACACAAGACAAGGAATTTCTTAATATTTTTTCGTGTCACTTTCATTAAAAAGCTATAAAGGAAAAAAGGGGTCATTCTGGCAACAGCGTCTGGTGGCCGGACGAGCAGCCACGCGATCTATCATTCGAACCAGGACACGTCTAAGAGCGAGGGGGCCGCCATTAATAACCGCCCAGTCGCCGGAGCCGGGCGCTGTGGCCGGCGGCCACGTGAATGCGGGAACCTCAGGCTTGTTCCCGTTCTGGTTCCTATAAGCGTCACCGACCCTGGAAAGGTGCCCTTGGGAGGCTGGGGGACAGCCTGGGACCGCAGGGTGGGTGTCGCCTTATGGGGGAGGCGAAGGCCTGGGAACAGTGTCCTTCCCAAATTCTCCCCTTCTACCACTTAATTCCCTCACGCATTTCACGCCCAGGTGTCTGGCACAGGGGCGGCGCCGTGCCCGGCTTTGAGGGGACGCTCCTCGCCCATCACCGTTTGTATTTTCTGCACGTTCTAAACGCCATGGGCACAGGGACATGGGCGTCACATCCAGTGACTGAGGAAAGCGGTTTTTAAAAGTAATGTGAATTCTGTAAGTGCTCACTGACCAATTCCGAGTGTCACTTTGCACACTCTGCAGGAGCCACCACAGAGAACAGTGCCCTGGGCCCGCGCCCCCCCCCCCGCCCTCCCACCCAAGCAATCGAGGCCTCGCACGCCCGGCCCACCCCACCGCTCGCTGCCCCGCCCGGCCCCGGCTCACTGCTGCCACCCGCAGTGCCTCACGCACCTGCCAGGAGGGCCCACCGCGGGGTGTGCCAGCCGCCCACGAGGCACGCCTGCCACGGGCCCGGAGCCACGCCAGCCCGGGCTCGAGCGGGCCACACACCGGGGCCGGGGTCCAGCCCTGTCTTCAGCACACGGTCTCCCCGCCCCTCTCTTCACATTTTCCTTCCCTCGGTTTAATCTTCTCCCTTCGCCCTCTCAGTCATGTGCTAACTTTGCAAGTTATCCTTTCTGCCTGAGGAGCTCAAACAGGATGTCAGAAACGCAAGAGCGCCTCCACACCTAGAGGACAAGGGCAGATAAAAGAATCAGGAACGACCCAGACGAACGTGACCCGAGGCCACCGCGAGGGTCCCACAGCCGCGAGGGTCCCACAGCCGCGAGGGTCCCACAGCCGCGAGGGTCCCACAGCCGCGAGGGTCCCACAGCCGCGAGGGTCCCACAGCCGCGAGGGTCCCACAGCCGCGAGGGTCCCACAGCCGCGAGGGTCCCACAGCCGCGAGGGTCCCATGGCGGCAGCATGGAGACCCAGAGCCGGGCCGTCCCAGACAAGTCTGACCAGGGGGGACCCGGAAACAGTGCCAGGCGTGGCCCTGGGAGCCATAGCAGGTGCACGGCCTCTGGCTCTTTGGACTTCACCTTTCACTCGGGAAGACGATGGGCGTCCAGCCCCACACCTGCTCGGAGGCACGACGCTTCCCCCTGGACCTCGGCTTCAGTGCAGAGGGCAGTCTCCCGGTGGCCCTCTGCGCCCGGCCGGGCTGGGGCCCTCGGCCGCGCTGCATCCCGCGCAGCCTCAGGTTACAGCAGCCAAGAGAGAGCATGTGCGACAGGCCTTGAGGCCACTGTGGCCGCTAAGGGACAGGCCAGTGCCGCTGGCTTCCTCCTCGTCCCCACCGCCGCACCCCAGCCCCAGGAGCAGACGCCCCGGTGCACTCCTGCTCCCTGACCCGGCCCGGGCCGCCAGCTGCTCCCACCAGCAGGAGGCGCGAGAGCTAAGCGCTCCGTCCTGGCCTGAGCCTCAGCAGCGCCTGGGGACATCCCCCTGTCACTCTGCGGAGCCCCGAATCCTCTCAGGAACCCCTGCTCTTCCGCTGACCAGTGAGTCGGGGGTGGCCCAGAGACGGCGGAGGACAGTCGTGGTCGTTTAAAATACGTCCACAGGTTCTGGGGCATTCTTGCCGGAGGGTGGGGCCTAATGCCCTCCTCTTGAATGTGGACTGGACATAGTGACTTGTTCCCACAAACAGAATAAGGTGGCGGTGGCAGTGTGTAACTTCAGAAGCTGGGTCCTAAAACTCACTGTGGCCTTCTCCTCTCTCTCCCGTGTCACTGGAAAGCCACACCGAGATGGGAGGTCACCCAACCAGCCTCAGAGAAGCTCCCACAGGGAGGAGCCGTGGCCTCCGACTGCGAGCCCAGTGGGGAGGGGGCTCGGAGCGGGTCCTCCAGCCCAGCCGACCCTCCGATGACTGCGGCCCCTGCTGAGGTCCAGGCTGCCGCCTCACCAGGGCCCCTGCCCCAGGCCTGCCCGATGAGTCGCTCCCGAAACCACAGAACCCACGCGGCAGTGTTTCATGTCCTAGGCCACCACGTTTTGAGGTGACGTGGAAGCCGGAGCAGATAATGGACACCCCAGCCAAGAGCGGGGACCGAGGCCCGCAGGACGCGGGTTCTGGTGGGCCCTCCCCGCCTCCAGGGTTCAGAGCCAGTCCAGCCGCGCAAGGCCACACGTGACAAGGAAGAGGCCACAGACATTGTGGCCCTGCAGACCCCGCACAGGGCCAAGGCCCACCCCACCAAGCCCTGTCCAAGTTCCCGGCCCACGGGACCCTGGGAAACAATGACAATGGCGGCCGTGAAGCCGCAAGGCTGCAGGGTACCTGATGACCAGCAGGCGGCAGGGAAGCGTGGGCCTCAGGGGCGAGCGCTGCCCGGTCTGAGAAGGGGCACCCGCTCCCCCTGGCAGGGAGGACACCGCGGAGGGGCCCGGAGAACAGGCACCACGCCCCACCGCAGACCGTCCCCACCCGCGCGGCGCCATGGGCAAGAGAGAGGGTGAGTCGGAGGGCCCGGCCGGCCGGCCTGGCCTCATCACCTCACGGGGACCCGCACAGCCCCCGGGGCCTGCTTGTGTGACACGCTCTGCCCAGTGCGCACAAGTGTGAAGAGTCAGCATGTGAATTCTGAGAGTGGAGACCTTTGTGAAGTCAACTTTTAAATCGCTGTGCGAAAGCGAATGTGCTCAGCTCCTATTTTTAATAAGTCGGGGGCGCCGCTGACTCCCACCTACACCGTCTCCTTGGCTCCCGAACTCACACAGCACCAGGCAGGGTTTGCACACGGCCAGCAAGGCCTGCGCCTGAGCTGGCAGCTTGGGGGGCCAGCTGCGGGCCCCATGTCGCGGCAGGCGGGGCGGGCAGCTGCATGGGCTGGGCCAGGACGAGCCCATCTCAGTCAGATGCCTTAGGTTTTAAAATCATAAGTTTCAGGTCAATAAGAACAACAATTTTAAATGAAGTAGGCATCCCAGTTTCCAGAAATAATAGTTGCATTAATTACAGCTTCTCCTGGATTGTCTCAAATTTGATCATTAAAATCATTCCGCGTGCTGGGCCTGGCTGGTGTCTGGGGAGCAGAGAGCACCCCAGTACGTTCCCCACAGGCGCCCCCTCCCCGAGCCGGGGAGGCACCCAGGAGGAGCCTTGGGCACACACGTTCCGCCGCGCGGCGGTGGACGGGGCCCCGGCTAGACAAGGCCCGCGCACCCAGCGCAGGGACATGGCTGGGAAGCACGGGGCTGCGAGCCAGTCGGGCGGTGGCCACAGAGCTGGACTTTTATCTACAGTTGCGCATAGACAGCAGAGCGAGGCAGGCCCGAAGAAGCATGGCTCACCACATTCGCAGGTGAGCGGGGAAAGCCGAGTGGGCAGGAAGGGGGCGCGGTGCGGAGGCCCTCACTGAGCTCAGCCCCGCACTCGGCTCCGCGCTCCCCGGCGCCAGGGCCGCAGGGCACAGGCCCTCACCGTGAGAACCCGCAGGCTCAGGACAGGCCTGCAGGGCCGGCCCGGGGTGTCTGCGGGAGGGTCCCAGCTGGTGCGGCAGGCAGCGCCCCAGCAGCACCCCACAGGAGCCCCAGCGGCGAGGAGGCCGGGCCTGACTGGCGGGGAGCCGAGCACGCTGCAGCCAGCTCCGAGATGAAAGGACAGGCGACGGGAAGGAGCGGCGTCCACGCGCCCTCCGCGACCGGCCTGGACGGAGCCGGCCGGGAGGTGCCCGGTCCCGCCTCCCATTAGAGGAAGAAGTTCCGGCGCAGAGTCGGGCGAAGACGCCGCGCGCGCAATGCTGGCTGCGTTCCGGGTCCACGCAGCGGGCCACGCCGGAGAAAAGACACACAGACACGACACGGAAGCACACGCGGAGACGCACAGCCCGCCGCCGCAGCGCTCCCGCCCAGTCCCGCAGCCGGCCGCTTGCGGTAAGAGCCGGCTTGTCGTCGGGCGCACGGGCGGCGCGTTCGGGTGTCCCGTCCAGCCCCCGCTGCACATAAGGGGCCGGTGCCGGGGGACGGAGCCCTGCGGGTTTCTGCCCTTGCTCGGCAATCACAACTGCCGTGTGCCCCCTAAGCCCCCTGCTCAAGCGTGTCCACGGGCGAGCAGCACCGGCGTCTCCTGGGGGCCGGCCGGCAATGCAGTGTCAGGCCCCACCCCAGGGTCACGGGGTCCCCTGCAGTCTGAGGAGCTGCTCGGAGGCGGCCCGACCGGGTCGGAGGGACCCTCTGCCCCCTCAGACCAGCTTCGGCGAACCCCCGAGCGTCACCCCCAATGCGTCCTTCTCTCTCTTCTCTACTGCGAAGCTGGGCGGTTACATTTTTAAGAGAAAGTGGACTTATTTTTAGCATTTTAAAATGCACAACCAGATGGGTAGACATGCAGGGCTGACATTTGTTACATAAAGAAGTGTGACCACAGGTCCCAAGTCCGCGCCGGGAGGGAAGCGCGTCAGACTCCGGCTGCTGAGGTCCCCTGGTCCACCCTGCGCTGCACCGGGGAGCCACGGAACGAGCGTGCGGCACAGGCTGGACCGCGCGCCTCCTACCCAGCTGGAGCCCAAACCCCCGGCCCTGCACTGGGGCCTCCAACTGTGCCTACCACTGGCAGAGGACCCCAGCCCAGCAGCCACCAGGCTTCCAGCCACTAACGCCCTGCATTCTGGGGGGAGGGGCAGTGAATCGCCCTCGGCCTGAGTCTTGGCCACACAGAGAGCCACCCCCCCACCCCTGCCGCCCCCTCTTTTCAGGGTCAGGAGAGAAGGAAAAAGGCACCTGATGAAACCCAAGCCCACACCCCTCTGGAAAAGGACTCTGTGAGCCGGGGCGAGACGGCCACTTGGCGTTGCGGCCTCGTCGGCACCATGGAGCCAGCCGCGCATGCGCCCGGCGCGGCCCGGCTCCGGGCGCCGCAGCAAGGAAAAGGTGGCGCCCAGGCATGCGAAGCGGCCAGCGTGTCCTTCCCTGCAGGTGACCACCTGGGAAGCCCAAGGAAGGCAACCGAAAGCTATGGCAGACGCGCAGGGCACACGGCACTGACGTAAGGATCCTCTTCATACCAGCGCTAACCAGTGCGAGCCACAGCGGATAAAAAGATCCCATGATGCGCAGGTCGAGGAAAACAAGCAGCACATAGTAGGAATACATTTTAAATTTAGAAACGGCCGGAGTGTGCTCAGCCGAAGAGAGTGCAGGGTTCGGGGGAGGAAGGCTTTCTCGCTCTATGTCAGACGTTTGTCCAGATCGATTGGGATTTGCAGCATAAAAGCCGAAACCACTGAAGCAGGAGAACGTGCAGGTGCAGATTCGCAGCAGAGGCCCCACGCCCCCGAGCCTGGGAGAGGCTCCCGTAATGCGGCACCAGCCCCGGAAACCACTGGAAATGGCGGTATCGATGAATCTGACCACATGAAAATTAAACACATCCGTACAAAAAAATTTAAAAAGCCCCAAAACAAAATCAAGCAACAACATTACAAGATAAATGATACTTGTGTGGAGGCCTGTTCAGGGAGAAGCCTTTGTAAATTTGAAACAACGAAGAAAATCGGGACAGCGAACATCCCAGTAGGAAGTGGGGGTCAGGGCCAGACGCCAGCAACTCACAGAAGAAACACCCCGAACGTGAAAAGCAAAAGATGCTCGGTATCACTGGTGATAAAAGAAACGCAAAGTATGAATACAATCTCTTTACCTTTCACATTGTCAAAAAGAACGAAGACGTCACCAACACCCAGAGTCAGTGAGGGTTCGGGGACGTTACGTGCACCGGGAGAAGCAGACTCTGGCCACCCTTCCGCGCCTCTCCACGAAGGCAGGCCTCTCCCCTCCCTCACTCCCGGGACCTCCCTGCCGTTCAGTTTACTTGTTCACTTTTCCCAGAGTGCCGTCAGCCTTCCCGCACTCCCCTCTGTCCAGTTAGCCCGCACTTGCAGCAGCCAGGGCAATGGAGTCGCCGCTGTGTAACTAGCACCCAGGAGAGCAGCTGGCTCACAGTGGGAGCTGGACAGATGTCTCAAGCTCTCTACGTGGACACTTGGCAATGTCCTTCCTAGGAATTTATCCTAGGGAAATAAGGCCAAGTGCCCAAAGACGAATGTATAAAAAGGATCATTGCTACATTGTGATATTTATAGAATGGAAACATCTAAATGTCCTACAACAGGAAATTAAGAAAGAGAACATTGTATCCATGCAGAGAGAGCTGCAAAGCAGTGACTCTCAGCCCAGCTGCCCATCAAAGTGCTGACGGGAGGATAAAGGCGAACTGATGCTGCGCCCCTCGCCCACCGCAGCGGGCGCAGCCCACGGGGCCGGGGCGGGGCCCTGCCCCCCCCCCCCGTTCTTAAGGGTGTCCAACGAGTCCAGTCCACAGCCCTGACCGAGGACCGCTGTTGTAAGTGCGGCTGGCAGACAGCGCTGCAGAGTGTCAAGCCACCTGCGCCGGGGCGCTAAACGAAGCAGCAGGGGCAGCGAGCCGCACGCGGGGCGCGATCCCATCTCTGCACCGGGGCAAGGAAGGCGTTTCCGCAGGCGGCCTGTGAGCACGTTCCTGGAGGACGGCAGGAAGGGGGACTCACGAACGCTCCCCCGGCTCTCAGCGCTGCACGTACCGGTGGCTCGGTCTTCCCATTTCAGACAATTGTAGGGAAAACAGAAAAGTATGAAATTCTTACAAATTTACACATTTTAGTGCTTCTATAATTAGAAACAACACGAAGCCTCATTTTAAACGCTGAGGAAGGTGGCGTGAGCACCTGGTGGCCATGCGGCCCGGGCACTGCCCGCCCGCCCACCAGCCCCCGGTGGTCCCTACCACCAGCCAGGGCTGCCTGGTCCCCAGTCTTCTCGGCGCTGTTGCTCGCAGCTAGTGAGCTCTTGCCACGTGGGGTGTGGGACGACCACGACTGCTGAGGAGGGCGGGCGCCCGGCCAGGCTCCCAGCTGCTCCGCCGGAAGGTGCTGGAAGCCCCTCGCAGCCCCTCGCAGCCCCTCACCTCACACGCAGACGCCAGGATGGAGAGAAGTGAAAATGCTCGCCCAGGCCCCCTCGGCTCCGGGCTGAGCAGCAGAAGAAATGCTGGTGCCCCAGCAAGTTCCGCCCCTAAAATGGATTGCCCCCCACCCCTAGAAGCTGGCCCTTGGTTCTGGGGTGAGGGAGGGGCGCGGAGAATTCGTGGACGGTGGCTCCAGACAGCCCGGCACCAGCAGGGACAGAGGCGGTTACTGTCTTCCATGTCACAACTACGCCTTCCGGCTGGAATTCACCTGGCGCTGTGTTACGCTGCCCTCTGATTTCCTTTTTCCCCTTTCTCTGCACACCTAATTTGATGTATTAATTGGGTGTTTTAATCTACAAAATTCATCAGAAGGTCTCACATTGCCATAGCAACTGTGCAGTCCCAGCGAATGCGAGTCACCAGCACAACACAGTAGCCTCTTTAAGCCTGCTCTGCAGGGGGCCGAGAAAATCATGGGTGCTGTCTGGAGGGGACGGGAGGGGTGCCTTCGCACCCCAGCCTGCAAGGAGGTGGTGTCAGGGAGCATGGCTCCCTCCGCGAAGCTGCTCCCTCCTCCGCAAACCCCGTTCTGCCTACACAAACCGCGGCCTTCATGCCAAGAGCTGCACGTTCGCCCTGCAGACACGTGCTGTGACTCCTGAGCCGTACGTGCCCTGATGCTGACAGGCGAACACGGGGCACGAGTGGAACGAAGTGGCCGCCCACCCAGATGGCACCCGCGGCCGCCCAGCCCAGAGACAGGTGTGGCCTTCTGCTCTCGCCAAAGCCCAGATAAGTCCTGACCCTGTGTTCGGTTTGGGGATGTGGCCGCTGTGCCCAGTGATGAGCGGGTGATCGATGGTCACATGTCCTGAAGAGTAAGCGCCTATAGCAAGGGTCAGTCACCCACCTCCCACAAGCCCAGCACAGCTGCTGCCTCTGCCAGCCTCCCCCAGGCAAACACGGGGGTGGGGACGTGTTGAATAATTCTCAGATCAGATTGCAAGCACCATAAACAGCCCCTGGACCCTGTCTTTTTAGTGGTCCTTGAATTCTGAGACATAAGACACTGTGAGTGAGTAGAAAAATTCAGCCTTAAAAATCTGAAGGCAGCTCCTGTGTGCTGTTTCTACACCAGTCTCTGTTTCCGCATCCTCTGCCTTGGAGAGGGTGACGCTTAGGCATGGACCGGTGGCCAGCTCTTGGCTGCCACCAACCAAGATGCTGAAGCCAGAGGCATTTCTCAGACATTTTCTCATCCTGCAGTCAGAAGCCGGATATAAACCTGCTTTCCCATTAGTTCCTAATTCACGCTGGTTTTTTTTTTTTTTAACTTTGAATACTTATGTTAAAAACAAACACATAACATATGAAACATTCATGGCCGTGAGTTCTTCTGCCCCGAAGTTCGGAATGCAATGACTGACAAGCAGTCGCATGCAATGGCAGGCAGTCCCCGGCCCTGGGTCACACTGGGCCAGGGCGGCTGGCCCTGACTGCCGGTGCCGGCACCCATGCCCCCTCCCCTGCTGGCTGTGGCCAGGCACCCCGGCAGAGAACGGCAGGATCCCCAGTGCTCTCTGACCATTGTCAACCAGCACGTGGCCCGCTCCCTCACCCAAGCTGGCCTGAGGTCAGACTATTGCGATTTCCTATAATGCTAAATTATTTATCAGAAATAAATAGCTTGGGCTCTTGCACTGAGCCATGCTCTAAAATTATAAAAGGTCCATCATATCTCTCTGCAGTCTGTCTACAAATGAAAAAAAATGCATATTTTGACTATTTTAAGAAAATGTCAAAAAAATGTCAAATGTGTCATCACTGTATCACTTAAATCATCTGCATGGCAACTGTAGAAAGGGGCTGTAAGTTTGTGTGTGAATGTGTCACAGTGCCCCAAAGGTGGACACCGCACAGCTGCCTTCGGTTCCGGTGCTAAGTCACAGACGCCTGGTGCCTGGCGCCCCGGAGGATGTCCGAGGGACTGCGGCCTGTCCCCTGCTTTCCACCAGCACCACCTCCGTGTGGTCACTCAAGAGACAGCTGTCCTTTGGGTGGGGAGCATCACCTGCAGGAGGACCTGAAGGAAAACTAGCTCCCCAGAGGCAGGTCTTTGCATGAAGGCAAGGCGGTCTCGCCCGCACACCTGGGCGCAAAGGTGGGGCGTGCGCGGTCACGGGGCCCCTTCATCCCTGAGACCAAGAGGGCGGACCAGGGGCCCCTGTGCCACCTGTGGGGCAAGCGTCGCCCTTCGCACCCTCAGCCCTGCACCGGTGCAGGGTAATAAGCCAAGCCAAACACTGTCCCTAAAAGGAAAATGAAAACATAAGGCCCTCGGAGCCACGGGCATCGTCGCGCTGAAGCCGGAGCCGTCGGACTGCGGACACGCTGCCACTGGACACGGAGGACGCAGGCGAGCCCTGGGCACGCGTGGGCGCCGCAGGAACGGTGCGCGAGTTTCCTCAGACACCGAGCCGCCTGGGGACGCCCTCCCACCCCGCGGCCTTGGTGTCCTGACGCTGTCTCCGGAGCGGCGCCGCGGCCCCGGCGCGCGGCCGAACTCACCGTCCTCCCTGTCGTCAAACACCGGCCTCCGCGCGGTGGCCGCCGACATGGACGAGCCCATCCTCTTCTTCCACTTGCTCCACGCGAACAGGGGGCGCGGCTGCGCGCGGCCATCGCCCGAGTCCCGCGCTCGGGTCTGGCCGGCGCCGGACGGCTGCAAGGCCAGGGGCGTGTCGGGCCCCGCGGGGCGCGTGCGGCCGGGGGGCGGCGAGCCTGGGGGCGCCGAGGCGCTGCTGCCCCTGCGCTCGGCGCCGCTCCTCATCGCCAGGCCTGGGTGCGCGCCGCAGCCGGAGCCCGGGACATGGCCCGCCCGCCGGGCGGGAGCGGGAGCGGGAGCGGCCGGCAGCGCCCGCCGTGCGCCCCAGCCCCGGCGCTCGCGGGTCCTGGAGGCCGTGCGGGCTCCGCCGACTGAGAGCGCGCGGGGGCGGGACCGGGGCGGGGCCCGCGGGAAGGAGTAGGGGGGAGGCCTGGAGCGGGGGGCGGGGACAGGGCGGGACCCGCGCGCGTTGCGGCGCTGGCGCGGTGTCCCCGCCGACCACCTCGGGAGGGGCCCGGGCCGCTCGGACTGGGCAGCGGGGACGACAGCTAGGGAGGGAAGGCCATGGTCCCCTCCGAGTGCCCCGGAGCCTCGGGGACGGGGACAGCGTCGCCCAGCAGAGCGGCGGAGACTATGGGGTCTCCTCCTCGGGCCTCTCCATTGCTGGCGCCTTCGTGAAGAAGGCGGCCCCGGGATGGGGCCGAGCGAAGCGGCTGCGCTGCGGCAGAGGCCAGGTCTCGCTCGGGACTCGCAGCCCCGCGGTACCGGGCCTGGTGCGGCCCCCTCCCTGGGCCAGGTGAAGGCTGGGGGGCCGGACGCGGGAGGGGCGGCGGCGGGCTGGTGCGCGAGCCCCTCCCCACGCGGCCTGCACCGGGCCTCGCTGCGCGCGCGCACACGCACTTGCGCGCCGGGGGTCGCGGCGGTGCTGAGCACAAGCACCCGCGCTCAGCGTCCGCGGAGCTGGGTCCCTGGTCCGCTCCCAGCGCGGCCCGCGTGGCACTGGTCCTGAGCTGGAGCCCCTGGCACAGGTCCACGCGGTATGCTCGCTTGGGGACCGTGTGCCTGCGTCGCCCACGGTTCCCTGGCCCTATCTATACAGCTCGTATAGGGGCCTGGGCGCTGACTGCTGAGCTCTTTCCACAGCCTTCGCCGCGTATTCGGGGGCGCGGGGCTTGGTGTGACCCCACGCGCCACCGCGCGTTGGCACAGCCGCGTGAGACCGCGCGTAAAGTGCTCAGTACAGGCAACGCACCAGGAGATCTGGGCCCTTTGAGTGTCGCCCAGCGCCCTGCGCCTGACACCTCGTCACTGAAGAATCCATCGCTTCAGTATGGGTTGTGTGACTTTTGGAAGCCTTCGCTCCTCAAATTCTGCCTGGGAGCCAGGTTCCCTCCTTCCCTGTGAGGCTCTGGAAGAGCCCTCTGCGGCGCGGCGCGTGGTTCACAGACTGCCCAGGCTCACGGAGCCCATGGGGCTCTCGCGTTGCCGCCCCTCCCTCTGCCCGCATCCTGCAGCGCCTGAGACTCTGTCCAGGCCTCGCAGCCCCACCTGGCCCCCACCTGCGGTAGAACTCAGTCTCCTGCCATGGTGGGGGATACGTCGCCTCCCCACTTATAAATCTGCTGTGGCTGCTCGCCCTGCCTGATCAGCGAAACGGGAGCAGAGGTGGTCTGTGTCCTTCCTGGGCCACACTTCAGGGGCCAGCGGCCGACTGGCCATCGGTTGACCACTGGGGGACCGCCAGCCCACCAGCCTAGCCTGGGTCCTGAAGAGCGAGGGGAGAAATCCGCACGGGGCTGAGCCGGCGAGGTGCGCCGCGGTACCTGTATAGCGGCGGCGTGGTAACCTAGGCGGGCTGCCGCCACCACCTGCTGCAGGCCGGTTGCCTGGCCAACACGCGCATCCGGTCTCGGGGCAGATTTCCCACGTGGGGACCAGCGTCCGCCGGAGCTTGCGCCTCGCCTCCTGAGCTCCTGCAGCGCCGTGTGTCCTCGGCCCTCTCTTGAATCCCACTCCCCCTTCCCGGCAGCCACACAGCACCCAGAAGGCGAGGCGCAGCACCCGCACCCGGGAGCTCCTGGAGGGGTTTCCTCTCTCCGCACAGCAAGTGCGGGGGTTCTGAAAGGGAGCGTGGCACAGGGAGGCGCCCGTCAGAATCCGCCAGGCCGCGTGCAGCCTCCACGCAGCCTGGGGAGCTCCAGGGCAGACCCGCCACAGTTCTCTGCTCCTCTCCTGAGGACACCCCGTAAAGGGGCAGACAAGGAATACAAAGGTGTGACCCTGCAGCTCAGAGAGGGAACACGAGAAGGGATTCTAGGAGGAAACCATGGCGACTAGTGAATACTGGAGACGGGGATGTCAGGGCAGTAAGGGGAGCAGGGGCCTGACCGCGGCGGGTGGCAGGGGCGGGAGGGGCTGGGGGGAGCAGCAGAGACCCCGGCGCCTCTGCCAGGGGCAGTTGGGGCCGGAGAGTCCTTCTCTGCTAGAGGTACCAGGGGCTCCTGACTCAGGGACACTAGGCAGGCCCAGCAGAAGATGGGGTAAAGCCCCCGGCAGGGACCAGCGGAGACATCTGTACACTGACCCGAGAGCCCCAAACAGCGAGCCAGGCACCGCGGGGTGGTCAGGAGGTAGGGACAGTCCCCTCCAGAGAAACGGAGCAGCCCCTTAACGCGCTGGGCCCCGACATGTGGGGTTCCTCGGTGGGCTCCAGCAGGAAGCAGGGCCAGCCCAGCAGAGGGCCCTGCGGCTAGGCTGTGGGCCTAGGGTGCAGCTCTCCCACCAGCCGCGAGCCGCCTGTACCGGCCCAGTGCGCCGTCCAAGGCTGCGCAAGGGGGCGATGGTGCGAGCCGGGACAGGCTGAAATAGGGGTGCCCATGTGTGTAGGAGACAGAGAAAAGGAGAGCAGCTGCCTCAGCCACAAGCAGACCAGGTCTCTGCACCCCTGAAGCTGACTGTGAGGTTTGAGGGGGCTGGAGGGGACTAAGCCTGGTCCAGGGGCCAACTGTGAATAGAGAAGAGACAAGGTCAACAGAGCAACCCCAGTGTCCCTGGGTGCCCGCACTGATCAGGAACTCATCTGTCCTGCTGCAGTGACGGGAGACGGTCCCCGGCCCAGGGAAACCGCGCCGCAGCGTCCAGCAGGGGGCGCACAGCCCGGAAGTGGGCAGTGCGTGAGCGAGCGGCGCTGCAGCTGGGGAGGTCGCGCAGGGGTCTGAGCGGGTGACCTGTTGCCAAGACTCGGGCATGAATGGGCAGCCCTCTGGAGCCCTTGGTGGGAACGAGCGAGTGGAGTGTGAGGGAAGGAGGGGCCGCTGGCGACAGCTGTGTCCCCGAGGGGGAGCCTGCAGAGCGGCGGGGCGGTTTGCACGTGCAGCTCCGCCGTGAAAGCCAGCCGGCGTGGGCGCGGGTCTGTCCCTCGCCCAGAGCCTTGCTCCCTGGGCCTTTGACGTTGGGTCAGCAGCTGTCACAAAAGTGGCACACAGTACAGTTGCTTTGGTTTCCGCGTGCACCCCATGTGAACACTGGGCTTCCCACACCGCCCGTCGTGCCTTGTGAGGGGTCCGTTTCCCAAAGTCCCCTCAGGCTGCAGAAACCGGAAGTTCGCGTGCGACCGCTCGCCACCCGTCTGCAGAACCCTTTGGCTGCCTCCTGCTCGGCAGAAGTGGAAAGCAGGTCCCCGGCCCCGCCCCCCACCCCGGGCTGTGGTGGGACGTGGGATGAAGCACAGGTGCAAGGCGAGGACTTGGAGTCACTGTTGGGACACCTGGTGGCTTGGTGACAGCCGTGATTCTCGGGCCATGGGGCCGCCTGGCTCCTGTTGATGACGCTAGAGCATGAACAGGGACAGGCGAGAACGCGGCGGAGAACAGGAGCCGCTGGGCCACCTGAGGAACCCTCCCCAGACCCAAGCACGGACGTCCAAACTCCACCAGCCTCCTGGTGCGTCCGCTTCCAGGGATGTTGTGACACGGACCACGTACGGGAGGCTGGAAACAACAGAGATGCACCCTACACAGCCTGGGGACCGGAAGGCTGAGCTCAGGGGCTGAGAGGAAGGCCCCCTGTCTGTGCCTCGGCTTAAACACAGCGGCCACGCCTCTCCGCCCCGCAGGCCCCGCCCCGCGACCCAGGTGCACGCCCCGCTGGCTTCTCCAGGGGCCTCTCTCTCCCTGAGGTGCAGATGACTGCCTTCTCCCTGTGTCCCCACACGGTCGTCCCTCTGTGTCTGTCCTGATGTCCTCTGTACAGGGCACCAGTCCTATTGGAGTTGGGACCCACCCACGTGACCTCATGTTACCTCTGTAAAAATGCTGTCTCCAAACAGGGTCACATTCTGAGGTGCTGGGGTTAGGGCTTCAGTGTATGAATTTAGGGGGTCACACTCAACCCGTCACACCCACCATGTGCCCCCCCCCCGCCTGAACTGTGGGCCTCTCATCATTCACACCTGCGAACTAACACCCGGCGCATGTGCTCTGGGGGTCTCCTGCAAGTTCCTGTTCCCAAGGTGCACTGCGGCTGCGGCAAGCAGCCGCCGCGCATCCGTCCCAGGGCCGTCCCTCGCCCCGGCCGCTGGTGTCCTGTCGCTCCTTGCTGGAGTGAGTGAGGCTGCTGTGAACATCTTTGCCTGTGTCCCGACACGTCTCCATTTGTCCCTCTACAGGCCTCAGAAGGGCACGTGGGCTCCAGCCCTTCGAGCTGGGCAGACGCAGCCCAGATGCCCGCCAGGCACCAATGGACATCTTGGGACAGCAGCAGGACCCGCGGCTCACACACGGGCTGTCACCAGACTGCCTCGATTTTGCAGCTGAGAGAGCACGAAATGGTACCTCGTTTGGGATAAACTTTCGTTTCCCTGCTAGCTGGCAAAGCGGGGTGTCTTCGTATCTTTACTGGCCATTTGTTTCCCTCTACTCTGAGTTGTTGTCGGTTCATACATTTTACTATTAATCTAAATGGATTTATTTTTATCTTTTTTATTGAATTACCGTTCTTTATGCATTCTGCATATTGACCTTTATCGGATTACATATTGCGCACACCAATCTTTATTGGATATAAAAATTGCCAACAGCTTCACTTGTTTTTGGCTCAACTTTTAACTTTCCTTACGCTGTCATTTTGATAAATGAGAGGAGTTTTAATGTGATGCATTTATCAGTATTTTTATGGTTAGTGCATTTATGTCTTGGAGATCCGGCTGGCCCTGGGAGCGGCAGTCTGTCCCCAGCCGGTGAGCCCCGGATGTCAGAGCATGAAGGGCACAGGAAACAGAGCTCACACAGGGACGGGGCTGCCCTCAGGTGGTGGTGCAGTCAGGGCCGGGAAGACGACTGGGGGGGGGGGGGACTCGGAGCAGGTGAGCCCACAAGCCGTACCTGGGGCCGGCTGTGGTTAGCGCTCGGTCTCCACGTGCCTTCGCTCTCACAGGGGCCGTGGTGACAGTCAGGTCTTCGCATAGGAACATCAACCCAGCTTATGTCCACCTGCCCTGGAGCGTCCCCTTTCCCGCGTGCACAAGGTCGTGGCCACCCTTGACGGCGGTCGGCGGACTCCTCGCTGGGTGCAGGGGCTGTGGCGCTGCAGCCTGTCCTCCTCAGAGCCTGCTTTCTCCTTCAATCAACACGTCTCGGTCTAAACGTGGCCCAGGCCTGGGAATGGGCCGGGTGTCACGGGTGTCGTGGGTGACACGGGGGCCCTGGTCTATCCCTGACTCCTCAATTGTCCCGGCGAGTGGTGGCCTTGTGGTTGGGCGCGGGTTCCACCCTGGGGTCCCCACTGGTGTAGGCAACACCCACGCTCGCCGGCACGTCAGCTCATCCCTGCACCCCAGCAAAGACAGCTCCTTCGGGGGTGTGCTGACACCGGCTGTGGGAGACAGTGCCGCCCAAACACGTCCGCGTCCTAACCCCCGAAACTTGTGGACACGCCAGCTACCTGGCACGAGGGACCATGTACACATGACTGAGCCGAACACGTTGGGACGGGAAGAGTACCCTGGGTCCTCGTCAGACGGGGAGGAGGCTCAGCGTCAGGGCAGATGTGACGGAGTGAGGACGCTGACGGGAGGGGCCGCGGCCAAGGGCTCAGGAGGCCCCGGACCTGGAGGAGCAGGGAGCCCACTCCTCCCCGGAGCTTCAGGGGGAACTCGATTTCGCTCGGGGAGACCAGGTCGGACTCTGGCCTCGGAGCCGTGAGGTGGTAAACGTGGTCGTCGCACGCTGCGGAGCTTTGGGTGGTCTGTTACAACAGCAGCGGGAAACAGATTCGCTAGTGCCGCGACGCAGTGTTTCCCCCGGCCACGTGTGGCTTCCAGGATGCTGAACGCCCAGACCTTGGTCTGAAAATGAGCTCACGTCATCGGCCTGTTCAAGCAAGACTTGGCGTTTGAGAGCTTCTAGTCGGACGCCGGAAACTAACGCCTTCAGTGCCTTCGACGTCGGTTTGTGTGAGAGGCGTTTGCCGTCTGTGCGACCGGGCTCCTGGAGCAGCAGCTGCACCCGTCTCCCCTGCTTTCTCTTCACAGTGTGCCGTTCATCAGAAATCGCTGAAACGTGACGGCAGCTGGTGATTCAGGGGACACGCTTTCATTCATTCGTTCACTCATTCATTCAAAGTGGACTGGACGCCCACCTGCCACCGGGCACTGTGCTCGCCCCATGGCCCGGCCTCCGCCCCTGGACGCTCCATGTGGCTCTCCACAGGCGGAACCCCCCAGAAGACACCCCAGGGGCCCCCAGGCTACAGTATAAGTTCCCACATAAGCTGGTTCTCACTGCAGTGATTGGGCTTCCAGGGAGGGAGGGACAGCTCCAAGGGACACGAAAGGGAGTCAAAGCCACGAGTCTCAGTGGGCGTGGGGCGAGCCCAGCCATTTCGGGGACATCACCGGAGGCGCACTCCTCGGCATGAGCCCCCAGGAAGGATTTGGTCACCCCAAAGAAGAGGAGGGGACATCTTTTCTCCGCTGTCTTAATTCTTTGCAAGGAACGATGACACATTCCAACTGCGGCACTTTATAACAAGGGCCCAGCGGGCAAAGCCGAGCCTGGTGAAATGGAACCAGATGCTCAGAACACTGTCAGCACCTCCCCGAAAATCGATGGCCACTTGGGAACCCGTGAAACTTGCCTAGAGATGCTAAGTGTCCTTATTTTCAACTGTCTACAAAGCAGGCTTCAAGCTCTAAAAAATCTGATGACTCATTTCTCTCTTGATGTAGGAGAACACTAGTAACCAGAAAACCATCAGGCATAACTTACGGCATTTTCACACTGAGGTATAAGACAGGAAAACCAAAACTCTTTCGTAGAACGAAACTCTTTCATTGTCCTTTATTTGGAAAACATTTACATTTCCTGGGCGGAAGGCATTACAAGTTCACGTTCGGAGACCTTCCGCGAGTCCCTCCACTCCTGGCTACAACAGATCATTCAAAAAAAAAAAAAAATGTAAAAGCCAAAACACTTTCATAGATCAGAAGTGAAGCGGAAGCGCCGAGCGGCTGGGCGGCTGGGACTCCGGGCCTGCGGGGCCCAGAACGGGCGAAGGCGCTGGTCCCCTGTCCCTGGGCAGCGGAGGGTCTACGGCGCCCCAAGGGCAGTGGACAATGACAGCCGCGAGCACCCCGTGAAGTCAGGGCTGGAACGAGTGATCTTTTTTACAAGGGGATGTTTATTTTAAAATCTGTGTAAAACTCTTCAGTGGCTTCCGTGGCTGGTACTTTTGGTTGCCCGCTCAGCGGCCAGCCCCTCCCTTTCCTCACTTCTAACAGAACCCCAACTTACTTTCAGGCGCGGTGATGGCTTCCGTGGCACGTGGCAACTAGCCAGGCGGGGCCGCTTCACTAGAGTTCTCCTCCCTGCAGGTGTCCTGACTGGGCCACAGGACGCGTCTGCGTGGGACCGGGGAAGCAGAAGAGACACAGCAGCCCTGGCGCTTTTACACCTGGAAGGTCAGGGCAGGGATCCAGGTGTGGCTACAGCTCACACATGTCGTCCTTTTTCTGAGGCTCACCTCACGGGTGGTACAGGCGTGCAGTCTTCGGCTTGCCCGGCTCCTGGGCCAGGCGTGTGTCCTTCTGTGAGGACCGGCACCCACTTCTCCTGCAGGACATGCGTGTGACCAGTCCATCCCGTGGGTTCCAGCCGGTGCTCCCGGTGTCTGGTTTGTGACAGGTTCCTTTGTACCCACTTGGCCTCCAACTCCTGACGCCCGCTATGCGCCCTTAGAGCTGCGACATGGGGCCTGGCGGACGCCCAGCCGCGAGGGAACGCCCGCTGGCCGGAGCCCACGCTCGGCCGCTTCCCCTCAGACTGGGCGAGGCGCGCGCCAAGCGACTCTGGCCGTGGACGTCTGACAGCAACTGCTGCGGGATTCTGGGAAGGACGCTTCCTTGTGACAAAGGGAGAGGGTGTCATCACTGCCACTGTGACTGCATCCTAGACGAGCTAGTCGGCCACTGCAGACGTGAAGTTAAACACGGGCGGAAGGGGGGAGGGTGCGTCTGAAAAGCGAACCTTCGCCTGAGTTCAGGCGGCAGTCCTCCACGGGGTCCGCGGCCCGTCGCAGGCTCACTCGCTCCCGCCACCTCCCCGGACATCCACCCTGACTCTCTGGGATTCAGCACACACGCCTCTGTCCCTAGAGCCCGACGACCTCTCCAACCGGAAGGGGAGGGCGCGGGAGACGAGCCGGCGCGGCGGACCGGGCGGAGCGCGGCGGACCCGCAGGTGCCCGCGCAGGCGCATCACACACACCCCGCGAGACTTGGCGCCTGCGGGCCCCCGTACGGCCGCGCGTCTCCATGGCGACGCGTGCGCCCGGCGGCCTCCATTGTTGGGCTGCGCGTCTCGGCGCCCGGCGCGCCGGCGTGCTGGCGGACGCAGCGCCGCAGGTGAGGCCGGGGCCCCGGGGCGCTGAGCTCGCAGGCCCGCGGGCGGGCGGGCGGGCAGCGGGAGAAGGCGGTGCCCTGTCCGGTTGCTCCCGCCTCGCCCCGCACAAGCTGTGGCCCGGATGGGGAAACCGAGGCCGGGGGCGCGGGGCGCCCGCAGCAGCCCCAGGACGCTGCGGAGCCCGCCCGGCTCATCTTTGGGCCCTGTCGTTTCGGTTCCTGTTCGCAGGTTTGCGGGACGCTCCGTCCTCCGTCGGTCCCTGACTCGAAGGGAAGGACCCGCCCGCGAGAGGCCCTCCGAGCGCAGGCCGCCCGCGGTCGCTTTGTGGGTTCGTCCCCACTGTTCGTCGCTTGACCTGTGGGCAGTTCCTGAGCCAACCCAGACCTCACATTGCTCACCCCTAAAACGAGAAGGCGGTGTCTGGACGCTCGCACGCACCGGTCCCGGGCCGCGGCCTGGGGCGTGGTAACGCCGTGAACTGTAAACCTTCCCCGGGGGTCGTCGCCGCTGCCTGCGTGGCTGGGGGCGACGCGTGGGAATACCTCAGCCAGCGGCCTTTGGATGAGCAGCCGCTCCTGGACTGTGTGTTGCGCCAAAGTGTTGCTGAACAACCAAAAGTCAAGGCTCTGTTTCGACAGTTTTCCCAGCGCCTAACTTAGGGCTCCCCACTGAGCCAGGACGGAGAAACTGGCAGGATCCTGGGGGCTGGGAGCTCAGGTGCAGCGGAAGTGCGGAGTGGCGCAAACGGGGGGGGGGGCGCCCGTCCCATTTTGCCGGCTTTGAACCGTTCTGGTCTGTTTTCGCCCCTGAAACAGCCATTCCCATTTTGCGTTTTCCGGGAGTTGGAAGTGAAATCGCGGAACTCCATGGTGCAGGGCGAGGATCAGAACATTTTAATCTGCACTTTCTTGCATCCCAGGGATTTTTGTTGTTGTTTAGAAACGATGGTTTTGGAAGCATGCAAGATCGTTGCACATCTGCCCTGTAGCTGGCCCGTCCCACTGTGAACGTGTTCCTCCTTGGTGCCCTGTGCCCTCCCCATCTCTAGGTGACTCCAGACCACGGAGGATGAGCGCTGGCTCCGCAGGATTGCTTCCTCCCGGCTGATGCATGGAGGGAGACGCCCCGGGGGCTGTCCGCGAGAGGGGCGGCTCAGGCGGGGCCAGCCCGCCGGCCTCCCCGGCAGAGGACGTCCGCGGGAGGATTGACGGGGTCCTCTCTTCTGCCTCGCCGATTCTGGACCTGAGTAAGAGTGGTCTTCGCCATTTAGAAGAGATCTTTAAAATTCCCATGCTCAAAGTAAGTGGGCGTTGCTGGGTGTGGTAGGCATGCTGTGTGGGGTAAGCGGGCACTGCACCCCCAGGTGTCTCTTGGGAGAGAGAAATTCTAGAACAAGATAGAGGAGGGTCTCAGCGTCTCATGTGCTGCTCACAACAAATGAGAAATTCAGGTGTGGGGCAGCCCCTGGGATACCTCAGAGTCAGACGCCGACGTCCTCTGTCCTCTAGAAAGCCCTGAGCACCAAAAGCTCGTGGGGACACCACTGGCAAAATCACCCTCAGTCTCTTATTTAAAACACAAAACCCCTAAAAATCCCAGGCAACACTGGAACGGTTAACTGTGTTTCTCACCCGCGCCTTGCGGGCGTCGTACACCGATTTCACCCAGTGCCCAGGGCCGTCGCCAGGCGAGGCTTCGCCTGCTTGTAATCCAGCGAGTTTGTCTCGTCGCCCGCGGTTTCTAGAATGAGGTTCGGTCAGAGAGCTCTGGCGTGTGGTGGTGAGGGTGCGGCCAGGAGCCTTCTCACTGCCTCAGTCGCGACGTCCCCGTCAACCCCGCTTGTCCTCCCCTGGGGGCCATGATGAGAGTATTCTCCTGAGTGCGATCGGGATTCAGCGACAGCGTGTGTGACGTACAGTGTGCACAGCACACCCTTGGCACGGGGCTCCGCGAAGCGTCGGTCGGCGTTTCTGAGCGCCTCTGCGAAAGCCGATTGCTGAGGTTTGTAAGCGGCTGCTGCTTCCGACGTGCCGCGGCGGGCGCGCGCCGGGTGTCCGCTGTCGGGGGCAGCACTGGTCTTGCTGTCCCCCCCTCAGCGCCAGCCTCCAGGAGTGAGGCACCAGGTCATCAGGGCGCCGAGTCACCTGTGATGAAGCAGACGCCCTCACTTCTGACCGAGGCACCGACAGCGGGTTCGTGTTGGCATTTGTGCAAAGAGGAAGAAGGGGGAAAGCCCCAACCCCCCCCTTCGGGCTTAATAAAGAAACTCCATAACTATTTACGCTTTTCAGAAAACAAGCATAAATTTTATAAACTTTATTACCATGGCAACAAATCACTAAGCGAGGCGACCGCTCTGAGCTGTGACTCTCCGGGGTCACGGGTGCACCTCTGGTAACCCTGGGACATGGGAGGGCCCCGTCTTCATCCGGTCCCATGAGGCTGACGAGGAGGGACGGGCTCTGCGAGCCGGCTCAGAGGGGAGCGTGCCCACTCTCCGAGCTTCCTCGGGGGACCGCAGCTTCCTGGCCGTCCTGGGAGGAAAAGCGAGGCCTGAGGAGCTGCGGCCCGCAGGGCAGCCAGGGCCCGGTCCAGGGCACACACCGCGCCTCTGCTGGCACCATGCCGCTTCCCAGAGACCGCGCGCGCCCCGGGGGTGACGGTGCCGTCCCAGCGCGGAGGGCTCCGTCTTCCGTGTGCTGGGAGCGAGCGCGTCCTAGTGAGTGAGGCTCGGGCTTCCGCCATGACTCGTGAGGGGACTCGGCAGGCGGCGTTGGCGGTAGAGTGGGGGTCGTGACAGGAAAGTGGCAGCACGGTGGCACTCCCCTGTGCCCTGTGGGTCTGTCACAGGACGAGCAGCGTGGTCACGATGGCCGATGCCTGCCGAGCCGGCGCTCCTGCGTGCCGAGCACCGCCCACTCCGTGTTGGCTGGAGGGGGAGGTGCCACCCGTTACAGGGGAGGACGCGGGAGCACAGGGTCACACCGCTGTGGGCTTCAGCCTGGGTTCGAACCCGCAAAGGCTGGCTTCAGGCCAGTGCGCCGAACACCCGCCCTGCGCCGCCTGGGTGGACAGTCACCGCGCTTGCCTGCGTGTGGTGTGTGGTGTGACCTACGTGCATGTAACACGCAACAGCGTCATCCTGCCGCGGTGGGAGTGACAGCAGACATGTGCCTCGCAGGGCTGTGCTTCTGTCCTCTGCCCCTTACTGTCATGTCCCCTTCGTGACGGTGGCTTCAGCTCCCACTGAGCCGATGGTCCAGCCCCCGGGCTGTTGGTTAGGGGCTCCCCTCGTGTGGCGGTGGCGGTGGTCCTGGGTGATGCGCCTCAGCTACCACCTCGGGCCGCGTCCCTGGGCCACACGTGGCTCTTGCCGCTCGGTCACTGGGGGTGTTGCCGCGGGCACTGGGGAACACGGGGGCCCGGGGGCAGAAGAGCAATGCGAGAAGCCGCAGGCGCGAGCTCGGTGCGGAGGGTGTTTGTGGAGGGAGTGGGCGTGGCTCCCCCCCCCCCCCCCCCCCGGCGTCAGTGCGCAGGGACAGTCCCCCCGCCCCAGAGCAGGGCCCTGGCACTCTGCTCGGCGGCCCCCACGCCTGCCGTGTGCCATGTGGGGGTGGACGCCGCGCTTCCCCCCGAGCCCGGCCGCTGACCTGCGCTCGTCTCTGCTCTGAAGCAGCTGCACCTGCAGGGCAACGCCCTCCGCGCCCTCCCCGCCGACCTCTTCCAGCTGCTGCCCAACCTCACCTGGCTGGACCTGCGGCACAACAGGGTCACGGCGCTGCCTCCCGGGATCGGCTCCCACCGGTGAGTCGCCTCCCCGTGTGTCCAGCCTGAACGCAGTCCCCGCCCAACGCGTCCACGCGCCTGTCCCCTGCCGCGCAGCTCCGCCCCCCGGTGGAGTCGAGACTTCAGAAGAGAAACGTTCAGTGGTATTTGAGAGCCGGTGGAGGGGTGCGGCGGCTGGGGGCGCAGCCGCAGGGAGCCGGCGGAGGGGTGCGGCGGCTGGGGGCGCAGCCGCAGGGAGCCGGCGGAGGGGTGCGGCGGCTGGGGGCGCAGCCGCAGGGAGCCGGCAGAGGGGTGCAGTGGCTGGGGCGCAGCCGCAGGGACCGTGGTTGTTCAGGGCACGCCGGGTCCCAGGGAGAGCCGGTGGCTGCTGTGCGGCCCGTGTAGCAGCGGGGCCTGGCTGCAGCTGGTCATGTGACAACACTGCCTGGGGCCTGGAACCTGCCTGGCGGGTCACAGGCGGCAGCTCTGCTCCGTGGGCTGCATACCCCGCTGGGAAAAGCGGGGTGCGCCGTCCCGTGTACTCCTCCCCTCTGACTCCAACGGCCCTAGCACCCCCACTTCTTGGGGGCATGCCATACGCCCCTCTTCCCCCTCCCTGGAGCCGGGGTCAGCCGGCACCTCCTCGGGAGACGCATGGCCGTGGGGTCCCCCTGCTTGGTGGGCCAGCCTTCACGCCTTGGCGTCAGGGCGTCCTGGAGTACCCGTGGAGGCCGAGGTCGGTGTGTGCTCGGCGGCGAGGGCCAGCCAGGCCAGTGTGGTGGCATGGGGGAGGGGCCGGGTGGTAAGGGATTTGTTTAAAGAGGGTTGATCAAGCTTGTAGGCCGGCCACAACTTTGGATTTCACGTTGAAAGGATTCAAACGGGTTGGGTGGGATTTGGCCTTGTGCTAAGGTCACACGGGGCCCAGGGCCGAGCAGGGGGCCAGTTAGGAGCCCTGCAGCCGTCATGCAGGGGGTGGCCCCGGGCAGGACTGGCCTGGTGGACCTGCACTGGAGAGCTGCCGGGCCTGGGGCGGACATTGGGGGGGAGGAGGGAGGTGACCGGGTAACCCCCATTCTCACACGAGTGGCTGTGACTGCAGAGAGCCACCTGTGTCTGCAGGTGGCCGCTGGGAACCGCCTGTGCAGGGGCCTGGACTGTAGCTTATGGCTTTTAACAGCATCTGCTAAAAGCGAACACTCTGTCCCATGTCACAGGAAGGGGAAATGTCTCCGATTCATCGGTGCGTTGCCAGGCCCTCCAAGGAGGCGGCGAGTCCCTGGTGTGCCGGTCCCCCAGCAGGGCGGGAGCAGACCAGGGGCCCTCCTTCCAGGGCCGTGGGCCCACGGCAGGGTGCCCCTGGTCGCACTGAACGGCATCCTCGGCCCCAGCCAGGGCTCGGCACACCAGCTGGGGCTGCTCTGCTGGCCGGGTGTGTGGCGAGGGGCTGAGTGGACTCCGCGTCTGCTTCCACCTCGAGCCTTACAGCTCGGCCCAGCGTCCTTGAGTCCCCCGGGCTTGTGGTTCAGGGTGGCTTGGGAAGGCTTTGTTTTCCACAAGATCCCCATCTTCTGTGTTTAGGGTAATTTAGTACTTTTTGTCCGTAAACGGTTTTAGCATTTTACACTGTTCTTGGGAGTAATTGCTACTCAAAATGTTAAAATATACTGATACCTATTCCCATAAACACTGTTTTTTCTTCTAAAATAAATACACAATTCTCAAATTTTGGAAGCTGGTTTTGCCAGTCGAGGCCAGCTGCTTAGTGTTGTCTAAGATGTAATTTTGCATGTGCTTTATAACCCGTCGTGTCATTAAAATTAGAGCAGCCTACTGAAGACCCGAACATATTAATTAGAAATTTTGAGTAATTATGGGCTTATTAAAAGCCTTAAACTTTCCAAAAAGCCTAATTAAAGCAACGCCAGCGCTGGCGTCTCGCTCCTCGGTGTTGGCGGCGGGAGCTTGCCGGCAGAGCCCAGGGTCTCCGGCGTGCTGGCCGCCGGGCCCCCCGCTGGGCAGCTCCGGGTCCGCCGGCAGGTCATGTGTCCGGTGGCGATCAGCGGAAGCCGAGGGTCGGTGGATCGCAGACAGCGATTAGGGGTTGACGTTCGTCAGCTTGTCCCTGGGAGTGTGCACGAGGGTGCCACGATGCCCCGACGCCCCGTGCGGAGGCGCGGCAGCAGGCGCTCGGCCTCAGCCGGGCCGGTGCTCCGGGGGCGCGGTGGCTGTCACAGCTTGGGGAGATCCCGGCGTCTGGCGGGGAAAGGCTGGGATGCCGCCACATAGCCCACAAAGCCCGGGACAGCCCCCAACAAGGCTTGCCTGGCCCTGGGTGGCAGCCCTGGCTGGGGGCCGGGCCCGGGCTCCAAGGCAGGCCGTGACCGTGGCGTACGACCGTGGTGCCTGTGTCGAGTGGCCCTTAGAGAGACGACACCTGAAGACACTTGGCCGTCTGTTTCAGAGATGCTCGTTTGAGTTTCTGCTTTTTAAGTGCTATTTTTTTGTTTGTTTGTTTTAAAGGTATTTGAAAACTTTGCTTTTAGAGAGAAACCCTATCAAAACGTTGCCTGTGGAGCTGGGTGAGTATTTATAAGATACACGTCGGTTTCAGCTGCGGTCTGGAGCCATGGGCCGCTGCCGTGGAATAACCGGGGGTGGCTAGCTGACCCTTGGGGTCCCCCGCCTCCGTCCGCAGGCTGCCGAGAGCGGCAGGTGTGCATTCTGCGTGTAAAGCAGGACACGCGAGATGAGTGTGAGAAGTGACGAGAACGAGCCCCTTCAGGCCCGATGCCCCCCTTAGGGAAGATCAGCGTCGCCAGGCCCCGCCCGCAGCCCCGAGGCGCCCGAGGGCCCGTGCCCTGGCCGCACCAGCGCGCTTCGCCGCCCGCCGCCCTGAGCAGGAGGTACCGCGGCCGTCCTCTCCAGCTCGTCGCCGGCCGAGTCGCGCCCTGGGTGCCCGGGCCGTGCGCTCTGGGCTCAGCACGGTTTCTGAGGCCCGTCCACGAGGACATGTCACTGTGACAGGCGTGTCTGCGCGCGCCTCGCGCCGTAGGTCACGGGGACGCCCCGGCCAGGCTCCCCTCGTGTCTCACGGACTCGGCCCGTCGCTGTCTCTGCTCTCCGGGTGCGGCTCGCTGCTCCCGTCCCTCGCCCCCTGACTCTCCCTTTGCCCCCGCAGTGCGCGCAGGGCTGTGCGCGCAGGGCTGTGCGCCCCCTCGGCCGCGCTTCGGCCCCGCGGTCCTCGCCGCCCGGCTCAGCGTTCTCTGACGCACGGCGACCCTGGGCTCCTCAGGCCGTCGCGGGGGACCTTCCCATTGCTCCTCCGTCGTCGCGTCCTGACCTGACGCCGCGCACTCCGGTGATCTCGGTGTTTTGAACGTGTTGGGCTCTGTCCGGGAGCTGCGACCCTGCGAACCCCCACACAGTTATCAGGCGCAGCGTTCTGCGTGCCAGCCAGGTCAAGCGGTCGGTCGCAGTGCCCAGGTCACCTGCAGCCTGGGTCCCGGCCGTCGGCCGTGGCCCCCGAGGACGCGTGCAGGACCGCCCACTGCGACCGCGGCCTGTCTGCCTTCCTGCAGACCTTGCGCCTGCCGCGTTCTCCATTTCGACATAAAACGGAGGCATCTGCCGTTCCGTGTTGTGTCCGGCGCTCCGGTCTGGGCCCCTGGCAGTGCGCACACGCGAGCCTCTGGCGGCGCCGACTGCAGCTCCGTCGCGTGCTCACTGCCGGTCGCCGCGGCCCCCGCCGGCGGGCTGTGTGTTCCGCCCGTGGCGGTCTGCCTCTCGCGCCCGCCTGCCGTGTCTGCTCGCGGGGCGGGCGCGCTCGGCTCCGCCCTCACCCAGCGTCCCGTTCCTTGCGTTTAGTGCAGTTATCGGTGCGAGTGGATTCGGTCTGTCGTCCTAGTTTGTTTCCTGTTTGCCTCATTTTTTTTTCTCCATGTCTACTTTCCAGCTATATGCTGTTTATACTTCCATTTAATTTTCTTTCTTTCTTTTTTTTTACCCTTTGGCTAATTTAGCTATACCTTTTATGTTCCTATAATGGCGTAACAGTTGCTCTCAGTCTTACGGTACATGGCCACGGAGACGGCGCTGTCCCAGGTCACAGCCACACGCAGCCACTCAGCGCGCCCTGGCCTGCGCCGGCCTGCGCGGGGCGTCCGCGTCGGGTACAACCCACAGCTCAGCGGTACGGGTGCTGCTTGAAGCTGTCGCACGGGTCTATGCCTCCCTTTTCCCTTTTAACCTACATGTTAAACCTTCTGTTATTGTCCACCAATCTCTGAGCTTTTGCACATTAAAAATATTATTTTCCTCTTCTTCAAAGGAAATAGATAAATACCTACAAGTCCGTGAGTCTTTTTTTCCTGTTATTTCCAGTGGGCTGTGAAAATCATCTAGTAAATTTTTTTCCAGATATTGTTTTCAGTGCTAGAATTTTCATATTTTAAAAAATAGTCTCTCTTTTTCTGCTCCGAGTTCTTTTTCTAATTTGGCACAAACTGCTTCTCCGTCACGCCCTTGGGTGTACGTGTAATAGCTGTGTGTGTTCTCCTGGGGTGCACAACAAGCCACCACAGACAGCAGTTTAAGCAGCAGAAACGAGCTTCCTCGCCGCATGGAGACCGGAGGCCCGCGGTCGAGGAGCTTCGGGGCTGGGAGCTGCCCGGGCCCCTCCCGGGCCTGTGCGCGGCCGTCTTCTCCCCGCGCTCCTGTGGCCTTTGCTGTGGGTGAGCAGCCCTTCCGACTCGTCCTCTTTGGCAAGGATGCTGCCGGCCTGGGTCAGGGTCCGCCTGAACCTGGCCACCTCGTCTTCACCACCTCTCCACAGACCTGTCTCTAAGCACGGTCACAGCATGAGGTGCTGGGGGTCAGGGCATCAAATCAGCGTGAGAATCTGAGGGGACACCGTTCGACCCACGGCCCTTCGCCCAAGTGCTCGTCTGCTAATCCGGGTGGCCTCGGCGTTGGACCGTCATGTGCCTTTTCTAGATAAGGGCAGGACCAAGACCGCGGCCTGCGGGCGAGCGTGGCTGGCGGGCGGGGGGCCCGGCCTCTCCACGCCTCACCTCGCTGTGCGGTTTGCGTTCGGCCCGTGCCAAACTGCTGTTTGGTTTTTTGATAATTTCTATTTTTATTGACATTTTGTATTTGTTGAGTCATTTTAGTATATTTCCCGTAATGATTTCTTCGGGCGAGTTTCTAACGACGGCTTTTTAAGTTTTTATCTGCTACGTCCAACGCCTGGGCCTGCCAGGGCAGCGTCTGTCGAGTGCTGCTCAAGAGCGAGGCGCCTTGGCTCCTCTTCGCGCGCCTGCAGGTTGCTGCTGCTGAAGACGGGCGTTTCAGGTAGCAGAGCAGCGCTATGTTACGGCTTTCGCCAGAGAGCTGTCCTTGCTGCTTCTGTTTCTTTTATTTTATTTTAATTTAATTTGTATCCAGCCTGGTCTGAATGTTTGGAGTCTTTTTCCCTGCAGTTTTTTTTTTTTTAAGCAAATCTCAGACGTTTGTCATATCAGTTAACTCAAATCCTCAATGAGACTTTTTCCCTAACGTGCAAACAGCTCCTGCCATCCCTTCTTGTTTTATGGGCGCAGAACGTGTAAAGCGCTGGCGGCGTCTTCCCACAGGGGCCGTGGCCACGCTGACCGCGTTGAACCTGAGGCACTGCCCGCTGGAGTTCCCGCCGCCGCCCGTGGTGCAGCAGGGGCTGGGCGCCGTGCTGGCCTTCCTGCGCTTCTGCGCGGCGCAGCGCGCCCCCCCGGGAGAGCCGGCTCCGCCAGGTTGGTGGGACAGTCACCCTCCCCGTGGCCGAGGCTGGAACCGGGGCCAGGGATCCCGTCTGTCCTCTCGCGCATCCCGCGGCCCGCCTGCCGACAGCGAGCTGCGTCCGCTCCTGCGAGCTCCTCTCCTGGGCTCGCGCCTCGGGGCCCGGGGAAAAGTTCGCCGGGATGAGTCACGCGAAGCAGCCCTCACCCCACGCACCATCGGGCATGGCCTGTCCCTTAGACGGCTCTTCCCATTCCGTAAACCATTGCTCTCTGAAAGCACCAACCCCGAGCGCGCAGCGGTCTGGCATGTCACGCCGGCAGCGCAGTGTCCTGTGTGGGACCAGCCCGTGTCACACTTGGCTGCCTGCGGGCCCAGCAGGAGCCCAGGCCCCGGGGTCGTGTGCGGCCTGCGCAGTAATGACAGCGCTGGACGTGAGAGCATTTACCTGTCCCTGCTCTGAGCCATCCTCCCAGACGCTGTTTAGGGAGAGGCGCTTCGCCCCGGTGCCTGGCGGGGTCCGGCAGAGACAGTGGGTGAATACATCGTGGGTCAGTTACCTCTCAAATTACTTAGCTAGAGCTAGAGATAAAAGTGTGTGGAAGTCAACAAAAGTATTGCCAGACAAAAACAACGGGCACGTGGGCTAAAAATTAATAGAGATGGATACCGAAAGCTCTGGCGAGGAAGGAGAACAACGGCTTTGCCTGGGGCATGGGGGCGTGGGGGCGGGGGCGGGGGTGGGGGGTTGCGGCCTGCGGGACCCGCCCGCTGAGACCAGGCTCGCTCTTCTCGCAGCCCTTCCGGCCCTGACCAGGGGAAGGCGGCGCCACCCACTGCCCCTGCTGCCGGGCGGGCGCCAGGAGAGCAGGCCGGGAGGAAGCGCCCACTCGCCGGGACCCAGGGGCACCATGGGCCACCTCTCGCCCGCGGCGACCCTGGACCTGAGCGCTCCCCGTCCATCCGCTGAGCTCCCGGAGGAGTGGCCCAGCACCGAGGAGATCAGGCGCTTCTGGACGCTGAGGCAGGAGATTGTGGGGCTGGAGCAGGCGAAGATTCTCACCAACCAGCTGCTGGCGGAGGAGCTGCCCCCAAACCTCAGGGAGGCGCTGCACACCCAGAAGGCCCCCCGCCCCGTGCTCCCACGCGTCCTCAGGTACGCCGGGCCGGCGCCTGACTCCCCCTCTGCGGAGCTCGTGAGCCTCTGTGAGCCTCCTGTCAAACTCCTGGCCCCACGCTGCCGCCACTGACGGCGTGGGGCTCCCAGCCTGGTATGGGGCTGGCCACCTCGAACATGGGCCACAAGGAGGAGGTTACACGAGAGGAAAAGCCAGGACCGTCTGTGTCTGTGCGCACGTGTTTGTGACATGTCTGTGTGCATGTGCGCACACGTGAATGTGATTCGTGCACGTGTGTGCATGTGTGCCACAATGTGTGTATGTGCGTGCATATATGTGCACGGAGCATTATGTGCATGTGTGGTATGTCTGTGTGTGCATGCATGTGATATGTGCACACATGGTGTGTGCATGTGTGTCGGATGGTGTATGCTGTGTGTGCATGTGGTATCTGGTATGTGTGCGTGCATATGTGGTGTGTCTGTGTGTGTGCATGTGAGAGCATGTATAGCGTGTATGTGTGGTGTGTGCATGTGTAGTGTGTGATGTGTGTGAACATGTGGCATATGTGTGCATGTATGCTGTTTGGGGGGGTGTGTGGCATGTGTGCCTCCATTGTTTACCAGTCACGGGGGGACCGGCGAGGAGAACGTGCTGGGAGGTGGAGGCCTGTCCCAGCGCCCTTGTCCTGCCTGGCCCTTCGGGCTGAGACCGAGCCGTGGCCCTCGGAGCGGGCGGGCGGGCGGGCTGAGACCTAGCCGTGGCCCTCGGAGCGGGCGGGCGGGCGGGCTGAGACCGAGCCGTGGCCCTCGGAGCGGGCGGGCGGGCGGGCTGAGACCGAGCCGTGGCCCTCGGAGCGGGCGGGCGGGCGGGCTGAGACCGAGCCGTGGCCCTCGGAGCGGGCGGGCGGGCTGAGACCGAGCCGTGGCCCTCGGCGGGGGCGGGCGGGCTGAGACCGAGCCGTGGCCCTCGGAGCGGGCGGGCGGGCTGAGACCGAGCCGTGGCCCTCAGGAGCGGGCGGGCTGGCTGAAGACCGAGCCGTGGCCCTCGGAGCGGGCGGGCGGGCGGGCTGAGACCGAGCCGTGGCCCTCGGAGCGGGCGGGCGGGCGGGCTGAGACCGAGCCGTGGCCCTCGGAGCGGGCGGGCGGGCTGAGACCGAGCCGTGGCCCTCGGAGCGGGTGGGGCGCCGGGCCCACAGCCCTGCTCCACTTTGGACGCCTGCTCTCTGACGTGTGTGCTCCAGGCGAGTGGTCGTCGCGGGGTGGCGGTGGACATGCGGCTAAAGCCCTGTGTCGTTGCAGAAGGAAGACACGCTCGTTCAGGGGCACCCTGCCTGGCCTGGCGGCGGCGCAGCCCGCAGTGCCAGGGCCGGGGCGGCTGGAGGAGAGCCGGGCCTCGGCCCTCAGAGAGCTCCGGGAGAAGCAGGCTCTGCTGGAGCAGCGGAGGAGGTGAGGCCCCGGTGCCCGGCCCGGGCCGCCCTGCGCCGGTCTGTCCTCGGAACGAACCAGCTACCGCGGAGTGCGCGAGGCCACGTCGCGGGCGGGCCGGGCACCCACCTTCTCCCCGTAGCGTTTGTCCTCTCCCTGCTTTCCCGGTCTTCCTTAGTCCTGCCCCCTCAGCCACCTGCCGGCAGGTCTTCTTTAAGGTGAAAAGACACGCCCCTCAGGAAGGCTCCCCCTTGCCTCTGCCCCGTGGGTCTGGGGCCAGCTGGGGTCCCCTCCTGTGCTCACCGGCTCCTCTGTCCTCCAGCCCCACGGACTGCCCAGCTCCCGCCTGCTCCGGGCCCCCGGAGGCCGGCTGCCTCCGACCGTACCCACAGCTCCCCAGGACCGCTCACCTTCTGGTGGGGTTTGGCCAGTGGGGAGCTCCCGCGGGTCTCCAGAGAGAAGGGAGAGGGGGGGCAGTGCCTCTCTGCCCGCGCCCTGCCCCGTGAGTGCCGCCTGGGGCTGGCCGGGGCCCTCACTGAGGCTGGCTCCACGCTGCTCGCCCCTGAGTCTCGGGTCCTGGAGTGGCGTCCACCCCACAGCTCCGATCAGGGCTGCTGCTGTGCCCCAGGTCCACCCCTCCCCCACCCCGCCTTCCCCCGCGAAGAGTCCCCGTGCGAATAAACCCTGCTGAGGTCGGCCGGGCGTGTGGGTGTGTGTCTTCACTGGGTGCTGACGGTGCTCAGGGTCCCCCGGCCACCCCGACGCCAGACCTCCCTCCCAGTCAGTTCCTCGCCCTGCACTGGACTGGGGCGAGGTCGGGCCCCTGACTGCTCAGGGCACACGACGCGCCTGTCCCTGGGCTGTCATCCCACCGGGAGGGACGTGGCCCACAGACAGCGAGGCCGAGATTCCGGGGTGTGGCCTGGGCTGCTCCTGAGGTCACTCTGGCCATCAGCCATAGCTGTGGACAGCACCACCCCCCAAAAGCCCCCTAGTGTCCCTCAGTGGGAATCCGGGCCCTGTGCCTCCACCTCAGGACCCAGGTGGGGCATTCTGCAGGTGGGGTGTGCACGCCAGTGGCCTGCCTGAGCTCAGGGAGCCCCCTCTGGCCAATGTATGGGCTGAGCCGACTGACCAGTGGACCGCCAAAGGCCCCGCCCCTCGCGCCATGCTCCGCCTGCCCCCGTAGCCAGCGCCTGAGACCGTCCCGGCACCTGCTCCGTGGAGACGCACCTGCTCCGTGGAGACGCGCTCTACCTCCGTCCCGTGCTCCGAGCCTTGCGCTCCTACCCTCCCCAGCGCCATCCCGCCACCTTCCTCCCTCCCTCCCAGCCGGCCCATGGCCACGATTCACAAGGAGGGGGCAGGGTAGGCGCCCTGCGGGGGGCCACGGGTACAGCAGGTGGGCGTGGCTTCCACCGCCAGAGGCCAGCGCGGTGGTGCCCAGCCCTGCGCTCTGCTGAGGGAGGTGTGGGACGCAGAGGGCGAGAGCGGGCTGTCCTCCTGGCTGGGCCCTCGGAGATACCTGGGGTCTCCTCGGTGACAGCGTGGGAGCCGGTCTGTGGCTTAGACCCGTGGGACAGCCCCGTGAACCTGGTTATCTGAGCAGGTGCGGCTCCCACACTCCACCCGCCCCTCTCAGGGGGCGTCCCTTCCATCCCATTCCTCCGAGAGGTGGAGGATGCCAAGATGGAGCCCCTCATCGGGGAGTGTGGGGTGTGGGGTGGCAGTCACAGCTCCACACGGGAGAGCTGGGGAAGGGAGGGTCGCGGGGAGCATGAGCGGGGGTTGGAGCCGGGGACTCTGGACCCAGCCGGGCGCGGCCCTGCACATGGGGTCCTCGGCAGGGGCGGGGGGTGGGCAGTGCTGGCCCTCCTGGGTCTCTGAATCAGTGAGGCTGCCCGAGCCCTGGGCTTGGAGCCCCCGGGGCTGCAGCTTGTTCCACTGGTGTCTCTGTGGGCGGAGCCCGGCAGCGCAGGCCACAGGAGGGACCGTGTCCTGAGGGAGACAAGAGAGGGCCGGATTCAGGCCCGACGGTGACCGGCGCTGACCACAGGCATCTGTGGACCCAGGACTTGGTTCGGATGGGCAGCAGAAGGCCGGGGCCAGGCGAGGGCTCCCAGGGCCCCACCTGCCCCCACAGAGTGACCACAGTGTGACGGTGGCGGGCAGGGGCTGGCGTCCATTCAGAAATCCCGCAGGTGGCGTGTGTCACAGCCCAGCCTGGGAGCTGCGGGCAGCGCGGCCCCTGGGGCCTCACCGCAGGGAGAAGGCGGGGCAGCGAGCGAGACGGTGCCAGCGTGCGGCCCGGTCTGCAGAGCCGCGGGGGCAGCGTGGCGTAGCATGTCGAGGGGCCTGGGGAGGGACACGCTGCTCGCTTGGAGTGAGGCCGACTTGCCAGCAGCCCCTCAGTCTCTCGGGCAGCAGCGACTGCCCAGTGGCCTTGGAGGCCTCGGCTGGCGGCGCGTCCCGCCCAGATGCCCCTGGCGCGGCCCCGCGGGAAGCCCCGCGTGTCCGGCGCCTGCGTCGCGGCGGGCGCCCCACGGACGAGGACTTGGCTGCTGACAGTGGGGACCCCGTGAGCGTGAGCGCGGCTCGCAGCCGCTTCCGGCTGTGACGCTGACGTCGCGCTGTTTCCGCAGGGACGGCCGAGTGCTGCAGGAGGGGAGGAGAGAGCAAAAGAGGACGCTGCGCTGAGAGAAGAAGAGGATGGGCGAGGGCCAGAGGGCGCGAGGACCCCCCGGTTAAGCAGCCGGCGCGGGGGGGGGGGGCTGCTCGGGAGGCGGCGACCCCGGTACGCCGCCGGGCGGGGGGTGGGGCTGCTCGGAGGCGGAGGACCCCGGTACGCCGCCGGGCGGGGGGTGGGGCTGCTCGGAGGCGGAGGACCCCGGCACGCCGCCGGGCGGGGGAGGCTGCTCGGAGGCGGAGGACCCTGGCACGCCGCCGGGCGGGGGGGCTGCTCGGAGGCGGTGGCGGCCGCCGCGTGCGCGTCGCGCATCTGCTTGTGCGCGGCTAGTTCAGTCCTGCGGCTGGGCCCGCCTGGGCCCTGGTGGGGGCTGGGCTGGCTCTCGGCAAAGCGTCGCAGCCCCTGAGCGTCCTGCCCATGAGCGTCAGGAGCTGGGTCTCCGCCCCGAAGGTGGAGTCTGCCCGGGCGGGTGGCAGGAGGCGGCTGCTGCAGCCACATCCCAGGGCAAGGGTGGCGGGCGCATGGGACCCATGCAGCGGCTGGAAGGAGGAGGGGCAGGTCCTCACCCAAGGGGCATTTCAGGGACACCGGCCTGGCCCGGGCGGGCACGGCGGGGGCTCCGGGAGGTCGTGAGGCAGGAGCGCACCAGGCAGACATCCACCCAGGTGTGGCCCAAGGCAGGAGGAGGGGGAAGGAAGGTTCCAGAAGGCAGACCCAGAAGGTGTGGAGCGTGGGAGAGGGGAAGCAGGCGACGGGAGGGGCAGGCGTCCAGGTGCAGGGTGCCGGCCTTCGTTCAGCCGGGAAGCATACTTCGTGTGACGCCGTAACCCAGAACTTGTAAGGACTGCGTTGTTTTCAAATCAAATTTAAACGGTCTGTGAATTCTGAGTTTCCAACAGCAGGGCAGCCCTCGTCCTCTCTCCCTCTGCTCCTGGACGCCGCCCCTCACCCCACAGCCCACCTCCCCGCCGCCTGCACACGCCATCCAGCCTACACGCAGCCTGAGCCCGTGGTGGTGGCTGACGGGTGGGCCGGCGTGATCGACAGCCGCAGTGGCCTGGTGACCCCTCCGAGCCCCACCGCCCGGAGCTCGTGGGGCCCGTGGGCAGCAGCGCCCCCACCCGAGCAGCAGGCACGTGGTCCAGCTCTGCCCGGCTCACGCGTGGAGCCGCACGTGTTCGCTGGGGCTCGCCACAGTGTCGTCAGAAAACCGGCGCGAAGCGCTCCTCGCAGACCCCCCGAGTCTCTCCCACCTGGTTCTCCATGTTACTGGACCGAGACCAGCGAACCCGTGACTCAGGCGTCCTGACCACAGACTTGCGCTTTCTCACGTGGCCGGTCACGCTGTGGCTTGAAACCGTGGTTTTAAGAGCATGGTCGCTTCCGTGTGTGCGAGGTGGGGCCGTCGTAGATGGAGGGCACGCTGTCCCCTGCGCCCCAGACTGTCCAGTGGGCGTCGCCGGGGCGGGCTCAGGCGGCGACTGCGGCGCAAAAGGGTCGCTGTTCTCTGCCTGGCGGGGCGTCGGCCTCAGCTCCGAAGGCGCGTCCACCACACGGCAGGCGGCCGCGTCCGGAGCTCTGAGGACGCCTCGCCCTTCCTAGGTGGGGTCCAGGGCTCCCTTCAGCACGGATCCGGCGGACGACGAGAAAACACCCGTGAACCCTCCCGGGAAACCGAGACAGGGCAAGGAGCAGGCGTGGCCAGCACGTGGAGAGCGGAGGTGGGCGGGCCTGGGCTCGGCCGCCCATCGGGCACCCTGGAGGCCCTGCACGCAGCGGCCCGCACGGAGCAGCAGCTGCCCCGGGTCCCGGCGCCTCCCCAAGGCCCCCGTGTCCGCAGCCTCAGTGCCGCCCTGGGCCTGCGCCTGGGCCGGCCTCTGAGCCTGGCCGCCCTCAGGCACAGCCAGGCCTCCCCGGGTGTGCGCACTTGGCTGAGCAGCCTCACCTGCCCGGGTGCCCCTCGGCTCCCCACACACCTGCCGGCACGTCGGGCATGCCTGGGGTGCCCGGGGACGCTGCTGGCAGGCCTGAGGCTTCGGCACCGCGGTCCTGGCTGCCACCCCCCGCCCCGAGCCGCACCAGGCACTGCCGGAAGCCAGCCCTAAGCCAGTGGCCAGCCCGGAGCAGGCTCACTGCGCCTGACCACCCCGCCCCAGGACTGGCCCGGCCCTGGCCCGCACGTCTGGCTCTGCCTAGCACTGTGTGATCCCGCAGCTCTGGAGGCCGCGGGAGGCGGGGGGCCTGTGAGGGGGGGGACTGCGGGGGAGGGGGGGGGCCTGCGAGCAGGGGGTGGGGGGGCCCTCCGGGGGTCTTGTCGTCGCCGCGGCGCCATGGCGCGTGTTTCCTCAGCGTCTTCCGCGGCGGGGAGCTAGACGAGAAGGTGAGACAGACCCACGCACAGAGGAAGAGACTTCGGGGCGTGGCCCCCCTCGAGGGGATCAGGAAGGCCGCGGAGGACTTGGAGAGCGTAAGTACGCGGCAGCTCTTGGCGAAAATTAGTTGTTCCATTAAAGGCCGAAAGGACCTTGCTGTGCTTCTTCAGAGCGTGCGTTCTCTAGTTGTGGGGGGCGTCTGGTGTGCCTTCCGGCGGGGCGTCCCCAGAATTCCCAGGGTCGGAGGGTGAGATGGTTTGCTGCATCGTGAGCCCCCAGGTGTGTGGTGCCCTCCGCCAGGACCCCAGCAGGAGTCCTGCGTCAGCGGCGGAGGCGGGCGGAGCCTGGGGGCCGTGCGGTTGTCACCGAGGGGACCCCGGGGACGTCTCGCCAGCCACCGGCAGCACCGTCTCTCCCACAGTGTCCGGGAATGTCCCGGTCACGCGCGTGGTACAGCGATGGAGGAAGAGCCCTTCCCGCCCCGCGCTGCCAGGGTCCCAGGCCGCGCCCGGCTCCCGGAGCCACCTGCTGACGCAGTGCCTGCAGGCCAGGCAGGCAGCGGAGAGCACGTTCGGAAGAAACGCAGACGTTTGGGAAACAAAATCAAAATCCCCCGGGCAACAGTAGAAAATATACCTCCCAGGAAACGACTCACTAAAACAGAAAAGACCACTGAGAAATCTTGGAGTTAAGTTGGAAATATGGCAAAAACCTTTAAAAATTAAAGTAAATCCACAGGCGGATTTGAGTAACCCCCCACGAAGCCGGACAGAAAGGAAGGGGCGGTTGGCCAGAGCGAGGACCCAGGACTCCCCGCCGACTGACACGCAGGAGCTGCGAGGGCACGTGGGGGCGGGGGGTCCGCCTCGCACCATGTGCGCCGGGCGTCCCGTGAGGTTCCGGCCAGGGGACGGGGTGGAGGCCCCTGTCCGCAGCCTGGCGCAGCCGGGGCCAGCGTCGAGGAAGGACTCAGAAACGTCACTCTGCAGCCCGTTTTGGACACTTCCACAGAGCGTGTTCTCCCAGACAAGGGACTGGACGAGGGAGGAGGAGGTGCCCGTCAGGACAGGCCAGCTGTGCGCGTGCAGGGGCCAGGCGGAGCCCGCGGGGCCTAGAGGGTGTCCCCAGTGTCTCCAGCCAGTCCGCGGACATCGAGGGCTTGCCGTCTGGGAGGGCTCGGGCAGGTGTGTTTTTAATTCCTCAAAGGATACAGCAGCTCGGGACGGTGTGACCAGCGGTCAGCAACATTATGTGGTTGCCCCAACGAGAACCCCGCACAGGTGTCAGGCCTGTGCAGGCGGGGGGCCGGGTGGGGGTCCGGCCTCTGCTTCAGGGAGACGGCAGAGGGGGAGGGCCCTCCCTGGGGACAGGCAGCCCTGGCACTAGACACAAAACCCACTGGCCAGCTTCTCGGGGGCAGAGGTGGGAAGAGCCTGCTCCTTGCCGTTGGCCACGGACCTACCCGGGGCCAGCTCCCTGCCTCAGTACCCCTCACCACGCCCTGGCCCCGTGCGTCGGCCCGGGCACAGGGCCCTCGGTCAGGGCCACCGGGTCCAGCTGCCGCGCTGCGTGTCTCGGGGGACCACAGCCTCAGTGCTGGCCGCGGTGACGTGAGCAGGGGGCCCATCCCTCTTGCCCATTCACCAACTGAGCGAAGGACACCCGGGGGCCCTGGCGGGGAGGTCACTGCCCTCGGAGGGGCGTCCGGCTGGCCGCGCACCGAGCGAGCGCCTCCGGGAAGGACCCGGCCCCGCCAGCCCGGCCGACTCTGTCCCTCCTCTCCTCCCACAGGCCCGAGGGCAGCAGGACGACCTGACGACACTGAAGTCGGCACCGGCCCTGGGCAGGAGCCGCCGCCTGCCAGCGCTCGCCGGGAGCCGCCCTGCGCGTCCGCCCGGAGGGCAGTCGCGGGACACGTTTTTTAACAGGAAACATTAAGAATCTGACGAAGTTTCCAAACGCCTCGCGCGCCGGGGGGGCCTTGCTCGGCCTGAGGGGGGCCGGTGCTCCGCGTCCGTGCTCGGACGACGTCGTGCGTGGGGGGCGGGGGGGACCCCGGGGCTCGGCTTAGCTAACGGTGCGGGCCGCAGACGGCCTGTCGTTGGTCACGTGCGCTGTGTTCTGAGGCTGCACAGGTTACGCTGCGTTAGCAGAGCGAGAATACAGCCCGCGGGCCCCGTCCTCATTCCGGGGCGTGTGTCTTCTGGTGCCGTTGACGACGTGTGCGTGTGGCCCTGCTCCCCTCCCCTCCCCTCCCCACCCTGCCCCGGCCCCAGGCGTGACCCTCGGGTCCACTGGCTGGCTGATTTCCACGCGGGGGCAGCGGGGTGCCCCGCTTCCCGCCAGGACCGAGGTCCACTGGTATCCATCCTTGCCGCGGAGGGTGCCCGCCACGAGGGGCTGGGCGAGCTCACCCTCCTTCCCACTGGCTGCGGCGGGCTCTTCTGATCGTCAACCTTCCTGCCTGCGGACGGCAAAGTCCAGCCAGGGCACGGCCCTGCGCGGGCAGGGAACCCAGGCCGCCCCGTCACAGACCGGCGCTCTGGGCCGGGGTCTCCAGCCGCTGCAGGAACCCTGCCCGCCCTGCTCAGAGAGGAACCACACTCAGGCCAACCTGTTTAAAAAGGCGCTTTGCTCCAAGGGCCGTGCCTAGGAGCAGCGTGTGGGGAAAGCCAGAGACCGCCGGCGGAGGGTTCGAGGGGCCACTGTGGGGCGGAGCGGCCCCTCCTGGCCCATCCACATCTCCGCTCGCCTGGGCGGACACTGCAAGGGATATGGCCCAGGACTGCGGTTCCAGGCTGGCCCTGACCGTGGCCCGGGGCCCGAGGACCCCCGCCGGCCCCGCTGCCAAGAGCGCCGTGCCGGTGCAGGTGCCGCCTGGGAGGAGGGCCAGGCCGGCCGCCCACCCCGCTCTGCCCGCCTCCCAGGCCCCGGGAGGGTGCTGGCACGTGGCGATAACTCTCGAGGGCCTTGTCTCCCTTCCAGCCACTGCCCGGCACGAGCATCAGGGCCCACCTGGCTCTCACCGCCATTGTCCCTGCCGCCGGCTCCGGGCAGCTCTCTGGTCTCACCCCTGGCTCTGGCCCTTTGACCTGGCAGCTTCGGTCCTTCTCAGAAGCACCTGGCTGCGCTGCAGGAGACCCACCCACCGGGCCAGCCCAGTGAGCTCTGGTACGAGGAACTGGGAACAGGGCCAAGTACGCCCAGGGCGGGGCAGGGGCGGACGCCGGCCGCCTGGCCGGGCAAACCCGGAACAGGCCAGGTGACCGTGGCGGCCGTCCTTCCAGTCACAGGGAGGCCCCTGTGAGTCTCCCCTCGTGGGAGAGACAGGACGAGAGATGACGGTGGTTATGCGCCCAGAGCAGGGGCTGGGCAGGGCTGGGCAGGCTCTCCTGTGGGTTAGGGACCAGGAGGAGGGACATTGGACTTGAGGGACGGGAGGGGGTGGGGCTAGTGGGGCCAGGCTGCTGTGGCGGTGAAGCCAGCGCACCCCTGAGGACCAGGACCGAGGGGAGGTAGACACAGAGCTCAACCCCGCCTGGAGCACCTCTTCCAGCGCAGCCACCCAGCTCAGCCAGCCTCGCCGAGATGCCGCACAGGCCTCCCGTGCCCTCCACACCACCACCTGGCCCGCCAGCCCTGGTCACACCGGCAGTGCCCAGGGCAGGCCGAGCCCATGGCCTGCTGCCGGGCAGGCGTGGCGGTGGCCGTGGTGCCATGGCAGGGTGCAAAGGCTTCAGGACGCTGTCTGGAGCCCTAGGGAGAGGCTCCGGGCCGTTTCCCCCCACCCGGGTCACTCTGCAGCCCCGCCCCCGTTCCCCAGGCAGCCCTGGGCCCCTCACAGCTCAGCTCCCAGCTACTGGGTTCCTGGAATGTTCTATCCAGGACCAGCTGGCGTCACGGACTGCCGTCCACAGGGCTGGCCCTTTGGGGGGACGCTAGAGGAGACCGGGTCAGTACAGAGGTGGCCTGGGGGGGTCGGCACCTCTGAAGGACATCTGCATCTTCATCAGGGGCTCCAGAAACTCCCAGGGCCTTCTAGAAACAAGGGGGCTGTAGGAAGCAGGAGGTGGGGCCAGTCTACTGGGCAAGGCCCTAAGCAGCCACCTTTAAACTGCAAATCCGTCTGTCCATCCTGTCCTTCCGTCCGCTTTATCTTCTGCCTGGTAGGATTGTGAAATGGCTTCCAAGTTCACGTAAAAAGCACACAGCACAGATGGGGCCAAGGCTGAGGGGGACCAGGAGCTGTGGGCCCCACTCTCACCCGTGGGCCCATCCGGCTCCCTCCCCAAGCCCAGCCTGTCTTCAGGTGCACCCGTCCCACCCACCTCCTCCACCCAGGAAGCCCCTACCTCACAGCACCGGGACTCTAGAGGGTCCCCCTCTCTTGGCACCCCCTGCGCCCACCACTTCAGCCCTGCCAGCTAGCATCCTGCCGCGAGGGGCCCCGCCCCCTCTCTCAAGCAGCTGCACACAGTGGGGGCCGGCTGGAGCCCCAGCTCCCTGGTCCGTGGTGCTGTCTGTCGCCAGTGCCCAGGAAGGACGTGCCCAGCAGGCACCTGCAGGCACATCGGCTGAGCTGGCCGGCAGCCTCTGGCCAGCCCGACCCAACCAGGGGCAGCTGAAGTCCCTGCCGTCTGGCCGTTTTGCTCCACTGTCAGCCCACCCAGCTCCGGAAGGGCAGGGGGCTCTGCAGCAGCCTGGGGGGACAGACAGCAGTCAGGCCTCTCTGGGGACTGAGCTGTCACAGGTAGGGGTTGGCTGACCCTGGATAGGTGGCTGGGTTGAGGTGCCTGAGGCCTCCTTGCGGGGTCCCTCTGGTGTCTGCTGGAACCCGGGCCATGCAGAAGACAGGAGCTGGCTCTGCTCTCACACCTCCCCTGGAACCTCCCCCGGGGCTGGACTCATGCCGCTTCGGCCTTGATTCCAGCCGTGTACCACTGGGTGGCGCAACACTACGAGGTCTCACGGCCTCCCCGGCTCCCCTGGGGCTCCTCTCCCAAGGCTTTGCGCCCCGCGGCCACCTGAGGGCGAAAATGAGCGGCTCGGCAGCGGCGCCGCTGTCCTTGGCGGCGCCGGGGGTGGCGGCGCAACGCAGGGCGGGGCCAGGAGGGGCCCGGCGCGGAGCTCGGAGGGGCGGGGCCCGGCGGCGGTGGCGTCGGGTCGTCAAGACAACCGGCGGCCGGCCAGTCTCGGGTGCCCAGGCAGGCGCAGCAAGCCCTGCCGAGGGGCCTGGGGCGCGCTCCCGGCAAGGTCACTGCAGCCGCTCGGCCCTGCGCGCAAGTGCCCCGGGAGGTCGAGCGCTCTAGCCTGGCCGAAGGAGCGGGGGAGCAGGACAAGGGTGCGGAAGGGGTTCCCGGGCGCTGGTCGGCGCCAACTCGGCGCCTTTCCGTCCCACGCCCCCCAGCGCGCGGGCTGCGCGCTCCGGGGAGCTGCGCTCGCGCTCCCACTGTGAACTGGCCGGGAGGCACACCGGTCCCTCCGGCGACCTGGGGGCAGGCTCGCTACCGAGGCTTGCAGACGGGATCACCCCTCAAACCCCAGAGCAGAATACCCCGAGAGCGCAGGGCAGCCCAGGGCCCGGCGCACGGCCTTTGTACCCCGGGGGGAGGGGCGTCTGGCACACAGGGGTCGCCAAGTGCCCCCTACGCGGCGAGGGCGCGACCGGGCCGCTGCGGCGCGCCCGCCGGTGTTCCCTCGGCGCCCCGCGTCTCCTTGGCCCGACCGGCTTCCTGCTCGCTCCTCTGGGACTTCCTCCTCGCTGTGCCCGTGTGGCCACTGGGCGCCAGACCCGGAGGCGGGGGCCCGGGTGCAGGAATGGCGCGGGGCGGGGGGGGGGCGGCGCGTCCAGGACAGGGCCGAGGAATGGAGAGGAGGAGGGCTGGGGCCGGGAGGGAGGCTCCCGGGGCAGGGGTGGGGGAGGGGCCCCGGGGCAGGGCCGGGAGTGTCTCCTGCCGCCTGTCCGCGCGGCTCGCGGGTCCTCCCGCGGGCGCTCGCGGCCAGCCTACGGGAGGCCGGGCGCAAACTCTGCCCTATCCCGGAGCTGCGCAGTGCGTCCTCACGCCGAGCTCCGCAGGCGGCACGGCCCCCGCGCGCGTCTGTGGGCACGGGGTTCCGGGCAGCCGCGCGGCCGGGTGCCCCGCGCGCCCTCGGCGCCCCCGGCCCGCGCGCGGTGGCCGGCCGAGCGGGGCTTTGTGACGTCAGGCGGCCGGCGGCGTCACGCGCGGGCTGACCCGGCGGCCGGCGGGCGGGGCGGCCCCGACGCGGGAGCATGGAGCCGCGCGCCGGCAGCCGGCTGCCCGTGCGGGTGGAGCAGGTCGTCAACGGCGCGCTGCTGGTCACCGTGAGCTGCGGGCAGCGCAGCTTCGCCGGGATCCTGCTGGACTGCACGAAAAAGTGAGCGCGGCGGGGGGCGCGGGTCCCGGACACCCCCGGAATTCCCCCGGGACAACCCCCCCCCCACACACACACACCCAGGGCCTGGACCCGGCTCTAGGTCAGCGCCGGCGCCCGCTTTCGGTTTCCCCAGCCCGGGTTCGGGGCACGCGAGCGCGGCCGCCACTCGGGAGCGAAAGTGGCTCTTGAAGTCGTTGCGACTTTTCGGGGCGGGGGGCGGGCGGGGCGCGGAGACCGAGTCGCGCGGCCGCCCGGCGCGGAACTCTGTGCCTCCGCCGCAATTAACGCACTTTTCTTTGTTCAGACGCACAGTTGAATTCTGCTGTTTTCAGAATTATCTCCCGTTGGGGGTTGGGGAGTGGGTTCTGATGCGCCAGACTTGTCACAACTGGGGCCGCCCTGGCTAATGTCACAGCGCCCCAGGCTGCCGGAGCAGCAGTCCAGGGTGGGACTTGCAGACGCCGCTGCCCGGCCGGGGAGCCCGCGGCGGCAGTGGATACCAGTCGCGCTGGTTTCTCTGGAGGGTCTGCCAGGCCGGGGGGCCAGGCCCCCGGCGCCGAGACTCAGAGGCACCTGTGTGCCGCAGGGCCCCCTGCAGCAGGAGTCTCCTGGATACGCTGTCACGTGGTGGTGAGCTGTCGCACATAAATGAACAGGCACTAATCAGGCACTAATGTCTGCCTCTGCTGCTGGACCTTATTCGGGAGCTGGCCCCCTGGCGAGGCGGGGCTTGTCCCTCGCCGCGTGGGCTTCAGTTCCAGTGGTGTGGATGTGGCTGGAGGGCCATCACTCTTACACAGTCACCCTGCTGGCATTCTCTCTCCATTAGATGTGCCAGAAGCCATTTATGCACAAGTCATGTGACTTAACATATGGCCTCCTGGTGACTGTCATCCTTCTCCGTGTCGGCTACTGGAGAGGGTACTTGGTAGGACACAGGCTGCAGCATGGCCACCTGCAAGCTGCCCGTGTGTGTGCTGGGGTGTCCCCTGCCACCGACGGCCACCACTTCCTCCCTCACGCAGGGCGGCTGGCCTGGGCCTGTCCCTGCTCCCCGGTCGTGGCGCAGCCCGCCGGGCCTCCTTGCAGCAGAGGCCCACCCGTGTCCCGTTTTCTGGGCTCCCTGACTCAGGACAAGGGGGGCTGTGAGACCCCCCCGCCTCGTGGCTAGAGAGTCTGTGGAGGCGGCGGGCGCCCTCCCTGAGGCCTTGGCTAGCCTGGCCTGGGGAGCCACACTTCCCCACCGGCTCCCCACTGCCCCGTGGAAGGAAGGGGAGGGCCTGGCCGGCGGAGAACTCCTGGGGTCAGCACTTCTGTGGCTGTGGCCGCCTTGGGCTCTAACCTGAGCTGCCCACGGAACCAGGACCCGAGCCGTGGTGGGCACAGCTCTGCTTAGCGGTGGTCTTCTGACTCGAATGGCCGTCCCCGCCCGTCCTGTGGAGAATCTGGAGATACACCTGGCCCCCGGCTCTCCAGCGCTCGGCCCTGAGACCGCTCCTGCCCGGCTCTCCTTTGCTGCCACCGTGGCTTCACCCTGAGTGCGTTTCTCCAGCCGTCACACTGTAGGTCACAGCCTGCCATCTGGCAGGGTCCAGAGGCGGCTTACGACCTGGCCTGGCCAGCGGCGGGGGTCTGGCCTCGGGCCTCAGGGTTCGCAGCACCCACCTGCCTTCCCTGGGTCCAGGTTCTCCTCAGGGCCTGGTCCCCTCCCCAGTGCGTGGCGGTGTCAGGGCTGGTTAGTGGGGCCCCGTCCTGGGCGTGGGCGCTGACCGGCAGGGAAGGGCAGCGAGAGCTCTGATGGCACGTGTCCACTCTCCGCCGGAGGCCTGCGGGTCCCAGGGCGGCCGGAGCAGCTGCCGGGGGCCCACGGTGCGGCCTCTGGGCACACGCCAGCAACCATGTGTCAGCAGCTCCCCATGTGTGGACCCGGGAGCCCTGTGCGGTCCCCGGCCGAGCGTCTGTGCCAGAGGGCGCTGTCCCCCGGGAGGGGCCGGGGCCTCGGGAGGTGGCGTCCCCCTTGGTGTTCTGGGGTGGTTCTGGTCCCTCAATGTCGGGAGGGGAGAGAAGCGCCGAGGCGGGCCAGGCCTTAGCAGGTGCGTGGGCGAGGTGGGCCGGTTGCCGGGCGCCGCCTCCTGCCCCCCAGTCTCGATCCCACCTCGAAGCTGCCGTGTGCTCCGAAGCTTGATGCTCGGCTGCTCCGACTGCCAGCCTGCCCATGCGTCCAACACATCCAGCAAGTGCCCACTGTGTGCAGGACGGGGGCCGCCCCGGGCAGGCTGCTACGAGCCGGGCTTGCAGTAAGGATGCAGGTGCCACAGGCCTGCCCTGCCCTGCAGCCTGGGCCCTGGGGTGGGTGTGGGCATCTTCTGGGTGCTTTGGGGGCACACCTCTGATGGAGGACCTTGGGCGAGGTGGCCCGAGGATAGTGGAGGCTCAGGGTGGTGAAGGGATGGTCTCACGGGCAGTGGGTGAGGGCCAGCCGCCTGGCAGGCCCGGCCAGCCAGAGCCCCCAGCCTCGGCCTCGGCGCCGGTGTTCCTTACCTGGCTGGGAGTTGCCCAGGGACGCACCACCTGCAAGGCTCCTGGGCCCTCTGCTGGGAAGGTTGGCGTGCAGGCCTTTGCGACCCACCCTCCATCCTGGGGTGTGGGACCTGGGCTCCTGGGGACTCAGCTGGCCAGACATCCCCGCCACCCCAGCCTGCTCCATCCCAGGCACTTCTGTCCAGGATGGAGACGTGGGCCCTGATGGCTGCTCCTGGAGCAAGTCACTGGGCGGACAAGGATGGGCGCCTGGTCCAGGCCCCAGTGGTGCGTCCCCTGCTGCCCGGAGCAGCTGGAGGGACAGTGTGTGAGGCGCCCACAGGGCGCATGACCTGCAGCCAAGGGGCAGGCGCCCCTGGCCAGCGTAGCGGGTCTCTGGAGGGGGGGTGGGCAGGGGTCTGGCCTTGTGCTGCTGAGGAGTCCCGGGGGGCTTAGGTAGGGGTGCAGCCGCCCGAGTTTTGCTGAAATGATGCAGACGGTTATTAAACGTTTGAGTCCAGGACGTGAGGCCAGCTGTGGCAGTCTGGCCTCCCTGGTGACCCTGGGGGACGGAGCGGCTCCCACGTGTGGACCTGGATGAGCGGCTGCTCCGGTGTCCAGGCTGCGACTTCCTCTGCCGACGTGTGTTCTCCAGCTCCGTGCCACGGCGGCCTGCCGTCCTAGCCTGTGGGCACTGCCAGGCTGGCCAGGGCCTCCGTCCCTGGGCGCGGGACAGTGCGGGCGCAGCCTGGCCTCACGGAGGGGCGGGGCCCCGTGTGAGAATGCAGGCCACAGTGCTGCCACACCCTGTGTCCCTGGGTCCAGTGAAGGTCTCCCCACTGGGGGCCGGTTGCCGAGGGCCTTCCGGGACAGTGGCCTGGGCTGACGCCGCCCGCAGGCCTAGAGGCAGCGCGGCTGGACGTGAGCGCAGACCGCTCGGCTGTCTGGTTTCCCTCAGCCTCACGCCCCAGCTGAGGGACGGCATGGTGACGACTGTGCCTCGCGGGCTGTCACTGCGGTTTGGGAGCTGCAACCCGGCAGCCCCGGGCACCCGCTCTGCACCCTGCAGCTGGGCTCTGCAGCTGGGAGCCGGTGTTTACCCACCCGGCAGTCGTGGGTGTGGCCTGGGCAGGGCAGCCGCTCGGGAAGGAAGTGTGGCCGCCTGCTGCGCCAGAGTCCCCGGCCTCCCCTGTGCTGGCGGGCCGTTCCACAGGGCTGCCGCTGCCGACCGGGCACAACCCGCGCCCCGCAGGCCTTCGCCCTGGGCAGAGGGGGTGCGCACGCCAGTGAAGGTGGGCACGCCTGCTTCCTGGCTCTGCGCCCTGCTCCAAAGCCCCTCCCCAGTCTGATGGCCTGGCAGGGGTGTGGGGGGGAGGGGAGGTCAGCCAGCCCGCCCCAGACCTCCACTGCAGGCTCTGGCTCCGCTCAGGGCCTGGGTCTCTGGCCAAGAGCCCTGTGTCCGTCCTAAACATGTGGGACCCCCGAGGAGCATGTGCCATAAACAGGACAAAAACCTCCCTGGACTGGAGCCACAGGGACTTCAGGGGACAGCTTGCCCCAGGCCAGCCACCCAGGCGTGTGTGGAGACAGGTGGCCCAGGACACTGCAGAGCCCCCGGCCCAGGCCGCTGGCCAGGGCACAGGCCGTGCCCGGCTCCTACGAGGAGGGCTCCTGGGGGGGGGGCGGGAGCAGCGCTGCCCGGGGCCTCGCTGTCGGGTCCTCGAGTGCCAGGTGGCGGGAGGGGCTCTGCTCCCGCATAGGCCGGGGCGCCGGGGCGGTGGCAGGCGGGTGGCACGGGGGCGCGGGCCGGGGTGCCGGGCGGTGGGGCGTGCAGGCCGCGGAGGGGGGCTGCCTGGCCAGGGCAAGGCCTGCGGGGAGCCCTGGGCGTGGCCTCGGCTCAGGGTCCTCGCGCCTTCCTGAGTGCCCGCCCCGTAGGTCACATGGCTGCTGCCGGACTCAAAGCTGGACGTCCCGAGGGAAGGGCCTGGGGGTGCCAGGCGGGAGGGGTCATTGCAGGTTGTGGTGGGCAAAGCTGGTGTGGACGCCACGCCCACCGGTGGGCAGTGGAAGCGGGCGGGGCCAGCTCAGCCTTTGCAAGGGGGCCCTCCTGACGGTGGCTGAGCCCTGTCCTCTGGGCTGCAGGGGCTCCAGCTGTGGCTCCCACCCCCAGACACACCGGACACCAGGGACCAGGGTCCTCCGGCTGTCCTGGGACTGGGGATGCCCAGGGGCCCGCGTGGGGTCTTCCCTCTGGAAGGGCGAGCAGCTGGGGGCTGTGAGCAAGGGACCGCTGGCCACAGGGGGCCGGACTCCACAGGCTGGGTCCAGCCACGTGACAGTGCCTCAGGCTCCCCACGCCCCTGTGCCCCGCTGGGGTCCTGGGGGTCTCCCGCAGCCAGGCCCTGCTCCCCTTGTCACCACCATGAGGTGTGGACAGCCAGGCCTGTCGGACCGGAGAAGTGGCCTCGATGCCACGTGACGCCGTGAGCGCCGCCTGCTGCTGGGACCGCCGTGTGGCGTGTGCCTGGGCCCTGTGCCCGGAGCCCAGAGATACCTCGGCACTCCAGGCGGAGCCAGTACCCAGTCCTGGGGGGGCAGAGACATCGGGGTCACCGCCATCCTGACTCTCCTTCCTCTCTCCCCTCTGCCAGGTCCGGCCTCTTCGGCCTGCCCCCGTCCACCCCGCCGCCCCAGGCCGAGGACACCCCTGTCAACGGCTGCCAGGGTTCAGCCCCCGCAGAGGGGCTCACAGAGGCAATGCAGCTGGGGACGGCCCCCCCACCGCCCGCCGGAAGCCCGCCCCCGTGCCCGCCGTACTTCGAGGGCGCCCCGTTCCCACCTCCCCTCTGGCTGAGGAACACGTACCGGCAGTGGGTGCCGCAGCCGCCGCCCAGGACCATCAAGAGGACGAGGCGGCGCCTGTCGCGCAACCGCGAGCCGGGCCGGCTGGCCCTGAGCCCCATCTGCCTGCGGCCGCGCCGCATCCTCTGCGAGAAGTGCAAGAGCACGCTGAGCCCCCCGGAGGCCAGCCCGGGCCCCCCGGCCGCCCCCCGGCCACGCAGGGGGCCGGGCAGTGGCCCCGACCCCGACAGGGAGCCCCGCAAGCACGAGGACGCCGAAGGCAGGGGTGACGGCGCCGCCTGGGCCGCCGCGCGGGGCAGCAGGAGGGAGAAGCGGAAGGAGGAGGGCCCGGCGCGGGTGCCCCGGGTGCCCCGGAGCCCGGCCATCAAGATCTCCTACAGCACGCCCCAGGGCACGGGCGAGGTGGTGGAGATCCCGTCCCGGGTGCACGGGTCGCTGGAGCCCTTCTGCCCCCCGCAGGACCCCGAGGCGCCGCGGGACAAGCCCCCCGGCGGGCCAGCCGCCTCCATCCCCAAGCTGAAGCTGACACGGCCCGTGCCCCCCGGCGCCAACCTGCCGCCCCCCAAGATCCGCCTGAAGCCCCACCGCCCGGGCGCCGGTGAGCAGGAGCCCGTGTACAGAGCTGAGCTGGTGGAGGAGCTCGCCGGCCGAGGGCGAGGCCCGCGGGCTGGCTCGCCGGCCCTCCCCGCCGCCACCGCCGCCCCCGGCGGGCTGGCAGACTTGTCGTCTGGAAGTTCTGGCGAGGACGATGACTGCAGGAAGTGTCCCCAGGGTAAACATGGGCCTGACGGCCTGGCCCTTCTCGCCGCCTGCCCGAGGAGCAGTGCAGACCGTGCCAGCGAGTCGGTGTGGAGCAGCGACAGCCCGGACGAGTCCAGGTCGTCCAGCTCGGACGTGTGCGACCCGTCCTCATCCAAAGACGCGGGCCAGACGGTGCCGCCCCTGACCGTCAGGCTGCACACCCAGAGCGTCTCCAGGTGCATCACCGAGGACGGCAGGACCGTGGCCGTGGGGGACATCGTGTGGGGTAAGCTTCACGGGTTTCCTTGGTGGCCAGCGCGCGTCCTTGACATCAGCCTTGGCCAGAAGGAGGACGGGGAGCCCTCCTGGCAAGAAGCTAAAGTCTCGTGGTTCGGTTCTCCGACTACGTCGTTCTTGTCCACGTCAAAACTCTCCCCCTTCTCTGAATTTTTCAAACTGAGATTTAACCGCAAGAAGAGGGGGCTGTACCGGAGAGCCATAACGGAGGCCGCCAGCGCCGCGCGGCTCGCGGGCCCGGGAGTCAGGGAGCGCTTAACCCCGTGTGCGACGTGACGGGCTCCCGGGCAGGTGAGTGTGCACGGGGGTGGCCGCCGCGCCTCCGCCCCGGCCCCGCGCCCGGGCACAGGGAGGTGCCCGGCCGCCTGGCTTGCTGCTGTGAGACGGGCCGCCCGGACTCCGTCCTGCCCGCCGGCAGTGCCGTCTCGCTCTGCGGAGCCCGGGGGAGGCGCTTCGGAAGGGGGCCCGTTGCCGGCCGCCGGGGCAGAGAAGGAAGCCGTGTGTGCTTCGTGGCCGTGGGCGGCGCCTCCCTCGGTGCCAGCCCCGTGGGACCAGGGCGGGGTGGGGGGATTCCTGCCGTCACTCGTCTGAGGGAACGTGCCCCCCTCGTTGCTCGAAGCCCCCAGCGGCCACCTCTCCCCGTCCTCTGTGCCCACGAGCCAGGCCCAGGCGCCGTCCGGGGTCCTGACGTGGCAGGAAGGAGGAAGGGCACGGCGCTGCCCGCCCTGCGGCATGGCCCCCCGCCTGGGCGGCCCCCCGCCTGGGCAGGCGCTGGCTGCTCTGTGTCCCCCTCTGCGGTCTCGCCCTCTGCCCCTCCCTTCCGGAGAGCTCTGAAGGCTCCAGCCGAAGTCCCTACATGGAGCCTTCGTCACCTGGCGTATCTGTGGCCACCACGTGGGGTATCGGGACGTGGCCGAGAAGCGAGGACACCTGCCCCCAGCGCCCCTGGGCCCGAGGTGCTGGGCATGCTCTCATCTGGTGGCTGCCACCAGCTGGTGCCCGGGCAGTGGGTGTGTCTGGCCCCGGTCGGTCCCATGATGGCCTAGAGGCTCTAGGCTGCCCAGGGCGGGGTCCCCCTGTGGGGTGGCTGTGACCCCCTCCTAGCTCTGGGCCCACAGAGCAGAGATGGGTCGGGGCTGTTCAGAGGATCAGGACAAGCGTGGTCCTCCACCCCAGCTGAGCCTCTTCCGTGGACTCCGTGACCTTCGGATGACCCCGCCTGGCCTGCCTGCTCGCCTGTCTGGTGCCACAGGGTCCCGGGTGATGAGCCGTCCGGCCTTGGGGCCGGCCAGCCACTGGCGGAGAGGTGGTTGGTGGGGCCCACTGCGCACGTGCGGTGGGGTGCAGCCGCCACGTCAGGCCTGGCCGCCACCCCAAGTCGCTCCTGGGAGACACGTCCTGTCCCCAGCCAGACATGTGTCCCCTTAGTTCTGCGCCTTCACGTTAGACGTGGGCACCAGCCTGGTGGCATCAAGCCAGTGAGGGTCCGGGCTGAGGGCGCCCCAGGGGGACAGAGGCCGGCTTGCCGAGGGGGAGGGGTCCAGGGAAAACCCAGGTGCCCTGGTGTCCTCCTCCTGGGTGTCTGTGCTGTGGCCTGGCTCAGCCGGGACCCCGGGGCCGCGGCCACGCCCCGCTGGCCTGGGGGCCACCCATGCGGCCCCTGGCCCAGCCCCTGTGCTCTCAAGGTCCAGCCTGCGCTTGGCCTGGTCGGGGCGGCATGGAGGGCAGGTCCCTCCTGTGTGTGCGGGATGCGCACGCTGTCAGCGAGGGCGGGGCCAGGCCGGGCCTCAGAGTGACCTTCAGAGCCCGGATCCCTGTGGGCAGCTACGGGGGACAGCGGGGAGCAGCGGTCGGCTGGGGACCTCAGGTCGGGGAGGAGGCAGCCAGCAGGTTCGAGGCTGGCCGCCGGGCAGGAGACAGGAGGCAGCATCTTGCCGGTGCTCGGCTGCGGGCGCCTGCGCCCGGAACGGGCTCTCCGGGCCGTGGTTCCAGGGCTGGGCCCTGCCCCCAGGGGGCGCGGCCCCTGAGGACGTGGCCGTGGGGCCTCGTCAGCGCCAGAGCACACAGCGGTTGTGCCTGATTGGCTTCAGTTTCGTTCCCTCAGGATCGAGGACGGTTCGCAGAGGCTGGGCCGGCCCGCGGGCGCTCGCTCTGCGTGTGGTCCGGAGGTGTCCGGGCCGTCGGGTTTGCTTTGAAGGGTCGGCGGTGCTGCCCGGAAGGGAGAGGCGGGCACTCTGCCTGGAGGAGGTGGGGCCTGCAGGGACGGGCAAGGTGAGACAGGCCGCTGCGGGTGGACAGGCATCGGGAGTGTGCCCCCTGGCCCCGGGGTGTGAGGGCCGGCGCCCAGGGTCGTGGGAGGCCTGACAGCGCCTCCACGCTGGCCTTGGCGCCCCAGGCCCGTCCGGGGCAGAGCCGGGCAGTGGGGCGCCCGTGTGGGTGTGTGTGGTGCTTGCAAGAGCGTGGGCAGGAGCCAAGGCGCCTCCCTGGAGTGGCAGGTGGAGTCCCCCCCCCATGTCCCCGCCCTGTGGGCCAGTGGGAAGTCGCAGGCCCCGCGTGAGCTGGGAGGGCCCGGGGCCACAGCCCGGCCTCCTGTGCACCCTTCTCTTCCTGCCCGGGTGGCCGGGCTGCGGGCAGGCAGGGCCCTTCTTGGCCCCCACGCAGAGCCTCCCTGTCCTGCGGGGCCTGGCCTCAGCCTCCATGGCCGCCGTCACCAGTGACCACACACCAGGTGGCTTGAAAGTGATTGTCCCCCGGTTTGGGAGGCCAGAACCTCAGAGTCGAGGTGACGAGGGCCTCGCTCCCTCTGGAGGCTCCTGGGAAGGGCCCTTCCTGGCTCAGCCCGGTCCTGGGTCCTGGGGGCCTTGCGGCCGCGTCGGCCCAGTCTCTGCCTCCGTGGTCACTCCGCCTCCGTGGCCACACCCCCTCCGCAGTGCGGCATTCCCTCTGCCTCCTCCTCATGAGAACCCTGCGCTCGGCCTCGCCTCCGGGCAGCCTGCTCACCACGGAGCTCTGATGCAGTCACGGCTGCGACGCGTCTCCGTAGAAGGTGACATTCCGGGTCCCAGGTTCGGGACGTGCGTCCTGGGCCCCGCTCACCCAGCGCACCCCGCCACCCCGCCCGCCAGTCCACGGCCCACACGGCGTCTTCAGTGGCCACGCTGGGTCCGGAGGGGGCTGAGGCGCCGAGGGGCGGGGCCGGACCGGGCCCTGTTGGGGGGTCGGGGCCCGTTGTCCCAGGAGCGTCCGCAGGCTGGGCGGGCGGCCGCGTGTGCTGGCAGCGGCCTGACCTGGGGGTCCCCTGGGAACCACGATGGGAGTCCGCCCCCTCCCGGAACCAGGCGGGGCGCTGGCGCTGCACCCGCGGGCCGTGCCCGACTCCGTGCCGTGTGGTGCCCGTCGATCCGACTGGGGCCGCAGCACCCGGGCCCGGCGCCCGGGCTCTGACGCTTCGGGGGGCTTCGCCCTGCGCGCCAGCCCAGCCCTCCTCCCGACCTGGACCAGAGCCGCTCGTCTGCCTTTGGGGACGGTCCCAGCTGGCGTCGCGCACAGCGCTCAGGGAACTCGGGTCCTCTGTGAGGGCTGTAATTATTTTGTTCCAGAAGGAAGCGAAGGCCTGTAATTCCGAGCCTGCTGCGGGCTCCGCCCTGCCCACCTGCCGCCTCCTCCAGGCAGCGCCTCGGTGTCTGGGGGCGGGGTGGGGCTTGGTGGTACCACGGGCAGGGTGCGCGGGGGCCATGGGCAGGGCGTGCAGGGGCCACAGGCAGGGTGTGGTCGCTCCTCTGGGGACCTGCTGCCTGTGGAGTGGGGGCGGCTCCCAGACCCAGGGCAGGGGCTGCGGGCAGCCAGCCCCCTGTGCCTCTGGGAAGAGTGTGCTGCTGGAGCCCCGGCGGCTTCCTGGGTCCGCAGTCTGCATCCGGGCCCCACGGCATCTGCGGCCTGGACTGGGCATGTGCCGGGGTCAGAAGGTCCCGGGCACTCCGGAGGGACCCACTGTGCCCCTGGTGCCCTCGGATTCGGGCAGGACCCCCTCCTCAGCTGGCGGCCCCTCTCCGCTGGCGACCCATCTTTGGGGTGCCAGCCTCAGCTGCTCCCTAGCCACTCCGCGAGGACGCCGGCTGCCCATAGCTCTGAGACACAGTCTTGCAGAAAGGCAGCACCGGCAGTGGCGCCGGCGCCTGCCGCCCTTCCGGTGTGACCGGCGCGTGGGTCACGGATGTGTTGGCACATCTTGGTCCCCACGATGCTCGATGGTGCCTCTCGAACCGGCTGGCCGTGGGCTCCTGAGCACTGCAGTGGCCGCAGCGGTCTCTGGGTCAGTCTCTCGGTCCCAGCCTGGGCTCAGCCGATCCCTAGGGCCCTGAGTCCCACCCGAGGACATGCATGCAGGATGCGCCCGGGCGCGAGGGCGCCCACGGCCCCCGCGGCCCTGCCCCGGCCCTCCTGCGGCTCGCGCAGCGGGCACCCGGGCATCTCGTTCTCTCAGCGCGGGCGCGCTGGCGTCTCCAATCTGGGTTTTTCCTGTCCCTGGCTTTTATATTTGCATCTCCGTTATGCTGAAACCTCGGTTCTTAACGATACGCCCATACTTAACGTCACGTGTGAAAGTTAACATGTGACATGCCAGGTGTTTAACGTGCAGGCGCCCCCTGCTCAGTGTGCGGCACGTCAGGCGTTTGGCGTGTGTAACCCACACGCGTGTTTCAGATGCCGGTGCCGCCAGCGCCCCGGGCCCGCCGCACGCCCGGGGTCAGCACGTGGAGACGGCCCCTCTCTGTGGCCGGCAGGACCTCTGAACCCCCAGAGTCACTGCCTGTTTCTTCCATTTTGAGAGATCCTCGTCTTTTCCCACTGGGATCTGGTTTATGTCCAACGGGACACATTTCCGAGGCCCCAGACCTGCTGGCCTCGTCCCCCGCCTGGGCCGCCAGCCTCCTCCCCCAGGCCCCGTTCTGCAGTGTCCGCTGTGCTCTGTGTAGTGGACAGCAGCAGACACGTGAACGGAGCCCCCCAGGTGTACGGAGCACCAGGGGACGGCCGGGGCGTGGCGTCTCTCTCTAAGCCAGCACGGCCTCGGCAGGGGCCTCGCGCCTTCCCCGTCTGTCCAAGCCGGCGGGGGCGGGAGGGACGGCAGAGGCCGTGGGCGAGGGACCAGGACCTCCCTGTGATTACAGCAGGTGGGGGAGGGAAGTGAGCCGGCAGAGGCCCGTCTGCTCGGTGGGGTTCCCAGCCATCAGCTAAGAGGAACGTGCAGGGAAGTCCCTGGTCGCCCAGTCCCCCCGGACACCGGTGACCTGGGTGTGGCTGCTCCATCAGGGCCCCAGGTGCTGGCTGTGCAGACAGCCACAGGCTGCGTCTTCCTCTGGAGGGTCCCGCCGGCAGGTGTCTAAGGATGTCCCCAAGGCCACCACAGGTAAAGGAGACTTGGGCTGTTTTATGGTCTCCAGGGCTGTGTGTGTCTCTGTGGCCAGGGGCAGCTTCCTTCAATTAGAGCCCCTTCCAATGAACCAGGAAAGGTGGGGGGACAGCGGCAGTTTCCGGTGTGACAGTTGCCCCTACCTGTGCCAGCGGCTGCACCCATGACCTTGCTGTGGTCACTGCAGACCCCCGACGGCCCCTCCTCGCCTGACACCACACACAGCTCCTGGCAGCCGTGGGCACGAGGTCACGAGGTCACACAGAGACGGGCTGCGGGGCCCCTGCCCCACGCACCATCTGGCCTCGTGTGTGGCTCTCACCTGGACATTTGTCACCCGTAGGTCACGACTGCCTAAGGCAAAAAGGCAGAGAGGAAGACCGTCTTGCAGGAATGCATGCGTGTGACAGGCGGGGGTCCCGGCCAACTTTCTCAGCTGGTCACTGGAACCCGCTGTTCTCAGGGCCTGGGCCTGTCCTCAGACGCCGTGGCAGGGTCCTCCCTGTGCACGTAGGGTCCTGCCCTGCCCACGTGCTCCCGTGTCCTGAAGACGGAACCGGCCTCAGCCCTCCCCGCGTGATGCCTGACCTCTCCCTTGGACCGGCCTGGTGGCCGTGCCTGCCCTGGGCGGGCGTGGGGAATGAGCGTGGCAGGGGGGAGGCACGGGGTGGGAGCGCGTCCTACCGGAAAGTTCCCCTGGAGACTTGGGGTGGGGTCACAACACACAGGCTGAGCCCCAGGGCTGCACGCAGCCTGGTGCGTGTGCAGTGTGGCTTGCTGTGGCCCCGGCGGGCGTCTCTTCCTGGTGGTTGGACAGAGAAGGACCGGCCAGGCCGCTGGATGGCGTGGTCACTGCTCTCAGGCCACGAAGGTCGCCAAGCTGGGCTGAGAGCAGCAAGGTGGCAAGACATGCCCTCAGCCCCTCGGCCCCTCCTCGGGGTCGTCCTGAGCCCCAGGCACCGGATGCTGGGCTCCGGGCCTGGATAAGCCCCAGCCTCAGTCACAGAGCAGAGAGGGGGCCGTCACCCTTGTCTGCCCTGTGCTGTGGCCAGCAGCCTCATGTTGGAGGTCTAGGGAGGTCAGCGCCTTGTGCACCTCTGGGCCCCGGCGTGCCCCAGCCTGGGCCAGGCTCTTCTGTCCTCCATGGGGGTGCTCTGGGCTCCCGTCTAGCATACTGCCTGTCTCCCCGAGGACGCTGGGTGGTCCTGGGGCCTTCGGCCGGTCACCCGGACAGGGCAGGCGCGGCGCACGCGGACCGGCGGGGGATCGGAGCCCCACTGCACTGCACCGGCCTCGGGGAGCCCGCGGGAAGAGGCCTGGGACTCTCCGCAGGCCTCCGCCCCGGACTCTACTAGGGATGCAACAGGCTGCTTCTTGCGAACGTAATGTTTCGCTTAATTTTTATTTGCATCAGCGTTACCAAGTCCGAATCTTAAAGTCCCCGCTAACACAAAGCGGTCAGTGAGAGAGTGTGTGCCCCGCTCCCGCAGGGCGGGGGCCCCTGCTGCTCCTCGGGCCGCGAGGTTACCCGCTCAGGCACCCTTCATGGCTCCATGGACTTTTCCCTCTGGGAGTGGAAGATTTTGCAGTCTTACTATCGTCCCCTGCTCCTTGGCCACACACGCACCGGCCCGTTGCGACTTAATCAAGACTCAGTGTCGATGTTGAGATTTTCAGCTCATCCTCGCGGGTGATGACAAATGTATTTTACGTTTGTTCAGCTGTGCTCAGTAGAGTTGAATTGGCCTTATTTTTAATTTTATTTTTTTGGCTGCTGAATTTTTATGTTCTTATCCCTTATTCATCCCCAGCTCTCTAAGAGAAATTGAAATCTCTCGCGGTAGCTTTCGTCTCAGTTGACGAACACCGTGAGAATGAGCTTCCCCGAAGCGCAGCGGCTTCGAGTGCAGCCCATTGCTTCCCGTGGGTCTGTGCTCCGGGCGCCGGCGTGGGCTGGCCGCCGCGCCCCAGCCGGCCCCACCTGCCGGAGGCCCCCCGCAGGCACACAGATGCCCTCGGCCCAGGTCCCTCCCTGGAGCTCGCTGGGTTTCTGCCGAGCATGGTGGTCCCAGGACGGTCAGGGTTTTGTCACTCCTGGAGGGCAAAGCCGGAAGTGGCCCTGTCCAAGGGGCCGGGCCCAAACGACACAGAATCACTTCTGCCTCTGGTGTTGTGGATGAGTCACAGGTGGGCGGGGGTGACCTCCGCTCCTGGGAGTGGCAGCAGGATCCCTGGCCAGTGACGGGCAGTCGGCCCTCCTGTTCCTGGAGCCCCCCACCCTGCTGGCCGCCTGGCCTCTTCTCCCAAGCCAGGAGGCGAGCCTGCTGGGTGGGGACCCCGGGGCTGAGGGGCATGTCTCCTCAGGGTGCCTCAGTCACACCCTGGGGCCCTTCTGAGCTGTGAGCCTGGGCCATGCCCCACCAGGAGCAGCCGTAGGACCCCGGACCCAGGCATTTCCTTGGCACCTGGCCGTTGATGGCCCTGCCCCTGCCCCACCCCGCACAGCAGGGCCCATTGTAGGGAGATGGGCACAGGGCCGGGGCAGGGGTCAGAGGTCGGGGTCGTGCCTAGGAGAGGCGCAGCAGGCTCCGAGGGAGGTGGCTGCTGAGATGGGGAGGGCCGTTGGGAACTGGGGCCCTGGGTTCCTGGTGAGGCGGGTGTGCAGAAGGCCCCTGGGCGCCCAGGCCTGGTGCTTGGGCTCGACCTGTGGTAACCTGCGCCCTTTCTGCTTCCCCCAAGGTCACCGACGATGAGGGCATGGCTGTTCTCCTGGACCTTCCGACACAGGGGGTGTCCTCTGTCCTCCGTGGCCCCCGTTCAGTCCGAGGGACCCTGCATGCCTGCTGGCCAGCCGCGTGCAGACACACGCCAGGCCTGCGGCGTCAGCCTGGCCGAGGCCCCCGGGGCACGGCGGGGCCGCCGGCTAGATGTTTGTTTCTGTGCCCCGGACTTCAGCTTCCCCAGCGCGGAGCCGCAGGAGCCCGGGGACGCCCTCGTTGTCACCCCAAGGGCTGGGTGGGGGGCCCCAGGCCCGTGGGCTCTGTGCGGGGCAGGCAGGGCCTTTGTCACCACACAGGCCCCCCCGCAGGCTGCACGGGGGCTCAGGGGGGTCCTTCCTTCCCAGCCCTCGGGCGCGGGGTCTCCGTGCACTTGAGAACTGGGGAATCCGCCTGCCACCCCCCATTCTTCCCGCAGCTCGGCCCCCACTGGGCGCCCAGCACTCGGCCTCCAGTCGCCCTGTCCCCAAGACGCGGCCGGAGGCGCCTGCGTGTGTGCAGGTGAAGACGGCGGTCACTTTGAAGAGACGTGAGCGCAGAGAGGAGAGCGCGTCGCTCCCGTTTGTGAGAGTGGGTCCTCCCCCTTCCTGTCACTTTTAAAGAGCCACAAGAAGGGAAGAACGTGCGTGCGGCTCTTTCTTCCTTCCGCGGAGACGAGGCCCGCGGGAGCCCGACGCGCCCTGCGCTCCGCGGGCCCAGGGCCCCGTCGGGGGACAGCCCCGGGGCAAGGCGGCCGTGTGGCCAGTGGGCCGCAGCTGCCTCGGAGCCGGGCCGGGGGCCTGTGTCCTGGGCGGCCCCCGGGGAGCACGGCTGCTCTGGGCTGTCACCTGGACTTGGGGAGGCACCGAGGCAGCGAGAGGCAGCGCCCTCTGTGAGCTGCCTGGACAAACGTGTCGCAGACAGCGGTCTCGGTCGGGTTCCTGGAGGCGGAGGACGGCGCACGGCCCAGGCCGGGCCCCCAGCGCAGCCCCCTCGGGTGGAGGGGCGGGGCTTTGCACCTGGCACCCTCGGACCAGCTCCAGGGGCTGCGAGGGCTCCTGCAGGGTTCGCGCAGACCCCACCGGGGGGAGCCCTGACCCGTCCCAGCCAGCACGCTCCTGAGGGCCGGCCCTGAGATGACCCTCGGGCCGGTGGGCTCTGCCGTCCCTCAGCCGCCCTGGCCCTGGTGGCCTGGTGCCGCCTCGTCCTGCTGGGTGCTGTCCTGCCCTGCCCGGGCCACAGCCGCCCACCAGCTTTGACCCCCGGGACGGGCTGGCCTCGCTGGAGCCCTCAGGTGGGCCGGCGGCCGGGAGGGCTGCATGGACCGGCTCCAGCTCTCCGTCCCACCCCCACCCCCGGCCGGGGACACTGGCCCTGGGGTGCGGGGCCAGACAGCGGTTCTAACGAAAGGGGAAGGCAGCCTTTCCCCTGCTTTTCTAAGGCCGTGCGACGGTTTCCTTAGGCAGCAAGTCAGCCGCGTTTCCACGTCGATTCTCTCTCGTGGTGCGCACACCGCGCCGGGCCGTGTGGCCGTCATTCTGCCCGGGGACTGGGCTGGTGGCCGCCCCTGGCCCCCGGCAGCATCTGGGGCCCTGGGGACATCCAGCGCTGTACTCCTTCCCCGACGACCACCCCAAGGGAGGCCCGGGCACCCCCAGGGAGGCCGGGCCCAGCACTGTGGGAAGCGGGTGGGCTCCTTGGGGGTCGGGCACTCAGGGAGGACCCCTCGCTGGGCGCTGGTGGGCAAAGCTCGGGAGGGGGACCCCGTGACAGCCTGGAGGGGGACCCCGTGACAGCCTGGAGGGGGACCCCGTGACAGCCTGGAGGGGGACCCCGTGACAGCCTGGAGGGGGGCCCCGTGACAGCCGGAGGGGGGCCCCGTGACAGCCTGGAGGGGGGCCCCGTGACAGCCTGGAGGGGGACCCCGTGACAGCCTGGAGGGGGACCCCGTGACAGCCCGGAGGGGGGCCCTGTGACAGCCTGGAGGGGGACCCCGTGACAGCCCGGAGGGGCCGAGGGTGCGTCCTCTCGACACTGGGACCCCACAAGCATGGGCTGGGCATGGGGGGCCGGCTCACACCGTCCCAGGTATAAAGCGGGGTGCGGGGCGGTGTGAGGTTGGGGATGCCGCTCTGGCTCCGGTCCCCCCGCAGTCCACCCTGCGTCCCTCATGCAGACCCCTCCCTTAGCCCTCTAGGGGCCCCAGGAGGGGTGAGTGTGGCAGCCCCCAGCACGCCCCGCCGCCCGGGCCCGGCCCCCAGCACGCCCCGCCGCCCGGGCCCGGCCCCCAGCACGCCCCCCCGGCCACCTCGCCCGCATCACCGCGAACCAGCACCAGCTCCACAGGGGGCTGTGGGCTCGGGCAGGCGGGGGCCGGTGCCGTGCGCAGAGCGATGCTGGGCTCTTGGCCCAGGACCGTGGGTTCTGCACGCCTCCAGCCCCGGGTCCCGTGCCCGCTGGGCCCGCCGTGTGCGCTCCGCCACACGGCAGTGAGGACTGGTCTCTCACGGGCTGTTGGGGTCAGGGGTCACATCCGCGGGGAGGGAGCCCTCTCTGTGACCTGCAAGTCCCTGCGGTGCCCCCACCGCACAGCCGGGGCCTGAGGGCTGGGGCACGTCACAGAGGGGGCCCGGCCCAGTCTGGTGGGTTTAAGGCCCCGAAGCCCTGGTCGCTCGCGTCCTACCGGGGGTGGCGTGGCGCCCTTGCCAGGAGCCCGGCGGGTGCCGTCCCTCTTCTGCAAGTTGGTTTTTTCCCCTGTAATCTAAAACCAGCCCTCGTCGACAGTAGAAAGTAGTAAAGAAAAGCGGAGGGGACGGGGGAGTCTCCAGCGCCCTCGCCGCCTGGCCTCTGCCCGGGTGGCTGCCGGGCACTCGCGGGCATCCGCTCGGCCCCCTGGCCTCGGGCCACGGGGAGCTCCGCCCACACTCCTTCCTGCATCCTCGGGGCTCCCGCCTGCCCCCTTCCTGCCTGGGGTGCGTCCTGGACGCCGCCTGGGGCCAGGGTGGGCTGGACGCAGCCTAATGAGGCCCTGTCCCTCAGGCCCCCAGGGAAGGGAGCGGCTTCTGCCCCAGCCCCCCAGGCCAAGGCCAGGGTGCACGTGGCCTGAGAGCGGCCCCTCTCTGCTGGGAGGGCTGAGCAGCTCCTGCCTCTCCAGCACCCTCAGAAACCCGAGAAGCGTCTGCAGCCTGGAGGCCGGGCCCGGGACAGGGTGGCTGCCCTGTGTGCTGAGCAGACCGGGTTCCTTTTCCCCTCTCCAGCTCCTCGCCGTGCTTGGAGGCCCCTCCCTGCGGCCCCAGCCCCCCCCTCCCCCGCGGCTCTGCTGGGCCCTTGTCCAGTCAGTGACGCTGCCGCCAGGGCAGCCCCCACCCACCCCATGCCCCCCACCCAGGCAGGCACTGGGCCCTTCATTTTCAGCCCTGCCTGATGCCAGGATTGGCCTCACCTCAAGATCTGGGATAGACCAGGGGTGAGGCCCTCAGGCCTCTGGCGGGGGCCAGTGTCCTTGACCCCATGCTCTCATGGGCAGGCTGGCTGGCTCTGCTGACCGCAGTGGGACTCCTCTCCTGCCCAGGACAGGGCCGAGGGCGGCAGACCCCAGTCTCTCTTTATAAGGTTCCTGATCGTCCTGGGGTCCTGTGCCCACGGCCTCGCCTTACCCCAACCCCCACGCCCCTTGGGGCCCACCTCCAGACACTGCTTCGCCAGGGGTTGTGATGCAGCACCTGGATTTGGGGGCGCACACACCCAGGGCACACGGGGTGTGAGGCATGCGGGCCATCCTGGGTGGGTGAGAGCACACTGGGCCTTGGGGAACTGCCGGAAGGCAGGCAGAGGAAGGGCACGGGGCGGGGGGATGCACCGCGGGGGGCTGGGGGGACCGGGAGCAGACCTGGACCCAACCCTCCAGGCCCTGGGGAGGGGTGGGGGTGCAGGACGAGGGCCCGGAAGTCTGGGAAGGGGGCGGCGGTCACAGTGGCTGTGGGCTGCCCGTAGCTGCCTGCCTCCCACACCGGGCCCTGTGCAGCCGGCAGGAGGGGACCGTCCCCCACAAGGACAGCTGGGGGGCTGCCGGATGCAGACACAGCTGGGCCGGCTTTGGGAAGAAAGCCGTGTGAGCCTCCACGGCCCTGCCCGAGTCCTCGGCTCCCTCTCCTCTCTGTCTTCCTGCCGCCCTGTGGGGTCGGGGCGAGCACACCGGGGGCAGTGCCCAGCACAGGCCCCCACGGGCAAATGCAGGCTCCCCACGGCGTGCAGAGGGACGTTTGAGGGCCACCTGCCATGGCGGCCGCCAGCCCCCAGGTGAGCGGTTCCAGGCACAGAGCACCTGATGGCCACTGTCCACAGAGAGAACGGCCCTAATGGCCGGGGGCGGGCGCTTTTCAGTAAAGGTCCGTGACAGGGCCGAGCACAGGTATGCGGGGCCCTCACAGGTGTGTGGAGCTGAGCACAGGTATGCGGATGCGGGGCCCTCACAGGTGTGTGGAGCCCTGCACGCCACCTCGTCTCCCCACAGGGCCCCAGGAATCAGGCTGTTTTAAGAAGCAGCTGATCGAGGTGTTGGCTCCCGTGCCCCCCCCCCACCACCCACGGTTCGCGGGGTGCAGCTCTCAGAGCCGTGTGGCCACCCCACGTCACTTCTGGGACACCACGCTCACCCGCCCTCAACCGGCCCCGGCCCCGGCCCCGGGGTCACACAGCGTGTGGCCTTCCCGCCGGGGTCTCTCGCTCAGCCTCACTTTTTCTTTGTCCGTCCACCTCCCAGCGCGTGCCGGGGCCCCCTCCTCCCGTGGCTGAGTCACCCCGTTGCACGGGCAGGCCGCCCTGGGCTGGCTCGCCCTCCCGTCGGTGGGCACCAGCAGGTGTTACGAACGGGGCCGTGTGGGGGCCCGTGTTCATTTCCCTTGGGTTCGGGTCCTAGGAGCCTCTTCCCGAAGGTGTCATGAGTGAGATTTGCAACCTCGGGTGACGATGTGACCCCCATTCCCAACCACAGTTTGAAGAGAGGGTGTTGAGATGCTGGCTTCTGGCCCGTGGCGCTGCGGCCTCGCCTGACACCCCGCCTGGAAGGCTCCAGCTTCCCCCCCGCCACCCCCGTCGGGGCAGCTGTGCGGAGGGCAGCCGGGAGGGGTGCACGGGCCCAGCCCCGCGGCCCCGTGCCCCGCTGCTGGCACGCTGTCCAGAGCCACCTCTCTGGTCGTCTCTTCCACAGTGGCCACTCGGCCCTTTGGGACAGTCCCTAAGTAGCAGCTCCCCGTGTGATGGGCCCATTGCAGCTGGTCCCACCAAGGCTGGCGGGGAGAGGGACAAGGCCTCGAGGTCCCCCTGGAGCCCGCCCCCAGGCCCCTGGCCTGACCTCCAGCGACGGGGCCCCCTGCAGGCTGAGCCCTCCGTGCGTGAGGTACGCGCCCCACAGGCATCGCGGGCTGCGCGTGGCATTCGCTGGGACCGGGGTGCACCCTCGCCGGCAGGCGGCTTCGATCCCGCGGAAAGGGCAGTGCGCCAGCTCTCTCGGGGCGGCACCGTGGATCAAGGTGTCCTGCCCCTTCACGCGGCGCCGTCCGCTCCAGCAGCCGGCACCACCGGCCGGGTCTGCGGCGGTCGATCCTTCCGGCTCAGGCCCTGAGTGTGTTTCCCCGGGAACAAGCACTATGTTAAGGCTGAACTTCAAGCAGCGGCTCCCAAGCGGGCTAACCATTCAGCTGGATGGGTGAACCGCCTTTGGCTCCGAAATTTTAAAATGTGAAAAAAAATTCCTACCTCGTCTCTCAGCAGACGGCTGCCCCGTCCCAGGGAGCCGTCCCCCACCCAGGGTCTCTGGTTGGGTTGTCACGCCGGCCAGCGTGGGAGGCTTGACCTGCAGGATCCGAGCCGCTCTTCGGAAACGGCCTTCGGGTTTAACTCCAGGGTCGTGCGGGTGCCCCGGCTGAGATGACAGCACCTGCCACTCGAGGGTGGAAAACCCTCAGGAGAGCTTCCAGTCTGCCACGCCAGGCGTGCCCCGGGACGAGCCGCCGGCCGGTGCCATGCCCACTGGGCGCCCCGCGCCTGCCGTGTGCCCCGCGCCCAGCGCCCCATGCGCGGGGCTGGACAGACGCACGCCCTCAGTCCTCCGAGCAGCACGAGGCCTCCAGCGCCCCACTGTGTGACCTCGCGCAGTGACGCATGGTCCCCAGGGCCCACGCCAGCCCATCTCACAGGGCGGGGGGCAGGGGTCAGAGGGCCGCCCAGCTCGCCAGGTGCAGCCCCAGGGTCTGCGCCCGGAGTCCCGGCCCCGCAGCCCCACAGTCCCCGAGCCCCGCGGCCTGGACAGCAGCTCCACGGCGGGACTTGCTGCAGACAGACTGCTCTGTGCTGGTCTCTGGCATTTCCAGACGGGGGTGATTAAGGAGGCCCTAGAGTCCAGGTAGACCCCAGGCCTTGGGCAGCAGCACTGCCCTTGGGGCCCCCAACCCCCACCTCGGTGCCGGGAGGTGGAGTGGACCCAGGCCGACTGCCTCCGGGCCGGCCCCCCTGCAGGACAGGCCCCCTGCAGGACAGGCCCCCGTCAGCATGTGGACACCTGGATCTGCACCCCAGGTGCTTGGGGCCCCGAGTGGGGGCTGCCAGCACAGGGTCTTGGAGGTGGTCCCACCTCTGGCCCAAGCAGAGGTCAGCCGTCCGAGCCAGGACACCGGCTCCTTCCCTGTCCCGCCCCGTCTCCCAGGTGGACGGCAGCTCGGCTTCCCCCTCAGCCCTCCCCTCTCCTCAGCTGCTGCTGTCCAGACCGCAGGCACCCGACGAAGGGGTGCCGCCTGTGGGTGCTGCTGACCCGGGCTGCCGGCCGGCGTGGCTGGGGAGGGGCGGGGACGGCAGGAGGGTCCTCTTCCTCTCGTTTCAGGATCTGGGGCGGCAGAGCCTTGAGCTCGCGGGGACTCTTGTGGGGGTGGACTGTGCCTGCCTCTGCCGTGTCTCTCGGGGCCCGCCCCCAGCCCTCCGAGGCCCCCGCAGCCCACCAGCTGTCTCTTCTGCACCCGGCCGGTGCCCACCAGCAGCCTGAGCCCCAGGCGGGCTCTGGGGCTTGTCCAGCACTTGCTGGAGACCGCTGAGACTCTGCAACCCATGACGGTGACAGTGTTTCCTTGGAAACCACAGCCAGCTGCCTGTGTGGGGGCCGGGGTGGGGGGCCGCGGCAGGTGCAGGCTCGGGATGCCCGGGTGGGAGAGCGCGTGTCTCTGCCCGTGTGAGAGCGGGGGGCGCGCGGGTTCCGCGGGTCCGTGAGGAGGCCCGCGCGTGGGCGTGTGCCGTGGCCGGCTCTCGGCAGGAAGTGGTCAGTGTCTCCAGGTCCTGGGTGGTCCTTGAAGCCCACTGTCCCCGGGCTCCCTGTCAGCCGCCCCACCATGAGGACAGACAAACAGACCATTAATATCCCTGTGGGGACCACCGCCCGATCCCTGGGCTTGGGGAGGACCTCCCCCTGTGCACACATACTCTGGGCTCCTGTCCGGGAGACAGGAGGTGCTCTGGGTCCCCATGGCGTAGCCAGCTAAGCCGTGGAACAGGCGGAGGTGCAGGCCACAGGTGCCCCTCAGTCCCGCCGCCGCCCCCACTCCACCTGCTAATAAATAACTCGACAGACAAGGTCACCCCTCGCTGTGCCAAGAAGCCCGGGACCCAGCAAGTGGCAAACCCAGTGATGTCCCCTGGCGGAGCCGCCTCTCTGTGGCCTGTGGCTGTACAGGGCTTAGCTGGGCGGCCTAGGAGCTTTGGGGGCCTCTCACCTGCCCCCTGTTCCTGGTGAGGCCACAGGCTCAGGTGGGGTCTGGACACAGCAGGGCAGGGCCATCCTCAGTGCATGCCAGTGGGACCCAGCTGTCCCCTGTGGCCCTTTCAGCCCCAGGACTGCACACAGTCTCAGTGACCGCCAGCCGGCCCGCCTACTTCTGGGGGCTCCTGCAGAGGAGCCAGCATCTCCTTGCGGGGAGCCCATTGCCTCTTCTGGGGCCATGCAGCCCAAGGCAGAGACAGTCTCATCATTGCCTGGGGGACCTGGGGGGCTCTGAGCAACCCCCAAGCCTCTGGCTCCTCCCTCCTCCCTCCCTCCCCCCTTCCTCCTTCCTCCCTCCCTCCTTCCTCCCTCCCTCCCTTCCTTCCTTCGGTCAGGTCAGCCCGGTCAGCCTGGTGGACCTCTGGCCCCAGGGGGCGGAGGGGGGCCCAGAGCAGTTGTGTCTCCCTGACTCTTGGTCTCCGTCTAAGGTGGTGCCTTTCTCTGCGGGAGGGGCCGCCGCTCTGGGCAGCCAGGACGACTTCCTGGAGGAGGCCGTCTCCGGCAGACGCTGCAGGGAGGGCGCGAGCCGGCTCAGTGAGGCTGGCGCTGGAGGTGGGAGGAAGCGCAGGGACAGAGGCCCCACCGGGGGCTGCAGGGGGCGGGGGGGCTCCTCTTGGCCCTGCCCGGACATGGAGTCCCATACCAGGAAGTTGGGGTGTCAGCTGATGGAGGGCTCAGCAGGGCCATGGGGGTGAACCAGGGCTGGGCAGTGGGAGCCAAGGGGCTTGGTACAGGGCCTGGGGGAGTGCCGGCCTGAGGCCGGGGGGGCCTGGGGGGCCTGAGGGGCCTGGGGACCTAGGGATCTGGGGACCTGGGGGCCTGGGGGCGGGGTCTGTCCCAGGCAGTTCTGCGATGTGGACTGTGGAGGAAGCTTGGGGGGCTGCTTGGGGAAGACAGTGTGGGTACAGGCTGGACGCCACTGCCGGGAGGGTCAGGTTGAATGGAGTGGGTGCTGGAGGCCCGTCCCCGGCCCTGCAGCCGAGCCGACCAGAGAGCAGGGGCCCCGATGGCCCATCCTGGGGTGCGCCTGGGTGCACAGGGCCTGGGTGCGGACGCTCTGGCCTCGTAAAGCACGTTTAGCACGCAGGGACCGCAGGTCACTCTGCGACCAGGGCCTTGCCCCCTCGCCCCGGGCACACCCAGCCCCAGACGCAGCAGGCCGGCCGCCAGGGCCCTCCAGACACAGAGCAGCGTGGCCAGGCTCCAGCCGGGGACTCGGCCCTGCCGGGGCCAGCCCCAGACAGTGGAGGCCCCCGAGCGGTGTGGTCAGCCACCCGAGGCCGAGGCTGGGTGCAGATGTGGCCGTTGCCCTGTGCCCAACCCCCAGGAAGGGGGAGACTAGCGGTCAGAGAGGGACAAGGAGAGGTGCCCAGTGGGGGGTCCACCAGGCACCCCCTGCCCCACCAGCCCGCCCTGCCCTGTGGGCTGGGCTTCCTCCATGCCTGCCCCTCCCCCAGCACTCAGCCCCTGTGACCCTGGAGCCGGCCCAAGTGGACCCCATCACGAGGGCCCACGTGTGGACTTTCCTCTTTGCTGATGGGGATAGATCTGCCCTAGAGGCGAATAAACGGACGAGAGCAGCGGACTTCACAGTTAGCATTTTAAGGAAGCACGTGTTCCCCTTTAAGCTAATACTGGGTAGAGACCAACGGGACAGCAAGGGGAAGGTGACGAGAATGAATCATGGCTGTGGCTGACTGCAGGGCGCGGAGCCTCCGCCCCCGCAGCAGAGCGGGAGGTGGCTGGGCCTGGCCGCCAGCCCTGCAGGGCAGGAGGGGAGTCCTTGGCCTGCAGGCCTGGGGGCAACAAGCCGGGGCCTGGAGCTGACTGAGCTGGTGGGGGCCGGGCCCGACGGGTGCGCCCTGGGCCCCTCGACTTGCAGAAGGGAGGGAGCAGCGTGGCTGGAGGTTCCAGCAGCTTCCTCGGGCGGCACAAGGTGGTGAGCTGCTGTGAATGGTCCTGCGCAAGGCCAGGGCCTTGAGAGGACACCCAGCTGAGGAGCGGCCGCAGCAGGCCGGCCCCGCTGCCCGCTGCCCACTGGCCGGGGCCGGGGACTCACACAGCCGAGACCGCCGGCACGAGGCCCCGGCCAGGGCGGCCCGACGCCCAGCGACCCCAGCCCCTCCGGCTTCCGTCACTCCTGTGCCCTTTCCGTCCCCAGCCCCCAGCTGAACAGGCTCCCAGGGAGGGGACACCGGGAGGGCACTTCGAGGGGACAAGACCCAGGCAGAGCAGAGGCGGGCATGAGGACAAAGTGGGGGGGGGTCAGCTTGAGCTTCTCTGCCCCGCCCCCTCCCCAAGTAGAGGCCCAGCCTGGGTGGGGGTGGGGGTGGGGGTGGGGGTGGGGGTGGGCTGGGCCCCACACTTGGTCAAAAGCTGAGGAGGCCTCAGGTGCAGAGGCTTCGGGAGGCATCAGAGCAGCCAGACAGGGACGTCGGCCGCAGGGGCGCCGGTGGGGTGGCCTGGGGCCAACAGGCCCTCAGAGGGGCTCGCACCGTGCAGCAGCCTGGCGCAGGGATGCGGGTGCTCTGCGCCCCAGGGACGCATGCGCAGACCACGCCCGCGCTCCGGCTCCACCCCTCACGGCCTGGCTGTGCAGTAGACCGGTACCGCGGTTAACCCGCAGCACCGTGCGCCTGACACCATGGCGGTTCCGTAAGGACCACAGACAAGGAGGAAAGGGGTGCCCCCGAGTTCCAAGAAAAGCCAACTCCTTTCTCTGGAGAGAACACCCAGAAGCATGAGGTCAGTAGGTAAAGTCTGCATCCCGCTGGAAACGGGGAGCAGCTCCCGCTCTCCCGTCTCTGGTCTGGGAGAGCACTTTCGCTTTCAATAAACTTCAGCTGCGGCTTCATCGCCTTCGCTGTCTGTGAATTCTTTCTTGTGACGTTGACAAGATCCTGGTTATCTGTCCGGTGACACAAGGCGGCGTGGGGAGGGCCCTAGACTGGCTGAGCAGACCTAGACGGCTTCTCAGCCCCCTGCTGACTCACAGCGGGAGGAGGGGCAGGGGAGGAGGGGCGGAGGTGGGGGGCAGGGGAGGAGGTGGAGGAGGGGACGGCCACGCTGAGCCCCTAGGGCCTCCTCCAGGCAGCCCTCCTAGCAGCTCCGGAGCACTCTGGTCAGCGGGTCAGTGGGCAGGGCGCCCTGTGTGAGGGACGGCTGGGGAGGGCTCAGATGGATAGGCGGGGGACGGTCCTTGGGGACAGTCACACATGAGCCTGCACTGCCCAGCCTCTGCCTGAGGGGGAGCTGCAGGTCACCCGGGCACCAGTCCTCAGGGATTGCCAGCCAGCAGGGCACAGGCCTGCAGCCTCCCCTCCGCAGCCCCTGGGTGCTGTCCTGGGCAGTGCTGGGGGCGAGGGGCCCTCAGAACAACCCCGTGGCCTCTGATTGCAGATGGGAGCACCACAGGCCCTCCCAGCCCCTGGGGGTCACAGGGAGGGGGCTGGCAGGGCCCGCTGGGGGAGGGCACGAGGGGCCTGTGTGAGCACCCTGGCGTGAGCACAGGGCCACACTGAGCCCGGGGTCCCATGTCCTGTCCTCCTCCCCACTCCCCCCAATCCACCCCCTCAAGCCCTCTGCCCCGCCCCCCCTCCCCAGGCCACACAGGGCCCCAGGGCGCCAGGGTGACTGGCACAGGTTCTGAGCATCTTGTTCCCCACAAGCCGCAGGCGAGGCCCAGACCAACACCAACGTCTCTGCTGCTTGGTGGCCCCGCCCCCTCCCCTCCCCACAGCCCTGGGCAAGGCCCCCATGTGGGGTGGCTGGAAAAGCCGGTTCTGTGGGGGCCCTGCCCCTGGCTGGCCTGTGCTAACAGGCAGGTCCTAGGGGTTAGGAATGCGAGTTGAGAGGTGGCCTCTTGGGAGGGGCCCGGCTGCTTGGGGCCCAGCGAAGGGGCAGCTGGGAGCCAGGGGAGGCTGGGTGCCCTGCCCCCCACCCTCTTCAGCAGCTCCCAGGGGACCACAGGGCCCTCAAATGTGCTGGGCCCACAGGCCTCCAGGCAGGACCGGAGCCAGGAGAAGCCCAGCCCGTGGGGGAAGGCAGGGCGGAGGCCGGGAGCCAAGGGGCTGTCCCCATTCCCCGGGAGAGGCTAGCGGCCCACGCCAGCAGTCGGGGGAACAACTGCCTGTCACATTCTTTAATTAGAATGGAACGTAAGTGAGGGGCCCTGCGCGGACCCCAGGAGAACCCCAACAGCGGCTCCATGGCAGGGTAACCGGGCAGTGCCTGGGGCACAGAGACTTTTGCAGAGCCAAGTTCAACCTGCTGGGAAGTCGGCGCTGTTTGACCACAAGCAAGGAAGGAGGGATCCCCTGAAAAGCAGAACTGGACTCCATTTCCCAGGTTCACTTCGCCAGGAGCGCCCCCTGTCTCCAGAGCCTCTGGGACGCGGCCTGGCCCCGCCCCTGCTCCGCCCAAGCCCCGCCCAGACCCCGCTCTGCCCCGCCCACGGCCCCGCCCAGACCCCCGCCGGCTGCGGAGTGGCCACCGTGCCTCCCTAGGACCCGAAACTCTCCTGCGAATTTATGGCTCTGTCTTGGCTTTCCATTATTTAAATCTATTATAAACTTTAATGAAATGAAGTATAAAAGCTGCTCATTATAGAAAAAAAATGAAATTACCAAACGAAGTTCCCATCGGGCGGATTGCTGGAGAAGAGCATGGGAAGGGGCGGAGGGCAGGGGCGCGCGGAGACGCGCTCCCGCAGAACGCGCGGGAGGCCCGCGGTCGGCAGGTGCGGGCGTCCTGGGGTTCCCACGCCCGGCGGGTCAGCGGCCGAAAAGCCCCAAATCCCGTGAAGACCCAGACGCGGGGCTGAATGGGCCACAGTGAGGACAGGCGGGGTCAGCTGGGGTCAGCTGGGGCGCAGCGGGAGGGCACAGGTGGACCAGGATGGCCGTCCCCACCCCCCATAACGTGTGCCCCTCTAAACTGAGCTGCTTTCAATCTACGAAATATTCAGTCTTTCTAAATTAGTGCGTTATTTCCGGTGCCTCCCATGAAACGTTCATGTCCGAATTGGGCTGATCCAGCCAGTACGCCTGATGCAGGTGAGTGGGTTGCAGGCTGGCCTTTCGCACGTGCCAGGAGGATGCTGGGGCTGGGACAGGTGTGCTCGGGGAGGAATGGGTGCTGAGCTGGCTGAGGGTGGGGGAGGAAGGCGGGAGGCCTGGGAAGAATCGGGCACCAGTCTCCCCCTGGTGTTTTCTGGGGTGCTCAGACCCCACGGAGCTGGGGACATGGGAAGCTGAAAACCACGAGCTGAGCGTGTGCGCATCGGGGAGGACGGCCTGGGAACCCCCAGCCCTCTGGACAGCCAGATGCTGCACCTGGAGGAGCCCGGTGCCTGGAGGCTCATGAACCTCCATCAGCGCACCTGACCGGTAGGCAGGGCTGAGGCCTGGAGGGAAGGGTACAGGATGGCCGGCCCAGCACGGAGCCTTTGGCCTCTTGCTGAGCGCCCAGCTCCTGGCCCAGCGCTCTGGGTGGTCCGCTCAGCCAGGGAGGGGCATGGACGCCCTCTGCTGGCCGCGATGCAGAATACGGGTTCCACCAAGCTTGCAGTCCCACGGGCCCAGGTGCTGGACTGCCCTCAGGCCTGTGCTGCACCGAGGCACCCACGGTCCCCAGACACTCAGACACCTACGCATCCCTGTTGTCCCCAGGCCCACGCCCCCCACACTGCCCCTGCAGGCATGTGTGAGCTCCCTGGCCCCCAGCACCAAGGCCTGACCCCCTCATCCTTGGGATTTGTCTCAGGGCTTACCAGGGCCTCTGTACCAGGACCTGGGGGCTGGGCCCTGCCCAAGAACCTTGGCGTTTCCAGCACCCCCAGGACTGGGGCCTGGAGGCACAGCTGCCCAGAGCTCCAGTGCCACGTGGGTGTTGGTCCACCTGGGTCTCAGGAGCCAGAGGATTAACGGACCGCGTCGTGCCTCATTTTCCCCTCCTGAACCCGAGGCTCCTGTCTCCTCCTTCTGGACTGTGTGGAAGAGCCCAGGTGTGTGGAGCCCTGGAAAGCCACAGGGAGCCTGCTCTTCCACTGTGCCCCTTTGGGGACAAATAAGGGACCAGGCCACAAGCCCCGCGCAAGGACTTCCAGGGCAGGGCCTCTGGCTGTGGGGGTGGGCAGGGCGGCACTCCTCCTACTCCCCCAAGTCGCCTCGGGCGGGCCACCGCGGTGCGTCAGTGCCACCTGCTGGCGTTCCTCGGCACTGCGCCCATGTGTGGGGCGGGGCGGGGGCGGGGTCCGGGGCGGGGCGGGGCCACGGCCCAGGCAGGCCTCGCTCAGCGGGTCGCAAGGTTCAGAGATGCAGACGCGGTTCCTTCTTCCCAAAGTAAGGGCTTAGGAAGCCGGCTAGCGTTCACCCACCCGCACAAACGTCTGCCGAACCAAGGCCAGGGAGGCCGCGCGCGGCAGGCTGACTTCTGGGGGCTGCGAGGGACAGGGCAGGCCGCTGGGTCTGAGCAGCCAGAGTTACATGGGGGCCCTCCAGGAGGGGACGGCCAGGCAGGGGCCAGGGCGGACCTATCGGGACAAGTGCAGGGCACTCCACACTGGGGCTGCAGCAGGGATGGGGGCCTGGGACTGGAGGCAGGTGGCTGGGTCCCCGTTGCTCTTAAAATCTCATCCTTCCATCGTTTGCACTGGCGACATCTCCAGCCCCCTGCCTCCGGCTGCGGTCCTGTGGCCCCCTGACCATGGCCCTAGCTGGCCTCCAGGGCCCGGGAGGGGGACCCGGACCGGGGAAGTTCTGGTGCCCGTGCCGTGCACAGAGCATCGGGGGGACTGGGGCTCCGGGGCTTGGGGGGGAAGCAGTCGGGGTCTGCCGAGACCCAGGTTTGGCCGAAGGCGAGCCTTTCCCTGGGGGAGGTGCCAGGGTGGACCCCTCTGACGAGGGGTGAGATTCAGAGACTCCCAGGGCACCAGCCAACCTCAGGTCACTCACCGAGAGGATTCCAGTCTCTCTGGAAGTCCCTGTCACCAACAGCTCAGCCATGTTGTGGGCCTGGGCGAGTGGGTGGTGAGGGCAGCCGGGTGCCCGGGGTCTCAGCCAATGAGGTGGGGGCTCGGTTCTCTCCGCACCCCAGAGAGTCAGGGGCCAGTCTTCAGGACTCGGGGAGGGGTCAGGGTGGGGCATGCCTGCCTGTAGGCCCTGGTCACCCCTTCCCTGACAGAGCTCACCCCTCGTAGGTGTCCCCGGCTCAGCCTGAGGGCCGCCCTGCCCGCTGAAGGGGCAGCCTCACCTGAAGCCCAGCGCTAGGGACGGGCTCATCGCCAGCTTTCGTGGGGGGCCTGGGGGCAGGGCCCAGGACCCCGGACTGTGGCTCACCCAGGCGGCTGCCTGGGCCTCGGGCCACCTCAAGGCCGGGCACAGTTTGAGTCATCCGTCACCCCTGCTTCCAGGCGGGGCGGGCCCCGTGCTGCCCGAGCAGCTGCTGGCGGGTCTGGAAGACGGGGAGCCCCTGCAGGGCGTCCGGAGGCTCACAGCCCGACTCCCCTTCACGCGGGGCTGCCCCGTGCAGCCCGGGGCTGGGAGGGGACGAGGGACGGTGGGAAGGGTGAGATGCAGTGAGGACCGTGTTGTGTCCTCAGCACCTGGGTCCCCAGAGGGGAGCGAGGTGCTGCCGTGCTGTCCCTGCGAGGCGGCAGCTGTTTCCATAGCAACCATGATGCTCTCAGGGCGATGGCAGTGGTGATGGTCCAAGAGCTGGTGGCCACGCACGGGCACGCCCCGTGAAGACACGAGTCTGTGCCGAGGACGCTGCCCAGGCTCCAGAACCTTCCAGCCCCTCCACGCCCGACTCCTCAGGGCCTCCTGACCTGCTTCCGTGGGGGTCGGAGATGGCAGGCCCGGCCCCTGTTCGCCGAGGCCCAGCGGGCCGGCTTGGCCTCCCCTACCCTGTCAGAGGTACCGCAGCTCCGGGGGACACCTGAGTTCCTGGCCAGCCTGCCTTCGGGAAGCGCTTCGCTGTTGCAGCCTGAGCCACCCCACCCCAGCATGCACTGCACCCTGGACAGTCTCCTCAAAGCCAGAAGTGGGGTGTCCACGGGGCGAGCGGCCAGGAGGGGCCGCCCCCTGGCCCGCCGAGGGCCCCCTTGGTCGACCTTCTGTCCATGTCCTCAGAAAGCGCTCTTGCCAGCCGGCTGGCAAGGTGGGCTCATGGACGGGCACGGCGGTGCTGCTGGCCCGCAGGTGTGCCTGTGTTTACAGGTAACGGGCAGGCCACCTGCGCCAGCCCGGGAAGCTCCCGCGGGCGCTTTCCTCCTGCCCTCCACCGGGCAGGGAGCCCGGGAGCTGAGGCGGCCTCTGGTGTCCAGCAGGAAACGCCCATGGGCCCGAGGCAGGCATTTCAGACCCTGGACCGGGGCCCGGAGAGCCCATGACAGGGGCCCCACCGGGGAGCTGCGCTCGGCGTCCACTGTGAACCAAACGCACCAAACTGCAAGGCCTGTGGCTCGGCGGGCAGAGCCCCTGCAGCACCCGCCTCCACCAGCAGAGGGCGCCTCCCACGCACAGCAGCCCTGCTGCCCCCTTCCCGCATCGCCTGTGCGCTGCGCGGGCGGACAGCCTGCAAGTTTAGAGGAGAAAGCGAGTGTCCCACCCAGAGAGGGCCTCAGGGCGACGTCCTCCCGGGCGTCCCAGGCAAGGGCGCTGTGTCTGCCCGGTCCCCCCCGTCGCTCAAGTCCCTTGGCCTCCCTGGGCCCAACACCGAGCGCGCAGGCCACCGCCACGCCGCCTGTGGCTCTGTCCACGAGAAAGCCACAGCGACGCCGCAGCACGGGGCCCCGCCGGGTGAGCGGCCGTCGCCACGGCCAGCTCCGTCACCCTCGCCATCCCCGCCGCCGCCGTCACCCCCCGCGTGGCCTCTGGGACCTGAGCGGCCGCCTCGCCCAGCAGCACGGGGCTCGTCCTCCCTGACGGCCCGCGGCCGGCCTCTCGCCTCTGCAGGAGGCGGTGCAGGGGGCGGAGGGGTGGCGGGCGCCCTGTTACCTCTGCCCCCCCCCGCCCCCGCAGGACTCCCCAGGTGGCCGTGACTGCAGCCAGGTCGGCTCCTGTAAGGCGAGCCTGGCCACGTGGCCTCAGACCTCATGGGCCGACCGTCTGCTCTTGGGCAGGCCCGGGGAGCGGGGGCGCCGGGCAGGGGCTGTGCTGGCCACACTGTGCTGGACCCTGCCCCGGCGGTCCCCGCATGCTGGAGCTGGGTCCCCCCGCAGACTGACTGTCTAGACCTCGGGCTGACTGCCGATGCAGTGGCCCCGGATGGGGCTCCAGGAAGGAGGCATGTGAGTTTCCTGTGGCTGCTATAACAAACGGCCAGAGCTTTGTGGCTTAAAAACACAACTTATCTTCTCACAGTCTTAAGGGGGGAAGCCACACAGGGTTTCCCGGGGGAATCAGGGTGAGGGGGCCGGTGCCCCCAGCGGCTCGGGGCTCAGTTCATCTCCTGGCGCCTGCGGCCCGCAGCCCCTTCCTCGTCCTGCAGCAGGAGCCCCTGCCGGGTGGTCCCACTGCCCTGTGACCTCTCCCGCCTCCCCCTCCCCCACAGGGGACCCCATGGTGATGCTGGGCCCCCAGGACAGTCTCCCCAGCATAAACGGGCCGATTTCCAGCCGCGTCCCACTGCGATCTGAATTCCCCTTTGCTGTGCATGGTGACACACGCCCAGGTCCCAGGGTTTCAGATGTGGACATATTGGGGGCCTTACTTCCCCGCCGAGCGGGGTCCCCTGCACACTCGGAAAGGCACTCTGCCCTGCTCACCCAGTGTGTGCTGGGCGCTGGCCACGCTCAGGTCTCGTGCATGGAGCCAAGGTTCCGAGGGGACCCCCTCCCTCCCCCGGGAGACCCCAGCCGCCGGCGCCTCCCGGGGCGAGGCTGGGCTGCAGGGACTCGGGCTGGACTGGCTTGTGGGCGTGAAGAGCCTGCCCGCGGTTCTGTGACCATGTCACGGGGCTGCGGCCACTCAGCTGCCCCGCCCCCCCCCCCCCCCGCCCATGGTGATCAGGGGCGCCCTCGCCGGCCTGCGGGCGTGGCAGGCCCTCCCCTTCCAGCCCCCTCCGGGCAGGGCCTTCCCTGAGCTGTGGTGCCCGCACAGGCCGGACGGGGGACAGGGCGCCACGTCGCAGAAGGCCCGGCCCAGCGGTTTTGGCCCTAGCACAGGGTTGGAGCCGGTTCAAAGGCTTCAGCAGACGCGTCTTGAGGGACAGCGATGAAGGACTTCTGTTTGCCTTGTGGCTCAGGAAAACCATTACGACCGGCTTGGCCAACCGCAGGGCTGGTCTGGACGCTGTCTGCTTCTGCCAGTGGCCGCGGGCGGGAGAGCTACAGCTGTCTGAACGGTCTGTCCTGGCCCCACTGGCAAGCACGAGGCGGGGGGAGCAAGCATGGGGATCCCTGGGCCCCCCCACCTGACCTGAGGGGCAGCCCGGGGTCACTGAGTGGCCCTTCTGCCTGCACCTGACCACGGTCGCGGCAGTTAGGTCCCAGTGGGCTGGGCCTGGCTGACACAGGTCAGGACCCGGCCACGTTCTTGGAACCCTGGAACCCGGGGGCCTGGGGTGGGCCCTGGTGGGAGGCGTGGCCACTGCCCCGCCTGCCTGCTCTGCTCCCCTTGGACCCCGAGTCTCCTCAGCCCCGCCCCGGGCTCTTCAGCTCAGGCCGCAGCCCCTCCCTGGACCCCTCGCGACCACCCCGCCAGGCCCTAGGCCTCTCCCCATGTGCCAGGATGGACGTGGGCGGGCTGGCTCTCCAGGCTGGGGGGGGCCTTCCGACGGGAGACCTCAGACTCGCCATCTTAGTCGTGGAAGGGAGCCCGCATGAGCTCGCCTCCCGCGGTGGTCTGGGGGCAGGGACAGAGAGCACCCAGGAAGTCAGCTGTGACGGCTGAGTGTGTACTGCCCAGGACCAGGGCGCAAGCCGGCCTCGGCAGGGCACCCCGGGCTCCCCAGAACGAGGGGTGCAGCGGGGGAGCAGGGCTGGGCCCCCCACGGGGCAGCCGCCGCCCGCCGCGGGCTGTGCGCACCCCCCTCGCTCACCAGTCGGTGGGTGGCGGGGAAACCAGGTTACCGCAGCCACTCCCCGGGGACAGGTGGCAGCCTCTGAAACCAGGGCAGATGACAGCTTCCCCGGGGACAGCTGGCTCATTAGCCGTTTCTAAATCAGACCGAGGGATGGGGGACTTTATGGGGCCCTGGGAACCACGGAGTCACGTTCCAGCCCGAGCAGGTTTGCAGCTTATCCTCTGGCCCAGCGCCCTGGGAGCGGCGGGGGGGGGGTGGTTTGTGGGACAGGGTGAAGGGGGGTGGGGGGTGGGGCGCTGGCCAGGAGGGCAGGGCTGGGGGGCGGGGACGGGGGGGGGGGGAGGCCGAGCTGCGGGACGCTGCCCTCTGGGTCCTCCAGCGACACAGCCTGTGCCCCTCCTGGGCTGGCCGTAACCCGGGACGAGGCCCAGACGTCCACCCAGGACCCGACAGGGGCAGGATGTGTCCGCAGGCCCCTCCGAGCAGCCTCCTGGCACACTGCTTCCGGAAGCCGCCTGCTGATGGGCGGTCCTGCGTCCCCGTGAGAATCCCGGCGAGCCTGTCCTTCCTGATCCGCGAGCCGGCCAGAGCAGGGCGCACCCTGGGGACGGGCCCTCGCCCCGTCTTCTGCCCGCCCCGCCTCCGTCCTCCCCACAGACCTCAGCAGCGGCCAGCAGCGTCCGGGCAGGCTGACGGGCCGGGGCTGGTGGGGGCATCCTGCTGACCCCAGGCCACCCAGGGGTGCCCAGCCACTGCCGAGTGGGAACGGCACCCCATCTGGGGTGGGGGGGGCAGGCTCTCTGACTGCTGGGTGCTGTGCCAGGCTTCCTCTTAAGGGTGAAGGAAGGGTGAAGACAGGCAGCTGGCCCAGGCCAGGACGGGCACAGGAGCCAGCTGGGGGCGGGACGTGGCCAGGAGGCAGGTGAGCAGGGCCAGGGCCAGAGCGGACGTGGACGCTGACCTCGGGGGCCTGACCTGCTCTCAGGCTGAGGCCCTGGGAAGGACCCCGTGCGCCACGAGATCTGAGGAGACGGTCAGCCAGCACGGCCCGGGGTGGCCCGGGGCCCGGCGGCCGTCACTGCTCAGGCACCCCGTCTTCACACCCGGGACAGAGACCCCCTCACACCCCGGTGTCGTCTCCTCTGGTCTCTCCCCCACTGGACTGTGCGGCCCCCGGGCCGGGCCAGACACAGCTACGGACAGAGGGAGGGGGCCGGGGCTCAGGGTGCCGCCCCCAGGTCCCCTCCATCTGCATGCCCAGCCGTCCCCCGAGAGGGCGCAGGGCTGTTGCGGAGGACAGGGCTATGTCGGGGGGTCCCGGCACCCAGCCCCTGGCCCTGAGGGAGGCATGCGAGGGCCGACCCCGGGCTGCCGACCCCAGCAGGCTGCCGACCCCAGCCGGCTGGCTCGCCCGGCACCTGAGACAGCGCTGTGTCCACGCGGCAGACGCGGGAAGTGAGGCGGAGAGGCCCGAGTCACTCGCCGCGGCCACCGGCCCTGAGTGGCGGCGCTGGACGCAGACTGCGCAGTCTGGGGCCGTGACCCTGAGCCCGCTGCAGCTCCCAGGCTCGCAGCTGGGGCACCCACTGCGGCCCCCGCCACGGGTCCCAGAGGTGGGCGGCATCGGGCCTGGCCGGCAGACCGCCCTCCGTGAGAGCAGCACCCCCGCCAGGCGCGCACCGCGGCGGGGCCGGGGAGCCTGTGGCGAGGCCGCGCTGCCCCCCCACACGCCCTGGAGGGCTGCCTGGCGGCCCGGCCAGCTCCGCATGTTCTCTGGCCGTGGTGTGAGCCAGCGCGTCTGTCCCGGCCTGGACCCGGCCCAGGCTTCCGAGAGCGGCTGAGGGGAACTGAGCGGCCCCTGGGCCCAGGGACGGCCCCTCCGTCAGGACCCCGGGCTCCCCAGCCTCTGCTCACCCCTGGTGTGCTGCCAGCCCTCAGCGAGGCCGGCCGGGGCTGAGCGAAACTGGGGCCTGGGCTGGCCGCCTGCCTGGGGGTCACGCTGCCCCCCGCGTCCGCCAGCTTGGGCCGTGGGCCTCGCTGCTCTCGACGGGCCCACACTGGGTCCGCATCTGCGTCTGTGAGCGGGGCTTGTCCCAGAGCACAGGAGGGCCCGGACGGGGGAGCCGCTCGTGGTGGGGTCCCCGCCCACGCCCGCCCCAAGCACCGGGTCTCCCCGAGGCGGGTGGTGCTCCGCTTTCTCTGAGGACAGCTGCACACTGGCCCTGGGCGGGCCCGCCTGGCCCTCCTCTCTGGCTGGGTTCCTGGGAGCCAGCCTGGCCCAGACCCCACACTTCCAGGATGCCCCGCGGGCCGAGCCAGGCCCTGCCCGGGAGGCCGGCCCTGACCCAGGCCTCGGGCTCAGCCAGCCGCCGGCCAGGAGCTGGGGCTCGGCACTGACCCCTCGACCCTGAATCTCTGCCTGCGAGACGGTGAACAGGCTGCCAGCGCCGTGCACGTCCGCCTTCGGGCAGCGTGGGCACCCCCAGCGCGGTCACCCCCAGCGCGGGCGCCCCCGGACCGGCCCACAGACCGGGCGTGGCCGGTGCCACCGCGGGGTAACCCCACGCGGCCGGGTCGGAGGCCGCGCCTCGCACGGGGCTTCCTGGCTGGCCGCCCCGCCCCAGCCTGGGGCTGCCACACGCCCTGCTGCCCGTGCCCGGCCGACCGCGCGCGAGGCCCTAAGCAGCCCTGCGAGGGGCCAGCGCTGAGGAGTCGGTGTCCCGGCCGTCACTCGAGCAGAGCACAGGAAGCCGTGATGCGCACGCGGACGTCCCGCGCGGCTCAGAGGCCTGTTTCCAAACACCCGGCACCAAATCCTTCCTGCGGCGGCCCACCGCGGACCCCCCGAAGCCCACCCCCTCCTCCCGCTGCCTGCCCGAGGCCGCCGCATGCAGGCTGCACCGGGAAGGCGAGTGTGTGGCCGCCCCTCAGGCCCCGGGCCGGGGGCGGGGGGCGCCGCCCCCCAGGACAGGGTCGGCCTCGGGGAGACACAGGCCTAGAGGACTGGCCGCACCCTGCCTGGAGGTCCAGGAGGAAGAGGCCTCGTCCCATCCACAGCCTTGGAGCGGGTCCCCCAGGAGAGAGACGCGTCCCTGACGGCCAGGAGGGGTCCACCAGGCCCGTGGGAGCAGCGCCTGATTCACCGAGGGGCCGAGGCCACTGCTCCCGCCCACACCGGCCGGTCCTGGCAGTGGACAGCAGGCCCCACTGTGCAGCGGCCAGGCCCGGTCCTCCGCACGCACCGGACAGCCCTGGGCAGCTCCTGGCCTCGTCCGATCAGCCACTCTTGCTGCCCTAGGGGATGCTGAGGCTGGAAAAGGACATGGGGCCGGAGCATGTGGGCGAGAGGCAGAGCCCCTCCCATCGAGCCGCTGCCGGCCGAAGCCGTCTTCTGTGGACACAAAGCCGGGGGCTTCCTGAGGCAGGGACAGAACAGGGAGCATGGGCCGGGTGACAGCCCCGCGGGGAGGCCGGGAACAGCAGGTCCTGGGCTTACGCGGAGCGCACCACGGCGCCGCGAAGGGCCCGGGGAAGGAGCAACCCAGGAGGCCGATGGCGCCTGGGGCGGGGGGGCGGCTGGCCCTTGCGTCCCCGCTGCCCTGGGAGGGCCCAGCTTCGCGGCGAGGGGCCGTGCGCCCGGCCGCCCCCCAGCCCCGGGGCGTCCTCAACTGACCTCCGCTCCGGCTCGGACCTGCTGATCTGGGTGCCAGGGTTTGGAGCAGCATGTCGGCAGCCGGGAGGGACGGGCCCTGGCCTGGCCTCCTCCCCGCAGACCCAGTCTTCACAGTGCCCCAGATTCCGCTTCTGGAAATACACTCGCAATTAAATCAAAAGGCCCAGAGAGCCGCCCGAGGAAGAGCGGCGGTCACACAGCCTCATTCCCGGGGCGCCCACAGCCGCAGGGGGCCCGGCTCTGGGCAGTGCGGGCTCCGTCCCACGCAGCGCCCGGCTGGAGGGCGGGCGGAGGAGCGGGGCGCGCCAGGGCCTGGTCCCACCCTGGAGGGCAGGCCCCTGTGTCCCAGGGCACAGGCGCCTCGTTCCCCTCGCCCTCTGTCGAGGCGTTAGAGTCAGAGGTTCTTAGTGGCCCAGTGCAGTGAGCAGGGCGGGGCAGAGCAGGGCCCCAGACGGCCCCCAGGCCTGCTGACCCTCCCGGGCTTCCTCCTCACGCTCCTGGGTGTGGCTGGGCGGGCGGGCTGTCACGGCCACGGCCACGCGGAGCTGAGCGCTGGCTGCCTGCCCAGGGCAGCCGGCCACTTCCGGGCAGGAGGCACTTCTGGCCCCCGGTGCAGGAGGAGCCACGCCGGGCTCTGTTCCGGCCATGCCAGCCTCCCCCGACCCTCGCACACTCCGGCCACTGGCTGTGGGCCCCTTCCCTCGTCAGCCCGGCGGGCTTACGGCGTCCACGTCCTCCTGGACAGCGGGCGCTGCTGTCTTGAGTGGCGGAGCCGCAGAGCAGGCGTCAGGGCCGGGGGACCCGCGGGGGCCGCGTCAGTGGCATCGGTTTAGCCTGTCCCCAGGACTCTTTGCTGCCAGGTCCCTGTCCCCACGATGGCCTCGCCCTGTGGACGGGCGAGGTCGGTCACCGCGGGGCTGACACTTCATGCAGGCGGGGTGTGGGGCCGGCGTCCAGGCTGGGGCCACGGCGGCTGCTGGCCCGGCCGGCGGGGCTCGGCGGAAGAGGAGTGAGATCTGGTCGTGTGAAGGGGGGTGCGGCTGTCCTGGGCAGGGGGCAAAGCTGGCCGAGGGCCTGAGTGGGGGCCGCAGGGCGGCGGGCGGGGTGCGGGGTCCTGCAGACCCCGGCGTGTCTCGGCAGGCGGTGCAGGAGGGGGGGCGAGCGGGGGCTGAGGCGGCGGGGGGCCTGCAGGGGTGCGGCCCTTGCTGCGGTTCCTTTTCAGCCCTGCGGGAGGGGGGAGGGGCTGCCAGGTCAGCTCCAGGGGCTACCGCTGGCGAGTGTGGGAGATTCTGTCAGGGGCCCTTTCGGTTCTACGAGGAGGATCCCAGGGCACCGTCTGGACTGGGAGCCGAGGGTCCAGGTGGCCCTGGCTGGAGGAGGACCCCGCGGGCCGGAGGTTCTGAGGGTCGGGCTGCGAGGCGCCCCCCGGCCGGCGGGGAGGCGGGGCGGCCCGGTGCCAGAACTGGGCCCAGCGCCGGCGGCCGCTCGGGCCTCATTGCGTCCTCTCTGCCCGGTTCCCACCGGGGCCTTTGTCTCAAACGAGTTTGGGAGCTCGTTGTCTGTTCTCCCCCGTTCGTCACTTGGCTCTTAATTTACCGGCGATTTTTTATCTGTAAACCGCACGCATTCCTGTTGTTCCGTATCTGCCTTGGAAGCTTCGACTTCGGGTTTGCGCTTAGAAAGTTCTCGCCAGGCGCAGAGCTGAGGCCACCTCTCCCACTCACCCCGTGATTCTTTTCTATCTGCATCGCTAATCCACCTGGAATTACTTATGCGAATACTCAGCTAAGGACATAACTTTATTTTTTTCTCCAAATAACTAACCGATTATCCCGTCGAGTATTAGTTATGGAATCGAGTTCTCTCGTGGGCTTGCCAAGGGGGCAGCTGAAGGTGTGTGTAGGGCTTAAAGGAAGCCAAGGGGACTGTGTTATCCCCTGGAGCCAGGGCCACTGGGCCGGAAGGAGCAAGAGACTGTCACAGGGACCCCACAGGGGAGCCGTTTGCAGAGACCCCGGCAGAGGTGCCCCCTGCCCAGAGGCAGGAGTCTGGGGGACCCAGCTGGACCGCCGAGCAGACGGAGGCCAGGCCCGCAAGGTGGACGGCAGACGAGACTCACAGAATTAGCAGGACCTTTTCCATATTTTTAAAAATCAGACCCCAGTGTGTATGGTGTTGGACTGCGTGTTCCTTAAAAGTTTGAAATGAGCCATGAAGCCGTATCGATCGGGCGCCATTTGTGGGAGTAAGTCTTCGGCAGATCTTTCGGTCCGTTCCGTGGTTAGTCACGTAGTAACGTGCTCAAGTTTCCTGCTGAGACGACTTTGAAAAAACATTTTTCTAGAATATCACCCCTTTCTTTAAGATGTACATTTTAATAGAGTTATACATTATTTCACTTATAATTTTTGTGCTACTGTTATTATTGGAGTATTGTTCTTGAGATTTAATTCTAGTCTGTAACTATGGTTACTAAGGCTAATTCCATGTTTGATTTCGAAACTCACTACAAGCGCGTGAATTTTCAGCCGACCCCGTGTCGCGGTGGCCTCGTGTCCGCCACGTCCCCGCGGCGGCTCCAGGCAGCAGGAGGGGCTGCTCCCTGCTCCCCGGGGGTGCTGCCCGCCCTGCTCCCCGCTCTGCTCCGCGCTCGGCCCCCCGCTCGGCCCCCGCTCAGCCCCCCGCTCTGCTCTCTGCCCCCCCAGCTGGGCCCCGACCCCCGCTCGGCCCCCGCTCGGCCCCCCGCTCGGCCCCCCGCTCGGCCCCCCGCTCGCCCCACCCCCCGCTCGGCCCCCCTCCGCCCCCCCGCCCCCCGCCAGGCCTACAGCTCCTCGTTGCTCCCGCGTGTCCCTTCCTCCCAGCAGCCACGGCGTCATCTCTGATTCTCAGGCGGCCACTCTTCTTTGCGAAGCCTCATCTTCCTCCCCCGAGACCCCCTGGCCGGGGTGCCCAGCCCCTCTTGGACCCCCGGCGCCCTCGTTCTTGATGCGTAAGAAAGCGCGAAGCCGGCCCTGGGACGTGCACACGTCTCCTCCGTCAGAAAATCTCTGCCAGGCGCCTCCTGCGCTCTCGCCGGGCCGGCAGGACGGAGCGTTTGCGGTGGAGGGTTTTCTGCGGAGCCCGAGCGGGTTTTGTTTTGTGAGTGTGCACGTGTGTGTGAATGTGTGTGCACGTGCGCAGGAGTGTCTTCCTGTACATCGGTGTGTGTGCACGTGCCTGAGTGTGTTTCCCGTCCGTCGGCCTGGGGAGGCAAGAGGCCCTGGAGGCCGGGAGCAGACCTCTGTGAGCGGAGGCTTCTGGAAGCCCCTCACGTGTGCTCACTCTCCTGTGCGGCTGCAGGCGGTCGGGGTGCCCGGCCCCCCGTCACCCCTGTCGCTGCCAGCTCTCCACCTCCCGTGGATGCTGCTGGCCACTGTGCCCCCTGCTGACCTGGTGCTGGCCTGCCCCACCCCGCCCCTGCCCCCGACCCCCGGTGGGGCCCTCCCTCCCCCGCGTGCAGCCGGGCTGCGTCCTGGGCACCCAAGCCCAAGTGGACGTGCCGGGCGGAGCTCCTCGGGGTCCAGCCTCAGGCCCGGCTGGGCCCAGGCTGGGACGCCCGGACCCCCCACCGGGGTCTGCTGGCTGAGGTCTGACGGGGGGCGGGGGGAGCGGCGGGGGCGGGGTCCCTGGCCTGCAGTGGCCCGTGGCACTCCGCAGTGGGCATTAATCAGTGGTGACCTTCGCGTCTGGCACCTGTCCGCTTTGTGTGTTCTGGAAGCCAGGCCCCCACGTGATGCTTGAGACTTGTCAGAGCAGCTTCGGGTCCCTATGGACTGGAAGGAGCTTGGGGGCCGCCGTCTGAGTCCCCCCGTCACCCACGACGGGACCCACTGCCCAGCCCTGCACAGAGCTGTGAGGGCAGGCACGGGGCCCGGGGGGTCCCCCACAGCCCGGGAGGAGCTGGCATGTCGGGAGCTCCTCACCGCCACACCTCAGCCCCCCGGAACACCAGAGACCAGGAACGGGGTCCTCCTCGATGCGCCCCCCACGCTGGCAGCCAACGCTCACGTCACTTCTGCTCCTGGAAGGGGGTTCAGGAGCCCTGGGGGGCAGTCGGGGCCCTGCCCGGTCCCTGGCTGGGCCTGGGTCATGGCTCCCGGCGGCTCTCCGACAACCAGTTTTGCATCCTTCCTCCTCGGAGTCCTGAGAACCATTTCACGGAGCAGAACGAGGACACGGAGATGCGCTTTAGATGCGACACACGCCTCCCGCCGGGCCAGTGTTTCATCCGAGTGGCCTCCTCTGCCCTGGACCAGACAGAAGGAGGATGTGGAGCCGCTGGGCCTCACTCAGCCACAGCCCCCTGAGAGGGCCGCGCCAGTGGGGCAAGCCCCCGCACCAAAGCCCCAAGCCCAGAGACCCCTACCGCGTGCTGGGTGGGCTCGGAGGAGGCGGGGGACGCTGCGCCCCCAGCCTGTGCCCTGCAGCCCCCCATTACCCTGGACCCCGCTGCCCGGCACGAGGCCCTACTGTCCTCCTCATCCGGTCTTCGAGTCCGGCCCGCAGCAGAGGGCCACGTCCGAGCCCGAGGCCCCGGCACCAGCACGTGGGGCTTCTCCCCTCGGAGGACCCGTCTTCCTACCCGCCTTGTCCAGGGCACGTCCACTTTGAGGGGGGACGCTCCCAGGGGCCCGGGGCCCCCAACCCCACACACGTCGCCCTGTGGGAGTGACATGTTCCTGTGGGCCATGACACCGGCAGCGGGCGTGAGGGCGGGGCCCGAGCGTCCGTCCGTCTGTCCTCGGGAGCTTTTCAGCTGAAACCAGCAGCTAAGTCAGCAGCAGCAGCAACGAGAAAGCGGGCGGGCGGGTTTGGGGGGGATCGCGGCTGTGTCTTCCCGGTGAAGCCTGTCGGCCCTGGACCTCCAGAGACCCGCAGCTGAGATCTTATGCACTAGGCGAACGAGACCGGACCTTGGTCACGTGCTCCTTCCTCAACGGCCGGCTGCCCATGGCTGTGGGCAGACCCGTCCAGGGCCGCGGGGCGGACCCGTCCAGGGCCGCGGGACGGACCCGTCCAGGGCCGCGGGGCGGACCCGTCCAGGGCCGCAGGCTGGACCCGTCCAGGGCCGCGGGCTGGACCTGTCCAGGGTCGTGGGCAGGTCGGCAATGCTGGGGGGCTCTCATAGCAGGGAGCCCGTGGGGCTGCTCGGTGCCCAGTGTCCTCTCGGGGAGGGCACCTGGGCGGGAGCCCCCAGGCTGGGCAGTTTTCTGAGGGGGGCGAGCCGCCCGGTCACGGAGGGGGAGACCAGGGTGCGGCCCGCTGCTCCGGCACCTTATAACACGCGGGAGCCCGACCCCGACTCCTGCCAGCCGGGGCCGGCTGTGCCGTGCGCTCGTGGGTGAGCCCGGGCTGGGCACCTCACGGCACCTCCGCCGTCCGGTGCCCCCCGAGGGCCGAGCCCTTGGACACTCAGTATGTCGGAAGCGAACGGTCGTAGAACCATCCCACACTGTTTGGGCTGAGATGAGTCGATGGCGCAGGGAATCTTTTTTTAGATTTATCTCTCGTAACGATGACTTTAAAAGGTCAGTTATTAAGGGTGATATTTTCTGGGTCTTTCCATCAGACTTGGCGCGTGGCCTGGTGTCATACGCAGCCCGCAACGGGGTGGGACGGGGCAGGGTCAGTACTCCACTGTTTTACAAAGAGGCAGTGATAAAAATTGTGAGGCTCTCCGTTTTTCGGCCAGGACTGTCCCCGCAGCACACTGCTCTGTCCTGGGACCTTCGGGGCAGCAGCCCCGCTGGCCCGTGGTCCTCTCCAGCCTCAGGGCCGTCTGTCAGCCGGCGCCCCAGGGAAGGACACCAGGCTGCGTGGCCGGGGCTCCGAGGCCCTGGCAGCCCGCAGTGGCCCCCAGTCCCCGAGGGTTCTCACTGTGACCTTGAGGACCGTCCCTTACTCCCTGGCGAGGCCTGCCTCAGGGGTCCTGCAGGTTCCGGCCGGTCCCACACACCCTCCGTCCAGGAAGGGCCCAGCCCGGGCCTAGCCGCCACATGCCTCAGCCACGCACTGGGCCCCCGGGCTGCACTGGGGACAGATGTCCACCCGGCGGACGCTGCCCGGGAGGCGTCATCCCAGAGCGCTGGGGCCAGCTGGCGCGGGGACCCGTCGAGCAGGACACGGAGGCCTGGCCTCCGCCGAGACTCAGAGGCTCTGACCGGCCCTTGCGGCCCGAGAGCTGCCGGTTGGCTGCGGCGCTGTCGACCCACATGGCCGGTCAAGGCCGCTGTGCCTAGGGCTGCCCCCCTCGGCAGAGTGGGGTCCCCGGCAGCCGCCCTGCAGGTCCCGCCCCGGCATCCCGGTGTGACCGTGTGACGGAAGGTGTCGGCCTGGGATCGGCTCCTGGCAGACCAGAGGGACTCGCTCCCGGCAGGCGGTCTCTGAACCCCGATAAAAACGGGTGTAACATTTCCCGGGACTTGCCCCCCATGCCCGGGCCGACCGCAGCCTCGCGGCTGTGAGTGCAGGACGTGGAAAGTGGGGCCCTGCGGGCACAGGGAGGCCCCCCGCCCATCCCCTCGTTTCCTCCTGAAACCCCCACAGGTCCTGTGGGTGCCTTGGGGATGGTGTCTGCGGGGGAAGCCTGGGCAGGGCCGGGAGCCGGGCCTGGGCAGAGGGCAGGCAGTGGTGGCGTGGCTGGGCGTGCGATCAGAGATGGCCGCCTCTGCACTCCCAGGCGAGCTCAGCCACTGGGCCCTCGTGGCCCCCCCGAGCTGGGTTCCAGGTCTTCGTAGACACTTCCGAAGGCCGCCAGGGCCTTGCTGCTTTCCCTGGGCCCGGGACCCAGGCCTGGCGGTGAGGGGCCCCCGGGCCAGGAGGACACCAGGCAGGAGTGGTCTCAGCACCCACAGCCCCTCGGCCCGCACGCCAGCGTGAACTTGGGACTCTCGCCGTGGTCACCGGCACGGCCGGCTCCTTCCCGATGCAGAAGTGGACGTGGTTTCGCGTTCGGCAAGGACGTGAGGGACAGGGAACTGTCCTTCTGCGGATCGCGGGAGCTCGTCCCGGGGCAGGTGTTCTGATTGTAAGTAGGTGGCTCACATCTCAATTTGCGAGAATATTAACAAGCGTCCCCAAGGAGGACGGAGCCTCCGCTGAAACCCTCACGAGGAGGGCGTTCGCGACTCTGCGGTGCCCAGCGTTGGGGTCAGCTTCTTCGGGCTGGGACAGGGGGCTCCGGGAGGTGCAGGAGGGGCCGCCTCAGCCAGGGCGGGTCCCGCAGTGACAGCAGGAGGGCCGCAGGCTGAGCCCCACTGAGGGGAGGGCTCTTCGCCGAGGGCGCAGCGTCCCTGTCTGTCCGAGGTCACGCCCCCATGCCCACACTCCCCGCCCAGGGGAACCCCCAACTCCCGGAAGCTCCTGGCCCACGCGTCCAGGATGGGCCAGCTCCTGCCCCTCCTAGCTACACCCTGGGCCCCAGGGACCCCTCAGGGTCAGACTCACCCCCAGGTCAGCCCTCCAGGACCCCAGGAAACACGGGCACAGCATCCTGGCTGTACCTTCAGCCCGAATGCGTCCAGGCTGTGTGTCACGTACCCGATGACCCGGGCGGGCTGAGCCGGCCCAACCGAGAGGTTGGAAGTGACGTAGAGAGGTGAGGGACACCTGAGGGCCACGGCGTGCTGGGGGCCTCCATGCCCCTGCCATCCGCGGTCCTCGGCCGCCTGGGGCCTCAGCGCCTGCACCGTCGGTAGGGGACGGGGCCGTGTGCGGCCCCCACTAGCAGGAGCCTGGCGTGGGTCTCAGTTTGGGCCACGCAGGACCATTCCTTGAGGACATTTAAAAGTGCCATGTCTAGGCCACACCCCAGACCCTCCTGCGGCGTGACTCTGACCTGCAGCAGGGAGCCCGCAGACCGACCCGGCCACACTGGGAGCATCCGGGGCTCTGGCGAGCCAGAGGCAGCTTGCAGGGGCTGGCCGAGCCTGGCCCAAGAGGACGGGTGAGAGAGCTCCTGGGCACCATGCAGACCTCCGGCAGAGGACCACGGCTCAGGCGTCACCAGCCTGGGACTTTTGGCGACTGAGGGCCTGGCCACGACAGGATAGAGCCTTGAGGGCCCCGGGCAACGGAGGCTGCCGCTCGGGCCTCTGAGGGACACGGGAAGCCAAGAATGCATGGGCACGCGGCCGCCCGGCGGGCCCCTGGGGGCCGCAGGCGCAGCAGAGGTGGGCCGCCGGGCCTGCGGCTGGCGAGCAGTCCTGCCGGGCTGTCACCACGCTGAGTCCAGCCTCCCCCGGAGTGGTGTGGCTTTGTGTGTCTCTGTCCTCCAGAGAGTTCAAGAGGAAGCCTGCGACAGGGCCCGGCCGCCGGACAGTCTAAATGGAAACCTTTGCCTAAGCGGTTCTGAAGTTCGCGAAAACCAGCATGTTACTTTCATTCCAGAAAACGGCTTTTATAAACCTTTTTATTTTCCCTTCATTAAAGGCAGTCTTAGGAATGAAAAAAAAAGACGCAGGAGTGTCAAGGTGAGATTTGCTGTGATCATCCATCTCTAAGCAGAGGCCTCGCACTCGAAGCCAACAAGGCGAGCACGAACCCGCCGAGCTTTCTGCGGAAGGCCTGGCCCGGGCGGTAACCCGCTGCGCACTTCCCCGGCCTCCGGCCAGGGAGGGACAGGTGGGGGTGCAGGCGTGGGTGGCTGCAGGCAGCGGCCCGCCCACCGACACGGAGCTGCCAGCAAAGCGGGGCCAGGGCTCGTAAGAACCGCCCTTTCCGGGGGGACTGGGGTCTTGGACGGCCGGCCTTGCCGGCCCACCCAGCCCCAGAGCCCGGCACTTCGGCCTGGATTCCGGAGGCCCTCCAGTGTCCCCTGCAAGGCAGAGACCAGCGTCCCCACAGGCCCGTCCTGCTCGCCTGGGCCGTCCTGGCCACGCCTCCCTCCTGCCTTCTCCGTGGCCACATGGGGAGCTGGAGAAAGTCAGGCCCCGGGGCCACACCCAGGAAGGAGCCCGCAGCAGCGGGGTCATCATCACTCAGGCTGACAAGACGATGCCGGAGAAAGGGCAGCTGCTCCCAAGGGACCCGCGCTCCCACGCGTGCACGCACACACCACACGACACGCGTGCACACACGCAAGGCGCAGGCAGCCACACATTCACGGGCACGTGTGTGCGCTGCCACGCACGCGTGCACACGCATGTGCGTGGCCCTCCTGCTGCTCCCACTGCCCCCGCCACCCCTCAGACGCTGCGGGAGGAGTGGGCTGGGTGAGGGCCGCACTGCCCGGCGCCCAGCCTCCCCTGCTGCCCTGCCCTGGTGACCTGCTCCAGTACCCACGGCCCAGTGGCCGCACAGACTGCCTGGGCCGCGGGGCAGGACTAGCCAGGGACCTGCAGGGAGACACCTCGCTGGGTGCACAGTGCCAGGGCCAGAGCCGGGGGGCTGGGGCCGCTTGGGGGCCTGGGGGGGTTAGAGGGCCAGGGGCCCCAGGGTATCCAGGATGCCCGTGGGGGCGGGAGACCCAGGCAGGCCCCGTCGGGCCTCAGCGCAGCTCTAGGAGGTGAAGGTCGGGCCACATTCTTTGAGGACGCTGGAATTCTGACATCAGATTTTCCATGCTCTGCGTGGGGGCGGAGCGCAGCCTCCCCGGAGGGAGCAGCGGGGCGGGCGGGGCGGCCCTGGCCCTCGGTGTCAGTGGCCAGAGGCCTCAGGCGGGAGGGCTCCTCTGGGCCGGCCTGGCCATGTCCCTGGCCCAGGCCGCCCGAGCTCGCTGCTTGGAACGGTGGCCATCCTGCGACTTTCTCATCCAGCTCGGGCCTGCTGAGTCACGTGGGGCTGGGTTAGGAAGGCTAAAAATAGCCAGCCAGCCGCGGGGACCAGGCCTGAGCTATTCTTAGGCTGGGACACAGCCTGCTCCTGGGAGCCTCCCTCTTCGAGCCCCAGGAGGAGCAAGGGCCTTGGCCAGGGGCCGCGGGCGCCCCAGCTGTGGACACTTGGGTCCCTCCTTCCGTCCTTGGTCCCAGGGGCTGGGTCCCTCTGCCTGGCTCCCTTCCTCTGTCCCCACAGGGCCCCGAGGAAGGTGGAAGCACCCGGGCTGTGGGTGCAGAACGGAGATGTGGCCCCTTGTTGGAGAATGACAGAGAATTCTGAGGCAAGCGCCGGGCCTCAGAGTGGGTGTCCTCTGCGGCCACCCAAGTCACGCCCCAGGAAGCCAGCCCCGCACGCTGTCCCCAGAGGCTGCTTTGGTCCCCAAGGAGGGAAATCAGAGCCACAGAGCCTGCAGGGGACCCCAAACACCAAAGCCCACGGTTGGTTTCCATGGGCAAAATGGCTGCCAGGCTCACACGGCTCCTGGTCACCTCCGGTCACCTCCAGCCACCCGTGGGGTGCTGTGAGCCTCGGGTGGGCGTGTCTGGGAGCCGGTGGCCCCCAGAGGCGGCTCTTTGGAGCCAGGCCCCAGTAAAGCCTGTGCTCTGAGGCCCCGCCCTCTGAAACGAGTCCCTTAACTCCTGAGCCCCAGACAGGACACTGCCCCCGGGGCCCTGCGGTTGGGAGGGCGGCGGTGCGCACTGGTGGCCGGATGGCAGGGCGAGCCTGCGACACCCGGGGCCACACACAGACGGGGCGCGGCAGGCGGGGAGGCCACACACAGACGGGGCGCGGCAGGCGGGGAGGCCGGTCGCTCACTGTCAAGGAGAGTCCACCAGGGGCTCGGAGCTGCCACGCCTCTGCCGTGCTGCTGATGTCATGTGTGGGTGGCAGCCACCTACAAAGGCCCGGCTTTCCCTCCACCTGCCAGGAGGCGACGGGCCAAGAGGCGGCCCACCGAGCAGTGACTGTGTGTCCCTCCCAAGGACAAGGCCTGGGTCCCTGGAGCTGGTGACATTTAGGCCCCTGTGGCGCTCTGGGTGACAGCGAGGGGTGGGCGGGGCTCCAGCAGAGAGTCCACTCCCCACGGGGGAGGCCACAGGCCCACGGCCAGGCCCCAAATGCGGGAGCTGGTGCCTACGTCTGGAAGGCTCCTGGCCTGAGAGCCAGTGACCGGGGCCGTGGGGGCCATCGAGGACCCAAAGCTGCCCGCTCGGTGGGTCCCACCCACTCAGTGTCCCCTTCGTGAGGCGGCCGAGTGGGAGCAGTCGGGCTCACACCCGTAGGCCCCTTTCTGAAGCCAGAGGCAGGACCCTCGGCGCACAGGGCGAGGGGGCACTTGCTGAGCTCTCCACTGGGCAGGCCCCACCCTGAGCCCTGCGGGCTGTGTCCAGGAGTCCAGCCCGCGACCCTGAAGACACAGGGCAGGGGCACACAGGTGGGGGGGCGCAGGGCACAGGCCAGGGCCGCTGCCCCGAGCCCCCTGCGGGCCCCTCCCTGGCCGGGGCCTGAGGGGCCGGGAGTGGGCCCCGCCCAGCAGCAACAGCAGGTCCCAAGCCGTCGGCCTGGTAGGTGAGCACGTGGGTGCCTGGCACCTCTCAGCGCCCCGTCACGCTGGTCCTGGGATGGGGGGATGGAGGCACCTCGTCATTAAAGGGGCGCACGCCCTCCCCTGCTTCTTGTCAGGAGAGCTAGAAGAAGCCTCTGTCTTTATTGAGGGCCGTGGTCAGGGGCGGCATCCTGGGTCCCACCTCAGTCTGTGGGCGTAGACCCCGGCAGACGCCTTGACCCTGGGCCCGTGGGCTCAGCGGCAGGGTGAGGCTGTTGGGAGCCGAGGCCCCTTCCGCTGTGGGGTAGCAACTTCGCTCCGTCCCTGGCACCGCCTGCGCCTGGAGCCCAGACAAGCCCTCTGGGCAGGCCCCTCGGGTGGCAGAGGAGGGCCAGAGGGTCTCCCGGCCCCCACGAGGACAAGGCCTGGGCCTCAGAGGCGGTCGTGGGGCGGCCGGGCCATGTGGGCGGGGCTGTCCTCTCCTCGGAGGCCTGCCTGTGGCCCTCTGAACACGCCCTCCCGGCCCTTGCCCTGCACCTCGCCCCGATGAATCACTGAAACTTGCAGGGACATGGCCGGCCAGCCCAGCTGCCCGCCCGAGGCCCCGGCGCCCGGCCCTGCCAGCGGAGGCTTCCGGCTGCTCAGGCCCAAGGGCCCGCTTCCTCGCACCATCACGCCAGGAAATGGCATGTTCCTAAAACTTCACTTTACAGCTGCTTTTACTTTTTAAGTCTGAGCTTAAAATAGCCTGGAGCGGAGCCTCTGGCTCACCTCTGAGCCCGGAGGCCGCTGCCAGCCCAGCCGGAAAGTCTCCCGCGCCCAGCGCGGCGCCCGCTTTTGAAAGCCAAGTGCAACCGCGTCGGGTACTTGCTTTCACCTGGGCGGGAGGCCTCGGGCCGGGGACGGTGCAGCAGAGAGACTGCCGTCCGCTGGGCCACGGCCGTCTCTCTCTGAACGCTGTGCCCCGCAGCGGGGGACCTTGGCCTGGCTGCCCCGCCTGCACCCGCGGAGCCCTTGCCTGTGCGCTGCTGTCCTCAGACCCGTCTCGGGGCTTGGGCTGCCATCGTGCACCCCTTCTCCCAGGGGGAAACTGAGGCTGGGGTGCTCCCTGGAGCTGCGGGGTGAGGCCTAGAGCCCCACGCCCAGCCCTCCCCCCCAGGAATGCACCCCCGGGGGAGGCTCGGAAGCCCCCAGGCTCTCAGAGGGGCTGCCACGCCTCCAGACTGCCCGAAGGGAAGGGCGGTGGGCCTGCTCCACGGGAGGCAGGCTGCCTCCAGACCCCTGTTCCCCCCTCCGCCCCCAGCTCGCTCTCCTGAGGGCGGTCCCGGCCCACTCTGGGAAGGGGGCAAGACTGCAACTGGGGTTCGGAAGGGAGCCCAGCAGGGACACCCCAACCCGGCCTGCCCGGGAGGGGTGGTGGCAACAGGTAAGCTGGGCCCCCCGAGGCAACGGGGGGCAGCGGCCTCTAACCCTGCTGGTCACAGGCAGTCCCCGGACGCCAAGGAAATTCCCAAGGCTGCCGAGATGCGGGTGACGCCCAAGGCCCAGTTTAGAGCAGGAGAAATGGGTCAGAGGCGCTGGCCGGCTGGGGCAGGGGGGCACCCATGGTGAGGGTCTGTACGGGCCTGACCAGGTGCCCTCACCACGCGCAGGGGACCAGGTGTCCGCAGACTTGTAAGGTCCCTGGTCCCGAGCCTGGCTGTCCTCTGTGTCCTCCTCACTGCCCCCCCCCCCAGCTGGGGGCAGGAAGGCTGGGCCCTGGTCCACGCTGGGAGCCTCCTGGGACCCTCGCTTCTCAGTCCACCTTCCCTCCTCCCCTCGGCGGCCGTGGGGCTAGCCACATGAGGTCCCTCACGGTCACTCTCTGAACCTCCGCTTTCACTCCTCAGCATGGCTGGCTGGGCGAAGGGCTGCTGACCCCACGAGCCTGCCCTCTGCTCGCTCCCTGCTCTGCCCAAGGGTCTGCACCCCCAGCCCTCGCTGACCGGCCTGACTGCAGGAGCCAGGACCCCCGGCCCTGGGCAGTGAGCTGAGGCTGCGGGTGGGAGCGTCGTGCCCTTCCATGACTCTGCTGGGGGTGTGTTGTTGGGGCCCGGGGCTGCAGAGGGGTCCCCCAAGAACCAGGACTTCAAGCTTCGCCAGGAGCCCCATGCAGAGGGCCATGCCGGACGAGCCCCATTGCGCTGGGCGGGGTGGCAGGCAGCGCACCCGCAGAGGCGGGTGCTGGCGGGGCTGCTGGGAGCCCAGACCCTGGGACCAGGCCACCCTCAGCCCACCTCCCGGGCTCACTCCAGGGCTTCCTGGTCGAGGGTCTAGGGGAACAAATGCACAGCCGCCAGTTCTGGGACTCTGTCCATCTGTCCGTCTGCCCGTCTGCGTCCCGTGCAGGGCCCTTGGTGCTCGGTCCGCCTGCCCCTCCCCGCTCACCCCGCCCCTTCCCTGTGGCTCAGAGGCTGAGCCCAAGCTTGCCTGCTGACGGGCCCAGGGAGAGGGGGCCAGGGTGTGCCCTCCCCCCTCCCTGCAGGCGGGGTGCGTCCCCCGATCCCTGCCGCCGCCACCGTCCCCTGCCTGTACCCGGCGGACGGACTCGCACCACACCCCCTCTGTGTTGCCTCCCCCCACCCAGTCCCACCCTTGCGAAGGCCTTGTTTCTGCTCGAGGGCAGTGCCAGGACAAGGCTGGCCACCAAGGGCACCTGGCGCCCGCCCCTCAGGAGCTGCGAGCAAGTGGGTGCTCGGCAGGACCCGAATCGGGAGGCCCGGCAGGGCTCCAGCGGGCTTCAGCACCGTCGCCAGGCCCCCGGGGCTGAGACCTCAGCTTTCTTGGGCTCTGTCGGCCTGTCTCTGGCTATCCGTCTGTCTGTCCGTCTGTCTGTCTCTCTAGCTCCTGCTTTGCTGTCTTTGCAGGTGGCCTTGTCATTCCTTCTACAGGCAACTTGCCACCCACGTCCTTCCTTCCCTACCCCCGGGGCCCAAGCAGCGAACCCCTGGATCCTGCCCGGCCCTTCGATAGCACATGCTCTGTCCCTGCAGAGCAGAGGACTGGGGGCCCCACGGAAAGGGACCCAGCAGAGCCTGAGCCAGGGGCTTGAGGGGAGGCGAGAGGTGAACCCCTGTCCCTCCTGAGCCTGCAGGACCCTGAGGGAGCCCTTGGGCAGTGACAGGGGCAGGGGGCAGTGAGGGGTGGTCCCGCCCTGGCGCCGTCCACCCTCGGACACCAGCCAGCAGAGGGAGGTGGGCGTGCCCGGCCCGGCTGAGCACCCACAGCCGTGTCCCTGAGAGGCCAGTGGCCTGTGAAGGACGAAGGACAGACAGGGTCAGTGGAGAATGGAGCTCTGCGTGCGTGACCTCAGGACTGCCCCAGAGGTCAGGGGGCCTCCCAGGGCCTGTCACCAGCACCCTGCGGCTTGGACGAGGACCTGGGTCCTGGACGTCCTGCCGGGGCACAGCGGTCTCCCGGCACGGCGACCGCAGCCTTTCTCTGCACTGCATGTGCCATGGGGCCACCTGCCACCCCTGAAGGCTCTAGCTCTGGCTCTAGGACGACTGTCCACCCAGCCCAAATCCAGCCCTGCTGTCGGCTCCCTTGTCTGGCTGGCGTCTGCTGCTGGAGCCTCCGCTCCCCGTCCTTGCCGACTTGCTGCTGGCCCTTGGCGTCCAGGCGGAGGAAGAAGGGGTTCTGGGAGTCCCGGACCTCACCCTTGCACCAAGGCTGGGGGCGGTGGGGGGCAAACGCCTTCTGCCCTGGGCAGGTCAGGCATCAGACAGAAGCCGGCCCCAGCAAGGCCACGCTGGGCCTCTCGCGTGCTGGGGGCGGGGGGCGGGGGACCGTGCATGATCTCCGAAACGCCGGGGACCCCCCTGTCGGCTCTGCTTCCTGGGCTTTGGCTGGAAAACTGGAACCTGCAGTATCTAAGCAGGTTTTGAGTGTTGAATGAATCTTTTAATTAATGCAACTGTTGTCATTGGTCCTAGACTCATTTTAAGGTCTGGGGGTGAGGGTACCAGCTGCTGAGTGGGTAATCCTGCCATCTGCAATTTTGTTGCTAAATTTCGGGCAGTTCGCTCCTGCCAGCCGAAGTTAGAGCGTTGGCAGAGGAAACTGGGTGACGCAAGCAAAGCGGACAGGAAAGCGCGGTGCAGCCCAGGCCTTCGAGCCGCGGGCCGGGCCCCGCCCCCGCGAGGCCGGCCCCGCCCCCAGCCCGGCTGGCCGGTGGCCTGCGTCTTCCTCAAGAGTCGCTTGAAACGGCTCATTCCTGAAGGTGCGTAATTTAAACTATTATGATAGGTCAGGTGGTAAAGTAAATATTTTACTTGACTCATACTTCAAACAATAAATACTTCAGTTAAATCGATTTGCGACTTGAAAAAAAATCTGTCGTGTATTTTTCATTCTCGGGTCTGTCTTAAGTTACCTTTAAACGGTATCAAATATTCATTTCAAACCTGCTAATGTGATCGCCTGCCTGAAAAATCCAAGAGAATGTCTAATAAGTCACTAAGGAGAGAAAACTAGAAGTGATCATTTTCGAATGTATATTTAAAGTGGCAGTATTTCTATTTTCAAACTACGCTGGCTTGAATGTGTGAGAGGACGAGCGTATTCCTGATGAAATGCGAAAGATGAGAACACTGAGGGGTAAAGAAGCCCGCCCGGCATTTTCTTAAGAAAGGAAATTACACTGAAGGGTACATACGAATTCTTGCATTAATAGAAAGGCCTGTTTTTTTTATATATATATATAAACATATTTTAACTTTATAATTAGAAGGATAATAAAAACTTTCTACCAAATAAAAGAATGCATATATTAATATCAGAATAATACTAGAATATTCTTAATAATACTAACAATATATATGTTTCATTGAAAAGATGAAAAACGGTAAGCACATGAAGAAGAAAATGAAATATTTGGTTTTTGCTAATTTTTCTTATTAGACTTGACTTTTCTTTAAATACAAACCAACGGCGACTTAAAGCAGGCAGTGTGAGCGAGGGAGGTGGTGTTCTTTCTTAATTAGAATTATGCCCCGACTCCCTGTTTTTAGGAAAAACCTGTTTCGATAAGGTATTACCCCTAGAAATAAGCAAATATCTTAAATAGAAGGCGATGTGAAAACACGTCGCTTCTGCACTCAGGCGAGGCCCGGCGTCTTGGTTTGCCCTCGGCGGGGGGCACGCGCGGGACGGAGCCGGCAGGACCTCAGCCGCTGGGGGCCGGGGCTCCAGCAGCGGTCACACACCCGTCCCCACAGGCGCAGAACCGTCCCAGAGGGCGGGGCGCCCAGCAGTGCGGCTCCCTTCCCCTCCCCCGCTCGCCTGCACGCCGAGCGTGGCCTGCGCCCTCCGCCCTCCGCGGCCAACCCTGAGGTCCGCAGGGCGGCGGGGCGGCCGGGAGGGCTCCCTGACCTGCTCGCACGCACGCCCCACTGGTGCGCCAGGCGGGGCCGGCTGACTCCGTGTCTGCCCAGTCTGCCCACCAGGCCCCACTGCTCTCCCCCAGGATGAGGGACTCTCGCTCCCTTGTCACCAGCCCCAAAGCTGCTGCCACTCTCTCTGTGACTGGCGTTCAAGGACCTGGCCCCGGCCCCGTGCTGACTTTCAGCCAAAGGCGACTTTCCTACTTCCTACGGGAGAAGGCCCAGGGTGCCCCCGCTCCCCGGTGGGCTGGGCCACCCTCTCCCTTCCCGTTGCTCTCTGGTGACTTCCTCACTCCCAGGATCGGGTCCAAGTGGAAAGTCTCAGGGGACATCGTCGCCTCAGTCCCCACTTCGCACCCCAACCTCCCCCATCCCCTCCCCTGCTGCCACTAAAACTGCTCTCAGCTGGAGGAGCAAACGCCCCCCAGCTGCCAAAGCCAAGTCCAGACCGTCCAGCGCCACCGGCTTCTCCCAGCGCTCGCCCGGAATCGTCCCACCTCCCCTGAAGCTAAGGAAGGGCCCCTCCGACCGCACGCTGTTAGTGAGGCGCCTCCACAGCGAAACCGCCGCTGGCCCCCAAAACGAATCACTGGAAACCTGACTTTAACGGAGAGAGATACGTAACGTATGAAACGAGATTTGATTCTGAACAGGCCGCTGCTCAGAATAATATAAGAATCTGATAGAACGCTTTCTTCTCGCCGAGACATTTCGGCGTAGCGTGGTCCCTTTACTCATGGCTTCCGTCGTTTGTCCATCTGGCCCACAGACCCGCTCCGCACGGGCCGCAGAGCGAAGCAGAGACGCAGGCTCCCAACGTGCTGCTGACTCAGCGCCCGGATAGTTGTGGGGGGTTTTGTTTCTTTTAAAACAGTGTCAGGATATGTTTGAAGTCTCGAAGTTTCGAGCAATGGACAATGGAGAGGAATCTTTGCAAAGCTGACTTCATTAGCACAGAATTGCAAAATAGAGATTACAGCTGAGTTGAGAATCCTTGGAAAAGGCAGGCTGTCGATGGCCCGCACTAGCGATGCCGATTCCTGGAGCACGAGTTGGCATGTCTTCGAAACGTGGCCGTGGGAAGATCACGGCACTGTCACTTGACCCGCGGGAAGAGCTGGCACGATGCTGGAGGCTTCGACAACTTCGAAAGAGGGTTGCCGACGCAGAGACAGATTGTCGTGTGCAGCAACCTTGACTTTGCTCCAGTCACCATTTGGGGCTCCGTTATTCTGGGACCTAGTTGTCCTTTGGGGTGCAAAGAGACGCTGAACAGGGGTGGCGTCACCCCAGCGAGTCTGCTATGGACAGTCCCTGCTCGCCTGAACCACGGTCCATGCCGATGGTTTCTGCCTGCCTAATTTTGTACAAATATCTTGGCCCCGCCAACAACGTCTTTCTGCCAAAGCAGAGGCCTCGTGTGCTCTCACACGCCTCTAACGGCACGATCAGAGCGCCAAGGTGTAGCTAAGCACAAACAGCACGCGGCGGCTCGGGGAGGGGGAGCCGCTCCCCCGCCTCACACTCAGCAGCTCCCGCACGCTCCTGACGAGCACGTGGTTTTCACAGGGAGACTTGCAATGAGCGGGCACAATGCCGCTCACTCGCGTGCCTTCCGGCGGACGAGGACCCTTCGCAGCTTCCCGAGGACCCTGACCGTCTCCCCCGGTGTGGAGAACAGCACGCAGCCCGGAGGAGGTGCCCAGTGCGTGTTTGCTGAACGAAGAAATGAATGAGTGGATGAGTGGCTGGGCAGCTGCGCGGCGCTGCTGGCGACCAGTTGGCTTTGGAGTCCTGGCCTCGTCCTGCTCCTGGCCGCCTTCCTCCTGGCTGTGCGCACTTGGCTAGCTTTTTCTTATCTATAAAGACGCACACCTCGCCTGACTGCCGTGAGGACCCAGAGGCGTAAGGCACCTCCTGCAGGGTGATAGCTATTACCAAGCTGATGAGTGAGGGAAGTACCCAAATAATTCAGAGGGAAGGAAACTTCCCTTCCCAGCTGAGTCCAAGGCCAAGCAGTAAGCCACCCATCAGCCTACTAATGGCAAAAACACCTCTGGCCGAGGCAGTCGTGTCCGGTCCTTCTGGAGGACAGAGCCTCGGAGTCCTTTCACTGTGTCTGGCCAGGCTCTCTGCCCGCGGAAAAGTAATCACGTCATTTCACTGGTGTTGTCACATAAGATGGACCTGCCTGACAGGAGTATTGAAAATTGATTGTCAACTGATCGAAACTCGCTTTGCGACTACAAAGTGCCATCTGTCTGTGCATCCATCCACTACCCGCCCAGCCGTCCATCCATCCATCTATAGAAGAACGACATCCGAGCAAGCTTGTGGAAAGGAACCCCAGCTGTAAATCTCTCAACCATCTGGTAATCTGAATCCATAAATTAATTGGTTACTATCCTAAACTAAGCAATGAGGTGATATTTAGTGGCTAATGTGCTGTTCCTTTCCAAAAAAGTTTATAGTATGTTGTTGTTTAACAAAAGGCTTGGCCCAGTCTCCCTCCTGGGAGCCCAGAGAGCGTCTGGCCCAGCAGGCTGGGGTGCGGCGGGCTGGCTCCTCCTGAGGAAGCCATGCCACAGCTCTGACTGCCTTCACCGCCTCCGCTGCCCCACACGCGGAGGGGCAGGGTCTCCATGCCAGTGGCGCCAGGCCTCACCTGCAGCCAGGTAAGCAGGGCTTTGCAAAAGTTATTATTACCATTTCGGTAAAGGCAACACACAGGCCTGGGGCAACTTTCCGGAGGTGAAAGGCATATGGGAAAAGCAAGCCCCCTTCCCAGCTGTGGTCGCGTGGATGCGGCTTTTAACGTGGGTGATGTTGGCGCCCAGTGTCTCTGAGTCACACAGCTCTGGCCCAGGCATGGCGAGGGTCTGACGCGTCCCCCACCCATGTGGTGCGTATGACTCGGTGGCATCAAGGCCGCTCCAGCTCTGCAGAGGCCCTGCTCCAGGCCGAGCCTGCCTGGCAGGGCAGGGAAGGGCAGCCTGGTCTCCACGGTGAGATGGGCACATGGGGTGCAGTGAGTGGGTGGGGCGTCCGATGGAGCGAGGGCATTTGAGAGTCCTGAAGAGCCAGAAGAAGCCAGTCAAGTCACCTCTGGGGCACAGAGACAAACACAGCTGTCAGGGCCTCGAGCCGGGTCCGCAACGGTAAGCGGGTGCACTGGGGGGAGGGGAGGATCGAGATCTGCTACCCTGGTGGCCCCGATGCCCTGCTCCCGGGGCAGCCAGGCCGGCGCATGGACAAAGAGGGTGGCAGCTGGGGTTCCTGTCCTCAGGCAGGCACAGCAGGACGAGGGGGGCCAGCGGAGAGTGTGCGCAGAGGGGGTAGGGGCCAGGACTCGGGGTGGGGCACAGGAGGGGCAGGAGGGGAGGCTGAGGGCGGGCAGCGGGTCGGCCAGCGTTGTGGTCTCTAGGCAGGCCCAGCTTCCTGCAGGGGGCGCTGTGCCCACCATACCAGAAGGCCGGGGAGACCATGGGTGGGGACGGGTAGCTGAATCGGTGCCAGCACCAACTGCGAGGGTGGCCTCGGTGGGGGTGGGCTCGAGGGCCCGGGAGAGAGCGGCCCCTTTGGCACCTGGTCAACTTTTGGGAGGTTGGCAGCGAAGGGCATGGACAGAGGGAAGAGAAACAGGCCCGTAGGGCAGAGGAGAGTTTGTGGGATCTGAGACTCTGTGGTGGGCACATGTGCTGGCGGCATGACCCAGGAGGGGGTGGCCGAGCAGATGCGGGAGCGAGAGGAGCCACCGCCTTTGCGGCCCTGGGCCTGCCGGCACGGCAGGGAGGCCCAGACTGCGAACTCTCCCTGGGGAACGGCGAGGGGGCCGCCGGTGGGGAAGGCGCGGAGTGCCGTCTTGGGGTGATGAGGGCACATGTGCAGAGAAGCCTGGAGGCTTGGTGCCCAGTGAGGACACCCCAAGATCTGAGGGGTGCCAGGGGCACAGAGCAGGGCCCCCCCCGGCTTTTCTAACTTAGGCGCAGTGTCACAAAAGCGAGTTCGTGTGTGTGCACGTGTGTGCAGGTGCACGTGAGTGCTTCTTGGGCGGGGGACGCTGGGGTGTGAGGGAGAGAACAAGCTGAGGGGTGGGGAGGCAGCGGTGCCACTTTGCAGGAAGGGGGTTCCAGGTGTCCGCAAGACCCCTGCATTTACTGTCCATCACGGGCATCCTGTCATGTGTTGATTTTGTAAAAAAGTAAAATAAGAGAGGCTATGTTAGGCAGCGCCAGCTGCCATGACAACACCCCCGGCCCCATGGCGAAATGCCAGGGTCGCACGGTTCTGGAGACGCCCAGGTTCCTGCGGGAGTCCGTCTCCCGGGTCGGCTCCCTCCTCCTGGCACACAAACGGTGCCTGCTGGCTGCGTGCTCACGGGACCTCTGTCTTTCGTTCAGGGGTGAGAGTGGGTGCCCCGGAGTCTCTTCCTACATGACATTAATCCTGTGGGAAGAGGCCCCACCCTTATGACCTCATTCAACTTTAACTGCCTCCTTCTAGACCCCATCTCCACACGTGGCCACGCTGAGGTTGGGGCTTCAGCCCAACCTATGAACCCTGGTGGGACACTGTTCAGTCCATTGCCCGCATTTGCTGAATTAAACACTGGGTTTTGGTGTTTAGGCCGTGCCACTGTAAGCAGGATCCTCCGATGGATCGATAAGTAGAGGTAGTGCCTTCCTTCCTGAGGATGGGTGGCCCATACAGCCTGCTGGGCAATGCCCCCCAACCCTGGCTTAATAGAACACGCACATCTCCTGATAAAATGGGGCACTGCTTTACTTGGAAGCTGAAGGCTGGCCTTGAAAGAGCCTAGGGCCAGGGGCTGTTTCTTCTCCCAAGCACTCTCCATCCCTAAATTGTGAGGACATAGTTCTGGGAGTGACCCTGTCCAGCTGTGTGGCGACTATGAGCATTGGAATAGCGCCCTGTGCAAATTGAGAAGGGGACAAGTGTCCCATACTGTCGACATCTCAATGTGAAAACTGCACTGAGGATGTGTAAGTGTTGTAACATTAAACATTGTTGACAGTGTTGAATACTTGTATCTCTTGGGTTGCACAAAGTTACTTTGGGCAGTTTATTCATTACCTTTTGTAAGTGTAGGTGTCAAGACATTTAGGATTACAAACGTGGAGACCACTCGTTTCCAGGGGCCGCCTAGGTGTGTGCGCAGGCGAGTCCTCAGCTCTCGCCCCTGCACCCCAACACCGGGCCTCGCCCAATTCTCCTGTCGCGCACGTCGTGCCCCACCCAGGTCACCGTTGCCGTCTGAACCCTGACGGGTCTGTCTGGGCTGAGCCCCACGAGGGCCCGGACACAGGCTCCAGCTCCAGTAGTGCAGCGGACCTCCACCGGCACTGCACACACCACCACCTACCGCAGGGAGAGCACGGGGCCCAACCAAGACACCGAGCCGCGCGCGGATCCTTTAAGAGGGGCCGTGCAAGCCGGGTCGTGACGTCGCAGCAGTGCGGGGGGGGGGGGGGGCAGAGTCAGCGCGCCGCCGCGGCTCGGGGAGGACCAGGGTGGGGCGGAGCGGCGCTGACTGACAGATGCGCAGCCCAGAAGCGGCCCGGGGCGACGCTGGCGCGACCCGCGCAGGCCCCGCCCCCGCGCAGGCCCCGCCCCGCGCAGGCCCCGCCCCGCGCAGGTCTTTCCGGCAGCCCCGCCCCTCCCAGGGCTTCGCGCAGCCCCGCCCCGCCCGCGCACGCCCCGCCCCGCCCCGCGCAGCCCCGCCCCGCGCAGCCCCGCCCCACGCACGCCCCGCCCCGCGCACGCCCCGCCCCCCGCCCGGGGCGGGCCTCGGCTGGGCGCTCGGCGGCGGCGGCGGCGGCGGCGGCGCTGCGGGACTCTGGCGGCGGCTCTGCTAATGGCTGCGCGCCGGCCGCGGTGAGGCGCGGGCGGAGAGCGACGGGCGCGGGCCGCGGAGCAGCCGGAGCGAGCGAGCGCGCGGCCGGACCCCGGCCAGGCCCGGCCCGAACCGCCGAGCCCGCGATGCGCCCCGGGGCCGCCCCCCGGCGCAGCTGACGAGCGGCCCGTGGACACCGGCCGGCCGGCCAGGCCACGATGGCGGGGAAGGCGGCCGCCCCGGGCACCGCGGTGCTGCTGGTCACGGCCAACGTGGGCTCGCTCTTCGACGACGTAAGTGCCGTGGCGGCGCGGGACCCGGCCCTGAGCCCGGAACCCCGGGACCCCGGACCCGGACGCTGAGCCCTGGGACTCTGGAGTCCCGGACCCCGACCCCAGTTCTGAGCCTTGAGATCTAGACCCTGCAGCCCGGCCCTGAGCCCGGGCCCCTGGGACTGAGACCCCGGTGCCCTGAACTCTGCTGCCAACCCCGGCATCCTAGTCCCCCAGACCCAGCCTCCAAACTCCGTAGGCTGAACCGGACCTGAGCCCAGCTCCCTGAACCCCAGTCCTCATCCTTGTCCAAGGTCCCCAAACCCCAAACCTGGCTCCAGCCCTGGTCCTGAAATCTTGACCCTAAAACCTCGGCTCCGAACCGTGGTCCCCAAACCCCAGCTCCTGACTGTGGACCCTCCATGGCCCTGGCCAGTCCGCCTGCCTTCCTATCTGTCACTGACTACGCCTCCTCTAGCTGTGGGCGCCCCACTTTACCCTGTAACTTCGCGTCTCTAGTTCTCTAACAAGGGGTTTCTTGTTGAAAGTCCTGGACGACTTTGCTTCTTTAAGGAAAAAGATGCGCAGAGGCTCCTCATGGCGAGACACAGGTTACTGACTGCCCAAGGCTTTCACCGTCCAGGAGCCTCGGCCCCCGGCTCCCGAGGCAGCCCTCGGGAGATGAGGGAGCCAAGGCTTGGGGGTGCCCGGAGTTCCTGAGGCTGGCTGAGGCCGACCTAGTTTGGCGTTTCAGCCAGGGTGCCACCCGCTGTTGGCGCTTAAATTGCCAACCCAAATAATGCAGACGGCAGCTCCGAGTGGTGTGCTTGTTTAAGAACAGACGAGATGGCACCGACGGAGCCCCTGCCCCCCGAAGTGCGCAGGGGGTGCAGGCCTGCTTGTGGTGTGGACCCCGATCCAAGCATGACTGAGGGGCAGGCTCTTGCGTCTTGCCCAGCCTTCCTCTGCCGGCAGCAACCATGGGCGAGGTGTTTCAGTAAGCTAAGTCACATACTGGCTAGGTCTGATTTCATTAATAAAAGGTAGGCGCTATTTTTGTGTATTTCTTATTTTAACTCCCAGGCGCCCAGGCATTAGACGTCCCTGCTGGACATGGAGTGCTTTTCCTCTGACTTTGTTGCAGCCAACTTTATCTAGTTTCATGTTTGATCATTTTCTTCAAAAGTGCCCGGTCTGGGTGTGTGTCTGTATATCTGGCATTCTATTCTCAGCTTTCCAGTAACATGCCGCTAGAACGTGGTTTTGCTCAGATGATTCAGATCCGTTAGCTGTGGCTTCAAAGCCTCAGAAATGTCAGGAAAATTAAGCGTGGTGGGGCATTTCGGTCTCAAAGGGAAAAGGGTTTTGCTGCGCAAACATTCTTTCCAGTAATCTTTGATTGTGAGTTCCAGCGTTTTTGCTGTTTCCACTGGGTCCACACACTTCTCTCTACTGACATCAAAGTGGAGGCTGAAGTTGCTTTTGTTTAGCGACTCGCTCCCTCTGAATTTTCATCTTTCTGGAAGGCTGTGTGGAATTTTGCATTATGTTTACATCCGGAAGGAACATTCGCTTTGTAAACAATGCATAGGTTAGTTCCACAAGACGTCCTGGGATCCGGGGCTCATGAGGCAGGGTCTGACTGTAACCTGCAGATTTCTTAATGTGTGGAGCAGTCTCGAGGGCAGGGGCGTCCTCCTTCGGTGGCACAGAAAAGTAGCAGGGGCGGGCGTCACCCGTGTTCCGGAGCCTTCCTTAGTTGAGATTTGGTGTGCCTCTTGAGGGAGATACGCTTGGCCGATGAAAGCAGCGAATTCTTGAGCGAAGGAAATTGTAATTCCTTGGTTTATAGTGGGTTTCAGAGACCTGCTCGGTGACTCTGTCTTGGCACAGTGCGCGTGCCGAGGCCCAGGAAGGAGCCCTTTCTTGCCCAGTTTCAGCTTCTCCAAAAACAAGCCCCAGTGTGTGGCCAGGCCGGGGCCTCCCCCGGGGAGGGGGTCTGAGCTGCCGACGGGCCGCCGTGGCGTGCAGACGCTGCTCTCCTGGGCACGAGTGCTGGGCGATGTGTTTCCGCCTTTGTCGTTGGGTTGTCCCCCCATCCCTCTCCCAGAGGGGACGCCGCTGCAGCTCTGGGTGTGGACTTTACCCACGGCTGCGCCCTGGCGCCCTGCGGTCCAGGGCGTCCTGCTCGACAGGCTGCTCTCGCCTGGTCAGCACTCCCGGCTCTGTCGTGTCCCCCAGAGCCATCGGGCCACATGAGTCCCCGCGGAGGCACAGGCGAGGGCGTGGTAGATACCTGCAATACATCGGGCCTCAAAGTTTTGCCTCTTACGTTCTTAAAAATTATGGGAGACCCCAGAGAGTTACGGGCTCTGCGGGTTATAAGGGTCCCTCGTTCCCGTGTTAGTGGGTGGAAACCGAGGAGCTGGATCTGAGGACGTCGCCTTCGCTGCCTGAACAGTGCCCCCCCCCCCATGCACCCCCTGGAAGGCGCCACCGTTCGTTTACTCAGGAGACGGGGTGGGAAGGGAAATCACGTCGTGTTATTGGGACGTAGCTGTGACCAGTGAACTTTTCATCAGGAGTCCTGGGCCCTCACCCTAGGCCCAGGGTCCCGGCTGTGGCCCTACCCGGACCTGCGGCACCGTGACTCTTCCATGCGTGTGGCGACCCGAGATCGCCCTCAGGGGGCCCGGTGGCTGTCTCGGAACGCTGGTCAGACCCGTCGCCTGGGAGGGGTGGCCAGGGCTCCACCCCTATCTCGCGGGAGATGCTGGGTCTCTGGCAGGTGAGGTTCCAGCTTTAGGTTCTTCACATTTTTACCACAAGTGAACTGAGGGTGAGTTCTCCTGGGCTGTGGCCTCAGAGCGGGGTCCCCCTTGCACCAGTGGTCCTATGAGAATCCAGCGCCTGATGACCTGAGGCGGAGCTGAGGTGGTGATGCCGGCGCTGGAGGCGGCTGCGAACACAGACGAAGCTTCGCGTGGCCACCCACTCACTGCCCGCCTCCTGCTGCGTGGCCCGGGGCCCGACAGGCCCGGGGCTTGGGGACACTCGCCTTACGCGATCAGGCTGTTTCTCGGGGAGGGCACCTAGCCAGGTGTTGGGCGCCGAGGGCACAGCCCGCTCCGGGGCATCAGCCTCCATCCTGCGCCAGCGGGCTCTGCTCGTGCTCCTCGGCGGGTTCCAGTGCCCCCCGGAAGCCCCCGGAACCCCACGCCCTCTAGCCGCTTCCTTGCACTCCCGCCGCACGCCGTCTGCCATCCCGGCCGCCGCCTTCAGCTCTTCCGCGTGGTCCGTCCCCCGGGCTCGGCGAGGCCACCGGGACCTCGTGCTGCAGGGCCACAGCCAGGCCCTCCCCCCGCCCCGCGCGGCCCCTCATGGCTGGCTCCCCTGCTTCGTCCAGGACTGTTTGCTGGCGGCTTCGCTGAGACAGCGTCCACACAGCACGTGTTTTGCCGAGGCGTCCACTCCAGTGGCCTGCCGGATTCACACAGCCGTGCGACGCTCACCAGCCAATTTTAGGGCGTTGTTTTGGCACCTGAAAAGGAAATCGCGTGCCTCGGCGGTCCCTCTGCCCCCGCGTTGTCTCCGTCTCCCTCGAACCCCCAGGCCTGGGAACCGCCGTCTACGGTCTGTCTCTCGGCGTTTGCCTGTTCTGGATGGCGTCCCAAGGAGTCACGCGTGGCCTTTGCGTCTGGCGACTTCTGCCGGCGTGTTTGCGGGGTTCGCGTGCTGTCGGGAGCGTCGGTGCCGCATCCCGTGTAGGTCTGAGCCCGAGCCTCCTGCGTGGACCCCGCAGGGTTTGTCGCCCGCCGTCCGCGATGGAGCCCCGGGCTGTCTGGAACAGCGCTGCCGCAGGCACCTGTGGATGGCGCCCTTTCTCCTGGACACACACCTGAGGGGCGACTGCGGGTCTTCGCCGACTCCGTGCTGCGCCCCTTGAGGCACTGCCGACTGGTCCCCACGGCGCCTGCGCCGGCTCGCAGTGCCCCCCCCGCCCCCCCCCCCCAGGGTTCCGGTTTCTCCACGTCCTCCCTGTCCTCTTATGTCTCTTGTCAGAGACTTTTTCCCCGCACGCCAGCATCTGGCTGTCGTCCTGACGCCCACCTCCCGGCACCCTGCCCTTTCCAGCCCCGCTCACCTCCTGCAGCTCCTCTCGGCTCAGGCTTTAAGTGCTGGCCACGGGTGGGCGCTGGCCAGTGGTCCTGCCCACCTTGCTCTCTGGGGCCCTGGTCCCCTGGGGATGGCCTGTGGCTGGAGGGGTCTCGGCATTTGTGTGTGTGTGTGTGTGTGTGTGTGTGTGTGTGTGTGGCCTTCCTGCCTCTGAGCTGAGGTCTCTGTGGGAATCGGGTCCACTGGCTGAGTTTGAGACTCTCTTTATAGATGGGGACCTGCCTGTCCCCGCGGTGGCAGCATCGGTGGCCCCGAGTGCGGGCTGTCACGGGGCTGCCCCCCGCGAGCCAGGAACCCACATCTGCGCCTGCCGCACCCCCCCACCCCTCAGGCTTCGCACTCTGCCCTCCCCCCACGCGGTCAGGGTCGGAGGGCTGCATGGCAGCGATGTGCTTGCCGGCCACGCCGGCCTCCCGGTCCTCCGCCGGTGTCCGTGGCCTCCATCGCGGCCGGCTGGCCTCCGAGCGCCCACATTCTGTCCTGGGGGTCTCCCTCTTGCACGCAAGGCTGGCCCTCCAGCGCTGTGGGAAGGCTTAGGTTACAGGACGGGGAGGCGCTTTTTCAATTTTAAGTGTTAAACATTCTGCTTGTTTGAATCCAGCTGGAGGACAGTGACATGCCCACCACGTCTCAGCCCGGGTGACTCCGAGAGGCCACATTCTGGCAGCACGTCCTGAGAAAGATGTCCCCCTCAGCAGCGTGAGCCCTTCTCAGGGGTGGGGAGGGGCCCCTGCTGCCCCCCGCGGGGGTCCATCCCCTAGTGTGAGGCCGGTGTCATCGGGGAAAGAGGCCTGAGCTGGGGGCTTCGGAGGTGACAGAGACTGGACGAGGCCTGCCTCCCGCGGTGGCCCCTCTAGAGCCCACCGACCGGAGGGGAGATGGTGGGGGATGGTGCGGGGGGTGGGGCGTGGCGAGCTTACTGAGGGGTGATGAAGCCATGGGTGGGCGTGGTCCAGGAGCGGGGGGCGGGGCAGTGGGTGGAGGGGCGCGTCAGCGGGGCGCCGTGCCCAAGGCCGGTCTCAGTGCTGTGCACGCAGGAGCCTCCTGTCTGCGTTCGGACTGGCTGTCGGGGGTCGCGAAGCCATCTGGGCTCCAACCCTGCCTCTGCTTGGGTTTCCCCGCAGTGGACAGGAACAGGTCCACCCCATCCTGGGAGCATGGCCTTGGGGTCGGCCTCTTACTCATGGGCCGTCATGACCTTGGGCTTGTCCTCTCAGGCCATTCAAGGTTCTAACAAGGGCCTAGGGCCCCTCTGGGGGCAGGGGGAGGCGTGGGCTACAGACTGCACTGCCCCCCTGTCTGAGCTAAGTGCCTGGCTAGTTGGGGCTGTTTCCCTGAGCTCCCGCCCCGTCCACGCTGCCCCCGCCCTGGCCGCAGAGCCCAGGAGCAGGTGTCGGGGGCTGCGTCCCGGAGGTTGGGGGTGCCGTCCCCTCGGCAGGGTGCAGCCCTGGCTCCGGCCTCCAGGCTCACTGGCCTGGGCCGGGACAGCCTCCTCTCTGCCCCGCAGCTCAGGGCCTCCGAAGGAGCAGCTCTCACTCCAGGAACCGGCGGAGAAGCAAGAGCAGGGGGCGCAGCGTGGGCCCAGGCCGCGGAGGGGCGATTCTGCCTGCGAGGCCCAGTGCGAGGCCACACGGCAGGGTCCGCGAGGACACACGGTGACACAGGAGAGCGTGGGTGCTGGGGCGGGCTCCGCCTTTTGTCACGGGTGACCCTGCGCGCGTGGTCTAATGCCTGCTCGTGGGACAGGAAGACAGGAAGACCGCGGCTTGGCAGTGGTCCCAGGAGGGGCGCGCGCCCTGGCAGGTGGGAGGCCTCGCGCCGTCGGGGCCTCCCCGGTGCCGCCTTCGAGAGCGTCTGGCCTTGGGGCGGCAGCCTCGTTCTCACTTGCGTCCAGGCCGGAGCGGTGCTCGGGCCACCGGGTCGGTCTAGCAGCTGTCGGAGAGTGCGCTTTCCTTGGCTGTGGCGATGGGGCGGGCGCGTCGCACACTGGCCCGTGCCTGCAGCGACGCGGCGCCCGGCTCCCGGGGCGGGACGCGCTCTCCCGCTGCGGTGCCCCCCCCGCCGGCCTCCCCCGGGGCGCCCGGGCCCCCTCGTGCCGGCAGGCAGGGTTTCAGCCTCTCTTCCGGGCACAGATCCTTGTCACCAGCTCTGCGACGGCTTCTCCTTCCCCTCCCTGAACTGGTGACGAGCCGTGCGTTTCTGTCACGTTAGTGTTCACCGTTGACGGAGATCTCGTCACGTGACATTCCATTCGCAGAGGCAGGGCAGGGAGTGGGGGTCCGCGCAGCTGGCTGTGGGAGCAGAGCATGCTCAGCTATGGGGCAGCAGCAGAATTGGAGCCGCTGGGTTCCTGGACCCGCAGCCCGTGGGCAGAGTGCGGGGGCGGGGTCGGCACCCCTCCCGGGCAGTGGCCGCGGCCACTGCCTCCCTCCCACTGCCCCTGCAGCGAGTCCTCCCCTCCCAGCGTGGGGCATGACGGCCTGGTCACTGCCCCCTGCCACTGGCCTCGCCCCCTGGTATGGGCTCAGGGCCTGAGGCATCCCCTGTGGGCCTCCCTGGGGGGCGGTTCTGCGGGGCGCTCACCTGGTCAGCCGAGACCGTCCAGGTGGAGAGTCTGTGAATTGGCAGCAGAGCCGAAGTTGCATGGGGTGGGAGGTTCAGCCTGTCCCCTGACAAGGGCCGAAGGCCCCTCAGGCCCATCCTCTTCCTGATAGGCATGTGGCTGTCCCGGTCTGGGCTTGTCTGGTGTGGACGGTGCCATTGCAGGATGGCAGAGGGCAGGGGTCAGAGCCGCTGTTTCCAGCAACTTTGTGTTGGGGTGATGGAGCCGGTACCACTGGGCCCTGTTTCTCTGTTCAGGGTGTCGGTTTCTCTGGTGGGCACGGGTGTTCGGGCCGCGCTGGGCTGCGCTGGGCCGTGCTGGCCAGACCGGCCGGCCTCTGCTCTCTCCATCGGACTTGGCATCACAGGGGCTGTTCCTGCCAGACCTGGTGGTCATCTCTTTGCCCGCCCGGCTGGCCCACATGGCAGGCAGCCTTTGAGGAGGCCTTTGAGTGTGCGGCCTGCCCTCTTGGGCCTATCCTCCACTGGGCGAGGGCGTGCTTGGGCCCTGCGGCCCACTGGCGGAGAGTCCGGCCTGCGTGGGAGGGACTGCTCTGGGTCCTCCTGGGCCAGCAGCTTCGCTAGCCTGGCCCCCAGGGCAGGTGAAGGAGGATGGGGCCTGAGGGTGCTATGGGGCAGCTGTCCCAGCCCCAGCTCCGAGCACCCTGCCTTGCTTGCTTAGGCGTTTGGATGACCGTTGGGGCTCCCTGCTGGCTCTGTAAGGGGCAGGAATGAGGCTCGGGCCAGGGAGCCCGACCCCGTGGATGAGCCTGGTGAGTGGTCAGTGCCTTTCAACCCTCAGGCGACCTGCAGAGTCCCGGGCAGCCTGAGCGGCAGCCGTGGGAGGGGGCAGCAGTGGCCAGACCCACGCGCCTCGGGTCGCCCGAAGGTGCCCTCCGGGCCCGGGCGGGAGCGGGTGCGTCGGTGAGCACCTGCCGTCCAGTCCGGCAGCGTCTGCTCGGCCTCCGTGCTCCTGTGCCGCAAGCGGGGGCGGCTGGGGACTGGCTTTCGGATGGACTAACTCCCTCGAGAGTGACGTCTGTCCCGCTAACAAAACGAGTCGGTGGGGACCTGCGCGCTGCGTTTATTTTTCCCTCTTCACCGTCACGGTCTTTCGGCTCCGTTGCAACTTCCTGTTTGTGCTGCAGCGTCCTGGGAGCCCCGCCGCTGCGTCCAGGTGGGCGGTGGGGGTCGCGGCTGTGGGTGCTGCAGGTGGAACGTGGGCGAGCGGCGGAGACCGACCTGCCCAGGAGACAAAGTGGCGCCCGGTGGCCAGTGTGGTGACCAGGCAGCCCCCGGGCCAGGCGGGCCTCCTTCCTGCCCCCGCGGCGGCTGGGGACGCCCGGGGCTGTCAGCGGGGGCGTTCCAGGGCAGGCGGTCTGGGCTCCAGGCGGGCCGGGGGGCAGCGCCCCCACTCCCGGCCTCCGGGTCCTGGGTGGCTCTGCCGAGCCGCCCAGGTTCAGCTGCAGGGTTTAGGTGTGTGGGTGACGAGGCATCCAGGGGGCCTCGTTTTCAGGGACTGTTAACGGCTGGTCCTAGCAGCCTTGGGCTTTCCAGCCTTGTTTTAGGGAACTCCTCAGGCCTGGGCCCTTTCTGGGGCCGGAGGCCCAGCCAGGTCCCCTGGGGCCTCCCAGTGTGGCTCTCCCACCAGCAGTCTGCCTGCATGGGCGTCCTCCGAACCGGCCGGGCACTGGGAGCAGCTCGCGGGCTCCCGGGCGGCCCTGAAACCCCCGCTGTGCTGCTGCCTTCCCTGGCCCGCAGTTTCCCACGCCTCCCCCGCGAGGCCTGGTCCCGAGGCGGGGGAGGGCTGCAGGACCCAGCCTGGAGGGCGGGCGGTCCAGGGCCAGAGGAGACGGGGGCCCTGGGGCCGGGCCAGGACGGGTGAGGACAGCAGGGGCCCGGGGTCGGCGTCCTGGACGCCGGGGAGGGCTGTTCCGAGGAGGGCATGCTGGGGTGTGAGGAGGGGCCTCGGGCCCCAGGACCAGCAGGCCAGGCGGTGGTGCCCGGATGGAGTCCCAGGGTGCCGTTGGGCTGTGCCTCCAGGCGTGGCTCCCGCCCTTCTCGTCCCGCCCTTCTCGTCTCGCGGGACGTGGGACATGGGAGAGGCCCAGACACCTCAGGGCAGCGAGGCCTCGCACCCCAGCGGCCGGCTCGGGGCTCGTGCCTGGTCCCCGAGCTGGCCGGGCTGCCAGGCGTGGCAGGAGGCCGGCCGGAGGGTGACCTGGGCACTGAGAGGCGCCCTGGGTGCGGAGCCCGCAGAAGGGCCCGAAGGCGTTGGAGCGTGGGAGCTGGCCAGAGGAGGGGGCGGGGCCGCTCGGGAGGCCGTGTGGCCGCCGTGCGCGAACCCCGTTTCCTCAGTGCACCGGGGCTGCAGCTCACGGCCCCGCTTCCCCGGCCGTCAGGGAGGCGCGGGGCGCCGCGTGCCGCCCGCCAGCTCCCCGCACCCTCCCCAGCGCCGTGCTCCCCGAGCACCGCTGGTATTTTTTTAGCTGCTGATAAGTGAGTCAGTCCGGAAGGGGAAGGAGGGGGGCTCGGGGCCGGGGCCGAGGCGCTCAGAGCACGTCGGGAGATGCCCCCGGGGAGGACCGGGGCCCGTGGCGGGTGCGAGGGGCCGCTGTGGGGGGCCCCCGAGGAGGCGACGGCGGCTGCGGGGCACCAGCACGTGCACTTTCCATTTCTGGCTGTAATGTAATGAAGCCCCACCTGGGGAGAACGTGAAAAACTTACCCTAGTTTCTGGGAGAAAAGTCACGCCTGTGAGCCCTGATGGCCTCGAGAACGTTAGTTTTCTATAATGAGAAAATTCGGCGGAGCAACCCGGAAAGGCCCGCTGCCTGCCTCGTCCGTATCCTGCGTGACACGCGCATCGCCCTGAACGGGCCGTGTGACCACAGAGTGACTTCGAGGACGGTCCTGTGACGGTCGCCCGTGAGGGTCGTGCGCTGTGGGGGAGGAAGCCGCCCAGCGTCGGGGGAGAGTCCGCACGCGCTCCCTCCCGGGCTCCGTCTCGGCCCCAGCAGCCCGGCGCCTTTCGCGGGGAAGGTGCAGCCCCCGGTCTGGGTGGTGCTGACCTGGGGTCCGGCGGGCCGGTCTGCTCCGCGCCCAGACGCCTGCCTCGGCATCCGGTGGCCCGCAGCGCAGAGCGTGAGCGGAGGGGCCCAGGCCAGCCCTGCCTTGCCGCAGACGAGCCCGAGCCCTCCGTGCCGGGGCTGCTGCGCGCACGGCCCCCGGCAGCACACCGCGGGGCGGTCACCCGTGCCCCCTCCTCGCGCCGCGAGGTTCGCCCTGCGCTTTCGCTGCCGTGGGACTCCCTGCGGAGTGGACACGCTGAGATGGCTTCGTGAGCGGACGCTTCGGGGCAGAGACAGTGCCTCCCGGTCCTTGCTGTCACAAGGCGGGGCACCAAGCCCTGCCCTCGCCTCGTCGGGCACATGGGTGGCGTCCCGGGCACCCGTCAGGAGCTGCTCGCTGGGGCCGGTGTGAGCTGCCGCCCATGTGCCCAGAGTGTGCGCCTCCCTCCGCCCGAGCCCCACTTCCAGGGGGTGACGGGGCGCGTGGACACGGGGGCTCACGGGAGCCGAGCCTCGCCGCGCCCCCGCCCCACACTGCGCCCTGGTGCCGCGCGAGTCCCCTTCCTCTCGCCGCGCGCCATCTCGTGGTCTCTGATGACAGACCGGCGCCGTGCGCACGCAGGGGGAGAAGCGCCTGGTGGCCGGACGCGGCCTCGCCTCCCCCGAGGGCCAGTCCCCCGAGGGCCAGTCCCCCGAGGGCCAGTCCCCTGAGGGCCAGGCTCCGCCGGTCGCGGCCGCGCGCCGCCCCAGGGCCTGCGTCGTGGAGCTGCACGTTGCCGTCGGAAGCCCGCGGCTGGCCGCGTTCCTGATGGTGTCGTTCACCAGGTGAGACACGGCGCGGCTCCGTGGGCGCCCGTGCGCGGGCTTTGGGGAGCACACGTCGCAGACGCCGAGCCGTGGGGGGGCTGGGTCACCCGGGGAGTCTGCACGCGTCCGCGAGGGACCGCCGGGCCACACCGTTGGCGCCCTCGCTGGCGGGCGGGCCGGCTCCCCGCGGCCGGGGCGGCAGAGGACACCCTGCCGTCCAGCGTTCTCACGTGCCCGATCCTCGGCCCGTCCGCAGCCGCTCAGTCGTTCAGGTTCCCCGCGCGTCCCGGGCGCTGGCCTCTTGCCAGACGCTCTTCCCGTTCCGCGCCTGTGTCTTCTCGTTCCTGGGGCGTCCTCGGAGGGACGCGCGTTGCGGGTCTTGCCGACGTCCGGCGTATCTGCTTCTGCTGTGGTTTCGTGCCTCGGACGTCACATCTAAGAAGTGTCCTCTCTGTGTCTAACGCAAGGTCACCTTTACCCCTCCGGTGTCTTCGAGGCCTGGTTCTAGCTCTCACGGTCAGGCCTTTGAACTTCCTCGAGGTTGTCTGCGTCTCGGGTGCGAGGTCGGGTGCGAGCTGTGTCTTTGGCACGTGGATGTCTCGCTGTCCCTGCGCTGTGGTTTGGGAAGGCGGCTCTTCCCCCGACGCGCCGTGGTGCCCGTGGACAGCACACAGGCTCGTCTCCGGACTCTCCGTCCTGCTCCTCGGCCCTGTGCGTCCTGTGGCTGCAGCACGCGGCCCTGGCGCCTGCAGCTCCGCGTGAGCCTCGCCGCCTTCTCCTCCGCTCCGGTCGCTCCCGCGGCCGCGCGAGCTTGCGGCCGGCGTGCTGGCCTCCCCGGCAGCGGCGGCTGGCGCTCTGGGCGGCTGTCGGCGCAGCGCACTTCAGCATTTGCCCGCCGGGGCGTGAAGGCCGGGCGTCTCCCACTTATTTAGGCCGTCTTTAATTTCTCTGAGGACGTTGGTCGTTTTCAGGCGTGTACTTCTGTTTGTTTCTGCTGTTTTTCTTGCTGTCAGTCTGCTCAGATCTCCTGTACACCCACACAGTGCACACCCATACACGCACACGCACGCACGCACGCAGCGCACATCCACACACGCACGCACACGTCCACACACACACACGCACAGAATCCACAGTCCCGATAGCGAGCAGGACGAGGTCCTTCGGCAGGTGTCAGTGTGTCCGCCGTGTCCCAGGCTCCAGGACGTGCTGTGAGCACAGTCTTCGTCTTTGAGCAGCTGTTACCCCAGCCAGACTCCGAGTCACACTCGTCTTCGGCATGTTCGTTTCCATTCGAAGCGGTCCATTAGGCGGAGCTGCGCGCCCCGTCTGGTCCTCGTGGCTGCATCTGTGCCCACGGCCCTGCCGGCCGCCCCTTGGGTGCAGCTGGCCTGGCCACGTCCTGACGCGGCGCCCAGTCTCCCCGGACACAGCGTTTCACTTTGCCCACGTCCAGACTTGAAGCAGCACAGGCCACGTGAGCGGAGCTCCCCTCCTCTGGAATTGGCGCGTGATAACTCAAGCGCTCGCTCACGTCGCCCGGAGGAGGTTCTACGCGTTGGCTGAACAGGAGACGCTCTGCCCGGCGTCCGCCTGGCCCGTGCGCGCGGGGGCCGCTGAGAGTCCGCGTGTGTCCGCACGCCAGTGCCTGTCCCGAGCTCAGAGCAGGGGTCCGCATTCCACGCAGCTGCACGGGGTCTGCCGCGGCCAGCCGTGCTTGCCAAAGCCTTGCATTTTCCATTTCAAGTGAATTATTAAGAATTCTTGTGAAAAACAATGAGGATTGAAATTTTGTTGTCCCAAATGTGTAAATTTGTGCAAATGTTTGCAAAAAGTGAGACACTAAATAAAGATTGCAATGACATGTCCTTATTTGTATATTTTTTTAAATTCTTGTACATATTGTACATGTGAAAATGTTGGGTTGATTCTTACCACAGTGGATGGTATTAAATTCTAACGCCTTCCACATGCTCTTCTTTTGGGTCGTCATCGGTTCTCTCTGGTTAGAAACAACTTAGGCTTTACTCCCCGCGTCCCCTTACGTGAGGCCGACTTGGGGGGTCCCTGTAAGCAGCCGCTCAGGTGACCGCGGCTGCAGCGGGCCCTCTGGGCACAGGAGCCAGGTTGCAGGAGGGAGCCCTTGGCCACGGGCCGGCGCTCCTGTTTGTGGGCGGACCAGGCCGGACCAGGCGAAGGCTGGAGGCCGAGGGAGGCTGGCCTTCCCCTTAATGGACAGGGGTCTGTGGGGTGCCCCCCCAGCTCCAGGCAGAGGGAGCCCCAGGTGGCGGGCGGCCTCTGTGACTTTGTGGTGCTGAGCAGCCCCCGCCCCCGGAGCCTTGCGGCTGAACAAGTGGTAAGAAGAGTGAGGTGTGGCCGTGTGGGCCCTGGCCTGGGGCGGTGGCATGTGTGGGGACGATGCTGGGGTCCTGGTCCCTGGACGGCAAGCCCGAGGGAGCACCGACGCCGGCCAGGGGCCCCTGTGTTGGGAGTGAGCGACTGAGCCGCGTGCAGCCCAGCCTCGCGGCCGCCACCCAGCTCCCTGTGTGCGGCAGACCTGCTGCTCCCTCAGGGGCCCGGCCAGCCCGGGGCGCTTGGATCCCCAGGACAAGGCCCCGCAGCTGGCAGGCTGGCCTGTCCCGGTGGCCTCGAGGGGCCACTGGCACTCGTCCATGAACTCGCTCTGGCCAGTGGGGGTGCTGCAGACAGAGGCCCCCAGAACCTGGAGGAAGGGCGGCCTTCAGGCCGCTTGCCTGTTGACGTGGCGAGTTGACTCGAAACTGTGAAGCGAGTGACCAAAAGGACGTGACCACATCCCCACCACTTGGAAACCGGGTGAAAGGGGAGGAGAGCAGCGTGCCCCCACTTCCGTAACCAGACCGCAGGCCTCCGCGTGGCCCGCGCTTGGCCTCCCCAGCAGGAGCCGCTCGCCGGGGCCCGCGCCTTCCCGGGAGCACATGCTTGCCCGCCCTCGCCCGCCCGGCGCGGGGCCGGCCGGTCCCGGGGGGCTGCGCTCCGTTGCTCCGGCGGCCGCCAGGGGTCTTCTCGAAGCGGCTGCCGCGCCGCGTCTCACGGCAGCGGGGGACGTGTCGGCCGCCGCGACCCCAGCGGTTCTGACGGGCGCTGCGCGGCGCCTCCATCCGGCTGCCTCCCGGGGGCGGAGGTGCGGAGCCGCCCGTGGTGCCCGCCGGCCGTCCGCGCGGCCCGTGTCCCCGGAACGCACGTGGCCGCGGGAGGACTGCCGTCCTGCGCCGTGTCTCCCGAGCGACAGCCCCTCGCTTTGCTTCTGCCCCCCCTCCCCCCCGGCAGCGCTGCGGCCTCGGGGAGAGGCTCGTGTACCTTTCGCCAAACGTGCTCCTGTGTAGTTTACGTTTCTTGGATGTTTTTGTAAATAGTGTTTTTAAACATTTCATTTTCCAATTGTTTGCTGTCGTCAGGTAGGAATGCAAATGAGTGTGTGGATGTCGACCTCGTAGCCTGTGGCTTGCTCAGTGGCAGCGTTTCGGAGTCCTCGGGCTGTGGCAGCCGTCGGCGCAGGCCAGCGGCCTGCGGTGCACCTGCCCCACAAGGCGCTGGTTCTTGCCCGGCCCCTGCGCCGGGCGGACTCGGGGCGGTGGGCGCGGCCCCCGCCAGCTCCTCTTCAGGGAGAGTTGGGTCGTTCTCCAGCAGGGGTGGCGGCAGCTGGAGGTCGTGTGCTTTTTTCCCTTTTTTAGATGTCCTTTTATTAAACTGAGTAAGTGTTTTTCTGTTTTTCACTTTGCTGTTTCTTTTTTAACCTTGAAAAATGTCGAATGCTGGCAAAGGCGTTTTCTTCAGCTATTGAAAAGACCCTTTCGGTTTTCCCTTTGGTCTGTAGCCACGGCGACTTGCGCTCACTTTTGGGATGTTGGACGGAACCAGCGTCCAGGGCCGAGCCCTGCCCGGCCGCGTCGCGGTCTCTGCCCCGCGTGCTTCGGGGTCTGGGGCACCTTCGGTGGAGACGTGGGCCTGTGACTTCCCCTCCCTGTCGCGCCTTCGAACATCTTCGCCAGGGTTTGGGATTGGGGTCGTGCTGGCTTCACAGAACACACCGGAATGTTCTCTCCCCTGAGGACAAAGGGACCTCAGCAGGCTGGCGCTGCTTTGTCGCAAGGCCGGGCGCCCCGTGGGCCGCTCTCCGCACGGACGGCCTCTGTGCAGAGAGCAGCTTCCCATCCCATAGCGCGGCCGTCCGTGCTCGAAGGAGTTCGCGCTCTTCACCTGAGCTGCCGACGCTGCTCCTAGGGTCCCCTGTCGCTCTGGGCGTCCGCGCTGACGACCGTTGACTCTGGCATTGGCGACGCGAGGCCCTTTTCTCCCCACCGCCCCGCTGGGGGTGGTCGGCCTCGCTGCCGCCCCTGAGAGCCGGCCTTCCCGCCTCGCGAGGTCCTCACGAGGAGGGAGACGGTGCGATGGGGGCCTTGTCCTGGGGAGCCAGCACCGAGGGGCCAGAGGGCCTGCTGGGGGACGTGCCGCGATCAGGGCACGGCTGTGCCCCGTTCCAGCCTCGTGCCCTGTCCTGCTGCGGGGTCTCGCGGCCCAGCCGGCGGGCTCGCGGCTGCGCCTCCACCCGGCGGCTGCTGCGCCCGAGCCCAGGCGACGCCGCCTCACGGCCGTCGCTTGCAGGGGGCCTGGCTCTGCGTCTCGCAGGCCGGTCCGGTGCGTGGTGACTTGTGTCCGGGCGCAGCTACCGGGGAGCATCTGTTGTGCTGGGAGCTCACTGGGCCTCCGTCCCGGGGGTGCGGGTGCGCGGGGCGCCGTCTCTGCGGGACACTCTGGAAGGCTCCTGGAGGCCGAGCCCGCTCTGTCTGGCGGGAGAGGCAGCGGGTCTGAGCTGCCCTCGGGGACCGCCCCGCCGTGGGCTTCGTCCCCTTCCCGCTCGCACCAGGCCCCGCGTGGCCGGAGGAGCGCTGGCCGAGGGGGCAGGGGGGCGTCAGCATGCCGGGCCCCTGCTCCCCGCTGCAGGGACTCGGGGGCGCGTCGCTTCCTTGGCCAAGACTATTTTTAGCCGTGTGTACTTGACCGCACAGACAGGCCGTCTCTCCTGGGGGAGGAAGTGCTCGTCCGCGGGGTCAGCGGCAGGATTTCCTGCGGAACCGCAGCGCTGGCCGGAGGCCCCGTGTCCGCGGCCCGGGGCCGGTGGCTCGGTTCACGGGCGTGCACTCACGAGTGCGGAGGAAGGACGGGGGACGCGGGGAGCGGCTCGTGCACACGCGTCCCTGGGCCCGTGTCCCGGAGCGGGGGGGCGCCCGCGGTGCGGTCAGCCTCTCGCCTGCGGCGCCACCTCCACCCCGCGGGCCCCGGACCCCGGGAGGCCTCCCGACCGTGGCCCTTGGCTTCCAGTGACACCTCCGCTCCCTGTGGCCGAGCGGGCGGTGGCTTCCGTCCTGCAGGTCCCAGAGGCCAAGGGGTTGCCGAAGGTGGGGCAGGGCCGGAATGGGGGCGCCTGGTCCCCAGCCCTGACTGCAGGGGAGCGCCGCCGCGGCACGGGCAGCCGGTCTCTGTCCGTTCTGCACGCTGTCGCCGCCGGCGGGGGGAGGACGTGGTGCCAGGGCGCTCACCCGCCCACCCGCCTCCGGGGCCCGCAACCCCCCGAGCGCTGGCACCAGGGAGGCCGAGCGGGCGTGGACGCTGGGCGGCGTGGGCTCCCGCAGTGCCCGGCGTGGCACCCCTCAGCATCCCGAGGCCGCGCGTCGGGGGCCCGAGGGGCCCACCTTCGCTGCCTCTCACGGGTTCTGAGAAGGACCCAGTCCACACTTTCGGTGTCTGAATTGAGAGGAGGCTTTGGTGTCCAGAGCCCCCGGGTGGCTGACGTAGCCCCGTTTGGATTCGGTGACGTGTGACCGACCTCACTGGCGAAGGTGCCGTGGGTGACAGCAGCCTGGCCCCTGTCCCCTCGTGCTCGGTCTGGCGGCGCCCGGGGCTGGCGGGGCGGGTGCCTTTCCCGGGTCCCCCGGGGGCGCGTGGATCTGGGTCCGGCCCAGGCGGCCCTGGCTGGGTGCACGCGGGCCTGCGGGGTGGGCGCTCCTGGGGCGGCGTGCAGGGCTCGCGCTCGGCACGCGGCCGGAGTCCGGGCTGCAGGGCGCCCGCTGCACTTCCCGGGCGTGACCCTGGGCGTGACCCCGGGCGTGACCCCAGCCCGCGGCGTCAGTTTCTCCTTTTCTCCGGCGCGTGCTCGGGGCTCACGGCCCGTCCGGGCGGCCTCGCCCTCGGCGGGTCAGTCCAGCCCCCCTGGTTTTTCTGCCCTTGAGCTCGTGAGGCGTCTGGGGCACTGGGCTGGAGGGCGTCCCGCCGCCGGGGTCTCTGCTGCTTTCTCCCTGTCCACGCTGGCTCAGACCTTGCGGGCGACGCGCCCAGGCGAGTGCGGGGCGCCCTGCCCCCACCCCGGGGGGCCCGCACCGGCTCTTACCGGACCTGTATCCTCTCCCAGAACTCGTTAAAGATGACTTCTAGGGTGGGTCTGCTGGCCGCGACTCCTTCGGCTTTGTCTGAGGAAGTGTTTTTCCTTCACTTTGGAAGGACAGTTTTGCTGGGTACGTAATTCTCAGCCGATGAGTTTTCCTTTTGCTTCTCCTGCCACCGGAAACGTTTCGCCGCGGCGCCCCCCGTCGAGCTGCCGTGGCGGGTCCTCGGTCCACGTGCCTGAGGCGCTCGCCGCCGCGCCGCGGTCAGCGGCCCGTCTGCCGCCTGCCCGCGCCCGGGTCCCCGGTGTCCACGCCGCTCCGTGCACCACGCGGCATTTGTCGTCGAGTGCGGAGCTTCGCAGCTCTCAGGGCTTCAGACCCCCCCCCCCCGTTACACGCGGGTGGCGTCGCGCCGAGTCGCCTCGCGGTTCTCGCGTGTTCTGGCGTTCTCGGTTCCTCCTCTTTGCGTGTCAGGCCCGAAGGCGCCACGTGCCGAGCCCGGACCCGGCAGCCTCGTTTCCATCGCGCCGTTTGCTTTTTGTTATTTCCAGCGTCTCCCTTTGATCTCTTTGTAGAGTTCGCGTCCCTCCGCTTAGCCTGTTTAAAGCTGGGCCCGTATGAGATAATAGGGCCTGAGGGAGCCAGGCCCCTGTGCGGTTTAATTGACCTGGCAAGGGCGGGCTGTGCGTCCTGTCCGCGGGGCCGTGCGTCCGTCTGCGGGGCCGTGCGTCCGTCCGCGGGGCCGTGCGTCCGTCCGCGGGGCCGTGCGTCCCGTGTGCTGTGGCCGTGAGTCCCATGTGCTGTGGCCGTGCGTCTGTCCGCGGGGCCGTGAGTCCCGTGTGCTGTGGCCGTGCGTCCGTCCGCGGGGCCCTGCTGTCGGAGCTGTCAGCGTTCCTCTGGTGTGGTCACTTTCGTCCCTGGGTTCCCCGAGGACTCTTCGAGAAAGCCTGCGTCTGGCTCCTCCTGTGGCTGGAACCTGCTGTCACACACTCGAGGCTCGTGGGTGTGGTGCCGAGGCGCGGAAAGGGAGTGGCCTGTACTCTCGGTCTGTTGGTGGGCCTGTGTCCCTGGGCTTGAGCGCCCTGCCCCATCCCTTAGGTGAGATGAGATGGCTGCTGGGGGGACACCCTTCTCACAGGGGGGCTGAGGCTCCGGAGTCTCCTCCCCTGCGTAGGAGGCTTTCGTTGTGGACGAATGTCACAACCGTCACGGCCCTTGCCCCGCCACAGCCAGCGGGGATCTTTCTCCCGTCTTCACGTGGGCGAAACCTACCAGGGCGCGGGGCCCGTCTGAGAACCGTGGCCCGAGGAGTTTCGGACTCTCCGGCTCTGCTCCTGGCTTAGCGCAGGTCATCGGATGACCAGGTGCACCTTGCTGCCGCCGGGCCGTGGTCCACAGCCCCCCTGGGGTGGGCGGGGCCTGGCTGGGGGTCTGTTCGCTCCTTTCTCCAGGTTCCAGTGCTGGTTTGCCAGCTCGTTCTCCCCACTTCAGCTCCCCGGTGGGTCCAAGAAGGGCCCTTGGAGGACGGGAGTGAGGACTCGTGAGCTCCTTGCGTGGGAGCTGTCTCTGGAAGGCTGGGCCACCGTGGGGCTGACCGCTTGATCCGCTCGGCATGGTCAGTTGCGTACTGGCTCGCCTGCGTTCGAAGCGTCCGGGCCTCGGGGGGCCGGGCCGTCGGCTGCGCCGTGAGCGTGTTAGGGTGCTGCTGTGCTCCTGCACACGGGCGCTTGCTGGCTCGAGCCCCGCCCTCCTGTGTGTGCCGTGTTTATCGTGTTTGTAAATAGATGTTACGTGTGTTTCACAACTGGGACTTTGGAGTTTCCCTTTCTTCTGTGACCCAGAGCTGTGCTGTCTAGTGATGCGGCGACCGCTTGTAATTAAAACTAAGTAAAACAGAAAATTCAAGTGTTTCGGCACACTGGGCATGTGTCAAGTGCAGGTTTTGCTGGTGCAAACAGAGAAAGTTTCTGTTGTCGGCAAGTCGTGCTGGCCGGCGCTGGTCTGGAGGCTGCAGCGTCCCGAGCCTGGGGAGGCGTCGTGTCGCCTGAGCCGCCCATGCAGAGGCCACCAGCCGCAGGCGGCTTCCGGGCGGGCGCGCGCGCGCGTTTGGGGGTGGGGTGTGTGAATGGTTGGTCTTTTCCTGGCTCATTCACAACAGCCTGTTACGCAGCAGGCGGATGAGGCCGGCAGCTCCCCTAGGGCCGCGGACAGTGCTCCCTGCTCGTCGCTGCCTTTCATCGTGGCATGGCGACTCGTGCTTGTGTAACACGTTGCCGGAGTGTTCTGAGAGCTTCTGCTGTATTTCTTTTCTCAAGCTTAAAGTGAGAGTTAAAGTTAAGAGTTCAAAATACGAAGTAACCCACGATAATCATGTTGAAGTAAAGAAAATAGAAGACAGGGATGTAGCCGTTGCCTCGAACCCCGCCGCTGAGGTTTTGGCGCTCTCCGCATCTTCTTCCTGACCCTGCTGACGACGCTGGGGGACGGTTCAAGGCCGTCGATGGCTCCGGAGGCCGGCGTGGCCTGCTGCGCGCTGCCATCCGCCTCGGGGGGCCCACGCCGGGCAGAGCGGTGGCTCGCGGGCGAGGACGCAGGGCGCTAGGCGGGCCGTGTCCACACGGCCCCCGCCGCGGGTGCCCGTGCCGGCGGGGCTGGCGCCCCCCGTGTCCTGCGCATCTCGGGGTGCAGACTGCTTCCGCGTCTGCACGCCTGCGGCGCGGGTCTCGGGTAGAGCAGACCCAGCGTGACGCCGAGCGTTTTCCATTCGTAAGCGCGGTTCGCCGTGGCCCAGAACACGTTTTGTGGCCGCCCGCCCGCTCGCCGCAGCGGCCCGGCAGGGGCTCCGTCGTCGCTGACCGGCGGTCCTCTCTGGAGCGTGCTGATTGTGAGTCCCTCGTGCATGCTGCTGCGACAAACTTCTCTGTGTACAGAGCCGTTTTGCTGTTTAGAATCACATTTTTTTAGCATCGACATCCAGAAATAGAACTGCACATTTTGAAGGAGTATTTTTAACATTTTCCCAGGCACGTCCACATCTGGATCGTCTCTGTGTTACTCTGCAAGACCATGAGAGCAAATTGGGGGGGTGTTTAAGACAAAGGTCAGGGAGGTGCCTCTGTGACGCTGGTGGCCCCGCATGTGCAAAGCCAGTGCGGCCCGCTCTTCGGGCTGAGAGTATTTCTCCGAGATCTGGTTTGTGTGTTTATCCTTTATTCTAACTGTAGTGGCTTTAAAGATAACTCTGCCATAACCAAACACGGCCGTAGCTCCGAGGAGGCTGGTGCCCACGTGGCCTGCGGGCCTGGCCCAGACCTGCACCTTGGGTGGAGCCGCCGTGTCCCGCCAACCACGAGACCCCAGTCGCCCGTGGGCCTGCAGCCAGCCACGTGAGCCGGGCCAGGGCCCCCGTCAAAGGGCCGGTCTGAGTTCCTGAACTTCTGGGATGTGCGTGCCCAACGAAATGAGTTTGCGTTTGGTCTTGGCAAAGGTGTGTCCTGCATGTGCAGTGTATGCGACGTGTGTGTGTGCACGTGCACATGTGCATGTGCACATCGTTTGTGTGTATTGTGTGCGGCGTGTGCATGTGCACATGTGTGTGCGCGTGTGCACAGCGTGTGCATTGTGTGCGTGTGTGGCGTGTGTGTGTGCGTGTGCAGCGTGTGCATGTGTGGTGTGTGTGCGTGTACATTTGTGCAGTGTGCGTGTGCGCACGCACGCGCACTGCAGTGCCCGAGTCTTTCCGGGTCTGGCCTGCGTGGCAGCGTCCTGGTGCGGCTGCCGCCCCCTCGTCCTCGCGGCGTGGCGGGGGGCGTGTGCAGGCGTGTTCGGGCTGGCTCGCTGGGCGTGGCTGGAGGGCACCCGCCCCTTCCCCCAGGGATGAAGCGCTTCTAGCAGCCCCGATTCACCTCACGGAGGACATTAGTGTGTGTTCCATGCTGTACATTCCGCCATACAAGATTTGAGGCAGGTATCAGGATATCAGGCTATAAATTCAGTCGTGATTTTCAGAAAGTGATGTTTTCCACGCCTCCTCGGGAGGGTGTGCGCCATGCAGGAGCCTTTCTACATGCAGAGCTTTGAGCTCAGGTCCTCAGCGGCAGTGTAGCCAGGAGCTCGTGTTCCCGCTGCCAGGGCCCTGTCCCCTGGTGTGTGCGTGTGGCATGGTGGGACGTGTCCCCGGGCGTGTGCGTGTGGCGTGGTGGGGCGTGTCGCCTGGTGTGTGCGTGTGGCGTGGTGGGCCCTGTCCCCTGGTGTGTGCGTGTGGCGTGGTGGGGCGTGTCCCCTGGCGTGTGCGTGTGGCGTGGTGGGGCATGTCCCCTGGCGTGTGCGTGTGGCGTGGTGGCGCGTGTCCCCGGGCGTGTGCATGTGGCGTGGTGGGGTGTGTCCCCTGGCGTGTGCGTGTGGCGTGGTGGCGCGTGTCCCCGGGCGTGTGCGTGTGGCGTGGTGGCGCGTGTCCCCGGGCGTGTGCGTGTGGCGTGGCACGTGCAGTGACGCTGGGCCCAACCGCACACCTGACGTTTCCTGTCTCGGTCCAGGAGAGGCCGTGGGACTCCCTCTTCTCATCCTTGGGCGTTAGGCTCCGTGGTTTCCATGTCTTGGTGAAGCCGATCACCGCACAGCGACGCGTGTGGCACGTGCCCCAGACATGCTGAGCCGCTGGCGTCTGGGCACCGTCGCCGGGCTCCCGGTGTCCCCGCCTTGGGGTCGTGAGGTCAGCGAGGCCGGCGTGGAAGGGAGGGCGCAGCTCCGTGGCCCGCGGCGTCTTCACGGGGCCGTGCGGCCGCCCCAGCATGGACCCTGGTCCCCACAGTGTGGCCGGCAAGTGGGTCCCCATCGCAGCAGCTTCTGCTCGTCGCCGTCCGGGGCCACGTCAGCGGTCTGACTGTTCTCTTTTTTCTCTTTAATTTACAGCCAGAAAATCTACAGAAGAACTGGCTTCGGGAGTTCTATCAGGTGAGCAGCGCTCGGGCCCACAGCTCGCGCCAGCCGCTCCCGCAGGAAGAGGCTGGTTCGCGGGCTCGGCCTTTCCCGTGCCGCCGGAGGCATCGCACGGTCCAGGACTGACTGGACGGCGTCATGCTCCAGCCACTCAGCCGCGTCCTCCCCCGAGGCCCCTGCAGCTGCCCCCACCCCCGGCCAGGTTCAGGGGACCGGGCGGCGGCATCAGCATTACCAGGGGCGAGGCCCCGCGGGCTCGGGGTGGAGTCGGGCGCAGCAGTGCCGAGGCGGGCGACGGGCACCAGCCGGCACAGCGCGTGGCCGCGAGGACGAGCGCGGCAGGCGGTTCCTGGGTCCTCGGCCGCGAGCGTCCGGCGTGGAGCGTGCTGGGCCCCACCTGGCGTTCGGGAGCTCACTGAGCAGGGGACGCGCGGGCTGAGACCTGGTGGTCGGCCAGGGCAGCGGGGCGACCGGGCTGCCAGGGTTGAGGGTGAGCACAGCCCTGAGGGCCGTCTGAGCGCACACAGCGAGACCGCGCCGCAGCTCCTGCCGCGACCCGGAGACGTGGGCACTGAGGGGCAGGCCCGACAGCAGGGCGCTGGCGGGTCCCGTCCTGCTGAGGTGACAGCAGGGCCCCAGAGGGCCCCAGTGGGCCTCGCCACCCAGCAAGGTCTGTCTCCCGGGCCGTTTGGGGGTGGTGGTCCTCGCTCGCCTGTCTGTCATGCATCGTGGGCCAGGCCCGTGCGTGCTTCTGGGCGGGGACGGACGGCGGGGCCCCAGGCAGCAGTCAAGCGCAGGAGGTCGGGGTCCCGGGAAAGCTCTGGGAGCCGCAGCTGGGAGCCGCCGGAGCGGGGTTCCTGGGCGTGTGTGCGCACGCGGCGCTCCGGATGGCTGCGGGCCCGACCCCCGCATGCCGCCTGCCCACGCAGAAGCCCGCTGCCCGGCTGAAGCGGGTCAGCCTGGGGCAGGGCAGCTCCCCTTCCTGCCAGGCGCCCACCCCAGGGCCGCCCTCCAGCCTGGCTCCGGCGCCCGGCTCCGCTGTCCGGGCGAGGACAGCGCCGTGTCGGGACCAGGCCCTACTCGCTCGTCTGTCCGCCCGTCCGTGGTGGCTTTGGACGGTGCATGTGTAGCGACTATCAGGGCTCGGGGCCGGCGGCCGGGGGTCCTGGCGGTGCGGCCCCGAGGGAGCGTTCAGGAGGCTGTCAGCATGTGAGGGCGTCGTGGGGAGTGGGAACCACCCACGGCTCTGTGCTCTGCGGAGCCACCACGGTCTGAGCTTGTGGCCTGTGTCGTTTGCTTGTTGATTCATCCACCTCTCCCACTGGAAGTGCAGGCTCCCCTCTGCCGCGGACAGGACGCGCGGGTCCCCCAGACTCCCACGTCGCAGCCTCACCCCCAGTGGGGCCTTCGGGAGGTCACCAGGGTTAGACGAGGTCGTGAGGGGGGGCCCCTGGAGGGGTCGTGCCTGCAGGGAAGGGGAAGGGGGCACGGCTGGAAGGGGTGGTGCTGGGGGGCAGACACCCCCTCGGGAGCCCCCATTGCACTTTGGAGGGACAGCCGGGGTGCTCCAGCATGGGAGGAAACACCCCTGGGGGCGGCCGCGGGGAGCTGGGCTACACAGGGCCCTGGTGCTGGGCCGGGTCCCAGCTCGGTCCCTCTGGCCGCGCCCTCCATCGGCAGAGGTGGTGAACTGGCTCGGGGCTCTGGGCGCAGGCCCCCCGGGCACCTGGGCATGTGGCCTGTCACATGAGCTGAGCAGTTCCTCGTTGTATATCAGTCAGGAAATTGCACAGAGCAGGGAAGTATAAATAACCCGCCCCACCCGCCTCTGGGCCCACGTCCACGCCCTGATGTCGCTGGCGGTGACGCTGGGGTTTGGCATCCTCCCTCCGCAGGCCACAGACAGTGTGTTTCTATAGCCTGCTCCTTTGGGGGTAAACTGGGAAGTCTTTCTTTGTAAATTAACATACATCATCCATTTTAATGGCTTCGCAATATTTCATTGTATGGCTAAGTCGTTGTTTACATTAAAGTCATCTTTCTATCAACGGACCGTAGGCCGTTCGAGTTTAGAGTAATGCTGCAGACAGATTTGGGACATATAATTTTGGCTCCCACGACTGTAAACGAGCAGGTGTCGAGGGTCTTTATCACTGGTCAGTGGGAGGGCCGAGGGCCGAATCTGCTGCACAGGCCCAGACCGGCCCCCAGGTGGCCGCGCTCCACGGAGGCCGCCATCAGGAGCCACCTGCGTTGCCAGTGCGGGGGCTCCACGGGGCTGCGAGCAGCTCAGAGGCGCGCGCAGGCAGAGACGGCCTAGTGGGGAGCTGACCGACACCCCGATCCTGTGACAAACAAATCTGCCCCAGCTCTCACGGAAGGACAGGCCCCAGACCTAGCCTCCTGCCCCAAAGGAGTGAGAGCCCAGGACTCAGTGACCTGCGGTTTCAAGCCCAGGCCGCCCAGGGCAGTGCAGCCGAGTGAGGGCCGAGGGGTCAGCCTGCTGGGCGCCCGGCGTGCCGCCCGGAGAGGGTTTCCAGGTGAGTGTCCTGCAGGGGAAGTTCACAGTTCTGTTGTTTACATCCAGTCAAAGATCACCAGGCGGCCGAGAGGCAGGCGGGGCGGGCGCCGGCGCCAGGTGTGTGGCCGCGCGGGGCCTGCTGCTGCCCGCGTCGGCGCGTTTCTCCTCTTTCGCCGAATGCTGCTCCGGTGTCTTCCTTTCTTCTGATAACTTCAGGTATAATTTGCTCCGCTAGATCTGATTTTTAAAGGTACGAGACGAAAATGACCAGTTTCAGAAATTTCACGTGGGACACCACTAAAAATCTTGCAGCATTCAGACGATAATGTGGGAAATATGAACAGCTTCATGTCAGTAAATTTGAAAACTCATACGAAAGGAACGTACTTTCGGAAAGATAAAGTGTCTCGGCTCAGCCAGGAAGCAGTGAACAGGCTCGGCGGCCTTCCGCCCCGCACGCCCCACAGAGCGCGCCCCGGGACCGGGCGGTTTCACCGGCGGGTGCTGTCAGACGCTGAAGCCAGAAGCGGTGACAGTTGTGCGGAGGCTTTTCGAGAAGCCGGAAGCACGAGCAGCCCTTGCCCACGCGTCCCGCGACGCAGGCCCCAGCCCGACGCCAGAGGCAGACACGTTCCGCGACCACACGCGGCGCCAGAGCCTCCGTGACGCAGACGCAGAACTTCAGAGAGCTGTGACCCCCAGACGGGCGTGTGCATGGACGCGGCGCACACGCACACACACGCGGACGGCGGTGCGTCGGCGTTCACACGGCGTCTGCAAGGAGAGCGAGCTGGGCCCAGCACTCAGAAACCAACAAGCGGAGTTCACGGGTCCGCGGATGGAAGAAGAAAAGCCACCGTCACCTCCACAGGTGCGGAGAGAGGGCCTGACACACCGCTGAGCCGCTCCCGCTGAGCACGCCCCCCAGGCCCGGAGCGCGAGGGACCTGCGGCCCAGGGGCACTGCGCAGCCTGCAGCCAAGGCGGGGGCCTCGGTCTGGCGGGCGGCAGGGCCCGCGGCAGGCACCCCGCCTGCAGGGAGGGGCCCCGACGCTGTGCGGACCGGGCGGCTGGCGCGCGTGCGCCCACGGGGTCCGCGGCCTCCGAGGTCGGTGTGAACGGCGGGCGCAGGAGACGGCGTCTGCGACCGCCCTGACCTCCCGGGGCGTCACGAGGGAAACGCGTTCCCGTCCGTGCGCTGAAAAGCACGCAGGCCGCGGGGAGAAGCAGGCGACGCGAAGACGCCGCGGGACAGACGCGGGTGCGCGGTGGGGACCGGGGCCGCGGCTCGCGAGCGCGGGGAGCCGTGTCTGCCGCCCGCACGGCGGGCCCGGGGGCCGGGCGGGCAGGGGTCTTCGGAGCGGGGTGCGTCGGAGCCATTGGTAAGTGGCCACAGTCCTTTTCGCTCCAGAAACTCTCTGTCCCTTCCCGCTCCTCGTCCTGGGCTCCCACCGGCTGTTGGTAGGGCGCAATTCCTTTTTCGGTCACTCAGAGACTCCTCTTGGGAGAAAGCCTAACAAGGCCGGCCGGTTCTATCTTTAACGCAGCTCGCGGGTGGGGCTGCTGGCGGGCGCGGGGCCCAGAGCTGCCCGCCCCGGCCACCTGCGCAGCGTCAGGCAGGGGAGCTGCCTTGCGTTTGGCTGGTTGCTGTGTACTTAAAAAAATAAATTTTGTGCTCTTTCTTGCCAAAATTTGTAATTCGTTTTTCCAAAATATTTTCTTTTAGCTCTCCTTCCTAGGAAAGAACCCACGTATTTTTATCAGTTGGCTGTTTTTTTCCCTAAAGTTAGGAGAAGCTCCTTTTTCTGTAGAATTTTGGTCAAGCACAGGTGCAGCTTGGGGCAGTGACTTGCTGGTGGTCTCAGGTGAAGGCCGGCGGGTGTCACCGTCGGGCAGGACACCAGGAGTCCTCTGCCTGGGGCCTCTGTTCAGTTCCCGCTTTACGGGGGGCAGAGCCCGTGGAGCACCCCGGGGAGGGGCTTGTCCTGCCCGCTGCAAGATGCCCGTGCCCGCGGCCCTGCAGAGTCTCTGTCCAGAGCCACCCAGGCCTCCAAGGCCGGCCGCTGTTTGCGTGCAGCTCTCGTGTGGGGATGAGAGCCAGGCCCGGCGACCAGCACCACCCACCTCTCCAGCCTGCACGCTGGCGTGGACTCTGCCAGTCCGGGGCCACCTCTGTGCTCGGCGACTGTCCACGGCAGACTTATCAAGACGTGGACGCTCGGCCCTGGGTACCGGGCATGGGCCCAGCCAGGAAGCGGACAGTCAGCCCTGGGTACCAGTCATGGTCTCAGCCAGGAAGTGGACGCTCCTCCCTGGGTACTAGGCATGGCCCCCCAGGAAGTGGATGCTCAGCCCTGGGTACCGGGCACGGGCCCCCAGGAAGTGACGGAGCAGGAATATAAGCCGTGTCCTCCCTGGAAAAGCCCTCCAGGGCGACCGCACTGGCTTGTGGGAGCTGACCTGTGTCAGGAACTGGGAGCCCGGAGTTAAATGCAGCAGTTACTAAAATCTAATTCTATGCACGTGCAATTGGGTGAATTATGTTAAAACCCTCATCTCCTCCTCATTACTTCAGTGCATGTCGCTGTCGCGACCCTGGTCTCTGGTGTCCGCTGTGTCTCGGGAGGGGACGCAGCGGCACGTCACCCAGCCCCCAGCTCCGTGCTCAGCGGGTCACGTCAGGAGCTCGACGTGGCCTCGTGGGGCATTTACACAACAGAGTGGATTTCGCCCCGGACGCCGGCTGTGGGGTCCTCGCCAGCACACGTCTGCACACCAGGCCGAGGAGGTGGCGTCTCAGTGACCACGGAAGACACACCTGTCCCCAGGGCAGCGAGTCCTGGTACGTCAGAAACTAGCACAGGAGCCTTCGTCAGGCGAGGGCATCTCGCCAGCGCCCCCTGTAACGGGGAGGTTTGGCGAGAGAGCCCAGCGGACGGCGTGTTCCAGAGCCGGCAGCCCGGGAGCCAGCCCGCCCCCGCCCTCCGCCACACGGGGGGCGGTGCCCGACCTCCCCCGCCGTGACTTGCGGCTCCGCCAGCGAGGTCTGCGTTGGCCCGTGAAGCGCCCCACGGCCTCGTCCGCCTGCGGGGGAGACACGGGCTCTGCTCGCGGGAATCCCGCAGCGTGTGGCTAACACACCGTCTTCGCGGCAGTCCCGCCGGGGCCGAGCCTCCGTCGGAACGACGCCGGGTATGTCTCGGTCTGTCCCGGAGCGGTGTGGTCGCAGGTGGCCGAGCGCAGGGTGGACTCGCCGTCCCTGGAGCTGGGAACATGCGCCCTGCAGGCTGAGCTCCCGACAGGGAGAGACGCACGTGGCTCCCGGCCCGGCCGTTTCGGGGTGGGGGAGGTCAGAGCGCGGAGGAGGGGCACGTCCCCCCCCCCCCGCCCCGTCGGAGGCGTAGCTGGCCTGACGCAGACGTGGTGTGCGTGAAGTGTGCTGTTCGACGCACTTCGCGGCGCGTCTGCCCCTGGGAGGCCGGCCAGCCGCCCGCGGGGCAGTCCCCATGGCCCTCACCAGTGGAGGCGCCCGGCCCCCCGCAGCCCCGGGCTCGCCCACCGCCCCGCAGGGCCGCGCTTCGCGCCGTCTGGAGTCTCGGAGCGTGGAGTCGGCGCGGGCGCTCCCTTGTCTGGGCCTCGCCCGCTGGGCTCTGGCTCCGCGTGGCTTCCGCCCCTCAGAGTCCAGCGGGCTCGTGTCCCGGCCCAGCACGTCCGGCCTCGGGGACAGCCCTCGGGAACGGGGCGCGCTCGCCAGTCGTCAGGGCTGACAGGTCAGAGGTGCTGACTGCCGCTCCGTGCCTTGACTGTGTGTGTGTGTGCACGTAGGTGTGAGTGCACTTGTGTACGTGTGCAGGTGTGAGGCACGCGTGTGCGCGCGCACACATGTCCTGCGGTGCTGGTCACGGCACAGTGCCGTGTGCTGGGGTCTTTGCCCCTCGCTGCCGCGGCCTCGCCGGCCCTCCCCCCCCTCCCCCTCCTCCCCTCCCTCCCCCCTCCCCCCCCTCCCCCTCCTCCCCTCCCTCCCCCCTCCCCTCCTCTTCCTCTCCCTCTTCCTCTCACCATCCCTATTTTAGTTTTGCGTTTCTGACTTTGGTTCTTCACATTCTCGAGTGCGGGTCGGGATGTCTCCTTCTGTTTGCAGCAGAGTGTTGTCATTCTGTTCTGCTCCGTGACCCTTTTTCTGAAGTGGGGACTCGGTTCTCTGTTGAATGTGCACATTTTCTTACTTTTTGCAGCCACCCCGTGGGGACTGGGTGACCTTTCTTTGTTCATTGGCAGGGTGTCCGGGCGTTTACGGGATTCCTGGGGGAACAGCACCCTCTTCTGTCCACCCAGCGAAGTCCAGGTGTGTGAGGGGCTCGAGGCCACCCAGCTGTCTCTGTCCTGCCAGTGGCGGGCAGCTGCACGGCCCCCCTCTGCCCTGTGAGTCGCCGTTACCCCTCCCGCCGTCTCCCCGTCACCCCAGGCGCCCCCACGGTGTCCCCCTCTTCCTGGTCTCTGCTGGCCTGGAGCCGCGCTCGCCCCCGCCCTGCAGGTTCTGCCCACGGAAGAGGTGGAAGGGCCTTCGCTGGCACTTCCGGGGCCTGAGGCTTCTGGCTGCACCTCAGGATCTACCTCAGGCCCCCGACAGCCCCCGTCTGCCCTGTCGCAGTGTGCAGCGCCAACGCTGGCAGCCACAGCCACCCGGGACTGGCTCGTGACCGCCCGGGGCCAGGGCGGAGGGCATGAGCTGCTGGCGTGACTGCAGGCCCGAGGACCTGTCGGGTCGCTGGCCCTGGGGGCGAACGGCAGGCACAGTGCCCATGGCTGGACGCTCTAGTGCGGTGGCAAACCAGAGTCCACTCAGGGCCTCGGGGCGTGGGCGCCCGGAACGCCCCGCCACACCCTGCCGAGCTTGGGCAGGGAGGAGGACCTGAGGGTGCCACACCCGGCAGCCTGTCTCCCGAGTCGCTCCCCGATGAGAAGGTGGCAGAGGGCGCTGGGGTGCCCTTCCTCCTCCTGGAGGCGGGGGGGGGGCAGAGCCCCAGGGTCGTCTGCGTTTGGGCAGGTGTGGGCGGGGCATCAGGCCGTCCTGGGAGAAGAGTCGGCTAGGGGCGAGGGGCAAGTGGCCTGCTCTGCCGAAGGCCGAGGGGGGCAGGGGCCGGCGGCGGGAGGCGCGGGCGAGCGAGGCTGTGAGGGACACGGCAGGTCTCTGGGCTGCGCGCGGGGCCTGACTCACCCGAGCCGCCCTGTGCGGAGCTCAGCCCGCGGGGACGCTGCCGCCCAGGGCGCCCGCCCGCCCGCCCGCCGCTCGCCGGGCCCTGGGGAGGCCTCAGGCCTCAGCAGCCGCTCTGCCCACGCGCAGCTGCCCTAGGCCCGTCCTCTGGTGGCAGCGACAAGGCAGAGCAGAGCCGGCCGGGGCGGCGTTGGGGCGGCATGGGTGCACACGGACCCCCGGTCCGTGTGGAGGGGGCACCCTGGCGAGGCGGCCGTGTCCTCCGCCTGCACAGCGACAGCTCGGGACTGCGGCCAGGGGCCCCGGGCCACTCAGGCAGGCGCCTGGCCACGAGGCCTCCGGATGAGGTGTACCTGCACCGGCAGGCACTGGCCCCGGCTCCCACACCCGGGTCTTCTCGTCCCTGCGATGCTGCTGCAGGGTCGATCATCGAACGACTGTGCCCAGAGCCGCACAGAGGGCCCGGCTTTCAGGAGTGAGACGCCTCCACGGGCCAGGGCAGGGCGGTGCAGGGCGAGTGCAGCGAAGGTCGGAAGGGGGGACTTACCGTGAATCCCGGCCGGCCAGGGCCGCCGCCTGCCCCCCGCCCTCCCCTCAGCCGGAGGCTGCGTCTGGCCGGCTCGTGCTCGGCCCACTCTTAGGAGCTTGTCGCTGGCACAGGGGGAGCTCACAGGTGCCCCGTTTCTCTAAACATGAGATGGGGAAGGGCCCTGACCCTGCCAGCTTGGTGAGCCGCGTCTGCCCCCTCTGCTCCCGGGCACTCGCGGGCGGGCGGGACCCCGTCCTCGCAGGGCCCCTGGCGCCAGCGAGCCTCCCGCTGGCCCTCGCTTCCTGGCACGACCCGGGATGCTGTCCTCCCGCCGTGCGCGGTGGCCGTCACCAGGGAGGTCTCAGCGTGGAGCTGACTTCTGAGCTGGGGTGGGCGTAGCTGGCCTGTCCCCCTCGGCCCGCTCTGAGCACACGTGTCCCCACGAATCCGTCTGCTGCACCGAGGTTTCCAAGGCGACGGGCCGCTTCCTGGCCACACTGCGGGTCACCCGTCCTGCCGACATGCCACCTGGCGCTCCGTCTCACAGGGACGGCTCCGTGGGTCCGAGTGCTGGGCACGGGCACTTCCCATCGGGGCCCGCACGCCCCCGGCCCCAGGCAGCCTGTCTCCCCCAGGCCAGCCGAGCGCAGCCCACACTGGTCAGGGGCCCCGACGGCTGGGCTCTGGCGCCAGCGGGAGACGACACCGGGCAGGTCCCGGGGACCGACGTGTTGCGTGTGGGTCGCTGGTGTGGGGCCTGCCTCGGGGGCGGTGGGCTTGGCAGGAGAAGGCAATTATGGGGGTTTTGGTACGTTTCAGAGCGAGCCAGTGCTGCCCCGAGTCAGGAGGTGCCCGGGACTTGGGGGCTGGGGGCGGATAGGGCCCAGGAGTTGCCCCGTGGCTGGAGCGGGCTTGTGTGCTCAAGGACAGGTGGCCGGGGACCTGGATGCGAGCGCCCTCCGGACCTCGGGCCCCAGGGCTGCCCGCCTTCTGGTCCCCATGACTCCTCCCCCATCACAGGCGGCCCTTCCTGCCTCTGCAGCCCAGGACTGGGCACAGTCCCTCGGTGGGGTCACGTCACAGCTGCCTTGGCACCCAGCAGGGGGCTCCAGAGGTGGCGCATGGTCCCCCTCAGCTCTCGGAGGCGGGGCCAGCCTTGTCCCCATGAGCACGTGCTGGTCAACACGTGCTCGACTGGCCTGCGGGCCACCCAGCTGTCGAGCGAGCCCTTGAGGGCGCCTCCCCGAGGGGCCACCCGTCGTGCGGGGCGCCCCGGCCCGCCACCGCGGTCACTGCGGGGCCGCGACGTGGGTGCGTGCCCTGACCGGGCGGTGGTCGGGACCTGCGTGGACGTGGGGCCTCGTGTCCCTCCAGCCGCGCCTCGGGCCGGCGCCCTGCAGCCCCCCAGAACCGCTGCTGACGCGGGCCTGTGCTTCCCCGCAGGTCGTCCACACGCACAGGCCGCACTTCATGGCCCTGCACTGCCAGGAGTTCGGGGGGAAGAACTATGAAGCCTCCATGGCGCACGTGGACAAGTTCGTCAAGTAAGTGCAGGGCACGTGCCCTCGGCAGCCGCCCGTGCCCAGCCGGGGCGGGGGGTGGCACAGGCGTGTGAGGGCGGGGCCCAGGGGTCACGGGCGACGGCGGGGCCCCGGGGGGTCATGGGTGACAGCGGGGCCCCCTGGGAGCAGGGCTCAGAGTGACAGCGGGCCCTCGAGCGCAGAGGCTTCAGCTTTGGGCTCCAGGCAGAGTCCTGCCCACGTGTGCCGGAGGCCACACCTGTGGTCTGCCGCCGCGAGTGTGGACGGGCCTGGCTCCCTCCGGCAGGCGCGGCTGTGCTTGTCATGGTGAGCTGGGCCAGCTGTCGTACGCACACAGCCCCGCCGTGGGCGGGGGGCGAGGGGCAAGGGGCGATTCCGGGGCCTCCGTGTGGACAGGGCAGCCGTGCGGGGGCGGAGGCGGGGAGCCCGGGCCTGGCTCGGTGCGCACGGCTTTCCCCGTCAGCGGGGCCCCTGCCTCTTCCCTCTGTCCACGGCCTGGGTGCCAGGGACGCCCGGCCTGCCCCAGGCCCCTCTGTGCCCACCTTCCCCGGCCCCTGGACTCTAGGCACTGTGGCCGCTTCCTCAGCACAGGGTGCAGAAGGGACGCTTCCTGACTTCCGAGGCTGGTCGTCAGAGGCCACCACCCGGGAACGCAGCTGGGCCTGGGGGCCGAGTGTCTGGACCCTCGCAGCCTGAGGGGGGCTCCAGCTGCTGTCACCGGCCTTAGACCCCCTGCCAGGGTCCCCGGCGTCGCACACCGACGCAAACCACCGTGTTTGCAGTTTGTAGTTGTTAAATGGTGAGGTAATTTGTCAAAGGGAGATTTTTAAAAAACTGCCGAAGTAACCTGTAATCTTCTCGTAGTAATCTATAATTTCAAGGCAGTTTCAGTCAGAAACTGGCCCAGGCTGCCGTGGACAGCGAGGGGTGGCGCCCACCCCCCAGCCCCCCCCCCCCCGCCTGACGCGGAGACATGCCGGGCGCCACCCCCGTCCTGACCGAAACGCCACGGTGCCGGTGGCATCGTGGCCTCGGACAGGGCCAGGCCCCTGAACGCATGGCCGGCCAGAGGAGACCGATGAGTCTGGCCGTGTTCGGACTGTTTGTCGAGAGTCGCCAGAAGCGAGGTGAAAACGAGGCCAGCGGGGGAAGGGCCGCCGCACGCCGAGCCGGCGGGGCGCGTCGGGCGCGGCAGCCCGGAGACCGGCCGCGGCCAGGCCCCGTGTGCGCCGTGCGGGACGCGCCTCGGCAGTGTTCTGTTGTGCAGTTATCTTTTGAAAAGGTCCAGAGCTGCGGGAAAACACCGCGCGTCGGGGGCAGCCCCCCCCCGCGTCCGCGGTGCCCGCTGCTCGGCGGCCGGGTCCCTTCGGCGCGAGGCCCTCGGTGCGTTCTCGCAGCCTTCGCTTCCCGGGGAAGGCCTTGGTCTGCGTGTGTGACGCGTTTTGTTGTGAACTGGAGAGCCTCAGTGGCTCCTTGGGTCCCCTCAGGCTCCCGCCCCGCCGTCCCAGCCGCGTGCCGTCGCCGGGGGGTGGGGGGCGGGGAGGGGGCCGCTGTGCGGGCCCCACTTCCCCTGCGCCGCGCCCCTCCCCCGCCCCGGCGCGCCAGCTGGCCGTGCCGCCTGCTCGGGGCTCTCGCAGCTGCTCCGGCCTGCAGGTCGCCGTGCTCGTCGCATTGGGGAACGTTCGCCCGTCGTCCCCAGACGCGGTCCCTTCTCCCTCGACCTCAACGCCGGCTTCCCACCTGGGCCCGCACAGCACCCCCAGCCCGGGTGGATTCTGGTGCCATGACTCAGTCACTCGGTTTTTCCTCCAGTCGTAGGCTGCTCTCAGGCCCCTCCAGTGACATCACTTCTGACCCTTGGCCTTCAGCTCAAGAATCTTCTCCCGTGGCTTTTAGCGTCCCACGTTCCGTCGTGTTCTTGTTCCCTTCGAGTCCTCGATCACATCTTAACGGCCGTTTCAAGGATTTTTTCAGGGAATTCCATCTCTTGGCTGCATCTTTGCAGATTGTGGGTCACACTTTGTTGCTTCATGTGTCAAGTAATTTAGTTTTAATTTTTTTATTTTTTACACCGGCAGTACCTGGTCTTCCGAGGCAGTCTCCCGTCCAAGTACTGACCAGGCCCGAGCCCGTGAGATCGGGCGGGATCGGGTTTGTCCAGGGCGGCGCGGCCGTACACTAATTTTTGAGCTGATGACAGAGGTCACAAATGTCCTGTGTTGCTTGGAGTCCGAACCTTGTTCTCCTCCTTCAGACACTTCGGGGCTTGTTCTTGCCGGCGGTCAAGGTCTGGCGGTCAGTTCGGTCCCTTCCGGGCTCGTCCCTGTCTCCCCTTTCCCACGCCCCTTCCTGCCTCACGGCTGGGCCTCTCCCTGACCTGCATGCTGGCTGTCGGAGGCGCCTGAACCCTCGCCCTGCTGTGGTGGTGCTTGGGGCGAGGCCGGGGAGCAGGAGCCCCCTTGCTTCCTGTCTCCGTTCCGGGGTGCTCCCAGACCCCCGTGCTCGGCGGTCCCCATTGCCGCGGTGTTGACAGGGACGGCAGAGAGGCCATCCACGTGAGGCTTTCCTGGCGACGACGTACGGCAGTGAGCTGAGCAGTAAGGACGGCACTCACGGCACTCGTCTAACGAGGCCGACGCCCTTCCTCGTGCTGTGACGCCTCCGCCGCTGGGTCCCGGTCCTCAGCGTCCTCCTGGAGCGAGCGGGCGGAACTGCCTGGGCCCAGGGGGGCGTTTGTGCAGGGCGACCGGCCCGGAGAGCTGACTTCTCCGCGGGGAGCAAGCCACCAGGGGACCCACAGACCACGGGGCCACACTCGTGGTGCGCGGCCCTGGGCGGTTATCAGCGTCACCTCCCCGGGACGCCGCTGGTCCCGCAGCCGGTGGGGGCACGCGGCGGGTCTGGTTTCTGCGCCCGGCTGGCGGTGTCTTTGGGGTGACGTCGGGTGCGGCGCCCAGGCCAGCGCCCCGCGCCCGTCCGCACAGCGGCCGAAGGTGTGGCGCGTGCGTGCCGTCCGCCCACAGCGCCCTCTCTCGCCGCAGGGAACTGCTGTCGAGCGAGGCGATGAAGGAGTTCAACCGGGCCCGCGTCTACCTGGACGAGAACTACCGGTCCCAGGAGCAGTTCACGGTAAGCGCGTCCCGCTGCGGCCCCCCGCCCCGGGCAGGCGCGTGCAGGGGGCCTGGGCTGCTTCCCTCGGTGCCCTCGGCCGGCTCCTGGGCAGCTGGTGTGGACGCGGCCCACATGGAGGCTGGGAGGTGGACAGCCGGCGGGGCGAGGGAAGCGGCCTGGGGCCGCGGAGTAGGGGAGACGTGGGCGTGGGGGCTGCGGGCTCCCAGACGAGGGGCTGCACCGTGCCTGGGTCCGCTCTGCAGACCTGCCTGCCAGCCAGGCTTGCCCCTGTGCTCGGCCAGTCCCTCCAGGCCCCGAGCCCGTCTCTGAGGGGCGGGTTTCCCTCTAGAGAGGAGCCGGCCAGAGGGGAGCAGGCAGAGCCTTCCACAGAGCGGGGGGAGACTGTGGACGCCTGGGCGGGCGGCCTCAGGGAGGGCCGGCAGCCGTGGGCGGTCCCGCTGTGGGGGGCGGCGCCGGTTTTAAGCAGCCGGCGGTCGGTCTGGAGGACAAACGGCCCGAGCGCCCTGTGTCCAGCGAGGCCCTGGCGCTGCCGTGTTAGCCGTGGCCTCTGCTCTCTGCGGCCCCGGTGTCCACGGCTCACTCTGTCACATCGCCGTGCGTGCAGGTGCGGCCGGCTCGGACTCTGCAGCGCGGCGTGGTCTGTAGGCCGTGGCCGGGGGTCTTGTTCCTCAGCTCGTCCCCACCTGGGGAGCTGGAGCTGTGGGCGCCGTGTGCCGGGGCTGGGGACGCACACCCTGTGCCGGTGGCCGGGAGCTGCCCCGCCGAGGGCCTCCTGTGGGTCAGAGACGCCCGTCAGTTTCAGGTCTTCAAATCCAGAGTGTCTAAGCCAGTCCGGCAGCGTCTGCCCCGTGCCGAGGGCGTCGCTGTGCACTGCCACGTCTCCGCCTTCGGCCCCGTCCGCAGCATCCCGCGCCCCCGGCCCCCCAGCCCACGCCGGTCGCAGGCGCCCTTCCCGCCGACCCGCTCAGGTGCCACCCGCCCACCGCAGTCGAGGTGCTCGTCCCCCAAGCTCGGGACACAGCCCCTCCCTCTCTCCTCTGCCCTTCCTCCTCCTCTCCTGGCTGCTTCCTCGCTGCTCACCCCTAAACAAACCCTTTTCCCCTTGACACACTTTCCTCTGCTGTGACCCAACTCCCTGCCGCCCGAAGCGGAACTTACTTAGATGAAAAATGCAGTGTCTGGAAGGGGAAGCACCCCGGCTGGGGTTAACCGCAGACTAGATGCTGCAGAAGAAAACTGAACCTGAAGGCGCTGCACTAGAAACCGTTCGACATAAAACGCGGGAAAAAACGACTGAGAAGTTCACGGAGCCTTGCCGCCCCGAGACGTCCTCTCTAGCTGTCTGACGCTCGTGTAACTCGAGGGGAGGGTACAAGGGAAGATGCTGGAAGAGATGATGCGTGACGAATTTCACAATACGATGGAACGTGTGACCCCACAGGACCCGTCACACGAGGCTCAAGCAGAAGAAACACGAGGAAAGAGCGAGGCGCAGCCGGCCCGACGGCGGGAAGCAGCGCCCCAGCTCCGAGTGGCCGCCGCGCGCCCAGCGCCGCGTTACAGCCGCCGGGCGCCCCACGGCCCCCAGTGCGGTGCCCCCCACGGCCCCCAGTGCGGCGCCCCCCGCGGCCCCCTCCGCAGCCCCCCCCGGCCCCCCCACGCGGCGCCCAGCGCCCTCCTCCCCCTGGACTCTGTCCTCCTGTCTCCACAGCCCCCTTTAAATAGAAGACACGGGTGGCAATGGACGAGGACCCGGTTCAGGCCGCCGTCCGGGCAGGTTGCAGGGCCAAGGGGCACTGAGCAAGGACCCGGGGGCCCCGGCGTGTGCGCCCCCGCGCCAGAGGCAGGCCGGACCCCCACGTGGGTCCGCGGAAACCCCCCCGGAGCAAAGCGCGAGGGTCGAGGCCGCTGGGCGGCGGCCGGGACAAGCCCGAGTCGGGCCCCCGAGGCTGTGTGTCCGGGTGTCTGCAGGACTGGGCAACGTCTGGAAGATGGGGGTGAAGGCTCGACCTGCCCACCGAGTTGTGGGGAGTCTGCTCGCGCCCCTGTAGTCCAGCGATGCCTTCGCCTGGCTCCCTTTCCGGGGGTCACTGGCCAGTGGGACGGGAGGGACAGCCCCGTCTGGAGAGTGGGAATGGCTGAAGACGTGCCTGGCCATCTGGCGCTCGTCCCGGAATGGGCGCGGCACAGCCGTGCCCTTGGCGTCCTGTCCCGTGACCAGACTGGCGACCGCTTGCCCCTGGGGCCTGGAGTGAGCGTGCCCGCCGCCGCCTGGGTCGTGCGTGGGGCCGTCTTTGCTGGGGCCTCTGGACATCCATGGGTGCAGGGCAGCACTGGGCAGCACGCAGCCACCCTCCTGCCTCGGCCTGGCGGCCTCGAGCTGTCAGACAGAGGAAAATTTAATTTTTACAAGATTGATGGCATTGGAGTGATATTTTTAGCTGAGTGTGGTTCAGATAATAGGCCATTAATTGAAAAAGGAAATTGAAATGAATTTATCTTGTACATAAATGCTGTCACAGGCATTAATAGGGATCAGAAAATAGTGGCCTGTTCCCAGAAAGACATTGAACCTGACGCTGCACCTGGTGCATGCACTGGACGGTGGGGGTTTGCTGTGCATGGAGGCACAGGGGGCGGGCAGCGGCCTGGCGGGGGCTGGGCCGGGGGGCGGTGCTGCAGGTCTGGAGGGGCTGTGGCCTCGCATGGGGTCAGGCCTGGGGGTGGCAGCCGCCCGCACTGTTGCTCGGCACTGTTGCTCGCCAGGTCGGGCCTGGAGGGCTGCGGGCAGTGGCAGGAGGCGGCAGATGTGCGTCCTCACCAACAGGTGGCGCCAAAGCGGCGTTTCACATCCGAGCTTTCGGAACAGGTGCTCAGAGGGCAATTTAGACTTAAAATGATCACGTCGAACCTCGTTGCTCCTGAGAACTGTGCAGAGTGGCCATTTACTGAAGCGGGAGGCTCGTTTGGTCCGCTCCAGCCCCCACTGCCCCCCGGGCCTTGGTCGCTGGCCCCTCCCCGCCACCTGCCTTTTCCACGGGAAAGGGGAGGGCAGAAGTCCCTCTGCTCAGAGGACCCGCCAGTCCGGCATGTCGACACCGGCCCTGAAGGGACAGGGCCCGTCCTGTGCGTGGGAACCTGTCTCAGCGCCCGTCGCAGGCGGGATGTGGCCCTGGGTGGTGTCCGCACGGCCGCACGCGAGCCGGGCCGGTCGGCTGGGAGCCGGCACGCCGTGTCCCGGGCCCCTGGGTGTCCCCGGGCCACCTCCTCCTGGCAGTGGCCCTGGTGCGCTGGTGCCCGCGTTCTGAGTCGTGCCTGCTTTCCAAGGGGAGACCCCCCGAGAGCAGCAGCTTTGCCCCCCGCTCAGACCCAGTGCCCGGGTGCTCGATGCCCGCATTCCGAGCCCGCGAAGGAGTGGGGGGTTCTGGGGGCCGGAGGAGCCAGGCCTCAGAGTGGGCTAAGCGTGGACACCCCTTGGCCCTCCCTGCAGGGGTCTCGAGGCTGGGGGTGCCCCATGCGAGCCGAGTGGGAAATCGCAGCCTGGGGACTGGATTTGAGGACATCAGTGTGGATGTGTGTGTGAGACCGTGGGCTGGGTGGGGTCCCTGGGCACTCTGCGGGGATGTCCGAGACCGGACCCGGCCCTGGGAGGCTGGAAGACGCAGCGGGTTCCTGGGGCAGGGTGTGCTGGGAGCCGCGCGGCAGCGCAGGAGAGTCCCACGGGAAGGACCTGGCCCTCCGTGCGCCCCGGGCCCTGGCGGAGAGGAGCTGGCATGCAGCAGAGGCGCCATGGGCAGGAGCGGGGCGGCCTCGGCCGAGGACGCTCTTCCCCACGACCCGGGGTGAGGCGCCGGCCGTGGCCTGGCGGGCTCGTGGGTTTGAACATCCCGGTCGCGCTCTCTGTTTGTCTGAAAGAACCGAAGTGTTTCAGCTTAATCACCAGTGAGTTTTAAGACCAGGTGGTTCCCGCACGCGGCGAGCCAACGCCGGGGCCCATGGAAGGGGCGGGCGTCGGGGCTGCATTCACCACGCACCTCAGGGGACGGGCCCCAGGGTGCTGGGCACTCTCCTCAGCTGGCACCTGCTTCCTGGGACCCAGATGCTGACTGGGGTGTGCCTGCGGGGCCTCGGAGAGCATGCCGCGTGGCGGCTTTGGTCTCTGTGGAGCCAGCTCAGCGGGACAAGGCCAGGCCCTTTCTCCGTAGAGATGCTGGGACGATGGTGCCCAGCCTGGGAAGGCTGCCGTCTGCGCGCTCAGGGCGCGACCGTGCTGGGGCCAGGCCCCCAGAGCGCCACCCGAGCCCGCCGCGCTCAGGGCTGGGCGGGTGGCGTCCGGGCAGCCTCATCTCAGACTGTCCCCGCGGGGCCCGGTCACGGCTGCCCTTGCGGGTCCTTGTGCACTCGGGTGTTCCCTCAGGTGAGCCTGTGCGGGGCCCAGAGCCATGCGCGCACGGTTTCGTGGAGCGGGTCGGGCAGGCCCGGTGGGCGGGGCCTTTGCGCAGGCCGCGGCCCGAGCCCTCTGCTCATGGAGTGTGTGGTGCGCCCTTCAGCCGGGGCGAGTGGGCTCTGGAGCAGCGGCTGCTGAGCGGGGCGCCCAGCGCCCCGAGGACCCCGGGCAGCAGGCAGGCGGCTCACAGATATCTGTGGTGGCTCGGACGTGCCCTCAAGCCTGAGGCGTGCAGCTCCATCCCGGCCGAGACGTGTCGCTAAAGACGCATCCGTGCCCTTGACCCGTGGGCATGGCGGCCTGCGGGCAGAGGCCGTGATCGGGCATCCAGGGGCCTCCGCCCTGCTGTCCAGCCGCCCCAGCCAGCACCGTCGTTTCTCCGGTGAGTTGGTCCCTGGAGGGGTGTGCAGGAGAGTCTCATCCTGTGATGTGGGAAGAGCGGCCAAACCAGAAGTCTGTAGCCCCCACCACAGGGACATCGAGGTTCCTGGGAGCTCGCCTGCCCGTCTGGGGACAAGCAGCCCTTCCTGCCGGTGTCCCTGCATTCCCACATGGACGCCGCTCCCCGGGTGATGGGGCGGCCTCTCCGTGGTCCTCCCTGTGGTCAGACCCCGCATGCCTCCCTCCACGACCCGGGCCCCTGCGGGAGTTGTAGGGAGATGGGTGCGGTGGCATTGCGGGTCCAGTCCCCTCCCCCCAGTGCCTGCATTCGGGGTGCAGCCTGGATGCCGTGCCCTCCAAGGGGCGCCCCGGCCTCCTCTGCCCCCCCTCCGGTAGCTGACCCTCCCCTGCCTCTGCCTCTTGCATAAGGTTTCAGGGGAACGTGTGGAAAGCAGCGGAGGTTCCTGAGGTCCTTCGATCCAGGGGCGGGGCCGAGGCAGCTGCGTTTCAGACGCGGGAGCAGGGAGCAGACCCGCCGGGCGCCCCCGCCCCCGCCGCCCCCGCCCCCGGCCCGGCCCTGCCCGCGCGGCCCAGACAGGCCTGATGAAGTGAGAGGACAAGATTGGTTTTCTGAGGGCACCGGGCCCTCCGCACACCGCTAAATCACGCTGTCTGCCCCGCGGGCGGGCGACGGCCGCTCCCCTCACGGCACCTGCAGCCCCGCGGGACGCGCTGCTGTGCGGCGGCCGCCGTGAAGGTGAAGCTGCCACATCGATCTTTTTAGCACTAAAATATGAGCCACTTTACTCCGCGCCCCGCTGCTGTGATGTGAGAAATAATAACTCGGGTCCAAATTAAAAATATTGATCTCGGGAAGGTGCTGAAAGTAAATAAACACCTTCCGAAGTTTTCGGGTCAGCCGAGGAACGGCACTCGGCAATAAATGTGTCGGCACGTCAGAGTCCAGGGTTCTTGATCTGTTTTTCCTTTGAATTGATTTTTCATTATTTACTTCCTAAAAGTGTTGGAATTCGGCCCGCAGCTGTTAAACCCCAGTGTTTGGGCAGATTATTTCTTTGGGGCTTGCGAGGTGCTGCTAATCCACTCGTCATCGATTGATTGATTTTTGACTCAATGAGCTCGCCGCCCTGCCTTATTTAGGGCTTCCATCATAATTTTTTGTACATTTAGGCCTGACTTTTTTATTTCCCTCTAACAGATGAGCTGACGCTGGGCTGTCACACGGGAGGACAGTTGACACAAGGTTAATCGTATCCTCTGCCTGTGTCCTGGCCACGGGCCGCGCGGCAGGGCCCGGTCCCCCCGGAGCTCTGTGGCCCCGTCACCCACCAGGGCCGCGGCCCACGGCCAGCGCAGCGGCCTGGTCCCCTGAGCCTCCGATGCTGAAGTCCCTCGTGGGACAAGGAGACACTGAGTTGTGTGCTTCTGGGGAGCGTCCTGTCAGGGGGCCCCAGAAGCTTGGGCTTGTCCCCAGTGCTGCCCAGCAGGTGCCAGGGACAGCTTGGGACGGCCCCTTCCATGTGCTGGTTTGTGAGCGCTGGAGACTTGCCTGGGAGGACTTGGGACGAGGCCATGCACATCCCGCCGCCCCTGACTGTCGGAGTTCCTGCGACCATTCCCATGACTGATGCCCTGGACGGGGAGCTGCCAGGCGGGAGGCGGCAGTGGTGCCATGTTTGCGCTGTCCAGAGGGCTGGCCGCGCGGCCCCGTGCGGTCTGGACGTGGCAGCCATGCGCCTCCCGCCTCCGACCGCAGCGCCCTTGTCGGCAGCGCCTGCGGCTCCGCGTCGGGCCCCGTCCCGCCTCCAGGGGCAGCGTGTGCGCCGGCCGGCTCTCGGAGGGACGCACAGCCTCCCAGTGCTCGCAGGAGCTCGCGGTGGGCGCCAGGAGCCCAGAGCGCCGCCATGGACCGCTGCAGAGGGCCCCCCGCGGGCACGCGGGGCCCAGGGAGCCAGCCATGGGTCGCTGTTCTCAGCGTGGGCTCGGTCCATGGCCCGTGGCCCAGGAGATACGCTCTGCGTGCTCACCTGCTGAGACACCGGGGGCAGGGACGAGGGTCACCCCAACCTCTGCCCGGGGAGCCCGCGTCCCAGAGCGGAGGGGCGCGGGGCCGCGTAGAGTCCTGGGGCCGAGGGTGCGGCGTCCCTCTGCCAGGACAAGCAGGCGCTGAGGGCGCGGTCTGGCCGCCGGGGTGGGGGCAGGGGGAGGGGGGGACACCAGCATGCAGCTAGGTGGGGGTGCTGCCGTCGCAGAGTCCTGAGCCTGGGGTTGGGCGCTGCGGCGGCCTTGGCTCCGGGGCGTCTAGCCGTGGGAGTGGGGGAGGCCGGCACAGGGAGGCAGCCAGCTCCTGCACACGCGACATGTCACACGCCACACAACACGCCTACAGTGCTGGGTGTCACAGACTGTGCAGACTCAGGACAGACTCACGCGTGTGCACTACCAAGTGTGAGTGTGTGAGCCCAAGGGAGACAAGAGTCGTTCAGCTGGGACCCGGAGGCCGCGCGGGGGAGCGGAGGAGGGGGCTGTTAGGGAGGCCCCAGGAGGATGATGTGCGGCGGGTCCCCCCCCCCCCCATGGCGCAGGCACGACCCATCCGTCCAGTGTGGCAGCCTGCGGGAGCGCACGCTGCCCCAGCAACGTGGGGCCCAGTCGTCTGAGGGAGGGTGTGCTGTACTCCTGAGGACGTGGGTCAGGGGTAGTGTGTGTGTGAGTGTGAGTGTGAGTGCATGAGTGTGACAGTGAGTACAGGAGTGTGTATGTTAGTGTGAGTGAGTGACTGAGTGTGAGTACACGAGTGCGGCTGTGGGTACACGAGTGTGTGTGACTGAGTGTGAGGTCATGAGTGTGGCTGTGAATACATGAGTGTGTGTGAGTGTGAGTGACTGAGTGTGAGTACACGAGTGTGTGAGTGAGCGTGCGTGCGCTGAGCGCCACGACGCATCGCCGAGAGCAGAGTGGACAGATGCCCGTGTTCACGGACTGGAAGACTCAGTGTTAAGATGTCGTTTCTCCCCAAACTGGTGTGAAGGTCAGTGCAATACCACTCAAAGCCGCAGCAGAAATTGAGAGGCCGGCTGTCGGTCTATGGAACTGAGAGGACCTCGATCAGCCAAAGTGACCTTGAAAATGCGCACAGGTGGAGGGTCCCCCAAACTGAGATGCACGCAAACCCGCAGGAGTCAGACGGGCAGCCCCGGGCCGCACTGGACAGCAGGGCCCGGCCCGCGGGGTCCTCGTCGAAGGTGTTGGCGCCGCAGTGCGGGGAGGGCCGCGCTCGCGGACGGCGCCGTGGGCAAGGAGAAGGGGCCACGGCCGCTCGGAAAACACTGCGGAGGCTTCTTAAGGCGCAGAGCGCGCCCGCCACGTGACCCGTGACCCCGCGCGCCCGCCGCGTGACCCGCGCGCCTGCCACGTGACCCCGCGCTCCCGCCGCGTGACCCCGCGCGCCTACCACGTGACCCGTGACCCCGCGCGCCCGCCGCGTGACCCCGCGCGCCTGCCACGTGACCCCGCGCTCCCGCCGCGTGACCCCGCTCGCGCTCTACCCACGCGCCCGCCCCGTGACCCCGCTCGCAACCTCCGCACTTTCCCCATTACCCCTTCTCTCGTCCGTTCTCTCCCTGACCCCGCCCTTTGACCGCCATCTCACCGCTGGGGGCCTAAGAGGAGACGCGGCGTTCGCGGCGCCGGTGTCGTCCACGCCGCAGACGCCGACGCCGACGCCGACGCCGCCAGCGGGGCATGGGCGGCCGCAGCCGCCACTCCGCAGTGCCAGGCGCGGTCGCACCGGCAGCGCCGCCGCCGCGGGGCGGGAGGAGCGCGTCGTGCGCCTCGCGGGAGGACGCCGGTGCGCTCGCTCTGCGCACGCCAGGCCGGCGGAGCGCCTCGCACTCTGTGGACACTAGCCACGTGGTTGGGGCCGACACGCGGCCGACTGAGTGACTTCACCCGACAGGGAGCGCGCGCACCGCATCCCGCCTCCGCGTGACAGCCGCGTGGCCGCCCCGCGCGCCCCGCGCCTGAGGAGGCCTGACGGCCCCGGGCGGTGCCAGCGGCGGGGCAGTTCCCAGCTTCGCACGCACCCTGTGCAGACGTCGCCCATGCGAAACTGAGAAGACGGTCCTGAGGTTAGATAAGGCTTCATTGATTTCTGAATATAACATTATTCCAACTCAATAAAAGTAATTTTGGCCAACGTTAGCCCACGTTTCCTCTGCGCTCCGGGCGCGCGGGCGGATCGTCAGTCAGTCGATTGGCAAGTGAATTATGCGCAGATGATGGGGCCATCCCCCGCCCCCCTCTGCCCCGTGACCGAATCTCGGCGCTTTCTAGTCCGGGGGCAGATCCCTGACCTCGCACCTCACACGCCACTCTTCTGTGTCTGCTCGACTGTGAGCGTCCAGGGCCGGAGGCGCGCACTGCCCCGCCAGTGTCCCCAGGCCCAGCCAGGCACGCGGCCGTCGCCTCTGGCCAGTTCCTGCCTCGGTGCAGCGGAGACCTGCGTGCTAGTCTGGGTGCGAGGTCCCGCTGGTGGCCGGCTGGCGCTGGGTGTCAGCGAGCCCCCCGGCCTGCTGGTGCTGGGTGCTGAGTGCTGGGTGTCGGCGAGCCCCCCGGCCTGCTGGTGCTGGGTGCTGGGTGCTGGGTGTCAGCGAGCCCCCCGGCCTGCTGGTGCTGGGTGCTGGGTGCTGGGTGTCGGCGAGCCCCCCAGCCAGCCGGCGCTGGGTATCAGCAAGCCCCCCGCCAGCCGGCAGCCTTTCCTTGCTTGGTCCAGGAAGGAGCTGCACCCAGGTCCCGTTTTGGGGATCACCCGGTATGCCTGGTGTTACACGTGGCCAGGGTGTCAGAAGCCCCCCACATCTGGGATGCAGACCCCTGCCTGGGCCAGGCACTGGGGATGCGGGCGGACATACTCCGTGACAGAGAAAAGTCACGTGTGCCCTGGGTGAGGATCTCGACCAGCCCTCCCTGGCCTGTCTGCATCACGGTCCCCTGCAGCCTCGTCTCCGTGGGGAGCGGCCACAGGGTTCTGCCTGGGCAGGGACAAGGATGCAGCGTCTGGGGAGCGGCGGCCCCGTGCAGCAGCCATGTGGTGTAAGGACTGGTCTCCCTTGCAGGTGGCGGCTCCCTGCACCCTCACAGAGAGTCACAGCTGCTGTGGCCTTGCCTGTCCCCCGCTGTCCCCGGCTGTCCCCTCCTTTTGTGGCACTTGCTGTGTGGCCGGGGTCACGGTGGTGCTGTGTGCGGTGCCTTGACAGAGGCGCCTGAGAGCCAGGACGCGCCCTGCGCCTTTGCCACGGCGCCACCAGGACCGGGCTCCCCGCCGCCCCCACAGACCCTCACTGTCGGGCCGCGGCCCTGCCCGCACGGGGGGCGCCGGGTGCAGCGCCGTCCCCCCGCCGTGTTCGCGGCACTGTCCCGGCGGCCCCCCGGGCGGCGTGTTCCGAGCGTGCTCTCTGGGGGCGGCGGGGCCGTGCAGCCTGGCAGCTGGCTGATCCATCAGGCGCGGACGGGGTGATCGAGCGCCGTGTCACACGCAGCCCGGGAAACAAATACGCCGCACGAAACGTATTGGTGAACAAACTGAAAAATTGTAAAGCTCTTAAGGACTTTCATGCTTGTTAGCATTTCTTGACAGAAAATCACTGAAGCCGTGAACATGAAGAAACGGTCGGTCGGCTCACAGTTCAGCTTGCCGCCCCGTGGTTTGGCCTCGAGCGGCATTGCGGCCCTGGACTTGCGCCGAGCCCCCCACTCAGCGGGGTTTTCCCGGTCGGTGTTCACCAGAGTCCCCGCATGTGCTTGGCTGTGCTCCCGCCAAGCCGTGGCCTCCCTGGAGACTGTCCTCAGGAGAGGGGACCCAAGGGCCCCCGTCGAGCAGACACCTTCGAAAGCCGAGCCAGGATCGATTTCAGGGGCCAGAGCCGGCGTGGACCTCGCAGTGTGGCCGGCTGCCCTCGTCCCAGACCCCGTCACAGAAGGGAGCAGAGTCTGGGGAGTGTGGTCAGGGCACTTCCAGGGCCCAGTGAGGACGGGGCCTTTAGTGACCGCCGCCGAGGACTGTGTGCTGCCCTGCGTCTAACCCCAGGGGATGATGTCGTTTATTATTTATTCTCGGGCAGACAGCTGTCCTCACAAGCCTTGCACAAGGATGACCCCTGTGTTTTCTGTGACGGTCAGGGTGGTGGCTGGGCTTCTCCTAGACCACCCACCTGCCGCCCCATGTGAGAAGAGCAGAATGCGTTTTCCCAGGAGGGCCCACCTGCTCAGCCTGTGCCCAGGTACCAGCACAGAACTGCACTCCGCGCCACAGAACGGCACCCCGCCGCCCAAGTGCTGGGCCCTGGGACCCTCGAGTGGCCACAGGCAGCTGGCCAGTCACGCGTTGTCTTGTTGGTTAATCTCTGCATCCATGTGTGTGAGCAGACATGCTTGCGGACACTCAGAGGTTCTGCCCCCGCCGGCCCCTCAGTGGCTGTGGCCCAGCTCAGCACGGGTGTGGCCAGCACGCTTTGTTTGGGCAGCGTCCTTTTCAGGGCGTGTTTGCTGCACGCCACGCGGAGCAGCTGTGCTGCGTGACGGAGGGGGTGCCGGCCCGGCGGAGGGGGCGCTGGTTCCTGGTGGAAGGAGCGCGGGTTCCTGCGGTGGAGGGGGTGCTGGCCTGGCGGAGGGGGCACAGGTTCCCGCAGGGGGCGCCTGGCCTGGTACCGGTTTCCGTCGCAAGTCCCAATTCCTGCAGTCGGGCTACAGGAAGCCGGCCACGGCCATGGCCCCTGATGGCCAGGGCCTCGCTCTCCGGCTGGTGCTGGTGGGGGCCCCCCGTCAGCAGGAGGCTTGTCACTGGGGGCCGTGCACATTTGCAGCCCATGTGCTGAGTGGTCGCCGCCCGTCCTTGCGTGCCGGGAGCTGCCGAGGGGGCGGCCTCAGGGCCGGGGCCCAGACGGAGCCGTTTCTGCCACGGCCTCACCTGCGGCCAGTGCTTTCAGGAAAGCTGACGACGCAGACCAGGCTCATCCTCGCCTGGACCACGTCCGCCACCTCTTCACGCTGGGACGACCCAGCCTGAGATGCGACGCTCCTCCCGCAGCCACCCCGCTGCCTCTTGCCTTCTGGGTGCAAACCTGACATCGCCTCGCAGAGGGCGCAGCGCCGAGGCGTGGGGCTCCCCGCACGGGTGGCCGGTGGCCGCGGTGCAGGGGGAGGCGGCAGCCCCGGGTGCCTGTAGGTCAGGGCCACGTGCCTGGTGTTTGCGCACTGCCGTCCGCGTTGTGACTGGTCTTCACCGTGCCGGTACAGTCTCCTTCCCGCCCAGCTCCTCACCTGTGGGCATGGGAAATGACGTAGACTCGGGCGTCTGTGACTGGCACGTGGGAGGGCAGCCCCGTGGACACGCTGGGCCACAGGCGATGGGCGGGCGGCAGACGCGGCCCCCCCCCCCCCGGCGAGCCGGCCACGTGGCGCGGAGTGCCCGATGGGCGGGCGGCAGACGCAGCCCCCCCGGCGAGCCGGCCACGTGGTGCGGAGTGCCCGATGGGCGGGCGGCAGACATGGCCCCCCCCCCGGCGAGCCGGCCACGTGGCGCGGAGTGCCCACCTCAGGCCCCCTCCGCCTGAGGAACCTCGAGGTTTAGGCAGCTACGGCGTGCCAAACCCGTCAGGTCCCCCGAAACACCCTGGTACAGGCGGCTGACGGAGGCCCTGGCCCTCCGCGGCGGCTCCCCGTTCCTCTGGCCACCATCTGCGACGGGGTCCATGGTTGTCGGAGAAAACCCTGAAACGTCTTTCACATGGAAACTGTTACACTTTGCTCTTCGACTTGAAGTTAACTTGGTCTGTCCATCGTCATTGCTGCCCTGATGGATGAGGCCCGGCGATGGCGCTGTCCCCTTGGACCCCCTGCACCCTACCCCTACCTGCGTGAGCAATTCGGGTGCAGAAGCTCTGCCCGGAGGAGCCGTCTGCCAGCCCGGCATGCACGGCGCGCCCCGCCTCTGATGAACCCCCCACCACGGGGGTGGGGGTGCGAAGGCTGGGTGCAGGTCTCCCGCGCAGCCCGGAGCCGCTGCCCTGGGTGAGGCCGTGGTTCCGGCCGAGGCCGCCTGGGTTTTACACGTCCGTTTACGAGGCCCAGTGATGCGATGCTGTCACTGCTTGTCCGACACGCGGCCGTGCAAGCTCGGGACGGGAGACGTCGCCGTGACCCGAACCGGCTCAGCGCAGCCCCTTCTGGGTCAGAGCTTAGCTATTTAGTAAATGTTGCCTGTTCTTCCAACCATCGTAATTCTTTAAAGGGTTTTCAAAAGGGAGAGAACAAATCGAATCAAGCCGTGACCGTCGTGTCTCGTTCTGGAGCTAAGTGTGTTTTTAGAAATGCGGGTCCTGTTTAGGGTCCCCTCCCAGTTTTCATCTATTATCACAATAATTGAGTTTGAAGCTGGAATTAAATTTATCAAATTGCGTTATCCTCTTTAGAAATTGGATAGGGACCCGGCGGGGAGCAGAAGGTAATCCGCTTTGCTGAGCCTCCGGTGGCGCTGCCAGCAGGGCCGAGGGCACAAGCGTCCCCCCCGTCACCCGGACGCCACGTAATTTCTCCTCAATCCCTTGTGCAAATAATGACATTTGAATCGAGCATTAACAGGCTTAATTACTTTAAAATTGTCATTTTAATTTACACTGATATCGTATTGATCACACAAGCAGAGATTAAGCTGCTCAGCGGAGCGGATGACGGGGCATTAAACATCGAGGCTCCTCCGGGGGCCGCGGGCGGCCGGGAGGGGGACGAGGCCGCCCGCTAATGGACTGGCGGCATGCGGGGACATGCGCCCCGGGCTCCTGCGAGGGGGGCGCCGGTGGGGGTCGGGGAGCATCTGCGGGCGGCTCATTCGCTGCCATGCGCCGAGCCTCCCGCGGCTCGCCACCACGCCAGCGTTTATTTATCCAGCAAATTCCGAGCCTCGACCTTTCGCTGAGTACATCGAACGCTCGTTTGCGTGGAGATTTTTCAGGTGTAACTTTTATAAGTATTTGTTATTTATTTTTCATTTCTCGTGTCAGGCAGAATTAGTTGGCCCTGCCTGTGTGGCCGCGTCTGCAGGCCCTGGCGGCTGTCTGCTTGCTGGGAGGATCGGGGGGTCGCCGGGGGGGTCCCCGCCAGCCCCTGCTGGCCCAGCTCGGGCGGCCACAGCTCACACTTACCCTTTGAAAGCTTCCAAAGGCAGATCCCAGGTTTAAGTGTCACTGGCCCCAGTTTTCAAGAAAACGACCTGAGAGACTCACGTTTTTCCCGGGAAATAACGGCCCGTGGCCGGCCTTTTCCGCTCGGCTTTCTGTTTTCGGGGCCGTCGTGCAGGGCCCTGCACCGTGGCCGTGGGCACTGCTGGGCGCGGGAAGGACAGCGAGTGGCTCTGTCCACTGCAGGCCGGCTCAGCCCTCAGAGGTTACGTGGTAACGACTGGCGTGATTGATTTCACGGCCCAGCAGGAACAATGAAATTCTCCATTGCCGTGCACAGCGGCCTTGCTGTGAAGGGCGGCCAGAGAGTGGCTTAATGCAGGATCGGGGGAGAACGCGGTGCTCCCCGGCGGGCCGGGGTCTGCGGGGCCGCCCTGCGGTCGGGCTGCTTTCCGCGGCTCCTGCAGTGACACCGTGCTGTGTGTGTCTGCACCTCGCCACCGCGACCGCTCTCCTCGGGCGCCTCCCGTTTGCCAGGATCGTCCTGGAGCGCTGACCGCGGGGAAGCAGAGACATCAAGGCCGCGCCGCGGGGGCCCCCAGCACGCAGCCTCGGCCGCCTGCCCCCCGTTCCCGGGCTCCCTCAGGCTCGCCGCCCCATCTTCATGAGGGCGCAGGGGCTGGGCCTCTGGGAGCCCCTGTGTACACCAAAGCCACAACCCCGAGGGACACCCCAGGGGCAGCCGGCCGCGGTCCGCCCGAGCCTCTTCCTTGAAGGCAGCATGCCATGTCACCAACGTGACAGGGAGGAGGAGCCTGGCACGCTCTGGGCCCGGCGGCTGGGTCCGCGTCCGGACGGCTGCCGCCTGCGCCGGCACCCTGGGGCCGGTGGCACGGGGGGCTCTGACCTCGACCCGCGCCTCGACCTGTCCCCGATCTGCCCCGCCCTCGTGACACACGCTTTGCACGCAGCGGCCCCTGCTTCACGAGGACCAGCCCTGTCCCCTGCGCCGTCCCGCCTCGGCGTCCGCGCCGAGGCCCGTGGCAGTCACAGCCGCCACCCTCCCCGCCCTCACGGCCCCCGGCGCACATGCCCTCCCCAGCCCTCTGGGCTCTGCACGCGACCCTGCCTGTTCTCCAGCCCCCCACCCGCTGGGCCCCGGGGCTGAGGGGCGGAGTCGGGGGGCAGAGTCACGGGTGCTGCCGTGCATCCGCCCCGCCCCGCAGCGAGCTCGAGCCTGTGCCCCTGGGCTTCGCGACTTGGCGTCCCTGCTGGCCTCCGTCCCTGCTGGCCTCCGTGGAGGTCCCGTCACGCGCGCACACCCCGACACGGGCGTTTCCTGGGCTGGTGTCCCCACCAGCAAACGCATGCGGCAGCGTCCCCCGCCGGTGGAGCTGCCTCTCGCCCCCGGGCCCGCCCAGCTCCTGGTGCTGTGGACGCAGACCTCGCTTCCCACTTCCTGAGGGACAGGGCGGACTTGCGGGGGGCTGGGGGGGGGCCTTGCTCTGCGCGCTCCATGGCGCCTGGCCTGTGTCCAGGCCCCTGGCAGGGAGTGGCCGTTCCCAGCAGGGCTGTTAGGGACTCGGCCTCATTAGACAGGCAAGGACGGCCAGTCCCGCCCTCGGGACGGTGGACGGTGGTGTGGTGTGGCCTTTCCCCGTGTGGCCCTTCCTGCACCTGCCTCTCTCGGGCTGGGGCCGTGGGGGGCGGTGCTTGTGGTCGGGCAGGCCCCTCCCTGGGGAGGCGACACAGGCGCTGGACCCCGAGGCCCTCCCTCTGCGTTGGGAGTGGGAAGCCTTCTTGGCCAGTGGCCTCTGGCCGCTCCCTTGTCACTCTAGTGCCAGCCAGGGACACCTGCGAAGCTGTCCTCCGTTGGCGTCCCCACAAATGGCATCACCTGGTTGCTGCTCGTTGGCGCAGGAGGGAGCAGAGTGGCCTGGGGAACAGGTACCTTGATCACCTCCTGCTGTCACCGGCGGGGAAACTGAGGCAGAGGGGCTCAGGAGCTTCCCCGGGGTCTCCCACTGGGAAGAGGCAGGCGCAGCCTGGAGCTGGGCGTCCGAGCCGCTGCTCAGGGCGCCCTCTCGGGGGAGGCGGGGCCCAGCAGGGACACAGCGGGTGACGGACGGGGTCCAGCGTGTTGCTTCAAAGGCCGATCGAGGAGGTGCAGGGTTCTGAGGCCATGGGGCCGCCGGCTGGAGGCTGGGGTTTAGTAGCGCCCCACCTCAGTGGCTTCTTCGGCAGACTCTGCCCTCGTGGTGTCTGGCAGGCCTTCTCGCAGGAAGCCTTGGATGACATGAGCCCCTTTTACAAATGGGGACTGTTTTTCCTGAGGTATTTGCTCAGATCCTGTAGCTAGAAGCTGCAGAGCCGATGGCGGAATTATGGCTGCCCCGTGGAGAGGCCAACGGGCAGGGCGGGGGGCAGGGCTGGAAGTCGTGTTCGAAGAGATGGCGAATGACAGTTTTCCAGCGTGCGGGAGACCTCGGCACACCAGCTCAGAGATGCCAGCGAGCCCCCCCGGCACGAGGAAGGCCCACCCCGGAGGGGTCACGGCGAAAGGGAGCAAGGCCAGAGACGGGAGGACACCGACTGCTGCCGTGGGGAGAGGAAGAGCCCCTTGGGCGGGCAGCGCTCACGCCGGCATGACAGCTCCCTGCCCGGCAGAAGCAGTGACTGCCAGAGGGCACAGGGCCCTCCGAGTCCCAAAAGGAAGCCGCCCCCGGATGGCTCTGTGTCCTGCAAAGTCCCCTTCAAGAAGGCAGGTGAAACAGACATTTCCATTCCAATGGAACCAAGGAGAAGCCGTCTCCTGCAGACCCACGCCAGGCGGCGTGCACTGGCGGTGTTCCCGCGGACAGAGCAGGGCCCGGCGGGGAGTCAGGGGCTGCAGGGAGGCGGCGCCGTGAGGTGTGGGTGCGGGCAGACGGGGTGCGTCCCGGTCCAGAGGGAGAGTCGCAGATCTGGGGTTTAGAATGACAGAATGACACTCGCCTGGCCAACCGCGTTCGGGCGGCCGGGGCCAGTGGGCTCGGTGTCCAGGGCTTCGCCGCGTCGAGCAGGGACGCGCGTGGGCTGGGGGTGTGTGTGGGGGTGCTGCTGGGCCACCTTTCTGGGTAAAGGACAGCGCACTCATTTCAGACAGAGTGGATGGCAGCTGCCCAATATGATTGAAATTTAAAATCAATTAAACCTTCCGGTACGTTTTCCGGGCCCCCCGCCTTCCTGTCGGCCGAGCTGCTTTGTAAACGGCTTCTGCTCAGCATTGCCATCGCACAAAGTGCATTTTCCTGTGATCATCCTCTGCCCGTAATGCACGCAACCCGCTTCTCCAGGACGTTTGTAGAAATGAAATGGTAATTGAAAAGCTAATGATTTTTGGAGACAAAAGATGAAAGTCAGAGCTGTTTTAATTATGATGCAAACTCTTCGCGTAATTTAATTGGCATAAAAGTTTATTGATTTACTTTTGTAATCGTTTAGATATGGAAAATATGACTTAACTTCATAATTCAAACTAGTTCTTATTTTAAGATTGGTATTTTTCTTTGTTCATTATTGAAACTTTCAGTTTGCAAAGTGTGTATTTGTCCAAAAGAGCAGCCACGCTGCCAAGGAATCGCACTCTGAGAAGAAGACCCCTGGGTGACACCGACGGGAATGGCTTGGGGCCCTCGCGCGGGACCTCCGGGTCTGCATGTTTCCTCCTGCTGCCGCAGTGGGTGGCGGCGCCCGGCGCGAGCTCCGCGGCGTGGGCTGCGCAGCCCTGCCGCCCCCGCCCCGTGCGAAGCAGGCCGGGGCCGCTGCCGTCCTCCCCCCACGGCGTCCGGCGTTGGCTCCGAAGTGCGTTCCGTCAGGCGAAGGCCAGTAGGGCGCCCTCCCGAGACGGGAGGCCCGAGAGAGCCGCGGACCCGCCACGCGGCCGTGCGGGTGGGCGGCTGAGCCCGGGCCCCCAGGGGAAAGGCGGCAGGTGCCGTGGGCGTGTGTCCTGCGCCGCGGCCGCCAGCCCCTCCCGGCCCCTGCACGCTTCCCCCAGCTTTAGCCGGAGCCGCCGCCCCATCCCGACGGCCGGCGCGGAGAGCGCGGCTTCTGGCTCGCCAGTCTCCTGGGTCGACCGTTAGGGTGTGGCTGCCCCACGCCGCCCGGCACCGCCAGCCTCCGGCTCGTGCGGCCCAGGCTCAGGCCCCACGCACTCGGCATGACAGCCAAACAGGCCCTCTGCCCCTCCCTCCTCCAGCCCGCCGCTAAGACGCCTGAGGCGCTCCCCGCCCCTGCTTCTGGCCTCTTGGGTCCCCGCCGGCCGCCCCGCGTCCCCGCCGACCGCCCCGCGTCCCCGCCGCCCGCCCCGCGTCCCCGCCGCCCGCCCCGCGTCCCCGCCGACCCTCCGCGTCCCCGCCGCCCGCCCCGCGCCCCCGCCGCCCGCCCCGCGTCCCCGCCGCCCGCCCCGCGTCCCCGCCGCCCGCCCCGCGTCCCCGCCGCCCGCCCCGCGTCCCGCAGACCTCCCGCGTCCCCGCCGAAGCCAGCGTCCCCGCCGCCCGCAACGCGTCACCCGCCGCCCGCCCCGCGTCCCCGCCGCACCGCGCCCGCGTCCGCGCCGCACCGCCCCGCTCGACCTCCGCGTACACCCCGCCAGGACCGCCCGGCGTCCCGCCGCCGACCCGCGTCCCCGCAGGCCCGCCCCGCGGTTACCCCGCCGCCCGCCCCGCCGACCCTACGCGTCCCGCCGCCCGCCGCGGTCCCCGCCGCCCGCCCCGCGTCACCCGCCGCCCGCCCCGACGCCCCCGCCGCCCGCCCCCGCCGACCCTCCGCGTTCACCCGCCGACCGCCCCGCAGTCCCCGCCGCCCGCCCGCGCGTCCCCGCGCCCGGACACCCGACGTCCCGCCGGGCCGCCCCGGTCCCGCGACCCTCCGCGTCCCCGCCGCCCGCCCCGCGTCCCCGCCGCCCGCCCCGCGTCCCCCCCGACCCTCCGCGTCCCCGCCGCCCGCCCCGCGTCCCCGCCGATCATCCGCGTCCATTGACCATTGCACGACCACACCGCCCTGTGTCCTCGGCCCTGCGCTTCCTCTGGCTCAGCGGGTGAGCCCTGCGTCGCGGGAATCAGAGGCCGCCCCATGCAGACTCGCCCTGTTCCATCTGCGCCCGGGCTGCAGACCCGCACGTCCCGCCACCTTCCGGTGTCCCCCCGCGGTGGCTCACGGCCGTCTCGGCCTCAGCTTGCCCCGCTGGGAGCCCCCGGTGCACGGCCCCCGGCCCCGGCCGGCGGGCCTGGCACACACTGTGGCCTCGTCCGGGGTGTGTCCCTGCTCACAGCTGTCAGCCGCCGCGTCCCATGGACACAGCCCACGGGCAGAAGCTGGCCCTGTGTGCGAGGTCCGCCGACGTCCGATGCTCCTGGCCGCCTCGCTCTCGGGCCGCGTCCTCGGCGAGCCCTCGGGACACCCCGCAGCGCGGCTCGGAGCCGGTCCCGGACCCCCCCGCCCCGGGCCGGGGACAGAGCGAGGCCCCCCGCAGCCCACTTTGCCGTCGGCCCTCACGGTGCAGGCCCTTCCCAGGCCTGCCGACCGCGAGGCCACGTCTCCGCGTCGCGGCGGCTCCGGCCGGTGCCGCGAGGCGTTTGCAGGCGCATTAATCTACGGGATTTATTGTAGCCCCACGGGACGTTAAGTGGCTGTTGCCTGGAGTGTTTTCCCTTCCTGTCACGATGACTTGTGCTCTGGCCGGCCTTGTGCTGGCTTTCTAATTGGGGACACTACATCCGGGGCCGTGACAGGTGCGGCACCCCGCGGGCGGCCCGCCGGCCGCCACGGCGCGCGCTTTATAAAGTGCTCTTCGGCCCAGGAGCAGAACAGCATTAGCTGGTGAGCAGAGGAAGACCGGGGACGGCCAATTTAATTAACTTTCCATGTCGGCTGTGGGCGGGGGGCAAAATGGAATTACACACGCGTCGCGAGCAGGCGGGCCGCGGAGCGGGGCCTGGCCGTGCGGCAGACGGGCGCTGCCGTCCAGCCCGGGAGCTGACGCTGGGAGCCAGGACTTGGTAAAGGGGTCGGCTCTCGTTTTAGACGGTGACTCCGCTGCGTGGAGAGAGGGGCGGCCTTCGTGGCTGCGGCGTGCGAGGGGCAGCCTCGCCCACACGCCGCCCTTGGCGACGGCGCCGCGCCCCGCAGGACCGGCCTCCCGTGCGTTTATCACAGGGAGAGCTCGTGACGGCGACACCGGTTTAAACAGAAGCTTCGTTTCAGTCGTTGCTCTTTATAACCTGACGAAGCTTAGATCTACCACTCAGTCTGGTGGACTGCGTCAAACCCGGGGCTCACTCTCGTGACGTGGTTGTCCCCCCATTGTTAAAAAGTGTGTTGCTTTTCACAGCCGAGTTTCGCAGCTCCTCGCGAGGGGCAGCCCGGGCGCTCAGCGAGTCGCTCTGTGGCCGCTGCCTCGCCTGCCTCTCCGTGAACCAGCGCTCGTTAAACTGCCCAAGTGCTGTGCCGGGGGCTCGGGTGCCCAGGCCGTCCAGGCCCTCGCGCCCCCCACCCCCGGGGAAGCAGCGGGCGGCAGGAAGGGAACGAGGGTGGTGGAGCGGCACGGGGTGCTTTCCCTGTCGCTGGACCTGGCGGGGGCGTTCCCGCCCCAGGGCCGAGGGCCGAGGCCTGCGGAGGCGCGGCCGGATGGGGCGGGGCACGGTGTGTGCTTTGGCCGGCGGCCCGGCGGGGAGACGGTGAGTCACCGGGCGTGTGGTGTGTTTGCAGATGGATGTGGCGGAGGTGTTCCTGATGGGGTTCCTCCCCACAGCCCTGCCTGGCCATCCCTGGGGCCACCGTCAGGCAGGGGCTCGTCCCCACGCACCCACACAGCCACTCTCGGCCCCTGTGGCCGTCTCTGCTCGGCTGTGCTCGCGGGGCAGGCTGGCTGCGATCGCAGCCGAAACCAGACGCAGCCCCTGTGAGCTGAGCAGGCTGCGGCAAGGCCCAGGCCTGGCTCGAGCGGCTGTGACACCCGGTTCCCACCAGGCCCCTGGCTCGGCCACATAGGCACCGATTCCTGCAATGCCACCGCCTGCCCCAGACCGCCCCCTGCCACGTTCTGCCTCCCCACGGAGCGTGAGCTGCCGAGCGGCCCGGCCCTGTGAGTGAGCGCTGGGGCTTCCGGGGCCGCCACGCCGCACGGCCGTCCCACCGCGGGTCGGGGCGAGCGCCTGCCCCACGGCTGAGCTTCCGGCCGGCACACGGCCCTCAGCGGAGGCTCCCAGCGCCCAGCGCCCTCGGGCGAACAAATACGTAAGGACTGCTGTAATCGTTCCTAGCAAGACAGGCAAGGAGTCCGTGTTCTCAGGCGCGTCAAGCGCTCTGCTGACAGCCGCGGTCAGAAGGCCGGTGTTGTCTTTCAGACTCCGTCGCGCCCCGTGACAAATGGGGGCCGAGCTGTGTTGACACAGTAGGTTAAACATTGCGCAAGTTAGCCGGGCTTTGCCGTTCAGCGTTCTCTGGAGCTGATTGTGGATGTTTTGGCACCGGGAGGCACGGTTTCCGTGCCTGCGCCGGCCATTCGTTTCCCATTTATTTGTCGTGGACGTCATGATACCGAGTCGGCTGTGTCGCGTCCGGTGCGGCACTGGTTTAAACGTTGGCAGCTGTTTACTGAGCAGCAGTGTTCCCAGGGCGGGCTCTGGAAGGGCCGCCGGGCCTGCCGCGTGCGGCCCGGGCCTCGGCCGGCCTTGGCTGCCCGACGGCGACGGGGCGCTGCGCACCAGCCGCGGCCACGCTGCCGGCCACGCGAGCGGGAGCCGCCGCCTACGCCGGGCTTCCGGCTCCGCCTGTCACGTGGCCCCGGGGCCCCGAGGGTGTCACGCCGTGCGCCCGGGAGGCGATGCGCCGCCTGCCGCTCACGGCACCGCGCTGGGCGTCGCCAGCTGCTCGTAGGTCTTCGGCGTTCTCGTCACGAGAAGCAGAGTGGGGGCTGTGAGGGTGACGGGTGCTAACCACTCTGAGTGTGGTGCCCGCTTCACAGTACGCGCAAATACCGAATTACTGCTTCGTGTACCTCGAGTGTGTACAGCGCGATATGTCAGCTGGGTGTCAGTGATGCTGGGGAAAAAGAAATCCTGTAGCGATATTTCCATTCTGCGGAAACTAGACCCGAAGGAGTTCCAGGCTTGGCGGAGGGCTGAGTGGGCGGAGCCTGGGCTTGGGGTCAGGTGCAGACGTGCCCTGAGGGCAGGCCCTGTCGCTGTGGCCTGGGCCTGCCTGCGAGAGGCAGAGGCACTCTGTCCCGTGGAAGCCACGCTCACCAGCAGGCCCCCTTGCATCTCTCAGGAGGCTCCTTCTGTCCCCCCAGAAGGCGCCATCTCGTGTCAGCCGGCCTGAGCGGCTTGCGTTTGGGTGGTGGTCAGGAGACAGGGCGGGGAGGCCCGGCAAGGTGGCCTGTGGCTTTATCAGCACTCAGAAATGTGTTCACAGGTACAGAGTGTGTGGGGCCCGGTTGGCGATGGAAGGCGGCTTCCGCCCCGCTGTGCCCCTCCAATGTGGACAGGAGAGCGGAGGTCAAGCCCCGGCGGGACCCCCGTGTCCAGGGGCAGTGCACTCACGTATGCACATGTGTACGACTCTGTATGCACATGGTTACACACACATATACACATACCCGCACATCTGTACAGACACCCACGCATGCACATCGCATAGGTACACACATGCATACACATCTATGCACACACCCACATATGCAGATGCGCACACATATACATGTGCACACATGCATATACACACAGGCGCATGTATGTGCGCGTGTGCATATACACGCATGTGCATGTAGACACATGCACATACTCGAGTGCATGCATGTACATTGACTTATATGGACATGCGCGCACACATGCACACATACACACTCTCAGACACACGTGCACACACGTGCATGCATGTGTGCATGCATACTGTTGTATACTCACCACACGTGCAAACACACACACGTGAAAATATCTCCAGGTGTGAATTTCAGATTGACAGGTGACCGCTGGCACCGCGTGTCCCCGGCCGCGCCCCCCGCCCTGCCCCTGCGTGTGCCCCGCTGAGTGGGGGCAGCAGGCCTCGCCCCTGGCGGCCTCCCGGCTGCTGCTCGGTTAGTCCGTGGTGGGCAGGCTGCTGGCCTGGGTGGTGGCGGTGCCATTCCGTCCCGAGGACGAAGAGGCGAAGAGGGCGGGGAGGGCCAGGCAGAGGAGAGCCAGTGTGGGGGGCCCGCGAGAGCCTCGCAGGGGTCGGCAGTGTGCGGCCCTCGCGACGTCTCACGCGGCCACACCCGGCCCTCTGGGCCTCGCGGGCCTCCAGCGGGACCAGGGATGCCTGTGCCCGTCGGAGCTCCGCTGGGCGTGGGCTCCTGGGCTCGAGCCCCCGAGTCGGGGGCTGGAGCTTGCCGTGGCCACGGCTCGGCTCCTGGCGATGGCTTCGGTTCCCGCGGCTCGGCCGTCGCCCCGCTGACGCGCGCCCCGCTTCCCCGGACCCCGCCGCGTCTCACGCGCTCTCCTTCTCTCGGCAGGCGCTGGGGAGCTTCTACTTCCTTCACGAGTCCTTGAAGAACATCTACCAGTTTGACTTCAGAGGTGAGTGAGGCTCCACGCCGCCACGCGCCGGGCTCCCCACCCCCGCCGGGCGGCGTCCGTGCGAGGGGACTGGCGGGGTCCGGGCTCGAGGCACTTACTGGCCGTCCTGAGGGGGGGGCCGCGCGTGGAAACCTGGCTTCCTGGCGTCCCCCCGAAGTCGCGGCAGCCGCCCCCTCAGCGCCCATCGGCCCGGACAGAGCCAGCGGGCGCGAACCGGTGGGGACGGGCCGCGCTCAGCAGCCCCACAGGCCCCGGCATCCAGGTGACACCCAGGCTGTTTCCTCAGCGCCGGGCAGGACGCTTCGCAAGCGCGCACGGACCGCGCGCCCAGACAGACCGGCCGCAGTGCGGCGGCGGCGGCTCACTGCGCTTCGGGACACCGCGGACGCCACCGCAGACGCCGGCCGGTCGTCGGCGCAGAAGGAGAAGGGGTGTCTCGGGCGCCGCGAGGCCGAACCGCACACCCGTAAATAGTGATGCGTGGGCCGAAGGAGAAATCTCGAGGAATTTTTGTATTTTGAACTAAATGAAAATGAAAGTACAACTTACCAAAAACTTTAAGATGTAGCAAAAACGGTGATTTCGTAGTAGCAAATTCATACGTTAGAAAAAAAGTAAGATATAAAATCAGCAATCTCAGCGTCTGCCTTAGGAAACTAGAAAAAGAGCCATTTAAATCCAAAGTAAGCATAAGGAAAGAAATGCTGAAAACTGGAGCATAATGCAATGAAGTTGAAAATAGAGCTCAGTAGAGAAAATCAATGAAACCACGAGTTCTTTGAAAAGATCAATAAAATTGATAAACATCTGGCCAGGCAAACCAAACAAAAAGATGAAGAGGACAAATTCCTAACGTTAGAAGCGAGAGTGGAGCCGGGACCCCTTCCTGCGGATGTCAGGGGTGGCGAAGGTGGAGCATGGGCAAGTCTGTGCCTACAATTCCTTCAAAGATACGATCTGCCAAATCTCACGCGAGGAAGACTATATAGCTGAAAAGGCCTTCACCTACTGAGGGAATTTAATCAGTAACTAATAACCTTCTGAAAAAGAAAGCGTCAGGCCCCGATGGGCGCACGGGTGAATCCTACTGAGTATTCAAGAAAGAAGTCCCACAGTTCTCCGCAGCCTCTCCCAGAAAACAGAAGCACGGGGCGCTCATCCCGTGAGGCCAGCGCCGGACTGAAGCCAGGGAAGACGTTCTGGGAACGGAAAACAACAGACCCGTGTCTCCCGTGAACGTAAAATACAAAACCTCTGAACATGACATCAATGACTAGAATCCAACAGCGTGTGAGAAAAAATTGTCCACCACAGCCACATGGGTTCATTGCAGGTATACAAGGCCGACCCAACATTGAAAATCGGTCCCTGCACCCCATCACGTCAACAGGCTGACGAAGGGGCACATGGTCATCTCAACAGATGCAGAAAAGGCAATTTGACAAAATCCAACACTCGTTCATGCCGAAAACTTTCAGTGGACGAGTACCGGACGAGGACGCCCTCACCTTGGTGAAGCTACGGATGCTGCAGCTGGCGAAAGGCTTCGTGGCGGGAAGCGGCTGCGGCCCCCGCGACCAGGGCTGCGGCGGGGGCGCCCGGGTCCGCGGCGGGGGCGTCCGGGTCCACGCGGGGGTGCCCCCGTCGAGCCGTCAGCGCCACGCTGGGCGTCTCGGCTCGCGCCGTGAGGCAGGGCAGTGAGGTGAAGGGGCGCCCACGAGCCGGAGGGAAGAAGTTGTCTTAGCCTCAGGCTACGCAATTACCTGTGTCGAAAACCCCAAGGAGTCAACAGCGGAAACGTAGACCAGCTAGCGAGGCCGGGGACGCAGGTTCGTGTGCAGCCGTCGGTGGCTTTCCTGCGTGCCAGCAATGAGCGAGGAATTTGAAATTAAAAACACAGTACCATAACGTACGCTCAGGCAGAAACGCACTTGGGATTAAGTCTAACAAAATGTATACGAGGTCAGTGAGGGAAACTACAAAACTCTGGTGAAAGAGACGAAGATCCGAGTGAATGTAGGCCACGCTCATGGACGGAAGAGTCGGTAGCGTCGAGATGTCCGTCCTTCCTGACGATCCGTAGGTCCAAGGTGACCCCGCTCAGAACCCCAGCAAGCTCCGTCCCGGGGGCGTCCGTCCTGGGGCGTGTGTCGTGTCTGTGACAGGCGGGCCCCTCTGCGACGCCCCGTGGCCACGGCTGCGGGCCTGGCGCTGGGGCGGCACTGTGCCTCGTGGAGACGGGCGTGGCGGGCGGGGTCCCGGCCGGTGGCGCCAGAGCCCGTGCCTCCTGCCCGGCCTCCCTCTGACGGGCCTTCCGAGGTGACGGCGATCGGCAGAGGGGCCTCGCAGGCCAGCTGCAGAGCCGGACGCACGACCTCCCCTCGGCGCGTCGGCACCGTGGTCTGGGGGAGACCGGGGCGCAGTGGCTTGTCACGTGCTGTGCGCGCTGTGTCCCCCGAGGCGCTGGGAAGGCCCCACGCGCAGCCCCTCAGGTCCCCCTCCTCTAGTGGAGCGGCTGGCGCGCGGTCCCCAGACGTGGCTCTGCCGTCACACGCCGGCGGGTCCGTGGGCGGATGGCTCTCCAGAGGCCACAGAGCCGTGCGGCTCGGGGGACAGCGTGACCCTGAGGCACTCTGACAGCACTCGCGCCACGGAGGCCCCCAGGAATGTCCTGAGAGCCCAGGAGCACCCCCCCCCGTGTCACGTGCTCCTGGCCCCAGAGCAGGGGGACGTGTGACGGGGTCTGGCCGCGGTCGGCAGCCGTGTGGGCTGGGGTGACCCTGCGCTGGTCTCGGCAGGCCCAGGTGCTGACCAGGCACCTTAGGCGTCACCTCGCGGACGGCCCGCAGCCCCCGAGGTTCCCTCGTGGGGGTGGGGACCCTGTCCTGGGGAGAGGCAGCCCCAGGGCCCGCGAGAGGGCCCTCTGGGGCGTCCGCTGGTGAGGGGACCACCGGCGCTGGCAGCGCGTGGCCAGGGTCCCCTCTGTGCACGTCACGCAGCGACTCTTCCTCGGGCGGGAGCCGTGCAGGCGGGACGCGGGGAGGGGCCCCGCAGCCCTTCCGCGCGTGGCAGTCTCTCCACGGCCGCGGGACGAGCCTCCAGCGTCCCCACGAGCACAGGCCTGCGGCCACTCACCGCGCTGCCTGCTCTTTTCCAGCTAAGAAGTACAAGAAGGTCACGGGCAAGGAGATCTACTCGGACACGCTGGAGAGCACACCCATGCTGGAGAAGGAGAAGTTCCCGCAGGACTACTTCCCCGAGGTGGGGGCCGGGCTGGGCCGCCAGGCCGCCGCGGAGCGGCTGGAGCAGGCGCTCCGTCCCGGGGGCGTGGCGAGTCCCTGGCTGTTTCCAGGGACAGGCGCACTGGTGGCCCCGCACACGGGCTGCGCCCCGGCCCGCGCGGCTATGGGGTGGCGGGCGGACTGTGAGCTCGGCTGCTTCGTGCCCGGGGTGCCCAGGGGGCCTCTGGCCGGCGTCTCGCAGAGGAGGCCGCAGGGCACAGCCGGGGAGCGGCTCAGCGGGGAGCCCGGCGCTCGCGTCCGGCTGCGGGGGGCGGGGGGCGGGGAGGCGGGTCCCCGGCTCGTGGCGCTCGGAGGACGTGGCGTTTCCGTGGCTCTCGCTGTCGGCTTCTTTGCGCATCGGACACGTGATTTGGACTCCGGGACGAGTCAGCAATGTCAGAACCAGCACTCGCGGGGTTTCCTGGCCCTTTGTGATCCACGTGGGGCCCCAGGGCTGGCCACCCCGTCCCATGCTGTCTGCCGAACCACAGCCGCACGGGAGGGGCGTCTTCCCCCCGCTGCCCCGTGGCTGGCGGAGTTGGAGCCCCGGGCGGCCGCCCCCCGCGGTCACGTGCCGCGCAGCTTGCCTGCCGTGCCGGAGTCGCGCTCGGCCACAGGAAGGCTTGCTCCCTGGTCCCTTCTGCTCAGCAGACGCCCGCCTGGGCTCAGAGCCGGTGCTCGGCAAGGTCACAACTTTATTAGCTGGCTTTATGACCCGAGCCGGAGCGAAGGAGCTGTGGCCCCGGGAAGGATGGGCACCTCCGTCACGCCGGGGTGCGGCTTCCCATCCATTGTCCCCGACCGAGGACCCGATGTCAGGGGGCCGGCCTCCCGTCCCGGCTGCCCTTGGCTCTCCTCTGGAGCTTGGAGGGGGCGATGCCCGGAAAGCTCTGGAAGCTCCAGCTCCCACCCCGCACGAGCGCAGCCGTGTCTGAACGCTGGTGGTCCTCCGGGTGATGGCGTGTGGCGTCCTGTGCTGCGGCGGCAGGGGCTGAGCAGTCGGTGTCAGAGCCCAGTTATGGCCGAGCACCGGCCCCTGCCCACCCAGGTCCACCCCGGCTCACCCGCCAGCCACGGGGCAGGGACCCAGGGCCAGCAGTGGAGGGCCGGGCGCCTTCACAGAGATAGCAAGCCTCCGGCCTGCGGGGGTCGTGGCCCCCCACGGCTGCACCCCAGCGCCCACCCGTGAGAAGCCCCCAGCACTGCTGGCCGTGCCCGATGGGGCCGGAAACCTGGCCTCGGCCCAGCTCTTCCTTCCTCGTTTGGGTCCAGTCCCAGCCCAGCAAGGCCAGCGGCCCACCCAGCGCTGAGGCAGGGGTCCCCCTGCGGCGAGGAGGGCAGGCCCGGCGGCGTGGCCGCAAGTCTGGGGCTGGGCAGCTGGGCCGGGCTGGTGAGCCTGCGAGGGCAGGGGACAGTGCAGGGCGCGGGCCGCTGGCCACGGCCCCAGGGCCGGCATGGGGCGACTTCCCCTTTAACTGCCGCTTTCAGGGCTCGAGCTGTTGCCAGTGGCCCCGATGGTGGGGGCCACCTGGACTCAGCCCTCCCTCCCTGGACACCCCGCACACTCAGCCCTGCGGGCCATACACACCCAGTGACCCAGAGTGTGGCCCTCGTCACCCCAGGAGCTCACAGGGACCCCAGGGTCCCGCACCCTCTCACCACTCATTGGTGACCCCAGAATTTTGGTCCTCTCACTGCACCTTCATTCTCAAAGACGGGGTCACCAGAGGCGGCCGGCGTCTGCTGGCTGTGAGCAATGGTGCTCCCTGAAGAAGAGGCTTCAGGTCCTTTGGGGGGGCTGAGGTGACATGTGCCCCACATGGTTGGGGGCGACAGGGTGACGTGTGGGACGGGGCGGGGGGACGGGGGGACGGCCCCCACAGAGGAGCGAGGTTCCTCGGGACACGGGGCCCCCGGCGGGCTCGCTGCCCCGGGCCCGGCATGCGGGGCGGCGCCTCCCCCCACCGCCCGTGTGTGGGGCCAGGCCTGGCGCCCCCTCCCTGCTCTCCCGTCACACAGGGCAGACACCCGGCGTGGGGGGGACTTGGCCCCCGGCCCGCTGCCTGTGGCCGGTGCACTGTCCCCTGAGGTGGCCTCGCGGGACAGTGAGGGGCCACCTCCCTGCACTGGGCCCCAGCCCCAGCTGGCGGTCAGCAGACCTGGCCCCGGGGGCACCGCCGCATGCGCAGGCAGAGGGGACAGGCCTCGGGCTGGAGTCGGGACGTCGCTGGGGCGAGGTGACGGCCCTCGTCAGCAGTGGTCTCGGGGTCAGTCCGCGTGACTCCAGGGCGTGAGGCTCTGCCAGGGCACGGAGGGCCCAGCGGTCACGTGGCGCGTCCCTGGCGCCCGGCGCCCTCACGTCTTCAGCAGCAGGCGGCCAGGCCAGGCCAGGCGGGCCCCGCGCCCCGCCCCGGCTGCAGCCCCCCGCCCCCGGGCCCCGCGCCCCTGGGCCCCTCTCCCGCCTCGGCAGGCCCTTCAGCTTTATGCGAACTCGTGGTGGAGGGAATTAGTTGAAGACAGATTTCCCTTTCCTTCATTGCCGTCACTTAAGGATAATCTAAATGTAATTACCATGATGGAGGCAATCCCAAATAATTACGGCCCAGTGCATAGAAAACTAACAAAACTTTCTCTGCTGATTTATGGTCGCTTTTGGCTCAGCATGGGTTTCAAATGCTGCCTCTGGGAGCAGCACTCCAGATAATGTGAGACCATTTTTAAAAAGCAGATTTGTGTAGTCGATCAGGGCCGAGACATTTTTTTCCTCTCGCCTGTAGTGAGGAATTGGTTGTTCCCATAGATCACAGGACTGCCCCAGACGCTTATGAAAGATGAATTAATTTCGCTAATGCTCCAGCGCAGGCCTTTCCTGGGGAAGGCTGTGCGGGGACCCTCCCCACGGCCCCCCGTCCTCGGCGGTGATTTATGCTGTCTCTCAGTAGATGAAGCCGCCGGCGTTTGCCATCCATCTGCTGGCTAAAGGAACCCTGTTACAGGGGTCCGAGCAGAGACTCCATCCCGCAGGGGGCGGCGGGGCGGCCCCAGCCCGCGCGACGTGGCTTTTCCATGGCGACAGCCTCTGAGAGCCGGGGCGGCCAGCCCTGCCACACTGTGCCCTCCACCGTGGCCTGGCGTCCTCGACAGCGTTTCAGAAGGTGGACAGTGGTCAGGAAGCCTAGACGAGGAATGCAGTGGACTGACCTGGCGTTCGCGCACACGCATGCACACGCATGCACACGCATGCACACGCGCACACGCCACAGCTGCTCCGGGAAGCTTCCGGGACCCGCCTGCAGGCTGGGGGCGGGGCAAGAGCACCGTGGGCGGCCTGCATCCTGTCGGCCCTGCCCTCTGAACCCGTGAGCCTCGGGGAGGCTTCCCCGGAGGCTCCCCCGTTTCCCGTGGTGGCGGCTGCCGCACGGGCCGGCCTGGGGGCTGAGCGCGCGCATCCAGCGGGGCGGTCAGTGCGGATAACAGGAGTGAACCAGGTGTGGTCAGCACTATGACTGCAGGATTCACCTAGAATGTAGCCAAGACAGACAGCGTTGGGGTGGCGGTGACCTTCAGGGTGACCTTGAAGAGTAGTGCTCTGGGCAGAGGGCCGATCCGGAGGACGCCGCCTCGAGGGCCGGTGGCCGCGGGAGCCGCCGCATGCCTGCGTGTGGGCGTCGCGCGTGAAGTCCCGTGCCCGGGGCGGGGGGGGGGGGGTGAGCAGGCGGCGCGCGGGGCCGGGCCGGGGCTGGGGCGCCCCCCCCCGTGGGCGGCGCCCGCGTGTCCCGGGTCGGCAGGCACCGCGCGCCGGCGTCTCCCTCCTTTGCAGCTCCTCACCTGTGTGGCCTGTGTGTTCTTCAGTGCAAGTGGTCGCGGAAGGGCTTCGTGCGCACGCGGTGGAGCGTCGGGGACTGGTAGGTGTGCCGCGCCCCCCGCTCCGTCTGTCCGCGCGTCCCCTCGGCTTGTCGCGCAGGGGCGGGCGGGCCCCCCAAGGCCGTGTGTCCTGAACCCCGCACGTGACCCTTCCTGGTCTCGGTGACGCCGTGCGACGCGGAGCGGCCGGGCGTCGCAGGCCCAGGGCCCCTGCCCCGCCCCCGGCGGCCCCCCTCGGTGGGCCCAGCGCCCCCCGCTGCCTGAAGGCGGCGCAGCAGCGCGCCCCTCGGCCCCTCGGCCCGGCCGCCCTGCGGCACCTGCTTCCCCGCCCCGCCCCGCCCCGCCCCGCCCCGCCCCGCCTCCACAGCGAGGACTGTGGCCCGTCCCTGTCATCGGGGGACAGGGCGCTGGCGACAGGCTCTGCAGCCCGTGCCCTGACCCAAGCCTGGACTGCCCGTCAGGCCGCCAGAGCCAGCAGTGCCCCAGCCGGGGGGGCGGGGGCTGTAGAGCTGCTGGGCCCTGAGCCGCGGGGCCCCCGGCGTTCGGCTGTCCTGGAGCCTGGCCAGAGCTTGTGGTCTTATCCAGGGAACTTCAAGCCACCGCTGCTGGCCCTGCCAGGGTCACACAGCGCGGGCCCTGTGAAGGGCGCTCAGGGTCACCTGAGGCTGCGAGACTGGCCGGTCCCTCCCCTCTGCTGCCTGGTCAGCGGCGTCCCACTGGGCTCGGGGTCCGCGTGTTCCTGCCCTGTGGATGACGCGCGCTGACCCACCCTCCGCCCTCAGGGGCCTCTCAAGGCGGGCAGGCTGACCGCACGGCCTCCCGGCCTCACCACAGCCCTGTGGACATGGAGGCCGCCGGGCGTCCTGTGGGGCGGTGGGCGCCGCACGCACGAGGCCTCAGCCGGCGTCCGCCCAGCCCCTGCTGGCCTGGAGCCCGAGGCCTCCGCCACCTTCTGGTCTGGCCGGCCACCTGCGGAAAGTCCCTGTGGCCGGGCGTCCGTCCCGGTCTCTAACAGGAAGGTCCGGTTGGCCAGAGTGACCGGCTGCCATTGCAGCGATGCTCGAGGATGGCGCTCGGGCCCCGCGTGTCCCTGAGCGTGTGGGGCCTGTGCTCTGTGTCAGCCCAGGGCTGCCGCGGACAGGGGCGCGGGCGCAGGTGGCCCCGCTGCTGGCGACCCCGGAAACCCGGGCCGGAGCAGCGCGGGCGCCGGGCCCCGCGGCTTGCGCCCCTGTCGCCGAGCGCTCTTCCTGTCTCTGCAGCGCCTTCGACCTGGTGAACATCCACCTTTTCCATGACGCGTCCAACCTGGTCGCCTGGGAGACCAGCCCCTCGGTGTACGCGGGGATCCGGCACAAGGCCCTGGGCTACGTGCTCGACAGGTAGGTGCCGCGCCCCCCCGCCCCGCACCCCCGGGAGCCTCGTTCCCCGAGACGCTCTTCCTCGTGGGTCTTTTTCTATTTGCCAAAACCGAAAGTCGGCGCTGTCAGCCGAGGCGCCGGCGGCCCCCTCACCCAGGCGGAGTGCGGCGGGCGACCCCACGTCCGTGGTGCGGGAGTGGCGAGGGGGCTCGCCCGGGGTGGCGGCAGGACAGACGGACGACGGCCGCAGCGTCCGGGGCCTGAGCCTCACGGCACGGCCGCGCCCCTGGGCCCCCCGGCTGAGGCGGAGACGCTGTGGCTCTGGGCCCCTCCGGCGCCGGGCGCCTCCCAGCTCCGCCCCTCAGGCCCGCCTCCTGGCCCTGCTGCCAGGCAGGTCGTGGGCCTGTGGCTGTGGCAGTGAACAGCCCCAGCGGCCTTCACAGCGAGGGGGACCCCCCCCCAAGACCAGGCCACCCTCCCGTCAACGCTGCCCGCCCCTCACGCCCCACTCAGACCTGTTGGGTCTAGGAGGCAACGGGGGGGGGGCGGGTTACGCCGGGGTGGTTACGCGGTGGCTGTGGCTGGCTTCTCGGAGGGCCGCCAAGCTAGCGGGTTTCGGGCAGAGCCACCACCCCCGGGGCGGGGAGCGGGGGCCTTGCTAGGTCACTGCTGTGTGCAGGTCGGCTGCGCGAGCCTCGCTGGGGCCTCTCACGGAGCCTGGGGCTGAGATGGACCCGCGAGCAGTCGTCTCGGTGACCGCGGGCGGCTCGTCAGTGGGGTGCGGCCCCAAACGGCCGTGCCTCCGTGGCCGCCTGAAAGCCACCTTGGGCTCCCGCCGCCCCCCTGCGGCTCCGCGTTCCCATGAACCCTGCAGGCCACACAAAGCGGGCTGTGGGAGCGTCAGGGCCGGCCACCCTGTCGTCCGGGCTGCTAACCTTTTGGCAGCCACCAGCAGACTGCATTCTGCTCCGCTGGCGGGGAGCACAATGCCGCACTGGCCCTCTGAATGGACACCGCCACCAACGGTGTCCCAGTCACGCTTCGGGAGCTGCCGGGCGCACTGTCTGTGGGCGTGGACACGGGAGGCCAGGGCCTCCTGGCCGGAGCCCGCCTCTCCGGGCCTAATCCCCACGCCGAGCCCCAGGGGCCACGCTGCCCCCGCGTGCGGGGTCTGACCCCCGGAGAGGCGGCACGTCAGCCTCAGGGCCGTCCCCCAGAGCTGCGGTGGGAAGCCCATGTTAGAGCCGAGAGGCACTCGGGGCCGTTGGCAACTTTTCCATACGTGCATCTATTCCGGAATTAAAAGCTTGTTCAGAAAACGGAGAGGCGGGCTCTCTGTGTGAGGTGTGCAAGGCCTTCAGAGGGTTTGCCCTGCAGCAGCCGAGGCGGCCGCACGCAGAAAGGCGTGTGCGGCGTTAACCGCTGCAGTCCGTGGGCTCCTTGGAATCTTTATTGCAAATAACAATTTTGTATTTTTTGTGTAGCTTACAACGTTTTTGTTTTTAATCTCTTATAAAGAGGCAAACCCTAGTTAATGAAGAGCCTCAGGCTCAGACGCGCAGAAGTGAACCGCCCGGGGCCCTCGCGAGGGGGCCGCTGCGGCTTCGTGTCGTGCCCGGTGTGGGGATGGGCCGGCCGGCCGCACGGTTAAGCTCCGTGGGGAGCTTTTCGGATTAGACCCGGAGTGGAGGCCTCGGCAGCCACAGGCCCCCCGCAGCGCCGCCGCCCGGGCTTCCTGCAGCCTCTCGGGCTCTCGGCAACGGGGTTTTTCCCCCCCAAGTGACAGGGCTCCTCTGTCCCCCCCTTGAGAGGTGGCCTGGCCTTGTTCAACAGAAACATTTTTACATTACAACTGTGAAATCTTGGCATAAAGCACCCCTTTGTCCCCCCCCATTATTTTCTCACATTACAGTCCATTGTCACCACGCTGAAGTTAATTTGATCAACATTGGGACATTTAACTTTTATGTCCGGTCAAAAGAGCTGTTTCACGCTCGTTTGGGGCATTCAGAGGGGCCGGGGCTGGGAACAAGGCCGGGCAATTAGTTTCCCAGGGGGAGGCGGGCGGTGCGGGCCACAGCGCCCTTTGTCATCCCCGGGCGGTCATCAGTCAGCTGTCAGCCGCTCAAAGGCCCTCCCATCTGAACGCGTCCCCTCGGCCGTTCCCAGAACTCGCCTCGCTGCTCTGCGAGCGAAGAAAGGCCGCCGGCCTGCGGGCCGTCCCCGCGGGCGGCCGGGCTGGCCACTCGGCTCCCCGCGGCCGGCCGCCCGCCAGCCCGCCCACCCGCGCGGAAGCAGGCCGCACACACGGCCCCGGAGGCCTGGGTGGCATCGTCGCGTCCGACTGGAGCCCAGCGCAAGGGACCCCAGCCGGCGCCCGCCGCCCCTCCGCCCGGGGGCCCCCCACTGTGTTCCCGGGGCGTCAGGCAGCACCGTGCCTGTCTGGGGCGTGTGGAGTCAGAGACAGTCCCAGCAAAACGAGCACCTTGCCCCTTCCCGAGGTCTCAGACACCTGGCATTTCGTGGCATTGAAAACTGATTCAGATGTCCAGAAAACACAGAAAACGGCCATAGCCACGCGCCCCCCGCCGAGCCCTGTCCCAGCACGTTCTCCCGGGTTCGTCTCGTGTCCGTCTGTCCTGACGTGGAAACGGACACCGCCGGTGCCGGACCCTGCGCCCCGCCCCGCCCCCACTCCATGAGCCGCCTCGCCTCCTGGCGGCGCACGCTCCTGGCCGGCCGTCGCCGTGCTGGGACCCGCCGGTGGCCCGTCCGTCCGTCCGGTCTGGTCCCGCCCCTGGCCCAGCGCGGGGGCAGCTCCGCCCGCCCGGCCCCCCAGCAGCTCCCTCCCCCATGCTGGGGCAGCGTGTCCTCGGGGTGCCGCCAGTCAGGACCTTGCGGGAGCCACATCCCCGACCCGCCCGCACCCGTGCCCCCCCGTCTGGGGAACACAGAGTGGCTCGCGTCTCCCCAAAACCAGTGAGCCGAGCGCCGGCCCTGCAGGCCCCCAGGCCCCCTCAGCCGAGTGAGGCTCCGGCCCCTCACCCAGCCGCGTGCGGACCGAGCAGCCGAGGGGCCAGAGGGGCCGGGGCACGCGGCAGCCGAGCGGGTCCGAGGGGTCGTTTTCCGCGCGGAAGCGGCGTAGTTAAGGTGCCGCCGTCGGGAGAGCAGATGGAAGGGGCGGCTGTGGCCGGACGCTCGGCGAGGGCCCGAGCCGTGCCCAGTGGGAGGGTCGTCAGCGGGCGTGGACGCTGGAAGGTGGACCACGATCGAGAGGGTGCGGCGGGGCGACCGGGGCCCGGCCCCCCGCTCCCCCTGCTTGGGGAGCAGCCACGCGGGCTGGGGACCTTCGCAGGGCACAGGTGGGGGCCGAGGCCCCAGCCAGAGCCGCCTCAGCCGCCGGGCTCCCCACGGCAGCGCAGACCTGGAGGCTGAGGTCTGAGGCTGGGGTGCGGGCCGCCTCCCAGCTCCCGGACGGCCAGCCTCGCGCGGTGGCCGCACGCGCCGGGGAGCCCTGTGGTGTCCGTGCAGCAGGTCGGGGCCCCCCGCACGGCTGCGCGGGGCAAGGCTGCCACACAGGGCGTGAGGAGGCGACGCGGTGCCCAGCACAGCCTCGGGCCGCGCGTGTCCGAGGCAGAGGCAGAGGCAGGAGGTGGCCGCTCAGAGGGGAGCCGTCCGCGCGGAGACGCTCGCCGGAACGGGGATCCGTGAGGAGCTCCGCCCGCCCGCTGCCCTCCGTGCCCCGAGGGGGCCGCGGCCGCAGGCCTGTGACTGCTCCAGGCCGAGGCCGCTCAGGGGCCAGAGGGGCCGTGTGCCACCGTGACGGGGAGCCCGCGGCTGGGCACGGGCTGCGGCAGGCAGGGGGCATGGCGGACGCCGCTCGGCCGGCCTGGCTGGAGGGCTGTGTCCTGGCCCCTCGCAGTGCCCCTCGTGAGTGCGCCGCGCCGGCTGGTCAGCGAGCCGGTCGCTGAGGGCCCTCGGCGCGCCGGTCGTGGGGACTCCGCCGGACACCCCAAAGGGTGGCCGTGCTGACCCCGTGCGGCCCCGGCCGTGCCGCAGACTCCCTTCCTGCGTCTCTGCCCCAGGCATGCTGGGGATGGGCAGCCCCTCGTGCCAGCCGACAGCAGGACGGGGCGACTGTCCCCCTGGGGCCAGCCCCACCCGGCCAGAGCGCACACCAGCTTCTCTGTCTCTGGTGACAGTAAATGGGTCCATTTCCTTAGAGCAGCTAAAGTAAACGTATCGTACCCCATTCAGCTGGCTGTTTCAAGGTGAAGGAAAATTTTCAGGAATTCTAGAATATTCTGCGGTGTTGCAGTAATTGCCGTTTCTGATATTTCGAGCTGTCCGACAGAGAATGGGTCTCTGTCAGATCCGAGGAACAGAAACTGGCGTCAGTCGACTTCTGATTAAACACAAACCCCCTGTGCTCAGGAGTCAAAAAGCAGAAAAGCAGCAGAGCTGGCCTCGAATCGGGGGGCCGAGCACGCGGCCTCTCGCGGCCTCTCGGGGTCAGGGCCCGGGGGTGGCCCCTGCGGCTGGGCTGCTCGCGGCCTCCGCCCGGGACTCCCTGTGGGACACGGCCTCGCTCGCCCGACGCCTGCTCCGCAGCTTCCGGCCTCGGTGTGTCCATGGCCCCGTCCTCGCCAGGCGGGCCTCTGTGACATGGCAAGTGTCACCGTGGTTTGTCACATAATGAAATCACCTGTCAAAACAGAAAGACACTTCGTTTTCAAGGTCCAAAAAATTGATTTTTATGGCTGTTCTTGTAATTCCCTTTTTGAATTAGGCATCCGATATTGATGTGGGCCTACTTTTTAATCATAATAGCTCCTGACAAGGTAATTAATTTTCAAACAACTCTTTTTTCCTCCTGGTCCAAATGGCACTCTATTGAAATTAAAAGTGAGAGCCACGAGGCCGCAGGCCCGGCACTCAGGCGATTGCCTCGGCCATGACAGGCCCCTGCCCCCCACCCCCCACCCCCCACTCCCCCCCCCCCAGCTCCCCACCCCCGCTGCCATTGTCGTTAACGGGCTCGGGCTTCCTGTGAGGAGCAGGCGTGGACCGGGGCAGAGTCGAGGCCTTTAATGACAGTGTTCCAAGGTCCTGGGCGGGGGCAGGGGGGCGGGGATGGCTCACTCCCCCACACCACAGGCCTGCCCGTCCCTGTCACCCTGCACTCCGCCCTGTGTGTGGGCCGAGGCGGGAGGTGGTGGGGACAGCCCAGGCCCGGGGAAGGTCACGTCTTCTCTCTGAACTCAGCCGGATACTAAATGTGAAATCAGTTAGTGTTTTAAAGAGGACTGGGTCCCCAAACGCTGTTTCATTAGCCAGATTCATCCGCGTCCTTGATTTGCGCGAGGGTTTCAGCCGTCTGCAGTCTGCGCCCTCGAGAGCACCAGCACCGTGTTACCTGGTGGGGAGTCACCCCGGTACCCGACAAACAGGCTCAGCTGGGCGGAGACGCCCCCAGCGTCCTGTGACCCCCGGGGCATCACTCAGCGGTCCCAGGAAACACGGAGCCCAGGCACAGGGTGGCCGTCGGCCTGAGGCCAGAGCAGGCCCAGCGCCTCAGAGCTCAGACCCCGGGCCGGGCCGTCGGCTCCGGAAGCAGCAAGGACTTGGCAGGGCTTCAGGAGATGGGCGTCAGCACTGTGCTCTGCCTGCGGGGACCCCGGCAGCGCCCCACCAGCCCTCGGCTGCAGGCCTTGGCAGGCCGATGCTCCGGGGGTGCTCGGCTAGGTGGCTCTGCCCCTGCCCCGGGGACCTTGGCTCTGGGGGCCAAGTAGTGATAGCACGAGGGGGCCGCCGCGGAGCAGCGGGAAAGCAGGCGAGGCGGGGAGGAGGGAAGCGCCCCCGCAGAGGCAGCCGCGGCGCTGTGTCCCCAGTTACGTTTTTCTTCTAACAGCAGAAAAAGGCTTATTTTTTCCAGGAGCCTCCTGGGGCCGAGTTCCAGCCCCTCGGCTGACCGGGGCCCGGGGGCCGGTCAGCGGGCCATCGGGCAGGCGTCTGCGCGGGCCCTGTGGCTCCACTGCAGAAAGGTTTCGTTTTAAAACAAGTCAGTGAAGTTACTAGGCATTTGCGCTACTAATAACAGTTTATTGAAACGTGTCCTTTTTCTTCAAATTAATGCGTATGTTAACGACTTATTCCAATTAAAAAGGAAAATAAGAATTTTTGTGGAATTAGCTAGATGGAAGAGCAATAAATGTGCAAGAGAAATACAAGAATAGCCAAGGTGATTTTTAAGAGTCGTTGGCGAGATGGCCTCCCTATAAAAAGTCATACAGGGTCTGCATCAGAACATAGTCTCAAAAAGACCCACGTGATGTGGGGAGTTCTGTGCCGTAGGAACACGGGGGGGGAGGAGGATAAAGGGTTAATGAGCGGCGCAGACCAGTGGGCGTGGGGGTCGATGCTGCCTCCAGACGGACGAGGCTGCCCGGGGGAACGGCCCCTCACAAAGGACAGGGCCGGCCTCCTCCCGCCGTGGGGAACTGAAGCATGTGACTGCTTGAAAATTAAAACTTCTGCAGGACACGAGATGTCATAAACAAAATGAAAAGGCCAGCAACAGGCCGAGGAGACTGTCCGCCTCCTCTGCTACAGAGGGCTAATGTCGCAGTTACAAGGAAACTCCTGGAATTTAAAAAGGAGCAGGCAGGGAACCAAAAAACAGGCTCTGAACACGTAGAAACAGAAAACGGGGATTCGGAAAGGAGGGTCCACCGTGCTGATAATCACGCAAAGTAAGACAGAAACGTGCCTTCCGTTCAGATCGGACCCGTTGGCACGTGGCAAGTTCGCCCCTCCGTCGGGCAGGTGTGAGCAGGCAGGCCAGCCACCCTCACCACAGGAGGCACGTCCACACCGGCCAGGCGTCACAGGGTGGCTGGGGACATGTGGGTCCCTTGGCGCGCATCACAACTTCCTGAGGGCCTGGCGCTTTCCCTGGCTTTTGCCTGCCAAGTCTCCGAGTCTGTGTGAGGGGTGCCCCCTCGTGCCCCCACAGCCCCGTTCCAGCAGGTGTGCCAGTGGAGCCACGCCGGGCGCAGGGGCCAGAGGCGTGAGCACCCAGACGCTCCTTTCCTTCTGGCAGGCGACACGTCCGTCGTCGTGATGTGCGCGTTAGCAGGGCTCGCTGTTCTGCCGTGGAGTCGGGAGTGCCGGGCGCTTTGCCTGCCCCAGAGCAGCGCTGGGCACCGGGAGCCGAGGGGCCCGAGGGAGGCCGGGCGCTTTGCCTGCCCCAGAGCAGCGCTGGGCACCGGGAGCCGAGGGGCCCGAGGGAGGCCGGGCGCTTTGCCTGCCCCAGAGCAGCGCTGGGCACCGGGAGCCGAGGGGCCCGAGGGAGGCCACTGCCACGCCCCCTGGCAGACGCTTGCCACGGCCACTTCTCCGCGGCAAAAGCTTCGTGAGACGGTGTCGTCGATTTAAAACACGTAGAAAAAGTTTCTCAGCAAGTTGATTTCTAGCTGCTGGTGCTCTTCAGCTTTGCCACATCTAAGTGGGGAGGAGAGGCAGATCCTTTGCGGGCAGCGTGGACGGGGGTGGCCTGGGTTCCCGTGGGCTCGTGCAGGCCTCCGGCCCACTCGGCCCCCCACGGGCACAGGAGCCAACACTGTCGACCGGCTTTTGAGGAACAAACCAGCTTTTACGTGCCAGGGTGGCGGCGAGGGGCACGGGGCTCTGGCCTGTCCCCCACCCAGGGCTGGCAGGGCGGGTTCAGCACCCGTCTTCCTGGACAGGGGCGTTCCGACCGTGCGGGTCCTGTGGTTCCGGGGCCTGACCGTTCACAGTGTCACTCTGGTGGTGTAAGCCTTGGCCCTGGTCTCGTTGGAAGCAGGGTCGCCCGGTCGGAGCTGGTTCTGCAGTTAAGGTTCCCTGGGCCCTCTGGCGGGCCTCGCTTCCCAGGGCAGGCAGCGGTGGCCGCCAAACGTGACCTTACCGCGGCCCCGGCCCAGCCCACAAGGACACACCTGCCGGAGGGAGCCACGCACCGTCCGGAGGCCTGCGGCCGTGTCTCTGTGCCGAGCGCGGGGGCGCAAGTGTGCCTCCCGCGGGAAGGGTGCGGGGCTGCCGGCCGGGCGGCCCGGGCGCCGACGCTCGGGGACCGACCGTCTCCTTCTCTCCTCCCAGGATCGTGGACCCGCGGTTCGAGAAAGTGGCCTACTTTGTCTTCGGCGACTTCAACTTCCGACTGGATGCCAAGTCTGTGGTGGAGGTAGGCGCCCTGGCTCCCCGCGGCCGACCGTGCCGTCGCGTGCGGCCCAGTTCGGGGTCGTCATTCCCACTGGGCGTGTTCAAGGCGAAGACGCCTAATGAGAAGATGCCTCGCTGTCAGAAAGGGGGCCGTTGCCGGGGCCGCGGGGCGGCGCGTGGTCGGCCATTCTACGCGCCAGTTCCCATAACCTCGTCGTGACGCGCTGCGGCGAAGGTCCCGGCGAAGGCGGCCGCGGCGGCAGCTGAGCACAGCTCTGGGTCCGCACTGCGCACGGCTGCACAGTAGTTACCTTGTTTCGTCGCGTAAATTGGCCGTGTCACTCGGCCTTCGGGAACTTCGAGGCTGTGTCTCCGGGAAGCGCGCGTGGGTGGGGTCCCCTCTGGCTCCGGAGCGATGACCCCTTGAGGAGCACGTGCAGCTGGAAACCCCGCCTGGCGACGAGCGTGGTATGGAGGTCGGGAGCCGGGCTCAGTGCAGCCTGCCTGGTGCCCACTGTGTGACTTTGGCCGGAAGCAAGGCCAGTGGCCCAGGTGCAGGGGCCGGCCTCTCCGTGAGGGGGTGCGCTGCGGGGGTCACCGGCCAGGGCCCCACAGCTCTGGCCGTGGGGAGCGGGGCCGTGCCGCCCTCTGATCTCTCGGCTAGCAGGCTGCAGCTCTGTGTCAGCTCTCCGGCCCGCCCCCGGGGGGTGGGGGGGACCCCGCGGGGAGGACTCCGCCACCTTCTGCCTGCGCCTGCACGGCGAGCACAGTTCTCATCCAGGCCGGTGTCTCCTGTGCAGCCGGATGCCAGGCCAGCCTTCCGAGGGCTCTGTCCAGCGCCTGGCACAGACTGGGCAGTGACCGGGCCAAAAGCAGCCTGAAGACCCAATAGGCCCCCTGAGTCATTCATTATCTTCCCATTAGTAGTCGTGGTTACAGACGGCATCAGACATTAATCTCCCGTCTTCGGTAGGAAATTATTTCTTAAAGACAGACCGAGCAGGCTTTTGATCATCCCATATCTCCCTTTGCTTGACAGAAATGAGTAATGTCGTTTTGAAATCCTCTTTTTTAATTTAATTAGGCCGGTCGCACCGCACCAAGCCGGCCTCGCGTGCGTGTGTGGCACGCGGATGTGCCCGCCGCCTCCGTTCAGTTCTGCTGCTCTCTTGGTTTGAGGCCCTAGAGCTGACGTCAGGGACCCAGTCAGGGTCCCTCGGGCCCACGCCCTTTACAGAGCCAGGGACAGTGCCCGGCAGGTCACGGCCTGTGCCGGTGCGTGGCAACGTCCTGACCCTCTGGAGGAAGGCTGCCGCCTCCCCTGATTCTAGGCCAGTGGGCGTGGTAACGCCACGTTTTGGGGGGGCCTCCCTGGGCACGGTCTGGGTTTCTGGCTGTGACTGGGGACCAGTGCGTCAGCTATGCGGACGGCCCCCACGCAGAGCGCCCCCCCGCAGGGGGCAAAGCCGCCTCGGGAGATGAGCCTCGGAAGGGGCCTTGTCCTCCGGCTGGAGCAAGCGTCGCGGAGGGCGGCAGCGCCGGACGCGGGTCAGCGCCGTCCCCGGGCGCGCGCAGCTCGGCTCTGCGTCCCGCGGGCGCGCGGATCTGGGCAGCGGCGTGGGGCGCGGGCGGGCCGCGGGTCCGGGGGCTCCCGCCCGGGCCCGTGGTGCGTCACGGCGCCTCGGAGGCGCGGTCGCGGGTTTCTTGCCGGCGCGGCGCGGGCCCTGGGGCGGCGGCCGCCCGCAGAGGAGGCCGCGCTCGTCGGCCTGTCGCGTGCCTCGTTGCCCACTGCGCCTTCCTCCTGACCCGGCCCCTCCGCCAGCTCGGCCTGACCTCGAGGAGCCACCCCGCTTTGTGAAGGAAGGCGCCGGCCCCGGGGTGCCGCCCAGGGTGTAGCTGGGCGGCCCGCGGCCCTGTGCGCCTGCGCACGCCGGACCCCCGAGCCCCGCCCAACCTCGCACAGTCAGGCCGGCGCCCTTGACCCTGGGCGGGCAGGCGGGCACCGAGGCTGGACGCGGGCGGACACAGGGCCTGTTTGCTTTGCTGCGAGTGCAAAGGCCACGTCCCGAGCAGTGTCGCCTGGAGCGCTGAGCAGAGGAGAGCGCGGATTCGGACCCGGGCTGAGCGGCCGGCAGGTTCCCCAGGGCTGCAAGAAGCCCCCGCCCACTGGGGCCCGGAAGGCACCAGGGCCACCGGTGCCGACGTCCGCCCGGCCCCCGCGAGCTCATAGGTCTCCCCAGCTTCCCATCCTCTTCCATCAGGAGCATGAGGGCATCTTCGTCCTCAGCCACTTGTCCATCAGAATTGCCCGGCAAAGGGAGGAGCGTAGCGCACTGTTTCTGTGTGTAACGCCCCCGATGCCCACAGACAACACCCCCGACCGTGACCCTGCGGGGTCCACTGCGGCCTCCCCACACTTGTCCTCCGTCCCTCGCTGTCCGGGCCCCACAGCCCTGGCGGCCTGTCCGCCCGGGGAGGTTGGGGTGGCAGGTGCGCATGGCCGAGCAAACGAGAAGGTCGGGGGCGGAGCCTGGGCGCTGGGAGGGGCCGGTCACCCAGGGTGTGGCTCTTCACTCACAGAAGCAGGGGCCTGTACGAGGCACTGGGGAGGGGCAGTGCGTCCCCATGGACGTCCTGCCACCAGGGCGTCCGCCCCCGCCATCCACCCGGCCCCCTGCACCTCGCTGCAGCGCGCCTCAGAACCAGCAGCCGCAGCTCTCTGTCCCCGGACGGGCTCGCTAACGCTGAGCTCTGGCTGGTGGCCCTGCACCCCCACAGCCTAGGGCTCCCTTGTCTGGCTCCTCCTGGGGGGGCTGGAGTCGATGGCGTTAAGCAGAATGTTTGCTCCATAAGTAAACACACACGTTGCAGGTCCGTGCATTAATTTTTGGAAGGTTTTCACGTCCATGTGATTATTTAAAACCTGTGACTACTAGATGGCTGTTGACAAATAAAAACTTTAATTACATCCTTGCACGGTTTACAATGTAAGTTAAGCAAACGTACAGGTAACGATTTTATTGCAAATGTACGAAATAAGGTTTTTATTTAGAATTTTTTAGGACCATGTGGTCAAATGAAGGTTTTAGCTCCGGAATTAAAGACTTTTCCGTGGTGGCATTGCCTACACGTTCAGCAGCTGTTCGTGAAAATCCCACAAAGGGCAGGGAGCTGAGGGGCGGCCCCGAGCCTGGGCGTCGGGTCCCCTGCGGGGGGGTGTTCGCGGGGAGCGTAGGCACCACAGCTCTTGCTTTTCCCGGAGGAAGACCCAGGAGTTCCTGAGTCGTAGGCTGACGGCCAGGCGGAAGCGCGTGCCCAGCGCGCCATGTGCCCTCCCGGCACTGCTGCCCCGCGACGGGCCGACCAACGGCCCTGCCGTGATGCCCGCTTGGCCGCCTGCAGGCCGCCTCAGCTCTCCCTGTCGGCCTCAGACTCGCACAGCCTTTCAAGACTATTACCATTAATTTCAAAAGTGTTTTTAAACTGATGTTGAAGACATAAGTTGTGCAGGGGCGACCTTCCTGCATTGCGTTTGATGTCACCACACACGCAACGTCCCAGCTCCTGTAACGGTGACCACAGCTGGGCAGCTGGACCTCCAGACGTTTGTCCACTCCATTCTGAAACCTGGAACTGCAGAGCCACGGCGTGGCAGGGCCATGCTCCTCCTCCAGGCTGTAAGGGAGGGTCCTTCCCGCCTGTCCTACCGGTGGCCCTGGGCATCCCGGGCGTGTGGCCGCCTCACCCAGCCGCTGCCCCCCGCATCGCGTGGCCTTCTGCACACCTGTCCTCACTGTTCTCTGAGAGGGAGCACCCTCAACCCAGGGCGACTCACCTCCAGACCCCTTGCTCGCGACGTCTGCAGAGACTGCTTGAGAGTGCAGCTCATGCTGGCTGGGCGTGGCCTGGGGACGGCCTTCAGCCCCCAGCGGCCGCATGCGGGATGCCGGTCCCTCCCGCCGCTGGGTAGAGCAATACTTGCTAGAAAACAAATTTCTCAGCAAAAGGGCATCTAAAAATAAATTTAACTGGAAAAGAACAAATTTCTGTAGGTGGTGATTAACTCAGGCAGGTCAGCGAGCTGCCCGTCAACTGAGGGTGAAGCACATCTTCGGAAAATCGATCCACTGGCCTGGGCGGGCCTGGCTTTAAAAAGGCCCAACAGAAATTCTGTAGAAACCAAAAAAATGGGTGCAGGTTTTCCCAAGGGCTGAGTTGGGCTGAGTGAGCAGCGCTCAGGGCCTGGGGAAGACAGCCGGGGACAGGCGCCGGGGACGCCCAGCCGCCGGGCACAGGTCCCGCCTCGGTGACCGCAGGCCCCGGGCCAGGGGCCCCGACCAAAGGGTGCAGCGTGGCGTCTGACACGCTTCACTCTCCCGCTCGTCTTCTTCCAAATCGAGCATTAATGAAGGCACGGCCGGGGGCGTCAAGCGCTGGCACCGCGTCCCACGCGGCCAGCCACACCTCCCGGGCCCCGCCTCACGCACAGCCCGGCTCACCCCGAGCACCACAGCCGTGCCCCGCGAGGGCCCCTGCAGGCGTGCACCCCCGCGAGGGCCCCTGCAGGCGTGCACCCAGACACCCGCAATTCTGGCGCTGCCGTCACGCCTCTGGTGATGCCCCTGAGGTGGCTAGCAGCACCCCTGGGCGGCACCCACCAGCGGGGACCCCAGTGCGCGGTAAGAAGGCCCAAGGGAGGTGTCAGGATGGGGACACAGTGTGGTCGTTCCATCCGGAGGTGGCACGTGACCTCGCTCCTGAGGAAGGAGGCCGGGGTCACGTTTTGGGGCTCGACTGGAAGCCCCCGCTGGACTTGGCTGTGGTTTTCTTTGCTGAGCCCCACCTGGAGTGGCAGCTCGGCCTCCCTGGCCTCGGCACTGGCTGTGCGTGGCCGACACAATTCACGGAGGTGAATTAAATCCATCTCCAGAACACGAGGCCGCGCAGCGGGGTCCGCAAGGCAGCGAGGCAGGGGCAGCGTTCGTCCCCTGCAGGGGCAGCGGGGCAGCCCCGGGCGGGGCCCGTCAGGCCCCGGACGTCCGGGCCGAGGTGGGGACCTCCGTCATCTGCAGTGAGGGAGGGTCAGGGTCCCCGCAGTCTCGCCCAGCACCCGCCTTGGTTGGAGGTGCTGGCGCAAAGTGAAGAGACCATCCCCAGGGAAGGAGCAGCTTTGCATTTCAGATGCAAATTTACACAAACGTGGCTGCGGAGCAGAACGGAGTCAATGATTCTGCGATCAAATTTGGCACCGCCTGAGCCATAATTAAAGCGTACACAAATTAAACCCATGTAAGGGGCCCCGCTCCGCGGAACTAATTAATGACGCGGCCTGTGCCGGCGGCATCGCCCAGAGGGTCTGTTTTATGCCTTGCGTGGTGGCAACTGGCAGCTGGGGCGCTCAGCTGGCCGCAGTGACAGAGAGTGACAGCAGTGCCAGGCAGTCCCGTCTCTGCATGGCCCGGCCTCGCGCCCACCTGCTGTCCATCACCGCCCGACAATGACAGTGATGGATGCGTTTTCGGAAGTCGGCAGCTGTTTTCAAAAACCAATCGCCAGTTTCTGACAGGTACACGTGTGCTCAGGTGCCAGGTGGGCCACTGAGAAGCAGGTGCCGTTTGGAGCTTGCCGCGGGAGCGGCGGTCATCCAGGAGGCTCACGTCCACGGGAGGGGTGCCGGCAGTGTCGCGACAGCCGGGGGCGCTGCCCTGACCCCGCTGGCCGTGGAGGCAGGCGCTGCAGACGCCGTGACGCCGTGCGAGCCGGCAAGGCCTCGGCCTCGTGCGCTCCCGCCGGGGCCGCAGACAGCCCTGCAGCCCTGGGCAGCCCTCCGCGAACTGCCCCTGCCTGGGAGGCCACCGGCCAGCTGACGCACTGACGCAGAGACCGCGGGGCGTGCAGGCTGCATCCGGCTTCCACTCACCTTGCTGAGCCGCAGCCCAGTCAGCCGCTGCAGCCTGGAGCCCTCAGCCCCCAGGCACAGTGGACACAGGTCAGGCCAGGGTCCGCCGTCAGCTCCCATCGCTGGCCCACGGTGTGCGCACAGGTCCGTGGATGGACCACTCATCTGCGTGGGCTGCTCCTGTGGGAGCCCCGGCCGGCCCCGCAGGCACCCCTCGAGTGTCAGCATGCGGTCGCCGCACCAGCAAGGGGTGGGTGGCAGGCGCCCGGAGGCCCGGGCAGGCGGCCATCCAGGGGCAGGTGGAAGGGCTGTGTCCCCAGCCCCGTGTGCCCCTGGAGACGGCACAGCCGGAGCTGGCCTCTGCGGCTGGGCGGCCTGGTCTGCAGAGGGCGTGGTGCCAGCCCCCGCCGCATGGGCAGTCAGGAAGGCCGGTGCACAGAGGGGGGCGGGCGTGGACGGGTCTGCGCAGACCCCGGCGGGCGTGGCGAGCTCCTCTGTCTCTGGACCCCTGAGACCGGTCCCCTGAGACTGGTCCCCAGGCCGGACCCCGACCTGATGGCCGAGGTCGGGGCTGCTGGACGGACCTTTCGGAGGCGTGGCCGGCCGAGCCGCTTGGCAGTTCAAATGCCTGTTTGTTTAAGAATTTGGTTTAAAACAATAATAGAATCATTAATTTAAATCATTAAATTTGCTTTTCAGTTACCGTTTTTAAAAAAGAGTTTGTTCCGTCCGTTTTGATGCAGAGCCTGTGACGATCAGCCCCATGTGGACTGTAATTTGTCCTTAATCGTGGTCACTGACCCACTGTCCCGGCTCTCACAGTAGATTTTCTTCCCAAAAGTTTGCTTTGTAGACATTAGCCAGCATTTCCAACTGATGGATTGATGTCAAAATAATTATTTCCATGATTATATAAAAAGAAGGAAAAGGCCAAAGTGCGAGGTCCCCCATCCCCCCGCCCCCCACCCCGTCCCCTTTTCAGCGGCTCAGTATCCAGAGTCCCTCAGTCTGTGCTCACGATGGCCGCAGCGTGTTTCGTTCTGCCGGCCTGTCCCCCGCCCTCGGGTCAGCACAGCCCCTCAGGGCCGTTGGGGCTCAGAGGGGTCTTCTCCGCCAGGCCTGCTGGGCAGGCCCCCAAGGCCACACCCCTGCTGGGCCACCACCCAGCTCTGGGGCGCGGCCTTGGCCCTGTCTGCAGCCTGGCGCTGGCCACTGGAAGGTGACGGGGAGGGGGCCTTCTCCAGGGCCACACTCCGCGTGGGGCAAGGCCCGCAGCTGGGCGGGCACAGTGCCCACCCCGGGAAGCTGCCCCTGGGCCGAGCCGTGCGCATCGCACACCTGCTGGACAGGAGCCTGCAGGCCGCATGTTCCCTCCCGAGGAGTGGGCCGAGCCGCCCCATGGGCTGAGCCGCAGGGGAGGCGGGAGCGGCTGGGCAGGGCATGAAGGGGTCTTTGTGGCGTGTTGTCCTGGGCCAACAGTGGACAATGCACAAGGAACGCAGAGGAGGCCGGCGCCTCCGCTGCTGACGTGAGCCCGGGGACGGCCGCCCGCGCGCCAGCAGCTCCAGGCACAGCGCCCCCGCCCCGCCTCTCGCCCACGGCGCCGCGCCGCCGGGCCCTCAGAGCTGTGCTCAGCGGCCGCCCGGGCCCCCTGTGCCGGGCCAGGCGCGCACTGGGCTTTCAAGGCCCGTCTCTTCACAAGCTGCTCCGGAGGCAGCGCCTGCCCGTGCCGCGGAGGGGCCCGGCCGCTCTCGCACCCCCTGTTGTCCCCGGGCCTTCGTGTCCGATTTCATGCTGCCAGGGGCTGCGTGCTCCTCTGCGCGAAGTCGTCAGAGGCATGAACGCCAGGAAGCACGTCACGCTGGGAGGGCGCGAGGGGCGGCGAGCCGTTGTCTGGCCCTCCGCCCGGCAGCGGCCCGGCCGGGAGACGCCGGGCGCCCGCAGCCAGCCGAGGGGCGGCACCGGCGGGAACAGGGACGCGGTGTCCTCCGGGGCGCCCCGGCAGGAGCAAGGGTCACATGTTATTGCTTTCTAGGCTCAGCGTGAAAAACGGGGAAAGACTAATCCGTTGGCAACAAGAATGTACTAGAACACGCCCCTGTTGGCTGCCTGCGATGCGGGCGCCTGCGCACCGGCGTCCCACGGCCCACGCGGCCCAGGCTCAGGAGGGGCGGAGGTCGTCCCCGTACGTCCCAGGCCCGGGCACGCCCTGGCCCTTAAACGGCCTGCAGACGCCCGGCCCGACGGCTTTCCGTCCCCAGGTCAGGTGCAGCCCTGTCCCCGCCGCTTTGCGCGGCCGTGACAAGCGCCGGTGACGCTGACACGGGGGGCTGCTCGGCCCCCCAAACGCGGCCCTCGGGGCGCGGCGTCCCCCAGTCCACCCGCCGGATGTGGGGTGGACGTGCTGCAGCCAGTGGCCACGGCCGGGACCCCCGTGAGGGATGGGCGTGCGTCCCCAGGAGGGGCAGCAGCGTCTTCTGGGGCCTTTGGATGCCAGTCAGGTGGCTTTGCCCACCTGTCCCCTTCAGGCGTGCTCCTCGGAACACCTATGGAGGGCAAGCCGTGTGGACCGGCCACGTGTGGCCCGGGCTCAGGACCGTCCCTGGTCCGCGAGCTCCCGTTATAGGAGGGGGTTCCCAGCCCCACAAATGCTAGATGCCTCGCCTGCGTCAGGAGCACAGAGCAGGACGTGTCGGGCGACCGGGGCATGTGCAGAGGGGACACGCGCCAGCCTCAGAAACCCTTCCACAGCCAGGGCCGAGGCTCCAGGGGGGGTGTCGGGGGACCCCTCCCTGTGCTGGGAGCAGCGTCTGGACCCTGCGTGTGGCCCGGGCTTGGCCTGGCCCCAGCGGCTGCCGCCGAGCCCCGCGGGGGCCCAGAGACTCCTGCGGCTGGCGCGTGGGGACACCCCCCACACACGCGGCGGAGTGGGGGGCTCAGAGTCCACGCGGGGCTGTGCGCACAGAACGCGTCCCGCCAAACGTTGACATTGGAAGCGCGCCTGCAGCAGACCCCCCACCCGCTTCCCGTGTTTTTTCCGGGGGGGGGGGAAGGAAAGCCGAGGCGGATGCACACCGATTCTTTCTGCCTCTGGGGGGGGGCGGGGGGCGTCCCCTGGGCCGTGTCACACCAGGGCGCCACGAGGCGGGGCCGCGTCCCCAGCACAGCCCCGACTGTCCCTCCCCGGGCCCGCTCCCCAGCTCTCCGACCGCCAGGGCCGGGCCCTCCGCTCCGGACCCCATGCCTGCTCTGCCGTCACCGTCCTGCCCTTCCCCTGAGGAGGCCATGACCTGGCCGCCGGCACCAGCCTGGGGGCCCCGCACCCCCCCTGCAGGGGCGCCCTCGAGCACACCCCGGCCGGGCTGCGGGGCCCGGGGCTTGGTGCCTTGGAGCGCAGGGTGTTTCCAGGACGTGACACGTGCCCCTAAAGTCACGGTTGCAGGGGAGCCAAAGCTTCGCCGGCTGTCGGTGGCCACAGATGCAGTGCCTTTCTGATGCCGGCCACCCCTGAGGTGCACGCAGGGCGCCGAGGGCTCCAGGTTCTCATACCGTCTAGAAACGTGGCGGTTACAAGGGGCCCGGCCACGGCCCACACCTGCCGCGGCTGGTGGCTGCGAACCCGGAGCGGGCCGCCGGGCGCGGAACCTGCAGACGCATGTTCTGCAGGTGGAGTCGTCCCCGCCGAGCCGCGGCGTCCCCCAGACCGGCGTTGTTTCGGACAGGCCAAGGAGACGTGGGTGGCACTTTCCCAGCTGGCCCCGGACAAGTGCCCATGGGGAAGCCACGCCCTTCCTGCTCGCATGTCACGTGGGTGCTGGGCGGTCACTCCGAAGCACACTGAGCTCCCCGCCCCGTGGGTGCAGGGCAGAGGGGGCCGGCCCCCCGGGAGACTGCGCGGAAGCCCTCGCGGGCACTGCCCAGAGGCTCTGCCCCAGCGGGGTTTCGGGCCGTGTGGGAGCGTCGTGGCGGCAGTGAGGCCACGTGCTCCGCCAGCCCCAGGGCGTGGGGCTCTGCGTGGATCAGGGCTGCCGCACGTCTTCCCGGCTGAGAAGCCGCACACGTGTGTGTCAGCCCTGCGACAGGTGGGCACCCCTGGAGCCCTCCGTCCCCCTAAATGCCACGAGGGACACCAGGCGCCAGTCGGACAGGCTGGGCGTCCTCCCGTGTCTCTGCTGAAACTGAGCTCGGGTAGCATTTCGGGTCCTTTTCGCTCCTTTCAACAGAGAGTCCCTCCCTTGGGCGGCGGGCAGAGAGGCGGCCTGCTGTCGCCCCATGAGTGGGCGTGGGGCGACCGCGGGCGAGGGGGCGGGCCTGAGGGGCGGCCTGGTCACCTCTTCAGAACCTGCTGTGCAGGGAGCAGGCAGGTGGACAGGCCGAGGCTGGGGCGGCCCCTGTGTGCCGGGTCTGATGTTTGTCCGCGTCTCGGGCCCTGCGAAGGCCCCGAGTGGCCAGATAAAGCTACTTTTTTTTAACAAGTTTTCAGCAGATGCCTTTGGAGGAAGACCCTGGAATTTACTGAATCGCATCCTGGGGTGGCCTCAATGGCCTGCCCCATTCAGGGAGTTGCCTAAGCCACTTAAGCTCATTAGCATCTGGATGGGGCCGACCTCCGGGAAGCAGGGGGCAGGGTGGCCCTCGCATTGAACCCCTGCTTGCTCTAATCCTCGCAATTGAAGGCAGCCGGACTGATTTGTGACACATGAGTCCAAAAGCCACTCTGGGGGCTGACCTGCTGAGCTGATCTGCAGTGTATTTGGGGCCATGGCCGGCTCCTGCCCCGTGCTGGCCGGTGCATGTCCCTCGTCCCCCACGACCCCTGGGGGTCTGCGTCCCCAGCCTCCGAGGGGCCTACAGCAGGAGATGTGTCAATCCAGGTTCTGCTCGGAGCCCCGGCCTGTCCTGCCCGTCCCCAGCCTGTCCCCAGCCTGTCCCCCGCCATGCCCCGGAGAGGAGAGGGATGCTTTGGTGGTTTTGTTGCGGTGGTCTCGTTCTGAATGAGCCCCATCTAGCCCTTTTTTAAAGAGTAGCTTCACTGAGGTGTAGTTTCCGTGCGAGCCGCAGTCCCGCGGTGGCCTCTGGGTCAGACCCAGTGGCCCCTCGGAGCCTCTGCTTGGTCTGTGGTAACGGGCTGTGTCGACATCTCGTCAGGAGAGTGGCCGTCCCCATCCATCAGCACGGGGAGCCAGAGCGTGTGACGGCCCCCGCCACATCGTGATGTCAGCCTCGCCGTCCCTGGGGGAAGGGCTGGTGGCCCAGTGTGGCCTGCACCCCCCCACCCCACCCCACCCCTCACTGGGCCAAGACCAGAGGATTGTCTAAACCAGCCTGCATTTAACTTGATTTTTAGACAGTCTGTGGTGGCCTGATCTTGTGAACCCCGAGACAGCCCGGCACCACAGATGCGCTGCGTGTCCCTCAGAGGGGAACGGAGCACCCTCTTCCCTGTCCCCCAGCCTGCCCCTTCCCACAGGTGGCTGGTGCCCGGAGCCCAGTGTGGCCTCTCGGCCCCTCAGGCTGCCCCAGCCCTTTGTCCCCTTCTATGTGCCCTGGGCCACCCCCAGCCTGTCTGTGGCGTGGGGACAGCATGAGGTGTGTTGTGACTTTGCTGACCCTCCCTCCCGCACTCAGCTGTTCTCAGCAGAGGCTCCTCAACCCCCTGGGCCAGAGCCCAGCCAGCGCTGGGCGGCCCGAGCGGACGGGGCCCTTGCCCAGGACGCTCGCCCGGGAGGCGCCTGCCTTTGGGCCCCGCGGGTCAGCTTGAGGCCCATGAGCCCGGATGTGGGCCGCCGGGGGCCCTCAGCGGGGACTGCAGACGGGTGAGGGAGGCGCCAGCGGGAACTCGGCACTGAGTCCCTCCCGCCGTCCCCAGACGCTCTGCACCAAGGCCACGATGCAGACGGTCCGAGCCGCCGACACCAACGAGGTCGTGAAGCTCGTCTTCCGCGAGTCGGACAACGACCGGAGGGTGAGCACGCCAGGGGCGGGGCACGGAGCGCCGGGGCGGGGCCCAGGGCAGGGGGCGGGGCACAGAGCGCGGGGCGGGGCCCAGGGCAGGGGGCGGGGCACAGAGTGCCAGGGCGGGGCCCAGGGTAGGGGCGGGGCACAGAGCGCCGGGGCGGGGTCCAGGGCAGGGGGCGGGGCACGGGGCTCCGGGGCGGGGCCCAGGGCAGGGGGCGGGGCCCAGGGCAGGGGGCGGGGCACAGAGCGCGGGGCGGGGCCCAGGGTAGGGGCGGGGCACAGAGCGCGGGGCGGGGCCCAGGGCAGGGGGCGGGACACGGGGCGCCGGGGCGGGACCCAGGGCAGGGGGCGGGGCGAGCGGGACACGCCCCACACGTGAGCGGCCGGTGCCTGCCCCGCCCCGCGCCCACGGCCCTGTCACCCGCAGGTCATGCTGCAGCTGGAGAAGAAGCTCTTCGACTACTCCGACCAGGAGGTGTTCCGCGATGGCAGCGCCGCGGTGAGTTCCGGCCACGCGCCCCGCCAACGCCATCACTGCCGGGAGTCGAGCTGCCGCTGGCTCTGGGGCCAAGCCTCCCTCGCCTGCCACACCAGGCAGCTCCCAGGCCCAGGGTCCCCGTCCCCTGCCCCTCAGTCCGCCCCCAGCCTAGAGCCCAGCCAAGGACTCGTCACCTGCCCACTCTGCCCGTTGGCCGAGGATGAGATGGGGGCCCCGCCCCCCTCCCCAGCCCGGCAAACACCCTGAGCCCCACCCGCTCCCCAGCACCTGCCCACGACCCCGCAGCGCTCACGCCCAGCAGGGCCTGGGCACCAGGGCAGAGGATGATGCCCAGGGCAGGTTCAGGCACAGGATGCGAGAGGCTGGGCCGCAGGGGCATCCTGTCCTTGGGCAGCCATCTGAGCTTGGAGAAGCTGGCACAGGGGCGCACATGTCACCCCTCACAGCCGGGGGCTGCAAGGCCACAGGGGAGGAGAAGCAGAGGCACCCTAGGAGGAGGACAGGACAGTGGACGTGGTGGGTGAGCTGGGGTGGCCGAGGGGCCAGAACATTCTAGAAAGAGCAAGGAGACTGGTGGCAAGGAGGCTCCACCGGCTGAGGGGGAGGCGGGCTTGAGGCGGCGGTGCGTCCGGTGGCCGAGGCGGCCCCTGTTCTCAGGCGGGGGGCGAGGCCGGCGAGGCCCACGAGGCCGTGCGTGGGCCCAAAGTCAGCGTTCAGACAGGGCGCGTGGCGGCCATGAGAAGTACCGAGCAGCGTTACTGTCGGGCGGAACAGCCCTCATTTCTGCACTCGTTCGCTTACGAAATTGCTTTTCTCTGAGACTGAGGAGGGTTGGTTTGCGTGTTCGGGAGAACAGAATTTGATGCTCGGGGGGAAGAGGCGGGGACCAAGCGGCGAGCAGAGTCCCGCGCGCCCCCGTGGTGCTGCGGGAGTCCCGGGGGCAGAGGGCGCTGCGGGCCGCCCTGCCGTGCACACCCCGTGGCGGCGCGTGCGGTGGCGGCCGCCCCGGGACCCCGTAGGCTCACCCTGCACCCCACCACAGGCCCTGCGGCACGTCGCGGGGTCAGCCTGCACGTCCGTCACACACAGGACGCGGGTCGTCTGGCCCACCCGGGTCACGATGAGGGGGCTGAGACCACCCCGCCGTCAGGGTGACACACGCGTCACCACGGCCACCGGAACAAGCCACCACCCGCAGGACGGCTGTGCCCGCCCAGACGCGGCCCCCAGACCATGGCACCCTCCATCAACCACCGGGCTTGTACCCGCCTGACAGAAATTTAATTCGAGCTGGCTTCTGAAAATAATTATTGTGTTTTAAGAGTAGTAATCATTGGCCGGGACATGATTGAACGTGTCCATGCCTATTGACTTTTTCTATGATTTATAGCTTTGTTTAGTCGATATTCCCATCGAAATTGTATAATTAATTATAAGTGTGGCTGTCAGGCGGCAGGATGGAGTGCCCTGGCGAGGATTTGGAGAGATTAAATTCTCCTTGGCTGTCCCGGCCGGCCTGGGAGTTTCCGCGGAGCTCAGCCCGTCGGATGGAGATGTTTTCTGTGTGTTTAGCAGCTGCTGCAGCGCAAGGCGCATCGATTTTCCGGGCCCTTTTTCTTTATCAGCGCGGAGTCTCCGCGGCGGCCTGGAATGCGTGCAGCTGGGACGGCTCCGGGCACTTCATCACTGTCTGCACACGCTGCGCTGCACTCCGCTTTGTAATCAGGAAGAATGTTTAGATACATGAGACATTGGTTATCATGTTCCTGAAAAATCTCGAAGAGATACAAATTATCATTTCAACAGAAATGCAACATAATTCCTAATGAGAAACATCTCGCCCTGCGTCAGGCGCGGGCCGCGGTGCTTCCTCCCTCGTCCGTTTGTGGACCATGCGGTGTGGACAGGTTCCCACAGGGGGGTCCCGCTGACCCGCCGGAGCCAGACGGCAGGGACAGGTCAGGCCCCGGGCCGCGGTCACCACGCGGGTTTGCCTCTGTGCGCAGACGTGCGATTAACCTCCAGCCCCCCAGCTGGGAGGTCCTAGAGGGCAAAGAGCAGCCTGCGCTGCCCACGGCCTTGGCCAGTGTGTCCAGCACAGCGCCCCGCACACGACACACGCCCGGGGCGTCGTGAGCGCGCGTGGAATCGGGGTGCACGTGCATGTCGGAGCAGCTCCGTGCCGCCTCACGGGCAAGTCGGCAAACCTGTGGGCACGGGCCCCGTGGGCGCACGTGGCGGGGCAGGGCAGGGACGTGCCGCAGGCACCGGACGGGCAGGGTGCACGGGCCGCCCGAGCACGTTGCCTTTTTTCTCCGAGAGTCTGAGTTAAACTGGGGAGAAATTAGAGATTTCGCCAACTCCGGAGGGTGAACACAAGTCTTTCCGCCTAACCATCCTGGGCGCCTGTGGGGTCCTACTGCAGGGTCCGGGGCTGTGTCTGCAGCCTGGCTGAACGGCCGGGGGCCCTCATGGGTGGCCCTCACGTCAGGCCACCAGCCCTTCCGCTGACTGACGGGTGGGGAGCCACGTCACGCCTGCTCGGCTGTGCCCGATCGGGGAAGGCGGGATAGGGTGGGAGCTTGCAGCGCATGCCTGCAGCGTGTGCGCACACGTGTGTGAACACACAGTCGTAAACATACACGTGTGAGTGCGGGACTGTGCAGGCCCCGCGTGTACCTCCCCTCGGCGGCTTCCCCTCCACCCAGCCCTCCAAGGGGCCCGCCGGAACCTTCCAGAGCCCTCCGGCAGTGGAGCCAGAGTGTCCCCATGCGAGGGCTTGGTGCTCAGAGCCTTGCGGCCCAGCGCCTCTCCCCCACCCTGTGCCCCTGACCAGCGAGTTTCCTGCCCACATTTCTCCCTAGCTGGTGGCCCTTGAGTGGCTCCCACAGGGTCCAGGCCTCCAGCCCTCGGTCCTGGGCCTGGGGTGTGAGGCTCCCCATGACTGGGGTCTCGGGGTGTGCAAGATCAGAATGGGCAACTGCCTGCGGAAGCCCCGGGAGCTTTGGTCCACCCTTCCCATGCCCGGACGCCAGCGCCTCCGGGGACCCACCCATGGCTGCTGGCCCAGAGCAGCAGGGCACGGGGCGCCGCCTGCCGGCTGCTCGCTTCGGGGGTGACAGAGGAGGTGCAGGGAGCAGAGAGGACACGGTGTGGCTTCGGAGGGGCCCCCGCCCGCCGCCATGCCCACCCAGCTGTGAGGGGGCCTGATTAATGATCGTCCGAGGGTATGTGTGCGGACAGCCCGTCCAGATGCCCGTCCAATGCTGGGGTGCCACCTCCCCTCCCGGGCACCACGGGCTGCGGGCCGCGGGGCCTCCTGCGCGGGGTCGGCACTGCCTGCTCTCAGGACACAACAGAGGCGACGTCCCCGCTGCGGGTCCCCACCTCAGGGTGACGGCACCGCTGAGCGACACCCCCCTTCTGAGTGCTGACCCGCAGGCCCCAGCGGAGCACAGTGGCCGTGCGGCCGGTCAGCAGCGCGGGCCCAGCGCCCCGGCCGCCTCGGGCGAGGCTCCCAGGTGCTCTGGGACTGGACTGGGCAGCTCCCCGGGGGGCAGCGAGGTGCAGGGCACGTTCCCAGGAGTCACTGGGCCCCAGGGACCTCGGGGCCCGAGAGGCAGACCAATGACATCATGTTCCTATTTCTCTTCTTCAGCTTCTAGAATTTGACAAAGAACTGAACGTCTTTAAGGACAGACTCTACGAACTGGACATCTCGTTTCCTCCCAGGTAAGAAGCGCTGCGTGCTGGACGAGCAGGGAACTGTCCCCTCACTGTGGCCGGCACGGCAGTGCCGCCCCCAGATTCGCGAGCCGGGCCCGCAGAGGCGGCTCTGCGCCCGGGTCTCTCTGGGACTGCGGGGCCTGCCGCAGCAGAGGGTCTGGGTGGGTTTGGTTCTGTTCCCCTTAGTGCCTTCCTCAGACACGTGGGCTCTCGCTGTATCTTCCTCAGATGCTCGTAGGATCTCGGAGTCCACAGCAGCATGCTCGCTCCCTCCGCCGAGCTTGGGGGGTGGGGGGCAGGCGCAGGCACCGAGGAGGCCGGGTGTTCTGGGGACAAAGCACCCCGTCCCGCAGCTCCTCCCCAGCGCCCTGCTCAGCTCCCTCGGTGGAAGTGGGCTGGTCCCGCTGGAGACCCCGTGGCTCGTATAGCGCCACACGCCTGTGGCAGTGGGTCCACCCCATGCCTGGACCGTGCTCGGGCCCCGTGGCCTCAGGCTCTGTGGGGGCCCCTCCGTTCCCCAGCCATGTTTCAGCAGCTGGATGTGTGCGTGCTGGAAGGGCCGACCTGCCCTCGTGGACCCATGCCTCTCGGGTCCAGTCCTGAGCTCAGGGTCAGCGCCCAGACCAACGGCGGGATTTCGGGGGCCAGAGAGGCAGGGACTGTGGGTCCCTCAGCCCTTGGGCCGCGGGGCCAGTGCACAGGCCCAGGTCTGGATGCCCACGAGAGAGCGAGCCAGCCATGCCGGACCAGCGTGACGGGCCCGTGTCCCTCACTGCCCGCTGCCCTCACGCACACAGTGAAACGTGAGCCGGGTGCACGGCCTGGTGCGCGGGGGCTCTGAGGGGTCGCTGGGGGTTTGTCAGGCTTCCCTTTCTGTGGCGCTGGAGCGAGGTCCCCTCTGTCCCTGCTGGACACTCACAGACGTTGTCCTCGGCGTCACCGAGCCGGCCAAGGAGCCTCCACGGGCCAGGTGACCCCCGTGCACCCTGCTGGCATCGTGCACGCTGGACAGTCACCCAGGCCAGGCACAGAAGGTGCAGGCAGGACCCGGCCAGAGCCCACAGGGCCTCGTGGTCAGTGCCGGGGAACAAGGCGCAAGCCCGCCATCGACACGGGGCAGCGGGGAAGCCTGCCCGCGCACCCGCAGCACTGCCGTCCAGTGCGCCAGGACGGGCCAGCCGTCACGGCGTGGCCGTTTGGTCCCTGGCTGGTGGCCCCCGGGTGACCAGCAAAGGGAGCTCAGGCCACCCGGGGCTGGCGGCTGACTCGGCCCCTAAAACCCTGCCCAGGTGCGAGGAGCCTCAGCCCCTGGCTGTTGCCCTGGCGGCCGCCTGCCCCTCCCAGGCCACCTAGGGAGGCCGCCAGCAACGCGGGCTTTGGACAGAGCTGCCCAGCGTGAGCCTCCATGGGCTTTTCATTGGTTCACGTGGTAGGATGGTCCCCAGGGGTGTCCCCACCGTCGTCATAGGATCTGTGAATGTCCCACGTGACGTGGTGAGAGAGACTTTGCCAGGTGACGGTGCTCTTAAGGCAGGGAGCGTCCTGGCCCCAGCCCTCTGACTCTCGGCCCCTCATGCAGAGCTGTCGGGGCTGCTGGCGCCCAGGAGCAGGGGCGGTGGCTGGCGGGGTCCACTGGGCCTGTCGGTTTAGTTTGCAGACATTTTCCCTTTACTTTGGAAATCCTGTCTGAAGTTTTCCGAGACGATCGGGTGGAGAGGGGGAAGGTCTGGGTGTCCACACTGAGCCGCCAGCTTTCCCGTCCGCCTGGTCCCTGTGCCCCGTCAGGGACCCGCCGTGGGGACAGCGGGCGGCAGCGTCTGCCCCGGGGCCCCCACTGCCGCCCCCGCTGGGCTTCACGGTCTCAGCATCGCCACCGTCCTTGGCCAGCCCTTCTCCTTTGGTTTTAGTTTTATGTCTTTTTTCTGAGAATTTTGGTCCCAACTAGTGACTTTGAAGACGACGGTTTGAGGCTGCCGGGCGAGCGAGCCCCGGGCGCCGCGTCCTGTGTCACTGTGGGGGCTCCGATTCGGGCACAGGTGCCGCCTCGCCAGGAGAGGACAGGGCTGTGTCCTGGGGGCGGGGAGGCGTGCCCTCCTCTGTCCACACCCTTCAGCAGCCCTGGACCCGTGCCCGGGGGCCGGTCCAGGGAGGCCCGCGCCCCACCCCGCCACGCATCCCCCGCGCCCGCCTCGCTGGCCGGGCCAGCACAGCGGGCCCGTGACACCACCAGCCTTCCCAGCCCCTCAGCCACAGCAAAGGGGCCGCTGCCCACGCCCGGAGGTCGGAGCCGGGGGCGGGGCGGGGCGGCGGGGAGCACGGGGGGCGATTGTTAGCGTTATCACAGGGCCCCCAGCCCGCATCCCCACCCTGCCTTCAGATGAGCCTGCCCCGCGGGCGCCACGGCCATCGAGTCAGCCCAGGGAGCCCGCCCCTGACGCACCCCGAAGGACGGGCCCCCAGGCTCCGGGCCTGGCCCTGGGGGGGTCACCACCAGACTTTCTGCTCCTCATCACCGGAGCCACTGGCCCCGTGGTGACGGTGACGACCGCTCGGGCCCCAGCCCGTGGCGCAGTGGAGACTCGCCCAGCACACGCAGCTCCCCGGAGGGGCTTAGCGGTGGCTTCCCTGTGCCGAGCCCAGGGGTGGCACCGAGCCTCGGCCCTGGGCGCTCTGGGAGGAGGCAGTCTGGGTGCGGCCGGCGGAGGCGCTGTCAGACGCGGGGTCAGTCCTGCTCCCCCCCACCCGAGCCGAGCCACCCCAACTCCCGTGGGGCCGCACATGGCTGCCTGCACGACCCTCATCTGAAGCCACTCGAAGCACAGGGGAGCCGCTTGGGGCCCTGGGGCCGGCAGGAAGCACCTGAGTCGGTTGGGCCGCAGGGCGGTGCTGGCGAGTGGCGGGCAGCCAGTGCGGGGGGCGGGGCCGGCGTCCTGGTCGCGTTGCCTTTGGCCTCTTCATAGCAAAGACCCGCCCACTCCTGCACAACCTGCAGAGACCCGCTGGCGTCGGCTCAGAGCCGACCTTTGCCTGGCCAGGGGGTGTTGCCCCAGAGTGACCCAGCACGTTGTCCTTTGTTGACGGGAAAACCTGTGGGTCCCCCCGCGGGAGCCCGCCAGGCAGACTTGGTCCCCGCGGGCGAGGGCCTTTGCTTCACAGCCACAGCCACGGGAAGCGGAGAAGCCCCAGCGAGGTGCCCACCTGAGTGTCCGGCAGCGGGCAGGGCACGGCCGCCTCGTGCCGAGAACCTGTGAGCGCCGGGTTCTCACCGTCTCGATGGCTGGTGCCCGTGGGGACGGCGTGTGTTCCGGTCGTCACCTCACTCACTGCCTTGGGTTTTCCTTCAAGCAAAGCAGAAATTCTCTGTGTGGCGTCGGGGTCACTGGCATGGTTCTGGGGGAAGCCGGGGACCCTCTGGCGGGCGGGGGAAGCCGGGGACCCTCTGGCGGGCGGGGGAAGCCGGGGACCCTCTGGAGCCAGAACTGCAGCATCTGGCGGAAGCGCCAGGGGCGAGTCCTGACCATAGGTCCGGCGGGTCAGGCACAGGGTGACACAGGTTTCGGGGCCACAGAGCAGGGAGACGGGAGGTGCTGGGCCCCCGACAGAACAGCCCAAGGAGCCGGTCGCGGGAAGGGGCGTAGAGGGAGGCACCGTCCACCGCACGCCGGGGGGCCCGTGGGGATGCGTCGGGCCTTTTTTGGGGGAAATGACTGTCGAAGGCTGTGCGGGGTCCCCCCAGACTCAGCACACGGTGGGGACCCACAGGTCCGCTGAGGCTCCCCCCAGGGCCCGGCGCCCCAGATAGTTTCGTTTGCCAGGACCTCCACGCAGCCCCCACCGACACGTCCCCTGGGAGTGTGGCCCGTGGTGTTAGGTGCAGGCTGAGCCCACCGGCCCGTGCAGAGCCTGGAGCCAGGACCCCGACACAGGCGGGGGCTGCTGGCAGGGGGAGACGTGAGGGGCCTTGAACGGTGGCCGCAGGGTGCTGGGGACAGTTTTCTCTGTACTTCAGACCATGTCCAACGCTAAAACCAGAGTTCGCTAGATAATCCCGTCTCTTTAAAGGAGTCGTGGGCTGGATTTTATATCCCGGAAACTTCTGTACACGTAGCCTCTCCTTGGGTGGCCCCGGCCGTCCCCAGCGGGGGCCAGGGTGGGGCCGGAGCGGCCGGCACTGACCGCCTGTGTCTCGTCCTCAGCTACCCGTACAGCGAGGACGCCAGCCAGGGCCAGCAGTACATGAGCACGCGGTGCCCGGCGTGGTGTGACCGTGTGCTCATGTCCCCGTCCGCCAAGGAGCTGGTTCTGAGGGTAAGTGCTGGGCCGCCCGGGGTCGGCTGTGCCGAGCGGGGGAGCCGCCGGCCCCGGGGGACCCGTGTCTGTCGACCGCAGGGTGCTCCCGCCTCGCCTTGGGCCCCGCATTGCGTCGGGTCCCGGGCTCAGGCTGAGGGGGCTGCGGGTGGAGCCGGGCGTCGGGGACCCTGTGAGCGCCCCACGCCTTTCTGAATTTAAACCGTGCACAGACGGCCACCAGGTGCGCAGACCGCAGGCCAGCCGCGCCCTGGGAAGCAAGCGCCACGCGGGTGCGAGCGGTCACTCGGGCCGCAGCCGGCCAGGCCCACGCCCGGCCGCTGAGAGCGCGTGAGCGGCATTCCGGAGGCCGCCGCCCGGGGCGCGGGGGGTCCTCCGCTTTCCCGGGGCGGCTCAATTTTCCTGGGATTTTCAGTTCCCACCTTGTAACACAAAAGGAGTGTTTTCAAAAAAATATCTGAATTGGTTTTGTCAAACGAATCAATATAATCATGAAAAAATAGAATAAGTGCATCGACTCGTCGGGGCCTGACGCTCGGCGCTCAGCGCAGACGGGCCTCTAGGTGTCACGTGACAGCAGTGGCAGGAAGTGGCCCCACCCCCGCCACCCCCGGACTCAGCGGCTGCGCCCCAGTCACTCCCTGCAGGGGGCCCCGTCTGTGCCCCTGGGCCAGACCCTGGGCCCCCTCCCACTGGGGCTCGAGGGGTCCCCGGCAGAGGGCAGAGCCGCCACTGCTGCCCCGTGGACACACCGCGCCCTGCCCCCCACGCGCCCTGCTCAGCAGGCCCCTGGCGCCCCTGACCGAGAGACCCCGCCAGCCTTTTCCGAGGGGTTCTGGCCCTTGCTGCTCATCTCTGAGCCCTGGGGAAGACGCCTGCCCGCCCTGGAATGGAGGGGCCCCAAGCAGGGCCCCTGGGTCTGCAGGAGGTTCCCCTGCCGGCGGCCAGCTGAGAGCTTGGACGGCCCCCTCCGGCCTGCGGGCAGGGCCTGCTCCTGCCCACGCCTGCCAGCTCGGAGCCTGTGAGGCAAGCTGAGCCCAGCTGCCAACAGAACAGGCACCTCTGGGGACCTCAGGGTCCAGGACGGAGACAGGCGTCACCCACCAGGAAAACGTCCAAGACCCCGAAACGTGCGTTTCCAAGACAACCCCACTGCCTCGGACGGGGCCGCGCCACGCTGCACGGCCCGGGGCTCAGGCGCAAGGCAGCGCCCCAGGCTGTGTGGGGACCGAGGCACGGTGCCCCCGGCCGGGCGGGGGCAGAGCCGGGCTGCGCGTCCCTCCCCTGTGGGACGCGGGCAGCCGCCAGCACCGTCCATCACGCCACGCGCCGTTTCCCCGCCCGGAAACGCCGAAGCCAGCGGGCACGGTGACGACGGGGACAGGGACGGAGACGGGGTCGGGCGCTCAGTGAGCCGTGCTCGCCCGCGGCCGCTGGCTTATCCGTCTCGAGATCACGCAGCCGGAAACCCGCAATTTTACGCTGCCTTCGTGAATTACCGCGCGCTTGACGGATGTGCCCACGTCCCCAGCCGCCGCGTGCGGTGCGAGGGTGGGCGGTGCGCATGCGCGGGGCAGGCGCCCGCGCCAGACGGCACCTCTGACCCCAGGCTCCCGCCCGCACCACAGATAACGGAGCTTCAGCTTCACAGCCTCAGACGCTCTGGCCCGGCCGCAGCTGAGCGCCCCGGGAGCGGGCCGTCGCCATCGCAGGGGAGCGAGGGCCCCGCCCGGCGGCAGGCGCGCACGAGGCGCGGGTGGGGTGCAGGGCTCGGGGGCGTCTGTTCTCACTGAGCTCTGGGCGATGGGACTCTGCGGCCTGGGCGAGCAGCTGGTACAGGGCGAGCTGGGGTGCCTGCCAGAGGAGAGCTTGAGGGGCCAGCACCCTGACTCCCCCACTGCCAGCCTTCCGGAGGCTGCAGCCCGGGTGGCCGGAAGAGCCGAGGCGCCCAGGTGCTGGCCGGACTGCTGGGACCATCTGTCCACCGGCTGGCCACACCCTCTAGGGGCCAGTGGCGTGGGAGGTGGGCAGGGTGGCCGTTGGGCGGCCCTCGCGGGGACGGCCCCCTCTCCACTCCCCGAGGAAACCCACCGTCCCTGCCTCTCATGCTGCGCCCTCTGTTTGCTTTTCCCAGTCGGAGAGCGAGGAGAAGGTCGTCACCTACGACCACATCGGGCCCAACGTCTGCATGGGAGACCACAAGGTGACGTGGCCGAGCTGTCTGTCTTTGTCTAGTTTTAACGCAACGCGGGAAGGTACACGGGTAGAAAGGGGGGCGGGGGCAGCGTGCACTCCGCCGTGCCTGCCCCCTCACGCCCAGCAGCCTGGGCGGCGGCGGGTGCTCGGGCTGAACCTGCAGGCCTGAGGGCGCCAGCAGGTCGATCGCGCCCCCTCGGCCACGGTAAAGACGTCCACGCCGTCCCGCCGGCAAGTCGGACGGGCCGGCACACCGGGCGCGCGGCCCTAAGACACAGGTCCCCGCCGTGACCCCAGGTGCAGGCCGGGCCGGCCTCCACCCCCCTGTTGTTGGGGCCCACTCGGCCCTCAGCGACTCCGCTTGCGCGGTCGTTTCGACGTGGCTGAGGCACTTCGCCTGCGGCCGCCCACCTGGCTCACACCGCGCTCGGCGGGCTCAGTGGCCCCGGGGCACACGCCCGTCCCTCGCTGGCCGCCGGCCCCGGGGTGGGGGTCGCCCGCGCGCCGCCCGGGCTCTGACGCGCCCTTTCCCCCCGCAGCCCGTGTTCCTGGCCTTCCGCGTGGCGCCCGGGGCAGGTAAAGCTCACGCACACGCGCCCAAGTGTTGTGTCGCGCAGTGACGTGGTGGTAAATATGACTCCTCCCCCCGAGTTCGCCTTCTCTGAGCTTCCCCGGTGTGTGTGGCCCTGTCATGAACTGCTGACCCCCCCCCCCCCCCCGCAGGGCGGCGATGCCAGCGCCAAGAGAGGACCCCGCGGGAGCCCCGCCCGTAGCTGCGGCGCGGACGGCCGCGCCCACCCCGGCCACGCGCTGCGGCCGGGCCCCTCGCCACGCTGCAGCCCCGGCCGGCCGGGGGCGCCTCACATACCTCACCTCTCGTCTGTCCATGTGACACAAGTGCGCACGTCGCGTCGCAGTTTTTTTTTTTTAATAAGTCACATCCTGTTGCCAAAACTCTAATAGACAGCAAAGAGACTCTGTATTTTAGATTCACGGTTTTCCGGCGTCGGCGTGGACGAGCCCCCCACAGGTGTCCAGGTCCCTCTGCCCGCTGGCGGTGTGCCGGGCGGGGCGGCCCCCGTGCCGACCCAGAGGGGGCGCCCCCCGTGCCGACCCAGAGGGGGCGCCCGTCAGACCCCCCCCCACCCCCCATGGCCCCCGCTCTCCCGCCATGTGACCTGGCGTTTGAATCACACTGCAACCGCTTTCCATTTTTATATCTATATATATATATATATAAATATATACTTTTTAAAATAATTTATAAATCTTACCAAAACTTACGCTAAATCTACTTTCCAGTACGAACGCTCGAGAGCGTCACGTCGGCAGGCATGTCGGAGTCTCGCTCGCTCCGTGCACGTCACACGCGGCCTGCGGGGCGAGCGGCTGGGCTGGCCGTGCGCTGCGGGCCCGGGACCCCGACGGCCGCCCAGCTCACCCTCTGCCTGCTGTGTGACGCAGAGCTGCGTGTGGCGTTTATAGCTAGCTTGGGTGTACCTTTTAAGAATTTTGTAAACCGTTTTGTCTGTCTTTTGTTACTGTTCTATGGTGCCAAGTATTCTACGTAAACAATAATATCATGGGAGAAGTAAACATAGCCTAGTCTGCTTCCACTAGAAACTGCTTTTAGCACGGGCCGTACGGGAAGACACCGAGAAGCAGAGCCGCGCACGGCCCCGGCTGCTCAGCTGCAGACGCCGCGCCAGGGCCCTGCCGCCAGCCTTCCTAGCACTAAGCACAGCACGACGAGGCCGCGGCGGAGCCTGTGGACGGGGCACAGCGTGCGTTTTATTGACTTGCTTCAGAACACTACAGGACGCCTGGGCTGGGAGGAGGGCCTTCGGCAGCTAGACGCCCGCGTCTGGCGAATCACTGCCCGAGCGGGGACTGGGCGTCGGCTCTCCGCGCCTGCTCCACACAGCACCGTCCGGGTCAGCGCTGCTCCCTCGGGGGCCTCTGGCGACGGCCTCCGGGCCTTCAGCGGGTGGGCACGGCAGAGGCCTGCGAGATGGCCGCTCCGGTTCCTGAGCAATAAAATTGATCGTGGTGAAAACAGTTCTGGTCGGCTTTGTTTTTCCCCCTTCCGGCGCCCCAGCCCCTTTGAAATGCTAAGTGACGGGACTGAGCCCCTGTGTGGGCTGCTCCAGATCCGGCTCCTGAGGGACTCTGAGCTTTGCTTCTCTCACAAAACTAAGCCATTACTTAAGAGCAGAAAAATAATGGTTGGGGTTTTCACTGCGGTGGGGAAGGGGCTCACCCCGCAGCATCGTGAACGGAGCCGTGTGCGCCCGCTGCTCCCCACGGCACTTTAAAACTGGACAGTCCTTTGCTCTTAACTTGAGCTGAGAGAATAGTTATCTCAGAAATAAAATAAACTTTCATATTGCCCCCTTAAAGAGAGCACCAGGCAGTGGTTCCAACGAAATGCCTGGGTGGTTTTGTTTTTAATGGATGGTACAGCCGTATGGCAAAAAAATTAAGAATGAAACCCAAAACTTGAGCTTTTTACTTTCAACGTTTTCAAAACCACCACCCAAGGGCACTCTTACGGTGGTAGTTATCGTTTATACTTAATTTTCAAAATTAAGACCACACTTCTGCCCATTAAGATGACGCGTCTGGCTCAGACCATGGGCTCCTTAACGGGGCCACGACTGGGGTGGTGGCCGCGCGCCAGCCCTTGGGGCTCGGGCAGCGAGGGGACCCGCGCGGCGGCGGTTCCGGCCGCGGTCAGCGCACCGCCGGTCACGCGGGCGGTGGGGGCGGCGGCTGCCCCACCCGCACGACGTTTGGGTTTCTCTTCGCCCCATTTGCTGAATAGCGCTTTCTACTGATGCAACAACTCTAAAGTGGCGAGCGAAGAGCCTGGGAGCGTCCGCCCGGACCTGAAAACCCGCGTGGAGCGCCCATGCTGAGAGCGCGTTTCCGGACGCCGCCCGGCGCGGGAGGGAGCGGGGCTGCGGCGCGCCCGCCCTTCCGGCCCCCAAATGCGTTTAAATCCGCCCCCCGCTCCCGCCGCCTGAGCCCGCGGCCCCGGGAAGGGGGCCCCACCTGCCCCGCGTCTCACCTGCCGGCGCCCGGCGCGTCCCGGCTCCCTGCGGCCTTCGCTGCCCCCGGCGCGCTCTGCACTGCGGCGCGGGGCCCCGGGCCGGGTTCCGCCGCACCCGCCGCGCGCGCCTCGGGCCGGCCCCGCCGGGGACGGAGCGGGCCGGAGGGCGGACGGGAGGGCGCCGCGCCCGGGATCCGAGGGGAAGAACCACGCGGTGCAGCCGGGAGCCGCGGCTCCGACGGGACGTGTTAAATAATTTATTGGTGATACAAAGTGACGCCGCCCGGGCCGCTTCATAACTTATTCTGTAAAAATATATGCGCACGTCCGCGGGCGCCCCGGCCGCCGGCCTCACAGCGCGTCGCCCGCGCCGCCGCCGCACGGGCTGACCAGCGCCAAGTTCGAGGGCTTGTGCTTCTTGAGCAGCCGCGTGATCTTCTCGTCGTCCGAGTTGGGGTCCAGGGGCCGGTTGTACTCGTCGTCGTCCTCCGCGTCCGAGCCGCCCACCTTCAGCTTCTCGGCGTCCGAGTCCTGCTTCTTCTTGGCCGACGCCATCTCGGCCGCGTGCCGCTTGCGCCACTTGGTCCGGCGGTTCTGGAACCAGACCTGGGGCGGAGGGTGACGTCAGGCGGCGCCCCCCACCCCCCGCGGCCGGCCGCTCGGCCCGCGCCCCCGGCCGCAGGGCGCCGCGCGGCCTGCCCGGCCCGGGCAGCTCGCGGACGGTTCGCAGGATGCGGGGCGCGCCGTGCCGGGCGCTGCGGCCCCGCGGCTCACCTTGACTTGGCTCTCGGTCATGCCCAGCGAGTAGGCGAGGCGCGCGCGCTCCGGGCCCGCCAGGTACTTGGTCTGCTCGAAGGTCTTCTCCAGCGCGAAGATCTGCTGGCCGGAGAAGGTGGGCCGCGAGTGCTTCTTCTTGCCGTCCTTGTCCAGGACCCCGCCGGCCTGGGCTGCAGAGGGGCGCGGGTGAGCGCGGCCCGCGGCCCCGCAGCCCCGCCCCGCGCCTCCCCCGCGCGCGCCACTCACCCTGGCCGGCCAGGCGCGGGTCCCTCCAGGGCGAGCCCTGCACCACGCCGGGCCAGAAGATGGGCGGGCGCCCGGGCAGCTCGGCCAGCGGCTTGGGGTAGCCGCGCGCCACGGCGGCCGCGGGCCCGAAGTAGACCCCGGCGGACGAGGCGAGCCCGTTGAGACGGGGCAGGCCGCCCAGGAGGCCGCCGCCCGCCGCGCCCACGGGCCGCCCCAGGATGTCGCTGATGCCGTGCGGCGTGCCGAGCGGCAGCTGCGCGCCCAGGCCGCCCAGCGCGGGCGCCTTGAAGCCGGCCGGGCCCTGCAGCGCGTACGGGAACAGCGACGTCTTCATCTCGGCCATGTTGTGCAGCGCGGCCAGCGGCGCGCTGCTCAGCACGAACGCGCCGGGGCGGTTAGCGTCCATGGGCGCCTCCGCCGCCGGCCCGGGCGCCCATCCGGCCCGGGAAGTTCGTGCGCGGCCCGGGCGGGCGCCGCTGCGGCTGGGCGCGGGTGGGCGCCGACGGCCCCGGTGGGCGGGCGCGCGCGGGGCGGCTCGGGCCGGGCCGGGCCAGGCCGGGCGGCGGCGGGGAACGGCGGGCGCGGGCGGCGGCTCCGGGGCCGGTCGGAGCGGCGCCGCGCGGGCCGGACGCGCTGATAACCGCGGGGCCCCGGCACGGCGCGCGCGCTGATTGGCTGCCGGCGCCCGCGGCCCGGCCATTGGCCAGCACCCCGCCCGCCGCGCGCCCCCGCCGGCCGCGCACTCCATGAAGGGCCCATTAGCGCGGCAGGTGCCTTCCGGGCTGTAAATTTGCCCGATTTATCTCCCCCGGGACGAAATAAATCCCGTTGGATGGGAGTTTAGTTAGGCAAAGGTTTTAGTGGGAAATCAGGAAAAAATACGAGAGCATATTTTATCGCCGAAAGAATGCAGATTTGAGAATACATTCGGCACGCTCCGTACGCCCCATTCGGTGGCGCGCCCCGGGCAGGCGGGCTTGGGGACCCAGCCGGCGCCGGCGCCGTCGGGGTGAACGGCCAGCGCCCCGCCCCGCGGCTCCCCAGCCACCTCCGGCTCAGGTGGGACGGGGACCGCAGACGATTTCGGGGATGTTCTCAGGGATGCAGACGGGCGGAGGAAGTCAGACGCGAGTCCCGGGGCCGAGGGGTCGGAGTTGGGCCTCGCGCGTCTGCCCCGCTCTCCCCGACAAACAACTGCTGTGGTGGCTAAGACTGTCCCGGGGCCTAGGCGAGGCCGCCGTCCCGTGTGCGCTGCCAGGGCGTTTCCTGTCCCTTCGCGGCCGGCAGGACTGGCCTCTGCCTGGTCAGAGCGCAGGGATGGCCGGGGGGTGCCCTGCCTGGCGTTTCCCAGTCGCGAAGTCGCAGCTCGGTTCCGGGAAGGTAACCTGAGCCCCGAGCTTCCACTCGGGCCCCTCGACGTCCTCCAGGGCCCCCCTTGAGTGCAGCCCCGGCGGGGAGAACCGAGACCCTCGCAGGCTCAGAGCCCAGAAGCGCGCGGCGCGGGGCTACGGCCCGGGTGCCCACGCGGGCGCGCGCCGCAGGCAGACGCGCCGCCTGGGTGGGGCAGGCGGGGCCCGCGGCGGCCTCCGGGACGCGCCGTGGGGTTCGAATGGGACGCGGCTGGGCGTGGGCGCTGCGCTGTGTCGCCCTGGCCCTTTTGGGTGGTGTCATGCAGTAATTAATCGGCGGCGGATATTACTATGACTCACAGCCCGTTTGGAGCCCTGACCCCAACGCGCGATGCGCAGCCGTTTCGTGGCCAGGATGGGCGGGGGCCGGTGTGCACCAGGCCGATCCCTCTCCGGCCTCGCGCCTTCCGTCCGGAACGACTGTCCCGTTTCACGCCCGGCCTCCAGGGTTTCGGTGGCAGATACGAAGGCGCCACTCGCGGCTCTGTGTGGAGCCCCGGCGTTGCTCACACCGCGACCCTCGGGGGGCTGTTTTCGTTTTGTGCGGTCGGCGGCGGGGCTTGGCGCCGTGGGACCCTGCACGGGACAGAGGCGCGGAAAGCCACCGGCCGCGGTCGGGGCCTGAGTGGGGTGTCCGCCCCTGCCTTGCAGGGCGCGCACCAGGCCGGCCCAGGCTCGGTGTGCGGTGCGGCCCCGCGCCCGGCGGCTTCCCTCCTCGCTTCCTCAGCCGGGGCTGCCCCACGGGACCAGGCCCCAGACATCCAGCGCGCCGGGCGCGACCGGCCTGAGACCCGCCCTGACCTCGCGCGTGCCCCACTTTCTCGGAGAAAACAACAGAGTGTGTGCGACCCTAGAGCCGGCGGCAGGGAGGACCCTCCCCGCAGGGCTTGGGCCTCCCTGGCTCGCGGGAGGCAGTGGCACGTGTGGCCAAAGCGCGAGCTCTGGACTGGGGCGGGGCCAGAGGAGGTGGGAATAGCGGGCCGAAGGGGGACGGCTCCACGCTGCGGACCCCTCCTCTGCCTTCCGCGGCGCTGGACGGTTCTCTGGGGCACAGGAGGAGGGGCGAGTTCCCAGGCGCACGACAGGGGCGCGCTGCCCTCCCCGGGGGTCCTAGCGACCCTGGCTCCAGGAGCCGCGCTTCGGCCGCTGGCACGCTGGGGCAGGGGGTACCCCAGCCCTTTTTTACCGCTAAGGAAACAGAGACCCCAATTCCCTGCCCGGCGCCCCAGCCACCCCAGGCCGGCCTGTGCGGCTGGGTGCGCCCTCCCTGGCTGCAGCCGAGTGCTTGGGCCGCGGGCGGGACTGCCATCCCCACGGCCCGCAGCGTGCGCAGCTCTCCAGGGAGCCAGGGGTGCAGGATGGGGCGCCGCAGTTGGGTTTGGGAGAGACCAGGGTGAGTTGGGGGCGCCAAGAGTGCAGGGCGACGGCGGCCCCTTTTCACGCTCCCCTGGCCGCAGGCGTCCGGGTGCGCTCCCCGGAAGCGCTGTCCCGCCTGCACTCAGGCTCTCGGGTCTGCGCCCCTGACGCCCCGCACCGTCTTGGACGTCCCAGCTCGGGGTGCCTGCCCACCAACGTGCGGGACCCCGTATTAAGGCTCGTTAACTTCCTTGTCTTCGCGGCGTGCCATCTCTGCGCGCCCCGCCGCCCGCGCACGCTCCGGCCGCTACCCGGGCTGCCACCCCGCTCCCCTCTTCCCGCGGCCCCCAGTGTCGTGCTGGGTAACGCTTTTCCAGGGATGGTCCGGGGGCGGACCGCAGGGAAGGAGCGCAGGGGAGAGGTTCGCGCATGCCATCTCCTGGTCTCGGTGAAAACGTCCTGCAAACGGGGAATGCAGCGCGTTTCGTCGCAAACAGCGTCGCGGGGAAGGGAGAGCGCGGTATTTGGCAGAGACCTTTATTCATTCCACGTTTATTGTCGGACATCTGCCAGGTGCCAGGCTTGCTCTGGGAGAGCCATGTGAATGTGAATGTGGCCCCAGCTCGGCGGGAGGGGCTGGGTAATAAACAGTAAACAACAACAACAACAAAAAACTGGTCAGCGCCCGCAGGCGGGGACCCGGACCACTGATCCTTGCAGGGGAAGCGGGCAGCCCGGGTCTCAGGGGCTCGGCCTAGGAAAAGAGCGTGGGTTCTCTGCCGGAAGCGCAGGGGAAGCCACTGAGTTGGCAAAGAGCTTGGGTGCATGGAGACGGCGCACGCCCATGGGGCCGCGGGGCCGCGGGTGGGGGGCTAGGGGAGGGGCCGGGGCGGGGGCCCAGGGGGCGGGGGCCGGGGGCGGGGACTGGGGCCGGGGCTGGGGCTGGGGGCCTGGGGATTGGAGGCGGGGTGGGGGGGGGGGAGGCGGGAGGGGAGCGGGGGGGGGAGCCGGGGGGCGGGGAGGAGCGGGGGCGGGGCTGGGGCAGTCCCCTGGAAGGGCCCTGCCTGGCTGACTTCACGGCAGCTCTCAGCCTCTGGGAGCTGGAGAACCAGCTTCGTGTTGGATACAGGGGTCGTTGTGACGAGGAGGTGACCCACGTTTAATCTTGGCACCAGCCACTGAGCACTTGGGGATGAAAGAGAAGAGGCGAGGTCGCCAGGACCTAGAGCTGGAGGGGCCTCCAGAGCCGGACCCCCAGACTGGTGAGGGTGGGTGGGGCGCACGGGGTGGGGTCCTCAGAGAGGCAGAGGTGGAGCTGGTACTGGGGTTGCTGAAGGAGGCGGAGCTAGAGCAAGGGCCTGGGCAGGTGCTGTGGACAGGGAGACAGCACCCTGCACCTGCGGCCTCTGCCTGCAGACGCCCCACCACCTGCACTATTGCCAGGTGCAGCCACCATGCTCCAGCTGGGTCAGAACCACACACCACGACCAGCGCGCATCACGCCAAGCCCCCAGGCCCCACCCCCCCTGTCCCTCACCACCGACTCTGCCACGGGCACCCTCACTGCACTGGCCTTCGGCCCCCGGACTGCCATCTGGCATCTCTGCCTGGCTCGCTTCCTCTGTCGTGGTCACAGTGGGCCCCTCGCACTCAGCCCCCCACTCCCACCTCACCCCACCATGCAGGGCACCTGCTGAGTGCATGGGCAGCGGGCCACAGGCACCTCAGTCTCGGGGGACCTCAAGGGCTGAATAAATGCTGCTGAATGAAGAAACGAACATGCTCCTCTGTCCCAGGCTTCAGAGAGTTTTCCAGAGCCTAGTGTCACAGTTCGGGCAGGGGTCTGTGCACCCCCAGGGGCAGGCTCCCTGAGGGCCTACAGGCACCCTGAGCTGAAAGACGCCCACAGGGAGACTGTGAGCCCTGGCGGGTGCTGGAGACGAAAAGGTAGTGGCCAGGGGCACCGAGGCCCAGATGCCCAGATGCCCAGTCCTCCCTGGTAGGAAGCAGCCTGGAGTGGGGCGGGGTGGATCCGGATGGCAGGGAAGGACAGCTCCCTGGGACTCTCGGTGGCACCCTCACTGGCCCACCCCCCTGCGGAACCTCCGGCTTCCCCGGACAGGCTGGACAGCTCCCAGCTCCCCCCTTGCCCACCGCCCACACCCCGGCTTCCCCTGGCAGCCCCTTCATTTCTTTAAAAGGCATTTATTTTGATAAATGAAACCCCCACAGAACAGCAGACAGAATTACGCAGCACGCCTCCCACCAAACCGGGACCCTCCACCGCTGCGGCCAGCGCCGCCTGCCGGCAGAGCCGCGGGGGCAGCGGGCCTTTCCCTGGCCTGCGCCGTGTCCAGTGGCTCCCAGGGCATTCGCTGCTTTGGGGACAGGTGCCCACGGGTCTGCGTGGCCACTGCAAGGTGCCACATGTGGATGTCCCCCGTCTGCTGACGCCCGTCACTGTCTTCCTTCACGTCTCAGGCCGGCTTAAGAGGGTCGCCCCGTCTCTTGGGCTCACCTGGCCGCACGTCCGAGCAGCCTGTCTGGGCCACCTGAGCCTTCCGCTGCCCACCCCGCCCCTGGGACGCTTCGGCCCTACCTCCACCCCAGGGGTGGGCTCCCTCCTACTCTGCTGCCCGGACCCCGCCTCCTCCCCACCGATGTCCCCCAGACACCTCCTCCCGTTTGCCACGTCCTGCGGGGTCCCGGGTCCAAGACAGGCACGCACCCCCAGGGTCCAGGGCCGCGAAGAGCTAGAATGACGGGCCAGACGGCTGACTCTCCTGTGCAGCGGCGCGCCGTGCCGCGCCAGAAGGGAGGTTCTCGGTGGGTCTGGTTGAGCCCGGGCTGCGCACCAACCCCCACCCGCCCCGCCCCCACCTCCCCAGGCCCCGCCCCCTGCCCCAGCCCCACCCCTGCCCCACCTGCCGCCCACTCCACCCCCTCCCCGGCCTCGCCCCCGCCGACCTGCTGACCCGCTCTGGGACCCCCGCCTTAGCTGCGGGTTGGCTCCTTCCCTGCTTCTGAGAGAAGACCAGGGCCCTACCTGTCTCCCGCAGCCACAGCCTCACTGGGCCCCGCAAGAGCTGTCTCACCCACCAAGTGGGGCCACCGCTCCCCGTCTCAGGGGACATGCTGGAGCCAGGCGAGGGAACACAGCCCTCTGCTGAAACCAGAAGGGGCTCCCGGGAGGCGGCGGCCCCTGGCAGGACGGCAGAGGCCAAGGCCCTGGGGGGGGGCAGTCACGCTGCGCCTCAGAAGCGCCTTCTGGGCCCCGAGAATCGCGTCTCCTTCAGGAAAGGACAAGGAGAGGCCCGTAAATCACGCGCAGAGCTAATTCCCCAGGGCCTGCGGGCACCAGCTGTGCCGCCGGCGTAATGAGCACCCCCACCCGCGCGGTCCCCGGGGTCTGACCGCGTGCCAAACGCGCTAATTGAGTGCCCAGGGGAAGATTTGTGTCGGGTCTGCTCCGGGCCTCTGCCGGATCCCAGGGTGGGGTCCCTCGCTGTGTGGAGGCTTCCTGGGGCTGTGGGTCAGGCTGTGCCGTGGCCAGCACCTGGGGTGGGGAGTGGCCTCCACAGGCCCCGGGCACCACAGCCCCAGCTGGCCATGGCTGCGCTGGTGGTAGAGGACTCTCCCGTGGGGCCAGCCTGAGCTTTCTGGCCACCAGTCCCCAAATCCTGATGGAAAGCTGGTGGCAGGGGAGGGGGGAGGGAAGGAGGGAGGCCGACCACGTGCGAGACAGCTGGTCTGACTGTGGCCGCTGCAGATGGCCACTCTATGGCCACTCGCATGGGCTGCGACCGGGGGTGGCCGGCTCCCCAGGAGACCGAAGGTTGGGAGAGAACTGGGGGCCAGGGCTGGGGGTCCAGGGGAAGAGCTGTCTACCGCGAGGGCTCGGCGGCATTTTAAAGGGTCCCTGGGCTGTGCATGAGGTTTCAGACAAGAGCCTGGGTCCCCCACGGTCCCCGGCAGCCAGGCACACGTGGGCCAAGATGCCACAGCTGCCCTCACACAGGGGGCAGTGTCTGCCCTAGACTGATGCCCTGTCCAGGAGGGTCCTGTGAGTGGGAACAGCCCCTCCTACCATAGGGACCTGCCTACCGTGAGGGGCAAGGTGCACCCCACGCTCCTTGCCACGTCCAAGGGGCTTCTGGCCCCTGCCGAGGCCTCCGCGGCCTGGCCACGCGCTGTCCCTGTCCATACGGTGGGCCCGGCGGGGCTGGGCAGGGCAGTGCGCTGGCCGGCAGGCACATGGCGGCATCATGAAGCTGTTCCTGAGGCCACAGGAGATCAGTGCGTGTTGGGACAGCTCCAGTTGGGACAAGCATCTAGGTGACATTGGAGGGCTTCTCACGATCCTCTCCTGTCCCTGTACGTGACTTACCAAGCGGACGGGGTGCGTCCCGATGCAGGCAGTGCAGGCGCCCCGCGGGCGGCCTGACCAGAGCGATGCTGGGAGGTGGAGCCGGCCATCGCAGGGTCAGGACCCCGGGAGGCCCGCGTCGCAGGCCTGAGTCTGCTGCCCCGTGGTCACCGCGCAGGGAACCCTGCACACAGAAGCCGCCCAGGCTCCAGGTTCAGCCCCTGCAGGCCGGCCCTGCGCCTGGGGCCGTCCCCATGGGCCCCGCCCGAGGGACCACGCTGCGGCCTTCGTCCCCTCCTTCTTGTTTTAAGGGTGAAGACATGTTGAAAATTGATTTCGCTGTTGGAAATGGGATAATTAAACTGGCTGTTTCTGTCTTCATCACCGTCATCGTGAAATGAGAGGAGGGGGTGCCCACGGCGGGAAGCGACGCGGGTGTCTCGCGCCAGGGAGCGTTAATTGAACACGGATGGCCTTTCGTGAAGTCGCTGGGTTATATTTCAGGGATATGGGATAATGATGCCAGTTAATCATTTTTACAAGGTAGAAAATTACTGGCTCCTCTAGAAAGATCATTAAGGAAAACAACTGTTCACAGCAATTGAAAATAGAGTTTTAATTATCGAATACAAAAATTAAACTATTAGAGACCAGCGCTGGATGAGGGAACTCTATAGAAGTTTATACACGAGGGTCTGTGACGCTTTGTTTTTATTAACCCGGCAGTGTGGAGGCCTTTGTAGCTTGCCTGTGGAGAGACAGGAGGCGGCCAGGGCAGCGGCTGGAGACACACGGCCACCCCCTCCCCCCCGCGGCCACTGGCCACCGCCACCGCCCCCGGCAGGCAGGCGAGGGCGGCGTGTCCCACGGAGGGACCCGGGAGCCCAAGAGCCTGTGCCAGGAGCTGTGAGCACATATACTTTAAAAATATGGAAATGACTATTTTCAAGACATAAATTAGGAAAACAAGTTGATCTTTCAAAAAGATGATTGACAGTCACTGCAGGCCTGGGGCCAGGCCCGGCGGGGACATGGCGGCAGCTGAGAAGCCGCCTCCCTCCCACGGGGTTGAAGGCCTGGCGTGGGGCGGCCTGCCCCAATGGCACCTGGCCGACGCTCCTGGCCTAAAGGTCACCGACCCTTCGAGACCTCAGCTTGGACCGGAGCCCACCGCCCGCGGCACTCACCCCCGCCCCACACGCGCGGGTCCCCTGGCGGGGCTGTGTCCTGCGGGCCGGTGTCCTTCACGGCGCCCGCTCAGAACCTGTGGGTCCGTCCGCCCTGTCCCAGAGCGCCGTCCACCCTGCCGGTCACATCCCAGCCCCATTAGTGCCGATAAATCCCAAGTGATCTTTCTCCTCTGCAGTTTTAGGGTTACATAAATTTCACCCACGTGATTTTTTCCACGCTCCGGTCTATTACAGAATGCCACTTCTGTTGTAGAAGTTAATTGATAATGTGATTTGTTATGTTGCTGGGACATAATTCAGAAAGTTATTTTAGAGCCTTTGATACATGGAATAGCACTCAGTTTTAATATCTCTCACATGAGCAGACACCGCGTGAGGTAACAAATGTGATCCTGCATGGATGAAATATCTCCAGAAGCTTTTATTCTTGTTGTTTGGGTGGGTGCCAACGTCTTTCTAGAAGAAGCCCATATTTCCAGTGCTGTTCTAATTTAAATTTATCCCCCGGTCATTAGTTAGCTTAAAAAAAAAAAAAAAAAGCTGCAACAACTTTGTGTATACATTTGGATAAAGGAAAAAAAATCAAACAAAAAATGGGGGATCACCACCTTTCATTACCAAAGACGAGCTTTTTAAACCACTTTTAGTGTCGAATCACAGATTCGCGGTGCAGCCAGCGCAGTGTGCCCTTTGCACAACCCCCCGCCCCCCGAAGGTGACATCCGAAGTGGCGGACTGGGAAGTGGCGGGTGCCGCTGCGGGGTCCGCGCTGCTCCCCGCGGCGCGCACGTGCGCATGCGCCGGAGCGCTGCGCTGTTAGGCGCAGGTTGGTGTCGCCGCCACGATCAAGGTACGGAACTGGTCTGTCGCCCCCAGGCGCCCGCGCGCCCCCGGCCTGGCCCCTGCCCCCCCCCCCCCGCCGCTGGCGCTTTGGCGTGTCGCCTCCGGCGCCCCCGCCCGCCGCGCACGTGGCCGTCGCCGTCCCCGCTGCGCAGAGCGAAGCCGCGAGCGCGGCCAGGCCGAGGCCCGTGCGACCGGCCGGGCGTGCGGGGCGTGCGGGGGCCGCGGGGTGGGGGCGGGGGCGTCGCTGCTCTGTTTTGGCTGTTTTAGTGCGTGCGGTAGTGAACGCTCATCGTCTTAATTTGTGCTTTTTTTTTTTTTTTTTTTTTTTTACCGTCGGGACTGCCGCCTGTGTGGGTCCTGGTCCCCGGCTCGCAGGAGCAGGGAGGCCGGGCCAAGGCACGAGGTCCAGACGACGCGAGGCCCCCGCACCCGCTCACGGCGCCAGCGCTGGGGCCCCGCAGCCCAGACGGCGAGCGGGGGCCCCTCAGCTGGGCACCAGGCGTCCTCCAGCCCTTGGACGGCTGCTGGGTGCTGTGTGGCCCTGGGGCTCAGAGGCCAGAGGGGTGCCCGGGAGAGGCGGGCAGGGACAAGGCTTTGTGTGGGACCGCGGCTTCCTGTGCTTGGCGGCCGCGGGGAAGTGCTGGACGGGACCGGGCACCTCTGGAGGGGCTGGAGTCCAGTCACAGAGACGACCTCAGCATGGAGAGCCTAGTGGTCAGCCAGGCCCGCCGGACGCAGGAGTCTGGGTCCTGCCACGGCCTCCCCCGAGGACTCCCGGTGCTGTTGGCGCTGCATGACCCTCCATGTGGGGGAACGAGGTCCCGGCCCCTGCTGCACCCGCTGGCCCATCTTGCCCGCCCCGCCGGCCCTCGCTGGCCCCGCTGGCCCGCAGACCCAGGGCACAGCGGGAGCACAGGCTGCGGCTGGCACTTCTGCCCACCCCCGCACAGGTCCCTGCCACCTCCCGGGGCCTGCCCTGGCCGGGGGAAACAGGGCTGGCAGGTCCAATGCGGCCACTCGGCCAAAGGGCATTTGGAGAGCGTGAGTGTCCCAGCCGCTGACGTGCGGCCACGGGCCGAGGGGCCAGCGAGGGGGCGGGCAGGGCACCGACGTGGGCCTCCCGCCGGGGGAGTGGGCTTCACGCCACCACCTCCCACAGCCTGTCACCTGCTGGCTCTGCCCCCCTCATTGGCACATTTCGGGCCCCCGCTGAGGACAAGCCCCGTGCTGGCCTGCGGTAGCAGTGAGCTGTGGCCAGAAGGTCCCGGGCTTGGGGCAGACCCAGGCCGCCCCTCGAGGTCTCACGGGGACTGCTGGAAGCCCCCAGAGGACCCCTCTCTGGTCCAAGCCCCACACATGGGGCTCGTTGCAGCAGCGGGGACCTCCCTCCGGCTCCAAGGGGGAGGCTGGCATCTGAGTCAGGGGGAGTAGATCACAGGAGGCTGCGCCCAGCCCCCCCGCCCCCGCCCCAGAAAGCACACACAGCCCTCATTTTATTTAGCTGTTTACTACGGTGGTTAAGTGAGGACTGCCCATGTGGGAACCCACACGTCCCCTGCAGAGTGGAGCCTTGTCCCCAGGCCCCTGGTGCAGCACGAGCCCCTGCAGAATGGTCCTCCCGCCCCCGGAGGGCCCCGGAGAGCTGGCAGGGGTGGAAGGGGGGGCGGGGCGGGGGAGGACCTGTGGGGCTGGCAGCCCCCCACAGGGTCCAGTGTGATGCAGCAGGAGGCAGGGGCCCCCCCAGGCAGAGGGGGTCCAGCCTGGAGGGGGGCGTGGGTGGCCGGGGGAGGGTCCCGGCCCGTCACTCGACGACCTGGTGCGGCAGCCCGTACAGCACCAGGTTGAGGCTCGTGAGGAGCCACTCGGGGCCGCGTGGCTGTGACTGGAGCGTCAGCCTGTCCCTGGAGGTCCCTGGAGACTCGTCTGGGAGGGAGAGACAGGAGCTCGTGACGCCTGAGGCGCCCGGCGCAGGCACCGGGGCCAGCCCAGGGCCAGCCGCGGAGCGGTGGGGACAGGCAGCGTCCCTGTGCTCAGCGCTGTGGAGTGGACGCTGCTGCTCATCCCTCACAGCCGGGGCCACCGAGGCCGGAGGGGGGACCACACAGGACCGGGCCCGCCCGACTCCAAGGCCAGCTCCCCACTCCACACGCCCCAGCACCGAGCGCAGCAAGAATCCGGAAGCTTCTACCGGCTCAGGTCCCTTCCTGCCACCAGCCAGCGGCCACCACTGGCCGCAGGGCGGGCCCGCGGCGCCGGCCGTCCTGTCCTTTCCTTCGGGCGGGCGCCAGCGCCACGGGGCAGCCGTGGTGGCCTCGCTGGCGGGGCGGGAAGCTGCCTGCCCCCCGCTCCGGTGACCCAGGAGCCGCAGCCCCCTCCGGCCACCTGCTGACGCCCACCCACTCACTCGCACACGCTCGTCCACACCCGTCCGCTCGTTCACACACTCGCACTTGTCTTTGGGAGCTGCACCCTGGGCCACGTGATTTCTAGATTTCAGGCTCCTTTTGTGCTGCGAGTCCTGAAGGTTTCGTGATTTTAATCGCTCTGGGACCAGCCTCGAGCACCCCAGCAAAGCCACCGCCGAGGGCTGCGTTAAAGTTCCCCCGCCAGTCGCCAGTCTCCGTGTGTGGGGCCGTCACCGCGGCCGTCACCGGACGTGGCCATCGGGGCCGCCCTGGGAGGAACGGCGCTGGTCCCCGCCCCCGGACCGCGCACGGGGGCTTCTGGGACGTGAACGGCTCGAACGGTGTTAAAGACAAATGCGCAGAGCCCTGAGGGGCGTATGTCCCCTGGCCAGGCCTCAGTGCCCGCCCGTGGGCCTCGGTCAGCACGTGGCCAGGGCACAGGTGGGGCCTCGGACCCGACAGAGCTACGGGACCACGGGGCTAGGCGGCCGCGGCGCGGGGGGGCAGGGTCCAGGTACCGTGGCTGACCACGTCCCCCGCCTGCATCTTCTGGAGGAGACGGACCGCTCTCCCGGTCGGCTTGCCCGCTGCCAGCAGACCTGGGGAGACAGCGCCGCTCAGAGGGGCCCCCGTGCGAGCCCCCGCGGAGGTCTGCGGGGCGGGGCGGGCTGGGGCGGCCGCCCACTCACTCTCCCACAGGACGCTGGCCCGCAGAGCGTTGTCCTGCAGGACTGTGGGCCACTGGTTCGCCAGGATGCTCTTGACGCCCACCAGACTCAGAAGGATGGCGGTGTCGACGGGGTCCTCCAAGGACAGCCGGAGCGCACTGCAGGGGGCCGAGCGCGTGGGCCGGAGCCCGCCCCACGCCACCCGCCCGGGTGGGAGCCTCCGCACTGGCAGCTCCCGAACCCCCCCAAACGCGAATCCACTGAACCGGAAGCCGCGTTTCCGACGCCCTCAGGTCCCCCTGCACTGCGTCCGAGGGTGGGCCGAGCCAGGAGGGGACGCGCCCACCCTCCCCGCAGCCGGCCCCTGTCCCCGCCCCGGAGGCCCCGCCCCGGAGACCCCGCCCCGCGCACCTCTTGCCGCAGGAGGCCGCCATGTGGCGCTGCAGGCTGTCGTAGGACCGGGCCCGGTCCAGCAGCACCATCAGCTGGCACTCTGCAGGACACGGAGAGGCCATGCCGGCGGGCGCCCACCGAGGCTCAAGCTCAACGTCCACACGGCACACGGGGGTGTCGTTTGCTCCAGGAGCCCCAAGCCCTTCACAGACCCCCAGTGAGAGGGGGCCCCGAAATCCCCTGTCCAGTGAGGCCGCAGACGAGGCGAGGCGTCTGGCCTGCCCGGGTGCTCTCGGGCACACGGGGACAATTCGGGCCCCTTGGTCCTGCGTGCCCACTGCAACAGGCACCGCGGGTGTGGGCGCCCAGCGGGTGTGGGCGCCCAGCGGGTGTGGGCGCCCCATGAAGGCAGAGGCCAGCGCCCCGCTGCCCACAGGGACCGTCTGGGCTTCAGAGTCCCCAGGGGCTGTCCCGAGGGGGGAGCTGTGGGCCCCGGGGTGCGGTCGCTCCTGCAGGCACCTATGAGTACACACATTCCTTGGGGTTTCGCGGCCACCCCATTTGAGGGGGCTTCGAATTGCAGCTTCAGGGAGGCGTCTTCCTCCCTCTGGAGAAAGGAGTCTGCCCAGGCGCCGTGCTCACGGGGCGGAAAGCGGGTCAGGCGCCAGGGAAGGAGGGTGCCCTGACGCGGGACAAACACCGCGTGCTTGAGCTGCCGTCCGTGGCGACACGCCTTGGGGGGAGGGACGTTTCAGGGGTGCCTGCAGGCCACCCCGCGGGCATCCTGGACCCAGGGCAGACGGCAGGGGGAGAAGCCGCCCAGAGCCCCTCCGTTTAGACCAGCATGTCCTGGAGAGGCCCAGCCAGCCTTCCTGGGCTCTGAGAGCCCAGGCCTGGGGCAACGCCCGACCCTCGACCTGGGGCTGGGGCGTGGAGCGGGGCGGGAGGGGCGGCCCGAGGACCCCGGCCCTTTGCCGAACGCCAGCGAAGGCCCCGCTCTGCCCGCCCCGTGCCAGCCCGTCTTGCGCCCGTGGGCCCGGCAGCCGGGCGGGGGGACCGGGCCCCGGCTCACCTGACAGGCTGGCGGCAGCCAGACTCTCCACAAACACGTGGGACAGGAAGCTCTCCATCCCGTAGAAGAAGAAGCCCCCGCAGCTGCCCAGGAGCTGCTCCCACTCGGCCTGGCTGTGTGGGGGGCGTGACCCGTCGGGGTGGCCGGCTGGGGCAGGCAGACCCCCGGCACCCGTGCGGCCCGGGGCCCCGCGGGCTGCCAGGGCGCGCCAGAGCGAGGACGCCGCCCACGCCCCAGCCGCTCCGCTGGGACAGCGCCCCACCCAGCCCGGGCCCGCGGGCCGCCCCCCAAGTCGACCCAGCTTCCCTGGGCACTGGGCTGTGCCTGGCATGGACCCCGCCGCACGGGGCCGGGGCCCTGACTGCCAAGCACACCCAGGTCCCCAAGGACACCCACGGGCGACGTCCCCGCTTCCTGCAGGAGGCTTGCTGGACTGGCCACGGGACCCTGGGAGCCTGGGTCCTCGTCGTTAACATGGGGACAAGGACGAGAACGGCCTCATCTAGGCACCGTTAAGGCCAAGGAGTGACGAGGAGGCTCCGGGAGCCGCCCCGGGCCCCGGGCCGACAGGACAGACGGAGCCAGGGCAGGAGGGAGCCCGAGGGACAAGCAGGGGCCGAGGCGGAGGCAGGACGGTGGGGCCCCGGCATGCAGCGCATGGTATGGGGGACCAGGCCGAACCTCGGGGGGTGCTTGCGCCCCAGGCACCCCGCCCAGCGCGTCGTGAATGAGTCTCTGAACTTGTCCAGGAGGCCCTGGGTCACGCAGATGGGGGCCAGCGCGTCTGCAACGAGACGTGGCCAGTGAGGGTGAGGCCGCAGGGCCGCGGAGACGTGGGCGCAGCCCCCCGCCCGGGACGGAGCGCGAGCCCCGGGCCGGCGCCCGCACCTGCGGCCTGCGCCTCCTCGTGCGGGTCCACGATGACTGGGCTGGTTAAGGAGAACCGGAACCGCTGGCCCGCGCCCCGGCACCGCCGCCCGCAAAGGATACACCGGAAGCCGTCCGAGTCGACCGCGACGCAGTCGGGGCCGGTGGCCCGGGCTCCGCTGCCCTGCGCGACGGGGGTTGGTCCGGGGGCGCCCGCGTCCCCGCGGGGCCGGCCTCACCCGCCCGCGCCTGCCCAGGCCCCCGGCCTACCTTGCGGCCCCTCTTGCCTGGGCCCCTCCTCCGGGGCTCTCTGCCTCTGCTCTCCTTCGTGACGCCTTCTGCGGAGGACAAGCAAGCGGCGGTGACGCCGTGGCCTGGGCGGCCGTGGGGCCCCCGAGGGGGCCACCCCATGCTGCGGGCGCCACATGGCTGCGCGCTTTGAAACGGCGCATCTTACGTGACGTGAGAAGCCACGCAGGAGAACTGTCAACGTGCCCTCAAGCTTAATGGGCAGCAACTTCTCACATGGAAAAGCTGAGAAAAGCCGGGGCCAGGAGACCCCGAGAAAGTGCCGGTCACCAGAGGCTGTCAGGCCACCCGCGGCCGGCCCCGCACCACGGCCGGCCCCCCGGCTCCCGGCCTCCGCCCCCCGCACGGGGCGCAGGGCTCGGCGAGGCTTCCCGGCCCCCCGCCCCACGTGCTCGCTGGGGGGCTCTCCAGGCCCCGGGTCTTGTCGCAAACGACCTGCTTTCGCCTTCGTTTTCTTGCTGCCCCCCGCCCCCCGCTTCCTTCGGGGTCCACAGAGTTTCCGCTCTAACGTCCGAAGTCAGACCCTTGCTCGTGAACTGCCCGCCCGTCCACTCCTGAAGCCGAGCGCGCCCCTCGCCCCCACTGCGGAGCGGCCCGCACCCTGCGGCCGCGTCTCCCGAGTCCGTGAGATGCTCAGAAGTGTGTGGAGGGCTAAAAAGTCCACCTTTGGGCGGCGGTTTCTACCCCGATCACGCTCGGTCTCGGCCCTTTTTGTCCCCGTCCGCGTGTACTTGAGAGGAGCGTCTGACGCCGAGACGCGGTGTCCCGCGGGCCATTGTGCAGCGCGCACAGCAGGGTCGTCCCGGGTCCTGCCCTCGGCCCGTCGGGCGCGCCGGTCGTGGAGGGACCACCGCCCCCCTCAGCCTCCGCCGTCCGCCCCCCCTCAGCCTCCGCCACACCTCCCCGCAGGCCCGTGAAGAGAAGACGCCGCAGCGGGGCCTCCGGGGCCCCCTCGGTCTTCGATCACCACTGACCATGTGACCGATGGCCGCTGTTCACTGCTCCCCTCCCTCCAAACGCCAGGCGCGAGGCCGAGCGCAGCCCCGACCGGGCCCTGGGCCCGCAGTGGGCGTCAGGAGCAGCTTTCGACGCCCGTCCCAGGCCCACGGCCCAGCAGTCGGTCGCGAGGCCGGGGCGGAGGAGCCGGCCCGGGCTCACCTGCCTCTCTGTGGAGACGGCTCCACAGCATCTGCAGCGAGAACTCTCGGGACACGGAGGACACCGTCTCGCCGCTGAGCGCGGCCAGGCCTTCCAGCGGCAGCTCCAGGAGGTGTCTGTCCCCGACCAGCACGAGGTCTGCAGCCTCGGGCTCGGCTGTGGGCAGGGACACCGCTCAGGACACCGCTCAGAGCCCGCAGGGCTCTCAGGACCCGCCCTGGCTCACGCAGCCGGCTCCCGAGGCAGGTCCGGGGGTGCTTGGAAAGGATGAGCGGGTGCCCCAACCCCACCCCGAGGAACCGGAGGGGGTCGCGGTGGGGCCGCCCTGCCAGGACTCTGCAGAGAAAGGCGAGTGCTGAGCCTGCTGGAACCCGCTCCCCTTGCCAGCCCCGGCCCTCGAGTGCGGCCACACCACCTCGCCTGACCGAGGAGCAGAAAGTACGCTGGACCCCGCGGCCTCCCTGACCCGACTCCCCGAGTCTGCGAGGCAGAAGGGGCGCCAGTGCTCGAGCCACGGCCCTCGGCAGGACTGTCAGCTCCGGCTGACGGGCGGCTGGCCGGCCTCGGCCGTCAGCTCCCGCATCTGCACCTTGTGTGCGGCAGCTCAGGACCTGGAGGGAGGCCCCGCGCCTGTGACGGAGCAACTGCCCGCTCCCCTCCACTCAACAGGTCTTTGTGGGGGAAGAAAAGCAGGCGAGCGGCTTATAAACCAGCGCTGGGGATCACGCCTCTCTCCGCAACGCGCGTGTGGGCTCGGACGCTGGCGCGGGTGTTCCGGACGCTTCCAAGCGCCTCGGCTGAGGCAGGGCGTCTGTCCCGAAAGGGCGGATGAGCCCGGAGCCGCGGGATGCCCAGGCGCTGGGCTGCCCTCCCCGCGGCCGACTCACAGGTGTGTGCCGTCCTCCACTCCGAACCCAGCGGGCCGCCGACCAGCAGGCCCCCTGGGCCCTCCACTTTGCCCTCACGTCACCTGGGACGTGTGTGTTCAGGTTGGTGACACCTGACGTGACCCATAAGATCACACGTCGTCCCTGCCGCCCACACACACAGGGGGGGCCACCGGGTCTGCCAGGAGAGGTGGCCGGCGGCTGCGCTCAGCTGCCCACCCCGGGCGCTGGCCGGCGGCTGCGCGCAGAGCCTCCTGGGGCCTTCCACCCGCCTGTGGTCGGGGGAGGCCCTGGCCAGGACCCCGTTCCCAGCCCGCCGCGGTGCTCCCCGCCAGGCGGCGCCAGACCCCGGGGCTTCCTGAGCCACGCGAGGGCCTGGCGGCCTCCCCGCAGCCGCCACTCACCCTGGGCCAGCGACGGCTTCCGCTCCTTGTCCTTGCCCTTTGCTTTGCCCACGTCGGCGAGCACCGTGGGGCTCTGTGTCCTGCAAGTCGGAGGCACAGAGACCTGAAGGGGCCCCCTCGGCCACGTCCGCGCGCAGCGGGTGCCCTGGGATGCCCGCCAGGGGCAGCTGCACCCAGGTGCGAGCCGGCGGCGGGTCCAGAGAGCGCCACGTGCCGATGCCCCCCAGGCCCTCCCGCCACGCCCCCCCCACACCGGGCCTGGAGGGGACGTGAGGGGTGCGGGGTGAGAAAGCAGAGCCAGGACCTCGTCCCGGTGGCCGACAGGCCGGTCAGGCGTTCCGGGGGGCTCTGCGCCCCCCGCCGTGGCACGGAGAGAGGCAGCGCCCTGGGCCTTCGGGGTCACGCGTGGGCAGCGCTGGCGGGGAGCCACCTCCGTGCCCGCGGCCACTCTGCGGGGACGGCACCTGGCCTCCGGGCAGCTGAGCAGGGCGGACAGCGGCTGCAGGTAGGCCTCCAGGGCCTGCAGGGTGTCGCCGAGCTTCTGTGCGGACGCTCTCTCCCTCTCGAAGTGCGTGTCTGCCGACCCCTGTCCCAGCCCAGACGCCGTGGTCAGAGCTTGTCTGGGGGCTCACAGAGGCCTCGGTCAAAGCAAAGCTGGCGCGCCCCCGCAGGGCTGGACACGGCTTGGCGGCCAGGGCCAGCCCGGCAGCACAGGCGGTTTCTCCCGCCGGCTCCTCTGAGAGCCCCCAGGACCCCCAGGACCCCCAGCCCATGTCTGCGTCAGGCCCGCATCAGGGACCCAAAGAAAACTTGGCCCCACTCAGCAGGGAGGCTGACTGGGTGTCCCACAGGGCTGGGTCCCGACTGCCAGCGCCCCACCCCACTGGGGGCCGTCCTCGCCCAGCCCCCCACGCGCCTCACAGCAGCTGGGCTGGGGTCCCCATGCCCAACAGCTGGGCCCGGGGCCTGGGGCCTGGGGCCTCACCAGGCCTGAGCTCAAGACCATGTCCTGGGTGTACACCTCGGCCTGCATCTGCTCCCGGAACTGCTGGACGCCGGCTAACAGGGAGGAAAAGGCGGCGGGGCTCACAGCCACTCGCGCCACCTTGCAGGAGCCTGTGGAGACAGACATGGCACGTGAGCCTGGGGCCCGCTCGCCCGCCCCCCTCCCTCCCCCACCCTCCCAGCGCGAGGGCCGAGGGCCGGGGCTTCATGAGTGAGCAAACTGGTGAAGAGAGGCTGACGAGGGCCCTGCCTGCCTGCCCAGGGCCACGTGGCGGGGAGCCCAGCCCGGACCCCGTGGACAGCCCCTGGAGCCCGGCCTGCCCCACCGATGGGGGACGGGCCAGGCAGCGGCCTGCGCGGGGGCTGCGGGGATGGCCGGCCTGTCCTCGGGGACCCAGGCGGCTGCCCCTGGCCGCGGACAGGGCTCACGGCCGCTCAGAACCACGTTGGGAAGGGGCGCCGTGCTCAGGGCGAGTGGAGGCGGCCCGAGCGGGTGTGCTCGCCCTGCCAGAGCCGCCCTGAGAGTCGAGCGAAGTGCACAGGGCCTGGGGACTGAGGAAGAGCACGGGGTGCTGGAGAAGGCGGGCGCCCCCCCCCCCATCACAGTGCCTGGGGTCGCGGCGTGCGGGCGTGGCCGTGGTGGGGGCCGCAGCGGTCCCTGGCTCTGAGGAGCACGTGTCAGCTCCACACCCGGAGAGTTGCCGAGGGGCAGCTGGGAGGGAGGTGGAGGGCTCGGGCCATCATGCCCAGGGAGGGACCTGGGTGCTTGGACGGGGCGCCCAGGACGGTGGCCGGTGAGCACCCGCTCTGCAGGACGCACCCCCCATTTGGAGCACCCTGCCTTTGGCTGCAGCGATGGACCTGGGTCTCTCGTAGGCAGCGCCGTACAGGTGGGTCCTGTGGGTGGGTGCAGCATGAGGTCAAGGTCCAGCTCCGGGGGCCACTGCCCCCCGCCGGCGCCTCCGGCCATCTGGCCATCTGGCCAGTCGTCTGTGGCTAACTGTCCTCGGCCCCCGCCGGGCACTGGGCGGGCCACCTCCCCTCTGGCAAAGAAGACAGCTCTGCCCCGTGTAAGTGTGTGTGTGTGTGGGGGGGGCAGCAGGAGGCGCACAGCCAGCCCAGGGGTGAGGGCGGCACCGTGCCACCCCCGCCACCCCCTGCCGTCGCCGCGTCCTCTCCCGGGCCCTTCCCCCACGCCCGGCCTGTCTGTGGGGGTACCGCCGGGCGCAGGATCAATGAGGCCTCACCTGTCTGGCGAGTGATGCAGAAAGAGGATCCGGAAGGTGGGAGGAACCTCGCCCAGGAGGTTAAAGTGTTGCTCTGTGACCTGGAGGTTTTGCCAAGCCTGCGTGACAAAGGGGGCGATGGGCGCAGGCCGGGTGCAGGAGCGGGTGGTGGGCGGGGTCTGGGTGCCTGAGACCCCCGCAGGACTCGCGGCCACCACAAGGGGGCAGCAGACGCACGCGGGATTCGCCTCTCCAGCTCCTGTCAGAAACCTGACCCGCGTGACCCAGTGCACGTGTAGCCGGAACCGAAAGGGCAGAAAGGGCCCGTGTCCACACCGCACAGCACCCCCCCCCCAGAGCCCGTGACCTCGGGGCTGCTGCGGGCAGCCCCGTTCCCCTCTGCCCCCCAGGCCCGGGCCTCCAGGGTCCCCGCCGCCCGCTCCCCTTGCACGGCAGCCGCCCAGCGAGCTGGCGGCTCAGAAGCCCGTCTCCCGTCCGTGGGTTTGCAGACGCTGGCCGGCGTCCACAGCCAGGGCCAGCACAGTGAGCCGACGACACCTCGCCGAGCAGAGGGCAGAGAAGAGGCCCTTCCCGACTGCCCGGCCCCGCCCTGGGACGGGGTCACGGCTGCACTGGGGACTCACCTGACCCCAGCCGGCTCCCCCACAGGTCCTCTCGGGACACCCCCAAGCCTTCCGCCCCCGACCCCAAGGCTCCTGCCTATTTCCCCAAGGCCCTGGACACGACGGCCCGGGGCGGCCCGCCCCGAGCTGCAGTGGCCACTGCCCTCGCAATGGAGGCCGGCAAGCGCATCTGTGGCCGGACGCTTCGGGCCTGCGCCCCGCACCCCGTCATACAGTCTCGGTGCCGAGGCCCACGTTTCCTCCCCGCCAGCCCCTCCTCCTGCGCAGTCCCCCCTGCGCTCGGTCCGCTCCCCCAGCGGCCCCGCTACGCCCCTTCCGGACCCCCGCGACCTGCCACCTTCCCATGCTTCTGCCTTGAAATCCTAAACCGGCCGCTGTCCGCACTGACCCCTGGGTGCTCCCCTCCCGCCCCCAGACCACGCCTGGTTCACGCACAGACGGCACCGCATCCTCCACGGCCCAGAAGCATGACGCCGCTGTCAGCACCTCCCGGGGTACTGGGCGTCCCCGCTCACGGTGGCGCTGGGGCGCCCATGGGGTGAATCATCCCCCCGGAAGGTAGGGCCGCAGGACACACAGCGCCCTCATGGCACCCAGGCCCTGGCGCTACCCCTTGAGCACTCTGTCCCTATGGCCACCGAGGAGCTGGCAGGGGACTCTCAGATGCCAGCAAGGGGCGGAGCCCGGACTGGGACCCGGCCTCAGGCTCTGGGCGCCTGCCAAGCGTCCCCGACTCGCTCACCTTGGAAATGGCTGCCAGCCTCTGCTGCACGCTGGCAAACAGGCGGGTGGAGGCGCCCGCCCTGCTGCGCAGCTGGTGCTCCAGCTGCAGCAGAGCCGCCAGCTGTGAGCTGCCGGTGTCGGCGGTGGCCGTGAGCAGCACACCCCGCATCGCCTCCGAGGCAGAGCAGCTCTGAAACAGACCACGGGGGTGCGAGGGCCGCGGCTGTCCAGGGCATGCCCCCACGGGGAGCAGGGGCGCAGGGCTGTCCGGCTCCCCTGGCACAAGCCCCTTGGGGACCCCGCAGTCACTACTGCGTCCCAGCACCCACCCGCGGGATGCAGGGGGAGCATGCGGACGGTCCTTTGCTCCCAGCCTGGGGGGCCCAAGGCTTGTGGGCCCAGAGGACGTCAGTCAGGGGCCGGTGCTCAGGGGGCCGTCCAGATGGTGGGCAGCCCCCGGCTTCCGGCTCATGCCCCCCCCCAGGCAAGCACCGCCCTCCATGCAGCCGGCTGGCGGGGCCCCCGGCGGGCAGGAGCACCAGGGCTGGGGCAGAGCCGCACCTGAGCCAGCGCCAGGAACTGGCAGGTGGCCACGGGGTCCAGGGCGCCCACACACTCCACCACCTCCAGGCTGGCGGCCGCCGCCACCTCCAGGAAGCCATTGCCCAGGGCAACCTGCAGGCACTGCAGCAGCACCTCGGACGCCTGCGCCAGGTACCGCTGGGCCAGCGCCAGCTCCCTCTGTGGGTGACACTCAGCTCGGTCTCCGTGGAGGGCACGGGGGGCGGGGCGGGGGGCTGGGGCGGGGGGCCGGGGCTGCCACACCTTCAGGTCGGAGCCTCTCCTGCTGTCCTCCCCCAGGGCTGCCCTGTAGGCCGGCAGGCCACCGGGACGCTGCTCGCTGTCCCCGTCCTCCTGGGCGACCTCCAGACACCTGAGGCTGCTGAGCTCAGCCCCCGCCTAGGGCACAGGAGCCACAGGTCGGCCACAGGCGTCCGCGCACCTGTCAGGCTGGCCAATGGCCCAGCCTCGTGCGGCCCCCGCACACTGAAAACCTCAGCCCTGAAAACCACGCTCCCCGGGCACTGGCACGCGAAGCCGGCGCCTGCCTGCCCGGGGCTCGGGACAAGTGCCCCAGCCGACCCCTGTGGGACCTGACGGGGTGCTCAGGGGGCCTGACGGGGTGCTCAGGGGCGCCAAGGGAGCCGGCCTGGGGGCAGCGGGCCCAGGGCGGAGGGGCAGTCCAGGGTGCATGGGTCACGGAGGGGCGGGCAGGAGGTCTGGCGGGCACGCTTCTTGCCCCCTGGGACTCCGCGCACGTTCCCCGACAGCCCTCCCAGGGGTCTCTGTCAGTGCATCTTGTGGACAGGGCCCTGGCGCAGACAGGAGGTGCTGAGGCTGTGTCTTGGGGCCACCTGTGCAGGCAGAACGAGGGGCCAAAATCCATTGACTTATCCACATGGGCGTCTAGTCCTAGGTCTCAGGGACCCGGGACAGAGTCCACCGGGCACCAGCCCCACCTCGCACAGGGGTGTGGGGCCATCAGCTTGGGGCAGGGTCTTCCGGGTGGAGGGAGAGCCGTATACAGAGGGGATCGGGGCGGTGACATGCAAGGGCAGTGGCTGTCACCAGCTCCATCTGAGAGGCAGGGCTCTCCCACGGGACACCCTGGCCCGCGGGGCGGCCCTGTCGGGCGTGCAGAAGGGTGGGGCCGTGTGTGCCACACGGCTGCTGGGTGGGGGCCTTGGCCCGGCTTCCCGGGACTGCATGTGGGGGGCAGGGCTGGGGGGGTGCATCCGGGTTTTAGCATCTGGGCGCAGGCACACCCCAGACTCCACTGCTGGGGCAGGGAAGACACCAGGGGCCAAGACCTGCTGGACTCCACATCGGGGGCTGGGGCCTGGCGGGCTCTGGGTCCTGCCCTCTGCCACCCACCCCGTCCACTCTCTGCAGTGGGCGTCTCTCCCTCGCCCCACGCGCCCCCCACACCACCCGCCTGGAGGCCTCCTTTCCACCCTCGTTCTCGCGCGCTCAGATGAGCTGTAAATGCTCTGCGTCGGGAGGCACACGTGGCGGTCTGTGACGCACTGAGGCAGGAAGCACGTACCGAGAGGCCGTCCTCCCAGTACAAGGTGGGGCGCACGGGGTCCGTGTGCACCGCCAGCAGGTGCAGGGCCTTCCCGGCCAGGCCCAGGAGCCGGGCGCGCAGCCCCACGCAGCGCGCGCACAGCGGCTGCAGGCTCCCCAGCTGCGCCAGCACGGTGTGGGCCAGCGTCCGCTGCAGCGTAGACCACTTCTTCGGGGACATAAACCGCCCTCCGGTCACCCGCTTCCACCCCAGAAAACGCAGTGGGCCCACCAGCTAACACCCCCCCCCCGGGGACCCGCCCCCAGCGCCCCCGGGACCCGCCCCCAACGTCCCCGGGACCCGCCCCCAGCGCCCCCGGGACCCGCCCCCAGCGCCCCCCAGTGGCGACATCCGCACACGCCGAGAAGACCCCGTGCGTGCGGGGAGGGTGGGGAGGGCCTCCAGGGCCTAGGTGTCTGGAGGGTCACTCATATTTGCTTACAGAACCTTGATTTGGGGGTTCGATGACATACACGTGAGTTTGTATGAAGTTCAATTTTAGGCCTATCTTTGATCCACATACAATTAAATCAAATTTGCTTCATAAGGTATAAAATGTAACAAATTGTTGATGATACCAGTCTGTTTCCTTCAAAACAAATATTTCGCAAGTTAATTTTTTAAAGAAAAGAATTCACCTCATGAACTTTTCTACGTGTCAATTATGTCGTGTCAATAACTAGGCAGAGCAGACTCAGGCCTGGGTGAGGCGCTGTCACGGGCGTGGGAAGCAGCTCCGACATGACCCTGGTTTCCTGGGGCCTCCCCGGCAAGGGTGGAGGTCGCCGGCCCCGGGGGGCGGGGCCGCAACCTCGCAGCTGGAGAACCCGGCCCTTGGGTTCCCGCGGGTTGGCCCTCGGGGCGCCGCGTCGGCCGCGCGGATGGGACGAGGGCCCTGGGGGGCGGGCGTTACCAGGCTGACGGAGGTGTGGTCGCCGGGGCTCTGCAGGTGGCGGGCCAGCAGCTTGTCCAAGGAGCCCAGCCGGAGCTGCCGCTCCTGCGCCTCCTGCCAGGACAGCTGCAGCATGCCCAGGGCCACGTCCACCAGGCCGAGTTTGAGGTCCGCCAGCTTCCTCATCAGCGGCGAGTTCACGTTCTGCAACTGACGCGTCGGGGCGGTGACCGCGGACCGCCTGCGACCGCCCCGCTGGGCCGCCGCCCCGCGCCGCAGCCTGCACCCCCTAGGGGGCGCCGTACACGGGGTCACCCCGCGCCACGAGGTCCACCCGCGCCGCCACGTGCGCCGCGCGCCCCGGGGCCCCAGCAGCGTCCTGCTCATCACTCAGCCCGGGGCGTCACGGGCCCCCGACGTCCGCACCAGGCTGCGGACCGCGCTGCCGCTCGCTTCCGAGGAGCGGCGCGGCCCGACGGACGGGCGGCCCGGCGGACAGGCGGACGCCTGTCACACTCACTCGGCGGCCGGGCGGACGCCCGGCACACCCGCCCGGCACCCCCGCCCGGCACACCCGCCCTGCGCCGCCGAGCGGCTCGCGCCCACCCGCAGGGCGCGCGGGCCCGGTCCCGCCCCCTCCCCACTCGCTCTCGGGGGCGGGCCTGGCCGGAGCCACGTCCTCTCAGGTGGCTTCTCCTTATGCGTATAATTTGCATTTCCCTGACCCACTAAAGAAGTCTGTCCTCTTTCCACACGAATTATTTACCATCTGCCCACCTTCTTTAGAGAAATGTCTGTTCACATTTTTTTATTGGATTTTCTTATTGTGAGTTGTTTGTATGTTCTGTCATATTGATGATTCGCAAATATTTTCTCCCAGGCTGTGACTCGCCTTTCCGTACTCTGAGTAGTGTCTTTTGAAGAGCAGAAGTGCGATGTATCGATTTATTCTTCACAGACGTGCTTCTGAACCTCGGCCTGCGAAGGTGCGGCCCTGTCTCCTCCAGAAGCCTCAGCGCTGGCTTGCCCGTCGCCGCCCACGGCCCAGCCGGCCGGGGTGATTCTCGCCCCTCTGGGGACGTGAACTGCACTTCATCCCCGGGCGCCCAGCGGGCCCAGCACCGTGTGACACACCTGCCCCTCCTCGCCGGATGGGTTTGCGCCTTCGGCTACGTCTACCTCTGTGTGTCTATTTCGGGATTCTTTATTAAGTTTCATTAATCTAACTTTACACTGAAATCTCGATTCCTGCAGCTTTATAATGAGTCTAGACTCAGGCAGTGTGGGGCCTCCGGCTTCGCTTTTGTTATGTGTTCTGCAGTTCCATCTGAATTTCAAAATGGTTTTGTCACGTTCCACTTACAAAGCCTGCAGTTATCTTGGTAAGGACTGCAGATGATTTAGGGGAAAGGTGGCATCTTAGTAACATCCAGTCTTCTGACCCATGAACTTGATGTATTTTCCCACTTAGGTCTTTAATTTTCCATAGCAACGGTTTATAGTTCTCAGGGTACAGGTTTTCACTTTTTTTGATCAAATTTCATTTTTATGTCATCATAAGTGGTATTGTGTAAAATCGTTTGATGTGCGGCTGATCGTTGCCAGCACGCGGAAATGTCAAACTGGCATTCGCACAGGGCTGTCGCACCGCGCGGCCTTGTGCGACGTGCCCGTCCGACCAGCAGCTCCACAGCACGGAGGTTTCAAACTGCTCACAGCGCCTGTGAGCACGGCCGGCCTCACCTCCCTCCTTCCAAACGGGATGCTCTTCCCGGCTTCCACCTGCCTCGCTGAACTGGCGGCCACCGTCCTGCGGGAGGCGTGGAGCGCACGCCCCCTGGTGGCCCCGAGGAAGTGGCTCCTCTCACGTCTGGTGGGACTTCAGCTGGAGCCCTTGGAGCCCTTCGCTAGGTTCAGGATCGGGGAGGTCCCTGCTGGTAAGTCTGCTGAGAGCCCCCTCCCTTTACAATCAGGCCTGGGTGCTGGAGTTTATCGCTCTTCCCGCAGCTGCTGAGATGGCCACATGGGTTTTCTGTATTTATTTCTAAGCATGGTGAGCCAGACCGAAGGGCTGTTGAATGTCAAACCACCCCGGGGCAACCCCAACTGGCGCTGGTGTAGTAGCCTTTTACACACGATTGGATTCACTTTGCTAAAATTCTGTCTGGGATTTCTGCATTTATAATCATGCAGAATAATGGCTGTAGTTTTTGTTTCGGCATCAGAGGAATATTGGCCTCACAGAGCCGGAATGTATCCCTCCTTTTAAACTTTCTAGAAGAGTTTGTGCAGGACTGTCATTTTCTTCCTTAAATGATCAGGTTCCCAGGAAAGCTGCCCGGGCCTGGCGTTTTCTTTGAGCAAGATGTGACTATAGACTGAGTCTCTCCTACGGAGGGAGGGCTGTCCGGGCCACCTGCTTCCTGTGGAACGAGCTTTGGCGGGTCAGGTCAAGGACTTTGTCCCACGTCACCTGTCAACAGGTCAGCGCGAAGCTGCGGCATGGACACCCTCGTCATCCCTTACGGTGAGCGAAGTCCGTGGTGACGGCAGGTCTCCTCTCGAACACTGGTTATGCCGTTCTGCTTTTTCCCTGATCAGTCTGGACAGAAGTTTATCGATTATTTACCTTTTCAAAGAACTAGCTTTTGGCTTCATTGATTTTCCTCTTTTGTCTTCTATTTTACCGGTTTCCACCCTGACCTTCGATTTCCTTGTTCTGCCGTATTCTGCTTTCCTACGGTGGTGGCCGAGGTCAGTGGCCAGGACCCATCCTGCTTCTCACACCGACGCTGACTGGAGCTGCACCTTCCCCCTGCGCTGCATCAAAATTTTTTTTTTTCCCTTTAGTTCAAAAATACTTTCCCTTTTGATTTCGTCTCTGGACCAGTTATCTTGACATATGCTACTTACTTTCCAGTTAGGCATTTCCCACAGCTTTTGTTTTTTTAAAAAAGTTAGATAAGATTGCCATAAAATCAACCATTTTAAAGGGTACAACCCAGTGGCACTCTGCACATTCACGACCTTGTGCGAGCATCACCTCTCTCTACCTCCACAAGGACCCCTGAGCCCATGTGATGGCCACACCCCACAACGCCCCCATGCTACCCCCGCCTGCTCCCTGCCTCGTGGACGCCCGCCGCCCGCCCTTCGGCCTCTTGACCCCCACGTCCGTTCCGCGTGGGCTCAGTGCACGCCTCACACGCCCTAAGCCCCTGCACACTGACTGAGCCTCGTTTTATGTTTCGGTCCAGAGCAAGGAGCGCACAGGAAAGGCCCCACTGCTGCGGGGTGTGGGGACGTGTCATTGTCGGGCCAAGTTGTCGACAGCGTTCCAGCCTTGCCGGGCCTTGGCCGGTTTTCCGTCTGCTCGTCCCCAGCGCAGCTGCAGCGCCGTCTGCTCCCCGCTGTGACGCCGACGGGTCTCGCCGCATTTCCCTGGAAGCGTCGTCAGCTGCAGTGTTTGGAACGCCAGCCCTTGGGGTCGGTCACCCCCTCACGTCACGGCATGCACGCTCGGTCTCGGTGACGCTGCTGGGGAGCCCGCCCCGTCTGAGGTCCACGCAGCTGCTGCGGCTCGCGACGCGGGTCGTCTTCCGCTTCGAGCGGCTTTCCCGCAGCCGGCAGAGCGGGGCTTTGCTTTGTTACACAGTCCGACAGGCTCCGTCCCTTCACTGGGGGGCCGGTGCGATTCGGGGCGATTCGGGGCGATTCTCGGCAGGGTTAGGGCGTCATCCTGCTGCGCGGCCTCTTGCCCCACCCGCCCCTGGCTCTCCCCCTCCCCTCCTCTGCTGCCTTCCTGTGGCACGAGTGAGGAACCTGCCTTTCCCTCTCCCTCCTTCCGTGGGTGGCCAGGCCCCCCGGCGCCTCTGCCGTTGCCTCCGGGGTTCGGCACGAGACACCGCTTCACGCGGGGCGCGGACGTCCTCGCTGCTGCTGCGGTCACTCGTTCCATTTTCACACGGGTGAGACGCCGTTCCGCTTTTTTATTAAATCGCCAATTTCCTTTCAAAGAGACTCAAATCGTGAGCGAAACCGGTGATAAACTTCCTACGCTCTCGTCGCCGGGCAGACGTGTCCCCAGGCACCCCGGTCCCGTGCTGCGGGGGTCGGGGGGTGGCGCCAGCGCTCCGGGAGCTGACACCGCCTTCGTCTTCGGCGGGCGCTCTGCGGGGGGCAGGCCGCCAGGCCGCCAGGCCCGTCCCCGCGCCTCGCGGACGCTGCCTCACCGCCGGCTCCCCTGCGTCGCTCCGGACACCTGTTCTGAGTTTGGGAACCTGAGTCGCGGTTCTACACCACCCCGTCAGCGCCGTGTCCTGGTGCATTCCTAGTCACGGTTCTTGGACTTGGGGTTCACTGGGCTTCTTGGATCTGTCGGTGGAGAGCGACTTTCACATTTGGAAAAATCTCGGCCATCGCGTCTTCAAACCCCGCAGCGCGCGCCTGCTGCTCCGCTCCCGGCCGCAGTCGCACCCGTGTTCGCGCACGTCGACGGCACCTTCCCCCTCTGCCGGTCTCCCTTCCTCTCGTCCGCACGGCCCCGGCTGCCGCCGTCTCTGCCACGGGCCCCGCGCGCACCCCTCCTCTCCCACCCTTAAAAGGTCACGTGCGGCCTCCTCGTCGCACGGCCGGCAGGCCGCCTTCACCTTCTGCACGAGGACACGGCCGCCATTGCTGTCCTAATGCCCTTGGCCTCCACCCCAGCGCCGGGTTCTCCGCCCGTCTGCGCGGCTGACGTCTGGCTGTCTGCGAGACGCCGGGAGTGCCGCCATGCTGTGCTGGGCGTGGGGGGCTCCCGCGTGTTTCTGACACCTTGCTCGGCGACAACAAGGACTCGGAGTGGTGCTCGCCCAGGGCTAACGGTCCCAACTGAGACAGAGCCCTCTGCCTGCCTGGGGCTCCGGGGGCCGTGCGGCTGCCCGGCCGGCCGGTGGGGCAGCAGGTGCTGGCTGGCCCTGAGCGAGCGCCGGGCAGCCCCGCCTCGGCGGCGCCCTCCCAGCCCGTGCCGCTCGCTCCCCAGACGGCCACGGGCCGGCCCCTGCGCACTCCGCAGCCGCCCGTCGGGTCCCGTCCTACAGGGCAGAGTCGTGCTCTGCCCAGCCCCCAGCCGCAGCCCCCGATGCTGGCCCTCCCGGGCTCCCCGGGCCCCCCACGCAGCTGGGGCCCTGCCTGGGGCCCACACTCACGTCCTGAAGCGGCAGGAAGCCTTGGACCCGCTGGAGCAGCGCCTCCAGCTCCACCACGGCGCCCTGCGCCAGGCCGTGGGCCTCCAGGTACCGCGCCGCCCTGTGCTCCTCGTTCGGCTCGCTCAGGGCGCACAACCTGCAGGGGCCGAGAGCGGGGCTGGCGGCCACGTCGCACGCCCCGCCCGGGAGACACTCCGCACCACACGCCCCGCGCACGCCGACCCCCGCCGCCGCCGGGGGCTGCCCCCACGCGGCCCCATGACGCCCAGCACACACCCTCTGCCGCCCGCCACCACTGTGGTCACACCCCGCAAGAGCCCAGGTCGCTGTCCCTCATCGTTCACACGTGACCTGCTTGCTGGGCTCTGAAACGCTGGGTACCACCAGGCACGTGGGGGGCCAGGGCAAGGGGACGGCGCTGCGGAGGCCGAGCTCTGTCCCTCTGCGGGGCGGGGGCGGCCCAGGGCAGAGGGGGCTCGGGCCGGCCTCGCCCTCCTGGGACCGGCGCCCGCGTGAGCAGGCGGGGGCGACAGGCCTGTGCCTGGGCGGCCAACACGCGAGGCGGGCGGTGGCGTGCACGTGCCCCACGTGCGAGCCCCGCGGGTGGCGTGTGCCGGCTGATGCCCACGTGTGCGGGGCGCTGGGAGGTGCTGCTCTCCGGGCTGGGGGGCGGGGGCCGAGGCGTGCGTCTGCATGTTCACGGCGACTGGGCAGGTGGGACGGAGAGGGGCGGGACGGAAGTGAGGGCGCCGCGGCGAGCGTCACTGGGACCCCCCGGGGGGCCACAGGGCTGGGGCAGCACGAGGCCCTGTCAGGGCCCAATGACGGGGGGAGAAGGGGCGCTGGCCACGCGGGGGGCGGGGGAGGGGCGTGTGGCCCCCGGCAGGGCCGAGCTGAGCTGACGTGGCCGGGGGACTCGGGAGGGCCGGCGGCCGTCCCAGCACGCCTGGGAGGGACCGTCCCCGTGGCGGGCGGCCCGGTGGCAGGACTGGTCACCTCTTTATCCTTGCGCGTTCCAGTTTTATGTCTGCACAGCTCTTTCTGCAGCCGAAGCTGGCGAACTTCTTCTCAAGCTCCAGCAAGCGGCCGTCCAAATCGCTCAGCAGGGCCGGGCCGCGGGAGAGCTCCCCGTCAGCCGGCTCCTGGGCGAGCTTCACCTGGAGCCTCAAGTACCTGCCGGGGAGGGGGCTCCGCTTAGGCTCCAGGATGACACCCACCACCCACGCGGCCGCCTGCGCCTGCAGCCGTGATGCCAGACGCGACGCTGTCAGGACCGGCTCTCGAAGACCACGACTCCACGGTCACGTGTGCCGCTCAGCCCGGTGGAAAGCGCAGCCCCCCCCCCACGGGTGCCCACCCACTGGGACATTCAGATCGACTCTCCCAAATGACTGGAAGGTGGGGACTCAGTGACCAGCCCAGGAGGTGGGGACAGAACGGCATTAGCAGCTCCCTCGCCAACAGAAAGGAGGACCTGACAAAGAAGCGGTGGAAAACGGAAAAACCAGAGTGAAACAGAACCCGCCGTTAGGCTGATAGAACAAACGGTGCTGCTCTGAAAAGGCCCGTTAACTGGGGATCTGCAGCTGCGATTTCGAGGAGGCCGCGCAGACAAACGGCGAGGGGACAGACCTCGGAGGCGGCCTCCGTAAAAGCCACGCGGAAGGCCATGGCCGTTCACACTGATGGCCAAAGCCAGAGGAAACCGCTTGCTAGAGAGCATGGACCACCAGCAAGACAGCTCCAAAACGAGCTGAACCCGAGAGATGGACAGACGGACAGTCCTGTAGGAAACAGCGCTGCTGTTCCAAGCACTGCCCAGACCGGCGGGGACCCCCTGGAGGTGCCTGCGGACGCACACGTGGCTGGGGACAGCAGCCGAGCATGGGCCCAACTCGGCCAAGTGGCCGCGGCCCCAACGGCCCCTCACCTGCCCAGCAGGGCCGGTCTTTGGAGGGCCCCCAAGAAACCACTGCTGTGCTTGGTGGGAGACAAAGGAAGCACGGGCCACGACGAGGCCGCCTGCACCGCAGTCCCAAGAGGCGGCAGGCTGGACAGGAGGAGACGCCGCCCCAGAGCCCACGGCCCGAGGCGAGGCCCCAGCCGTCCTGAAGCCGCCCTCCCGAGTGGCTGTGACACGCTGTTCCTCGAGAGGGTCTGAGGACGCATGGGACACGCCAGAGGCTTCTGCAGCGGGGAGAGGGTGTGGCTGTGTGGCCCTCATCACGTGACTCCTGGGGCTTCCCAGGCTGGAACGGATGGAGGAACGGAGCCCTGGCTTCCGTGGGACTGACAGCTCCTACGGGCCTCACCTGGCTTCCAGGTCTGCGGTCATGAACTCCAGCACGGGCGTGCGGTTGGGTCTTTCCTTCTTGAGAATGTTGAAGGTCTCCACGAGCTTCTGAAACAGCTGGCAGACCTGAGGGTGGCCGCGCCCCGGCGTGAGTGGGCGCCTGCCCTCCGGACCCCGCCCCGGCGGCCCGCCACTGCTCACCACCGTCTCTGCTCCCTCCGTCCCCAGCGACAGCAGCGCGTCCGCCAGCGTCAGGCTGGAGCTGTACCAGAAGTCCTCGCCGCCCCCCAGAAGCCGGGCCTGCTCCACCAGCCTCCTGGCCTGCTCGTGGTTTCTCTCCTTGTTCGCCAGCTGGGCGAGCAGATGCAGGCACCGCGACTGCGCACAGGGGTCTTCGAGCTCCTGAAGGAGGTGTGTGCGTGTGGCCTCAGCGTGGGGCGGGAGGGCGGAGCCGCAGGGACGCAGGAGGAGAGAGGGGCGGAGCCGCCGTCGGGAGCCGGCCCTCCAGCTCACTGGCCGAGGGGCCAAGACGAGGCCAAGGCAGGGCGAGGGCACGAAAGAAACCCCCCAGAGAACTGGGCCCACGGAGGGGAGTCGGACGGGCCTCCAGGAGGAGGGTCCAAACGCTGCTGCCGAGCCCGCCGGCCCTCTCCACGGGCAGCATCTCAGCTGCGGCATCGGGGGACGCAGAGAGGCCCGCGGTCCAGGGGCCTGGGCAGGGGCCTCACCTGGAAGGCCTGGTACGCCTCCGACAGCAGCAGCCTCGCGGGCTGGTACAGGTCCATCTGGAGCAGGACCTCCGCTTTGAGGGTCCACAGCTGGGGAAGGGACGTGCCATCCAGGCCTCTCCCGGTCTCTCCGTTTGTCTTCATGATCTGCGGGAGGCCACAGCCCGTGCCACCTCTGACCCCGGGGCCGGCGGCTCCTCCGGCAGAGGGGCGGCGTCCGTGGGGCGCCGCACTCTCCTCCGCGAACCCCCTCCCTGGGCCGTCCTCCCGCCCGCCCCGCTCACCAGCTGTGCGGAAGCGGGTCCTAGGCCCCCCCACCCCCCCACCCCGCGCTCCCTCAACTAGACTCACTGCTCCCTGCGCCCTCTCGTGTCCAGGCGGCACCCCGACCGGCGTGGGCAGGCCACTGAGCTCTTGCAGCTCAGCGAGATGCACAAAGACCCCACAGTACGGGGTGCAGGCCACATGCTGCACCTGTCCTGGGGGACAGGCCCGCACGCCCCCAGCTCTGGGCTGCTGCCCCCCACCACACCTGCGAAGTGCTGGCTGTGGGGCTCGCGACGGAGTCCCAAGTGCAGCTCTCCCGCAGGGACAGCGCCCTCTGACTTCAGAGACTGGCAGCTGGGGGCGGGTCCTTGCCAAAGTGGCCCCACTGTGTGGGGGGAGGGCCGAAGAGGGCCACTTTCAGGGACCCTCTGTGCCGCCCCAGCTGGCTTCTCTGCCCTACTGAGCAGGCCCCTGGGGACTTCAGGCCCGCAGGAAGGGGACGCAGTCCACCAGTCCTTGGCTTTCCCAGGATCCCTGACACAGGCTCTAGCACAGCTCCGGCCGCCCCCCGCCCCACACTGGGCCAGGGACCAAGGCGTGCTTCCGGTGGACAGAGGGCACCTTGTCCTTTGCCAGCAGGGGCTTCATCTCCGCTGGCGGCACAGCGCTTTGCCGACGGTCCAGCGCCGGCAGACTCTCCTCTAACAGTGGCTCCCGGCCCTTTTCCTTTCTCAAGGCAATTTCTTTCCTGCAGCTGACACAAGTGACACAGGCAGCACCGTGAGGAAACCTAACGGCCAAGAGACACCTGGAATCGTTCAGTTTCATAAGTGATCAGGGAAATACAAGTTGAAGTGGCTCCTGGAGGCCACCGCTCACTCACGTTTACGAAGATTAAAACGTGCCCACGCCCTGGCCGCGCACATGGCCTCCACATGCCGGCCTCCAGCCCTGCCCCCTCCTGGATTGCAGGCGCCTGCGCCGGCCTGTGACACCTGCCCTGCCTTCAGGTCGCGTCCAGGCCAGCGTTCCGCCCCGCCCACGAAGGCCAGGCCGAGGCTCCCCGCCACCGCTGCCTCCCAGACAGACGTCTGCGTGCACCTTCCCTCGGCTCCGCCTCCCCACTGGACCCCGCTGGTGCTCGTCCTGTGTCCCCCACTGCCACGGCCCCACCCCGGGGGTGCCCGCACACTGGAGGGGTCAGCAATCACCCGCGCCCCAGCCCCCGATGCCCACGCACTGGCCCCTGGCCCAGGCGCTCCCCACGCCCCGCTGGGCAGGCATGGTGGGACAGCGGCCTGGGGCTTGAGGGGACTCGGCTCCCCCCGCCCCGCATGCCCTCGTCTGTGCCGTCGCAGGAGGGCGAGCGGCAAGGAGGAAGCCGCGGCCCACGCCGAGCACACCTGGCCTGCTCTGTCTCGCCGATGTAGGCCTGGCCCACCGCCTCCTCGTGCAGAGCAGCTGCCTCCCTCAGCGTCAGGTCGGAGCAGACCAGGGCAAGTCTGCGGGGCGACAAGCAGCGTCAGGCCGTCACGCAGGACGCAGCAGGCCATCGGGCTGCACTGCGCTCGCTGCACTGGAGCAACACAGGTGAACGAGAAACGCAGCGTGTACTTGGACATTCTGAATAGTTCTTAAAGCTAAGCAAAAACACCAGGGAGAAACACCAGGGGGTTCCAGCAAACACCCCGGGGGAAAGCCGCGGGGTTGGCCCGCACGTGGCTCAGGGCGCGCCCAGGCTCAGCGCCGCCTCGCGGGCCAGGCAGTCGGGGGCTCTGACGTACGCGACACTAGCTTCAGGCGTGCGACGCGGGGGCCTGACGCCTCTGTCCCTGGGACGCGCCCCCTCGCCGCGTCTCGTGACGACCCGTCCCCGTGCTGCTTATTCAGAGAGGGTCTGACGCTCACAGAGACGCACACAGACACGACAGCCTGTGCCCCGGAGATAAACCGGCCGCACTGACCGGAGGTGGTAGAGGTCCTCCAGGGTCTTGCTGCCCACCACGCAGGCCGAGATCAGCACGCCCAGCTGCAGGACCGGGATGGTGAGCTGGCACAGGGACAGCTTCTGCAGGACCGTGACCAGCTGGTCCAGGTAGTGCAAAGTGTACATCTGCACAACGACAACGCACCCGGTCAAGGGGACGGGGGCTGGCCGCCAGCTCGCGGGCTCTGTCCCAAAGAGCCCTGTCCTCGGGTGCCTGGCACGTGGCTGGCGTCCAACTAGTGTCTGCCAAACGACGGGACGAACGTGTGCCCCCTCTGCTCTCCTTCACTGAGCGCTTTCGCTGTGTCACATGCGACCGCCTGTCGTCCCCACGCTGAAGGACAAAGACGCACACGAAACCACCCACCACGCAGGGGGCACCAAGACACGGCGGCCTCGTCCGCGAGAGCCGCGAGCCGGAGACAGCGCCCGCGTCCTCCGACAGTGGACTGGACGGTCGGCTATGGCCTAGCTCGTGACGAAACGCGCTGACGCAGCGATGGGGACAAGCTGCAGAGCCACGGACGAGTGCCGAGTCGAGGCAGCGAATGCACGGCGTCACACGCGGGTGACGAGAGCCGGGGAGCACTGGCGCGCTCAAGGACGGCGCCCCGGCCCCGGCCCCCGTGCACGCGCCCCTGCAGGTGTGACACGCTGAGGTCCTGTAGGGCCCAGGCGGCCCCCGTTGTGACATGGGCCCCAGAAGGGGAGGCCCACAGACACGTGACAGAGGAGGTGGCGGCCACGTGCCCAGAGACAGAGACGGAGGCCACGCTGCCACGTGCCCAGGAGCACCTGGAGCCCCAACAGCTGGAGGCGGCAGAGGGAGCGTGGCCCCGGCCCGGGGGCCGTGACGCTGGACTCGCGGCCTCCGAACTGTGGGAATGACCCTGGCCATGGGACACGGACACACACTGGTTTTCACCGCTAGGGGCCTCACCTGGGTGTTGAGGGCCTGAGCAGAGGGGGGTGTTTCTCACACTAGTGCCGAGGAGAGCACGCTGGGGGGCGGGGGAGGGGCCCACGGCGTGTCCTGGGCTGACGGTGACACAGAGGTGTCTCCTTAACACGCCACCAAGCTTAGTGGTCACGTGCCTCTCGCGGGCACAGCTCCCAGCACGGAGCGCTGGCCGGGGCTGCAGGCTGAGGAGGTGGGGCGGCAGCAGCGTGGGCTGGCCAGCTCCGCGGCCGGGACGACCCGGGCTCACTCACCGGCCGCTGGATGCTGGACGCGTTGACGGTGAAGTCACTCTCGTCCTGTGAGAACACACCTGCCGCCTCCTCGGGGCACGAGTACACGGCCCACTCCTCCACGCTCCCCGGCAGGCCCAGCTCTGTGGTGGGAGCTGGGGGCTGGCTCTGCGCAGCAGGCGGACGCAGGACCTGCTTTCACAAGAGCAGTGGAGTGGTCCAGGCGGCCCGCTGGGGCGGACGGGTCGGGGGCCCGTCTGCACTCCCCCGGGCCCTGTGGCTCGGGGAGCCCTCCGAGATCCAGGCTGGCGGTGCTGCATGGAGCCATGGCCCACGCACGCTCTGACCTCACCTGCCAGGGAGCGTGACCTGACGCCTTCGGCCCCTGCACAGCCAGAGTCCCAGGGGACCCCAGGCCATGCCCCACACCCCCACCCCGGCTGTGCTCAGGAGCCCGCACGAGTCTGAGCTCTGGGGCTGGGCGGAGAGTGCCACCGGCCGATGGCTGCAGGTGCACCGCTGGGTGGCCACGCAGGTCCTGGGAGTGAGCGGGCACGGCCGCACCGGGGGACCCACGCTGCCCTGCCCCGCCCCCCAGGGCCCGGCGTGATGTGGGTACCTGGCGCGGGGACTTGCTCTGGCAAGGCGTGGCCCTCGGGAGGAGGCAGACCCCCGAGTGGCCCTAAGGCGGCAGTGGAGTGCGCAGAGGGAGGGCCGTCACTGCAGGTGGGGCGGGGCGCGCCCTGGGCCCGGGGCCTCCGGGGGAGGCCACCTACCTGCTTCGGGCCCTTGTCCTCCCCTCTGTCCTTGTCCTTCCCTCTGTCCTTGTCCTTCCCTCTGTCCTTGTCCTTCCCTCTGTCCTTGTCCTTCCCTCTGTCCTTGTCCTTCTTAGGCAGCAGCAGGTTGGAACTAGCGGCTGCTGCAACTCTGCTTTCTGAGAGTAACTTTCCCGCCCTCGATAGGGACACCTGGGGAAACGGAAGCCGTGGCTCTAAGCGCAGACCCCAGCCCCCTCCCACAGGCTCGGCCCGGAGGGCGGGTCGTTGACCCCAAGGCTCGGAGCCGCCTGGAGTCCACCCGGCTGCCCTGGGCGTGCAGAGGTGGCTGCAGTGTCTGTGATGGGCGGGACACCGGCTGGCCCTCCTCCGCACACAGGACACTGGGCAGGGGGGACACAGCGTGGGGCTGGCCCTCCAAGAGGCCTGTGAGTGAGGTGGCTCATTGTCTCTACTTAAGGACGCATTTCCGAAGTCCTCCCAAAAGGGCCTTAAATGACTGTCGTGGAACGAGGGCCTGGGGTCAAGTCACGTCCCTGCCCAAGGCGGCACGTCTGCTGTCCCCGGCACGTTCCTGGGGGCAAACCTGCCCTCAGAAGAAAGGGCAGTCCTGGCAGACTCTCCTGCGGGGGGCACTGCCTGCACAAGGTCCCCGAGAACGGGAAGCCACCAAGAGCTCCCCAGGGGCCCCTGTAAGAGTGGTATAGAAGGGGCAGCAAGAGGGCCATGCAGTGGAGTGGGAGAGAAGATTCTGGAAGCCCTACAGCAGAGAAGACACAGGCTTTGGCCAACTGTCCGCTCCATGCACAGCGGTGGGGGCAACCTTGCCAGGCTGGTCCTGGGGTGGCAGGGATGAGGGGGGAGGGTTGGAGGGGGGGCGGGGAGGGCCGGGGTGTTGAAGGCCGACGGACAGGAGGGAAATGGCAGGGCCGTGGGGCTCTGACCCCGCCCCTCACCTGCCAGATGCGCTTCAGGAGCGTGCAGGCCACGAGGCAGTCCTCCTCGCAGGCGGGGCTCGGCCACGCCATCAGGGCCAGCAGGGTGTGGGCGCGGGCCAGCGCCTCCAGCTGCCGCACGCTGTGCAGCTTCTCCAAGGAGACCGTCCCCGTGTCCTCGCACTCCGGGCTCTCGGGAGGCGCCTGCGTGGGCGGAGGCTCCCCTGTGGGACCAGGTGCCTGAGTGGGCGGGGCTCCCCGTGGCCCGTGAGCTCCAGGCTTGGCCACGCCCTCTCTGTCCCAGACCTTCGGCCACTGGGCAGCTGCCCGCCCAGTGCCCATCGCCTTGGGGAGGCGCGCCAGCCGTGCTGGGGCCGCAGTGGCTGTAGGGACGGCGCCCGGGGCTTCCCCTTGGGGTCATGTGCTGGGGTGCTGTGGCCATGCCCCTGGGGGGCAAATGAAGGAGGCTGCCTGGCCTCCTGGGCTCTAGGGTTTCCTCGTGGGGGTGGGAGCAAAGGTCCCCCCCTCCCCCCGCATTGGCCACCCGGCGGCTGGTCGGAGATGGACGTCCCCACTCGCCCCTTCCTGGCTGAGTCCTGCAGCCCAGAAGGGGCCCCCTCGGCTCCGGTAGGGCTGGCCCAGGCCTCTCTGGGCCCAGAGTGCCAGTCCCGCGGGGAGTCCCTCTCTGGGCAAGCCCGCTTGTGGGGGCAAGACCTGGACAGGAACCCAGGGCCCCCCCTCTAAAGGCCAGCAGCCTCCACCTCCCCTCCACTCCCACGCGCCCTCCCCCTGGGCCGGTTGTGGGGGCGGGGCATGCAGTCCGCCCTGCCTGAGGCCGGGGGGACCAGGCCAGCTCCGTGCCCGCTCTGGCAACACCGTGCAGAGTCTCCCGTTTCCTTCAGCCAGGTGGACTCCTGGCGGGTGTCCATGGTCCCCACAGAGTGGGGCTCGTGTTCTTGGGGCTACCTCTTGGTCCCCTAGCCCAGCCCGGCAGAGGTCAGTCCACTTGGAATGCGCGCCCCAAGGCGAGTCCTCAGCCCGCTGGCTGTCAGCACCCCTGGGTGCTCCACTGCCCTGGTGGCCCACCCCCGATCATGGGGTACCCTCAGGCCTAAGCCCCCAGGATCCCGGCTCCCCACTCAGCAACACCTTGCCCAGCAAAGCCCCTTGCACCCAAGCCAAACACTTCTGTGGCCTCCACTCACGGTTGGGTCTGCGAGGGGGCTGGGGCACCTCTGGCCTGAGCCTGAAGCCACCTTGGCTCAGAACTGCCTCGGGGCAGAGGGGCGGCTGCCACAGGCCTCATGCTGAGAGAGCACCCTCCCTTGACTGCCAACCTTCCCTGAACCGAGTGGACGTGTCAGCCAAGGGCAATCCGTGCCCAGGAGCAGGGGTAGGCGCTGCCAGTCCCCAGCTGCATCGCCTCACCTGCTGGCTCAGGTGTGTCCTTGGCAGGTTTCATCCCCAGCAAGATGTCGATGGCCCAGTTCAGGTGGAAGGTCACGTCTTCGATGGGGAACTGCCGGTGGTACAGCCACTCGCTGAATTCCATGATGTAGTCGACCTTCTGCCACTCGCTCTCAGGCGTCTGCGGGGCAGACGGGGCCAGGTGGTGGAGCTCAGCCAGCCCCTAAGACCCAGAACCGCAGGCCCCACCCCGACAACGCAGCGCCCTCTCGAAGCAGGCGGGTGCATCTTCGCCCTGTAATCAGGACGCGCCCCCGCAGGCGGGGCTTCCTTTGCTGTCTGGGCTGGCCAGGACCCCCAGGCGTGGATGAAGCACTTATGCAGCGAGCATGCCAGGACAGTGAGCCCAGCACAGTCCTCAGGGGCCTTCTGCTCCCTGTGGGCCCCGCCCGCCCTGCCCAGCCCCTCACAGACCCTGCATGTCCCACCTGCCACCCAGAGCAGGCTCCGCAGCTCACTCTTTCCCCGTGTGGGCCCCCAGGCCCTTGGGGAAATGTGTGTGTGAGCCTTTACTGAGTCAGTTCTGAGGTTAGCCGAGCTCCAGACAGCAGGGAGCATGCGGCCGGGTCTTATGTGTACCCCCAGAGCCCCGTCCGTGCCTGGCCTGGCCAGTGAGGGCCGCGCAGTGGGCAAAGCCAAGGCCAGGCTCCCAGCCCTCACAGAGCGGGGGTGCTCCCCACCCACGCCCCGCACACTCCACCCTGTGCCTCGCACCTTGGGGGAACTGGCGGCGAGGAGAGCAAGGAGGAGGGGCGGGGGAGGAGCAGGAGTTTGCCTTGGGGGTGCTGGGCTAAGTGCTGGAAAGGCAGCTGCGTGCAACCAGCAGCAGACACATGAGGTCACCTGGAGGGACGTCGCGGCTGGAGACTCAGTCATGAGGAAGAGCCATGTGGAGGTGGCACGTGGCCCAGGCCAGTGGCTGAGACCACCAGGGCGGGGACAGGAGGCGTGGGGGCGACTGTCAGAGACTTAAACGTAAGAGCTGAAACTGGGAAACTCGTGGAAGAGAAGGTGGTGGCTGCGGCCTTGGATCCCGCAGCGGCTTCCCAGGCAGACCACCAGCGACAAGCGGAGGCCCAGGCGAACCGGCCCCGTCAGAACTGGACCGTGGCGCTGCACCAACAGGAAGTGAAAAGCCATGAGGAGCAGAACCCGCAGAACGAGAGAAAAAGTCAACAAGTCCTGCCTACATGTGACGCGGGACTCGTGTCCAGACGCACAACGAACTCGGCGATGGAGAACAAATGACGTTTAAAAATGAGCAAAAGCTGCGCGGGCACATGCCCAAGCGGCCGGCAAGCGCGAGAGTGCCGTGTGCGCCCCCCGCACCAGGCGGCGGCGCTCGCGGCCACGGGGCCGGCCGTGGACACCGCCCCTCGCACAGCGCGGCGGCGACGCCGCCCCCGGGAGCCGCTGCCGACACGTCTGCGGGGTCCTCGGGGCTCGGCGCGGAGGCGCGTGCGCCCGGAGCCCCGCTCCTGGGGCTGAGCCTGCGGCGGGTGAGACGTCACGGCCCGCAAGACGGCAGGGGGTGGGGCCCACGCGGGGGCCGCGCGCGGCCTGCGGTGCGTGTGCGCGAGGACGACCCGCCGCGGCCCCGCACGCGCGCCCGAGCGGCACGCGCCCTCGCGCTCAGCGCGCACGCCGTGCACGGGCGGCCGGCTGGCGGCCGGGGCGCACTCGCCGCGCGCGCCCCCTGCTGCTGCTTCGCGCTCCGGCTGCTCTGTGCGGTGACCGCTGTGCAGGCTGGTGTCCCCGCAGCCGCGGGCTGCACCGCGCGGCCCGGCTCGGTTCTGTCAGTCCCCTGCGCTGCTCACGCGCTGACGGAATCACCTAGCACAGCAGCTTTCAGGACGGGTCCCCGTCATCAAGTGGCACGTGACGCACATGGATGTTTGCGGCAGGGCTGTTTACAGTCGCTGGAGAACGGAAACACGAGTGCCCATCGACAGGACATCGCCGGTCCACTCGGCGGAACCTCTCTCAGCCACAAGGACAAAGCGTCGACACACGCCATGACACCGCGAAGCCCGGAAACCTCACACGAAGTGAAAGCGGCCGTCGCGGAGACACGCCTTATCTGGCCCCATCTACGCGAAATGTCCGGGGACAGACCCGTGGACAGAGGGCAGACCGGTGGCTCCCTGGGGCGGGGGTGGGCAGGGCTGTGAGTGCTAAAGTCCCAAATGTTCTTGGAGGGAGGTGAAAAATTGTCCTAAAGCTGGCTGTGGTGACGGCTGTGGGACCCTGTGAGTTTACTAAAACACATCTCAGCCCTAAGAAACAAGAAACGCCAGAAGGAACTTGGGGACAGAGCTTCTGCAAGGAATCTGCTGCAAACCGTCAAGGTGACCCGACTCGCTCCAGCTGCCGTCTCTGCTGGAGGTGGGGTCCCCACTGCCGGTGCCAATGAGGCTGGCGGGGCGATCGCCAAGGCTCCCGGGAGCAAGGCGCAGGGTGCCCACAGCCCCGTCGGCAATCCCGGGCTCTGCGCTGACCAGCTGGTACTGACTGACCACACAGCAAAGGGCAGAGCACGTTTGGACCTTCCTGACCAGTCTTGTTACCCCCTTCCCGAGGGAGACCCGACCCCCAGAGCACTCAAAAACCTCACGCAGGACCTGCCCCCAAGGGCACGGTGTGCTGCTGACAAATCTTTCAGGCACTGGCACAGTGTCTGTCTTGGGGACCCCTTTGGCCCCCACCCCAGAATTCAGGGCTTCTTTGCCCTGAGGGAGATCCGCACACTGTCTCTTGGCCGACGGCCCCTGTCCCCTGCCCCCGAGCATGACATGGCACCGCTGCTACACACAGGGCCCAGTCCCTCCGTGCCAGAAGACGGGCCGCGTGTGCCCATGACGCGCTGGGCCCCCTCCCAGGGAGCGCCTCCCAGCCGCCCCCGGGGTCCCCTCTGTAAGCGGCGGGGGCCGACCTGCAGCGCCTGAATGGCGCTGTGGTAGCAGGTCAGCTCCCCGTACACGCTCTTGGAGTTCAAGGCCAGCCGGTGCCACATGTGCGCGAGGTAGTCCTCGCTCTCGTCTCTGAACTTCTGGATCTCCATCGTGAAGTTCTGGCCGAGTTTGGCCTTCACAATGACCATGTGCTTGAAAATCAAGCTAGAGAAAAGCAAAAGAAAAATCAGTTCTTGAGTCAGCTGATAAAGCACGTGACTGACTGTGCAGCACACGCCCAGAGCGCAGCTTCTCCCTCCTGCTCAGACGGGACAAAACCGAGCTCCGCACTTCAGTTTTTGTCATATTCTTGAAACCCATTTTTTAACTTGTTGTGTGTGCGCTTCCAACCCCCACCCTTCCTGTGTTAGTTAAATCCTTCGTGGTGAAGCGTCACTGTGGGAGCGGGAAAGTGGGGGGCCCTGCCGCGGGCCTGCTGGGCGGGGCCTGTCCACAGGGGGATCCTGGGTGTCGGGCCCCCCACCCCCGGTGGGGCAGTGTCTCCGGCGGGGCGCAGAGCCCGGGACTCACAGGCGGTGTGCGGTCCGCGGCAGCACCTGCACCGCCTCGTCCAGCACCCTGAGGCCGCCCTCCCAGTCCTCCAGGTCGGCGTGGCAGTGGAACAGCACCCCGTAGAGCGCAGCCCGCAGTGTCAGGTCGTCCTCGGCCTCTGCGGGGACAGGGGTCAGGGGTCGGAGGCCGCCGGGGTGGTGTCCGTGGGGCGGGGTCCTCCGCCAGCCCGCCCCCGGGCCCCAGCGCTCCTGAGAGGCCGCAGCACAGAGGCGCCTGCCAGGCAGACACGAGCCGTTCAGCGGCCAAGTCCAACGCGAGCCTCTCCCCAGCGCTCGCTTCGTAATCGCAAGCATCTCTCGCTAGTCTCGTTATTTAAATTACGTGTTGTCGAAATTGTGTCTCTTCGATCACGTCAATGTTTAGGAAATATTCTTTCCACAAAATGTCCGTAACGTTCAAGTCTACTTTGGTTTTTTTCCAAAGTTTGAATTTTAAAGCTACGACACCGTTTAACCTGTGTGATCACTTCAAGCCGGTGCCAGCCGGCCCTCAGCGCTCCCCCCACGGGCCGCAGTGGGCCAGCAGCCAGGCCCCCCTGCCTCTGTCCCCGGCCCCCCACAGCCGCCGCCTTCCTCGTCCTCTCTGCGACACCGGCAAACAGCTCCGGTGGCGGGCCGAGCTCTCGCCACTGCGCCGCACGCGGCCCCGTGTTGCGTTTAGATCAGCTTCTCTCTCCAGCAGGCTGTGCAGTGCCGGGGGCGGGCGCCTGCCCGGTCACAGCGGTCGCACCCCGCGCACCCCGGGGTCGCAGCTTCCACCCAATCGTCGTCATTCTTTCTCCCTTAAACGTGGATTCTGACGCACGGCTGTGACTGCTCTGAGATCCACGTTTTAGGAGTGCATCTGCCCGTCTTTGAGGAAGCAGAATATGCTTCGTCTGCCGGAACAAGCTCGAGGCCGGGTTTCCCAGCAGCCACTGCGAGGCCGAACCTGCTGGCTCTGGGCCCCGTGTGGCCCTGGACAGGGGAGCAGCTGGGCCTCAGCACCCTGGGGTGAAGTCGGCCGTGAAAGGCGCTCACAGTGCCCACCCCATGTGCCGAGCAGACGTCACCTGCGGCTTCGGGCGTGACTCTGTGGGCTTGACGTGAGGGCGCAGGGACCAAAACCACCGCGTCCCCCCTGCTCCGCTGCGCCTACGCACCTGGGAGGAAGTACCCGTCGGTCCCTCCGTTCTGGAAGTCGGCCGTCGGCCACTGGTGCAGGAGCTGCACGCCCCCGTTGTCCTGCGGCAGAAGCGAGCAAAGCGGGGGTCGGAAAGCTGCACCGATTCTTTCCCGTTCCATTTTACACGTGGCTCAGTATGTAATTATAGAAATCGCAGCTACATTTCTTAAACACTAAGTCACAAAGAGTGACGTCACGTGTCGCCCGTAAGAAACGGCTCTCGAGTGCAAGGCCCCCGACGCGGGGCACGCGAACTGCACAGACCTGTGCTTCTCCACGCAGACGCGGCCCGGTCGGTTTGCAGCTTTAAATCGATGGGACCAAAAGCGCGTTTGAGAAAAACACGTACAACGCAGCGAAAGCAGAGCTCAGAGGGGAGCTCGCGCCTGCTCGCGCCCACGCCGAGGAGGAAGACCCTCTGACCAAGACCCGGCTCACACCTCGAGGAACCAGGAGGCGGACAACGGCAGACTCAGCCCGAAGCCCCGGAAAGAAGGACGTTACAAAGATTACAGCGGAGATGAATAGAAACGCAGAACAGAAAAACTATAGGAAATCAGTGAAACGAAAAGATCGACAAATGGACAAGCTTTCCGCCAGACTGACAAAGGGAAAAAGAAAAGACACAAGTAACTGAACTCAGACATGAAGGGGGAGCGTCCCAGCCAAGCCTGGAGAGACGAAAAGGATCGAAGAGAATCCTGTGACTGACGGCACCCAACAAACTCAGGAACCCAGGCGAAGTGAAAAACTCCCCACGAGCATGTAAGTTACTGGAGCCGACTCACGGAGAAACGGGAAGTCTCAGCCACCTTCTGACAACTACGGAGGGAATCGGCAGTCAGGAACCTCCTGATATGAAAAGTCCTGGACCAAGAGGCTTCACGGGAGAGTTCCACCGGACACTCAGACGTGACATCAACCCTCCTCAACTCTTACAAAAAACGAAGAGGAAGAAACACGTCCCGACTCATTCTGAGACCCACGCTACTTGGATGGCAAGACCAAAGACATCACGAGGAAACGACGGACCAACAGCCTTTATGAACACAGATGTGAAAGTCCTCCACGAAACAGCAGCAAACGACATCCAACAGCATAATAAAAACGTCATCCGCCACCACCAAGTAGGACTGCCGCAGGACTCCGGGGGCCGCACGGGGCTGCGCCGTGCGGTCAAGCGACGCGATACGCCGGTCACAGGAGAAAACCACGTGACCTTTCCGGGAAGGAGAAAAGGCATTTGACAGACTGCGAGCTGTCATCGCACCATCCCTCAGAAAACCAGGACTCGCGGGAGATGTCCCCAGCACAGTGCAGGGCACTGCCGACCGGGGCACGGCAGCATCGCACTGATGTGCAAGACTGAGGCCCTGAGCCCAGGAGCGGGACGAGGCTGCCCGCTCTGCCCGCGCATTCGGCACCGGCATGCCAGGTCCAGCCAGAGCCGCTGGACCGGAAAAGGACGTAAAAGGCTCTCCAACAGGAGAGGAGAAGGTAAAGCTACGTCTGTTCGCAGGGGACGTGATCCCACATGTATCAGAAATCCCGAAGAATCAACCAGAAACTAGACGAGCATTGTGTTTCTGTGCGGCAGCGCCGAGCAACCCAACGAAGAGACGCTATGGGGTCCCCGCGCCCCCCTGAGTCCAGCGTGATGGTGTCTGGGGCTGGGGTCTTTGGGAGGGGACTGGGGTTAGGGGAGGCCGCGAGGGTGGGTTCTCACGACGGGATTAGTGCCCGTGCACATGAGACGAGGCCAGCGAGCCCCCTCCCCCAGCACAGGAGGGCAGAGCAAGGCGGCAGATGGCTGCAGCCAGGGAGCGGGCCTGCGTCCAAACCCGGCCGCACTGGCTCCCTGACCTCAGCCTCCAGCCTCCAGGACGGCGAGGAATAAATCCCGCTCCTCAGGCCCCAGTCCACGGCTTTTGTCATGGCGCCCCAGCTGACCTGAACGAAAAGCAGTTGTTTACAAAAGGACCTCAAAAAATTAAATACTTCCAAAGAGATCAAAGACATGCTGAGAGCTATAAAACCTTGCTGAAAGAAGTTAAAGACCTAAATAAATAGAAGACGCCCCCTTGTCCTGGACAGGAAGACTTAACTATCCCTCTCGAAATTACGACAGCCTTTTCCAAAGCAATGAAAAAGCCAATCCTAACATTCAAATGAAATTGCAAGGGACCCCAAGTAGTCAAAACACTCTTTAAAAAGAAGAATAAAGCGGGATAAAATTCCTGTCTGAAATTTACAACAAAGTGACAGTAATCAAAACGGTGTGGTGCCAACTTAGGGACACAGAATTGACGGCCCAGGAAAAAGCTCTTGCTCATGCGGTGACGTGAGTCTTGACAGGGGTGCCAAGACCCCGTGGGGAAAAGAGAGTCCCTTAAGCAAGCGGTGCTGGGAAAACTGAATATCCACGTGCAGAAAATAAATTTTTATCCTGAGCTCATACCACATACTGAAATCACCTCATTAAAGGGGGCGGGGGAGGCCTGAACGTACGAGCTAAAGCTATGAAACCCTCAGGAGGAAACACCGGACGAAAGCGTCACGACCCGGCCCCAGCGTGACCGCGTGGATTCGGCACCAAAGGCACAGGACCGACGGGGGCGGCCGCTGCCCCCCCAGGAACGACGCCCTCGCGCATCGGAGCACCCCGCCCGGCGCGCGGGGCGCCTGCGGGCCAGGTGTCTGGTAAGGGGTGGCCTTCCGGAGCGCGCGGCGACCTCTCACCATCAAAGAACAGCACTAACGCTCCGGGTCAAAAATCTGCAGACTTGAACAGCCGTTTCTTCAGAGAAAACACGCAGAGGCTGATAAGCACATAAAAAGATACTTAACATCATTAGTCATTAAAAACTTCAAATCGAAACCACAGCGAGACACGACTCACGCCCACGAGGATGACTACACTCATCCAAGAGAGAAAACCAGCAGCGCGGACGAGGATGTGGAGAAATCGGGAGCCTGGGCACTGCGGGCGGGGACAGCCCGGCGGTCGGCAGGCCGCCCACGGCGCCACCGTGCACCCCACCAGCTCCACCCCGGGTGGGGACCCCGAAGCTTGACAGCAGGACACAAAGCTGCCGCGGCCGCGCCGACGACAGCACTCTGCGCAGCAGCAGTCAGGCGGCGGGGACGGCCCTGCTCCGGCCACAGACGCGCAGACAGGCTCCGTGCGGTCTGCTCCCCGCCGCCCGAGGCCGGCGGAGCCTCGGACGTGTGGCACTCAGTGACCGAAGGCAGACACGGGACAGACGCTGCACGATTCCCCTGACGCGAGGTCCCCAGAGGGGTCAACGTCACAGAGAACACACGTCACCGGGGGCGGGGGTGGAGGGAACCGCTGTTTAATGGTGAGTTTTTGTTAAGGATGATGAAAAAGTTCAGGGATAATGCACAGTGGTGATTGTTACATATCGTGAATGTAACTGATGTCATTAAATCAGAGAAGGGATGGTTAAGATGGTATTATGTATATTTACCACAATTAAAGAACTCCATTATAAAGAACCAGACTTTTGGCAGGTTTTACGTGTAACCAGGGCTTGGCACATTTTTCTGTGAAGTGCCACACAATAAATACTTCTGGCTTCGCGGGCCGCATGGCCTCTGCCATGGTTACTCTGCTCCGCGGTGCGGCAAAGCCACAGACAATGCGTACGTGAACAGGCCCAGCGCGACCCAACGAAAACTTATTTACAGAAGCAGGAGGCAGGCTGGGCTCGGCCCCGGGCACGGTTTGTCCCCTCAGCCCGGCCCGTCGGAGATCGAAATGCTGCGGTGAGAAGAGGGGCACCCCCGGCTTTGTGCAGGAAGCTGTGCCTCTTTGCTGTCTCTTAGCAGCTCCCTGGCCTCAGCCAGCCAGGGGACGGTGACACTTGCAAATGGCTGTGGGCCCCCCACTCCAGCCCCCCACATCACCCTGTCTCGGCCCAGCCTCCCACAGCACACATGGCCACTGAAAGCTTCGCTGGGCCCTGGACTGAGGGCCCAAGAAACTCAGTCCAGGGGCTCGGCCCCAGACTCTGTGCCCTCGGGCAGCGTCTGCCGTGAACCGTGACCGGTAAGCCTCCCCTTCAGAAGGGCCTGCCCGTGCGACAGCCCCACGTCGGCCACACATGCAGCCTTGCTGGGCAGACAGCAGACGTGCCGGCGGCCCTGCGGAAGGCCACGTCCTGGTCGGGAAGCCACTGGACACGCCCGACACATGGTCAGCAGTCAGCAGGCAGGCGGGGGGAGCCAGCCCGGGAAGCTCCCGCCACCAAGACCACACTGGCGGGTGACGGGGCAGGGCGAGTGGTGGCAGCCAGGGCCGAGCGGTGCCTGCTGCGGGCCTGGCCCGGTGGCTGGCTGCCAGGCTCAGGCCGGCGCTGTCCCCACTCTAGAGCATCTGTGTGGGGCCTGTCCTCCCCGGATCCTGCTCGCCCTCCCTGGAGCGAGACCCTTAGAGGCACCCGTGGGCCCCGGGCGCACCTGCTTATTCGCTTCCGTCTTGTTGATGGTGCTGACGACCTTCTGGATGGCACTCCTGGCCTTCTTCCTGTTGGCCGCAGAGGACAGCAGCGGAAGCCAGGTGTTCCAGAAGTGCCGCGCAGCCAGCATCACCAGGGCACTGCTCCTCGCAATGCCCCCAAACCTGAAAGGCAGGTCGCACCTGCAGTGCCGGCGCGGCCCGTGCTGCCGCAGCAGCACCTGAGGCCTCGACACCGCACCGGGAGGGCGAGGCTGGGGTGTCGGGCTGCCCTCCACGCCCTGGATCCCTGTGCCCAGCTCTGCAGACTGGGGCCCCAGGGCACATCCCTGCTGCGACTCGCGCCTGCGCCACAGCTCCCACCCCTGCCCCAGCTCAGGACACCTGTCCCAGCTGCCCGTGCTCATGACCCTCGTCGCGGGGTCACTGAAGAAGGGCCTGGCCTCGGTGGCAGTCCCTGCTGAACGGCAAGCTCATTTCACAGCACTGCAGTCGTCACACACTCTCACGCCGCCTGCACCCCAAACGCACGCCACGGCAGCCCCGCAGCCCCGCAGCACCTGACGCTCTCTGCGAAGGCCTTGGCAGCCACCAGGCGCAGCTGTGTCTGCCCCTTCAGGTTCTCCATGATGCTCCTGCCCTGGACACAGGCCGTGGTGCTCAGCATCTCCGCCACCAGCTGCGCCTGGACCCTGCAGGCACAGAGGGGCCAGCGGCGAGAAGGGTGCTTACAGCAAGGTGCGTGAGCCTGGGACGGCCCAACGGCCTCATGCAGAGCCAGCTGGCCGAGTGCGGGCAACCCACAGAAGCACGGGAGAGCCAGCGGCTGATCTGCAGGCTGCCCCGTGAGGCCATCGGCAAGCGGGGCAGGGCCCTCTGTGGATGACTCCCGTCTTGGTGTGGCCGAGCCCCACTGGGAGCTACGGGGCCAGCACCATGTGTCAGGGGCCGCCACCCTGCGCCAGGCACTGTCCTGTGCAGCTCCGACTCAGCGGCACTGAGCACGCCACGCCACCCCCTCCCCAGCCGAGGCACGCTGGGCCCACGACACCACACAGGCTGACGCCGTCCCCCCGCTGTGCTGGACGGGAGCACGCACGTCCCCGCACCTCGGCTCAGGGGCATCGACCCTACTCCAGGGAAGCACACCGGCTTCCGGGCAGACCCCTCGCTGGGCCGCACGGCCCGGAGCAGGGACCGGCCTGCGGGCCTGCCGCGCAGCGTCACGTCCACGCCCTGCGGGGGGGCCGAGGCGGCCCCCATCCCGGTGGCCGTGCCAGCCCAGGGCACGTGGAGGAGGGGCCCCTGCTGGGTCCCACGGCTGCTGGGGACCGCGCGCTGTCCGTGCCCGCTGGCTGAGATGTGGACGGCATTAACCACCTGCAAACTTCCCCATTTGTTTTGCTTACTTTGTTCTATCGGTTACTGAGAGAACATCAAAATCTACAGCTGAAATTGTAAATGTACCTAATTTTTGCTTCTTGAATTTTTAAACTCTATTAACACACCTTTTTTTTTTTTTTTTGCTGATTTAACCCTTTCATCGTTACGACACATCCGTCTCCGACGGCGCACCTCTGGTGTTTTAATGAGGCCATCTCCATGTTCTCAGGACTTGCACTTGCTCAGGACATCTTCCTCCCGCCCCCCTTATGTCTGCAGGGTGCCTGCTGAAAAGAGCTTCGGAGCCCGCGCCCAGCGGGCGGCCTCTGCGCCCTCGGCGGGGCCTCTGCGCCCTCGGCGGGGCCTCTGCGCCCTCGGCGGGGCCTCTGCGCCCTCAGCGGGCTGAGCCCTCAGCCCTGCCCCGCCTCGGCCTCCCTCTGGTCCCACGTGGCGCTTCTTTCTTCCCTCCCCTTTTGGACTGAGTACTTTTTCGTGTTCAATTTTATCTCATCTATTTGGCTTTCGGTTTCACCCTTCTGTTATTTTCTTAGCGTTGCTCTAGAGAGTACGACCCGCACCCTAAAACTAACCGCGGGTCACCCTGAGCTACGATCGCTTCGTCTCGCAGGCGACGGGAGAACCCCAAGCATCGGACTCCCGCTCAGCGCACCCTGCCCCCCATGTCCTCGCGGCACGCACTTCCCTTGCACGCCACTAATGATCCCACGACACGACTGCTTTGCTCTTGAACAAGGAAACCTCTTTCAAAGAACCGAAGAACCGCGGGGCGCGCCTTTCGGCCCGTCCGCACCGGTGCCCTGCGGGTGGCCCTCCTCTCTCCTCGGGCCAAGTCTCCACCTGGCACCACCTGCCTCCAGCCTTTCCGGTGCCGAGGCCTCTGGGAAGCCTCCTCTCAGCTTCTGTTGCTTTTAAACGTCTCGATTTTGCCTTCGTTTTTTGAAGGCTACCTGCAGTGGGTCCAGAAGCCCAGCCGACAGGTTTTTCTCATTTGACACTTAAGAGCCATTCGCACCGTCTGTTGAGAAGTCAGTGGTCCTCCCTTGTTTTCCGACAGAAACGCCTTTCTCCCTCCTCACGCCTTCCCAGGTCCCCCTCTTACCCTCGGCCCCCAACAGCCCGCCCACAACGGAAGCAGGCGTGGCTGTCTCCCTGTTTGCCCGGCGGCGCTGACCACACTGACGCGCAGTCACGAGCACCGTGTCCCTCCTGCCGTGGGGGAGTCGGCCGCGTCGTCGGGACACCGGAGTCGGGTGCCAGGGAGGGTACTTACGGACTCGTGGGCCTCAGCAACCCAATGCCCATCCGGATGGCCTTCTGCGAGCACGCCATGGCGACCTCGTGGTCATGGGTCATGTAGGCGAAGTTGGTCAGGCGCATCAGGGCCTGCAGCTCCACGACGGGGTCTGCCCAGCTGCACTCGGAGGCCATCCGCACCAGCTGCGGGCAGGAGGAGGGCGCGTCAGGGCGGCAGGCTCTGGCCCGGCGGCCCGCGGAGGCCGAGCGCTGTCGGCTGGGCAGCCGGGCCGTCTGGCCACACCTTGCGTGGGGCTCAGCGTCCCCCTTGCCGCAGATCATTTGGTTGTTACTCCCGACTGACGCCCGACAAGCAAAGGAGCCTCCGCACAGCAAACACCACGAAGGCCGAGTTACCGCACCACTAGGTGCGAACCAAGGCCCAGGCTCAGACACAGGGTTGGCAGTTGGGGGACAGATGCCCCCCAGTCCCTGTGGGGTGCCCTGACCTACATGGCGCTGTGGAGAAAGCTTAGAGGGAGGCTACCATGTGAAACTAAAGTCAGGTGCCCTGAGAAGACGGTGGGGTGGCGAGGACACAGGTCCTTCAGACAGGCCGGGTTCCTGTCCTGGCCACCGGGGGCAAGGCCCTCTGACCCTAGCTCTGCCTCTGAGTGGCAGAATTCAAACGAGCAGTCCTAGGGAGTGCGGGGAGGGGGCTCTGTCTGCCGGGGCACCTGGTGACACCAACCTGGGTCAGGGGTGGTACCGTGAAGTCCATGAGGCCCAGCCCGTTGCACAAGTACATCTCCAGAGCCACGAGGACTCTGGTCACAGAGCCGATGTCTTCGTCGGGGCCCTGGTGGGGGGCACAGCATGTCCATCAGCCCCCGGGACACTGGGCTGCAGCCCTGAGAAGCTCTGTGGCCACGACTGGAGCCACCTGTGCGGGCTTCTCTCCAGGTGACCGCCCGCGGGCTCAGAGAACAGGAATCCCACAGCCCTCAGTGGTGAGGTGGCTGGCAGGCAGCCACGTGGTGGCCGGGGCCTTCCGCCCGCGGGGTGCCCCACCTCAGCCCTGCTCCCGTCGGGCCTCACTCCTGGCCCACTGGGATGCCTTCCCTAGCGACCTTGCCTGTCTCCCTTTCCACCTGTCCCCGGCCACTGTGCATGTGAGGGTCTCCGCCTACAGCCAGGCAGCCCACATGTGTAGGGGCAAAGCCCCACCCCGCCCCTCTAGGCTCCTGCTTGCCCCCCCCAGCCCCCACTCCCACAGCCTCGTGTCCACAGCTCAGGGGCCCCTGGTGCCCTGCCAAGGAGGGCTCCCCTCTAGCCTGGGTGCTCCTCCAGGTAAAGCCACAGTGAGCATCTCGAGGGTGGACAGCATCCCCAGCGGCTGAAGGAGAGAGGGGACGCTGTGGTGTGGCCAGTGGAGGGGAGAAGGGCAGGGACCTCAGTGAGAACAGCCCTCCTCTCACAGGAAAGGGAAACTCTCCCCACTGCACATGGCCATCCGGGTGCGTGAGGTCTGAGGGCATGGCCCTGCCACCCCTCGGTAGTGCAGGCGAGGAAAATAGCTCGCCTGCAGCCCACACCTGCCCCCCCGCGCCTGCCCACCCAGCCCACGCCTGCCCCCCCGCGCCTGCCCACCCAGCCCACGCCTGCCCCCCCGCGCCTGCCCACCCAGCCCACACCTGCCCCCCTGCGCCTGCCCCCCCAGCCCACACCTGCTCCTCTGCGCCCAGCCGCGGCCCAATCTGCTGCTGCAGCAGCTGCTTGGCCTTCACCCAGGTGGCGATGAGCTGCTGCCGGGCCACGGTGGGCACGGTCTCCTCGGGCACCGTCCCGTTGGTCAGGTTCAGGGCAAACTCGCAGACCTGAAACGGGGGGAGGGAGGTCCCTGTCACGAACCCAGCCCTGAACAGGGACACCGGGGCCGAGGCCCAAAGCACTGAAGGAAGCCGAGCTGGCTCCGGGCCGGGACTGCAGGGGGGCGTGAACACGCACGGGCCCGGAGCAGCCCAAGCAGCCCACGCCCCGCCCCCGCCCCCGCCCTCGCCTCCCTGCGCCCCGGCGCCTGGCGGCCGCGCCCCCACCCTCCCCACCGCACTCAGGGCGGCTGCAGGCTCTGGCAGCTTCTCTTTGGCCATTCAGGAGTTTGCTGAGATTCTTCTGAACTGGAGCTGGGTGGCGGGTCACCAAACGCTCTCCACCACCCACCAAGGCCGTGTCTTGCCCTCTGCTGCAGATGACCACAGCGAAGCCCACGCCACTGGGAAATGACTGTGGGGCCCCACCGCCTGGCCACACCCCGCCCTGCGGACGCTCTGTCTGGCACGGGGCTCTGCTCTGGGCACCGCTCTGTGGTCTCAGCTCTAAGGCCTATTTCCCTCTGGAATAACCAGCGTGGGCGGGGCCCAGGCTGGCAGGGACGACCTCCCCGGCACTGCCACCCCCATCCGCTCGCCTGGGTCTCTCGGTTTCAGACGTGCGGCCTTCCCGCACGCCTTCGCTCATGCCCTTTTCTTGCAGGTCTCACTTCCCAGCAGCCCGGCGCCCACCGCCCACCGCCCGCCCAGCGCAGGCCGCACCTCTACTGCGGCTCGGACTTCAGAAGAGGCGCCGGGGTCCAGCGGCATGTGGGGCGTGTTTGTGCGCACGGCCCTCCTGGCTCTCTCTGACGCTTGGGCCGGGATCCAGCTCATGATCAAGCCTCGAGCCAGGGCATTGCAGAGCATGACCAGCATGACGGGGTCGCTGGGGGACGAGGCAGAGCCACTGAGCCCGGCCCGGGGGCTGCCACCCTCGCACCCACGGCAGTGGCGTTTGCTGGGCGGCCGCCCACTGCCCCAGCACCAGGCCACGGGGCTGTGTTCAGGCCTCAGGAGAGGATCTGCTCTTGGCCGGCTCTGTCCCCCAGCACAGGTGCCTTCACCCTGAGAGGGGACACCAGGATCAACTCAGGGAGTCCCGCGCAAGAGGGACAGAGAGGCCCGCCTGGCTACTGCGCCTGCAGCCGGATGCCCCCAGCAGACCCTGGCTCGTGGCCTGAGAATGGCCACTAGTCACCAGGGCCACTGGGCTCAGACCAGAAGCTCCGGGCTTCTCCTGGGGACACCGTGGTACTGCAGCCATCAGAACCGCCGCCAGTCGTCTCCGTGGGCCGGGAGCCAGGCACTTGGAGCAGAACACAGGGCGATGGCCGTGAAGAGGGGCTCAGCGTCCAGGGCTGGCCCCCCGGAGCCCAGAGGGACACCGACCGCGGAGGCTGCACCTGGCCCACAAGAGGCGAGGACCCTGGGCACGTCCTCGGCTCACGGCCCACTCTGCTGTTGATTTCAGGAAACCCTCACATGCTGCTGCGTCCTGCCTCAATCTCAAGTTTCTACTTTAATAGCTGATAAAAATATTAAAATCTCATTCTTCAGCTTAAAACCAAACCAACAAGAAATATACAAGGAGTGTTTTAAAATTTCACCGGAGTTAAATGAAACTTTACCCCAACTCGATGTTTTCAAATTTCTAATTCTGGCTCACGGAAACACGAGTGCCGCCCGAGCCGATGAGCGAGTGAGAGACATGCTGATGGGCGCCCCCCCCACGGAGCCCTCCCACCCCACCCCCAGCATAGGCCAGGCTGGGCGTGCACCCTGCGCCACGCTGGGGCCGGACCGTCTAGGGCCCTGAGTGTCTCGTGAACCACACACTCCGCCCTGCAGCTCTGAGAGGGTGGGATCCAGCTCGGGGATGCCCCGCCAGGAAGTGGAGACCTGGGGTAACTTGAGCAGCCCCGTGTCCCTGCAAGCTCTCCTCAACCCTGCCCCTCCAGGCACTTGCTGACGGTGGCCCCACCTCTCGCTGGAAGGACAGCGCTTAAGATGGGGGAGTGGCTGAGGCACCACTGCCGAGTGGACCCACGTCCTGACCCACAGCAGCGGGCCGGGCCTCACCCGTTGTGGCCGGTGACCTTGACGATGCCCAGGAGGTGGTACAAGGTGTCCACGAGCTCCTTCTGCCGCCCGGCGGCGATCAGGTGGTGGTTGTGGTTCAGGACGTAGGCCACGGCGTTCTGCACGATCCAGGCCTCCTGGATGTCCTGCCCGATGTCCGCGGACCGCAGCCAGCTGCTCGTGGCGTACTGCGACAGGCTCTCGATCCAGGTCCTGCGACACACAGCGCCCGCTTTACGTTTGGACACCTGCCCAGTGCAGACGCCCACGCGAAGGCGGCCAGCAGCCCCCAGTGGCGACGGGGCGGGCTCAGGAAGGTGTGTCCCCTCCTGAGGACCCCAGGACCTGCCCTGTTCCTCCCATCCCCCAGCGGGACACCCCTCGCTCATGCCGAGCACACCCTCTGGCTGTGGCCCTCCCACCTGCGGCCAGCCCAGCCACCTGTCCACCGCTGTGGCCGCCCCTCACGCCCTGGCCCAGCTGCCTGTGGCACACAGGCCACTCTCCGCGGGCCACCGGCCTCGGGGAGCCGTCCGCGGAGGGTCGCAGTCCCCCGGCCGGGGCCCCTGTGGGCCCCTCGGTGTTCTACGGGCCACCGGCCTCGCAGAGCCGTCCGCGGAGGGTCGTGGTCCCCCAGCCGGGGCCCCTGTGGGCCCCTCGGTGTTCTACGGGCCACCGGCCTCGCAGAGCCGTCCGCGGAGGGTCGCGGTCCCCGGCCCGGGCCCCTGTGGACCCCCCGGTGTTCTAGGCTTGAGAGCTGCGCGCGCTCTCGTTGGTTCTCTTCTATTTTACAAAACTTGAAAACGTCAAAGCCACGTAGCTCGTGGGCTGTGCAGCACCAGCCGTGGGTCGGGGCGGCCCGGCCCGGCTCGCGGACCCTCCTCCGGCCGTGAGCCCTGCTGCGGCCCGGGCCCCGGGGAGCGTGACCCTGGCCCGGCGGCAGCTCTGCAGGTGGCCACGGAGGCCCCGAGAGCGCCGCACGCACCGTCTGCACGGGTCGGTGTGCCGCCCCCGGGGCGAAGCCCGCGCCAGGCCCGGGGTCGGCGGCGCGTCGCACGGACATGCTCGCTTTTACAGACACGTGGGTGGGGCCAGTCCCCGGGGCCCTCTGAGGAGCGCTCTCTCCCCATGCAGGGAGCCGCTGAAGCACGCCCCCACGTCCCATGGTAGGAGCAGGCCACAGCGCTCCTCCAAACGGGCAGAGACGCCGCTGCTCGCGGTCCCCACACGCGCGCGAGCTCCCAACGTCACACTCGCCACTGTCGGGATGAATGGGCCCAAACCACGGAACCCCAGACTAACCAGCCCTGGCCCTCCTCCGGGGACAGCAAACCGTGCCCTCGACCTAACGCGGCCACCTGTCCTCTCTGCCACCAAGCCTGTGCTCGTCACGACAGGCCGTGTGGCCGGGGCAGGGAACAGCGGACGTGTGGGGCCGCGTGGGGCCGCCCACCTGTACACGATCCACTCCGCGTTGTCCTCCGGGTCCTCCGGCACGTAGCCGGCCGGGTGCTGGCTCAGGTCCTCGGGGGGGATGGGACGGTCATTTAGCTTTACACCCTCCGACTGCAGCAACTGGATCGTGGCCTGTAAGGAGGTGACGGGAACGTGGACCCCGCGGCAGCAGGAACACGCAGCCAGGCACAGGTGGGGGACCCCGTGAGGGACCCCCGCTTCTCTCCATGGCGCCTCGTGCAAAGGCGTTTTGATGGCGACTCTGATGCAGACAATGCCCCAGACGCAGTCACCGTCAACCCGTGATTCCCGCGTGAACGGATTCACAACCGAGAGACTGTTTCTAAGGAAAACTTAGGTCAACACGCGGTACACTTTGGTTTACGTCTTTCTCCCAGAAAACCTATCAAGGGCCAGGGAGCTCCCTCTCCTGTAGGAGCAGAAGGGAGCCCTGGGAGGGGAGCCGGGGAGGGGAGGGGAGCCGGAGAGGGGAGGGGAGCACGGAGAGCTGAGCATGGGGGTGCCCGTGTGTGGTGGTCGCCTGCCCGAGGCGGCGCTCGAGCAGACTGCACACAGCGCGCACCTCGGCGCTGATGAACCCCACTTCCGCGAACTTCCGCAGCAGCTGGGAGGACGCCGACCGCTGCAGCAGGAACTCCGACGGGCCCTTGCTGGCCTGCGCTGAGCTGGCCCTGGTCCGCCTCTTCCTGCCTGGGGAAACGGCAGCGCTTCGGACGCGGCCCCGGATGGCAGTGATGGGGTGCCGTCCCCCCACCCCGCCCACTGGGACTCTGTCCCAACTCCCGGCAGCGGGGCCTCGGAGGGGGAGGGGCGCCCCACACATGCAGGGCTTGCTTTCGCTCGTGGAATTCTGCCCACCAAGCCCGACACGTCTGCGTCCCTGTGACCGAGCTGCCCGTCAGGCCGGAGCTCCCCAGGGACCCGCACCCTGGACTCGTCCCCCCCAGTGCTGACAGCGGGGAGCTGGCCCCCGGCCCACACCCGAGAAACAAGCTGACACAGAGGCCTCTCTACACACGTAGCGGGGCCTCTGCCCTCTGCCCTCTGCCTTCAGGCTCCCAGCGAGCCGGCCTTGGTCCTCTGGCTCACAGCGGCTCCCTTCCCCTTTCTGAACCCCCTGACGACCCAGGTGACTGTGAAGGTCAGAGGCGACGATGGCACAGAAGCCGGCCTGGCAAAGCCGGCACGGAGGGGCCCTGATCAGCACTGACGCCGCCCGCCGTCGCCAGCAGCTCTGGCTGTGGGCGGCCAGCACCCGCTCAGCCCTGCTTCGCGGGGAGGCCCGCTGCGCTCAGGCCGCACGCAGTCCCAGCGCCGCGCCTCGGGCCCGAGTCCGGCCGCTCCAGGAGGCAGGCCACGGCCCCTGCAGCCCGCCGGGCGCTGGGGGCGCGTGCTGGGCAGCTGCCCACCCCGGAGGCCCTGGGCCCCGCTCACCCCGCCGCGGCCGGGGCAGCTTCTTCGCCTTGACACTGTCGTACAGGAGGCAGAAGCGGCTCGCGGTCCGGCACACGTCCCACACGCCCTGCTGCCGCGCCACCTTCGCAAGCTCTGCCCAGATCTGCACCCTGCGCAGGAAGACACAGGTGGGGGCAGTGAGCGCGCCGCGGCCGGGCAGGACCTCGCGCTACAGCAGGGTCAGGGGTCAGAGAGCGAGCGCCCGGAGACAAGCCAGCGCTCACAGCAGGGCACCTGAGGCAGCCCTGGGCAGGGGGCGGCCCGGACCCGGAGGGCAGGACGGCCCTGAGTGTCCGGTTCTCTGGTCCCGGCCAGCGTGAGGGCAGCCACGCCCCCCATCCCTGTGCAGACTGAGAAGCGTCCCTGGTCCTTCCCCTGGGGTGGGCCTCGCGAGTCTGTCCCCTGTCCCCCGCTCCCGTGACCAGGCCCCAGCCACACACAGGACCTGGTGCTGGCATCCTGCCAGAGGCTCAGCTCTCAGGACACAGGGACGGCTGCCCGCTGGCCCGTGAGGCCAAGCACCTGCCCCCGCCAACCTTGGGCCACGTGCCGGACCCTGTGGCCGCAGGCTCAGCCTCTGCGGGCTCAGCCTCCGCGGATGGGCGCTTGGCCGTTGGGGGCTTTGCGCACGGGAGGCCCCTGGCCCTGCCCACTCACCTCTCCTGGTTGTTCTCGTGCCCCAGGCGCCGCAAGTGCCCGGCGGCCTTGTCCACGCTGATGGTGTGGTGCCGCGCCTTCGCACACAGGTGGGCAAAGCGGCCCCTGCTCTTCCCGGTGGACACTGGAGACGGAAACCCGGCGGAGCGCTGGCCGACGCCTGGCCGCAGGGCCACGCGCCCACACCTCCGCTCCAGGGCGCGCTCATCACTGGCGCGCGGCCCCCGGCAGCGCAGAGTGGCCGCTGGCCGGGGCAGCTATGCTCTCCGGCGGGACTGCGCCAGGCCCCGGGAGCCGTGTGCTTCGGGGTCCGCCTGGCCACCCTGCCCCGCGCGGCCCCGTGGCTGTCCACCTCGCCTTCCACCCACCCAGGCCCCGAGTCAGCGCTGCCTCGCCCACCCTGCCTGACCCCCGCCGCCCCTCCCAGGCCAGGCGTTGGCCCTGCATGACGTGGGGGGCCCCTCCTGGCACGCGCACTCACCCCAACCGCCACGGGCCACCCGCACAGCCCCACGGGGACACAGAGTCCTGGCAGGCGGCGGGTTCGGCTGTGCTGCCCCAGGCCAGACCTGGCCTCGCGGGCCACATGTCCCCTGGGAGCAGCTTTGCAGGCCCCGCAGCGCCTCCTGCTGGCCGGCAGCAGTGGGAGCCCCAGGCCCAGGCCACGTCTGAGCGTGGAAGCAGGAGGGGGCACCTGGTCTGTCTCGCTCCCCAGACTGGACGGCTGAGGAGGTGCCGGCCACCCCGAGGGTCACGTCCCCACGCAGGCCCAGCCCGGGCACAGCCTCAGTGGCAGCAGGACGCAGGGCCCCGGGTGAGAGGGGCACCCACCCTTGGCCTCGTTCTCGCTGTCCAGCACGATCTGGAAGGTGTCGGGGGCCAGGGCCAGGCCCGCGTTCACCAGGAGGGCCCGCTTCTTCCGCACGCTGTCCTTGGGGATGGCTTTCTTGGCCTGCAGAGGGACGCGCGTGAGCACGGGGCCGCTCCCCGGGGTGCCCGCCCCACCCTTCCTGAGGTGGCTCCTGACAGGCGTGCCACGCCCGGGGCAGGTGCCGAGCCCCCGTGAGCCCACGGTGGCTGTGCCAGCACCTGCTCGATGGCCATGATGGCCTTGTCCTCAGCGCGCTCGGGGCTCTGGTACAGCATGGTGCAGAGGCGCAGCCGGTTGGAGGCCACCTTGAGGTACTCCCGGTAAAGGCCCTGGCTGTCCAGCAGCGCAGCCTTCCGCAGGTGCTGCACGGCTGGCTCCAGCCGGTCCTCGTCCTCCTCGATGAGTGCCATCTCCATGTGCACTTGGCAGCGGAGCAGGACCATGAGGCTGGGGGTGACGGCAGGGCGTCACGGGGTCGGGCGAGCTGGCTTCCCTGGAAGCCTCCCCAGGGGCCGGCGGCGGCCCGAGCCCAGCTGGCGACAGCCGCGGGGCCCTGGGCTCTCGGGCAAACGGGGTCCCAGCAGCACAAGCTGCCCTGAGGAGGGCGCGTGGTGCTGTCTCGCCCCAGCATCCTGGGGCTGTCGCATTGCCAGCGACTCACTGCCCTGCCTTGGATGACGCCGGCCGTCGCTGCCCTCTGGCCTCGTGGGCGGAGGCACACACGCCCGCTCCTGACAGTCGCGGACCCCGCGGGCCCGCCCTCGTCCCTGCCCTGGGAGTCAGAGCTGGCAACAGCCAGCAGCGCAGGTCCAGGGCCCTCCAGAGAACATGCGGTTCGCTCGACACAGCCCAACCAGTGTGATCCTCCATGTTAAGGAACAAGGGACGTCGCGTGATCATTTCAGTAGATACAGAAGAAATACTCCACACCAGCCCTGATGAAACACGGCTCACAAACCAGACGTTTAAAAGGGCGTCTTCTCGTGCGCCCCTGTACCTCGATAAAGGTGACGGGGAGGACAACTCCCGGAGAGAAAGACGGCCACCAAGAGAAGTTATTTTTTAAAACCAGGCAAATGTGAACATAAACCACACGGATATTTTTGTAAACAAGAAATAAACTCATTAAAATAAAAAAAGAGAGACTAAAGGGAAGGAGAAGCCGAGAATCTGGGAGACGGAAGACTGAGTGGAGGGCTGTCAGAGCCGAGCGCGGGGCACACAGGGCGGGGACAGGGGAGGGAGAAGCCCCGTCACACAGCCCAGTCGGGGTCCGGGACAGACTTCACCCCGACAGAGGAAGAGACCGCGGCCCCCCTTTCCCCCCTCACCACAGCCCCCCACACTGGCCCTGGCCCCGGGCCAGCCTGCCCCATGTGCAGGGCTCACGCGGGTGACAAAGCCTGCCTCAGTCACGGCCAACGGGGCACGGCAGCTGTCCCCACGGCCCCTCCCGGCGACTGCACCCAAACCCCATGGCCCTCCTGCTGCTGGCACCCCACCTTCCCGGCTCCCTACTTGCCAGACACCCTACCCGCTTGGCCCCCCTTCCCTTCCCGGCCGCCACCCCGGAGCCCCATCCCCCAGCCCCCTCTGACTTCCCTCAGGACACAGAGACAAGAAGCCACTCCCCACGTCTGCTCCCCATGGGGCTGAGGCCCTTGTCTGTGACACCACCTTCGGGGAGCGAACTAAAAAAACCCAGAACACAGCCGCGGGCTTCGCCCTGTGAGGACCCGCCAGGACGGTGCTTCCCGGGCCCAGCTGGCCTCACGCCCAGCCACGGCAGCCCCCGACCCCTCCGACGCAACCCCTGCTCAACCAGCAGGGCTCCCGCGCTCCTCCCGCAGCCCGGCCCCTTCCTTCTCAGCCCTTTGGGGCCCCCTCAGCCCACCAGACCCCAAAGCGGGCCTCACCTTGGGCTTCCTGCCTTTCTGGGAACTCCAGTGACCTCCCAGGCCCTTCCCTGCAGGGCTCCCCAGCTCACGGCCCGCCGGCCTTCCACGCACGTCTTTGGGCCCCTCAAATCAGGGGTGTCGGGGAGAGGCGCATGTGCCCTACCCCCTTATGCCCACACTCACTGCCCGGCTCCCTCCGCTGCACCAGCCTGGACTCTCACCTGGCACCTGCTCACCTCTACTCTGCCACCTCTCATCTGGCACCTGGCACCAGCTTTGTCCATGGCTGTCCCAACAATAGCAGAGCAGTCACTTGACAACTGAAGAGCCCTTCTCTATCCCAGTCTCTGTGCCCGCCCCTTACTCAAGACAATGCGACCCCCAGGGCTGGACCAGGTCTGGGTCCATCGCATGCAGGGTCTCATCCGCCCCAGCGCCCAGGCCCTGCCCGGCTGGTCTCTCACGAGATCAGCCTCTCAGGCCAGAACCACCCGCCCTGCCCGGCCCTCCCCACTCCCTGACCGCTCGCTACACCCAGCCTGTCAGCGAGTGAGATGCGGTGCAGGACAGACACACGCTTAGATGCGGGTAGAGAAGCGCGGGGGTGGGAGCAGGCGTGTGTGTGAGTGTGGACGCAGGTACAGGTGTGGGCGAGTGTGGATACAGGTGCAGCTGTAGACGTGCACGTAAGTGCTTTGGCCACCCCCCTTCACTGGGCACCTCCAGGGCCTGGCCTGAGGCTGGTGACCGCCGGCATGTGGTGGATGACTCAACCCGCTGAGGGCAGAAGGCACCTGGCCCCGATCGCACACGGCCTGGGGGACCGCAGCCCGCCTGTGAGCATGCGGACACCAGGAGAGTGGGCGCGGGGGCGCGGCCAGCTCTGGCCCACGCCTCGGTCCCTGCACCCAAGCTCGCGGAGCACAGGTGGCGAGGGGCTGGCACCAGCTTCCCGAGGTCTGACCTGGATCTGGGCGTTCCCGGCCCCGAGGGTCTCCGGCCCAGGCTGGCCCTCGGCTCCCACGGGCAGGTGATGCGGACAGCCTGCCCCTCTCAGGACAGACGAACGGCACTGTCACCCCAGCAGCCACCCCGCCCTCCCTGAAGATCGTGGAAGCTCCTGTTTGCATCGCCTTTTGGGCAAGTGAGCTCGACTTCCCCCCAGCCCTGGGGTGGGCGGATGCTGCCCGCGCTCTCCTGCCCTCTGTCAGGCCTCCCGGAGGGGCCAGCCCACGACGCAATGCCCGGGCTACCTGTCCACCTGCTCCAGGACCGCGGCGACGCTGGCCAGCGGCCGCCGCAGCCGACGCCGCAAGTTGTGCTGCAGCAGCGGGAGGCATAGGTTCCACTGGGTGGTGCACAGCACGTGGATGACCCGCAGGTCGCCCAGGCGGACAGCTCGCTGGAGCGCGACGTCCAGTCTCTGTGTTATGCTCAGCTGGCTCTGCGCAGAGACAGGGACAGGTCCGTGAAGACAGCCCGGCAAGCAGCGGCCATCGGGCCTGCCTGCACGACTTGGGGCCCCGACAGCCCCGGGGGGAACCCAAGCCCGGGACATGTGAGGCCCAGGAGGCAATGGGCCAGGCCAGGCCCGTGGTCTGAGGCTGTCCGTGGGGACCGTAAGGACAAGCTATGGCCTAGGCGACCTGCTCCGGGAGGGTCTGCCGCCCGCGAGGCTGGAGGGCGCCTGCCTCTGCATCGCCCCCGTTTCCGGGCCTCGTGTCCTCGGGGGCCTGGGCCCCGTCGGCTGTGTCACCCGGAGACTGCCTGCCCCGGCCTGCGACACGCGTGCCCCCCCCCGCCCCCGCAGACAGGCCCTGGTCCCGGCCTCACACCCCACACCTTCCCCGGGGCCTCGGGCTCTGCTCACACTGCACCTGGGCTGGGGTCACGCCAAGCTTGGGACCCCCAAGCCCAGGCCACCGGGCTGCAGAGACGCGGCGTCAAAGCCTCAGGAGCCGACGCCTGGGGTCCTCGCCGGCGGAGGCAGAGGCACCGCGTGGCCACTCGTGCCACCCCATCGCCATGCCCACGGCCACCTGAGACACGGCCATCTGCGACAGCCGTGACCTCCCTCGAGAGGGTCGGCGCCAGCGGGTCAGCCCACCGGCAGCCCAGCAGGGACACGAGTGACCGCCGGGTGGCGGTGAGTGTGCCACACAGAGCGGCCGAGGGCATGGAGCATGGAGCCCTCCCGTCCATGCAGGTGGCCGGCAGGGCCCTCCCAGGCCAGGCGGGTGACACGGGGCGAGGACGGCCTGGCACGCGGGGCGGCTCTGAGGGCTCCATGAGCAATTCCGGGCAGTAGCTGCCTTGCTAGCGGCCAGTATCCGACTCCAATAAATTTTTGTTCCTTTTTTCACCTACGGAATTCTTACCAAGGACTAGTCTACAAGGACCTCTGGTCCCTTTTGCAGGCGGCTATGGGCCCAGACCTCTGTCCGTGAACAGGCCCGAGCGTGGGGCCGGCTCTTTGTGACAGCGGCAGCCCTGCACCAGCTCGTCAAAAAGCCAGTCGCCTTCTCTGCAGCTACAGACGGGACCTGCTACAGTCTACGGCTGAGAAAGTCAGCGCCACGCAGCGCCCCTGCCCACGCGCCTCGTCCCCTGCAGTGACCTCACCACACCCCCAGAGCCCGTCAGGTCTCCGGACCCAGGGAGCTCATGGCCACTCGCTATGGCAGGGGTGACTTTGTGCCTTCCCAGACGTGGGCCGGGCAGCAAGACCCTCATGGAGATACGATGTCCTTCACCAAGGCAGGGTTCCCAGCCTGTGGGGGGTGGGGGGCAGCTCCGCAGACCATAGGGCTCAGCCGGAGGCGGCTCCCCCGACCCCTAGTGCCAGCCCTGGCTGCAGGCCCCAACACGCCCAGCAGACTGAGGTGGCCCCAGGAGCTGCGGAGAACCGTGTTCACAGATGTGGAAAAGGCTGGTGGCTCAAGTGCCACTCAAGCCCCTAAAGTTCCTGCCAGAGCCCGTGTTTCCGGTGGGGAAACTGAGGCACAGCAGGCTGGCCTCACGCCTGCCACACAGACGCCAGACACAGGGCACGTGCAAACGTGGCACACACACGGCTCACGCGTGTGGCCTGCAACCCCAGCCCCAGGCCTACCTCCACGGCCGCTCGGCTGTAGGTCCTGACCTTACTCTCGAGTCTCAGAGCTTCTAACTCACACTCCAGGCCCTCGATCTCGACCAGCGTCCCAGGGTCCTGCACACACAAGCCATTTTTGCATATATGGAGATTTCTGACAAAACTCTCACATGTTCATTCGCTTCAAAGACCATTTTAAGTTATAATTAATGTACAAACTAGAAATTCAACAAATAAAAGTCATAACACGAAAATGTGTTTTAAAACTTAAACTGTTTTCAAAAGATGCAAAGATTTAAGAAAGCTAAAAGAAGTGTTTTACCTTTATCATAGAGGAGAAGATACAGTTCACGTCACTGGACACTGAATTTGTAACTAACTAGAGCGACTCCGGACAAACTGCTCTCGCCAACGTGCTCCCGGCCGGGCGGGGCGGCGGGACGTGCCCGGCCCTGGAACCCAGCTGCCGCCGCCCCGCCCGCTGTGCCCAGTCGGCTTCCACGGCCAGCGCCGAGACTGTGCCGTTCCCACCAGTCCAGTCACGTGGTGGTAACGCTGTGTGCACACAGGGCTTCTGGCCCCCGTAAGCCCCACGGGACAACTGTGCGCGGGTCTTGGGGGCTCCGGGGACGGGCCCCGGGAGAGGCGGGTCCTGGGGACTCCGGGGGCGGGCCCCGGGAGGGGCAGGCCCTGGCCGGCAGCGGGCACTCTTCAGCTCGGATGGTCGTCTTGAGAAGTAAGAGGGCCTGGAAGTGGGGTCACCGATTCCAGGCCGCCTGTGCGAGAAGCTTCCATAAAACCCCCACAGATGGGCTTCGGGGAGCTTCTGAGTGGTGAGCCCATCCACACGGGGAGCACGGCACACCCCAACTCCACAGGGACAGAAGCTCCATGCTGGGGACCCCCAGGCCTCGCCCCACACGCCTGCTCACCTGGCCACTCGCCTCTGTCCTTGACCACGTCCTCTGTGATACTATAAACCAGCAGTCATGTGTTTCCCTGAGTTCCGTGAGCCACATAGCAAACGGATAGAACCCGGGAGGGGTTGTGGGAACCCCCAATTTGTAGCCAAGTCAGACAGAAGTTAGGGGTGACCTGGGACCTGCTGCTTGTGGTTGGCATCTTGGTGGGGGCCGTCCCGTGGGCCTGACGCTCTCTCCAGGTCGGTCCCGTCAGGACTGAGGTAAGGTGCAGGGCACCCAGCTGGTGACGTGGAGAATTGCTTGGTGCGGGGAAAACCTCCGCACATCTGGTGACCAGAACTGCGAGGAGTGGAGAGTGCTGTGCGGAAGCGGAGGGGAAGCCCGCGCAGCAGGCGGGGACTGGGATCTCCCAAACGCGCGCGGAGTCTTGCCGACGTCCGTCCGTGTGTCTCCCGTGGGGCCGTGTCCGTTCGGATCTTTTGCATTTTTTAGGTTGTTTTCTCGAGTAGTTAAGAGTTCTCCACATACTCTGGACACAGTCCTTTATCAGACATGAGGCTGGAAAATTTTTTCTCTCAGTATCTGGGTTGTGTTTTCATTTTCTCAGCAGTATTGTTCAACAAGCAGAAGTTCTTCATTTAATAAAGTCTAATTTACCAATTTCTTCTATTGCATGTTATGCTTTTGAAATCCTAAGAATAATTTGCCTCACTCAAGGTTACAAAGATCCTCCAGAAGTTTTAGAGCTTTGATACTTATATTTAGGTGTGCGATGCATTTTGAGTTAATGTCCGCGTATGGTGTGAGGTGTGGATCGATACTTTCCTTTCTACAAGTTTATTCAATGGTTCCAGCACCATTTTTTGAAGACTTTTTTTTCCACCAAATGCCGTTGCACCTTTGTCAAAAGCCAGCTGACCGGACGTCTGCGAGCTGCTGTGCTGGTCTGGACACAGCCCCTGCGCGCCGCCCCTGCGCGCCGACGTGCCGACGTGCCGACGTACCGACGTGCCAACGCGCCCCCGCCCCCGCGCGCCGACGTGCCACCGCCCCTGCGCGCCGACGTGCCGACGTGCCGACGTACCGACGTGCCAACGCGCCCCCGCCCCCGCGCGCCGACGTGCCACCGCCCCTGCACGCCGACGTGCCGACGTGCCACCGCCCCTGCGCACCGACGTGCCACCGCCCCCGCGCGCCGCCCTCACGGGCCGTCAGGCTAGCGCACGACTCCTGACACTCCCCTGCGCGTCTAAAGCTGCTCTCGGCCACTCCAGGCTCTTTGTATTTCTATGTAGTTTTATCAGTTTGTCGATTTCTGAAACTCTTCCGCTGGGATTTTGCTTGGGATTGCTCTGAATCTATGCTTCAGTCTGGAGAAACTGGCATCTGAACAGTACTGGGTCTTTCGACCCAGGTATTGCGTTCCTCGAACAGCCAGATCTTTGGAAGAGCCTCAAACCCTCGCTCAGTCGCTTCTGTCTGCCGCTGTGGTCGCCTCCCTGGGGCCCTTCACTGCTCTGTGTCGACCCGAGTCCTGTCTGGTCTCCTCTTGCTTCTGCCTGAAGAACCTCCTTGAAAACTCTTGCAGTTTGTCAGTCAGACTCTTTCATATCTCGTATATTTTAATTCATCCTTATTTGCCTCTGATTTTTCGCAATAGTTTTCCGAATGTAGATTTTTCGGTTGGCCATTTTTAGCTTAGTATTTAAGCATGCCGATCTTAGCTCTCCAGACATGTATTTTCCCCCAGAAAAGTCTGCTACCGTTCTTACTTCTGTTCCTCAGAACATAATTTTTTCTCCTCTTTAAAGACCATCAAACTTTGAGCCATTATTTCTCAAAATATTTTTTGGGGCCCATCCTTTCTCCCTCCTTTCTCCTCCGGGGACGCCAACCACAGGCCTGCTCACCCGCCTGAACTCGGCCCACAGTCCAGGGCCTGTGTATTTTCCTTCTGACATCTCTTCGGTTTCATTTAACTGCATGACTGTACCTTCAGAAGGCTGCTAATCTTTCCTTCGGAAAGGTCTGCCCTGCTTCGCTTTCTATTTAAGGTGCCTGTCTAGGTGTAACTGACAAACGCCCTCGTGTGCGCTGAAAGCATGCACGCCTCGGTCCCGGTGCACGACAGGACGGACCGTGATGGCGCACGGCCCGCCGTAGCCGCTCACACCTCCCTCTTTTCGGCGAGAACGCTGAAGACGCGCTCTTGCAGGACTCCGGCACGCGACACAGCAGCAACAGGGTCGCCGGCCAGCGTCAGGCGCTCAGAACTGCGCATCTCCCCCCGCAGGTCCGACCCTGTGGCCAACGTGCCCCTCTCCCCCTGCACCCTTGGGCCCGGACCCACAGTTCCACTCTGCTCCTCTGTCTGGCTTCTTTCACTTAGCAATATGATAATGTGCATATAAAAATCTTAAAAGTGAAAATTCCCTAGTAATTTCACATCAAAAGGCTGAGGGAACTTACCTGAGGGAAAATCCTAAATGCACATAAAAGCTTTAGGCACAAAATGGTCATTGCAGCCCTTTATGGAAGTAACAAGCAAGCAACAGTAGGATTTAAACGTCCAATAACAGGGTTGGAGAGTACGTTACAGATCACGAGCATGTAAAATACCGTGCAGCCCTGAAAGTGAGTTATATAAACACTGGTGTCGACACGGGCCAGCATCCGTGACCGTAGGAAAAGGGAGGAGGACATTGTGCAAAATCACGAAAATATTATCTCCACTGTGTAACGCGCACATGAAGAAAACGCGCCACCGGCAGGTCCGGGCCCCCTGGAGGGGGCTCTCCGACTCCTGCCCCTTCTCGCCCTGCGACCCATCACCATGAGCAGGTACCGGGCCCCCGCACCCCCCAGCCACTTACTTTGCTTTCTATTATCTTCAAGTCTGAGATACAGTCAGAGGAGACCTCCTCGCATTTCAAGGTCAAAGAAAGATGAGCTAATTCGAAAAGCAAGAGGATTCTGGAAACAGAAAAGCAAAGCAGCCGTTGGTCATAAGGGTGACAGGAGGGTACAGCTGTACGGCGGAACACGCATCCAGTCGCCATTTGGCGATCCCAGGGATCGCAGCTGGGATCAGAGCTGTGGCTGGGAGCACAGGGCTGGACACACAGCTCCGGTCTCAAGGCCATGTGAGGAACATCTGGGGACGTCACCAAAACCATCCTCGGTCTCCAGTCAGGGTGTCTGTGGAAAGCAACAGGCTGATGACGGCCTAAGCAACTTCGAAAAGGAACAAGGTCGGAGGCCGGAACCACCCGATCTGAAGAGCCCAGGCTGCGGGCTCACAAGCAGCAGCCCTGGAGCGAGACCGCCCGGCTCCTCGGCTCTGGCGTGTGACATCTAAGTCCTGTGCACTTAGGATGCCCTGCAGCACCGCTGGTGGCCAGCCACTAGGTGTCCCAATAGTGCCACCAGCTCTGTCTCCAGAGAGCAGCCTTCCCTCCTTTTCTAGGTAACTGTCACAGTCGCAAGGGAATGCCACGGCCTGTGTTGTCACCACCCTCCCTGCTCCCTGCTGGGAAGGGGCGTGGCCTCTGGACTCCCTACTGTCACTGCCAACCTCACCTTCCACCCGCTCAGCCTGGGACCGAGAGGGCCCTGGGAGGGCTGCCCTCCGCCAGCGTGGGCCAGGCAGGCAGGGACGGGGAGAAGGGGCAGCCGTAGGTGTAAATGACTGGTTCTCAGTCCTTTTAGGTTTAAGCCAACAGAACGTTCTTCCCGCCCCAGAGGTGTCAGCAAGGCCCTCACAAAGGGTCGGGCTGAGGTAGGAGCTAAAGGCCCCAGAAGGCAGTTCTGAGTCTCTGAGCCCGTGTCCCCAGCAAGGAGAGGACACACCCTCTCTTCCAGTCCAAGGGGCAGTGACCAATGCTGCCTGCACAAGAAGCCACGAGGAGCCTAACCGTCCAGCTCAGACATCCTGGCACCCTCGCTGGCCACAGCGACACTGGAGGGCAGGCGCCACGTCAAACCCGGAGGGTGGGGAGGGTGAGCCAGGTGCACGGGCAGAGGCGGCCCACGTGGCCAAGGCTCGTTCACAGGCAGGCAGGACGCACATGCGTGCCGTGAGAGGCCCAGGGCCGCGCCCAGCGTGGCGGCACACCGGGGGCCAGGCCGCGCCTCGCCTACTTTCAGGAACGTGCCCCACAGGTTCCCAGGGGACCCGAAGGCCTCGTCAGGGGCCTCGCTGCCGAGGAAAACTTCATGATGCAGAAAAATGTTCACGATTTATGTAAGAAAGCAGGTTAAAAACTGTGTGATCATGATTTTGAAAATATATTCGAACTTTCTATAATAATTACGTTTAAATTTGAAATGAAAAACGATGAGTCATTTAAAAGCTACGTACATGCGCGACCCCCGGCCCTGGACTCTGGACCAGCTGAAGCGCAGTGGGGGAAGCCACGCGTGAAGCGACAGCAGGAACTCGGGGCGTCTCTGTGCGCCCCCTCGCCCAGCCCGGCTGCAGGCCGCGTCGAGGGGCCCGTGGCCCTGCGTCCTGCTGCCACGGCCCGTGTGACCCCCGCCCCCCGAGTACCCACTGCTGCCCGGCAGGAGGCCTGCACCCCGAGCAGCCACCGCCCTGGCCAGGTGGCGGGCACCCCCGCCTTCCCTTGTGCTCGCGACTGCCCCCCACCGTGCCACGTGGAGAGGCACGGACGAGGCCGGCACCACAGGAGCCCGGAGCGTACCTGCCTGCCGCGCCCCAGAGGGGACCCCAGCCCCCGACAGCTGCGGCCGGATCCCCGCCCCGCGCACAGCCGTCGGGCTGCTCCGTGCTGTCGCGTGACCGCGGATCTCTAAGACGCCCCCCGCGTCTTCTCGGCTGAGTGACACGTTACCACACACTGAGTGGCTTGAAATGACAGAAAGCTACTCGCTCACAGCTCTAGGGGCGAGAGGTTCGAAGTCTGGGTGCCGCAGGGCCGAGCCCCCTCAGGTTCTGGGAAGGAAATACACATTGCCGCCGGCCCCCGCAGCACCCCGTCTCCGGCATCCCCAGGGCCCCCGGCTGTCACTGCCGCTCCGCTCCACTCTCCGCCTCCCTCCTCACGTGGCCCTGTCCACGCGAACCTGTGTGTCACTTCCCCTCCTCATAAGGACAGAAGTCACCACATGGGGGCCCAGCCAGAGCCGCCCGTGGAGACCTGGCTGTGTCTGAGAAACAATTCAACGCACGGCACCCCCGAATCAACAATCAAATGACAAAGGGAAAAAGCATCCAAAACTGCTTTGTGCAAAGGACCAAAAGGCTCCCTATGCAGGGGCGCGGGGAGCTGCAAACATCCCTGAGCACCGGAAAGACGAGCTGCTGGAAGTGTGAGCCCAGGGACGCAGGGGCCCGGGGACGGCAGGCACGGCAGGTTCTCTACTCCCCATTCTTTTAAACGTACGTGAGAATGTGACAGCTGCTGGGCGGGGAAAAGTCCTGTCACCGCTGTGGGAAGGAAGGAGGGGGACACTCCACACTCCTCTGTCCCTTCTGGCTCAGCTTCCCACTGCGGGAACTTAACCTGGGATCACTGTCTACCCCGCCAGCGCTCCGAGGGCTCCTGAACGCACAGAACGAAAAAGCCGAAACGCTCGGGGGAGAAGCGTTTGTCCTCCACCTGCAGAACTGGTGCAGCCGACGGACGACGTGAGCACCTGGAGCGCCCTCCCGGGGGTCCCAACTGACCCTGGAGCGTCCCGTGTGCAGTGACGCACCCGCCACCCCGAACCGCCTGAAGCATGGGACACGGGACGGCGGTGGCCTGCGAGGCTGGGAAACGAACTCACTTCTCCTCTCTGATCGAGGGGAAGCGCTGGTGATTGAAGTAACCTAAACGCTGGTGGGTCTTCTTCAGAATCCTGCTGACGTCTTCCGGCAGATCGTTTTTATCCAATTTTCTAGAATTAATTAAACATTAAATAACTAAAAACTCCTACTAGGTTTGTTCAAATTATTGTAAAACGAACTCTTATGAGGTGATTCCCGCTGACCAGAGGTCCAAACAAACCACCCTCCTCCGCGGACCCCAGACCTCTCACCCGGCTGGCTCAGAGGACCCAAGGGCGCTGCGCACAGGGCGGTCCCCTGCCAGTGCCCATGCGGGGCCTGTGGGGGACCCTGGGCCCCCCGCACTCCTGCTCTGGGGCCTGGGACCGGCCTCCCTGTTCTCCCGTCGCCTCGCACGCTGGCCTCGCTCCCCTGGCCACTTCTCACAACCGGCCCCGCCTGGGTGACTCCTCTCCCCCAGGCCCCCCGTCGGCCCCCGCACTCTGCTCAGTTCCACGGCCATGTCTCCAGCCTCGCCTGGCAGGGCCAGCTGGTGACTCTGCCCTGCAACTGTACACTCGCCAGCCCGCCTCGCCAGGGGCCTCCCAGCAGCCCCCGCCGGCTCAGCCCACCCCCCACACGAGAACAGGACCACTTGGCTCCGGCTCCCTCCCAAAACCACTTACGCTCTCAGCATGTTCATGTGGAACGTGACAGACATGCTGAGGGAAGTTCTCTTCTCTTCCTTTAACTGAAGCTCGTCCATCAGTTCATGGCGCACCTGTTACCAAATGAAATGGAAAATCAACTCGGATTCAAACAGATAATTTGGTAGAGACCCAGGTATTGTTTTTAGCTATTATTTTGCAAACACTCTTCCTTTAACATTAATATTTGCAATTAACAGTATCTTTTCACTAATTATGTTTATTATTCAGCTTTTCATTTATAACTGGATTTCCTACACAGAAAAATAAATATATTATAAATGCACTTCATACATAGTTATGGTAATCACTTTATCTTCACAAATTTTCTGCTTTTTTTAAATTCAACGCTGTTACAAAGGAAATATGCAGGGTCACAATGAAGAAAAGAGTTTTGTTTTGTTTGCTTCCTACGTGCATGTTTTATGTTCCTCGGTGGAGGGCCCTGCTGGCTATTTTGACACAGCAACAGCATCTCAGAAAAGCCCTTCCCCGCCCACGCTTTTCGCAGGCCGGCTCACCATGACAGCGAACATCTGCCGGTATCTGTGTGGTGCGTTCGCTTTTATGAACGGCGCTGCAGCGGCACAGAATCTCGCGGCCTCCTCCGTTTTCCCAGCCTGCAGGTAACACTCCAGGAGCTCCCTGGGAACCACGAAAACAGTGCACGTTAAGCCTCGATGAAGTCGTGTTCTGTTGCAAGTGTCTAATAAGCAGGCCATTATTCTCGTGTCTCACACCCCAGAGAGACACACGATGGGCCAGCTCTTCGCCCCACGCCTGGGGACGGGGAGCCCCGCCGCTGCTGGCAAGAGGGAAAAGTAGCTGTGTGGGACACTGGAAAGAGATGATGCCTGTCTTTTCTGTCAGAGGCTCCCCGGACGGCCGCCGGCCGGGAGGAAAGCCTGCAGGTTCCGGCTCCCCCTCCAGGACAGACCCTCCGGCCCTCCCTGCGGACACGGTCACCAGCCATGGTGCACAGACTTGGCACTCGGCACAGACAGGGACAGTCTGACAGACTCCTTCAGTGCCCCCTGCACGAGATCCACCTGCTGACCTCTGTCGCTGTGGCTTCTCGTGCCATCGTGGGGCTGAGGTTTCTGCTGAAATGTCTGCTCTGGGACCAATGTGCTGAACTACGTCCTTAACCCCGGGAGCCAGGGCTCTGACCCGGCTCACATGTCCTGGGTTTTAGTCGAAACGCTCGTCCTGCTGTCACTTACCCACATGACCAGGACACTGTGATGTCTCTACAGAGCTTGGACGCATCTTCAGACACGACACAAAGCTCTGCAACTGCAGATGGAAGCAAGCGGGGGCCTCAGCAGCTCGGGGAGAGGGTGGCCCCCAGGAGGGGCGGGGAGGGACAGGGTCCGCGGGGCGGCCGCCTCCACTCACAGCATCAGCTCCGCCTGCCAGTCCTTGTCCTCTTCCTCCGTCTGCTGCAACACGCTCACGATCTGGGCGAGGCTGGCGATCAGGTGGTGATAGTGCCCTGGCTTGAGGAAGGGCCTCGCCATTTGCCAGTACAGCACCGAGGCGTTGAACACCAGGAAGTAATACCTGCGGCGCAAGCAGAGCCTGGAGTCCCCCGTCCCGAGCATCTGGGACACACGGTCCAGGCTGCACGAGCGAACACGCGGAGCCCCCCCGGCAGCCACGGGCACCCGGCTCAGCCGCAGCCACAATCTCCTGGCCACAGGCTCCTGGTTCCTGCCTAGAGAGCTCGCCATTCACTCGGCCATTCCACAAAGCGATCAGCTCCCTGTGAAAATGGACCACTGAGCAAGGCCTCCTTTGGCTCCCAAGGGATAGACACAAATACGCCAGCATAGAAGGAATCAAGAAGGCTTCCTGGAGGAGGTGACATCCTGCTGAGACCCAAAAAAGTGACCAGGAATCAGCCAGGAAAGCAGTGCAGGGCATGAAATTTGGGCAGGTGGAGGAGGGAGCAGCAGCTTTGAGGAACGAAGTCCTGAGCCTGCGCAGGAAGCGCCACGTGCAGAAGAGGCTGGCCGTTCTCCCCAGGGCCGCTGGGAGCCGCCCGAGGAACTGAGAGCGGGGGTCACGGGGGTCGACTCCCCCCTTCCTCCGGGCCTCTCCAGAGAGGCTCCGCCTCGCAGGCTGCCAGGTGCCTGGTGGTGCTCTGCACTGGCACTCAGAGGGGCGTGTGCTGCGCATCGTTACCCAGGACGCCGGGAGGTGGGCAGCGCAGCTGGTCCCTGCAGGGGCCCACTCAGCACCCGCCTCGCCCTTCATCCAGGTGTGCCCATGGCTAGTCTAGTCTCGGAGGTGGTCCTGACAGCCCCCAAGGCTCCTGGTCCCCCGTCAGGCAGCGTGCAGGTGTCCCCAAGACCCCTGGCGTGAAGCAGCCACCAGGCCCCTCCCCAAGGGTGCCCACGGCTCTGGCTTCACAGCTCCGGGGTGTGGTCCCCTCGCAACATGCACTGTCCTTAGAAGTTTGGGCCTGAGGCCACTGGCTTCCCTGTGTGCACAGCCTCGCTGGCGGAGGTGCTAGGGCTGGGCCCTGCGTCCCCACACCCAGGCCGGCGCCCAGCCAGCAGGCCATCAGCAACAGGAGAGCGAAGGACTGAGCCCAGGACTCACGCTGACACCTCCTTTAAGTGCCGTGTCCTGTTTACGTAGCTCATGTTTAAACGTGCAGTTTGTCTGCAAGCTGAACGGTTTCGATAATAAGTTTCGATGTCGCAGCATTAAGTAGAAAACAGTGCGGAATTTCAGCCGGATCGTCTCCGCAGAGGCGAGGCCTTGGCCCCGGTGGTGGCCAGGGAGAGTGCCAGCCAGTGGGGGCAGCGCACGGAGGGAACCAAGATGCTGAGCCCCCGAGAGGCCCTCAAAGGAAGGTGCCAAAAGCCACGTGCAGATTGCAGAAACCACGGGACAGAGCAGAGGACGCAGCTAAGGACTGTGCACGCAGCCCGACTCTGGGCTCGAGACTCGTGGGCACAGCCACAGGGGAGTGAGAACACAAACAAGGACAAAACCCTGCGGGCTGAACAGAGAGCCACTGGTACCCCTGGTTCCAAACCTCGTCTGCGGACCCTTAGCAACGGCAGAACCGGTAGGCCTACCTCGGTTCTCCTTTTGCAAAGTTGATGGCCTTCATGTACTGAGTCACGCAATTTTCAAATTCCTCCTAAAACAACATAAGGAGTGTACCATTAAATCAAACTCGCCACCGAGACGTCGACCGCTGCTCACGGCCACTTCTGTGAGCATTAGCCTCACTAGACACGGCCTGGCAGCGCCGTGGGCACAGCGGAGCCCTCTCACCAGGTTGTCCGTGGACTTGGGGGCACACAGCTGGGCCCTGCACAGGTGCGCTCGGCCCAGAAACTGGGTGACCGGCCCCTTGGCCTTGAAGTACATCTGGATGCAGTCCTCGCTCACCTCCGGCTGCCCCATCTGCGGGAGGCGGGGTCGGGAGGGGGGTCTCTGAAGCCGGCTCTGGAGCGCGCTGCCTCCCTTCCCACCGCGCAGCACGGGCCCCTCCCTCGGCCCCACCTGGGCCGCGCCCCGGCCCCCTCCGCTTCCAGCCCGGCCCAGGGGCAGGGTTTCCCGGGGGCAGGACCTTCAGGGCCTGCTCGGCGCACAGAACGAACAGGTCGGGGCTGAAGCTCTCCGTGGGGTCCAGCTCCGACTTGCCCAGGTTGGCGGCCTTGATCAGCTCGTAGGCCCTCCTCAGGGCGGCGGCGTCTGCGGGACGGCAGGGCGGACGACGGGGTCGGGCGGGCGGCCGCTCGGCGGCCGCGGGTCCCGGGGAGAGGCCGGCACGCCCCCCGCCCCCCGGCCGCCCCCCCCGCCCCCCGTCCCGCCCCGCCGCCCCCCGCACCCTGCTGGCTCTCGGCGCGGGCCAGCTCCTGCGTGATGACCGGGTCCATGGCGCCCTGCTCCGGCCCCGGCTCTCCCGCACGGCCCGCCGGCGTTGCCTAGCGACGGGGGAGCCGCGGACCGGGCCCTACGAGTCGGCCGCGGGGCCACACTTGTCCGGAGCGAACCGCGCACGCGGCCCCGGCCCGGGGCGAGGGGCGGCGCCGACCCTCCTCGCGTCCTCCCAGCCGTGTTCCTGCATCCCTTACCTCATCCACTCATTCACTCACTCACTCACTCATTCCTTCATCATTCATCCATCGTTCATGCTACGAATAGCTACTTGCCCCTTGCGCTGGGCCAGGGCCGTGCGGCCTGTGGGCAGAGACAGGGCAGCAGGGGCCCCGACAGCTGTGCAGGGTGTGACGGCGCCGGGAGCAGGGCTGGGGACAGCGCCCCCAGCAGGGCGGCTGGGCTGAGATCCGGACGCCAGAGGGTGTGGGCGCCAGACCAGGGGAAAGAGGCCGCCAGGACAGTAGCGTGTGCCAAGGTCCCGAGGAGGGAGGGACGCCAGTTGGGGAGGGGACCCTGCAGTGGGCTGGAGGGCAGCGGAGGGCCACTGCCTGGTGGGGGGGAGTCAAAAAAGATAAATAATTGGAGCCACTTTAAAACAGAGCTTCGACTTTGCCTGTGGGTGAAGATTCGGATGCAAACGCAGACCACAGGACAGTGGGGGGGGGGGGGCTCTGACAGTGTTGTGTCTAAGTTTGAGATGAAATTTAAAATCCATGCACGGCGAAACGCACACCTAAGTACGTACACAGTGTGCACGTGTGTATGGACGATAAACGCGCTCACTGGCTGTCGTTTTGAGACCTAAGCTCCACATTTTGTTCCGGGTCTCCAGCCGTGTACCATCTTCAAGGCAGAAAGCTCACTTTCCGATTCTCCAGCTGCCAGTTCCCCCAGACGGTCCTCCATGTGTCTGTTTATGTGCAAAGACACTCACACCCTACTCACAGCCGTCAAATATTTACCCCACCGAGGTAGTAGCTCCCAAATACTATGTGCTGAGAGAGTTTCTGAATCCTCGAACTCTTCGTTCTGGTTACACAGCAGCCTCGAACATTAAGAATGCAGCACAAAGGCTCCCACTGAGTGACGCTCGGCTTAGCAAAAGCAGTCTGGGCGAGTCCGGGCTGCTCTTTTGCTGTTTTTCCCGAAGAATCAGGTGTGGAAGTTGTGAGGTGCCAGATGCTTCCCCTTGCTCCCTCCCTTCCGACATTCCACCTTGTCCTGGCTCAGACCCAGAGAAGCCTGGCGCTTTGGCAAGACAGCGCACATTCCTGTGGGCCAAGCCGCGGGGCACCTGCCCACGGAGGGGCGTGCCGAACTCAGAAACACAGCAGCCTCGGGGCCCTGGGCCCCCGCCCCGACCATTCCTGAGCCCCCCTGGTTGGCCTCCAGCGGGCACCTACGCCCACTTGGAGCAGGAAGCCCTTAGCGCACCCCGCCTGTCCCTGGAGTGGCATCTCAGGTCACTGTCTTTCCACACAGACTGCGCGCCAGGTCTGCATTCCCAGGGGAGACCCCGCGGGTTCGCTGGACCAGCCGGCTGGGCCGCTGCGACAAGCAAGGGCTCTGACGACCGACCCCGCAGACCGGCCTGGGCTCCGGAGGCAGAGTGTGAGAAGGAGCCAGCCGTGCGCGCGGCTGAGGGCGGGTGGGGAGGGTCTGTTCTTGTTAACGTGCTACTGGGAATCCGACCCTCAATCCTGACGCCAGTGGCCAGTCCACCATGGCTTCACAGACAAAGAATCCATCAGCTGTCTTTTTCCTGTGCTCTCGAACTGTAAGTAAAGGTTTGCTGCAACTCGTGACACTGGACAGTCTCCTCCTGTGTGTATGTATCGCAATGCGTGTGTTTGCGCGTGCGTGCTTCTGTGGATATACGTGCATATGCATGCATTCTTCATGTCTGTGTGCGTGTATGACTTCTGCAGGGGTGCTTGTGTGTCTGCGTGGATATGTGTGCATGCATATGTATGTGTATTTTCATGTCTGTGGATGTGTGTACATGTGTACGTTGGTGTGCAGATGTGTGTATACACGTATGTATACGTTTGCGTGTGTGTTGAGAGCTGTTGCTCTTTGACAAAATCTTATTTCATCTGTGGCGACTGGCTCCTCTTAAGTCAGCCTGGTAATTTATCTTTTTCCAGCGAAGCATCCATTTAATCCAGATCTTAATAAGCTTGGAGTCAGACAGAGTAGTCTTTTATGGTTGTTTTTTGTTTCTTCTATATCTGGGGCTATTTTCTTCTTATTATTTCTTCATTTTGTGTCTGTTTTTCTGGGTTACCTTAGCTAATGGCTTTCCTATGGTTTTCATTTTTATAAAGAACGAACTTTGGGATTTATCTATTGATCCTATCATTTTCCATTTTCAAATCATGGAATGCTTCTTCAGTGTTCACCTGGTCAGCTTACCTGCACCGCGTCCGGGGTTCTCCCCAAGCTGGGCACGTGATGCAGTCCCTTCCACCTCGGGCCACAGGGCTTCAGCCAGCAAACCTCAGACCTCATTTTCCAATACCCACTTTGTTACTGCTGGAATTTCCGGCAGTAGCTCTGCACACCTGTCCTCTAGGACAGGGGTCCCCAACCCCTGGGCCATGGACTGGGACCAGTCCATGGCCTGTCAGGAACCCAGCCGCACAGCAGGTGAGTGGCAGGCGAGCGAGCACAGCTTCCTCTGCGTCTGCAGCCGCTCCCCAGCGCCGGCATCACCGCCTCGGCTCCACCTCAGATCCTCAGGTGTTAGATTCTCAGGGGAGCACCGGTCCCTGACACCTAAAGGTTGGGGACCGCTGCCCTAGGAACATACAGGCTAGCTCTCTAACCAGCTGAATGTGTCTGCCTGGGGCACAGGGCCAGGGGCCCCCTGGGAAGCAGCCTCAGCAGCAGAAGTGGAGCAGTCAACGAGGCTGCGCCCGACTCATCCATCCCAAGGGAACCCTCCCAGGCCCACCCCCCACGCACTCATGTACCCCAAATGGGGACGGCCCTTGTGCTTGTGGTGCCAGGAGCAGAGGCAGCCACGACCCTCTGCGGGGGAACACGGTCCCGCCCCACGTCTGCATCTCCTTCACTCTGTGGCATCACAGAGGCCGTGGGCAGGTTTCGTGATGATGCAGACTTCGGCCCCTCGGCGGGAAGAGCTCAGGTAGCCCAGACGGTGTAGCACAGGCCTCGGAGAGCGAGCCGGTCGGTGAGATGGGGACACAGCGTCTGCACTCACAAACCTGGCCTGCAGGTGGGGCTCTGCTCGCCCTCGGGGGCAGCATGCTCGGCTAAGCTGCGAGGGGCGAGAAGGGAGTTGTCACCGGTCCGTGATGTCAGCCCATGTCTCAGGGGTTGGGAAGCGTTTTGACTGAGGTTTGCTTTAATTCCACTCGCAAAGGCTGGGGCCGGAACTGGGCGCAGGGTACAGGGGAAGCCGGCAATGTCAGCACTGCTGTGCAAGTGGAAACCGCCGGCCTCCTGCCCGGGCCCGGGGAGCCCCTGGGTGACCCTGGGTGAAGGCCAGCCTGGCGATGGCATGTGCGGCCTCTCCCCATCACCCTGTCTTCTGAGGACGGTGGGTGTGTGAGTGTGGCTGAGTGTGAGCGTGTGTGTATGAGCATATGTGTGAGCATGTGTGCATGTCACCGTATGTGACTCACGTGATGTCTGCATGTTGTGAGCACGTCAGCACATGTGACCATCTGTGAGCGTGAGAGCATATGAGCACATAACCACATGTGCGTGGCCATGTGACCATGAGCATTAGCATGTGTGACCGTGTATGTGTGTGTAAGCATGTGTGTGTGTGGACGTGTGAGCCGGGGTGTGACGAACTTCCCCACATGTGTGTGCCCGGCTGGCCGGTGCCCTCCTGCCTGTCTCCCCCCGGAGCGACGCCGCCCCTCCAGGTGGGGGCAGGCAGCAAGCCCTTCCCTACCTGAACAGACACCAGACCAGAGTCCAGCTGAGCTGACCAGTGTCTTCTGGGAGTGGAACTGGACTCCACGTTCTGGGAGGTGTCATCGTAAGTGTAAATTTCTTCAGTGAATTGGAAAATGAAATGAACTTCTGCCTTAAACAGGTACCTGGGAAGAAGCCCTGCCCACGGCCACCTGCAGGCCTGGCACTTCCGCCTAAGGAAACAGTCCCAGAGCAGAAGGACCCGGAAGGACCCAGCAGGGCTGCTCGTCTATGCAGCATCTACGAAGCTGTCCACTCATTTCTCTTCTGGCATGGAGCTTCCAGTCTTTCCCGAGAAAACCAAGTGGGCGAGAGCGGCAGCCCCCACGTCGTGAGTCACCGAACGGAAACGTAAATGGCCCCCGCCCCGAGCGGAAGCTGGAGAGGTGCATAAACACGGACCGACGGGAAGCCAGCCGCGTTCGTCATGGACGTCGATTTTGTTCAAACAGCTCTCCAAGTTGCCTGAGTCCCGATCCCTCCGAGCTTTTCTCTCCATCTCGCCGGCGTGTTCCGTGGGCCACACCCCTCCGTCTATCTGTCCACCCACCACCATTTCCTGGCTCCCGCCCTTGTCAGTGGGGCGTCCAGTGTCCCTGGGAGGAGGGCAGCCTGTGCCGGCTCCACCTCAAGCTGCTGGGCGAAGGCGGGGCTGTCATTTCCAGGACGGCGAAGACACTCCCTGGATGAAGGTACCCCCGGGTGGACGCGGCCCCAGGCTGCTCCTAGGAACACCCCAAAGCCACAAGTCAGCAGAAGTGAGAAGTGACGGGCCCCGGTGACAGACGCACTGGCCATTGGTTTCCTACGGCTGCAGCACAAATCAGCACAAAATGAGTCATTCGAACAGCAGAAATGTACTCTCTCTCAGTTTTGGAGGCAGAAGTTCAAAGTCAAGTTTCGATTCCCTCTCGAGGGCCCGGGGAAGGCTCCTTCCTGCCCCTTCCAGCTCCCGGTGTCCCCGGGCGATCCTTGGCCCCGACCTGAGCCTCCATCGTCACCTGGCCTTCTCCCGTGTCCCTGTCTCAAATCTCCCTCTTCCTTCTCTCACCCTAAATCCAGGACGACCTCATCTCGAGACCCTTAACGGCAAATGCAGAGACCCTAGTCACAGAGACCAGGGGACAATCTTTTTGAGGGATACCGTTTAACCGGCTACCCCAGTGGTTGCACGCTCAGGGGAGGGGGCACTGCAGAGGTCTTCGTCCAAACTTCAGTTCCAGAATTCAGTAAAAAGAAGACCGAACTGCAAGGCCGTGTGTGCATGTGCGTGTGTGTTAACACCATAGGCAAGTCTGCGACACAAGCCGTGTGTCCAGTATTCAACTCGATTCTGGCACCATCTGCCTGGAGATGGCGTCAGACCCCTCAGTCCCACAACTGTCCCCCACCGCGCCTCAGATTCCAGCCACAAGCCCAGGTTATCACCTGAGCCGCTGCCCCACAGGTTCCCGCTGCCCCCTCCTCAGGTTTGATTGATTCGCCAGAGTGGCTCCCGGGACTCAGACACGTTTCCAGAACCGAGTTATCATAAAGGACAGAGCTCAGGACCAGCAGGGGGAGAGCCGCACGGGGCAGCGCACGGGGGCGGCCAGGGGGTTCCTCGCCTCCGCGGGGGCCACCGTCCCCTCCTCTCCACATCCACCAGCCCCAACTCTCTGGCTGGTCCTTTTGGGTTTCCTCGGAGGTTTCGTTGCTGTAGAACTTGGCGAAGTCAATGGCCATCAGCGACTGAGCCCGAGCTCCAGCCCCCTCTTCCTCCCACAGCAGGTGGCTTCCCTGGCCCCCACCCCACCCCATCCTGAGGGGCTTTCCCAAAATCAACTCTCTAACATAACAAAGACACCCATGTCACTCTCGTTGCTTAGGAAATCGCAAGGACCTGAGGAGCTATGTGCCAGACACAGCAAAGGCCCAGTGTAGACAAGGTTATCACGAGCCATGTCGCCACGAAGGGGAACGGGGAACGTGAGACAAGCCGTGTGAGAGGCTTTGCGCTGCATGCCGGCGGCAGCCAAGGCCGCGCGGCGCCCTGTGCAGGCGGCACAGGTGCCCACAGGAGGGCGCTGTCGGTCCTGCAGCCAGGCTCCCCGCGCCCAGAGGGTCGACCTTGCCCTGAAGTCGGGGTCTTGGCTGCAGGCTCCGCCCGCATCACCTCCATCCCCATGTCCCCTGACGACCTCCCACACCCTCCCCTTGGCCGCCTCCCCTGGGCAGGCAGGGTGCCTGGGCCAGAACACTGACCAGGCAGTTGGGGGCATTGGGGGGGGGGGAGAGGGCGCGTCGAGGTCGCTTGGAGGCTCCCCCGCAGGGCCTTAGACCACCTCTCCCAGCGACGGGGGCCAGCACCCCTCCGCTGTGCTGCCGCCCTCCCTCCGGCCCCTCCCGGTTGTGGGAAGGGTCCCCGGTGGGTCACAGCCCCTCAGGCTGCTTTTCCTGGGCACGTGGCAGAGCTCAGCATGGGGAAGGTGACAGATACCGGCCTTTCCCATGACGACATACAGCAAACTTGGAAAAACCCAATCTGCTAGCTTCCAAAAAAGAATTCCAACACAGAAAAGTATAAATACATAATTTCCCAGTCATATTACTGAGTTTTATGGAGCCCTTTTCTTAGATTTCTGAAGACGGCTTTTGCCATCAGTGGTAGAAACCACACACAGGAAAAGAAAAATCCGCCCCAGTCCTTCCATAAAAAGTTCGGGCGATCCAGTTAAAAATAGCCTGAGCAGCCCTCAGCGACCTAGAAACTGCGGGGCACATTCTCCTGTCACGTGCAGGCTGTGGAGGAGGCACCTGGCACCGGGACACCTGGCTTCCTCCCCACTGGGGCCCGTGGGTGCTGGGGCTGCTCTGGGAGGGTCCCCAGAAGGCCCCGGCAGCTGTGGGAGGGGACAGTGAGCTGTCCTGCAGCTCTGCTACTGGGGCCCACCCCCTAACTCAGAACAGCACAGAGGCCCGGATGTCTGCTCGCGGTTCCGAGAGGCCCCTCTGGTCGGAAGTGCTGAGGTACCAGGATGCGTCAGGCCAGGCCTAGCGCTGGTCCGTTTTGCTCAGTCGCAAAGGACACCTGTGGCTTGGTGTGACCTGCTCTTGTCACGGGCTTGCACCTGCTTCTCAGCAGGTCGCACTGGGGTCCGTCTCCTGATGGAGTGACAGTCGGCTGTCCACGTGCAGGGAAGCACCCCCGGGGTGCTGGCTCAGAGGCACCCTGGACCCTGGAGGGACCGTCTAGTTTATTTTTTATTAAGACATCGAACCCTCTGACCCTGACCCAAAGAAGTTTCTGGAAGATTACCAACAATCACGGGAAGAAGCAAAACCAAGTGTCGAAGCGGAGCTGTGTGCCTCTGCTCCCGGGGAGTCTGCTCGGAGGGGCCGTGTCAGGTCTTCAAAGCCGTGTGACAGGGAGGTCTGGACAATCTCCATCCCGGGGGCACAGCCCAGGACATGGGGGCCAAAGTGGCTGAGCTCTGGGAAGGGCCTGGGCTCCCCAGGGGGTGCTGGCCTGGAGGGAGTGGCTAGTGCACCCCCGTGGCCTAGGGCCCGCAGCATGAGCTGTGAGGGGCATCTGGCCCAGGCCGGGGGGCGGGGGCACCAGGTGCTGGGCCTGCTCCAGGGGGTGGAGGCCTGGATGACGAGGGCTCTCTGGCGTTCCTTCGTAGGTGTCCCTGGCATCATACCAACAAACGCCAGCTGCAGGACGGCGCCTAACCTTGCAAGTCCCTGAGTTTTCCTGCCAAGGCACTGCCCTTAAGTGTCATGGCGCCTGGGCTCCCCCAGGCATCACATGGGTTCAAGTTCCCTCTGGCGTGACGTCTCTGAGGCACCTGGAGGCCTAACCCCTGACAATGAGGACAGAGGGGCCTTTGGTGCAGAGGGCAAGCTGCTCAGGCACCTCTGAGCTTTGGGCCTGGGTCAGTCAGGAGCTTGGAGGCGAAGGGTGCACCCAGGTTCACGGCGGATTTTACTCAGGAAAATCAGGTCCTTCTGCTCAAAAGGGGGGAAGAACGAGGAAGCGCTTGGAAGCTCAGCTCAAAGCGCGCTTCGCCACCGGGCTTCCGGCGGGTGGGGGGACGGACTTCACAGGCTCCCTGTGCCCACCACCCTGTAATACGATGGTGGCCACGCCCCAGTGGCCCCGCCCCAGCGGCCACGCCCCGGTGGCCCGCACCCCAGTGGCCCCGCCCCAGCGGCCCCGCCCCAGTGCCCCCGCCCCAGCGGCCCCGCCCCAGTGCCCCCGCCCCAGCGGCCCCGCCCCCAGCGGCCACGCCCCAGCGGCCCCGCCCCCAGTGCCCCCGCCCCAGTGCCCACGCCCCAGCGGCCACGCCCCAGCGGCCCCGCCCCGGTGGCCCGCACCCCAGTGGCCCCGCCCCCAGCGGCCCCGCCCCCAGTGGCCCCGCCCCGTCACACAGCGCGGACGCAGTGCTAAAAGGACGGCTCGCCATTCTCCCTTCACAGTCCAATCGTCGTGCTCCACCCCATTCGTAACCTCGGCATTTTCCAGGTCACAGAAGTGGCCTTTGGGTCCCACCATCTAGGAAGCCGCCGACTACGGATGATGACGGTGGTGATGGTGGCTGTGGTGGTGGCGGTGGTGACGGTGGCAGTGGAGATGTCTGCGGCGGACGCGCCCCAGGACTCGCGCGTGCCCCGCTCTTATCGGTGCTGGGCGGCTCTCCCACGTGGGCACGTGTTAGAAGGCTGTCCAGAGACGGTCTGCGGTTTTGCTCCAGAGACGACTTGATCCACACAGTGAGTCAGCTTCTGGGACCCCTCCATGTGGCCCTGGTAAGTTACAGAGACTCTGAGCCTTGTGACAGTGACACGTGGCTTCAGCAAGTACCAGCCATCGATGGCACCGTTCCCGCGGACCCTGGCACTCTGGGTTCAGAGTGCTGCGCCTCTCTCCGCAGTGAGGGGGCAGGGGCGTGGCCAGCGGAAAGGGAGGGCGCGGCAGGACTGAGGCCCGCCGCGGGGACCACTGCCTTGAGCCTCTAGGCCGCGCTCGCTCGTTCCCACGCCAGGCTCCCCTTGCGTGGGTGTGGGGCGTCTCTGCTTCGTCTTGTCAGGGTCCACCCGCCTTCTCACCACAGCAGTTCGCGGGTGTCTCCCGCCCCCTCCCTTTGTTCTCGAGGGCGTATGCTCTGGTGGTCAGGAGCCACCAGGACAGACAAGAAGCCTGGCCCTGTTAGTGGGAAGTCCTGCCTTTTCCTGTTTGCAGCCTTTCACGAGTCATCTTTGGCGCGGCTTCAGCAAGTACTCACGATTTGCAAAATAATCCTCTGACTACCACATTAAGAAAGGAAAAAGGAAAAGAGTTTAGGTAATTGATTTCTGATGCTTTGTGTTTGATTTTCACACATGAAATCCGGGCACGTGCGAGGGCATGTGTCTCCTTGGTGAATGTCAACTACGTGATGATTAAACTGCCGAGACCACGCAGCAGGGTTCTCAGACTCAGGCGAGCACGGGAGCCTCCTGGGGGCCTTGTCGAAGCACAATGACCAGCTGGGCTCCCGAGAGCCTGAAGCAGTCCATGCGTTTGACACGTTCCGTGGTGTCCGGGCCCCACCGTGATGACCACTGGGGTCGAGGGAGAGCGAGTGTCAGAATGACGGCCGGGGGGCACGAAGGGCCACCCGTGGGTGTGTCTGTCCACACGGCATGTCTGGGGTGGGAACGCCACCGGAAGCGAAGGCTGCAACCAGAGGTTTCTAATTAGATTTCTAGTAACCTTTGCCATCCCGACAGCAAGTGAGGTTTGACGGTCCAACACCCGACAAGCAGGCGCGGTTCTACCTGAGGTCACACGTGCTCGCCTTCTTAACCAGTTTGAAAATGAGACTAGCGCCGAGAGACGGCCCCTCTGCCTGTGGGCATGGTTCCGTTTAGCCGAGCACGGCCTCCACACCTCCCCGGCAAGCCTGTGCCGTGTACCTGTGGGGTGCCAGGCTCCCCTGTGCACACCTGTGAACAGAGACCTGGGCCCATGGGCTTCACATCCTGGGCTGGGACGTGGGGGCTGCAGGTGCGGAGGGTCAGACAGACAAAGCAAACAGGACTAAGCAGCGTGACCAGAAGGCTGGAAGGTGGTGTGTCCAAGGCCACGTGCAGCGGAGGACAGAGTTCAATTCTCCATCAGAGAGAGAGGCCCCATCGGGTGTCCGACCACAGAGGAAGGTCATGCTGCCAGGGCTCGCCCTCCCCGGGCCCATGCCCAGCCCAAATTCAGCCTCAGCAGGTGACATCACCAACACCAACCTGGCACTCCACCCCTTTGTGTGTTGGGGGGGGACATGGCCAAGGTGGCCTGACCAGGCAGCTGCCCAGGGCTGGCACCGAGGTCAGACTGGAGGCTCAGGAACCTGGGCACAGCAGGGCCCCTGGGGCGGGCAGGGCAGAGCAGGGCACAGGTGGGAGAATTCCAGGGAGCCCAGGTGACCTCAGAGTTGAGCTCAGAGAAAGGGGGGAGGCTGAGCATCTCCTTGTTTTCCCTAGGGACTTACGCCACAGCTGCCAGTCAGGGAGCCCGGGGTCCCCAGGCAAAGCTGGCCCGGCGGGCCCAGCACCCATGTCACCCCCAGCCGCCGGGCAGCAGAGCTGGAGGTGGGACCGGAGAGCTGGTGGGCACAGGCCGCACCCCGCCCGGCCGCCAGCAGTGTGCGCTGAGCTCCTGGGAGTCAAACGGGGGCCACAATTGGGGTGAAGCACCGCTCACCCCGCAAGAGCTGCATTAGGGCCGACAAGGGCTTGTAGGGAGGAATGATGACTTAGCGCTCCCATCGAAGAGAAAAAAGCAGGAAACTTAAAAGAGAGGAAGCAGTTTGCGTTTGAAACATGGACCCGCGTCCTGTGGCTTCCCTCAGGTACTCGGGTCGGTCAGCGCCAGCTCCCAGCGACAGACCCTTCCTTGGGCATGTGACTGCCGCAGGCTCTCCCCTGACCGATCAGCACTCCCAATGCCACGTGATGAGGCTGTCCTCGTCGCCATGTGCACAGAACCCACCAGCCTGGACAGCTGCCACACGGACCCCAGACCCCATCCCGAGTGTCAGGGCCGCGAGGTCGATGAGGCGTCGCATGCAGCGCAGGGCGGCCACCGTCTGGGGGCCTTTCTCTCCAGGGAGAGAGCCTCCCACAGCAAGTCGGAGGGGGAAAGGGCCCTGGGGCCCCGGTGCGAGGGTCAGGAAGGCGCCCACGTGAGGCGGGCCCTTCTCAAACCTTCCAACCTGAAGGATCCGTACCAATTCTACTTGAAGTGCCCAGCATCGCCCCGGAGGACCCTGGTGTGCAGAGAGCACGTGCGCTTGGGGTGCACACCCTTTACTCCTGTCTTGCTTGCGGTTTGCTCCAGAGTCACATTTTGTATACTCTAAATACTTCTAAGGAGGGTTTTAAAAGGGTCATTTTTGCCTTGGAGGGAAAACGAAGAAACCTCCTGTCAAAAGCTGCCAGTGAAATGGACGCTCTGACGCACACCGAGAAGTTTCCATGGCTAATGGGTTTTAACAACCCGGATGTAAGCATCATCTTTGACAAATAGAGCTAAACTACTTATTCGACATGGAAAGCTGCCGTGACAACCTGAACATTTCCCAGTGCGTGCTGTGCGGGCGAGGTGGGGGACAGGGCACCGGCTGCAGTGTGGCCGGGCTGACGTGCATGCATCCCCCTCCGATGTACGTGTGCCCTCCCTGTGCACGAGGGCCCCCCAGTTCTCCCTGTCCCCCAACCCAGCAGTGGTGGCCTGAGGCTCCCAAATGCCAGGCGAGGGGCGGACCCTGGCCCACGGATGAATGGGCAAGGCCCTGACCAAGTGGCGCGAGGGTGCCCCCCACCCCGTGTGTGTTGGGCACTGAGAGCCACCAGGGTACCCGCCTTCCATCCCACCCTGGGGTAAAGGAAGTGTCCTGAGAGACATGAAACCTGACGCAGACCCTGACGCCGGGCAGGGCTGGTGGGCGTAGAGCACCCTCATATATCCACCTGTCACCGGATTCCTCATGATGGTGACAGAGCTGGCAGGGCAGCCTACGGGGCGGGGGAGGGGACCCCATCAAAGCTGCATGCGGCCCGCCCCGCCAACATGCCCACCCTGTTTCTCCCAGATGCCCCTCACGGCCTGCCCTGCTGACCTGAGGCCCTCTGCGGCCTCTGGGTAGGGCTGGCTATTTAAGTTCTGGAGTCTAGTACAGATGAAAATGTAGGGTCCTTGTTTAAAAATTATGAAAAATTTCGAGACAGCAAAAGCAGAGCATTGAACAAAGCTTGGGGCCCTTCTGAGCAGATGCCTTTGTGTGCCTGCCCAGGTCACACCCCCATGACCCTGGAGCAGGGCTGGGTGCTGTCAGGTGAGGCTCTGGGCAGGGCCTGCATTCAGGGGCATGTTCCCCATAACCCCGAGGCTGGCCTTCTGGTGACTTCCCCTCCTGTCCCTGGCACCCAGGGTCGGCGCGAGCAGCTCCCTCCAGCAAGTGAAGACCGTTGGTATCCCACAACCCTGGGATTTCTGGCGCTGAAGGTTGGCGAACTCCGAGAAGCAAATCTCCTGGTCCTCACACTGTGGGAGCGGCGGCTGGGGGGCAGGCGTCTTCGAGTGCAGAACCCAGGCAACGGTACCCAATGTCTTGTGACTGCGGGGCGGCAGCACCCTCATTTTTGAGATCGTTGCTATGAGCATCTGAACCAAATCCCTCAACTTTTCCTCAAGGCTTTGGATGGAGAAAATGAATTATTTAGTGAACTAGGCGGGTCTCAGGCAGCTGGGCTCAGACCCGTGGCCTTGACACATTGCTGCAAACCCCGTCAGCGTGGGTTTTGAATAGTAACCCACGGCAGACTTTAAAAATTAATTTCAAGTTTTCTTCCTTGATATAGACTTAATTAGCTAAAAACCGTTTTCATTTGAAGATGCATTCTTCTTATCGAAAAACAAGAGAAAAAAGCCGAAATTCCTCTATGACATGAATACATTTGTGCAGAGGGCAGTGCGTCCCAGCGGCGGGAAGAAGGGGCCGGTGGGGGGGGCCAGCTGGCAGCGGCCTCCCGCCCGCCGGAGGCCGTGCGTCCCGGCCCTGGGCAAGGTCCCGCGCGTCCGGTGCCTGCTCGCAGGCCCTGAGGCCGGCCCCCGCAGGGCGGTCCACATCCGGCGGAGGAGCGGTTCCTCCCACCGGGGTCCAGGGCCACTGTGCCAGGCTGGGGTGGCCGCTGTGCCCAGCCAGAGGGCTGCGCGCTGCTCCGGGCGCACCCGCGTGCCCCGTGCATGCCCGTCCGGGGCCAGAGCGAACGAAGAGGCCCCACCTGGGACCCCCTAGACACCTCATTACAGCCAGGGTCACGGGGGGCTCACGTCGCTCCACCCCAAGTTGAGGAAAGCCTCTGACGAGTCCGTGGAGCTGCCTCCTAATTCCCCAGGGGGGCTCTTGTCGACCCCCTTGTCCCAAGGAAGGTGCTTATCTGCACATTCAGGTGACGACGCGGGCTTATTGCCCAAGAGCGCTGCGCCAGGCCCCCCAGGCACAAGGCCGCGTCGTGACCGTGCCGGGACTTCCAGGTGGCAACTGCCGCAGCCTCCTGGCACCCTGGGCACCCTGCGACCACGGCTGAGCCCGCGCGTGGCGGCCTGGGCGGACCGCACAGTCTGGGGCAGGGGCGGTTGGGGGCAGGCGGCGCCGGCCGAAGCCCGGGACCTGCCCCCCCACCGCCGCCGGGGTCCCCTTGGCCACAGCGTCCCCATTTATGTGGACTTCATTTCCAGCCTGAGGACTTGAGATTTTTCTTGGAAAAGAAAATGCTCCTTCTTAGTTCGAGTTACTTCGTTTTTTTTTTACTGCCTTTGCTACTTCCGTAGTGGGGTGTACAGATTAAATTCTATAACCAAACCTTTTCATACTCAATATAACTTTAAAAGTTACATATTGCCTGAAATGGGAGGTTTATTATAAAATATCTTCCTAAAATACTCTGAAACTACATTTCCTCGAGACTAAATTGATTAAGAACGCATTAGCTTTCATTTGGAAAGTGCGGTGTTAGATCTCTCTCAGGTTGGGTGCGACTCCCCTCCCTCACCTGCTCACCGACACGCATTCCACTGTCTCGTAAAACAGTAAGTTTTCTCTACAAAACAAAAATGTTCACTCTTTCAGAAATGTACACCCTAATTACCTTCTAAAACCTCCTTCTCAGCCGCCCCTTCTTCCCCACCGACCTGTAGGTTTGCTGAAATAACGTATTCATTTCACGCCCATTGAGTGGCCGCCACCAAGAAGCCATGACTATCTGGTCGGTCCGTCTTTCAAAAACGTCATAATCTCCTCTGAGCTGAAAGAGCAACCTCTAGGAAGGCGAAGGCAGAGGGCAGGTGTCCCCAGTCGCCCACCTGCAGGAGCAGGCCATGGGGCCTCGGACTGCCCCGGGGCCCAGGCTGGTGAAGTGAGTTCGCGCCCCGTCCCCAGGGCTCACAGCCCAGTTTAACTGTAGTCCATTCTGTCTTTTACTTGATCGTGTCATTCCAGGGTGTTTTTCTTTTAATGGGAAAGGCTTAATTGGTTTTGTAAAATATGATGTGTGTTCCTTACTAAGAAAAATTCAGGCTACAGAGAAAACCACCAAGAAAGTAAAAAAAAAAAAAAAAAAAAAAAAAAAAAAAAAACCTTATTCGAATTCTAACTACTCAATGCACATACTTCTTTGCATATGTTTATAGCTAGAAAGAAAGAAGTCAGTTTTGAAAACTGGGACAATATATACATGGTATTTTAATAAAACACACGATTAATTTTACTTGAAATTAGCCAAAGAAAAGTCGGTAGAAACGAAGCTGAACGAAACAGAACGTCAGCACACGTCCGCTTCCTCAGGAGGTATTTGCAAGACCCGGAAGCCGGCCGTGGAGCCTCCCAGGCTCAGATCTGCGCCAGACCCGACCTCCGAGGTCGGAGGCGCGGCAGGCGTCGGAGGCTTTAAAAGCTGCCCAGGCCGTTCAGAGACCGGCCGCCCTGAAGACGCAGCGCCCGGGCTCCTGTGCGGCCAGGGTGGCTGCGCCGCGCCCCTGGGCCCTCGGTCGGCACGTTGCCACTCGTCATGCAAGGTGCCCACCTTAGCCCTGTGGCTGCCACCGCCGCCCCCCACTGCTCAGCACCACTCAGCGTGGGGGGGGCCGGAGCGCTCGCCGTCCGCATCCTGTGATGTCCCCCCCAACGAGGTCTTCACTCCGGTCTTGGTTGGCTCGGTTCTGTCACTGGAGGGTTTTTGAGAGGAGTCCACGGCGTGACTTCCCTTGGGTCCTCTGTGAGAGGCCGGCGGCCACCCTCTCACTGTTCACGCGCTGGTCCGGGGTCATGCTTTCCTCACCGCAGAGCGTAAAGTGGCGTCCGCGGCCCTGGAACCTGAGTGCTCCTGAGGGAAGGCCACGGACAGCCAGAATTTTCTGTCCATTTATGCCACGCGATCGTCCTGCCGGCTATGCAGATGGTTCTGTCTTTAGTCTGGCGCCGCCAGGAGGCCCGGCTGGTGATTGGGCAGCGCTTCCCCGGGAGCTGTGAGGGCAGTTTCGCCATTTCTCGCCTGTCCGGCCGCTCTGCTCTCTCCCTCAGCCGGGGCGCCGCGTGCAGTTGCGCTGTGCGCCGGCTCGTTCCCGCCGCCGCCTGTGGCTTCTTCAAGCCGCTGACCACAGCCCCGGCGTTGTTTTCGGTCATGTGCGCAGCGTCCACTGCGGCTTTCCTATGCGCAACCTTCCTGCTTTTCTTCTGTGGCTCTTTTCGGCTTGGTCCCCACCGGCCACCTCCCCCTGTTTCTGTGGCGGCGTTTGGATTCTGTCTCTTCCTTGAGAGCTCTGTACCGAGAGGCTTGTGTGATGCCCTGCGGGGTCCTCCGGTGTCCTCACGCTGGCCCTCGGATGTCCTCCGGGACCTGTGTCTGTCCACCTGCCTTCTCCCAGAGCAGCTGTCTCCGTCACCCCCGTCACAGCCTCCCCGGCTTCCGAGCGGACGAGGCCTTTGTGGAGGAGCTGGGAGGGCCCACGGCCGCCTCACCTTCCGGCAACGGCCTGCGTCCTGTGGGCCTGGCTTGCGAGGTCCCACCTCCTGGCTCTGGACCGTCCCCGCCTGGAGGGTGTGCCGTCCAGCACCCAGGGCTCCTTCGGCCCCTCCTGGATGTGGTTCAGAGGTACGGCTTCTCAGGGAGACTCTGCCTCCACCACGGCCCGTCTAACCCCTTCGGTCCCAATCCTGACCAGTGGAGGCCGTCCCTGCCATCGGAACACACAGCCTGCTGCGAACATAAGTGTCCGGCCTGGGTCCGAGGCAGCCAAGGCTCTGAGCTCGCAGGCTCCCCATTCCTGTCCAAGCCCCAAGCCACAGGCCCCGCTGGCTGCCCGTTTCCTGGCAGAGCCACCTCTCCGCAGGGCAGAGTCCGCCAGGCCCTTCCGCCTCCAGTAAGCCGGGAAGACTCGCCTTCGCGCCTTCACCGAAGACGCCGTAGGGAGTGGAGAGCAGACTACGAGCCACGCAAGGCGATGAACGCCGCACGAGGCGCGCCGTGGGGCGCTGGCTGCCTGAGTCCCCGTCCTCACACCCCTCGAGGAGCTGTCACTGGGGCCAGCGCTCAGCCGGTGCTCGGGGCACCTCTGGAAGGGCAGGTCAGAGGACAAGGCGTGCGGGGATTCTGCCTGCCGACCTCACTCAGCCGCCCTCGACAGGCTCCACCTGGGCCGCCCACACCCTACCGTCGTGACGGCAGACCCCTCAGTCCCCTGCAGTGTGACCGGCCTGCAGATGCGTCCTCAAAGGCAGGCCCTGGAGCCGGCTGCCGGGCGAGTGCCCAGCGTGGTCTGAGAAAGTCTCTGTGATTCTGAGCACATTGCCCTCACATGCTGGAAGAATCAGCAGGCTTTTGATACGCGTTTCAAAAATAAAACGGCGTGGGCTTTGCGAGGCGAGATCGTGAGACGCATCCCCTTCCTTCGGGCTGACGCGCAGGGCCAGGGCGCCTCGGCCTTTGTTAGAAGGCGCAGGGGTTGCGACAAGCCTTTTGCCACGGGAAGGGTCAGCACTCACCGCGCTGGCGCGCGAGCTCTCTGCGCGGGGACCGCACAGTGCTGCTCCTGCTGCCAGCTCAGATCAGGCGCTTTTAAAGTTTTATTTTTAACCAGAACATCCAGCCCTGTGACTGAGGCCGGGACGAGGAGGCAGCGTCAAGCCCAGGAGACGTCTTGGTGTTGAGGTGGCAGGTTTGAGGCTGTCAGCTGCCTCCTGGAGCGTCTCGTGGGACGAGGGGCGTGGCTGTCACACGCCCAGTGCCTGGACTGGACGGGGGCTTCAGACGGGGCGGGGGGGGGGGGGCTGGCCGTGGCCGAGGATGTCGAGAACCGCAGTGCGACACGCACCCTCGCTGGACGAGGGGCTCTGGGATGTCGCGTGTGAACACCCGACCACAGGCCCAAGCCTAGCCACACTGTCCTGAAGAAGGGGACGCCCCTCGCCTCCCGCCCCCATGTGCGTTGTCAGGGGCAGACGCCCCTGCTCTTGGGATATAGGACAGCTGGGGCTTGGGCAGTGGCCGGCAGCCTGGCTGGTTCACGGCTCTGGGTCAGAGGCAGGAGGAGGCTGGCGTCGCCCCTGGAGCGAGCTCGAGGCCCCAGGAACAGGCAGCGCGGGGGCCACAGCCCGGCTCAGTGTTTTCATGCAGTTTTCACTGCAGAAAAGAGGCAGACCCGGTCGGCCGGACTAATGTTTTATTTAGGAAGCTTAATTATTCACCAAGGCCCTGGGCCTCCAGTGGTGGGAACCATGCAGCCCAGCCCACGGGGGCAGGAGGCTCTGGCCTGGCTTCCACCTGGCCTGGGGCTCAGACGCCCCCCCTCTGCTCCCACTCAGCAGGGCGGGCAGCGGGGAGGCAGCACCCATCTGCTGGCTGCTTGTTCAGAAACAGAGGCTTTTTTTACTGCCAATGGAACACTGGCCTGCTTGTCAAAGTGGGTGAGGGTTTATTTTGGGCAAGCCCAGGGCCCCACCCTAAAAGGAGCCTTGGGGCGGCAGATGGACTGCTGGGCCCCAGCTGACACGGAGGGGTGCTGGGCAGCTTCGGATTTTGGCAAGGCACTGGGGTCTCGCCAAGGGGCCGCCGTACAGACGTGCAGAGAGTGGCCGCGCGGCCTTGCCCTCGGGGAGACGGGCGCCCACGCCTATGCTGGCCTGTCCTGGACTGTGAGGGGACCCAGTGTGAGGGCATCTGTGACCCGAGGGGTCATCAGGTGAGACCTGCTGTGGTTCTCACTGCTGGGGCCAAGGGCTTCCCCCCGGAACCGGAACCGTGGAAGTGATTCCTGAAGCCCCCCACACGCTCCTCAAGGCCAAGTCCAGAGACTGCCCCCAGAAAGCTCCGCCTGGGGGATGTTTCGTTTTTCCAAGGAGACTAAGTTTCTGGCTTTATGTCACCTGCATAACAGGCCAGGTTACTCGAGGCAAGCGCTTTGGTCGGTTCCTACTGTGGTCTCGACAGGTTTCAGGGGCCCCTGAAGGCGCCCGTGGGCAGTGATTAGACCCCCTGATGGAATCCAGCAGTGGAAGCGAGTCTGGCACCTGATGGAGTCCAGACCAGCTGCCTGGGGGCTGTTTCGGGAGGGGCGCCTAGCTCCCAGCCCCTTGGGGGTCCACGAGGCCAGACGCCCTTCAGAACGGTGCTTGATCAAGGAGACCACAGGGGTCGGGGCCGGGAAGTTACAGCCAGATAGACCCATCTGGCTCAGGGGAGAAGCAGGGCTCCAACACTGGTCCTGAAATCTCCTTGTGGCCCTGGAGGGGACCGGCTCCTGTGAATTTCCTCTGAGCCGTACAAAATTCAGCAGGTTCTTTCCAAATAAAGTGTTGTTCGAGGACTTAGGGAGGCTAATCGGATGAAGCCTGATTATTCGATTAGACGCCAGTGGGGACTGGCAGGAGAGAAAACCCCGCCCCCTGCTCAGAGCTAACACAGCTAATGGATCGTCCAGCTGTTCAGCCGAGATCATCTGTCAAGTTTGTAGTTCAGGTATTTTTAGCTGCCAGAAGCTCAAGGTCACTCGAGTGACAACTCAGTTACTGGATTTACTGATGATGCCTCACAACTTATTTCACAGAAGTCACAGAGTCAGTTTTTGTTCTAAGCTCTGACACTCACAGCAGGTGTGTTTAGCACCAAGGCCCTGGGAGGCATTTATAGGTCTGTCCATACCCTGCTCAGCACACATGCTCCAGAACCTTCCAGACTCACCGAATCCTTCATTTGAAGAGCCCCAGACACCTGCTTCCATTCTGCAGTCTCTGGAAGAACAGGACCATGATGCTCACCTTCGGCGGGGCGTGGCAACAAACGTGGCGGGGGAGGCACCGTGTGGGAGACAGTGGCCCGCCTGTGGCCGGAGCTGGGCTCCCAGGCTTCTCCGAGCCTCAGAAGAGGCCACGAGGGCCCGTGCGCTCCTGCCAGTGCCGGGCGGCGTGAGGAAGGGGTGCGGCAGCCCAGCACCAGTGTCCTTGTCTATTTTTAGCTCTTTTCCCATTATTTCACAAGCGCCTTGATTGCAAAGAATCCGGCGAGATCAGCAGCCCAGCCCTCTCGACCCCTCACTGATTAGATAATCACAGAAGCCAGCAGCAGGAGTGTCTTGTCAGCAGAAAGTGGCTGGAGCATGTGGCTCCAGCCGCCCAGGGCTCCTCCCGGGATGCGGCTTCTGCGTGAGGCCCAGACGCCCAGTCATGGACAGGGCCGAGAGGTGGGGCTTGGTTGGATCCAGGAGACGGTTTTGACAGAGACCCAATGACTCTGTGTGTCAAAAGCACAGAGGCGGTTCCCGCTTTGGACCTTGGTCCAGAAGGGTCTGTCCAGAGCCCTCTGGCGGAATTGGGCAGTTCTTGGGGAACTGCAGGTCGCCCCAGGTGTCCCCTCCATCCGGGAGCACTGCTCTCCATTTGACATCCCCGGCCCCGTCTGGCATGCAGCAGGCAGCGTCTGAGAAGCCTCTCGAGGGCGCACGGCTGCGGTCGAGAGCCGTGGCCGGGCGCCTGCCGTCAGCTCTGCCCGGCTTCTGCAGGGGCCACCGGCGTCCTTCACGGGCCAAGCCGCCCGGTGGACACTCTGCTCCGGGGGAGGTGGGGTCCCACCTCTGACCCACCCAGAGCTCCAGGCGCCGGGGCCCCACACAGAGGACAGCAGGGACCTGCAGCCCTTCTGGGTGACGCTTTCTTTAATTATGTGCTTATGCACAACCCACAAATTGCCTTGAAATATCCAAAATCACCTCAGATGCAAACCCAATTGTTCGTCCCCACTCCCGCAGCTCTCCTTGAGACCCGCGAGGCTGTCCCTGCGCCGTCCGTCACGTCTCGACATTTTCTTCGTTGCTCGTGGGGCCTCTGTTGGTTTGTGTTTCAGAGGCTCCTTTGAATGTGTCTCTAATGTGTCTTGATTTATTGCTGATCCGTGACCATGAAAAACAGTCTAGAGATATTGTGACAATACTATTGATACGTATTGACAGAGCCATTTACCAGCGATGTCTTGGCATGTGCGGGCTGCCAGCATGTTCCCAGCTCGCGGGGTCAGCCTGCCTGGTCCCCGCCTCTCCACTGGCTGGCGAGGTGCCCACAAGCTGCTACTCAGTCCAAGTAAGTGATCAGGAGAGCCCTGGGCGACCTGACAGGAGAGACAGGAGCTGCACCTCTCCTTCCTTCCTAAGCTCTGTGAACGCCCCGCCCCAGCACTCAGGTCCCAGCCTCGACCTGTGATTCTGGGCCCCGAGCACAGGCCCCTTTCAGTTAAGATGCACCTGCACCCCAGGTGCTCTCGATAGCTGCTCTGGAGCCCAGCCCCCACCACATCTCCAGCCCAGCACCGAGCACCCAGCACCCCACTCCAGCACCCTGCACCCCACATGCCCCGTCCTGCACCCCTGTGCCCACAACGTGGCTGGTACTGGCCCAGCAACAGAGAGACCGGCCTGCCTGGCTCCTGAGCTCCAGGCTGAGGTCAGCCCCAGGCCCAGCGTTGGGGGAGGCCGGGGGTCCTGCGCGGGGGCGCCGGGCCTGCTCCCCGCCCCGCTGCAAACACGCGGGCCTCCACTGCAGCCCCGTGAGTCGCCTCGTCCCGGGCCTTGCCATCGGTTGTGTGTGAACGCACCTAATCGGGCAGATGGCTCTACTGCTAACATTCCCTTCTCCACACCAGCTACTCTGAAAAGTCCCGAATGTCCTCTTACCATCTGCTAGCATGCTCGCCAGTCAGGAAGGCTGCAAGGTGGGGCTCTTCCCCGAGCCCGGCCCCTCCCTGGGCATCTGTGGATCAGGCCGGGCCAGGACCGGGGCCTGGGCTGCCGCACACCCGCACAGACCCGAGGGTGTCTGTGTTGTGGGACATGTGACCAGGACAGGGCCCGGCCTCGGCGGCGGCCGCGCCCTCCCGAGCTAGCCCCGCACAGCCCCTCGCAGGGGTCCCGTCTGTCCTGGCTTCGAGGCCACGTGCCAGGACCACGGCCCATGGTTTGTGCCCATCGGTGCCGAGAGAGGAGCCACCGTGCGCCCTGCCAGGAGCGTCGAGCTGCTGCCCAGCCCTGGGGAGGCTGGGAGTCGAGGGGGGCCGGTGGGCACCGGGTATGTGGCGTGGGCACAGGCGGGCCATTCGCACCGAGCACAGCCGCCGGACGCGCAGTGGCTCCCTCCAAGCTGACCTGAGCACCATCTCGTCGACCCAGAGACACACCTGGGAGCTGGGGTTTGAGGGCACAGGCCCCGGAGGCCAGAGTCACGGGGCCCGGCCGTGCGAGCGGCCCCACGACCCGCTGTCACACAGGGCTGTCATGCCGCCCGCCGGGCCGTGCCAGCGTCCGCCCCGGGGGAGGGGGAGGGAGGGCGGGCGGCCGCAGGGGAGCCGGCAGTGGTGAAGGTAACGCATGGACCCGTCAATCCTGCCCGAGTCCCGGAACGTCCTTGTGAAGGCCTTCGGCTGAGAGCGCTGGTCGACGGCGAATGAAATAAATGACACCGACCTTGGCAAAAACCTTGTCCAGAAAAACTTCCCCGCCTGCAGGCCCGTCCCCGCCGGCCCGGCCCCGCCTGCCCGGCCCGGCCTGCCTGGCCCCGCCAGCCCGTCCCCGCCTGCCCGGCCCCACCTGCCCGGCCCCGCCGGCCCTGCCCCACCTGCCCGGCCTGCAGCCCCGACCACGCCAGCCCATCCCCGCCTGCCCGGCCCCGCCGGCCCTGCCCCACCTGCCCGGCCCCGCCTGCCCGGCCCCGCCTGCCTGGCCCCGCCTGCCCGGCCCCGCCAGCCTGGCCGCGCAGCCCTCACCACGCAGCCCCGGCCGCGCATGCCCATCTGCGCGGGCCGAGCCGGCGGCCACTGCCCTGAGCTTCGGAGGCTCTGGGTCCGAGGCGCTTTGTTCGTTGGCAGCTGTGACCTTCTTGTCACTTCTCCGAAACCCAGTTTGGACTCGGTCGGCAGACAGGAGAGTGCCTCGTGGTCGGAGCCGCCTCTCACACGCAGCTGTGGCCAGCGCGACTGGGTTTCGCTTGTTGCAGAGTCTCTCCTGTTTCCAACCAAAACCGCGACACACGGTCGTCTGTCGGGGCGATGCCAGCACGGCCCGCGGGCGCGAGGTCCCCGGGCAGAGCCCGACCTCGTCCTCCACCGGCCCGGCCAGGCAGCGGGGGCGTGCCGCCCTCGGGCCTGGGACTGCAGCCGGAAGCGGGCGGCGAGGCCGGCCGGGGTGGGGCTGTCCTGCGGGGCTGTCCACCCTCAGCCGGGACTGTCCCACCGGCAGCCGCATGTGCTCTGGACGGACCTTTGCTGAACCAGAAATGACAGGGTGGACGAGCGTCTGAGACTTTCCGTAGATGTGGGGACCGTGCTCGGCGACTGAGCTGTGTCTGCCACAGGACGCGGAAGCCACCTAGAACAGAGACACCTGGCCCTCCGTTCAGGACACGCCTCCCGAGGGGGGGGGGGCGTCGTCCCGGAGACCCACCCGCCCTGACTGGTCATGCAGCCTGGGGCAAGGCCTTCCGGTCCCTGGCCCTGCGCCCTGGCCTTCAGAGCACAGCCACCCAGAGCCCAGTGGACAGGGCCAGAGGCCGGAGGGGAGGCCCCCGCACAGGACCTGCTGGGGCGCCCCATCCGCAGACGGCCGGCTTCCGGCTCCAAGACGCGGCTTCCCCGTCAGGACGCCGACTGCCCCCACTCCACCTGAGTGCAGACCAGCCGCCAGCCTGCGTGGGCTTCCGTGGCCAGCTGGGGCGCGTCTGTGGTGAGGGCTGAGGGCTGAGGGGGCCTGCATGATTCTGGGGGACAGGGCTGCAAGGATCAGAGGCTCCCCCCAGCCCAACCCTGCAGCCCGCACTGCCCTCACCCCGCTGCTGCTGACGACCCCGTGGCCTTTGAGCCTCGCTTCCCCCCAGCCGACCCCCCGACTGTCACCCCCAGCCGGCCCCCCGACTGTCACCCCCAGCCGGCCGCCCTGTCACCCCTGTGCCTGAGACCACGGGCAGCTCCCCAGCACACCTGAGGAAAGTCTCCCCACAGACCTTCAGGGTTTCTGGCGAGTGGCCTGGGCCTCTGGGCAGGGTCGCTGCTCACGGCCAAGTTCCTCTACGAACACAGCCCTGCGGCCTCGCGGCGTCTCCCGCTCCGCGGCCCCGTCCATTGGTCACGGTTCGCTCAGAGGCTGCTCCCCCGGGAAGCCCGGCCCGCCTCCCCTCCCCCCAGAACGATGGCCCTTCCCCGGCAAGCCTTAGCCCGGTCCTTTCCGGCTCTTCTCGAGAAGGGGGGGGCAGTATGCTCCCCACAAGCTTCCCACGCGGCCGCGCTCCCAGCAGACGGCAAGTCCTGGAAGGTGCTGGGGGCGCGTGGGCTCCCACCGGAGGTGCTGCCCTGGGCGAGTCCGGAGGTCGTTGGCTTCGATGCAAAGTGTCATGTCCATGTTTCGTTGAAAACTTAAGAACCTCAAGCATCTCATCCTCGGAATCCGCACATCGAGCTTTTTGCCTCCGTTTCCAGTTTAGCATTGTCTGAAGCGCTTCCCCTTGAATGCAGTTGTTAAGTTCAGCGAGAGGGTCCGGGAGCGGGCGCCAGCGTGGAGCACACAGGGCTCCTGGGTCGGGGCTGTGGCCTCTCACACGGCAGCTTTGCCCGGTGCGGGGACAGCCCATGCCTCTCAGTAGGCGGCTGGAGAGGGGGCGGGGGCTGCAGCCGGGTCCCCCAGAGGCCCCGCCGAGAGCGGGCACCCAGACAGACCTGCGCACAGGGGCACGCCGCGCCGGCGCCTGGCGCTCAGGCTCTCTCACGCCTCCACGGTCCCTGCAGCAGGGCCCCGAGGCAGAGCCCAGGCCTTCGCTCATTCCGCGGGGCTGTCGCTGTGTAAATTCGCCATAACGCCCTGCCGGCCCTTAAAACGTCAGCAACAAAATTCCTTTATTTACTTAAATATTTAGCCCAGGCCCGCACTTTCCAGACTCTCTTGTAATTCTTACAGTTTATTTTTACGTCACTGCGACCGGTCACTCTGTCTCTCCTTGTGCGTTTTGCTAAGAAATCCGGTTACGCGCTCTTCCCACGTCTGACCTTGCGGTGGCCCGGGCGTCGTGAGCGCTGTGTGTCTCGTGAGTGGGCAGGGGCCCTGAGGCCTCTGCCGTCCGGGCGTCCGGGCTGCTGCCTCCTGGCAAGGCGTGTCCTCCCTTCTGGCCGCCGTCCTGCCTCTGTCGACGAGCCCGCTGGGGCTCCTCAGCGGCAGGCTCTGAGAACTGTCTTCTGGTCAGCCGCCTGTGACCCCAAGGTGCCTATTCGTGGGAAAGGCAGGATAGAAAACTTGATGTTTTCCTTTATTAACCCATTTTCAAAATAATGAGTGTCTTCCTCAGAATCCTCCAGAAGTGACCAAGGGGTCTGATCCTGAACACAAGACCCCAAGCCAGGGAGAACCTCTCAAATCTGTCGGTCACACTGTCCCCTCGGTGGTGGGGCCACCTCTAGCTGGCCCCTGAGTCCTTCAGCTTGGCTGCCTGGGCGTCGGCAATGGCGACCTTGTTTCCCAGCACCCCCAGCTTCTCCGGCAGACCGGCCCCTGTCGAGGGAAGTGGCATTTAGGGACCAGAGCGGGCACTCGGTGTGTCCCCTGAAATGACCAATCATCATTTCTTGGCATTTTTACTGGTCAGGTTAGACGACGTCAAGGCCGCCAAGGTCGAGGGATTCGCTCAGTGGGCGCGCGAGGACCACAGGTGGGGAGCCCGCGGAGAGCGTGGCGGCGTGCGAGTGTGTGGGGGGCGGGTGCTGGCGGGGCGAGCGGGTGCCAGGGCCGGACCCCTGTCTGGCCTCGGCTCCGGGGGCTCCCTGCGCGCCCTGCCCGCCCACACCACACACGGCACTCACACGCCCAGCCCCCCTCGCCTGTCCCGCCGCCCGCCCCCTAACACCCTTCCAACGCCTCTCCTGACTGGCCTTCGTCCGGTCAGGCCCGGAGTCTGTCCACAGCTCTGGACGTGACCTGACCCCAGTGCCTGCTGAGCCGGCAGGAAGTCCTCGCGTGCCTGGCCCACAGGTGTTTGCCCGCCCTCCAAGCCAACAGTGCACCAGGCACCCCAACAAGGCCAGGGCCCCCCACTTCTACCTGAGCCTCACCCAGTGGCCCCTGCTCTGTATGCCTAGGGCTCCGGGGTGGAGGGGGCCCAGAACCTGAGGAGAAAGTGCGGTTTGCAAGACCAAGAAAATAAACGTGGGCTAACCGCTTGAGAGTGGCCAGAAGGAACAAGGAGAAATGGCCACACGCTCGACAGCCAGCTGTCGTCTCGGAGTGGCCCTTCCGGTGGCTCTGAAGGACACAGAGGGCAGCCAGGCCTGAGAGCCCCCCGGAGACGTTGCACTCAGGGACAAAGATGGGGTCCCCCGGGACCCCACGCACCGTGCGGTCGCCTCTCTGCACCGTGCCCAGCCCGACCCCGTGGCCTGAGGCGCCTGCAGGGGGCCCACTCGGCCCGGGAGGGCCTGCGCCCAGGACCCGTGAGCCTGCACAGGGACGCAGCCTGGGCTCCGACCAGTGCTCTACGCAAGGACGGGCAGCACCGGAACATTCTGAGTTTGTTAATTTTATTATTTGGTTCTCAAACTAGGCTTCACCTCAGGGCTGAATGAATTTGTTGGCATAAATCTTTGTAGAAACGATCTGCACAAATTCAAACTGACACCGTGGGGGAGACGGCTGGTTGCCATGGCAACGGGAGAGCGGGCCTTAATTCCGCTCTGTGAGCCACGCGATGCCAAGTGCACGAGTCAGCCGGCCCCACGTCTCAGGCCCTCGGGGCCGGGCTGTGCCGCCGGAAACACCGCCTGCAACGTCCCGGCTGGTCACCATGTCAGGGCCAGGAACGGAGCACTCCGGGCTCCCTGAGGCGCGGGGAGAAGCAGCAGGTCTCGCTGGGACGTTGGCGGCCACTCTCGTCCAGCGGCGGGGGCTAGACACTCCCCTGGGGAGAGGGGAGCCAGTGCCCGCAGGTCCCCGAGCCACACTGGGACAGCCCAGCCATGGTGCTGACCACCCCCGGGCCCTCGTCTGACCTTTGATTCCGCCCACCGAGTCGGCGGTCTTCAGGTGGCCCCAGCACCCGCCCTGCGCACCCCTGTTCTCCACAGACGGGTTCCAGACACCAGAGGCGCAGGGAGAACCGGCCCTCGGCGCGGGTCTGGGCATGGGCATCCAGGGCTCGGGCCCCCTGGCCAGCTCCGGGGGCTCTGCCCCGCGGGTTCCCCTCCCTGATGAGGTGTGCCCGCGGCTGCCAGCCCTGTGCCAGCCCGCGCAGGGCCGGCCGCCCCCCGGGGCACGGATCGGGCGGCCACCCCGCTCCGCCTGAGCAGCTCGTCGGGGAAAGGACATCGCTGAAGGGAAGACTTGGAGGCTCTGGGCAGAGGTCAGGCCCTGGCAGCCCCGAGGGCGGAGTGGCCTGTCCTGTGGACGCAGACCCACACCTGCAGTGGAAACACCTTTGGTGTGGAGTCCCGAACCCACAGAACGTGCTGAAAAGCCACCTTTCCAGGGGGAGTGGAGACTCAGGGTGCTGAGAGGCGCCAAGAGCCTGCAGGCTGCTGGAGACGCCGTTTTCCGGGGTAAAGCGGACCTTTTATTCGGATTAAACTGCAGACATGCTCAGTTGCGGGAGGGGTTCCCGGTGCCGTGGCGGGGCCTGTGTCTAACGGATTTTTTTTTTCGAAGACGGCTTTGTGCATCAGGAAGTCGGGTGGGCCAGGAGGACACCAGAGCTCCATTTCCACGGCAGGGCAAGGGCAGCAGGCACCTGAGGCCGGTCTCACTGGGGCGAGTCCCCATCACTTAGCATGGCGCCCGTGATTTCCGATACGCGGCCGTGGCCGACAGGGTCCCCTAAGCTCTCTGAGCTAAGGCGGTTGTCCTGCGGGGCCGGGCCGAGGCGACCTAAGGCTCGCGGAATGCACAGGCCGGCCCACTGCGCCCTGGGCTTGCTGTGCCCCACCAGGCGAGGCCAGAAGGGCTCCACAGAGCAGCCGCACGGGCAGGGTGGCCAGCCCAACACCTGACTGTCCCCCGCCTCAGCTTCCTGGCCCCACAGGCGTGCGGCCCGAGTGCCGCCGGCCACGCGGGCTGGTGCGGGAGGACTACGGCTCCCCAGTGCCCACCGCCAGGCCCAGGCACCCGGGTCTGCAGCAGACGCCCCTCCCCGTCAGCTCCGGGTCCTGGGAGCCTGGGCCAGGGCTGAGGAGGGGCTGGAGGCACAGACGGGAGCGGGCGGCGGCTGAACAAAGTCGGAGGCCCACGGACGTGGTCCCCGGGACAGCCCTCGAGGCGCAGCAGCATGGCCAGCTCTTCCCGAGGGGCGCCTACCCTCACCCGCGTCACTGCTGTGGCTCAGGGTGCCGGCCACCACTGGGTCCAGCCCATGAAGCTCACGGTCAGAAGGGTTGTGGCCGGCCGGGACTGTCTGCCAATGGCCCCCCCAGAAGGTGCTCCAAAGCACCAAGGACCCTCAGTGCACCCCGCAGAGCCCAAGGGGGTCTGGGATTTGAGAGGACGTGCCCACGAGAGTGTAGGCCGGCCCCCGGCACCCCCCGCCCCCCGCTTCCGCCGCACCTCGGTCCGTCTTCCGGGAGCTGGCCCCCGCGGGGCTTGGGAAGCCCCGGTTGTGGTCACAGCTGTGCTCGAAGGCCAGGGCAGGTTGCTGGCTTTCTGGGGCAGGGCACAGGGACAGCACAGGAGGCTGCGCGGGCAGAGGCCGGGCCACCGCGCGACCCCTCCTCCGAGCCCCTCCCACCGCCCGGGCCTCTGTCACCTCTGGGCCGGGAGACCGTGGGGGCTGCAAGGGCTTGGCCTCAGCTCACCTGGCACCCCACACTTGGACAGTCGTGGTGGAGGGAGCTACAGGTGGGCAGGGTGGCACCTCGGCCTGGGCGACTGGGCAGAATACCCCTGTTCAGGGCGGGTCCCCTCCCTCCCCCGTCCCTCTAGCCCCGGCCGTGTCCCCAGGGAGCCCCGAGGCCGCTCGCCAGGCCCGGGGAGCAGCTGGGAGCCCAGGGCAGGTCTCAGCCAGCTCTGACTCCCACCCCTGGGCGCCTGGAGCGTCACCTCAGCCGTGGGGTTCGTGCTCCCGTCCGAGGTTCAGACTCATCACAGCGTCCCGCAGAGGGTGTTGGGGACACCCCGCTCCGAGGCTGAGGAAGCCAGAGCTGCCTCTAATTCCTAACAACACCTCAGTAGTGCAGGCCCAGGCCCCTCAGACTCCGGGGATGGCAGGGACCTGGGGCCCCAGAGCGGGTTCTAGCGTCAGCCTTTGAGACTGAAGGAGAGAGTGTGGTCTCCCCCAGGGTCATAGGAGAGGCGCGCAGACCCCCAGCAGTGAGTGCCTGGCGCACTGAGCGGGGGTCCCCAGGGTCCACCCAGCTGCAGGCGGGTCCCCGCCTCCCCCTCCTCCCCACCCCTGCGCCCAGGCTTCCTCCGCTGTCTGGGGCGGGGGCCGGGACCTGGGGGGGCAGGGGGCCAATGGGGCTCTTCGTGCCCGGCCATGCCATCCAGAGGCGGGTCGCCCTGCCGACTCACGCTGGGAAGGGCGCAGCGCGGGCCGCCCCCTGCGCTCACGCTCGGATCCTCGAGGTTTCAACGCAAGGGCCGCGCGGGTCCCCCGAAGTCAGTGCCCTTGTGCGCACTTCAGTCCTCTAGCCTCGGCGGGTAGGGGACCCCTTTAAGAACGAAGCAAACCACCAGTCCTCCTCCCGCGCTTGCAGGGACCTGCGCGACTCGCCCTGCGGGGAGGCGGGCGACCGGCCGTTGTCTCTTTAAATCGGCTCCGCAGCGTGATGGGCGATGGGCGCGGGAAGAACCATTCCCAGCCTGCCGCAGGGAGCCAGCCACAGCGCCGCCGCCTCCCCCGCCCCCACGGCCGGCTGCGCTCCCCGCCGGCCGGCCCGGCCTGGCCGCCGCCGTCGCCCTCGGAAGCAGGCGCAGGGGCGGCTGGCATTCCTCGCAGGGTGCTAGGAGCTGCCGGCTGAGGACCGCCCCGAATGTCTGCTCGCCCGGCTCTGCCTCCCCCGGGCTGCAGCCTGCAATCTGTTGATCCCTCCGCCCCGAGCCTCAGCCTCTGCCCCTCGGGATGGAAAGCTGCTCCCCAGACCGGGGGCCCTACTGTGCCCCGCCGGCCGGAGGGAGCACTGCGCTGTGGCCACTCCAGCTGTTTCTGCCAAAATAGGTGAGAAGTTGGGCCAGTCTCTGTGGGGTCCGTGTTGGGGGGGGGCGGGGGGGGCGCGGTCGGAGCTGCTGGCTGCAGCGTGCGGTCACCGCAGGTCTTGGGCGCAGTGCCAACCTGGGCGAGGTGAATCCTGCCGTTGGAAATGAGGGTTCTGAACAGGTCGGGGTTAAGCCGAGGGCAGGCGGCTGGCCAAAGCCATGGCCGTGCTGGGGGGGGGGGGGTAGGGGGGACGCCGGCCACATCCAGGAGGCCGTTCTCGGGAGAGGCGTTGGGGTTCGTGAGCCCGTGACTGGGACCAGCAGACATGCCCAGGCTCCGTGCGCTGGGCCGGCGGCTGTGGCCTCCTGTGGGCTGACAGCGGGCGTGCCGGCTCCTGGGGGCCGTGCGTCTGCCGCTGCGTCCGCCCTGAAGTCCGGTCGTCCGGAACCTCAGCCAGCCCGGCAGACGCCATCCAGAGCCAGACAGCCCAGCAGGCTGGCCGGGCTGAGAGCAGCCGAGACGGGGCAAACTTTGGGGCCGTGGGGGCGGCAGCGGCAGGACCCGGCCCTGAGCAGGCCCTGTGTTCGCAGGTGGACGCGGCCTCGGCACCCTCGCGCCTCCCACGGCCGCCCTGAGGCCCGGGGCCCGGGGCTCGACCCCGCGGCCGTTTGGGACCGCGACCTCTGGACAGCCATGGAGTGTGACGGAGAGAAAGGTGCGACGTAGTCGGCCTCCGGGGACGCCCCCTCCCTCCGCCCACGCCCGCCCTGCGACCTCACAGCGCCCATGGTGAGTCCACGCCGAGGCGGCCGCCCCGCCCGTGGAGGCCCGGCGGGAAAGGTGTGGTCCGTGGGCAGCTGGTGGGCAGCGGGCGTGTGCCGGACCTCGGGCGTGGGGCTGGAGCGCAGAGCCGCTGGCCTCCGGGCCGCCTGGCTGGCGGCTCCTGCCGCGTGGGCCACACCAGTCAGTTGGTGGCTGTCGCAGGGCTGAATCGCTCCGTCGGCGGAGGGCGTGTGGCCCTGCACCCCTGCCTCAGGTTGGGGCCAGGACCTGTGACACCTTCTCTGGCCTCAGCCCAGCGGGGTCCGTCCCTCTCCAGTCCAGTGCGCGGCCCACGGCCCTCCCGCGGCAGCCTTGCCGGTCCCCCTGCCCCTTGAAACGTTGGCAGGACGGCAGGGGGTGGGGGGCGGGCTCCGGTAGCACGTGCGGCAAACGGGGGGAGGATGTCTCTCTCACCGGAAAGGGGTTCCAGCCGCCGTCTGCGGCGACAGGCCGCGAAGGGCTCGTCCTGACGGCGTGTGCGAGCCTCGCTGCAGCTGCCGCCGGCCTGGGCTCCGGGGGCGCCGATGGCCGTCGACGGTGCATTGTGTGTGTCCGTCAGGGACGGCGGAGGGCGCGTGCAGGGGACGCTGAGGGCGGAGGAGGTGCAGCCGGCAGCAGCCGTGGCGCGGACGCCACCGCGGGCCCTGAGTGCCGGCCGGTCCCTGCCCCGCGAGGAGGGCTCCGTCTGAGCCGGCCGTCCGTTTTCCTCTTGATCAGGAATGTGCAGACTAGACGGGTGCGCTGGGCCGATGCCAGCCTCGCGCGCGGGCGCGGGGGGCGGGGGCGACGCCAGCACGCTGCCCGCGGACACCTGGGCAAGGCAGCCTGGCCCGGCCACCTGCGGAGGACACCTGTTGACAGCAGGTGCCGCGCCCAACGTGGCCGAGGCCTCCGGGCGGCAGCTTTCAAAGATTTTCACCCTCAAGGTTGGATCCCTGTTTGCAAGTGGAAGCTGCCATCGGCAGGGGGCAGTGAGCCGAGAGGCGCCGCGGCTGGCAGGGCCGGCAGGGCCCTCCAGGGCCCACAGGGCCACCAGCCGCCCCGTCCTCCGCTCCTTGTCTCTGACCCGTCGGCCCTTCCACACAGACTTGTGTAGGGCTCCCCGAAACCGAGCAGCACACGCCCTCTGCTCGGCACCCCTCCCACACCCTCCCCCCTCTGTTTCAGGGTCCTGGTCCGCAGAGCACCACCCTGGCCGCAGCATGCTGGCCGGTCCAAGACCAGGTGGCCCTTGCCCAGAGAGCTCGGATTGCAAGTTTGTTGTGTTTTTATTCTTGATGAGGTTACATGGGAGCATTTCCGAAAGGCGCTGTGCACGCCCGGCCTCCCTTGGGCTCCAGTCCCGCTGTGAGTGCCTTCCTGCACCTTCCTGCACCTTCCCATGGTCTGAGCCTGCAGTGCAGACACCTGAGCAGCCATCCGCCCGGGCTGGTGGGCAGGGAAGCCTGGAGCCCCGGCCAGCGGGCGGCCTGGCCGGGCCGCAGCCACGACCCCTGTGGCCAGTCAGCGTGCCGCCGTCGGAACCCTGGGTGTGAGGTCGCAGGCCCTCTGCGGCCGCACGCTGACGGGCCGTGGCGTCGTGCTCCGCCGGCCCGAGCCGCGCCTCCGCGTGTGCGCCCGTCGGCCTCGGCGCTGGCCCGCGCCCGGCTGCCCAGCCTCCAGGGTCTGAGGACCAGGCCACCAGCCCCAGGACCCTCGCCACGGCCGGGGGCACCCAGCAGACGTGCGGTGCGGTCAGGGCTCAGATGTCAGTGGGTGCCGGGGCGCACGGTGCCTCGTGTCCCGTGGCCCTGTGACCCCGACGCCTGGCTGGGGGAACGGCCTCTCTTCAAGAGAACGGAGGGGCAGGTTTGGCACGTAGACACCGTCCGAACCTCTGCACTGTCTGTTTCTCCTCAAAGCAGCGCCGCGGCCGGACCACGGCCATGCTGTCCCTGGGAGGGAGGCAGCCCGGGCGGCGCGGGCAGCGCTGGCCAGGAGGGGGCCGCAGAGGGAGCCCTGCTCTGGGGGTGCGGCCTCCCGCGCCGCCCTGAAGCCGCGGCATCCGCTCCGTGGTCGCCAATGTGCAGTCCCCAGTGGCACGAACACCACGCAGTGGCTTTGCCTCGGGGCGGCCGGGCCAGGCAGGCGCCAGCAGCAGCAGGGCCCCCCCCCCACACACGCTCCTGGCTCGGGGTCACGGGAGAGTCGTCGGCTGCATCTGCAGGGGCCCGAAGCCAGGACGGGGTGAGAGGCCAGCCTGCCCGGCCGTGCTTGGAGCAGAGACACGGCGTGCTTGGCACAACCCTCCCCCACAGAGAAGCACCCCACATTCAGAGGGCAACAAGGGAATTAAACCCCCAGGGAGACCGGGCGGGCGTGGGGTGGGGACCGGGAAGCCTGGGGCCGCAGGTGAAAGGCAGAGCCAGCGTGCGTCCAGGAGGCCCAGAGGGCGGGACCCGCGGACCTGGGCCCAGAGATGGGGGTGCGCGTGGCGGTGGCCCCCACTCCAGCCCACGTCCAGGGGCCGCACGCCGGAGCGACGGTGTGGCAGGCCGCGGACGCTTCAGAGCCAGCGAGCTCTTCGCCGCTTTTACCTCAGGCTGATGTCTAAACCAGTCAACGCCCGCAAAACCTACCTTCACCCCAGAAACGGGGAGTGTCACCCACTAACGCATCCCCTTAACGGGGATGGTTTTAAGTGAGTAACCCCCCCGTTTGGAAGGAACATGCCTAGATGTTTCTCGGCGTCTCTCTGCCCACACTGTTTCTCGGCGTCTCTCTGCCCACACGCCCCTCGGGGGAAAAACTGCAACAAACTATGTAAATGTAACATTCAATTAGGGTAATTTGTGCTCCGGGTGAATAAATTACTTATCTTTTGCCTCTGCCTTTCCCCTGGGAACACTCTGATGAAAGGTTGACAGATCAATAAGAAGCAATTATCATTAAAAAGGCGACTAGGGACATCAGGCGCTAATGAAATCAGTCTTGGTTGGTTCCGAGCTGGGAAGAAGGGCGTCCCCAGTGCCCCAGCCCGTGTGCCCCTGCACAACGGCACAGCGTGGACAGCCAGCAAGTCCCGCCTGGCAGAGGCCCCGCGGGGCCCTCGTCCTGCCCCCCATCCCCCCACCAGCCTGTCTGCTGTGAGGTCCGAGCCCGGACCGCTGTCTCTGGTCCTAAGGCTGCTGCTGGCCGTCTGGAGAAGTCGGTCTGGCCGTGCGGACCACGGACCCCGCAGCCACGAGGACTTGCTCCCGATGCCTGCGAAGTAGGTTCTCCCAAGACGAGCTTGCACATGTGTGAACTTTAAAATATATCATGTGTCCCCATTCCGCATCACCTACTTTGAATTTTAAATGTCACCTCTAAAAATGTAGAAAGGCACTTGTGATAACTCTGATTTGGAGAAAGGAAAAGCCGGGGGGACAGAGGAAGTTGACTTTTTCTCACGGACGTGCACGGTGGGTGCTGCTCTGGGGGTTGGAGGCCCCCTTGCTGCTTCACCACCCCGCGAGCCTCAAAAGGGGGGCCCTCAGAGGAGAGGGCGGCGCCCAAAAACGGGGCGACCCCTGGCGGCCCCCTGGGAAACGCCTCTGTCTGGAACCGGCGCTCCGAGGTGCCGCCCACAGCGGCCTCTTGCGACTTCCTGTTTGGCTTTACACAAAGGGGCGCGTGTGCGTGGGTGAAAACCGAGGGAGGGACGTGTTTGGCGTACGCTCTGCCGGGTCCTGGGCGCCAGACCGCGGGCGTCAGGGCGTGGCTGCGGCTCGGCCCCGCGCGCCCGCCTGCTCGGTGCCGCTGTCCTGCGCACCCTGCCCATCCCCACCAGGCCCCAGGGGTCTGGCGTCGGCACGAAGGGCGGGCTTGGGGGTCCGTGCCGGTCCCCACAGTTCGTGCCACACTGACAGCACCCCTGAGTCTGCGAAGGGGCGCGGTGCCCAGGGGGGGACCCCCACCTCGGCCACAGCAGGAGGATGAGGCCCCTGGCCCTGACAGCAGCAGGGACGGAGCTGGGCGCAGGCGGGCGCTGCGGCCGCGGTGGAGGCCACGGGCCGGAGGCCGGGCCTGCCTGTGCAGTGCGCCAGGCTTTCGACCCCGGGCTGACGTCACGGGCGGCAAGAACCGCGGATTCCCGTGGAAAGATTCACTTGGGGACATCCCCGGTGCCCAGGCGGCCCCCACCTGCCAGCACCAAACCCGTGGAAGAGACGGCGAGTGGAAAGATGATTCGGGGTCAGGAGTTCCCCGAGAAAAGTGGCCTTTCCTTGACGGTTGCGATGATTCGCATTTGGCAGGAAGCGTGACGAATGCAGGATGACCTTAGAACTCTCAGGGCCGCCAGGGTCCCCTTCCTGCCATCACTTGACGGCAGGTGACCCCGAAGTCAAGGTGCCGAGTCAGGGAGCGCGAGGGCTCCCGGCAGCCCGGGGGCAGCGGGCGGAGGCCCCGGCACGCGGCGTCCCGCGACTTTCCAGCTCAGCCCCTCACACTTGTCTCTTCTTTTCCAACAGGCAGTTCTGTCCCTTGTCACACACGCCCGTCCTCGCACGGGCGAAGGGTCCTCGTTGCGGGGCGCAGGGCCCGGCTGCTGACCGCCCGCCCTGGATCGGGTGTGGGTGCGAGACTGGGACGGCTCCCTCGGCCAGCCGGGGCCAGGCGCGGGACGCGGGGCGCGGGACCCCCCGAGGCTCACGTGGACAGCCCTCCGGGTCTGCTGGAGCAGGCGGGACCTCCGGGTGTCCTGCGATCACACTGCAGCCATGCTGTCCCCGTCGCCCGGAGGCCGGCATTGCCCGGCTGTCTTTCTCCCAGCTCATGATGCAGTGGCACCTCGATGCCCGCCTGGTCCAGATGGCGGAGGCTGCCGTTCCCGGCACGTCCACACCTGCCCTGGCCCGAGGCCTGAGGCCACCATGGTGTCCAGTCTGCGGTGTCACGGTGCCCCTCCCGTGGTCATATACGGTCATCTACTCCTTGTAGACCAGGGCGCTATTCGCAGCCTCAATTACTGGCCAGGGTCTCTGTCTGTCACACCGTGAGGCACCACCCTGGTGTCAGGGACTCTCATGCAGAGGCTCGCTGCCGCTACGGAAGTGGCCAGTGGAGCCTGGTCCCCATGGGGTGGGGCCGCCCGGCCCCAGGAGGGGGCCAGCAGACTCGCTGGGGCGGATCCCACTTGAGCAGCCCCGCGCCCCGCCTGGGCAGGCCCTCTAGCAGTGCGGAGAGTCTGCTCCGCTGGGGCGGGCTCCACCATTCAGAAAAAGCCCGGCAGGGTTCAGGGGCGGGGCGGGGCGGGCCGGGAGAACAGGCTCGGCGCCCCGCCCACAGGCTCCTCTGTGTTCCCTGCAGGATCTGAGGACCGTCCTCTCCCTGCCCCGGCACCCAGGGGAGTTCCTGCACCCCGTGGTGTACGCCTGCACCGCCGTCATGCTGCTGTGCCTCCTCACCGCCGTCGTCACCTACCTCGTGCACCAGAGGTGAGGCCGCCAGTGCAAACCCTAACGTGGGATCTACCCTCGGGGGGCAAGAAGGCCCTGGAGGGCACTGCACACGTCGCCGGGGGGTCCCGAGGGCGGCTGAGCGTCGGGGTCAGCTGTGCGCCCTTCCCGGGCCTCCACGGAGCCATCGGCGCAGTGTCAGGTCAGGCGCCCGAAGGCCCGTCCCCGCGAAGAGTCAGAGCGGCCGTGGGATCCGGACGCCTTTTTCCCGAGATGGGGCGGGATCTAGTCGGCTTTCTACCGACCTGGTTTCCTGGCCACCTCTGCCTGGGAGTGGGGAGATGACCAGGTGCGTCCCCAACCCCGGGAACTGTGAGGAGGACTCCTGGGCACAGTCGGGGTGGAGCCAAAGTCCAGATCATGGGCAAAGCCGAGGCCGTGGCCGGAGCCGTGCTCGAGGGAGGAGGCGTGGGCGCGTGCAGGGCCAGTCACGGCTGGCCGCCAGCGTGGACTGGGCAGTCTCGGTCGTGGCTGAGGCATGGGCATGGAGCGGTCACAGCCACAGGCAATACCTGAGTCCAGGTCCAGGCGTAGTGAGCAGGGCCGCCTCGTGGTCGGTCGGTCACAGCTTCCTCTCGGGGTGTCAGACGCCTACCCACTCAGAGAGGGAAGAGCTGCACCCTGGGGACCAGGAGCTTCTCCCCCCTCCGCCCCATGACTGGGTGGGGCCTGGACGGCCTCGCCCATCATCAGCCAGGCTGTCTGAGATTGCTCAGAAACCCCCTCGCCCCGACGCAGGGGTCCAGGGTGAGCTCACACCAACCCCCAGCTGCACGCCAGGCAGGCTCGGCACGGCCCATCCGCCGTTCCCTCGCCGGGTCCTTCGGTTTTTCCGGCCCAGCCCAGCCGGTGCCCGCAGCCTTCAGCCCAGGCCCCACGCGGCGCTGAGGCGCCGGCTCCGAGGTGACGTCTGCGTCCCCCACAGCGCCATCCGCATCAGCCGCCGTGGCCGGCACGCGCTGCTGAACCTCTGCCTCCACGCGGCCCTGACCTTCACCGTCTTCGCCGGCGGCATCAACCGCACCAAGTACCCGACGCTGTGCCAGGCGGTGAGTGCTGCGCCTGTCTCCACTCTGCTGCAGAGTGAGCGGGTCCGTCCACGCCGCCCGCAGAGGGCGCGTGGGCCACCGTCCACTGGGCGCCGCTCGGACACGCTCGTGGGGGGGCCGGGCGCCGGGCATCGGTGCTGCAGCCGCTGCGTCTGGCTGTTTTGCTCAGCGTCCGTTCATGTGAATAATTTGTTTCCCGACTGGGCCAGCTTGCTCCGAGGCCTCCGGTGGCATGCTCCCTGGAGGTTCACTGTCCAGGCTTCAAGAACAGGTTCACACCCTGCCTTTCCCACCAAGACTGGAGGGGCAGGGGTGCAGGACGGGCCGGGTCAGAATCCACAGACGCCGACGCCCAGACTCCGAACCTGGCCGCCGGGCCATCGGAGACACGCGCGGAGGCCTCGGAGGAGTGTGCCCTGTCCCTCTCGGCTGACGGGGGGAGACACACTACCCTCAGCTCCAACAGCGTTCGGAAGAGGCCCTTCCACCAACCAGAAGCCCGGGCGAGGAGGCTCCTCCCTGGCCCCTCCATGTCCCCCTGCCCGGCCCACATCAAGCCCCGGCTCACCTCCAGGCGGACGGTCACCCCAGGAGGACAGTCCCTTCCAGCTCCCCAGTGTGAGGGTGAGCGCTGCCCACAGACCACAGAGCCCTTCGCCAAGGACTCAGCCCTGCAACTGCTGTCACACTGTGGACATGTGGGCCTGGGCCGCGCAGAGGGAGCTCCGCAGCTGGCACCAGAGGGGGTCACTGTGTCCCCGACAAGCATTGTCTGATGGCTGTGGGCTGCTGCACAAGAAGCCCCGTTCTCCAGCACAGACGCAGAGACCGCGAGGCTGTCACCGCCAGGGTGCTGTGGGGAGGCGCTGGCAGTGAGCTCCCGCCCCCCTCGCCCGCCGCCCGCCCACAGTGAGGCTCCACACCCGAGAGACAGCGTCTGTCCAGGGCCCGCAGCCCCGCGGCTGCCCCCCAGGCCGCTGTCCACGGAGCAGGCGCCACTCCTGCAAACCCGCGTGGGGGAGCCCTCCCGGCCTGGCACGCACCCCCACGCCGGGGCGGACGGCGTCCGTGGCCTCTCCCCCACAGCGTGGACGTGGCTGCGGCCAGCGCGGCAGGACGGCCGGTCTCTGCTCAGCCTGTGAGAGCCGCAGGGAGCAGCGCGTGTCTGGACCACGGCCCGGTGGCCGTCCCACGTCCTCGCTGTGGCTCGCCAGCACGCGCCCCGCAGGGCGACCCGCGGGGACTGCGAGCCAGCAGCCCGCCGCCCACCAGAGACCGGGGAGCTGGCCCGTGTCTGCCAGGCGTCCTGTGGCACCCAAGGCCCGGCCGGCTCAGCCCGGGGCCGCGACGGCACGTGTGGTGGGCGGGGGAGACCTGGAAGTGTCCGAGAGGCGAGGCCCGCGGAGGGACGCCTGGGCAGGGGGTGCGGGGCCCTCGGCGCGCCCTCGGGGCCCCTTCTCCCTGTGGCCTGTGCCCCAGAGACCCGGAGGCGCCGGAAGCTGTGGCGGCTCCGCGGCGCGGCCCTCTGCGGCCCCCCTGCTGGGCGGCCTCCTCCGCTGCTGGGCGGAGTCAGAGGCCGGCGGGGAGCAAACGCTCTGCCCCCTGGTCTCGGGCCACGACCTCGGCCTGCTGCCCCTGGGCCCGACCCCTTGGCTCCCCGCCGGCCCCTCAGACCCTGCGCCTCCTCAGCCCCCACGGCCTCACCCTGACCAGCGACCCCAGCCACCGCCTGGTGCCAGGCACAGACCCCTCGGCCACCCTTCCCGGTCCAGGCGACTCCACACTGCAGTGAAACGGAGAAGCCTCTGGGCGGCAGAGGGAACCGGCGGTTGTTATGGCAACAAAAACTGACCGTGCGCCTCATTAAAGCACTGATAACGCCGGCCAGCAGCGCGGGAGGAGGCGGGGCCGTGCCGGCTGTCCGGAGCCGGGTGCTGTCCTGCTGCCTCCCCCGGCGTCCGGCCTGCGGAGCTGTGTGGAGCTCGAATTGTGCTGCTGACACCCTGAAGCCCCCAGACGGCGAGTGGTCCGGGTGGCCGTCTGGGTGAGGCTCAGGGCCGCCCCTGCCTCACGCCTCCAGGCTCCCCGCCCTCCTGGCCCGGTCACCTCCCCCCACACAGCCCGAGGGTCCAGCTCCTCCCGAGGACGCGTCTCCAACTGTTGCCGTTTGCACGGGTGACAGCCACACTGCTGCCCTCTGCAGAGAGAGTCAGGCCGTCGTCCCTTCGCGGGCCCTGGACGTCCAGCGCAGACGTCCCCTCGGTGCTCGGGGCGCCCCTGCCCCCAGGTGGGGCGAGGCCGGGGGCCTGGGGCGGAGCTCAGGGCCTCCCGCCCGGCCAGGCGGAGCACAAGGCTGGCCCCGCGCACCGCAGCGTCTGGCCAGGGCCCGGAGCCCCGGAGCCCTCGCTGCGGGCGGGGGGGGGGGGGGGGGGGCCGGAGCCCTCGCTGCGGGCGGGGGGGGGGGGGGGGCGGCGGCGGCGGCGCTTCCCGCCCACCCAAGTGCCCGCCGATCGCTGCGCTCGGGGAATCTCTGTGACGGGGCGACGCTGGCCTTGCTCGGAGAATCTGTGCTCCCTGCGCATTTCTGTCCTTTCCGGGGACAGCCACGTTTGACTTGTCGTTGCCCAGCGTCAGGTTACTTCGGGCGAGGGGCGGGGGCGCGACCGCCTGGTGGGCGGGGCGGGGGGGGGGCAGCCGCGACTGTCCGACCAGAGGGTGTTTATCTCACAGGCAGCGGAGAAAGCGCCGGGCAGCCCCCGCCGTGCGCTCGGCGGGCACCTGCGAATGGGGGCGCGGCGTCCTCCCTGCGGCTCCCGGGGTCCACGCTCCGGCTGCGCCAGCCGCAGGGCCCTGTGCGCGGGGGCTGCGTGCGGGACGGCGTGTGTGCCGCTCAGGGACACGCGCGGCGCCCCGCGGGCCCCGCCCAGGGCCGCCCGCCCCCATCCCCTGCAGGGAGCAAACTTCTGTGACGCGTGGTGTCTGCCGGCCCGAAGAGCCCAGTGCGCTCCTGCGCCTCGTTTCCTGTCACTGCTGAGCGACGTCCTGCGGCCGCCAGGGTGCGGGAGGGCGTGGGCCGGCCCCGGGCGCGGCGGCCGCTGACCTGCCTCTCCCCTGCCAGGTGGGCATCGTGCTGCACTACTCCACACTGTCCACCATGCTGTGGATCGCAGTGACCGCCAGGAACATCTACCAGCAGGTGACCAAGAAGGCGCCGCCCTGCCCTGGCGCAGACCGGCCGCAGCCGCCGGCCGCCCAGCAGCCCCTGCTCAGGTACCCCACTCGGCCACCTCCGCCTGGGCTCCGAGCGCCCGGACCCGCTGCTGGGGTCTCGGCAAAGAGGCTCACAGTGCAACTCGGGCAAGGACAATGACATCCGCACAGGTGGCCGGGGCGGGGCGGAGTGCTGGGGGCGGGGTGCTGGGGGTACTGGGGGCGGGGCAGGCTGCTGGGAGTCAGGGGTGGGGCTGGATACGGGGTGGCATGTGTCGGGGTGGGGGCAGCATGCTAGGCGCTACAGCCATGGTGGCAGGTACCCCGCAGGGCTGTGAGCCCCGCACTGGGGGGGCCGTGGTGAAGATGCTCTGAGCGGCTCCGTGTGGCCTGGTCCTGGCTCCTGCGGCACAAACAGACTCTTCCTCCTCACTTGCCGGTGCCTTTGCTTCTCCGCTGCCTTATTACAGTGCGGGACCTCCGGGACAGTGCTTACTGGGACTGGGGACAGGGACAGCCTTGTCTTCTTCCGATCTTAGGGGCAGGGCCGGCATCGCCTCGTGAAGCGTGATGCTGGCTGCAGGCGTTCTCGGCGGCCTCGGCGGGGTGGAGACGCGTGTGTTCCCGGCTGGCCGAGTCTTTGCGATGGTCGCGTGTTCGGTTTTGCCAGATGCCTCCGCTGCATCTGTGGATCGGTCATGTGGTTTGTCCTCGCTGTCTGGGGTGAAGTGCCCTGGCTGATGGTTATGAGCAGCACACCACGCATTTCCGTGACGACCAGACTGGGTCCCGATGCTTCATCCTTTGCACGAAGCCCTAGATTTCATTTGCCAATATGCCGTCGGAGGTGTGTCTCTGTTCCTGAGGGGGGCTCTCAGGGAACTTACTTGTGCATCCTTGTCTGGTTTTGGTACCAGCTTATGCTGGCCTCAAACTGCGTCAGAGGGTACCCCCTCCCGAGTCCCTGTAAAATCGGTGTCCTCGCTTCCTTAGATGTGTGATCAGATTCACTGGTGACATTTGCAGGACCTGGAGTCTCTCTGTTAGATGTTTGTGGATATCGAAGTCAATATTTTTACTGGATAGTCAGATTTTCTAATTCTTCCTGTTTTGGTGTTGGTAATTTCTTGAGATTTTCCCAAAGAATTCATTTAGCCATTACATCTACATTGCTGAATCATTTTGCAAGTACTTATATGTAATGTATAGTTGCTCCTCGACTTACGATGGGGTTTTGTCCCAATAAACGTACTGTAAGTTGAAAATGCATTCAACATACCTAACCTACAGAACATCGTAGCTTAGCTTAGCTTACCTCAGACATGCTCGGAACACAGCGTCCCAGATGCGGGCGACGCAGCACACTGCGAGAATGGGCCAGTACCTCGCGACCCCGCAGCCGGCATCACGGTGCTACGCGGTGCGGGAAAGGTCACAAATGAGAATTCAAAGTACGGTTTCCACTGAATGCAAATTGCTTTCGCGCTGCGTCGAGTCGAACGATCGTAAGTTGGGACAGTCCGTCCTCTCGTTCCTTCGGCGTCCGTGGGATGGGCAGTGATCAGCCTTCCTCTCGATGCTGGCATTTCGTGTTCTCTGCCTGTTCTTGATCAGCCTACTAGCATATGTAGTTTTGTCGAGTTTCTTCAGGAAATCAAGTTCCACCTTGGTAATTTTCGCTCTTATTTGTCTTTTTTAAATTGAGACATGACTGGCATGAACCTCTGCTGGTTTCAGACACATGACATAAGGGTTCCACATTTGTATATATTGCAAAGTAATCACTACAATAAGTCTAGTTAGCATCCATCACCCACAGAGTTACAAATTTTCTTGTGATGAGAACTTGGAAGATCTGCTTTTTAGCAACTTTCAAACATGCAGCATGGTGTCATTAACTGTAGTCACCAGGCTATGCATGAGATCCAGAACTTTTTTTCTTTTTCTCTATTTCTGCTCCTATCTTTATTATCTCCTTTCTGGTTGCCTTTTGGCTTCTTTTGATCTTTTATTTTTCAAGGTAGAATCTTACATCATTGAACTTTAGACCTTTCTTTTTTCCTGCAGAAGCATCTTTAGCTATGAATGTCACTCTGAGCTCTGTTTTGGCTACATCCCAGAAATCTGATGTGCTATGTTCTTTCTTATTCTGTTTTAAATAGTTTCTAAATTCCCTTGTGGTATCATCTTTGATCCATGAATTATTAACAAGCGTGTCATTTCATTTCTGGATATTTGTGGTTTTCCTAGTTATCACATTATTAATTTCCAATTTAAATTCATTGTGGTCAGGGAATATAGTCTGCATGATTTCAATGCTTTTAAATTTATTGAGACGTGTTTCATGGAGCACCACATCATCTGTCATGGTGAGCAGACCACACGCACTTGAAAAAGAATGACTGCTATGCAATTACTGGTTGTGATTTTCTAAAGAGCACTTAGGATGAAATGATTAATGTTCAGGTCTTCTATTTCTTTACTGATATTTTTGACTACTTGTTTCCTAAGTGCTAAGGGAAGTCAACTCTGATTTTGGAATTGTCTATTTCTCCCTTTAATTTTGTCCATTTTGCTTTCCATGGTTGGACTCTTTTCTTGGGTACCCACACATTCACGGTTGCAATGTCTTCCTGTGAACCCGCACTGATATCACTAGGAAATGTTTCTCTCTTTTTCTCTTATGGCCTATTTTATCTGCTATTAATATGCCCACTCTAGCCTTCTTGGGTTTGCGATTTGTATGGATCATTTTATTTTTTTTTATCCATTAACTTTCAAACTTCTTGTGTCCTTATACTTTAAATGCTTCTATTGTAAACAGTATATATACAACTTGCTTTTTGCTGTTGTTAATAAATTCTGACTATCTCTGCCTCTGGAGTGTTTAGTCCATTAACAGTTAATGAAGTTTTTATTCGGTTGGATTTAAGTCTCCATTTCACAGTTTGTTTTCTATTTTACTTTTTCTTTTTTTCCTTTTGTTTCTCGTTTTCTCTTTTTATTTCCTTCTTTTGAGTTATTTTAATATTTTTTAAAATTTTATTTTCATTTATCTGTTAGCTTTTTGCCTGTTAAATTTTCTGTGGTTGCTTTAGGGATTAAAATCCACAGCATTTTCACAGTCTCTTTGGTGTGAAAATTTTACTATTTCATGTAAAACGTATTAGAAGGCTCGCAACTCTATGAGACCAGCCCCCCTCCAGCCATCCTCACGCTGCGGATACCAGATATACCACCCCTTAAAGAAGTTCAGGGGAAATGGTCTTTTATATTTACTCTAATATTCAGCTTTCCAATATTCTTCCTTCTTCCAACTGTCCATCAGCCCAAGGAGCTCTATTTAGCATCTTTTGCCATGCACGTCAGCTGATGGCAAATTCTCTGAGTTCATTTTTTGTTAGAACCTGTCTTTATTTCTCCTTCATTCTGAAAGACACGTTCTCTGAGTAAAGACTGTTAGGAGCAGAGTCTCCAGGGCTCACCAAAAGCGACCATAGGCAGAGTCGTGCTGCTCCCACCCAAGGACCTGGGACCCGTGTACTTCTTCTCATTGGTGACAGGGCAGTGGGGCCTGGCCAGGGCCATCTCCGCAGGGACACGGCAGCCAGTGAGCTGGGAGTGCGGGGAGAGAGAGAGGAGGGTGCGCGGGGCGGGGAGGGGAGGTGGGGGCAGGCTGGGAGGAGGGGCCGGCCCTAGCAGTGGCTCCCTGGTCAGTTGAGCCGGTGCTGCCCATGACTGACCACTGCTGGCCAGGTCCCCTGGACCACACCTTCATCCTTTGCCTCAAGGACAGCTCTGACCTTGGGGGACCCAGCTGGGTTCAAAGGGCAGTGAGCAGCCTCCTGTTCCCACAGGTTCTACCTCATCAGTGGCGGGGTCCCTTTCATCATCTGTGGAGTCACGGCCGCCACAAACATCAGGAACTATGGGACGGAGGACGAGGACTCGGCGTAGTGAGTACAGGGGCCGAGGGGGCAGGCTGGCGGTGGGCGACGCTCTGGCTGTCAGCCTGGGTGTCCAGGGGGCCCCTCTGCTTGTCACAGCTACTCTTAGACGACAGACTGGACCGGCCAGCCCAGCTGAGACCACGCCAGGCAGGAGTCCTGGGGCCCCCCAGTGACCATACTTAGGTGTCCACGCGGTGACAGCTCAACAAGGCTGGCCCACTCCCACAGGCTCGGTTTACCCGGCCCCTCCCTGGCCCCGAGGGTGGACTTGCTGCGGAGGGGAGAGGCCCGGGGAGCAGGAAGGCCCGGCGGACGCAGCTGGCCCCCCCGCCCGTTCCATGCCCAGGACCTCAGCAGGGTCCACCAGCTCTGGGGCCCTAGGACGGTCCCCGAGCCATCTCCTGATCTCTGGCCCCCGCAGCCTGAGAGTGTCAGCCCTCTCCCCGGGGGTGGCAGGGGCCCTCGCTCACCAGATGAGTCTGCCTCAGAGGCCCTTCCCAGGCCACACCTGACTGTGAGGCCACCTGTCAGCCACGCCTGGCAGTGACTTCCAAGGGCATCCCAGGGCCCAAGGACACAGAGTCCCCAGGGGCTCTCCCCCATAGCCGGCCCTCCCGTCCTGGGGAGGCCGGTCCGTCCCCCATGCTCACACCAGGCCTGCTGGGCTCTGGTCATGGCACGGCCCTCAGCAGGCCCTGGGGACCATCGTGCTGCGCCCCGCCCCCAGGGCCCTCACCAGCTCCTCCTCCTCCCTCAGCCCCCCACAAAAGGCCCAGCCTCACAGGACACACTGGTGCTGTCCCCTCCAGGGCTCAGCCCTTCCTGGACTGGCACTGGGCACCCCGGTCCTACTCAGGAGGGAGAAAAGGCAGCAGCGGCATGAGAACAGTTGCAGCGCGGAACAGCGGCGGTGGACGTTGGCCCCGCCCACCTGCACCCCCCTGAGCCCCACAGTGCCCCGCACCCCCACGCCCCACCGCGCGTGCCCGCGACAGGGCGCTGGGGCGCCCTGCCGGGGCGGGTCCGTCCTGCATGGCGCGAGGGTCCCGCGCTGTGCTCGCGTCTGCCGCACATGCCCCCTCCCCCAACTGCGCACGACGTCCTCCTCCCAGTGAGTTCAGGGACACTGGCCCCTAGGCCGGGCGTGACGTGCTGACCACTCTTCCCCGCAGCTGCTGGATGGCCTGGGGGCCCAGCCTGGCCGCGTGCTACGGGCCAGCAGCCTTCATCGCCCTGGTCACCTGCGTGTACTTCCTGGGCACCTACGTCCAGCTGCGGCGCCACCCAGAGCGCAGGTACGAGCTCCGGGAGCGGCCGGAGGAGCAGCAACGGCTGGCGGGGCTGGAGGCCGGCCACAGCCCGCGGGCCGCGCGGGGCGAGCCGCCCGCCTCGCTGCTGCAGAACGAGCACCCGCTCAAGGCCCAGCTGCGGGCCGCCGCCTGCACGCTGTTCCTGTTCGCCGCCACCTGGGCCTTCGGGGCCCTGGCCGTGTCGCAGGGCCACGTGCTGGACATGGTCTTCAGCTGCCTGTACGGCGCCTTCTGCGTGACGCTGGGGCTCTTCGTGCTCATCCACCACTGCGCGAAGCGCGACGACGTGTGGCACTGCTGGTGGCGCTGCTGCCCCGCCCGCGGGCGCGGCCACGCCCACCCCGCGCTGCACGCCAACGGGGACGCCCCGCGGCGCTCGCCCCACCCCGGCCGCGGCCAGGCGCCCGGCCTGCAGGCCGCCCAGAGCCACGTCAGCTGCCTGTCGCCCGCCACGCCCTGCTGTGCCAAAATGCACTGCGAGCCGCTGGCAGAGGACGTGGCCCACGCGCACGCGCACGCGGAGGGCGACCTCGGGCCCGGCCCGCACGCGCACCGGTGCCTGCAGGGCAGAACTCAGCCCCCGTACTTCAGCCGGCACCGGGCGGCCGAGCAGGAGTACGCCTACCACATCCCGTCCAGCCTGGACGGCAGCCCCCGCAGCTCGCGCACGGACAGCCCCCCCAGCTCGCTCGGGGGCCCGGCTGGGGCGCACGCGCTGGCCTGCTGCGCCCAGGGCGACCCCTTCCTCTTGGTCAGCCAGCCTGAAGGCAGTGACGCCAGCCCCACACTCTACGGCTGCCCCCCGCGGCCGGCCCGCGGCCTGGCCCACTTCGAGATGCTGCGGAGGACACAGTCCCTGCCTTCCGGTGGCCCCGGCCAAAACGGGCTACTCCAGGGCGCTGTGCCGTATGGCGCCGACAGCACCGGCAACATCCGAACGGGACCCTGGAGAAACGAGACGACCGTGTAGCCAGCTGCACCCACCTGGGCAAGCTCTGGAGCGGACTCTGCTGCCAGAGGTCGGTGGGTCGCCCAGCAACAGGGTCACTGAGGAGCGGCTGGCCCCCCACTGGCCCCTTGCTGCCCCAGATCCCGCGGTCAGAGAGCCGTGCACGCCCACGGCCACTGCCCTCCACCCCGACGCCCAGTGCCGGAGCAGCCCCTGCCAGGGAGCAGGCGTCCCCGGGGGGCCGGCGGGGGGTGGGGGGCACAGCAGGAGGCGCCGCCACTCTAGGATTTGGGGTGTGTGTGTGCCGTGTCGTTCCCAGGGATGGGCAGCCTGCTGGTCGGTCCGGCGCTCTCTGGACCTGGGCGGTCACCACCAGCCCCTCTGCTTCCCTTGTCTGCGTCACAGGGACCCACGTCTGCACCTCCTCCTGGCCCCGTCTCCACCTTTGGCAGCCTGTCCCGCAGGCCTCCGGGCATCGCACACGCTTGTGCTCTGGGCCACGTGGCCGGGGGAAGCACTTGTAACCGAAGACCTCAGGGAGCCAGCCTGGGTCTGGGGCCTGTGGCCCCCTGCGAGGACCCACATTCTTTGACACAGACTCGCCTGCACAGCCAGGACTGAACCCCGCCCCAACTCGGACGTCTGAGGGGCTGGCACTTCCACGAACTCATGGGCACGAAGGCCTGATCAGAAGACAGAGGCAGCGGTCACCGAGTCCCCACAGAGGCGAAGCCCAGACATCCGGAGGAACGGGACCTGTGCGTGTGAGACCGTTCACAGCCGTTCCCTGCCCTCTCTACCCCTGGAACTGCGCCACACATGGAGACACGCACACGCCACACACGTGCACATGCCGCACATGCGCATCACATGTCCACGCCCCGCAGGTGCACAGTACACCACACACGTGCACATGTGTGCACATGCATTCAGCGAGTCACCTCCACCACACATGTACATCTGTATGTGTGCACACGTGCACCCGGCACATCGCACACACGCAGGTCGGTGTTTTCCCGCAGTCCGAGAGCCGGTGCTCAGTGCGCCGCTTGGCCGTCGTTGCTGTGACTTGCCGGTGTGTGGCACTGTCCAGGCGGAAGGACGTCACTGGGGGCAGATCCTCCCTTGACACACGCCAGGGGGGAGTGTATCGGGGTGGCCCAGGGCCCACGCTCAGTATCTGAGCACAAGGAGCCTCACGTCTGTGCAAACCTGACAGTGTCTGTGCGAACTCTGTGCGTCCTCACGAGGCAGCCAGGTGGGCATCCGGACGACCCCCGGCGGTCCTCGTCTCTGTCACTGTCCAGCCTTCTCACCTGCTTCTGTAGCCGATGCGGACCAGGCTCCCAACGCTGTGCCGCGTGCACACTGCGGACACAGCCCAGCGAAATACAGTGTTTTACATTGTTCGCCCATTGCGAGGCCTGGTTCATGGCACCGTGTTTCTCGCCTTGAAGGGGGAGGGGCCCACATCGGCCTATGGCCCCCGCTCCTGCACCCGGGGCCCGGGGCCGGCTGCCCTTCCCAGACCCTGCGGGGGCGTTGGCCGTCCTTCCTGCCCTGGACAGCCCTGACAAAACAGAGAGTCCACCTTATTATCCAAACCAAAGAAACCCCACACTGTGTTAGACCACGTGCGTCTCCACACCGATTCGGCCGCCTGAGTCCCCTTGGGAACAGGGTGCTGGCAGGTCCGCCTGGCGCGCACTGCTGCCGGAAGGCGGCGTGATGAGGCTCAGAGCCAGGGCTGTCAGTCTGACGTGGCGCTTCCTTCCTTTGCACACGTGCGGCTGGTGTGCGTCAGAGCGTGCTGAGTGCACGTGCGAGGGCGCGCATGGCTGCCTGTGTGCTGGGCGTTTGTAAGTGTGTGTACTTACATGTGTGCATTGTGTGCGTGCTTGCATAAGTGTGTTGCGTGTGCGATGAGAGTGCATGTGTGAGGGTGCGAATGTGCTCGCACGTGTGCTGTTTCCGAGTTTCGCATGAGTGTGAGTGTACATGAGAATGTGCATGAGGTGTGTCAGCGTGCATGAGTAAGTGTGTAAAGACAAGTGTGCATGTCTGTGAGAATGTGCGTGCATGAGGGGCATTGCGTGGGCCGTGTGTGCATGTGCCAGTGTGTCAGAGTGTGAGCGTGCGTGGGTGTGCCCACCCTGCCTCGGCCCTCCACATGCTCCTGTCGAAGCCCCCCGCGGAAGGCTGGTGGTCACACAGGGACACTGTGCGGTCACGCACTGGCCACACCAGGGCGCTGTGACAGCTTCAACCGCCTGATGAGCTTGGAAACTTCTAGCCTGGGACGCTTCACAGCTAGGCCTGAGCACTGTCACGGGTCTGCCCAGCGGAACCCCAGGCACCCCGCCGGGACTGAGGGCTCAGCCTGATCGCGGGTGCAGCCGGCTCTGCTGCCTGCCAGGGGCCTGGTGCTGGTCGGTCAGTCTGAGGACCCTCCACTGGCCCAATTCCTCCAAGAGGCCAGGCAGCCTCCTCTGGACGAGCCACCCTTGGGCCGCCAGCCGGGTCAGCAGGGCCCAGCAGCCTGCCCTTGCCCCGTCGATCCATGTCCTCTGGCCAGGACTCTGGCACATGCAGACAGGCAAGAGAGCTCTGGACTCAGGAGCTACCTTTGGGACAAAGGTCAGCTCGGAGGATGTGGGCACCAGGTTGTTGGGGCGAGGGCCCAGGGTCCCATTCGCTCAGGCCACCATCCTGGGGCTCCCGCATCATGCCAGGCTCCGTGCTCGACTGTTGGCAGCTGCAGGAGGCCTGTCCCTTCCCTGGCTGAGGACCCTGTGAGGAGCGGCATGCCCCTGGCACGCGGGGCCACAGGCGCCTCCTCCGCACCGCTAGCCGCCCCCCACCCCCGCTGGGCTGGTGCTGCTTGGGGGCAGGGGTAGCGGGGGTGGGGGGCGGCGGGAGGCAGTGCTCTCAGGCCCCAGGCCTGGGCACCCCCTGCACCTTCAGCTGGCAGTGTGGCCTGTTGGATCCATGATCAAAGGATGATCCTGTAAGGGAAAGGCCTCTGGCCCTGACGGAGGCCGCTCTGCCCCTGGAGAGGGCAGTGTGCCCAGAGGTGGGCGCAAAGAGGTGAGGTGGTGAACAGGCTCTGAGGAGCCCCTGGGGAGGCCAGCAGAAGGGCCAAGCTGGGCGATCAAATCTGAGAGCTCTGGCCATTCGGGAGGGTGGCGGGGCAGGAGGAGGTGTGGTGACAGCTGCACCCCTCAGAGGCGATGCCGGCTCCGCGGGGAGGAGGTCCGTCTCACACTGAGACAGCCTGCAGGCGGGCGGCGGGGGACGCACGGCCCTGCTGGCTCTGGAGGGCTCAGGAGGGAGGGTGCTGGATGGGGCTGGGCCTCCCGGGGCTGTAGACGCCCGCCACCTAGGGACGGCCCCATCAGAGTCCGGGCAGGGGAGCTGGGGACGGAGTTCCCCCATCAGGGAAGGGCTGGACTCAGCCGGCAGGGCCGCCAGGATGGGGCAGAGGCGTCGGGTCTCCGGTTTTCTGCTCCACCCCTGGAGGGCTGGCGGGCAAGGTGGGGGTGAAGCTGCAGTTGTCGGCCCCGCATGGGACAGACTCAAGCGAGGAGGCTGGCCACACTTCAAGGTCTCAGACGGTCCCGCCAGCCCCGCCCTGCGGCCTGGGCGCCTGGGCAGCCGCCACCGCCCGCGGGGACTGCGGCAGCCCCGCCCCAGGCGGGGCGGGGCGGGGACCAGGCGTGGGGTCCGGGACGCGCGCAGCGCTCACCGGGGGCCGCGGCCCTCAGCCCCGTGCGCCCAGGTGGCCGCCGACGCCAGCAGCGCTCGGGCTGCCCCCTCCCCGCCGCGCACCGCCCGGAAATCGCCCAGCGTCCTGAGGGACCCAAGCGCCTGCCATAGCGAGCACCGCTTGCGCGGTCCGGGACCCCAGTTCCGTCCCAGGTGTCCCCGCGGCCGGAGCTCGGCGGCACTGCGGCAGGCGCGCGGGCGGGGCGCGTTGCCATGGCGCCCGGGCGCGCGTAGCCGGACCCGACGCGCGGAGCCGGCCGGGCGGCGGCGGCGCAGAGCCCGGAGGGCCGAGGAGGCGCCGGGGTCCCCTCCCTGCCCCCCGAAGAGGCGGGCGCGGCCGAGGCCCGAGAGCGCGGCGCCGGGGCGCGCGCGCAGGGTGCAGGCCATGGAGCCGGCCGCCGCGGGATTTTTCGAGGACGACAAAGACCTAGACTTCTACGACTTCGAGCCGCTCCCCACGCTTCCCGAGGACGAGGTGAGAAGAAGGGGGACCCCACCTTCCCTGGCGTGAGGGTCCGCGGAGAGTCCCAGGGAGGGTGCTCCCGCCCCCCAGGCACTGCCCCCCGCAGCCCTGGAACGGATTCTCCCAGAAGGAACGGGATCCGTGGAATGTCGCAGGGAACGGAGCGGGTGGGCTGTCACCCTCGTGGGCTCCTGGTTATCAGTGGGGGGTGCTGTGAGGGGGCAGCTCTGTTTTCCTCACTGCAGGGGCCCTGGGGAGGTGTGAGCAGCAGGAGCCCAGGACTGTTGAGCTGGGGAGGGGCGGGGGAACCCCAGGACTCAGGGCTGCTTCCTGCTCCCCGAGAACCTGGCCCTCACCCATGTCCCCCCCACTCCAGGTGCACAGGGGCCAGGGTCTCTGTCACATGGGGTCTGTGGCCAGTAACTGGGCCAGGCACTCACAGAGGCAGGTCACCTGGGACTGGGCAGAGAAGCCAGTCCCCACCTGGGCGGGCTGTGACCCTGCGGCTCTGGCCTCCCATGGTGCCCCACAGGCTGTGGGTTGGGTCAGATGAGTGAACGCCATGGACCCTCTACATGAGAGGTGTCCCGGAGGCTGTGGTGGCTAGGAAGGGCCCTGCCACCCCCACCCCCACCCCTGGTCTGTGGGGCCTGGGCAGAGGCCCTCCGAGCCCCCAGCAGGCAGGGGCCGGTTCTCCAGGCTCCTGTGCCCACTGCTGAGGGCCGGCAGCACATGGCCCACGCCAGAGGCCTTCCCTGGACTGGCCTGTGCGGAGGACCCTGAGGACCCATCCAGGCAGGCCAGCCGGGGACACAGACCGGCGGCGCCTCCTGGGCCAGAGTGGACTTTGTGGCGAGTGCGGCCGCAGCTGCAGCCCTGGACACTCTGCCCTCTGCCAGCCCGGCCAGCGCGGGAGGCTCAGGCCTTGGCAGCTCACCTGTCCGGGTGGCAGGGTCTGTCTCCGCAAGCCGCTGTGGCAGGGAGGGGCCTCTGAGGCCCGGGGCAGGCACTGCCCCCTCCCCGAGGTGGCCTGGATTCGGGGACAGAAGCTGCGGAGAAGACAGACAAAGGAATAAACAACCCTTTGGACGGCGCCCCCGGGCTTGAGGGCACAGCCTTCAGAAGTCCCCAGGGGGCGCGTTCCAGGCCGGCTGCGACAGGCCTGTCCCACAGCAGATGCGGAGCGGCCCACACCCAGCTGACCCGCCGCCCAGCGCCCGAGCCGCAGACCGGGAGCCAGGGTTGGGCCCAAAGCCGCGGGCTCCTGGGGCGGAGCTGCGGCCCCCCTGTGCATGGCGTCGGGGCCTCCACCATAGTTCAGCCTCCAGCCGAAAGTCGGGGGGCTCCTTCCCAACCTCCTGCATCCCCTCTGGGAGTTGGGCACTGCCTCGAGTGTGCTCTCGCAGAACAGAAGGCCGGCCCCAGGCCGAGCCCGGAGCGGCCGTGTCCTGGGCCTGGAGCCCACTGGGCTGGGCGCTGCGCCCCCCGACCCTCCACAGCAGGCACGCAGTCAGGTCGTGTCCAGCAAGGAGGGAGGAGCGAGGCCGCAGTGGCTGGCCGGGCCGTGCTGAAGGAGCCTCCCGGGAGGGACAGGACCGGGCGCGGACAGCCCCCGGGGGGACAGCGGTGCCAGACCCGGGACGTGCAGAAGCTGCAGGAGACAGGAGGTGCCCGGGCGTCACAGCTCACTGTGCAGTGAGACCAGGAGATGGAGCCGAATGGAGCCTCCAGGAATGTCCCTCCCTGGTGTCCCCCGAGGAAATGCACATGGCCTGCGAACACATGGAAATGAATCTGACGGCGTTATAAATTATAACGCAAAGTACACCCTTGTGAACACCTTCCCACCAGCAAACCAGCTCCAGGTTGAGACCCAGAAAGCTAGATGGTGGCCGGAGCTGGCCGGGCGCTGGCCATGTGGGTGCCGCAGAGGGGGGCTGGCCGACAGGTGCCACCTCCCTCCGAAACGTCCACTGTGGCCTGTGAAGCTGCGTGGACCCTGCTGCCCTCGGCACACTCCCCGCGTGCGTGGAGCTGGGCCCGCCCGGCATGGGGCACGGAGCCCCGGGTCCCTGAGCTGCCCTTGCGAAGGTGGGCGCAGACGTGCAGGCCACCGTCATGCCTCCCTTGGGGTGGCTGCGGGGGGCACGGACGGCTGACAGCTGCCGCGCAGTCTCTCTCTGGCCCTGGCCCTGGCCCACCGGCCAAGGCCAGCCAACTCTGCTGCCCGCCCTGCTTGGGCTCTGGACTCAGGCAAGTGAGGTCACTCCTCACCCCCACCCCAGAGGAGGGGGCAGCAGAGGGCAGGTGACCGTGGGCCCAGGCTTCGGGACCCCCAACCTGAGACTGCGCTCAGGGAGGCCAGCAGCACCCCTCGGCTCTGTCCTGGAACCGCACGCCGGCTGAAACCCCCTGCCCGTTGTGGCAGAGGGGGTCGGGGGGCTGAGACCGTCATGTGCATGAGAGAGTCAGCAAAGACTCAGGACCCGTGGATGTCACCCCATGAGACCACACAGAGCACCCCCGTTTAGATGGGGCCGGCGGGACCAGGGTCTGAGCAGGAAGTCGTGCTGTGCGCCCCGCGGCACGCCGGGCCTGCACCCCTCCTCCTGGCAGCACGCCCCGCCCGAGCCGCGTGAGCAGGTGTGGTGTGGGAGACGCCGTGGGGGCCAGCTGCGCTGTCTGCAGAGTGGACACATGGCCTCCGTGTGTGCCCTAGCATGTGGGAGGGTGCACACGTGTGCGCACGTGCTCGATGCGCTTGTGTACGTGAGCTTGTGCATGTGGCACACGAGTGTGGACGTGTTTGGGGGTGCCTGTGCACCCGTTAGTCACTGCGTGAGGGGCACGTGCGTGTGGGTGCACATGTTGGTATGTGTGAGTGTGTGTGTGAGGGGTGTGTATGTGTGACTGTGTGTTTGGTATGTTAGAGTGTGTGTGCACACGAGTACATGTGTGTTGGGGACCCCATCACAGCTGAGGCCTGAGCCAGAGGGACCCACTCGGATCTGGAAGGCGGTCTGCACAGGGACCCTGGGGTCTGGCGGTGCAGGGCCCACAAGACCCTGTCCTCAGTGTGAAGCGCCTAGAGCAGACGCGTGCAGTTCCTCAGCCGGCAGGTCACGTGTGTTCACTGCCCCGGCCCGTGTGCAGGACAGGCCCGTGCGCGGCTCCCCGTGCACACCTGTTCCGTCCCGGGGTCGGCGGCTCCCCGTGCACCTGTGCCGTCCTGGGCACTGACTGCATCCCTCCGGTCCCAGCACCTCGCTCCTCTGCCCACACCTGCACTGCCCTGTGCCCGCCAGCTGTGCAGTGAGCCTGCAGGTCAGGGATGTCTCCTCGAGTGGGTGACCCAGCTCACGGGGGCTGCTGGGACAAAGGCCCAGGTCCCAGAGGCAGGAGTGAACACCTGCTCTCAGCACCTGCTTATGCCACTAAAAGCTCTGTGGCTTCGGACACCTGGGAAACAGTGGGGTGACTCTGTGGGTTTTTTTAAGCCCTTGCCTATAACCTCGTTCCCGACATCCGCTTCCCCAGTTAGTCTCAACGCTGGGGCCAGCCGTCCTGGGCAGGAGGGCCTGCTGGCAGCTCAGGCCTGTCCCCAGACCCGGCTCAGTGGGGCCTGTGTTGGCAGGAGAACGTGTCCCTGGCCGACATCCTCTCGCTGCGGGACAGCGGCCTCAGCGAGCAGGAGGCCTGGGCGGTGTGCCTGGAGTGCAGCCTGTCCGTGAGGAGTGTCGCCCGCTCGGCCATATTCCAGACCCTCTGCATCACGCCCGACACTCTGGCTTTCAACACCAGCGGCAACGTGTGCTTCATGGAGCTGCTCAGCGGTGAGGCCCGGGGCACGGCGGGCGGGCGGGCGCCAGACGCCGCCGTTGGGGTGTACGTGAGCACAGACCAGCGGCTGACTCTGGGCCCTCCCTGGGCACGACGGTCCCAGAGCCCAGGTTTCTGTGGCGACCTGGCGGCACCTGCAGCCCGGGGCCACTGGGGAGCACGAGGTGGGGGCCGCTCTGGGCGGGCGCTGGTCTCTGGTCTCTGCAGCCTTGGCTGGACTGGGAGGGGCCATGGGGCCTCCATCCCCCCTTCCTCCCCTTCAGGGTGCATTCCCACACTGCCGGAGTAGCAGAGGCTCCCCTTCTAACCATGGCGCCCCTGAGCCCGAAAATGGCCCTCACGGTGCAGGGGCGGGCGGGGGGTCGGCCCCTTGGGGTGCAGGGGCGGGAGTGTCCACCCCTCGCCGGGCCCCGCAGGCCTTGACCAGAGCTCTCTCCTCCTCCCCAGATGACCCTGAGGGCGCCTTTGTCCCGCCGGAGTTCGACGTGACGGGGAACACCTTCGAGGTGAGTGGCAGGCGGCCAGGGGGCCAACGCGGGAAGGGCTGCCGGGAGCCCGCCCAGCCGGCCCCGGGCGGGGACCGCAGCTGCCCCGCCTCCGCGTGGACTCGCGGCGATCGCGTGCTCCAGGCACTGGCGTCTCCTACCGCGGGGCCGGAACGGCCGCTCCCCTGCGGAGGCCGCGCGCAGGGGACAGTGCGGGAGCGTGGGCGGGAGCCAGGCCGGCTGGCGGTGGAGGCCGTGTGGCCGGCGAGGGCCCTGGGCGCCCCTCAGAGCGCTGCCTCGGGGCTCCCTCACACACGACGTGCCCCGGGGACAGGCAGCACGGCCCCCGGCGTGGCAGGGGTGCAGAGAGGACACCTTGCCGCTGGGGTGTGTCCCAGGTGCCGGGCAGGCTTTGGCCCGCAGCGGACAGTGGCCGCCTTCGGCCCTTTATCCTCTTACTGAGTCGGCGGGGTCCCAGGGCACTGCCGCTCGCGGAGGGCCCCGTGTGGGCCCAGCAGGCCGTCGGGAGGGGGCGGCACCCCCCCCCCCCGCATGGATGGCACCGTGCCCCTCCATGGGCACCTGAGCTGCGGCGGAGGGGCACCCAGCCTCTGGGCCCGCCTCGGGGCGGGCTGCACTCGGCTCTGCCCGCGGGAAGGGGCCTCGCCGCCCCCACCTTCCTGGGGTGGAGGAGTGTGTTTTCTGAGTTGTTCTGCGTCCCACGGGCTGACGGTGGCTCCTCCCACCGGAGAGGAGGCCCTGCTGCGTGCCCCGACGCGAGTGCAGGTGCGCCCCCCGGCCGGGGCTCCGGGGCCTCTGCTCTGCCCCGGGCCAGCCTCGTTCCGGCACCCGTCCCCAGGGGCTGGCAGACCCCTGGGCGGTCCGGGTGCTGCACTGTGGGGCTGTCACTCCCGTGTGGCACCCATCATGCCCATGCCTCGGGACTGAGTGGCACTCCCGCTCTTGGCAGAGTCAGCTGCTCTGCCGTTGATGCCAAGAGGCCTCCGGGCCCCGGACGGGCACAGGGGCGGGCTGGGGCCGGGCCTGCCGGACCAGGCTGAGCTCGCCCCCTCTGCCCAGCTGACGGCTAGTCACCGCGGTTCACGCGGGCGCACACCAGCCGCCTCCCTCCCACAGAGAGGACGATGGCAGGCCCTCCGTGTCCCATGCTGAAGTCCCCATGTGCTCCAGGCACCGTGGAGCCTCTCTCCTGGGTGCAGCCTTTCCCACCCCCCAAATGCTTGGTCATCCAGCCGCCGCGTCTCCTGGGACCGGGCCCTGCACACTCCACTCCTTGCCCAGGAAACCCCAGTGGCGGCCTTGGTTCCTGGAGCTCGGCCTTGGCCCGTCCTGGAAGCCCTGGGCGCTGCTGCGTGGGGGCCCCGGCAGGGGCCCGGGCTGTGACGGGCGTGGTTGGCGGTGGCAGCAGACAGCGGGCCGCCTCCGCGTGGGGCAGGGGCTGGCGGCTCCCGCGTCTTCTCTGAGAGGCGGGGCGGCAGCCCAGGGCTGTCAGCGCGGCTCAGCCATGTTCCCGGTGCGAGCGGGCGGCGTGTGCGGTGGGGGCAGGACCCTGGCGTGTGTCGATGACGCGTCTGGGGGCCTGAAACCTGAGGGGCTCCAGGTAGGAACGACAGAGCAAGAATCAGGCCAGTGGAAGGCAAGCTGCATCTCAAACGCAACAGCTTCCTCGGCGTCCGACCGGCAGAGGGAGACGAACCGGCATCGCCCGCTGCGCGACGGCAGCGGCCACGGGAAGCGCCGGTGGCCGCGGCAGGCAGGGTCGCAGGCGCGGTGGCCGCCTCTCCGCGGGGCCTGGCCCCCGCCGCACAGCACCGCCCGCCCGCCCGCCGCCCAGGGCCCACCGCCTGCCCCGGGAAGGCCGACCCTCGGACGAGCGTGAGCCCTTCCCGCCACCCTCCAGCCTGGTGTCCGTCTCTGAGCCTGGCTTGTTCAGACCCCACGCCTCTGCCTCACACCTCGCTGAGCACGTGCCCCCCGGTCACCCCCGTCCGCGTCCCGCTGGGCCCCGCGCCCCACCTCCTCCTTCCGCAGACGGACAGCTCGGTCGCTTCCACGCCGTGGCCACTGTGGGTGGCCCTGCGGTGAACACAGGGCGCAGACACCCCGAGACACTGCTTTCACTTCCTCCGGATAAACGAGGTCGCTCTAGTCCTGATTTTCGGCGGAACCTCCACCGCTCCCAGAGCAGCTGCACCAGCCGTCGGTCCCAAGAGCACATGAGGCCCCCGCGCGGCATCCCAAGCAGCACCTGTCTGCGATGGCGGCCCTTCCGACAGGTCTGAGGGGACGTCTCCTGGTTCTGATTTGCATTTCCCTGATGGTCAGCGACGTTGAACCTGACGGCCATCTGCATGTCTTCTCCGGGAAAAGTCTGGTCCGTTCCTCTGCCTCTTTTCTAAACAGATCGTTATTGTTACTGTTATTTGCCGTTGAGCAGTGTGATTTCCTTGTTCTTTTGGAAGCTCGTCCTCTACAGCGATGGTTTGCAGGCACCTCCCCGCCCTGCAGGGCGCCGCTCCACTCCCGGACGGAAGCTTCTCGGCTCCACGCAGTCGGCCTCTCACCGCTGGGTTTGTCGCCTGACGTTGCTTGTGCTGAGATGCCTTCCAGCCGCATCCCACTTGCTGAGAGTTTCACCATGAAGGGATGGCGAACATTGTCAGGTGCTTTTCTGCACCCACGGATGGTCGTACGGTTTTCATCCTTCCTTCCGTTAATGGGGTTCGTGACGTTAATTTGTGGGTGTTGAGCCGTGCTTGCAGAGGTAGATCCCACTCGACCACAGTGTGTGAACCTTTTAACGTGCCCTCGAATCTGCTTTGCTAATATTTTATTGAGAATTTTTACATTCATAGTCATCAGGGACACTGGTCTCTAGTTTTCTTGTAACGTCTTTATGTGGCTGTGGTACCAACATGATGCTGGCCTCGTAAAGAGTTTAGAAGTACTTCCTCCTCGAGTTTTCTGGAAGAATTCAAGGAAGGCTCGTGTTAGCTCTTCCGTCCTCAGCTCGTTTTGTTGGGAGGTTTTGGTTTCTGATTCCTTCTTACTAGTAATGGTCTGTCTGGACTTCGGTTTCTTTGCGATTCAGCCTTGGCAGGTCGTGCGCTTCTGGGAGTTGAGCGATTTCGTCCAGGTCGCCCGGCTCGCTGGTGCATAGTGTTCAGCCTCTCGCGGTCCCTTGGGTTTCCGCAGTCAGTGTAATGTTTCCTGTTTCGTTCGCGATTTTGTGCATTTGAGTCCCCTTTTCTCCTACTTAGTCTAGGGGGCCCACAGCGGGGTGCCAGGCTGCTGGCCCCCACAGCGGCCGCAGAGCTGCTCCGGCCACAGGCGGACGCCGACGTGCTGTCCAGGAACACCCCGTTCGGCCACCTTGCTGATGCCCTACATGTTCGACCCTCGCCACGCAGTGCCTTTACGATAAAATCCCAGCTGTTGGGGTTTGTCTTTTGAATGGAAATGGGGTGGGGGGAGGAGCTTATATTTGTTTCTTTTAAATCAAGCAAATGTGAAAATAAAGAAACTTTTTGAAGAAAAAGAAAGGAAGATTGAGTAGTCCTCCAGAGATAAAAGTAAACTCCGAAGCTGCTGCAGTTAAAACAGCTCAGCCGGACAGAGGGGTGCACAGACCAGTGAGGCAGGGGGCGGCGGCCTGTGTCTGGCCCCAGAGCCAGGGGCGTGGCGGGCGGTCCAGGCAGGGTCTTCGTTAGTGGTTCTGGGAGGTCTCACCCCAGTAGAAGAGAAGCAAACCCAGATGACCACAGTGCCCCAGCATGCGGACAGATTTCAAATGGATTAGAACTAGATATATGCAGATTACGAAAATCCTGAAAGAAAGAAGAAAGCTTCCTGTGAGCGGGCCAGGGAAGGCAAGGCTCTTCTGAGAGGCTGCTAAAGAGAAAAAGTTGTCCGATTTCCCAAATTAAACTTTGGAATTTCTGAATGTCAAGACACATGAACAAAACTAAAAGCCAAGCGGCAGACGGAGAGGACGCCTGTGAGCCAGACCCCACTGTGGGAGAGCATGCCCTTGGCGAAACTAGGGAAGCCCTCCAATGGGCAGAAGGAGAGGCCCGAGCCCGTGCGCAGAGGCGGGAGACTCTCGGTGTCGTTCATAACTGTGGAAATGCCGGGGACATGTGCCCCTAAGAGATGGGCGGAGCTGCAGGGGCGCAGCGTGGGGGGCGGGACGAGCGGGGGCGGAGGGCGGGGTGGACACGCGCTCGTCACAGCAGAGGGTCTCGTCAGCCGCTGGGGTGGGACCCGGGGATCCTGCTGCGCTATGCCGGGCCCCCGCCTGCAGTCCGAAGAGCGCGCGCCCACGCGGACACGGACAGGAGAACCCTGACTCTCGACCTGGAAGCCAGACCCGCCGCCCCCGCCCACACCTGGGCTGGGAAGGACGCCCCTGAGAACGCGAGGCCCGGTCCCCCAGAGGCGCGGGCCAGGGCCGCAGCACCGTGCAGACCCCAGACCCGAGAGCCTGGGGCGGTGGCTTAGTGCCAGGACAGCCGCCGCAGGGGGTGGCGCCCCCCGCACCCCCCGGCCATGCTGGCGCCCGCTGCAAAGACCAGGCGTGGTCTCCGAAATGCGCGTTCTGGGCGGACGCGCGCCGCGGGACCGCGCGCGCGCGCGCAAACGGGCTCCCTGGCCCCGCAGGCTCACGTCTACTCGCTGGGCGCCACGCTGAGGGCCGCGCTGGAGTACGTGGCGGAGCCGGCGCCCAGGCTGAGCCGCGACCTGGAGGCGCTGCTGGGCCAGATGCAGGCGGAGGACCCTGCGCACCGGCCAGACCTCGAGGTAACTGGCAGCCGTCCCCTCAGTTTACCCTGAGGCTGAGACTCGACACCCTGCGTGCAGCTCCATGCCTGGAGCCAACACGCACGCACGCGCGCGCACCTGCACACATGCACACCGTCATGCGAGCCCCTCACCTGCAATTTGATGGCATTGCATTTTAAATAAGAACCTGACTTTTTAACATTTCTGTTGTGGAGAGGTTTGGGTTGTAGTTCTCATGGGCTGAACAGAAGCCCCGGTTTCCTGTAATCCCAAGGTGATCGCCTTCGGTTCCAGGCCCCGGGCGCGGTGGGGCGGGCGGGCGGCGGGCAGGGGGGCCCACCTGCAGCGCCCCCGCGTGTCCACAGAGCATCATCGCGCTCTGCGAGGAGAAGATGCCGCCGACGTCCTCCTGCCGGCTCTGCCGCAGCCTCGCGGCCGTGGGGAGGAGGGTGCTGTCCATCGAGTCCTTCAGCGCGTTCCAAGGTAGGCTCACGCACACACATGCCCACGCACATGTACACACGCGCGCAACACGCACGTGAGTGCACAAACGTTAATGCTGGCCACGCGCACACGACCGCACCGCTGCACGTGACGCCGAGAAACAGCCTCTCACCTGCAGACACACGCAGAATGCACGGGCGCGCACGCAGAGCGCCACTTCGTTCGTGGGCACACACGTGCACGCACACGTCGGGCAGGCTGGCATGAGAGGCGAAGCCATGCTGGCGGAGCCCTGAGCTCGGCCGGTGTCTGCCTCGGCCTCGCGAGCATCTATTTTGGCATGCACGCAGTGACTTCCCATTGTTTCTGGGGACCCCACACTGTGTCTGGAGGGCATGTCCCCCCCACCCGCCAGCCACGCTACTGCTGTCACGTCCGGGTTCGCAGGGCGCAGGCGGGCGGGACTCTGGTGTGATCGCAGATGGCGTTTTGGACAGATGCCAGCAGCGTCTGTCCCATGCCGTGCCTGTGGCAGCGGCCTGCAGGGGCCGTGTGGGGCCCCCAGGCAGTGGCCGTGTTTGTGACACTGGGGACAGGGACGGGGAGTGGACGGTCCCCACAGGAGCTGTCTGGGGCGGTCCACAGCAGACAGCGGAGGGCCGCAGGCCCAACCTCCTGCCGCGGGAGCCTCGTGTGTGCACTGACGGGGTCCGTGTGCGTTTGGAGATGACGAGCTGCTGGAGTTAGCCCTGGGGAGGCTCAGCCCGGCCTCGGGGAACTACAGCCTCATTAATTAGCCAGGGCTGAAAAAAAACATAATTAGCCAGGGCTGTGTGATTAACGAGGCTGACACTGAGGGAAGAGGGAAGCCCCACCCCGGGAGGCCCTGAGCTCAGGTCTCTGGTGAGTGAGCCAGGGTGCTGCAGGAGCTGGTCACACAGGTCGGGGTGGCCATGGGCTGCGGTCCTGGGCCCAGCAGTGACCGCCTCCTGCTTCTCCTAGATGTCACTGAGAGCACCTGGAAGGGGAGACTTGCTCCAAAGAGCGGGGGGCTCAGGAGGCAGACTGGAGACCACGGCACTGACCCAGGGGCCCTGCCCGCCCCCAAGGGCCTGGAGCACCCCGGGACCCCAGCCCCCATGTCTCTGGTGCCTGCCCCCCTGAGGAATGGAGAACGCCCCAGCCGGCAGGGGCTGGCCAGCCTGGTCCTGGACGCCCCATGGCCCCTGCAGAGGGGCCACTCGAGGGACGTGCAGGCGGTGCCCCAGCCCCTGCCCAAGGGCCCTGGGGCCACTGCCCTCTGCCTGACCACGGAGGACCAGCTGCCCACACTGGCCACGGAGGACCAGCTGCCCACAATGGCCACGGAGGACCAGCTGCCCACGATGGCCACGGAGGACCAGCTGCCCACGATGGCCACGGAGGACCAGCTGCCCATGCCTAGAATCTCCCCTGCAGGCCCCAGAGAGGCCTCCCCTGGGGGGCAGCATGGCTGTGCCAGCTCCAGGGCCCAGCCCCAGTCCAGGCTGTGGCCTGAGCAGGAGCCTGAGTGCCAGCAGGAAGAGGCTCAAAGTGCAGGCCACAGTGGGGACGGGGACACCGGGGTGCCTGGCCAGCACCCTGTGGAGGGAAGCCACCCGCCCCGCCCCGAGGATGCAGGCGGAGACACTGGGACCGTCAGGGCTGCCGAGGACGAGCAGGCCCCCAAAGCAGCCGCGGAGCAGGTGGGTGGCCAGAGGGGTCTCCCCAGGTCAGGACGGGTCTCCTGGGCCTGGCGCTGCCCCTCAACGGTGAAGGGCAGAGGCCTCTGTTGGAACCGTGTTCCCGGAGTCCGGGGTGCACCTAGCAACCCTGTGGCCACTCCGAGGGGCCTTCTGTGGGCTGAGGCCCCCGGCTGGGCACAGCCTCCTGCTGGGCTCCCAGCAAGTTGCCCCCTGAAGCTCTGTGTCCCCGTGATCCACGCGGCAGATCTGGGGACAGTGCTGGGCTGGCACGGCGGCCGACGGTGTGGCACCAGGGCCCTCACTGCCCCGGGCGTGGCGACCCAAGGACGGTGCTCCGTGACCTCCGTCTTTGCTCATGGTGCACGTGGAACGTGGCACCTGAAACAGCCCGCCCGGCGACCCCGGGGCCGGCGCGTGCTGGGCGCGCGCTGAGTCGTGTCGCGGAGCAGTGCCCCCAGGGCCGTCCTTGCTGTGGCCTGTCAGGGCGTCCCTCCCTTCGAAGCTGGCCGACACCTCGTCATCTGGACGGGTTGCGTTTTATTCGTGTGTCCATCCGTGGGCACAGCTGCAAACAGCTGTCCCAGGCCCTGCGTCCAGCTCTTCTGGGCACAGCCCCGGAAGCGGGACCGCTGGCCGCATGGTGGCCGTGCATCCGACCCGAGGGACCCGCACTGTCCCCGCGGCCGCGCGGCACGCCCCGCCGCAGTGCCCCGGGCCCTGCTGGTGTGCGGGGCGTGCGCCGTGCAGGAGCCCCGTGTCCGAGGCCGTCCCCGCCTGTCACCTCCGGCGGGCACCATCCTCACCCGGGCGGCCTGTCCCCAGGGCGTCTCCCTGCAGGAGCTGGTGTCCCGGCTGGCCCGGCCCTTCAAGGACTACGAGCTGTGGGCCCTGTGCCACGCCTGCCTCCGCGCCCTGCACACCCACCGCCAGCACCCAGGTGACGTGCCGCGGCTCCTTGCTCAGCCCGTGTGGGCTGGGGGGGCGGCGGCATCCACACCATGGACCGGGGTCCCCCGGGGGTGTCTGCTCTGGACCTGGGCACGAGGGGTTCGGGGACAGTGGGGAGCAGAGGCTTTCAATGTGGGCCTCACAGCAGGCGACCCTGCCAGCCCCCTTCTCGTTAGGCGACGTTGTCCTCAAGCAGGTGAAGTTTGGCTGGGGACCTTAGACGTGACACTGCCTCGTGGCCCTCAAAACCCAGCGGCCCCCGAGGGCGTGTGGCCAGCCAGCAGCCCCGATGTGGCGCGCCACGGGCCGGGGAGGACCCGAGGGCGTGTGGCCAGCCAGCAGCCCCGATGTGGCGCGCCACGGGCCGGGGAGGACCCGAGGGCGTGTGGCCAGCCAGCAGCCCCGGTGTGGCGCGCCACGGGCCGGGGAGGACCCGAGGGCGTGTGGCCAGCCAGCAGCCCCGGTGTGGCGCGCCACGGGCCGGGAGGGCACAGCCGGCGGCCGGCTCTGCCCTCGGCCCTGCTCTCCCCTTCGCAGCGTGAGGCAGCTCTGAGGGTCCCGCCGTCCCCCCGGGCTGCGTGCCTGGGACTGGGAGGGGGCGGCCAGGCCAGCGCCCTGGCCCCTGTGCTGTGCCGGCGGTGGGCCGGGGTCCTGGCGTCCCCAGGCGACGTGGTGGCCTCAGGGGGTCGGGGACCGCCTGCCCGGCCGCGTCCGCTCAGGCCACGGGGAGTGTGGCCGACCCCGACCCCGACCTCGTCTCCCACTGCAGCTGTGCTGTGCCTGGACTCCGTGCTGGTGGCCAAGGATGGGGCCGTGCGATTCGGGCCGCCGCCCGCCTTCGGTGGGTCTGCAGGCATGGGCGCCACCCCCCGGGTCGCGGTCTGGCACGGCCGGCCCACGGCAGGGCAGCTCAGTGGCTTCGGGATTCCCTCACAGGTTCTGACAGCGCGTTCTTCCTGGCCCCCGAGGTCGCAGAGCAGGAGCTGGCCACGGAGAAGGTACTGGACCCCAGTCATCCCGCCCCCCCGCCCATGGTGCCCCCACCCTGCCCAGAGAGCCCGAGGGGGCTGGGGGAGGCGCATGGGCTCCGGGGAGGCAGGGCGGCCCCCAAGTGCAGCGGCTCTGTCCAGACCCTGCTCTGTCCGGTCTGGGCTGTGTCCCTCAGCACGGGTGGTTCTGGCTGTGCCATCCCAGGACAAGACTTCGGTGTGGACAGCTGTGGGCAGTGAGGGCTGGCTGGCCAGAACCCTCAGCTGGACTCGCACGAGAGCTCGCTGGGCGCGGGTTAGTCGTGCAGCTTGTGGCAAGATGGCTTGCATCAGGGCCCAGGAGCAGGTCCCTTCTGGGAAGGTGGAGGGGACGGGGTGTCCTTCCTCGCCCTGGCCCACCCAACACATCAAGACCCCTGCCCGGGGACGGGCGAGGACAGGACAGCACAGCGGGCGCCCGGCGCTTTCGTCCTGTGGCAGCGGAGGCGGCTGGGAGGAAGGCCGGCACAGTCCCCGGCAGGAGCCCGGCCGGCGGCGGCGAGGAGCAGCCCTGCTGGGCCAGGGCCAGAGGGGGCCCGGGGTCCGTCACCCAGCAGTGGCGGGACGCCCCACCCCAGGTGTGAGCGGAGGCGGCTGGGAGGCCGACCGCCCCCCGTCGGCAGTGAGGAGAAGCTGGTCCGGCCTCGAGGGGCCGAGCGGGGCCTGGACTTCCGCAAGGCGGCACCCCCTCTTCCTCCGGAGGGGTGTTGTGGGACACCAGCTAGACCCAGAGTCACGATGTGACAGGCCCCGGGTCCTGCAGGAACTGCCGGCCGCGCCGAGAACCGGGCGGAAGGGGCCGGGTCAACGCCGGCGCCGACCGCGTCCGCGCGGGGAGCGGCACAGGCTGCGCCCCGTCCACAGAGCTCCCACCCCGGAACCCCAGGAACAGAGCGAGGGATCCCCCGGACGTGGGGCAGGAACCAGCGAGAGGGTCTGGGGAAAACGGCGAGACCCACGGAGGACGTGCGGCCCCCGCGGCGCGAGGAGCTCGGGTGTCCGAGGGGCGGCAGCGCTCAGGGACTCGGCAAGGAAACCCGCCTGCGGCGCGAAAGCCCCCAGAAAACGTGTCGGGGGCCACGGCTCCCCCGGCGTCTCCCCACACCGCGGCGTCCACGCCAGCCCTGCAGGGACCACGCCAGGGGTGTCCGCCAGTGCCGCGGTCACGCCCGCGGCCAGACGGCCACAGCAGGCGGCTCGGCGACCCTCGCCGAGCGCAGCCGCCGGAGGCCGGAGGCCGACGCTGCTCGGAACCCGCACACCCCGGTGGCGTCTCTGTGTGCTCCCGTGGGCCTCGCTGGCGTGGACGGAAACAGCGCCCGGCAGTCGGCGGAGGCCTCCCGCCCTCGAGCTGCGAGCCGCCTGCCCCGCCCTGGAGGCCGTGGGCGTGTGCCGAGCGGCGGTTCCGTCCGGTGCGGTCTACGCCCGGGCCCGGCACCATGCTGTGGGCACGCATCCACCCCGCACCCGGGCCCAGCGGGCGCAGCCTGGGGACGGGCAGGTCCACTGAGCACGGCCGGTTTCTGTCGTCCCCAGGCCTCGGTGTACAGTGTGGCCGCAGTCCTGTGGACAGCAGCCAAGTCCAGTGTCCCCCGAGACCACAAGCTGGCCCTGCCACGCCGGCTGAAGACCCTCCTCCTGCACATGGCCGGACGCAGCGCCCAGGAGCGGCCGTCGGTGGCCGAGGCCGTCGAGGTACCCGCACCGCTCGGGGCTGGACGCTGCTGCGGGGAGGGTGGCCGCCCGTGGCCTCCGGCCTCCGGGACAGGCGGTGGCAGGCAGGGAAGGGCGAGGGTTCGTTTGTGCACAGCATGTGGAGTCTGTGCTGTCCGCTGCCCAGCACACCCCCAAGACCGCCTGGCAGGAGAGGGGCAGCGTCCCCCACGCGACCCGGTCTCTCTGGGCTGACCCCCTCCTGGTGGCCTGTGACCGCATCTGCCGACTGGAGCTGGACAGGTGCCAGGCTCGCTGCCGGCCCCGGGACCAGGCGGCTGCGGGACGGTGGATCGTGGCTCTGGGCTGGGCTGGCCCCGTCACGCGAGCGCGTGGTCCGGTGTCGGGTGGAGCAGCTGCACTCGGCCACCACTGAGCTGGGGGGCCCAGGGCCGGGGAGAGCTGCGCGAGGCGGGGTGCCGGCAGCGGGGCTGGGCCTCCACAGCCCGTCCCAACCACCATCGGTGCAGCTCCGGGCCGGTGCCGGGCCCCCGGGTTGTGGGTGCCGCGTGCGTCTCGGGGGGCAGGCACACAGCTGCCGTCGGAGTGGAAAGTGACGCCTTTGCCCCGAGCTCTGCCAGCCGGGCCCCGACAGGCCCCGTGCGAGACGCAGAGGTACGCCTGAGGCCCCTCGAGTGGCGGGGGAGACAGGCAACCCTCACGCTCCCGTTCACGGTCACCCGTACCCAAGTGGAAAGTCGAACGTGTCACCAGCAAGGCTGTCCCCGAACGCCAGGACGTCCGAGCTGCTGGGGACCAGTGCCCGGCCCTGGCCGTTTTCGGGGTCCCCAGCACGTGCGGAGCATGGTACGGACACGCAGCTCGACCGAGCCGCAGGCATCTTGCTGCAGAGGCACGGGCCACGTGACGGACGCCCGCCTGAGCCCCCGGTGCGGGCCCGGAGGCCGTATCCGCAGCGTCCCGCAGGCGGGCACCGCCTTGCCGCCGAGGCCACGAGGGGCTCGGCTCACCCGGGCCGGTCCCGTGCGTGAGCTCATCTGTGGGACGGCTGCCTGGGTTGAGGTTGTGCGCTGGGGATCGCGTGCGTGCGAGCTGACCGCACCCCCGAGTCCGCGGGGTGCTGTGGCACCTCCGCCCCGGTGTTCAGGAGGCCGAGTGGGGAAGAGTCGTGACTCCGCGCCTGTCAGCCGCAGGGGGCGCCCTAGGCCCGCAGCCTGCCCCTCCGTGCACGGGCTGTCAGCGAGGCAGGGTGGGGGCCGCGGCCATCCCTGCCCGGGTTTCCCGCCCCGCCGGGCACGGTGCTGACACCGGGCATGCTCACGGGCTCCCGTGCGGCCGGGCGTGGAGGGGCCGGCCCGAGCCACCCGCACCCCCCCGTGGCTTCCAGGTCTGCAGCAGCTACCTCCTCCAGCAAGGCATGGACAGCGGCGAGATCCTCGCCCGCCTTGGGGCGTCCGCCTGCCAGGTAGGGGCCCCGGGCCCGGGCGACGAGGGCGCGTTGTGAGTGGCCTGCACGCTGACCCGCAGGTGGCCACGTCATTTACGATCGTGGCTGTCGGCTGCCTGGGACGGGGGGGACAGCACACTGACACCCCGGCCCCGGCCCCGGTCAGGGCGTCGTCTCCCTGTGACGAGGAAACCCGCCCCGGCTTGTTGAGCTGGGAAACGGGGTGCCCCCAAAGTCTCGTCCAGAGAGCAGCAGCCCCGCTGGGGCCAGCGGGTCACGCACGGCCGCTCCGGGCCTGTGCCCACTGCACCCTTCTGTGCCAGGCTCTCCAGGGCGAGACCGTCAGCCTCCACGGCACCTCCGTCGAGCTGCAGCCCAGCACGGCACCGGCTCCCGCGCCCGGCTCAGGTGCGTCCCCGACCGCCCCGTCCTGCTCCGCGGCCCCCGCTGCTGCCCCGGAGTTTGCCCAGCAGCGCAGCCCACGACCGGCGGCCTTGCCCCTTCCCTGCCCCGCACGTCCTCCAGGCCTCTCCTCCCCCTCCTCGGCGGCCACGGCGCGGGGTGCACCGAGCCAGGCGCCACTCCGCTCCGCACCTGCCGCGTCCATGTCTGCCAACCCCGGCTCCTGCCGGCCCCACGTACTCTCCACAGAGCCCGCTGCGACCCCCTCGGTGGCACCTGCCCCGTCCCGGAGCGTGCGCCAGGCCCCAGGGCTCCCTGTAAGGCGGGGCTCTGCTTCTCTGTTGCCTGCCGGCTGCAGCTGCCCCGGGCTCAGGCCTCGGCCACGAAGCCTCCGTCCCCTGTGCTCAGACGCCGGGATCTCCAGGGCTCCTGGTCCTTGGGGACACCTGGGCGAGAACGCAGCACTCACTCGGGTCTGGTACTCACCCCAAGTTCGTCCCCAGGCTTCGTGCGGGCCAAAGGAGACCCCAGGCTCGAGGCGGTGCAGGGGCCTGTGTCCGGCCAGCCGTCCCACTGCGGGGCGTCCTCGGGGCTGCCCGGGGCGTCCACCTTCGCGGCCACCCACTTCAGGCCCACCGTCCTGGCACCGGACACAGGGGCGGCCAGGTGAGTGCCAGGTGGGGTGGACTCCAGCGGGGGCGAGGGGCCCTCCTGAGTGCCCCCTCCTCCTGCTCACAGAGACATGCCTGCCCAGTGCTCTGGGGACTCCAGTGGGAAGGAGCCCACGGAGGCCCACGCCGCAGCCGCTCGCCTGCAGGGGCCTGACCCGCCGGCTCCTGGGCCCGAACCGCGGGGTGCAGCGTCAGAATCCCCCCGAGAGGTGATGCTGGGAGACTCAGCCCAGGGGTGCCCCTGCTCTCCAGCTCAGGCCTCGTCATTGGCCCCACCTCCGAAGGCGCAGGAGCCAGGGCCAGAGCCGTGGGCCCCGCCCCGAGCCTCTGCAGGTGACCTCCGGCCCCAGTCCCCAGGCCCCAGCCTGCACCTGGCCCCGCCGCCCAGGAGCACGGCCAGCGAGGGCCCAGGCCCGGAGCGCAAGGGCCCCCGACCAGCGCCACGCAGCCCGCCCCCGGCCGGGGCGCATCCAGGCAGCCCCGGGAACACCCCTGTCCGGGAGCAGGACGACCAGGCCCCCGGCAGTCGCCCTGAGCGGCGCCCGGCAGCAGACCGCGGGCCGCCCCCGCCCGGCGCGGACGCCGGGCCCCTCCCGAGGACAGCCTGCGCGTCGCTGCAGGAGGCCACGCGCCTCATCCGCGAGGAGTTCGCCTTCGACGGCTACTTGGACAACGGGCTGGAGGCCCTGATCATGGGTACGGGGGGCGCGGTGCAGCGGGTGGCTCGGCGCCGGGTGGGGCCCCCACACAGCCGCCTCTGCGCGACGGGGGCAGCGCCGGGCAGCAGCAGGGCCCCGCAGCCCGGCTGCCCCCGCGCGCCCACCCCGCCGTCTCGCCCGCCCAGGGGAGTACATCCACGCCCTGAAGGACCTCACCTACGCCACCTTCTGCGGGGCCGTGTCGGAGAAGTTCTGCGACCTGTACTGGGGGGAGAGGCTGCTGCAGAGTCTCTTCAGAGTGGTGAACGGGAGGACGTTGCTCCCCAAGAAGTGAGTGTGCCCCCCCAGCCCCCGGAGGTGACCCCGTGGCAGCCGGTGCCCGGGACGCCCCAGCCCTAACGGCAGGACAGGTGGCCACGGTGTCCCGGCCCCGCCCAGCTCTGGTGGACGGTCAGTGCAGGCCCCTCGCCCCCAAGCACCACACACTGCGTCAGGCACCCACGCTCTGCTCTGCGTCCCCCCAGGCCACGTGGGACGGGCGTCTGGGGCCCCAGAAGTGAATGCGCACAGGGCCTCGGGCCCGGGAGAGGAGCGGCGGCGGTGGCCAGGGGCCGGCGGTGACGTCCACGGGAAGCCTGGGCAGGGCGGCCGCTGCCGCCACAGAGCCTGCCCAGCAGTGAGGGCCCGCGTGTTGAGGGGGGCCGGGCTCCCACTGTACACCCCGTGTTCACCCAGTGGAGGGCTGGGGGGCCGCTGGAGGGGCGGCGAGGGGGGCGGGGGCTGCAGTGACCCCCACTCTGCCTGCAGTGCTTCAGACGAGGCCGGGTCATCCCAGCCCGCGGGCGGTGGCCGTACCCCCACACCGAGCCCACAGTCTGGCACGCGGCCCTCGCCGCATGGAGCAGGTGAGCGGGCGGACACCGTGGCAGGGGCACCGGAGGCCCCTTGGTGTGGCTGGGCGGTGACGGGGAAGGTCTCCTCGGCCCCGGGGGCCCGTGCCGCGGGGGGCGGCAGGCAGGGGCCCGGAGGCCCTGGGGCAGGTGACAGGATCACCAGCATCTTCCCTGGAACCACGGCCACGGAGGGGCCCCGGGTACGACTTTCCCGAGGCCTCATCCGGGACCCTCAGCAGCCTGCGGGCAGGACGTGGTTTGGGGACTCCGCCGTGTGGCACGGACACGCGTGTGCTGCTGGGGCAAGGACGGTGGCGGCCACGTGGGACCTGGAGCCGTCACCTGCGGCCGCCTGGTCCGTCCTCCACGGACGAACTCGCTTCTGTTCTATCCGTCTATTTGCAAACAGCCCAGACCGCCCTGGACGCACCCCTCTGCCGCGCGTGACTGTCAGGGTTGGGGTTCCCCACCGCAGGCTCTGAGGACCCTCCCAGCCCCTCTGGAGCCGACATGGGGCCCCGGCCGTCTGTGGGGCTCCGTGCCCCCTACCGGGCGCGGGCAGCGGGCAGCGGGCTCACCTGGGCCCGGAGCTGCCCCCTCAGCCCCGTGTCCTGTCCAGGGAAGGAGAGGCCGGCCGCCTGCAGCGGCCGAGCACCCGGCCCACCGGCCCTGGCCCACGCCAACTCCGACGAGCTCTCCCGGGGGAACCTGGAGGTGGGGTTCCGGCCTCAGAAGTCGGTAAAAGCCGAGCGGGAGCCGAATCCCGCGGCAGCAGAGGACCGGCAGCCGGCCGGAGGGGCCTCAGACGCGGAGGCCGTGGCCCGGCCGGCCAGGTCCGAGGAGGGCGGCCCGGCCGTAAGCCCTGGCCTGGCCGCGTCCCAGAGCTGCAGCCCGGGCTGGAGCAGCGCCTTCTACGAGGAGGACTGCTTCGGCGCCGACATCCGCCGCTACGTGCAGGAGCGGGAGCTGCAGAGGGCCGGCGGGGCGCCCCACACCCCGAGCCCGGTGAGTCCCGGCCCCCCGGCCGCCCACCCCCGCGCGCCCTCCCACGGGCATTCTCGTCTGCCCAAGTCCCTCGCGTCTGGGGTAGGACGTGGCTTTCTTCTCATTGGCGGAGCGCGTGGTCGAGGTGGTGAGCTCCGTCAGGTCCACCTGTGGCCAGTGCGGCTCCCTCTGCCTGGCCGGCCGTCCCGGCCCCCAGCCCCGGGCAGCGTGGCTCTGAGGTGAGAGAGGACACCAGAGGCACCTGCCCGTGGCGGCCTGTTCGGCCTGGGCTTCTGCGGTGCCTGGGCCCCCAGGAGACAGCGCGCGGGCGCCCTCGGCAGTCAGGCTCCTGCTCCTGGCGCCGTCCCCCGGCCCCATCTCACTTCTGGCCTCCACCCCACGAGCCACGGGACAGCCCCTGCCCCCCGCCAGCCGTCCGGCACCATCCGAGCCGGCCCGTGTCTGTCCCTGCTCACTCCGCACCCCGAGCTTCGCGTGACTCCCGTCCCAGCTGGAAAGCAACGTGGCCCCTCCACGCGTGGCCGCCACAGGGATGGGCTGTTGCTCCTGGCGATCATGCTGTCCCCTCCAGGGTGCACTGCAGGCGGGGCCCCTGTGTGTGTGACCTCGGACCTGGCGTCAAGCACGGGGCGGGACTCAGGCCCCCTGTGTGGCCGGGTGCGGAGGGCGGCCTGGCCCACGTGCCAGCGTCCACGGCAGGGCACAGGGCGCCTGAGACCACGGGGGGCTCAATGGCGTGAGGGCCCGAGCCCGGGCCCCCGGCCCTGACACCCTGACACGGCCCTTCCTCCCTGTGCGGGCTGCGGCCTTGCACCCCCCCGCAACGGGCACTGTCCCCGTGAAGCCCGCTCAGTCGCTGTTCCCGTCCCCGGTGGCATCCGGCCGTCCACACGTTCTGGCCTTAAGCATAAAAGGAACTTGCTCCGGGGCAGAGTGCGGGCGCGGCCGGGTGACGTGCCACCCTCCCGCCACCAGGGGGAGCGCGGGCTCGGCGGACAGGGCTGACGCAGCTGGCTCGAGGCCACCGCTCAGGACGGCTCGAGACGAGCCCGGCCCGTGACGGAGTGTGGAACGCATCCTCCCAACTGGCCGTCCTGGTGCTGGGGGGCCACGCGGGGTCCGTGGACAGGGATGTGTGTGGCCGTGAGGCGGTGACCTGTGGGTGGAGGACAGACGGGGCCTCGAAGCCGTGATGCCCAGCAGCCACCTCCTGCCCAGCCCAGGGGCCGCAGCACCGGCCTCTGACCAGGGGTCCCGGCTCCTGGACCGTGGCGGGGAACACGGGGTGAGCTGGGAGCCGGTCGGGAACCAGGTGGACAGAGCAGCCGGCGCGTCCGACCGGAGGGCCCGACCCCAGGCTGGAGCCGTCAGGCCAGCGGGCCCGGCTCCCACGCCAAGTGTCTGGTAGATGCCACGTGCCGCTGCCGGCGGACGGGCCGCAACGGGAGGCGGCCCAGGGGCGCAACTTACAGAAAGAGACAAAGCCCCCCAAAACGTACGTGCACTCTCCCGGGGAGCCCCAAAGCGCCAGAAGAACGCGACAGAGCAGCACGAAGGCGAGGCCTCCCACGTCCTGACGTCCGCACTTCCTGCCGCGCTGCCGGCCCCGAGCCCACGCGGCGGCCCAGCAACGAACCCGCACGCGCGGTCGCCCGGGTCGGGACGCGGCCGCCAGGGCCGTCCCACGGGGAGAGACGGTCTTCTCGACGAGCGCTTCTGGGGCCGGTGGACGTCCACGGGCGAAGGCGTGAAGTCGGCCCCGTCCCTCGACCACAATCAGACGTTCGCTGAGGAAGCCGAAGACCTAAACACAAGAGCTGCGTCTGCGCAACTCTCGGGAGCAGCACGGGAGGCCCCACGGCCCAGTGTGCCCGCGACCTCCCGGGCGTGATGGCCCAGGCAGCAGAAACAGAACTCAACAGACTGCGCGTCGTCAGAGTCAGAAGCTGCTGCGCGTCGGAGGGAACGGCGCCGGGCCGGGCGGCGTGTGCGGAAGCCGCGGCGCGTCGGCAGCCGGGGGGCCCGAGAGGACGTCGCGCTGAGGGAAGGGGCCGATGCCGTACGACCCGCCTGCAGGGGGCCCCTGGAGCCATCGAAGCCGTGGGGACAGGTGGCGGCGTCAGCAGCTAACGGGCTCGAAGTCTCAGTCTGGGGAGATGAGAAGGCTCCGGGCGCGACGGTGGGGGCCGCCGCGCGACACCGCGAGTCCCCGACGCCGCCGAGCTGCGCGACGAAGAATGGCTAAAACGGCAAATTTAACATCGTGTATGTTTTGTCATAATAAAAGATTTCAAAGTAGCATTTTTTTAAATAAGTCAAAGGACAAAATCAGTGCTGGAATGGCGCGTGCTGGCACCAGGGACCGAGGACCGGAACCGCGGGCGCCATTCCAGTCGGAAGCAGGTGGGCGGGTCTGTCCCTTCCTGGCAGTGGGGGGGGGGGGGTCGGCCACAGGGGAGCGGCCCACGGGGCTGCCGGGACGCTGGGGCCTCGCACACCAGGCGTCAGGCCGCAGAGTGCGGGCGCCGCTCGCCAGGACTTCCCCACACGCTGGAACGTCCCGGATCCGCGAGGCGGCTGCCGGCGCGTGCGGCTCCGGCTCGGGCAGCGACGGCTCCCGCTCACTCAGCACTGGAGACACCGCGGCCAGCGGCCTCGCCCGGATGGCAGGTCCCACACACGCCCTGCCCTTCGCCCCCCGGCGACCAGTTCCCCAGGCCGCCAGCTGTCACACGGGGAGCCAGACTGGGGCACAGGCGGGGACGTCAGAGCCCAGGCCCTCCTTCAAAACACCGACCAGGAGAATGAAGTGTCCGCAGCTCGGGGCAGCTCGTGGCGACGCTCGGCAGCCCCCCCCCCAACCCCCCACTTCACACAGACGCCTTCGTGCAGCCTGAGCCAACACGCCACGCGCGTCCGGTGGAGGCAGCCTCCCCGCAGCCTGCACGGGGCCGAGCGGGAGGAGGGCCCAGGGGCTCGGGGACTCGTGGAACGGCCGAGCCTGGGCAGAGGGGTGCGCTGTGCCCGTCCGTGCCAGCTCGCAGGGTGCACGCTGTCCGAGTACCAGCACCAGGAGGGACACGGCATGGGCCCCACGTTCTCAGCCGCACCGCCAGAGACAGGGCACGCAGACGTCCACACCAGTCAGCAACAGCCGCCACCGATGACGCAGGCCACAGTCAGGACCGTGAGTCGGGAGCTCGCTTGCGTCTGGGCCAAGTCGATTTCCGGGATGAGGACCTGGGCCCTTGCGCCTGGCCAACAGGAGGCAGCCTCCCCAGGAGTCCGAGGGTCCCTGGGCCTCTGCCCGACCCTCGCCTGTCCTCCGGCAGGAGAAGCTGGCCCCATGTCCCGCCAACGGCCCCGGGACTCCAGGCCCTGCTCACGCGGACCGCTGCGCCCTGGTGGTTCTGATGTTCGCTGTTCTCGGGCCGACCTGCCCCCTGCTGTGTGACTATCGGACTCTGGCCACCGGACGGCAGGAGGCTGCGGGGGTGGCGCGGCCCCTCCCCCCGAACACAGAACCGTTCCCCAGGAAGGAGCTGGCTGGCCCAGTGCCATGGGGATGAAGTGGATCCGGAGGCCGCTGCCCTGCAGCCCGGGGCCTTAGGGCCAGTTCCTCGTGGAGATGCAACCGGCTGAAGGCTCCGGACAGAAGCCCCACGAGGGCAGCAGGACTCGCTGGCCGGTTCCACGTTGTCAGGCGTGTTCGGGATTTACGTTAAAGCCGAGGCCGCCACAGGCGCACAGGACATGGTCCGGGGAGGCCGACCAGACCTCTGGCGCCCGCAGCGCCCAGCGGTCCCAGGAGAGGCAGCAGGGCTGGGCAGGGGTCTCACTCCACAAGGGCAGATTTGCCAGGACTCAGGGCCCCAGAGCGTGGGCCCCATGGGTGCACCTGTGGCCGAGGGGTGCTGGGTGAGGCTGGGGGCCATGGAGGGGCCTCACGGGCCGCATAGGCCGGGGAGGTGGGGGGAGAGCTGCCACCCGCAGCTGATCCCCAGGCCCCAGGAGGTCCCGGGGTGCAGAACTGCCTGGGGGCAGGTCTGGGTCCCGGCCCTGGACGCCGACCCCATACCTCTCTGCTCCCCTTTCCGTCCTGGGGGATTGCTAAAGGGCCACCAGCTGCCTCGCTTTTAAGGGGCCTCATTTTTGTAAGCGGGTCCATTGAATCCACTTCTTTGGCCAAACCCCGTTTCCTGGGATGTTCACTTCCCACCTGTACCACCCGCCCCCGGCCACCCACGGCAGGCTCCAAGCCCTCGTGAGCTCCGCGTGTCCCACAGTCCCGTGTCCCGCGCTCCCCCGCATGCTGACGTGGCTCCAGTGGTGCCAGTGACGAGCCAGGGAGCAGGGAGCGGGGCGAGCGCGGCGGGAGGGAGGGGCCGCCCTGGCTGACCGTTCACCCCCAGGAGCTGGAGCAGCAGCTCATGATGGAGAAGAGGAACTACGGGAAGACCCTCAAGTTCTACCAGAAGCTCCTGCAGAAGGAGAAGCGCACCAGAGGTAGCGCGCGCGCCCGCCCCTCCCCGGCCGCTGACCCCGCCCCCGAAGCCCCGCCCCCGCCGCTGGCCCCGCCCCAGCAGCCCCGCCCCCGCCGCTGGCCCCGCCCTCGAAGCCCTGCCCCGAAGCCCCGCCCCGGCCGCTGACTCCGTCCTCCCCCAGGATCGGAGGTGAAGACCATGCTGTCCAGACTGAGGGGGCAGCTGGAGGAGATGCAGTCCCGGGCGCAGTTCCTCGGGCTGGCCAAGAGGTACCTGCAGGTGAGTCCTGCCTTTCCGCCCCCCTAGTCTGGGGCCCCTCGAACCGCACCAGCCCCTGGGGTCAGTGGCAGGGTGACCAGGCACATGTGACCCGCACGTGCCTGGCGGCAGCAGGCCAGCCACACAGTGGCCACTCCCCCCAGGTCCTGTACGCCGAGCAGTGGGGCCTGGAGCCCTGCGCCCTGCCCATGGTGGTGAACGTGGCAGCAGCCCACTGCGACACGCTGGACTTCAGCCCCCTGGACGAGTCCTCGTCCCTCATCTTCTACAACGTCAGCAAGCAGCCGCGTGCCGGCAGGCACCAGGAGGCCCGCGTCCTGCAGGCCGGCACGCCGCTGGGGCTCATGGCCTACCTCTACTCCAGGTGCGGCTGGGGTCCCGGTCACCACCAGCCTCAGAGCCCAGGGGGCCGGGAACAAAGAGGCCTGCAGAGGGGCAGTGGGAGGAGCCGCCGCCCACCCCCGACCCCCGTGGCCTGCACCTTCTCTAATTCAGTAAGAAAAGCTTCCCACCAGAGCTCTGGGTCCACCTGTTAGCTGCCACGTGCGTCCTTGGCCAGGCTCCTGGCCTGAGCAGCCTCAGAGCCGCCGGACACGAACCCGTGGGTCGCAGGGGTACCCCGGCAGGCACTCTGGGGAAAGGGCTCGATTAGCTGTCCAGCAGCCTTCTCCAACTAAATGCCCCCGGGAGCCACGGAGCCACGCCTGGACCCCGTCCACTTGACTGAGTCTGGCTCCCAGGGACTGCGGGATTTCCGCAGCCACCAGCTCTGGGCGTGAGCACCAGTTGGGTTCATCAGAGCCTGACTAATAAGTGCACGTGCTCACCCTGCAGCACGACCACCGCCCTGTCACACAGGCGCCACGGACCCAGGGCCGCCCCCAGCACTGCGCCCCATGTCTGCAGACGCAGCCCCGTGTCCCCAGCAGGCTCTCAGCCCAGTGGCCTGGCACATACCAGGCATGGAGCCACTGTGCCACCCATAACACACTTTAGGGCTCCAGAGGTCACCCCAAAACTGATGGCCAAGTATCAGCAAGGAGCACCAAGGGAGGCTCTTGGGGGCGCCCCCCTCCTCCAAGGTGGGCCGCACCTGGGTGTGCCTCCAGGCCAGCCGAGACTCTGGCCTCGGCCTCCTCCTCAGCACAGCAGGTGCATCACGGGCCCACCGCGTGTGCACGTGTGCATGTGTGCGTGCGTGCATAAATGTGTGTGCATGCATGTGTGTACGCGCGTGTGCGTTGTGTGTGCGCACATGCACAGCATTTCACATGGCTGAGCACTCAGAAGGCAGGATGGCCTGTGGGGACACCTCTGCAGGGCTGCCCGGGCTGCCGGCTGCCTGGTCTCTGGCCAAGCCTGGCCGCAGTGTCCCCAGCCACAGAGGCCCTGGGGTGACCAGGTGACTGGTCACCTGCAGCTCCTCCAGCAGCTGGGGGGCAGTCTTATCAGGCCCCCCCTTTCTCACTCCCCGGACTCACAGTTGCTCACATCTCACCCTGAGTTCACACACAGTCCTGCTCACACACACGCTCGCACTCCCGTGCGTCTACCCCAGCACCGCTAGTGAAGGTGGGGGAGCCAGCCCCCTGCAGTGCAGGGGAAGGCGGCGGGTGCCAGGCAGCAGGGCTGAGGGGCGGCGGGCGGCAGGGCCGAGGGGCTGAGGGCCGGCGGGCGGCGGTCTGACGGCCCCCTCTGTGCAGCGGCGCCTTCCTGGAGGGCTACGTGCAGCAGTTCCTCTACACCTTCCGCTACTTCTGCACGCCCCAGGACTTCCTGCACTTCCTCCTCGACCGCATGGACAGCACCCTGGCCAGGTGCGCACGGCCGGCGGGGCCAGGGGCTCACTGCGGCAGAGACGGGCCCAGCAGAGGCCACCGATGCCCTTGGGGGTGGGGCAGGGACTGCCCGAAAGGCCGGTTGGCGTCAAGACACCAAGCGAGGAGGGTCCCGCAGTCCCGCAGGCCGTCAGCCTCCAACCCGCAGCCACCACGGACAGGCCGGGGCGGTGGGCGGTGCGCGGCGCGCTCCGGCCTGGAGTCCGAGCTGGCTCGTCGGCCCCCACCGCACACCCCGGTGACCCTCCCACCACCGGAGGCCAGGGGCAGCCTTGGGCCACCGCGTCGGCGCCCTCCTTGTGGGGAGGGGGCTCACGGGACACCCCGCCCTGACTCCCCACAGGCGCGGCCTGGCTCCCACCCTGCCGACTGCGAGCGGCCTCCTGCCCCCACGTCCTGTGCCGTGGGGGCGGCGGGTGCTCCAGAACGGGCACCAGGGCAGGTGCAGGAGGGACACAGGCCCTGCCTGGGACGCCAAGCCCTGGGCCCCCACCATGAGGCTGGTGCCTCCACTCCTGTCCCCGGGAGGGCAGGGCGACCAGGGCATGGGCCCCGAGCGGCTCAGGCCCCCCTCTTCCCGCAGAGCCCAGCAGGACCCCAGCTCCACCTTCTCCAAGATCTACAGGCGCAGCTTCTGCCTGCTGCAGGCCTGGGTGGAGGACTGCCAGGCCGTGGACCTCGCCCGGAACGCCGCCCTGGTGGCCAGGCTCGAGGGCTTCATCTCCTCCAAGGTGACCGCGGGTGGGCGGCGGCCGGCCCGCAGCAGCACTGCCCCATCAGGGACCGGCGGTGACCTCTGCCCCTGTCCAGATCCTGCCCCTGGATGGCTCCGCGGAGCACCTGCTGGGCCTCCTGGAGGTGGGAACTGACCGGCGGGCATCGGAGGGCGCCCCACGCGGCACAGACCTGGGGGACCCCCGGGAAGCCGAGGAGGACGTCAGGCCGCTCAACGCCCTCTGCAGGAGGCTCTCGGAAGACGGCATCGCCCGCAAGGTGGGGGTCTCCTCGGGGGAGGGCCCAGGGGTCCCGCGTGTGTGTGCACACGGACACGCAGCACTCACACGTGACTGCACGTGCACGCACACTCCCTTCCTGCCAGTCCCAGGGCCAGATGTGTGGGGCTGCACTTCCTGCCCCCTCGCCCTGGGAAGGACAGCAGAGGCCCTGGCCGGGCACTCAGGTGACCTCACCTCCCTGACCCGGGGACCAGAGGTCCAAGTGGAAAGCACTGTCAGGAAATAGCCTGGGACAATGGCAGAGTCTGAGGGACCTTCCACGACACGTGGGGACGGCCTCAAACTTCCGCAGCTCAGTCTGCGGAGACCCACTAAGTGACCAGAGCAGGTGTCCTTGAGCCCACAGGGCCACAGGCGGGAGGGACTTGCTGAGAGGCTCTAGTTGAGCCAGTCTGAACAGACCGGGGCCTGGAGCCCACCTGGGTGCTCCCCTGACCCCTTGCCCGCCACTCGACCCGCCGCCCGACCCGCCGCCCGACCCGCCATCTGACCCCGCCACCCGACCTGCCGCCCGACCCGCCATCTGACCCCGCCACCCGACCCGCCGCCTGACCCCGCTGCCCGACCCGCCATCTGACCCCGCCGCCCGACCCCGCCGCCCGACCCGCCGCCCGACCCCGCCGCCCAACCCCGCCGCCCGACCCGCCGGCCCCGCAGAGCTTCCCCTGGAGGCTGTCCCGGAGCAACGGGCTGGCGCTGCCCCACCACAAGGAGCGCCAGTACACCATCGCGTCCGCCCTGCCCAAACCCTGCTTCTTGGAGGACTTCTGTGGCCCCTACGCCAAGGCCAGCATGAAGGGGCCGTACTTCCTGACGGAGTACAGCGCCCACCAGCTGTTCGCCCAGCTGACACTGCTACAGCAGGTGAGGCGCGGTGCGGGCCCCACGGCCGTTTGCCGGAGGGGCACGTGGGCACACCGGGAAGGCGGCCGGACGCGCAGGCCGCGGGGAGCTGCCTCCCAAAGCAGGACCAGGGACAGGCTCTGGCTCTGGGCCCACAATGGGCACGTACGGCCGGCCCCCCGGCAGCTCCAGCGTCCGACACCCCCACCTCGCAGGCCCTGGAGGGTGCCGTGCGCACCACCGCGAGCCACCAGCCTCCTCCACCCTGGAGCCTCCAGGCATCCCTTCCCAGGCCACCACCCTGAGGTGACAGCATGACAGTGACCCAGCATGACCCCGGCTGGGCAGGCTGCCAGGGTCCCTGGGGCCGGACCCTACCCCGTGCTGGGCAGGCGTCAAACCCGTGACAGCCGAGACGCCCCCACCTGCTCTCTGGGACGCCGAGCGCCCACGGGGTCCCTGAGGAGGTGCCCTGTGTGTGTCCTTGTCTCCGGCAGGAGTTATTTCAAAAGTGCCATCCAGTCCACTTCTTAAACTCACGGGCCCTGGGCGTCACGGACCAGAGTGCCGCCATCCCCAAGTGAGTGCCACCCAGCGACCCGGGATGGACGGCCAGCGGGAGGGGCTTGGGGGCTACGCCTAAGTGTCTGGTGGACACCCTCGGCCAAAGGGCCATGCTGGAGCCACAAGCGCCCGGAGCCGGGCCCTCCGCACTCCGCCTGGCCTGGCCCCACCCTGGGACCCTGCGGTGGCCTCTCTGTGACACACACATCTCTTCCAGAGCCACTTCCGAGTCTCTGCCAGCCAAAACCTGCAGCTTGTTTCCGCCCAGCTACGTCCAGGACAAGTACCTGCTGAGGCTCCTGCGCAGTGCGGACGACGTCAGCACGTGGGTGGCCGCGGAGATCGTCACCTGCCACACCTCCAAGGTGGGCGCCCCCGTGACTCTGAGCTCAGAGCGGGGCGTGGGGGCCAACGGCACGGGGCCCGCGGCTCCCTGTGGGACCTGACGTGACGGCCCCCGGGGCAGGGGTTCCGCAGAGCCCAGCCCAGACCAGGGAAGCAGCGGTGACACCGGACGGCGTCCGGCTGCCCCCGGCCGCAGCGGCCTGGACGCTGGTCTTCCGTGGAACCTCCGTGCGTGGGTCACACACAGTCACCGTCACAGACCCGCCCGCCTCACCCAGCCCCCCACGCAGTCTGGGCCCTGTGGCCAGGCCACAGTGCACCCCGGGGGCCCGTCCACGCTCCAGCCTGAGCGACCTCCCCAGGCTGGGGACGGGGGCTCCCAACTGTCCCCCTCTCCCGAGCTGTTCGGGGGTGGGGTTGACTCAGCCACCGCCGCACCCCCTACAGCAGCACATTGTGTGTCCTGAGCCAACTAGGAGAGAACGTGAAACAGGTCGGTGGTCCAGGCGAGCCCAGCCCCCCACTCCGGGGGCCCTGGCCTGGACCGGGGGTGTCTCCGCCTGCACTGACACCCTGCTTCAGGCAGGCCAGGGGGAGCAGTTCTGTGCCTCGAGGGCCCGCGAGCCGCACCAGCCGAAGGCGGGTGGTGCCCGGGCCGCGCGGCGGGGCCGTTCCAGAGACCCGAGACTCGACCAGGTGATGCTACAGAAGTGTCAAAATAGGCGACGTGGGCGGACTATATATTATGTACTTTTTTAATCACAAAACTTTTTAAAAAACAAACCACAAGACGACAGGCTGGCCTCAGCCAGAAGCACTTGACGGCGCACGCTGCGCCTGTGCCCCTCCACGAAGGCCCTCAGCGGAGAACACGGCGGGGCCACCAGGGGCCATCCGTGTGGCCGGACGGGTCGAGCCCGGAGCAAGGGTGTCTGGCCCACCCGGCGGACAGCCCCTAAAGCGGGCGTCAGCTCAGAACCGTGCAGCAGTCTCCGGCACTGTGTGACATCCAAGTGCTGTCCAAGGCACGCTGCGGCCACGCGGGGCGCGCTCGCCCGAGGCCCGACGCGCCAGAGGGAGCGCGGGAACCCTGGGCCCGCCCGGGCGCTAGGACCGCGTGCGGCAGGGGCGCCGGCCCGGGGGGCGCGGGGCTGCCCTCTGAGGCTCAGCGGCTGTGCCTCGCCAGTGGGGGCTGCCCTCCCCGCCCCCACCCGTCCCGCTCCTGGCGCGGAGGTCCGCCCACATCTGAGCGTTCACTGGGCGCCTGCCTTTCTGTTCTCGGGGACGCCCGCCCTGCTGCCCAGTCCCCCTCCCCCACACACAGCTGAGCCCGGCTGCCTGGTCCTCGCGCCCACGGCCGGGCCCCGAAAGTCTCCGCGCGGCCGTCGCAGCTGGAGGACGCGGAGCAAACACACCGCTACCTGTCTGTTTCAGCTGCAGGTGACTCTGCTGTCCAAATTTTTGCTGATTGCGAAGTCTTGCTACGAGCAGAGGAACTTCGCGACAGCCATGCAGATCCTGGGTGGCCTGGAGCACCTCGCTGTGCGGCAGTCGTCCGTGAGTGCCCCGGAGGGCCGGCGGCCACCCCGCACCAGCCCCGCGCGGACCCTGGCCCAGTGCCGCGGGGTACGGGCACCGGCATGCCTGCAGGCTCACCTGTGCTCTCACTTCAGGCCTGGAGAATTTTACCTGCGAAGATGGCAGAGGTCATGGAGGAGCTGAAGGCCGTGGAGGTACCGCCGCTCTGCGTGAGCTTCCAGCAGCTCGTGCCCCCGGGGTCCGCAACGCAGGCTCCACACGCCTGGGGGTGGCCCCGCAGAGCCCGCACCTGGCCCCACAGCACACGGACCCTCCGCGAAGGCCGGCCCGTGTCCCCATGCCCGTCACAGGCCACCCGGCGCCCCCTGCTGGGCCAGCGGCACTGGGCGCGGGAGCCCAGAGGACCCGGGCTCGCTGCCCACCCGGCAGAGTGCAGAGGTGGCCTCATGAGGTCGCGGGGGGCAGACGTGCCCCACCCCAGACACAGCTCTGCGGGGGGGGGGGGGCGTCCTCGGCTGACACCCCAGGGGCCCTGCGGCTGGCCTGCTCGCGCCTCGTTCTCCTTCAGGCGGCTGGGCTCCCCCGGAGCCCACAGCAGAGCGTTGGGGAGGGAGCCGGCCGGCCGTCCCACAGGCGTCGGGCCTGCGACACCTGCACTTCCCACCCCCGGCCCCAACGCCCGAGGTGCGCCCAGCCTGGGCCGTGGGTCAGCGCCCGGGCGCCTCCTGGGACCGGCCGGGCTGAGCCGGCCGCTGGCGGGGCGCCCAGGACTGACCCCGGCCTGTCTTCCTGCCCTGCCTGGCTGGGCGGCCAGGTCTTCCTAAAGAGCGACAGCCTGTGTCTGATGGAAGGCCGGCGGTCCCGCGCCCCGCCCACCCTGCCCTCGGCGCGCCTGCTGGCCATGCACATCCAGCAGCTGGAGACTGGTGGCTTCACCATGACGAACGGGGCCCACAGGTGGAGCAAGCTCAGGTGAGGGCCTCCCCACCGGCCCTGCGCCTGAGGCCTGGGCCGCGGACGCTCGCCCAGCCAGGCCCTCCTCCCACCCCGGCCAGCTCCAGCCCCTCCTCCTCTGCGAGCCTGGTGCCAGCACCTCCCACGGCTGGGCACGTGCAGCCCCCGGCCATCGCCCCAAAGCAGCCGGGACCTCCCGCGGGAGATGCGGGCCCACCTGGAACCTCACATCCGCCCGCCTGCGCCGCCCCCCGGGCCCCGTGTCACGCCCCCCTCTCCCGGGGGCTGTCCGTGTGGGACCCAGAGCGGTCCGCGGCCTGCCCCTCGGGGGCCCAGCACACCTGGGGGCCCATCTGGCAGGCGCGGCTTGGAGGTCTGGCTGCAAAACCACCACTGTGGCCCCAGCCGAAGAAAACACTGCCCCTCTGTGCCTCGGCCAGCGCGGGGCGCCCTCCGAGGCCCCGCTGCACCCCCACCTCCCTGCCTCTCCTGTCACCCACAGGGCAGGCCGGTGGGGGCCGGTCAGGACCTGGCCCGGTCCCACGCGCCTCAGTGTTGAGGGAAGCGGGCCTTGCTCTGCGAACACGGCCCAGGGACCTCTGGAGGTCGCCCCGGGTCCGTGCAAGGCCCCCTCTCGGCCGCCGGTTTGAAAACAGTGTTTAAGAGGCAGCGTGGTGCACGCTTCACGTCCGAGGCTCACAGGGTGGCCCGAGGCGGAAGGCCCAGGCCGAGGGCAGCGTCCACTCGTCCCTACTGTGCGCGAGGACCTGGCCGCAGTAACCGCGGGCGGTGACGCCGCCCGCACTGGACGCACAGCCCCCCCGCCACACCCAGGCCGGGACAGCTCCTCGGGGCCCAGCCCCGCCCTGGCTCCCACCGCGAGGTCCCAGTCTTCCGGGATGACACCCAGGGGTTGCTGGTCACTGTCGGACCTGTGTTCTCCAGGGAAACGGCCCTGGTTCGCGGCGCTGGCCGGTTCCCGGGGTGCAAACCCTCGCACGGCGGTGGCTCAAGCTGCCACCCTGACATCACTGAACACAGACGCGCACCCAGCACACACTGACCACTGACCACTGGCCACGTGCGTGACGGAGCGCGCGCCCAGCACGCCCACGCCGGCATGCCCCCCGCGGCTGGCCCTGGGTCGCCTTGCAGTAAGCGTGAAATGACAAGCAGACGGACAGACGGAGGGACAGATGGTTGTGGCCAGGTCAGACAAACGGCCTGAGCCGGGCGACGAGGTTTGGCCTCGCGAACAGACGGCTCCGTGGAGCCGCAGCTCGGCCCGGGGGTCGGGGGGCTCCGCGGCCGACACGCCCTTCCCCGCCCCCGCAGGAACATAGCCAAGGTGGCGAGCCAGGTACACGCCTTCCAGGAGAACCCCTACACCTTCGCCCCCGACCCCAAGCTGCAGTCCTGCCTCCAGCAGAGGATCGCGCGGTTCAGCGGGGCCGACGTGTCTGCCTTGGCGGCGGGCGGCGGGGCCGGCCCCCAGCGGGCCGCCGGCGACAAGCACCGCCGGGGGATTCAGGGCAAGCTCCGCAGGATGAGGGCCACGTTCCAGTGACGAGGACGCCGCGAGCTCCACGGCGGCAGCAGGCCTGGGGGAAGGGGCCGCCCACACCGCCCAGACGCGGGCCTGCCAGGAGGGGGCGCGGGGTTCGGCCTGACCCCCCGAGGACAGGCCCCGTGACGTCAGGCTGTTCTGCTAGCAGACTTAAAAACCCAGTCTTAACGCTAAAAACTGAAGAGCAGTCGGCTCCCCGGGACCTGCACACACTCTTCGGGGAGATGGCCGTCCCCGCCGCCCACCTCGCAGCCACCCTCTGGCGCCGAGGTTTGGAAATCAGTTGCCCACTCAGCAGTGTTTTTGTGGGTCTAGCTTCCATCTGCCCAGCAACAAAGGAGCAAGACTGACCTCTGACCCCACACCAACCACGGGGTCCTGAGCCCCTCCGCCTGGGCCCCAGTTTACACTCCCCCCCCCCCCGATCCCGGGGTGCTGGAGCCTGCAGCCCCTCTTGCCCCCCATCCGAGCGGCCGCCTCCCCGCTCCCGGCGGAGGGCCTTGCAGCCTCACCCCACGCCCCACCCCGTGCCGCCCTCCACGTAGAGCAGCTCCGGCAGGACACCGGCCACTCCGCTTCCTGACAAAGCGCACAGGACGCCGCAGCCCCACACTGGAGGCCTCAGGCCTGAGAGCGTCCCTTCCCCGCCCCCCCCCCGCCGTGGTCCTGGGGGCCCCAGGCCCGCGGCCGCTCCCAGCACCTTCAGCAGCCATGCATGCCGCACGCACGCCCCGCAGCTTGCCCTCGCTGGCGCCCCGTCAGGCTGACCAGGAGGTGAGGGCTGCTCCCACGCGGCCTGCTGGGTGCTGCCCGGTGGGTGGGGGGCGCCCTCAGACCGGGGCGAGCCGGCGCGTCCCACGACGGGAGGCCAGACCCCTGGCACCATCCCAGGCCCTGCTGCTGGTCCCTAGCCAATCACTGCGAAACCCACGACTGCGCCTATGTTTTAGAATTAGTGATTCTTCAGAGCAACCAGCTAGCAGTGCACCCAGGAAAACCGTTCCCCGGGAAACCGGGACGCTTCCCACCGACTCCTCTGAGACACCCAGGTCCCGCCTCACTGGGCCGCAAGGGAACTCACACGCTGGCCATGCAGCCGTGGCTCTTTTTTTAAGCTTTTATATGAGAATTATGCTCTGCCGATCGACTCTCACGTTTTCAGATTTGAATTTAACAGAGAGTGTCGCAGGCCTGAGGCGATGTTAGTTCCGCAAGACGAACACTAGCGCGCAGCTGTTTGCACAGCACCGTGTCGCTGGTACGGGGTCCCGAATAAAATCACCCTACCCAGACCGCTTCCCCACGGCTCATGCTGCCTCTCTCTGAGATGACGCTGCTGTGGTCGGGGTCCCACTGTCCCCGACGGGGGCCAAGTAGTCTGGGCCGTCGCCAACCTGAAATCAGCACCTGAGACTCGAGGAAGGTGCCGTGAAGACAGGTCTCCCTTCGCGGCACTGGGCCTAATCGAATCCACACAACTGAAAGCCGATGCCCCCTCAGGTCGCCCGGCCCAGACAGAACGCAGCCTGCTGTGCTGCTGCTCTGCAAAAGCCCCTGCCACGCCTGCAGTGACCACTCGAGAAGCCACGGGAGCCTGAGGCGTGGACGTGGAGATGCCCTCGCTCCGGCCCAGCCCAGGACCAAGCCTCCCGCACACGCCTCCCGTGGGGACCCAAACAGCCAAGCCTCAGCCTGGGGCCAGGGCCCAGGCTGGCGGGCAGGGGGAACGCAGAGGGGCCCACCTGGTCCTCACCCCAGCTCTGACCACAGAATCTCCAGAACAGTCAACTGGCACGGCCCTCGCCACTGCTCAGAGTGGCCTGTCACACTGGTCAGCAACTACAGTGCTGTGAGGCTGAGCGGCCCCGGACACGTGGCCGGGTCTGGCAACGCGGGCTCCAGCAGCCGGCCTTCTGCCCCCTCCGCCAGGCAGGGCACGCCCAGCGGCATCCTGTCTGGAGCTTGCTGCTCAGGCAGTGTTCAGGGACTCTGGGCTGGCCGCCCCCGCCGCCACCTCAGCCCCTTGGCCTGGCCGGAGCACGCCCAGGAGCTGCAGGAGGAGGATGTGCTCCTCCGGGGGCCGCTCAGGCCGAGGTCGCGTTCCAGGCCAAGGGCGGGATGCAGCTGCGGGGTGGGGCTGGGCAAGGGGCTTGTGCACAGAGACACCTCGGCCCGCGTAGCTACGCGGGCACGGAGCCTGTCCACTGACCGCTGCGCCGAGGCTGCCGTGCCCCGGGTCTCTGCACCCACGTGCAAGCAGCAGCCCCCAAGTGTGACCACCAGCAACGTCGCCAGACTTTGCCAAGTATCCCCTGGGGCGGGTTCCCCCAGAACCACTGACTTAGAAGCAGTGACACCCCTGTAACGGCCAGCAACCCTGTACCCAGACCTTGGCTTGCAGGTGCCATTCCCCAAAAACCAAAAACGCACCCTAGGGCCATGCCACGCCGAACGTGCCCGATCCTGTCTGATTTCTGGAGCTAAGCAGGGTTGGGCTTGGTTACTACTTGGATGGCAGTCGGCCCGGGAATACTGGGTGCTGTATGAGCGCGTGCGCACACACACACACGCGCGCGCACACTTTGGGAGAACTGGCTGGACCGCTGATTCGGCTGGGGCAGGGAAGGCACCAGGTGGCCAGGAGCATCTTGTGGTGTCAGAAGCAAGGAAGTGCTGGGCGGGGGGGCGTGTCAGAGGACCGAGGACGAGAGGGAAGGAAGAGCCTGCGAAGGACTCCCAGGGCCGAGCCGGGCAACCCCAGTGCCCGACACCAGTGTCCAGAGAAAGACAAACGCCCGCAAGTCCACCCTGACCCATGGCGGCCGGGTGAAGGGCTGGGCGGGGAGCACTACAGGAGAACCCCTAACAGCACGCGGACACCCCGGAGGTGCAGCTGGGGGTGTCCCCACCCCTCCTCCCCGCACACCCGAAACCCAGTCCCATCACGAGGACCTGCCACGAGATACCCGCCACGAGATACCCAACCACATCCTCCGAGTGTCAAGGACATGAAAACAAGGCCAAGAAACCGCCGTGGCCGGGGGCGGCTGAGGAGAAACTCCGGCTGCACGCAGGCCCACGGCCGGGACCCTGGGCAGAACTGGGACCCGTGGGGGACGGTACGACCGCGTGCAGTCTGTGGTCCAGGCAGTGTTAACACGCCAGCTGCAGCAAACCTGCCGCCCTCGCGCGAGGTGCTCCGGGGCGGGCAGCACAGGGCTCTGCCCTTTGCCACCTGCTTGTAAATGGCGTCAGCCCGACCTACCTGGCCGAGAGAACGGCAGTAGGGCTGGTTCGTTCAGTGACCGCGCTAAGTTCGCGTGTTAACCTAACAGCCCGCCCGCAGCTCCCGGCGTGTCCAGTCACCTCACGTTTTACTTCTTCCTCGCCATCTGCTGGCCGCCTACCCGTTTTTCTTGTCCTATCGCTCTGGCTGGGGCTGCTAGCGCGACGGGGAACGGAAGCGGCCACGCTGGGCGCCCCCGTCGCGTCCCCCACCTCGGGGAGGGGCCCGACCGCACGCTGACCACTGCGGTGGCCAGAGCGCCTTTCCGTGACGTGTTACGTGTGAATCGCAACGCCACTTCTGACCACTCCACGCGGCCCTTGATCGGCCCAGCCCCGCGCTGCTGGCACGCAGGGGCCACCGCCACCTTGGGCGCGCACACCGGACCCGCACAGGAGGAGGGGCGGGGCGGGGCCGGCGCGTGAGCGAATCCGCGAACAGCAGCCCGGGGCGCACAAAGCACCAAGGAGAGGGCGCGAGGGCGCCTCCCGACGCTAGAAAGTTCCACGCCCCCGATCTGCGCAGTGGTGAGAGGGCACGGCACATGCGTAAACACGAGTTGACCCTTACGCCTAGTCACGTCACCGCATTAGTTTGCATCTCAACTAAACAGTTTAAAAAGTGCGACCCCAACTGTTGGGCAGCGTCTTCCCCGTCGGTTGGGGGCGGGGTCTTTTCCTGCGCTCGCGGCCTCCGGCCGAAAGGCTGGCGGGAAACCCGGGCGCCGGCACGGCGCGCGTTGAACTTGGCGCGCGGAGGGGGCGGGCCGGGGCGGGGCGGGGGGAGGGCCGCGGCGCCCCGGCCGGGCTCCCGCTCCGACGGCGGCCGGACGCGCGCAGGATCCTCAGAGCGCGTGCGGGCGGCCTCGCGGGCCGCGGCCCGGACCCCAGCGCGCCCCCCGGCCCCGAGATGCTGCTCCGGCCCCGACGGCCACCCCCGCCGCCGCTCCCCGAGTCGCTGGCACCGGCCAGCCCGGACGCCGAGCTGCGGTCGGCCGGGGACGGCCCGGGGACCCCGCCCAGACGGCCCGCCTCGCCCGGCGCGCCGGCGGCGCCCGCGTCCCCCGGGTCCCCCGGGTCGCCGGTGTCTCCGGGCTCGGCGCAGCGCACGCCCTGGAGCGCGCACGAGACGGAGCTGCTGCTGGGCACGCTGCTGCAGCCGGCCGTGTGGCGCGCGCTGCTGCTGGACCGCCGCCGCGCGCTGCCCACCTACCGCCGCGTGTCCGCGGCGCTGGCCCGCCAGCAGGTGCGGCGCACGCCCGCGCAGTGCCGCCGCCGCTACAAATTCCTCAAGGATAAGCTCCGCGATGCGCACGACCAGCCGCCCGGGCCTTTCGACGCCCAGATCCGCGAGCTCATGGGGCTGCTCGGCGACACCGGGCGCAGACGCGGGCGCCGCCGCTCCCCCGGGCGCCCCCAGCGCGGCCGCCGCCCGGCCCCCAGCACGCCGGCCGAGCCAGGTAGGTGGCGAGGGGCGGGGAAGCGGCGGGGAAGCGGCGGGAGCCGGACCTCACCATCCGCTTCGCGTTCCAGGCGCCCAGCCGCTGCCCGCCGTCCGCGACCCTGATGCGGACCCCGCCTGGACGCTCAGGTTCAGCTCGTCCCCGCCCAAGCCTGCGGGCGCCCCGGCCTCCCCGACGGCGCACCCCACCTTCACCCCCGCTCCCAGCCGACCCGAGGACCACGCGCCTTTCCACGCCCCCAACTCCCCGCTCCCCGACTCTGCCTGGGAAGATCCCGGCTCGCCGCCCGGCCGCCCGGAAAACCACGCGCCTCCGCCGTCCGCGCCTCCGTCGCTGAACGCAGCCCTCCTGCAGACGCTGGGGCATCTGGGCGACATCGTGGCCATCCTGGGCCCCCTGCGCGACCAGCTGCTGACCCTGAACCAGCACGTGGAGCAGCTGCGCGGCTCCTTCGACCAGACCGTGTCCCTGGCGGTGGGCTTCATCCTGGGCAGCGCCGCCGCGGAGAGGGGCATCCTGGCGGACCCGCGGGAGTGAGGCCCGGCCCACTCCAGCCCTGTTGTAGCGCCGCGCCCCCCTGGGCCCCGACCCCGACCTGCCGCCCTGCCCCACACCTGCCTATGTTCAATAAAAAGACGGCTCTCCCCGACTCGTCTGGCTGTGTGCAGTTTCCGTCTAGATAGGAAGGGGCCTCTGCAGGGAACCTCAGCGCCGGGTCGGAATGGCTTGGGAGGGCTCATGTTGGTAGCCAGGCCTTCCCTCAGGCCAGTCTCCAGGGGCACCAAAGAGGCCGGACTGCCCAGCAGCACAGAAGCCGGGTGGTCAGGCCCCAGGGGGAGAAGGCGGGAAGGGCTGGCCGAGCTGGCCTGGCCTGTGGGGGGAGGTGAGGGCAGCCTCCTGCAGCGCAGCCGGCAGGGCCCAGGTGTTCCCAAAGCCCCACCCTCCTGACCAGCCCTGGGCTGCAGGCCTGAGCTAGGTCTGGGAAACAGGGTGGGGGACTAAGGCTTCGAGGCAAAGGCCGGGCCTGTCCCCGGGGAGGGGGCTGGCTTGAGTGGGCCGCAGGGGCTGGGAGACAGACACTTTCGACCTCAGTTGAAGCCAGAGTGCCTGCATTTTGAGAAGACTTTTATCAAAATTGCTCCAGGAGCGATTTTCCAAATAGCGATTGGCCCCACCCTGGATCCAGGTCTGCTGAGCAGCCGGGTGGGGCCAGGGGGCCCTTTTGCTGGCGGAGATGAGGAAGTAGCCTGAGGCGCCTCCTCAGCATGACAATGCCCAGGACAATCCCCGCTGGGGGGGGTGGGGGAGAGCTGGGAGGGCCCGTTCCACCACCTAGCGGCTAGCTCAGGCTTAAGTGGCTTCCCGGCCACCGGCTGAGTGAGGGAGGCCCTTCCCCCCATGGCCCTGGGGTTCCCGGCAACCAGAGGACTCTGCTCAGCAGCAGGTGGCGGGAGGCAGCCCCTCCCCCACACCCTGCTCAGGAGAAAGGGACCCCAGTGAGGCCCGGGGGGTCTCCCGTGGGAGCCAGGCCCGCTAGCGGTGTGTGGAGGGCAGGTCCTGCGGGCTCGGACATCGCGGGTTGGCCCTTAGCTCGGACTCCAGGTGCCGCCGTGTGTGAGACACAGCCTGCTTCCCGCCGTGGTCCCTGCTTGGCCCTCCAGGCTCTCCAAGCTGCCCGAAGCCCACCGTCTGACGAGCCCCACGGCGGACGCGCCCCCAGCCCCCACACACCCCAGAAGGTCAGGGCCCCAGGCTGGGGGTCTGAGAGGCTGCAGCGCAGCCTGCTGTGACCCCCGAGTGGCCCCGACAGTGCCCTTTGGTGTGTCCACTGTCACCCGGGACTCGGCACTACACGGGGCTGCCTTGGGGCCAAAAGAAGTCCACCCGGGTCTGCGAGTTTGGGACAGCTGAGGGCACGAGGCACAGTCCACGCGCCTTACTGCCCTGTGGACTGCGGGCGCCACGGGCAGGGCCGCCGGGCGTGCGAGGTGGCGGAGGGCTGTGTGGGGTCCCGCCGCCCACCCCGCCTCCACCTCTGCTGCTCCCGACACCACAGAGATGCCCCAAACCCCTCGCTGGCCCTGCCCACCCTTCCCCCCGCCCTTGGCGCTCCTGCCGGCTGAGGTGTGTCCCGTCCTGTCCCGGAAAGATTCTTTGCCAGAAGCCATACTGCTCCGTGTTTCGGACTGAATGTTGGTGGCCCCCAAATTCCTGTGTTGAAATCCTCGCCCCCAGGCAATGGTGCTGGGAGGTGGCGCTTTAGGGTGCTGAGGTCATGAGGGTGTCGCCCCCGTGATGGGACCATCGCCCTCGGCAGAGAGGAGAGGGTCAGCTTTCTCGGCTCTGCCAAGGGAGGACGCAGGGAGCAAGCTGCATGCACTCCAGCAGGGCCCTCAGCAGGCGCGCCCGCCCCGTGCCTCCGGCCCGCGCTGCTGCTGCACAGCCAGGGCTGTGGGACACAGCACCCATGTGCGTTCGGGTCCTGACAGCCCAGCCCCGCCCGGCAGGAGGTCAGCCAGCCAGCCCCGGCCCGTGCCGCTGTCCCGCATGGGCTCGTTCTGGCCTCCTGGGTCTCCTCCCTCCCTCCCTCCAGCACCCGGAGCTCGGTGCGTCTGTGTGGGACCCACCTGGTGCTGGCCACCGGGCTTTTCTGCCCAGGGGGTCCGGTCGCTTCCCCTCACCTGTAGGACAGCCGTGGGCGCTTGGTCCCTCCTCTTAATGTCTGGGCTCTGGGCTCTGACCTGTCCCCTCGGGGCCCCACTGGCCTCCAGGAACCCTCAGATCGGTGAGTCCTACTCTGACTGGTTGAAGTGGGAGGCGGCTGGTCCCGCCTGTACCTTCTGGTTCTGTCTCTACTGGACACTTCACTAGCGGCCGCCGTGATCCGCGCATGGTCTCTCCCCGAGGCCTGCCTGCGGGAACAGAGCAGGAGGTCCGGTGTCCAGCCTCCGGCCGCTGGTGGCGGTCAGGGCCTTGGGAGCGCTCGGCCTCCTGTGTGCCGTCCCCGTCCACAGGTGCGTCCGCCCTGTGCACACACGCAGCGGTGGGTGAGCCCGTCCCCTCTCCCCGTGCACGAGGGTCTCTCAGTCCCCGTGGTTGTCACCCGAGAGTCCCAGAAGGGGGCTGCTGCCCTTGCTGTGTTTATAAAGACGCACCACAGCCTCCCTGCCTGGGGCAGCACTTGCCTCAGACTTCCCCGGCGGGAACGTTCTGGAACTGCACTGTCCCCCACAGCAGCCGCCTGCCAAGTGTGGCCCCTGAGCCCTCGAAACGTGGCCAGTGCGGCTGAGAAACTGAATTTCTAATCCAGGTTAATTTAAATCCCTACAAATGCCGGAGTTCACATTCAGTCACTGCACGAAATTCTATTTTATTTTAGTGTCTTATGTCATTGGGTTAAGGTCACATCTTCAGAAATTTGCCCTTAAATTCACATCTAACTCAGTCGCTAAATCCCATCCCTTTCACCAAAGCCTGAGACCTTCCAGTCCAAGCTGACCGGGGTGAGCAGAGACGACTCGGGCCTGACGCCCCCGGCAGCCGCCACTGTGCAGGCGTTTGTCCGTCTAGATCCGTTGGTCCTCTTTCAGCCGAGCCGCAGTGCAGTGCTCACGTGCGCCGGGCGGGCCGGAAGCTGTGGCTGCCACGGGTCACCCCGGCAGGCCTTCTTCCTTGTCCCTGCTGTTCACCTGCGTGGGTCCTGGGGCCCCCACTTCCCACGGCTCCGCAGAACCCCAGACATAGTGGGCATTTCAAGTTTAGCCTCTGGGGCCCTGCCTCCCTGTGGCGGCAGTGGCCACTACCTGTCCACCTCCTGAGTGGCATGGAGGTGGGCAGCTCTCCTACCTGGGCCATGGGAAAGGGGGCGTGGGAGAGGGGCCCGCTCAACAGACAGAGAGACACCCCCAACACCCAGGAAGACGGAAGTGAGCCTGTGCGCAGGGACAGCCCCTTCCCGGTGAGGGGGGTCGCGCCTGCAACCCATGAATAGCACACCCCCACACCCGCCCACCAGGTGCTCTCCCCGTGACTCCCAGCCGGCTGGGGGAGGGTCGTGCCCACCTCGCCCCCACCCTCACAGCTGGGCTCTTTCCGAAAACAAACAGTTTGGACCCCCAGGCGGAGCGGTCCAAGGGCGCTGTGAAGGGCAGGAGCACAGGGAGGGGAGGCTGGAGGAGGGGCGGGCGGGGCGCAGCAAACGCAGAGGGGGAGGGGCCGCCCCGGGAGTGATCAGGGGTGGGCAGGGGCTGGCGGGAATGGGGCGGATCTGAGGCCGCCGGACCCCAGGACGCGGGGCTGGGGCCCCCGAAAAACCAGACGGGGCGGGGCTGCCAGGCCTCCGAGTGACAGGCGGCATTGGGAGCGTGGGGACAGCGTCCACCGCTCACCTCCAAGCCCCGCTACCGCGCGGGTACGCGTGCGAGGCGGCTCTGAGCCCGCAGGCGGGGCGTCGGTCCGACTTAAAGGCCGGCGGCCGAGAGTCCAAGGCACGCCCGCGCAGTCACCGGGTCTGCGGCCCGGCAGCAAACTCGGGGTGCGGGTCCCAGAGCCAGGGGAGGGGCAAGGTCCGGGCGGCCCCAAGCGCTGCTCCACAGCCAAGTGAGGAAGCTGAGGCTGGGCAGCCTAGGTTAGAGGGACTGCAGGAGGGGGCAGGCGGCTCACCGTGGCGGAGCCCAAGGCGACGACGGAGGGGCCGCCGGGGAGCGCGGGGACCCCCCCGGGCAGCGGCCGGGAGCTGAGGGGAGGACCGAGGACGGAGGGGCCGTCTGCCCTGAGGGAGGTCACCTTCGGACTCAGGCCGGCGCGGCCTAGCCCTGAAAGCTGGGATGAAGGCCGAGGCCATTTGAGGGGGTCTCGATTCCTGAGGAAATGGCCCCGCGGAGGTGGGGGGCGAGGAGGCCAACGACCCCACCCTGAGAGAGGAGAAACGGGAGCCGGAGCCGCGGCGCCTGTCACCCTGACGCGCCCCGCGTCACCGCTGTGGGCGCCCGGTGCAGCGGTTCCCAGGGAAGGCGGCCGTCTGGAAGCCAGTCCGAGCACGTGGCGGGTGGGGGTGGGGGTGGGGGCGGCTCCTGCCAGGCGCGTGAGGGCCCGCCCGCCCCCGCTGTTCTGGAGGAGCTGCGCGCTGGCCCGCCCGGCGCGGCCTCTGCCCCCAGGTAGCAGGAGGCCCATGAGGCGGGGGCGCCAGGAGCCTGCCCCTCGGGCCACGCTCGCTTCCGGGGCATCTTGCAGCTCTCACGGGACACCCCCCAGGACACACCGCGAGTGACTCAAATCCCCAGTCCGGTGACTGACCGCGACTGGCGCAGGGGCTGGAGGGACTCCCGGGCCGGAGGCGCGGGGTCAGGGGTCGGCGCCCGCCCGCTCGCGTCGCCCCTGGGGTCCCGGCCCCGCCCCCACTGCCCCGGGCCCTCGCTGCCCCGGAGGCTGAGGCGGGGGGGGGGGGGGGGTCTGGGCCGTTAATCCCGGGGCCCTTTGATTCCACCCGCGGGGGGCGCGGGGGCGGCTGTCGGTTCCCCACCCAGGTGGCGCTGGCGCCCCGGGAGCCCAGGCTGCTGACCCGAGGGGTCTGCACGGCCACCCCGCCGTTGGCTCGGGGAACAACCTGGGCCGGGCGTTTCCGCCGTGGATGGAACACGTCTGCGCCTGCGGGGTCGCCAGGTGTGCGTGGGGGTCCAGGTGGGGTTGCGGCGGGCCCCAGGCTTGTGGGTGACCATCGCTCTGGGCCCACGCAGCTGCGCCCGCCGCCTCCCCCAGGCAGCGGCGTCCGGGTCGCGGATCTGGCCAGTCAGGAGTGAAGTGGCCGTGGGGACAGGGTGACCGTCCCGAGGGCACCCCGCTGAAGCTCGGGTTTCTTAGTTTCCCAGCCACAAAGGGGGCGGCAGCTGAGTGACCACCCGCGAGGAGAATGGCGGCTCTGTTGTCCTTGATTGGGCCCTCCTGGGAGTGGGGTGCGAGCCGGTGTCCAGAGCCGGCAGCCCCCTCCTCCCTCCCCTGTGTCACCCGAATCTGGAGGCAACTCCTGGCACCGGAGTGGGGCCCAGTAGAGGGGCTGGGGGGGCCTGGGGGGGCTAGACGGAAGGGCCTACAAGAGCCTGGCGGTCCCTGCCCCGTCCACCTTGCGGCAGTCGCCTCGCGGGGATGCCTCAGATTCCTCTCCAGCCATGCAACCTGGACCCAGCAGACGCCCACACTGGCAGGGCCCACCCTGTCCTGGAAGCTGGACGCTGATTCCCCCCGACCCGAAGCAACTTCTCAGCTGCACAACCGTCACCTCTGGCTCTGCAGACACACAGGGCAGGTCGGAGAACCAGCCCAGGGCCGGGAGATGGCCCCGCTCAGGGCGAGGTGGGCGGGGCCTGCTCGCCCTCCTTCCTGCAGCCCAGGCCCCAGCCTGGGTGGGGGTGGGGCAGATGAAAGGGTGTAACAAGGCCCGGCCGCAGCCACTCCCTTCACCCAGACCTCTGGAGGCGGGGGAGGTGTGAATGGCCTCTGTGCCTCTGAATCGGAGGCAGTTAGATGCCGCTTATCTGGGGGATGTGAGCCAGCCCTGCAAACCCACCTCCCACTCCCTCCTGGTCCTACGAAAGCGGCCCAGCTCTGCCTGCCCCACCTGTGTCCGGAGGCAGGTCTCGTTCAGCCCCCAGGGCCCCGGCGTGCGCCCCTCCTCCCCCCTGCCCGGCGGCCGACCCTCCAGCCCTGGCTCTGTGGCCTGGCTCTCCCAGAGGCCCCACGCCGGGCGGTCGCACTCCTCCAGGCCCTCGGACGTCTCCTGGGGGGGCCTTTCTGCCCCAGCCGGGGTGTCCAGCAGTGGGGAGCCCCCTCAGATCGCAGGTGTGGGGGAGTGAGAGTCCTCAGGAGTGCCTGGACTGGGGAGGCTCACAACTGGTAGGTCTTGGGGTGGGGAGGACCCCTTCCCAGACCAGGGTGCAGTCGGGGAAAGGCCGAAACTGCCCGGACAACGTCCAGTGTGCTCGGGTTGGGGGAGGAGGGGAAATCTCATGAGGGACGAAGTCAGGGTTTCCGCCAGAGCCCCATGGCGAGGGCGCACTTCGGGGTTCCCCCCTCGGGCCCTCTGGGGCCCTCTTCCACAGCCTCCGCCTAAAAGGCTGGCCTCCGTCCCCGCCATGCAGGCCCGGCCCAGCGGCCCAGGTGCCCACTAGCGGCCGCCTGTGTTAGCACCTCGGTTTTCCAGGCCCTGTTAGCTCTGGACCCGCTGTACAAGAGTCACAGCGCGGTGTGTGAGTGTGACAACTGCCCAGGCCAGAGAGGTAGTTGTCCCCCACAAAACCAGCACCTCAGTTGGCGTCTAGACATTGGCCAGTTCACAGTCCACCTGTGATGCCGCGGGTGTGGCCTCGGGGTGGTCAGGACCCATGGCCTGAGGGCAGCCTCTCCGCCTCCGCCCACGAGGCCTCTGGGCGGGCTTGGTGCTCCTGAGCCCTACATGCCCCCCCCCCCGCCCCGCATCTGACGAGCACTCTTACTCTTCATGACTTAATCATTGCTTCGAGGTTTGAAGTTCTACGTGGTTGAAAGTGAGGGTTGGTGCTGTAAATTTTCAATTTTAAAGAACTTTAATCTTTATGGAGTAAGTTTATACTTTAATGAGGTGAAGCTTTAAGTTTATTCTCTGCAACGAGCAGCTCCCCCAAAAAGCCCGCCAGTCACCCTGCCTCAAAGCCCTTCATGCTGACCAGTTACACTCACCACCCCTCCCCTGGTCCCTCCAGGGTAAGTGGAAAACTGAGTGTGTAAAAGCTGCTGCCCGGGAAACAACCAATTGGCATATTAGGCTGTGTTAAATAAAGGGGGTAACAGGCCTGCACCACACCGGCCGCCCTGAGGACCTGGAGTGCTGAGCGCTGCCTCAGTTTCCTAATTCAAAAATTAGACGGGCTCGACAGACACCCAGCTCGTGGTGCCTGAGGCAGTTTGCCTGGCCCCGCCGGCCTTCGCATAGAATGGGCTCCACCAGCCCTCACTGCCGCCCGCCCCTCGCCCCAGGCCCACGGAAGGGGGAGGTCTGTCTCTGTAGTCAAAAGAAACTGCTTTCCCGAAGGGACCAGTGCATAGGGGCAGCGGGTGAGGGGTCTGCGTCAGGCCAGAACTGCGGCGTCTTCCAAGCGAGGAAAGCCGGTCCCCTGTGGGCAGCACTTGTAGCCAAAGGGACTCCGTGCCCTTCCGCCCTCCCGCAGGCTTGAGCAAGGCGGCGCGCGGCCCGCGGCCAACGCGCAAGCGCCCGGCCCGCACGGCGGAGCAGCTCAGCACCCTGGAGAGCTCCTTCCAGCCCCGCCGCTCGCTGGCCCCGGAGGTGCGGCTGTCCGAGGTGCAGGTGAGGCCCGGCGGGCGGCTGCCTGCCGTCCCCCTGGCTCTGAGGTTCCCCCGCAGATAACAACCTGGTTTCAGAACGGGCGAGTGAAGCTCCCGCAGCAGCTGCAGCACCCGCAGCCAGGTCTGCCCCTCCCTGGAGCTCTCTGTGTGCCCCCGGCTTTCTGCCTCCCACCTTCCGCCCTTGGCAGTAGCTTGCAGCTGCTGCACCTTTGGGCATCCCTGCCTGGGCCCGGCCCAGTCCAGAGGGCCCTGGGGCCCGTGTGCCCTGCCAGAGGCCAGGGACGCCTTTTGAGGAAGTGCGGCAGCCCAGAAGCCCGCAGCTGGGCGTGTGCAGAGCTGCGCCTGCCGCCGACGTCCTGCTGGTTCCCTGGTGTGGGCCTTGTGGCCCGCCTTAGGGTTCTGGAAGGTTCCAAGTTGAAGATGATTTGAAGCAGCGCCTTCACGGAAAGCCGCTGTTCAGGGAACAGAGTCGAAAGCCAGAAGAGGGCTTGCTGTGTTGGGCTTTAAGCATATGATGAAGAATGATGTATTATTCGAAGTGAGGTGCTGGAGAAATAGAGGTAGACCCTTTTTCTCCCAGAGCCAGGCACACGTCCCCATCCTGAGCCCCCCAGTTTTTGGTGCCTGGGCTGTGATCCCAGGGTGAGGCAGGGACAGGCATGCTCAAGGATGGGGGTATTAGCCCCCCCAAACCCAGAAGCAGAGTGGACTGGTGGGGCTTACTGAACCGATGTAGCCCCCGCCCCTCCCTCAGGGGTTTTGGGGGTGAGCCTGCACACCCTTTGCTACAATGTTCAAAACACAGCTCTCTAGGATGCTGGAGGGCCAAGGGGACCTGTGCCTTAGCCCCAGGGCCGGGGTGAGGCATGTGACCCCCGAGGTGAGTTGGGGAACCAGGGGAGAGCCTCGGGCTCCCGGACCCAGTGGAGCCCGCGTCTGGGGCAGGGCAGCTGCAGCTTCCGCACACACCCGGGATTTGGTCTCCGCCTCCCTTCCCTGCCCTCGAGGGCCCCAGGGAGCCTTCCTGCCCGGCCCCTCCCCTCCCTCTGGAGGTCCTTCGAGGGAGGAGCTGGCTCCGCTCCTATCACAGATGAGAGGAGTGGCCGGCCAGCCGGGGCTTTGGCTAAGGGACGCTGGGTCATGCACTAATAGCCCGTTCGCAGGCTGCCATGCACTGGGGCCTTCCCCCCCCCCCACCCCCGGAATGTGAGGTCCACAAAGCTGCCAGGGGTTGAGGCCACAGTGCTGGGGTTGCTGTGGCCCTGTGGCCAGGCCCCAGCATTCCCGGCTGGCTCGCCACCGCCGTCTGTCACCGGCCTCCCGGTTCCGGAGCCCCCGCCTGTCATAGGTCACGAGGACCCCCAGCCATGTGCTGGGCCGTCATTTCCTCCCGAGACCACTTCCCGATGGGCCCCACCGACAGGGCTGGAAGGCGGCTTCGTTTTAAACAGCTAAGTCAAAACCTCACGGCACGCAAGTTTACACGAAAGCAGCTTTATTGACAGGTCAGAACATAAACTCAGCATCTTGACAAAAGCACAACGAAGGCAGAAGAGGCAGAAGCCGCCCCCCCACCCCGTGGTCACACCCCACCCTCCAGCCGCCAGAGCGCCCGGCACCTTGTGTGGCCCCAGACCCAGTCCTGGACGGTGGTTTCAGGCGGCTGCCCCAGGTCCTTGGGGCGCCCCCAGTGCGATTATCACGGGGCCCGGGGGGTGAAGGGGGGGGGCTGGACTGCTCATCCTGGCAGGAGCGACCGTTTCCCCATTTCCTGGTCCTGTGACGTGCGACCCGCCCCGGCCGAGGAGGACGAGGAAGATGCTGAGCCCCTCAGACCCGAGCCACCGAGGATGCAGGTGCGGCGGGAGGCGTACCTCGTCGCCCCCTTTTCCCATGCCCTACACCTCTTTAGGCCAGACCCTCAAAGAAGTATATGCATAGGAAAAAGGAACCACGAGAGGCTGCGGGCTCCGGGGCGGGGGCGGCCGTCCGGCGAGGCTCCGGGGCGGCGGGGGCGGCTGCGGCGGGGAGGCCGGGTCCCGCGATGTGAGCCTCCAGCCTGCCTGGTCCTGGGCGGCCGGCTAGTCGAGCGGAGCGGAGCGGTCTGCCCCCGCCAGCCGCGTGCCCCATTTATGAGAGGCGGAGACCTTGGCGCCAGGCGCACGGGGCAGCAGCTGTCACATGGGGTCGCAGGCTGCGCCGGCCAAGGACCCGTCCACCCCCGCACCTGTGAGATCAGGGCACAAAGACCCGCTCTGAGCAGAGCTCTGCGCCTTGCCCTCCGGGAGGAGCCCTGGGCCCCGGGGCTGCGGCGGGGCCTGGGACGGGGCCAGCGCTGGCCGGCTGCCCTCCGCCCGCACTTATCTCCCTGCCGGCCACTGCTTGCGTCAGGGCCGGAAAGCGCCCACGGCATCTGCTCCCCCTCCCTAACCTCCACTCGTGGATGGCGGCACCTCCTGCCTCCTGGCCTCCAGCCACACTGCCAGGGACACAGAGCTCCAGGACGCCCCCCGCCGCCCCCCCCCCACACACCCCGTCAGGTGGGAGAGCTCTCGGGCCGTCCGCAGCTGTGCTCCGGGGGTCCCTGGGGGTGTCGAGATGGGCGGGGGCCCTACCCCTCTGGGGATGGAGTGCGGGGGCAGGTGAGGGGGACCCCAGGCTGCCCGCGCGGCGGAGCCACGCACTGCGCCTCGGCCGGGCAGGCCAGCGCCGGGCCTGCCGTGTGCGGGCTCAGGCGCCCGTGCCGGGCCCCCCTGGGCGAGCGCCCCCCCTCTGCCCACAGGACGCCCTGGCCTGTGCCGAGGGGCCTTCTCGTCCCCCACTCGTCTCCCGCGCCCGCAGCCCTCTGCTCTCCCTGTGGCCCCCTGGGCGGCCAGCTCTACCCTCGCTGCCCGTCCTCCAGAGGGGCCACTTCGCCAACGCTGTCCCTTCAGCCCAAGGCCAGCCGTAGTGCCGTCTGAATCTGTGTCTGCGCGTCTGTCTGTCCGTGTGTATGTGTGTCTGTCCGTGTGTGTGTGTGTGTCTGTCCGTGTGTGTGTCTGTCCGTGTGTGTGTGTGTGTCTGTCCGTGTGTGTGTCTGTCCGTGTGTGTGTGTGTGTGTGTGTCTGTCCGTGTGTGTGTGCGTGCGCGCGCGTGAGTCTGTGCGCGGCAGCCCCTGGGCCTCCCATCCTGCCTGTGGGGTGGGGTCTCGTCAGGCCGTTACATCCACATCTGACCCTGGGGCGGAGGTACAGGTGGGTGGATGAGGAAAGTCGGGTGAGAGAGCGTGACCATCTGTGTCCCAGGGACGTGCGGGCCCCTGCGGCTTGGCCCAGGCCCTCCAGACACATGGCCTTGCCCTGTCTGGGCCCGGGTGTGGCCGAGAAGCTGCGACCCCGGCCGGGTGGGACGACAGGCCACCACCCCGCCCGCCTTGTGCACAGGACTGTCCCGGGGGGGGGGGGGTTGCCTCCCCCAACTGCGGACCCGTGGGCGGGGACCGGGGGGCTGGGGGGCTGACGGAGGGGGTGCTCCAGGAGCTCGCTCACGCTGTTGACGCCCTAGAGGGATATGAGGCTGACAGCAAAGCCGCCGCCCCCCGGCCACGCCCAGGCCCCCTGCAGGGCCTCGTCTTGTTCTGAGCCTCCCAGCGCTGGTGGGACAGACTGCCACCCTTGACCTTGGGCTCCCCGGGCTGAGGGTCTGCAGGTGGGAAGGACGCGGAGGCAACGCACGGGGGGGGGGGGGAGTGGGGTGGGGGGGGAGAAGCTTCTCCTGGTTGCAGAGTCAGTGCTGGCCAGTTACAAGCACTTTCAAAATCCAGAGACCTGCAGAGACCGCAGCGGGGGGCAAGGGCGCCCACGGCCGCTGAGGGGTGCGGTCCGAACGGCCCTGGCCCCGCCGGGCCCGGGGTCTCCGCATCTGGACCCCGATCTCTAGGGCGTCGGGCAGCTCATCATCCTGGCGGGGCGGCCATGCCCCGTCGGCTGGGCCAGCGCGGCTGGGGTGAGAGGCCCGCTCTTTGCCCAGAGCCTCCGGGAGCCCGGCGGCGATGCGGGAGATTCTGTGTCCAGGAGCCTCTCCCCGGCTGCCACGTGGAGCTGGTCAGAGCGTGGGGGCTGTGGGGCCTGGAGCCCCCCGTGCTCAGGGCCCAGCCTCCACGCCCGCTGTTGGGTGGATGCGGAGGGCTGCCCTCAGGGACAGCTTCGGCAGGGAGAGCTGAGGGCAGCCGGGCCCCGGCGGGGGGACGGACTTAGGCTCACCGATGGCCTACCAGGCGCACGCCACACGCCGCCCACTCCGCCGTCCTGGGGACCCAGGCCGGACCTCCCGCGAGCACAGCGGAGCGGACATGCCAGGCACAGGGACAAGGTCGGTCCTGCTAGGCCGACCAAGGCTGGATCCCCAGAGGCCAGGCGCTGGACGGGGCACCAGCTCCGTGGGGTTCTGCCCGCCGCTCCTGGGGCCTCCAGCCAGACCCCACCCCAGGGAGCCTTCCCCTTCGCCAGCCTCCGGGGTCCGTGCAGGCCCAGGCACTATGTCCTGGCTCCTGCCACCTGGGCTCGGGCCCCTGCCACACCAAACACGCCGGGCCCACCCTCCCTGTGCCTCTGAGGCGGATTCTTGCGGGTTCTGGGAGGACGTGCTTGGCACAGAGCTGCAGGGGGTGGATGATAACAGTGGCCTTCCGCTCGCCGTGCTCCCTCCCTCCCTCTGCCCCCCCGGGGGTGCTCCCACAGCTGTCTGCTCAGCTCGGGTGCAGCCCCCAGCCCCCAAGGCAGCCTGCCGTTAACCCTTGGCGGACTCTCCAGGCCCGATCCCAGAGGGTGGCCTGCTGGGCTGTGGGCCACGGAGACTGCGGTCTCTGCGCCGGCCCCGGCTCCCAGGACCCCAGCCTGCCCCACGTGCCACCGGAGTCACCACTGTTCCCCAGGCCTCTCCACCATGGGCACCAGGCCGGGCAGGGCCCGCGGCCCCTCCGCAGACCGGCGGTTCCCCGGCCTCGGTCTCCCCACCTCGAGCGGGCAGGGGCGGCCGATACCCTCGCAGACTGAGCCGAAGCGCGCGTCTGCTCCATGGCTCGGCTTCGTGACTCGGGTAGGGGGAACGGGGGCGTGGTCCCCAAACAGGCTGGACGAGGACGTCTCAGACCTCACACCGCTCACGGGGCAGTGGACGGCACCTGGCCGGCCGGCGCCTGTGCTGCGGCTCGCACGGCACCGAGGATACGTTCACAGCAAAGACAGTGGTCTCTCTGAACTCGGGATTTAACTGGGGTCCCGAATGTTTATTTGCTAAATCTGGCAACCCTATACCCCATTTGTGGAGAGTGGGCTCAGAGAGGGGGTGACAGGTAACCAGGTCTGGGACTCAGGGCTCCGCACAGGGAAAGGGCCTATGTGTGGGGCAGGAGGAGAGGCGTCCAGCCAGATCCCTGCAGCTCCTGCCCCCTGGGCACGGGGCTCCCCAAGTAGGGCCTGAGCCAGTGCAACCAGGGGCAGAGGCTCCCATGGGCCTGGACACCCGTGGGAAGCCCTTGCAGGTGCCGTGCTCCAGGCCAGGCCGTGCGGGGTGCTGGCCGGGCGGCCAGCTGCGCCTGGAGGGTGGAGGAGGGAACAGGGGGGCTGAGCGCCCCTGCTCTGCACTCTGCGTCAGGGCTTCAAGGCTGGGCTGCGTGACTCCCCGCCAGCGAGATAAGGCGGCTTCTTCATATTTCCCTTCTCTCTCCTCATCTCAGGAGCCCTCAAGGCCACGGGAACATTCCCCAGCCCCCAAGGCCGCAGGAAGGACTGTGGCCACTTTGTCCAGACGGCTGAGCTGGCCCCGGGCCCACGGGAGCCCTCTGAGCTCCTGGCTCCGAGCTTGGGTCGCTGGGCTTGTCACGCAGGCGGGCACACGCACCGTGCACGCACACTCACACGTGCACACGCGCACTCAGCCCCCCGTCCCTCACCCACTCCCCCCGGGGCCAGGCATCGGGCTCAGCCCAGGTCCCCTGGCCTTGGCCACAGCACGTGCAGTACTGTCCGTGGCCCGGGGGCTGGGGGTCTCTTCCCCAGATCTGGGGCGGGACTTGGCACCTGCAAGCCTGACCACCGTCTCCTCAGCTCCTCAGGCCCTCAAGAGTCCCTGCAGATGCCACAGGCCCCTCAGCAGTGGCCTCGGGTGTTCAGTTAGGGATTAAAATGTGGGGGGCACCGCCCGAGACCACCCCCACCTTTGCTGAAGAGGAGCCGAGGCCCAGCTCAGCTGGGCAAGCCTGGCTCCTGGGGTCGAAGGCCAGCCAGGGTCAGAAGCAACATCCTGCCTGCTGAAAGCGCCTCTAGGGAGACCCCCCCCCCACACACTCTGCTGGTCTGGCTGGGATGCCGTGTCCCGGGAGCCTCCGGCTGGGCGGCCCAGGTGGACTCACCGCCCCCGACCTGGGTGGGAGCTGGGGACTGAGTGGACACAGGCCCTGGGGAGGGGCTAGCCTGGGCTGCCCGTGCTGGCGGCTGGGGCCGAGGTCTGCGTGCCAGGGAGAACCGACCCCTCAGGCCAGGCCGCAGAGAAGGGCAGGCAGAGCCACCGCATGCTCGGTCTGAGGCTCGGAGCAGGGAGTGTGGGGGACGGGGGTGCCGAGCGTGCGCCCCCACCTCCTGCGGGCACGGCGGAGGTGGGCTCGGGGCTGGGCCTGAGTCGAGTGGGGTGGCAGAGCCACGGGGGTGTGAATGGGGGCTCAGGGCAGAACAGAGAGGGACTGTGGCCTCGGGGCAGGACAGCGAGGGCCTGGCCTGGCCTGGCCATGGCTGAGGACAAGGGGGCCAGGGCAAGGAGAGTGCCGTTTGGGGCAGAGCGTGGGGCGGGTCAGACGCCCCCCCGCCCCCGAGAGTCGGAGTCTTCCTCGCGGAGCCCAGAGAGGGCTTGGCGCCCACCGGGCATCAGCCTAGTGTCTGGTGGTGCCACGGCCATGCCCACTGCAGCCCTCACCCTCGTGCCCACCCGAACTGCAGGCCCATGTCCACCCTCCTTGACCTCCGGCCCTGACTCCCGCCTGGGCAGCCGCTTGGCTGGCTTGAAGGATGGAGTGGGGTCTCAGAGAGCAGGCATCGCTTTATCCCAGGGTGGGGGCGGGGGAGGAGACAAAGACCCTGAGAACACGGGGGGGGGGGGGGGGAGGGGGCAGAGGGGTCTGGACCTGTGCCCCACGCCCCCTGGGGCAAGGCCGCCCTGCTCCCTCCTGGGGAGGCTGGTCCCGTGGACACCAGCCGCCGCCGCCATTGAGGGCGCGGTAGCCCCCAGGATGGCTGGAGCGGGTCAGAGCCCGTCCTGCAGGGCGAGGAGGCCGGGCTGCTGGTCCCTGGAGCCGGATGCACCAGCACTGGGAGCAGGACCACAGCCTGCGGCCGGTTCCCCAGGGCGGGGTCGGGAGGTGTGGTTTCCTCGCTGGCCACGTGGGGCCACCCTTGGGCCAGCTCGTGGGTCTCCCAGGCAGTGGGGCGCGGAGCCCAGCCCAGCCCGGCCTGCAGCCAGCAGCCCCGCCTCCCCATCCCCCTCACACAAACAGGAAGCAGGTCGCGAAGCCCGGCTGGCTGCAGGCCGGCCACGCGGTGACGCCCCCCGCCCCGCGCCTGGCCCTGCACCATCTCCGGCTCACATCCACCCTGCACCCCGACGGTTCCCCTCAACAAGTGCTGAATTATTACAAAATGCTTCGCACATGCAGAGACCTGCGCGCCCCGGGGAGGGACCTGGCACCGCGTCTGCCTCCAGGATGGGCACACAAGCTGCCCGCCCCCCCCCGCCGCCGACGCCCCGTTCTGGGGCTCTGGCGGCTCTGCAGCCTCACGGCAGGCGAGGGCGCGGCGCCCCGGCCTCTGCCGTCGGAGTGCGGCCGGCGCCGTGGCCGGTGGCCCAGCGCGTCTGAGCAGAGCCGGGAGCGCGTCCGTGTGTTCTGGCACGCGGTCCAGGCTGCCTCACGTGCTCCTGGGCCCTCGACCTGCCCCCTCCTGCGGAAGGGCCCCCAACACTGCAGGAGAAGGGGGTCCGGTGCCGGCAACAAGCCACCACGGCTCCCGCACTCACCCGCCTTCACTCCCTGCCCTCTGCCTTTACTGTTAGACCCCGGAACACGGGCGTGTGTCACCGTGGATTGCTTGTGTGGAAAGTCACTCGGTTCTAGCATTTTCCAAGCTGCCCACATCACAGGCAGGAATAACAGGCCCTGGGGCCCGGCCCTCCTCGCCGCCACAGAGGTCAGCGCTGGACCAAAGATGCAGCCGGCGGAGCTTGCGGCACCTTCGTCCTGCAGCACGGGGCTGGCCTGGCTGCCCCTTCATCCCTGTCCTCAAGAACCTCTAGGCTAGTTCTTCCCATGGTGACATGGGGACAGGACGGGCTGGCGTGACTCACAGAGCGACAGTTGCTTCCTCACTGAGGCACTGTGGCTTCTCGGAACCGCTGCTGAAACAGTCTCTCCTGCAGCACCCACGGGCTCTGCCACAAGGCCCGGGCTGAGCCCTGCAGCGGCCACCGTGGGCTCGTCCGCGGCCAGCGAGCCGGGGCTCCTCGCGGGGGCCGTCCCTGGCCTCCGGGCTCCAGACGCGCCGTGCCAGCTCTCAGGACCCTGCCTGGGCAGCCCCGCCACCTCAGGGCACCTCCCACTGCTGACAGGGGCCAGCGGCGCCGCTCGTGGCCAGACGCCCACAGCAGCAGGGCCCAGGCTGCCTGCTGAAGCCCACGGGAGCTGACCCACGACCCCCAGCAGCTGGGCGAGCACGCCGTCCACCTCCCTGTTGCTTCCGAGGCACCGAGACTCTGGAGCTCCCCCCAAGGGCCTTGGGCCCTGCCGGGAGCAGCCAGACCTGTGCTGTGGGCAGCACACACGCCATGACTCAGGGCACACGCGGCTCGTCTGACTCAGGCCGAAACGCTGACAGTTTGTGGCTCTGACGTGGCTTCCTGAGACCTGTGTCCCCCAACCGCACCCTGCTGCACCCCGTCTCAGCTCAGGAGCCTGGGGGCTGGGCAGTGAGGCATTGGGAGCGGAGGTCAGAACTGGAGCTTGGGTGTTCCCAGGCCCCCCAGGCTGGGTTCCGGAGCCAGGATGGATACAGGGACACAGAAGCCAGCAGGGTACCGCCTCTGGCTGTCCCCCAGCCTCGCTCCGCGCCGTGGGGGGCACCCGGAAGCCCCCGCCCCAGGGCCAGGGCCCCCTGTGGACCAGGAGGGGCCCATCCCACGGCTCCAGCTCCACCCTGACCCTCAAAACCCCAGAGCAAAGTGAGGTAGGTAACTGGTCCATCTGGGAGAATCTCTGCAAGGGGCCCCGGGCCGCCCAGTGAGGGCAGCCGGCACCCACTACCCGCGGACAGCTTCTCCAGGCCAGAGTGGGCCAGTCCGGGGACACGATCCCCCAGCGCACCTCAGGTTGGCCGACACAGGCCGCAGCAGCCAGCCGGGGGCCGAGGCCACTGTGACCAGGCCACGCGCAGCAGCGGGGGTCAGGCCCAGGTGCCACGTCCAGCGCAGCCAGTGGGGAGCAGCGCGTGCGACATCGTGCACCCCAGGGACCCTGGCCCCACGCCAGGACTGCAGCCTCAGCCCTGGCGGCCCTGTGCAGCTGCCCCGCCCTGAGCCCCGGACGACCTGCAGCCTCGTCTGGAAGGACAGGGCCCTGGGGCTCCGCCTCGGGCCAGGTGACCGGGCGGGGCAGCCTCTTTAACCAGCTCGTCCCGCAGCCAGGCAGCCCTGCCACCCACCGACCCTTCAGCCTGGTCGGCACCGCCAGCCACCGGGCCTGTGGCTGGAGCCAGGAACGCAGCCCCAGCTGTGCCAGCGGCCCTGCTGCAAGGCCCAGGGCCAGGGTCCCCGTCCCTCGCGTCGGAACCCCGAGGCAGAGGGACTGGGCGCAGCGGGGCAGGGCCCAGGGCGGGGCAGCAGGAATGGCCAGGGCGGGAGGGCCGCGGTGCGGGGCAGGCCGCGGGCAGCCCAGTCACACTGCTGCCCACGCGGGAAGCGCAGCCCCAGGCGCCAGGGGCCGAGCGATGCCGCCGGCCGGTCCGCCACACGCCCACTCAGGGCCATCGTCTCTGGGGCCGTGGCAAGGCGGGGCGCCACGGGCGGCCTCCACAGCCTCACGGCCGCCGCAGCCCTCCCCAAGGGCGCCCACCACCACGCGCTTCCTCATGCCACGGGCGGCACCCGCCCTGCACACTGGGGCAGAACCGAGCCCTCCCCCGCGGCCCCCCGCTGCGGCCCGTGCTCCCATGGCATGGGGGTGCTGGGCGGTCCTGCACGGGGCCTGAGCCCGCCCTGCACCCAAGACCACTGCGGACCCTTGGCAAAGGGGTGGAGGGCCAGGCATGCACCCCAGAACCGGGTGTGTGACCTCAGGAGCAGTGGGCGTGCGCCTGGGGGCGTGTCCTGCGCCCTGACCGGCCTCCAGTGGGCGGCCCAGCGCCCCAGCACAACTGGTGACAGGCAGTGTTTTGGAGACCTGCTGCGGTGGCCGCAGGCCGGCTGCTTGGGCAGCAGCTCGCGGAAGCACGACCCCCCAACCCCCGTTCTCCCGCAGCGTCCTGAGACGGGCTCGATCCCCAGGCCCAGCTCTGACGCAGGCGCCGCTCCTGGAAGACGCGGCTGCCTCGGGGCGGGCGCCCTCAGGGGCGACGGGCTGGGCCTTGGGCCCTCGCTCACCCTGGGCTCGCAGCCGCCTCGGCCGCCGTCGCTTCCGGGGTGACAGGGCTCCTGCCGTGCCGCAGCCTGGGCTGCCACCTCCCGGCAGTGTCTCAGGGGCTGCCTGCCTCCCTGCCCACGAGGGTCCACGGGGCCATCTCCAGTGCCCAGGCCGGCTTCTCCCACCGCTACCGCCCCCAGCCCCGCCCCTCGCCTCCCTGGAAACAAGTCCCCCCGGAACCTGCCCACCCCTCCTCCAGGGCTGGGAGCACCCCGGCCTGGCCCCTCCCCACTCAGCTCCGACCTGGGACTCCCCGCAGGGACTCTGCACCCCGGCCCCCCCCACCCCCCGCTGCAGGCAGGTCACCCTGCCTGTCGCTTCCTCGGGGGCCCCGCCTCGTCCTCCAGGCACTTATCACACCCACAGGTCTCCCCGTCCACCTGCCGTCCCTCGAGCCCCGCAGCCTGGGAGGCAGGACCGCTCACCGCCCTGTCCGCTGTGCCTGGGCCGCAGCCTGGCACCCACCACTGTTCTCGAGTGAGCGAGGGAGGGAGTGGGAGGTGTGGTCGGCGCTGGGTGGACAGAGGGCGGGACAGGTGCCCTGCTGAGCGGCTCTCAAGGTGACCAGTGCTGTCTTCTCGGCAGGGAGCCCACTGGCTCACGGTGAGATTCCAGAGAACGGACAGTGACCCTTATCTGGCCGGCCACACCCTCTCCGTCTGGGGCCCTCACTGCCGTCGCTGAAGGCCTGGGCCAGGTGGCGCCTGGGGCGGCTGAGCAGGAGCCCCGCGGGCTGGCCAGGGCTGGCTGCGCCCAGCATGGCGCCGGGGTGTGGGCGGTGGCCAGTTGCCAGGGGACAGTGCGAGAAAGGCTTAGGGGCCAGAAAGAGCGGCTGCTGGCATGAGGGGCCTGGCAGGCCAGGGTGGGCAGTGGGGTGGGGAGGGCGGGGTTTTCAGGGGCAGGGTGAGTGCCCCTAGTACAGGGACAGGGGCTGCTTGATTTGGGCAGGGAAGGGGCGGCTTACGATAAGGCTCTAGGGCAGCAGCCCCCAGCCTTTAGGAACGGGGGCCGGTGCTCCCATGAGAACCTAAAGCCTGAGGATATGAGACGGAGCAGAGGCGGAGATGCCCGCGCTGTGGGGCAGCTGCAGACGCAGCCGAAGCTCCCCTCGCCTGCTGCTCACCCCCTGCTGTGAGGCCTGGCTCCTCACGGGCCACTGACGGGAACTGGCCCGCGGCCCAGGGGTCGGGGGTCCCTGCTCTAGAGTCTGACATCCATGTACAGCATCCATGGTATTTTAAGAAGCATTAACTGGATTCCACACTGTGTAGCATGAGCCATTTTCCAACCACCTAATAAAACTCTCATCGTGCAGAACTTGATAAATAATTTAATTGTAAAAATGGTTTCCTTTAAGTCTTGGGGAAATGGCTTCTGGAAACGGGAGGACTTGCAGCCTGGTGACAGCTACGGCCGGCGCGTGGCGGCCCCGTGCCGGGTGACCCTGCGGAGCCGCACACGGCCCCACGCTGACCCGGCGGCGCCCAGCAGGACGGGCTGCCTGCTCCGCGCTGGGCAGGGCAGGGGCCATACGCCCGCGACAGGCCACATGGCCGACGGCGGCCCCGGCCAACGGAGGCGGGCACAGCGAGGGTGAGAGGGCCCGGCCCCGGAGCCCTGAGCTGAGAGGCCCTCGGCCGGGGCCCCGGGGAGCTGAGCATGGCCCTTGGCCGCCAGGGGGTGGCTCTTCTGCTCGGCCTTCTCACCGTGGCTCAGCCCACTGGGGGCCTGAGGGCCCAGGCAGAGGCGCCGCATGGGCTGGCACGGTGACCACGTGGCTCCCAGCGCGAAGAACGGGCAACTTCCAGGCAGGTGGGTGGACGCCCAGGGTGCTCTGCGCCCGGCCCCGTCACCGCCTCTGGACGGGGGGTTTCAGAGCGACCTTCGGGCCAGCGACTGCCTGGGAGGAGGGGAAAGAGCCGCGTCAAAACCCAGCTACGAGCGGCATCGATGACTTTCACTTCCTCTTACGTTCTTAGAACTTAGACTCTTAGTCCCCCCAGCAGCGTGGTGGCCCTGGCGCACGGCGCAGCAGCAGTGGCCGCCACCGTGCTGAGGCGGACGCGGGCGCACGCCGGGAGATGCAGTGGAAGCCGCAGGCACCGAGAGGCCGGGGCGCTCAATCGGGCGGCAGGATGGGCTGCGGCCACCACGCCGCGGCGCCCGTGGGCACACTGCCGGGCGCCGAGGGGCTCACCTGAGTGGGTCCAGGCCTGACTGGTGGCATCGGGGGCGCGGAGGTCGGCTTGACCACCTGGAAGGGGGCAGGCTCAGTGGCAGTGGGTGCCGCCCACTGTCCTGGCCGGGCCGGGCGCCGCCCTCCCGGGCGCCCTGCTGGGTTCCAGACCAGGCACAGGCTTCTCTGCTGAGCTGGCTACAGAAAGCAGCCCTGAGCCCTCCCTCCACCCAGGGCCGCCCACACCACCCATCTTTACCCACGAAAAACTCTTAAGTTGCCAGAATGTAGGTCTTGCAGGTTCAAAAGCTAAGAATCAGCCACTAAACTGAAGTTTTCGTTTCTGCTTTCCCAGGCTGGGGGAGGCTTGCCAGGCCATGCCCGGCCCTGGCCGCACACCGCAGCACCAGGGACAGCTGGGTGGGTCCGGCACCCGTCGGTTTCAGTAACCCAAAAGGACCTCACTGAGCGGCGAAGGCCTCTGCCTGGCTGTCACCACTCCCTGGGCCAGGAAGCTTTCTGCCCACCCTTCCCCCGGCCCGGCCTGTCAAAACCCCTCCTAAGACCAGCTTTGCAACTTTTCTGTATGTCTAAAATTAATGCAAAATAAAAAGTTACAAAAAAAAGAAGCAGAGCCTGTCTGTCAAGTGGGCACACTGCAGACGGCTCCGCAGAGAGCCCATGTGGGTCACAGTTTAGGGACCACGGGGTCCGCATCTCGGGGCACCTCGCAGACGCCGACTGTGAAGGGAAGATGGGTTCCCCGGCACAGGTCAGCGACGCCGGTGGCGTGGGTGCACCCCAGGGGGGAGGAATCTGCCCCAGGAGGGGACCTGGCTTGTTGAGAAGGCCCGGCCCCTCCTGCCACCCCACTCCGACAGCCACCTGCTGGAGGCCAGTGTGCCCAGGGCCAAGGTGGCCAGCGGGCAGGCCCCTCTGCAGTGCCCTCCAGACCTCCAGTGAGGAGACCCAGGGCCAGGTTCACGGTCTGTAGGATGGACTCCCGGGGGAGGCAGGCAGGCCCCCTTCTGTGGGGCTTGAGTCGTTGGGTAAGCTGGGGATTTGGCCCCAGAGGGGCCCCCTGGCCAAGGAAGGGCCCAGGCACAGCCAGGGGGGTCTCTGGAGGGGCCAAGTCCTCTCACCTGCTTGGGCTTCTGCTCCGGGAGGGGCTTGCGGGGAGGAGCAGGTCTGAGCTGGAGAGAGAAAGACAGTGAGGACCACAGCCCAGGGTCTCCCGTCCTCACTGGCCTGGGGGGTCAGCCTTCCTACAGTGTGGTAGCCGGGGGTCCCCAGCCCACCAAATCCGCCCCTCCTGCCGGCCCCCACCACCGCTTACCTGAGCTGGGGCCTGCCGGGTGTACACAGGGACCGGGAAGGGTGGGCTGCACATGGGGGCCGGGGGCTGCAGGCGACAGGGCCGTGAGCCTGGACCTCGCAGCGTGGCCGCCCCAAACGCTGTCCCTCTCAGCTCAGGACCGAGGCTCCCGCCCTCCCAGAGTGGAACGGCACCCACGGGTGCACAGGGGCTCCGCCTCACCTGGCAGGGCCCCAAGCCAACCCACGACCCCCTCATTCCCTCCCCTCAGCCCCATGGCTCAGAGGCTTGGAGGTGTGGGGCACAGGAGAGGGAGTCTGGGCCTCAAAACCATCTTTGAGAGCCCAGGGATCCTGACGCTCAGGTTCCGCCAGCGGTTCACACGGGTCCTCAGACACCGCTCGGAGGCCCGGTCGCCCTCCCTGGGGCTCGGTGGCCTGGGGGCCGGCTGGTGCTTACCGCAGGGGGCGGCTGTTTAGGCGTCACCGCAGAAGCCGTGGGCCTGGGGGCCGGGCCGGGCCGGACGGCACACGTGGCGGGGGCTGGAGCCCCGGCCCCAGCTGGCGCGCTGCTCCCGCCGTGGAACAGGGGGTTGGAGAGCCCCAGGGCCGGCTTGGGTGCCCCGCTCCTGCAGAGGGAGAACAGCGCTTCAGCCTCTGGGCCTCGGGTTCCGACCCGGGACTTGGGGCTCCTGGGCGTGAGGCCCCCGCTTGCGCAGGGACCTCTCAGCTGCAGGGCCCCCGCCCACATGGTGCGCCGGCCACAGCCACACAAAGGGGAGGCGGCCGCGTGCGTCCCGGGCCCCACGGCTCTGCGGTCGTCCGGCAGGCGGGAGGCGCTCAGAGGCCGGTGGGCAAAGACGTCGTGCCGCGGCGGGCACGGTGGTCCAGGCCCCACGGAGCGGCCCGGCCAGGGCGGGCGGGCCATGGGGGGCCGCCTCCCAGAGCCCACGGGGCCAGGCGTACGGCACGACGGGGCCCTCCCTCGGGGCCGCCCGTCCGCACGTCGGCGAGAGGCCCGCGCGCCGAGGGCAGGTCCTCCTCCAGCAGCGGCGGCCGGTCCCCAGCAGAGCACACAGGGGCTGTGCCCGCCGCACATGCGGCCACTCTGCAACCGCGGCGCCCTCACCTCCGCCAGGCGGGCCTCCGGGCCTTGCGGTAGACGACCACGCCCGCCACGGCGAGCACCAGGGCCAGCAGCAGCAGCACGGGCAGCAGCACGGGCAGCAGGCTCCGGGAGGCTGCAGGGCATGCGCGGCAGGCGTCAACGGCGGCGGGGCCGGGGGCCGGGGGCGACGCAGCCCCCGCCTGGGCCGGCTCAGCGGGGCGCCTGTCGGGGCCCGTCCCGCAGCCGAGCGCCTGGCAGAGGGTCCTCGGCTCTGACACTCAGCATGTCACGCCAGCGGTCCTACGCCCAGACCACAGGCCAGAGGGCTTGGCACCGGGGGGCCCCCAGCCCGCAGTGACTCAGAAGAGACCCTGCCAGGCTCTGCAGGCCGTGGTGCTATGGACGGCTGAGTGCTCAGTGGCCACAGGGGGGCGAGACTTTTGGGGGTGGGTGGCCCTGAGGTTCACAGGCCCAGGAGGGGGCTGAGGCCCCAGCCCCTCCCACACCCTTTCCCGAGCACAGAGCTTCCCTTCTCATGTGGGGCCGAGGGGGACGTGGGGGGCAGGGTGCCTGGATGACCAACCCGAAGCGTAACCACCGCCAACGGCTCAGGGCACACGCTCCCTGCTCAGCCCCCCGGGCGGCCCCACGGGCCCCGTCGGGCTGGGGGCGTGTAAGGGCCATACCCGCGTGTGCGTGGGTCAGCGGCGCTGCACAGCTCGGCGGGGCCCAGCCCGGGCGGCAGTGGCACTGAGCCTTGTGGTTGCACACCTGGCGGGGAGGAGGCGTCAGGCGGGGGCCCGGGGCCCCAGGGCCCGCACAGGCGCCGCAGTCGCGGGCATGGCCTCAGGCCTGCTGCCCGGGGGCCGCGCGGAGGGCCGTCCCCGGGTGCACCCCACTCTCCCCCGGGGGGGCCAGCAGGGCTGTTCCAGCGTCTTTTGCTTCACGTCCTGGGTGGTGTGGCTTCCCTAGTCACAGACACGTCAGTGGGAGCCGAGCGCACTCGGCACTCGTCAGAAGCGAGCAGCCCAGCCGACGTGTCCGCCAGCACCGCAGCCTCTGGGCCTCAGCCCTCTGCCCACCCGGGCTTGTCCTGAGCCCAGCCTGCAAGTCCCCTGCTGCCCACAGGCCCACGCACCCCGTGGCCGCTGCACTGCGTGGAGCAGTTCCTGGATCTGTACACGTGGAGGTCCTGGCAAAGTCCTTTCCAGCAGACCTGGGGGGCAGGCGTGCCCTCAGGCGGCTGGCCCCGCCCCGCCCCCCCCACCCCTCCCGGCCAAGCCGACCTGAACACCGACAAAGGACGGGCCCCCCATGCTCCCGGGGACACACACAACAGGACACGGGACGGGGTTCGGGCCTCGGGCCCCCCACCCCGCTCGGCCCCACCCCGCTTCTCACCGCGAGCTCCTGTGGCAGCTTCGCCTGGGACCCGGGGGTCCGGCAGGCGGGCTGCCTCGGGGCACACGTCCCTCTGGTCGCAGCCTCAGGAGCCCGAGGGCCACTCACCTGCTCCTTGCCACACCTGGTGCCGTCGAGCACGGGCTCGTACCCAGACCCGCTCTCCAGGACGAGCGCCTGGCAAGGGGCCGAGTCGGTGGTGACAGAGCAGGAGCCTCGCTCCCGGGGCTTCTGGCCGCCCTCACAGAGCAGGACGCCACACTTGTTGACGCTGTGGACAGAGGGACCTGCTGTGGTGCCAGCTGACCGTGCTCGGGGGACCCAGGGAGTGGCCAGGAGAAGAGGCCACAGACCCTGGGATGAGCCGTGGCACCCCCCGGGCGGGGAGCCAGGGGCAGCAGGCCCAGTGGTCCAGGAAGGCAGGGGCTGCAGAGACCCTGGGCGCGGCCCCTGGCTCCGGTGAGCAGAGGACCCTTCTGGGCGGCCCCCTGTGGGGACGGCCCGTGCCCTGGAGCCAGGGCGTTGGGCCTGGGCGGGACTCACCCGCGGGAGCCACGGGGTACCCAGCTCCGGCAGTCCGATGGGATGCTGTACGCGTAGCACTTGTCCACGGCGGCCCGCGCACCTGCAGGCCCGGGGCAGTCAGTGCCGCCGTGCGGGGCCCGAGGCCCCCACGGGCTCACCTGCCCCCCGCGCCCGCCTCACCTGGCCCCCACAGGTCCTGGCACCTCTGGGCCAGTGTGGGGCAGGTGCCCGCGTAGCAGTAGCCGCCAGGGCAGGGGGTGCCGTTCTCCTGGAAGGCGTCCTCTGGGCACGCCGGCCGCTGGCCGTCGCAGTGCTCCTCCAGGTCACAGGCGTCCTTCGGCGGGCGGCAGGGCGTGCCGGCTGGCGCCACCTGGCCGGGCGGACCAGCGCTCAGTGGGAACCGCGGCCCCGAGCACCAGGCCTGCTGCTCTGCCACGGTGCCCCGGGCCCCGCCCCACTGCTGACCTCGGGGCCCCCGGGGGCGCCGCGCTCACCCTGCACTCGCGGCAGCAGGCGCCGTGGGCGCACTCGGCCCCCGCGGCCAGCCGGCACGAGGTGGCGTTGCAGCAGGCGTCCCGGCAGTCCTGGGGGCGGCGGCGCAGCGGGCGTCTCAGAGGGCCGAGCGCTGGGCCGGCTCGGAGTGGGCAGGCCCACAGGGAGGCCGAGGGCGCCCCCCCGCCCCCCGATCTCCATGGCCCCTTGCAGGCCGCAGGGGACAGGAGCGGTCTGGTGGTGGGCGCGGCCGTGCAGGGCGCCCCGACCCGCGGGGGGGAGGCCGCGGGTGGAGGGCGGAGGGCGGTGGTGGGCGCCCCGTACCTGGGGCTGGCCACAGTCGCATTGCTCCCCACGCTCCACAAAGCCGTTCCCACACACGGGGCCGCCCACCAGGCGGTCGGGGTCAGGGGCGTTGGCCAGGCAGCCGGTGCGGGAATTCTCCACGAACCTCTCCAGGTCCACCTGGCTGCACTGGCTGAACCTCCTGGGCAATGGGGAGCTGCGGGGGAGGGCGTGCCATCAGAGGGCTGGGGGTGGTGGGCGGGACACCCCCCCCCCGACCCCGGGCAGTGGCCCTCGGCCCGGCTGGACGAGTCTCACCCAATGCGGGCCGCCATGACGCAGCCGCCGCGGTCCCGCGCTTCGGGGCAGTAGCAACCCTGGATGTTGTCATCGTGGTCCATGCCCAGGTTGTGGCCCATCTCGTGGGCCATGGTGCACGCCACACCCACAGGGTTCTGGCTGTGGTCCTGTGGGGAGGGGCCGTGAGGGCCGCAGCCGCCCTCCTGCCGGCCCTCCGTCCCCGCAGCCCCCGGCAAGCCCGAGTGACCGGCTTGGCGACACTTCCTGCCAGCAACACTTCTTAACACTAGAAGCCCCCACCCTCCCGAAAAGGCAGCCGTTCAGGACTTCGCGGGGACAGCTGGGCCCGGCCGGCGGACCCGAGTGCTGCGGTCTCCCCCGCCCCGCGCGCCCAGCTCCAGCGCCGAGGCTGGCTGCCGCCCCACACCTGGCTCACAGCCGCCGAGTCCTGGGAGCACATGGTGGACACCTTGGCCAGTCCCACGGTGTCTCCAGTGAAGTCGACCCCGCTGGAAACAGGACGAGAGTGTGCGTGCGGCCGGGCACCGCCGCGGCCCCCGGGCCGGCCCCGCGGGCGCTCGCGCACTCACGTGATGAGCTGGGCGTTGTCGTGGGGGTGCCGCCCCAGCAGGTGCTGTTTCCGCCAGGCCAGGAAGTTGTCCAGCGTGGCGCTGGCCTGGGAGCTGACGTCGATCTTGTCCTCGTGGTTCCAGATGTCCAGGCCCACCAAGACCACTCGGAACCGGAGCTCCTGGTAAAGCTGCAAGGGCACGGGGACCCGCGGGTCAGGCCCCAGGACCGCGAGGCTGGGAGCCCCTGGCCCGTGGGGCTGACGCCCTGGCAGCACCAGGGGCTGCGCGCTGGGTGGGGTCCCGGGCACCCCTCCACCCTGGTTGTCGAACCAGGACTTCTGTCTGGCTGGGCAATGCCTGGGCCGATTACCCCTGGGCTGCCGGGGTCCTGGAAGCCCTGCCTGTGGCAGCCCCGGGAGGAAGCCCACCCTGCAAGCAGCCCACCTTGTCCACGTGGTTGACCACCTCGAGCACCCGCCTGCGCACGGCCTCTCTGCTGCCCAGCTGCTGGAACTAGAGCACACACAGCCAGTGAGTCTGCAGCCGGGGCGCCCCGCCCCGCCCCGCCCCGCCCCGCACACAGCACCTCCTGGCTGTCAGCGACCACATACACCTCCACGTAGCGAGTCTCTCGGGACAGCGGCCGGTTCTGTACAGTAGCAATGGGAAGCCGGTCAGTGGCTCCAGTCCCCCCACACCGACCATCTCCTGGGGCCCTGGAGCTGGTGCCCGGCCCCTGTTTAGTGTTGGGGGGGCCTGTCTGGGAGGCACAGACGGAGGAGCTGTCTCCCGCTGGGTGAGAGGACTTCGGGCAGCACTCGCCCCGTGGCTGGTGGCTGACGGCGGGGCTCGAGGGATGCACAGGCCCAAGTGGACAGGGGTGAGGCTGGGAGGGGCCTCCGCACCCGGGGCCTGAAGGCTGCCGAGGTCCGTGGGCCCAGGATGCTCTCCAGGCTGGTGTTGCTGACCCCGCAGGTCCCGGCCTTCTGCCGCAGGTGCTGGGCCTGGTAGAGCGCGTGCTGCCCTGCCTCGCCGCTCCCGTCCAGCGGCTCAATCAGGTGGACGGCCGAGCCTGCCTGGAAGAAGCCCCTGAGGGCGGGGCGCAGGCGGCTCCGAGTCAGAGCCCCGGCCCCGCATGGCCTCGGGGTTCCCACTCTGAGCCGGGACGGCGTCTGGGTCTTGGGACCCTTGCAGTCGGGACACCTGTCACTTCCAGGGGGAGCCCAGACCCCCAGGTGCACAACAGGGTCCCCAGGTCCGGCCCTTCTCGGCCTCAGTTCACTTCTGTGGAAGGATAGGGGGCCCACCTGAGGCCGTCGCAGGTGCTGAGGCTGGCCGCGGAGCGCGGGTGGCCCTCCACGCGGCCCTGGTAGAGGCAGTGGTCCTGTGGGAGGCGGGCGAGAGGACTCTGCAGGCCCCGCCCCTCCTGCCCCCACCACCGCCCCCGGGGCGGGCGGGGCCTACCTGCTCCTGCAGCCTCTCTGTCACCTGAGAGCCATTGGCGGCCGTGTAGGTCTCGGTGTAGCCTGCGCCCACCAGGTCCCTGGAAGAGAACCGCTCTGGTGCCCCGGACCCTGCCGCCTCCCCCAGAAGCCACAGCAGAGGCGAGGCTGGGCCAGGGAGTAGGGAGGGGGGACGCGGGGCCAGGGCCAGCCCAGGGTTCTGCGTACCTGTTCTTCCGCAGGTGCAGGGTGAAGGTGCGCCCGGGGGCCCCCAGGACGTAACTCACACTCTCTGGGTACAGGCCCTGGGCAAGGAGAAGGAAGGGGTCCAGGTGAGGCGCTCTGCCCCACGCTACAGCACCCTCGCCTGAAGGGCCTCAGGGGACCCAGGCTAGTGAGGGTGCTGGGCCAAGCCGGGGTGTCCTGAAGGAGCCTCAGGCCTGGGTTTCCCCATCAGCCCACACCAGGATAATGACGGTGCTGGCCCTTCCCCAGGAAGCAAGGGAGCGGCAGCAAAGGAGGTGGGGGTGGGCGGCTGCCCCAGTGTTGGGTGCCCACCCCCAAGAGGCCTCGCGGCTCCCTACCACCCTGCCTGCCCCACCCCCGGGACAGTCTGGACCGTACGCCCCTTGCCTGTGTGGGGGCGGCCCCAAGGCACACGCGCTCACATGCTCCCTGCACACGTGCACACTCTGTTGGTTTCAGGGAGGCCCCGGGCAGCTCTGGGAAATCCCAGCTTGCCCCTGCGAAGGGAGCAACGGGCCCTGCGGAGCCACCCCTGGCTAGTCTGAGGAGGAATCTGAGTGAAACTGGGGAGTGGCCGGGCCGGCGGGGGTCCCAGGAGGCAGTCCGGGGACAGCCATGGTCAGCGGGTGTGGCAGCACCGGGGGGCCCTGCCGGCGGGGGCTGGGGGGAGGACGCAGGAAGCTGAGGCCTGGGGGAGGGAAGGGGGCCTCCAGAGGTGCGCGCCCGAGGGGTCCCCTCACAAGCACAGAAGCCCGCCTGGCCCTCAGCCCCCAGACTGGCCTCTCACAAGCGGCTGGACACACAGGCGGCATAAGCCTCCCACCCGCCCGCTCTGCAGGGCCAGGGAGGGAAGCCACGTCCCCCACCAGCTTCCAGGCCAGACTCACCGCCTGAGGGGACAGGGCTCGGCGGGCGCGGGGTCCTGGCAGGCGCTGGGGCCACACCACCTCGTACTGCTCCACGTGGGGCAGTGGGGCGCTGGGGGCAGCCACTGTGGGGGGACGGGGACAGCCGACATGTAGAGCACCCGCCTTCCTGCCCGGGAGACCCCCTCCCAGGCCGTGGTGTGGCAGTGTGGGGGTCAGACCGAGATCTGGCACTGGAAGGAACACAGGCCCCCCCGAGCCAGCCATCCTGGGAACCCCTCTGCCCCCTCCGCCCGGGTGGCCGGGGAGGCCCACGCCCAGCACGCACAGGGATGCATCTGCCGCAAAGCGACCGGCCCCGGGCAGCCGGAGGCCTCGTCTGGGATTGAGAAGCACCTCCCACCAACGACACCAGTGGGGGGACCCGGCCCTGGGGCGGGTAGGCGCACCGGGGACCAGCCACCCCGACTGTCCTCCTTCCATTCAGCTGCAAGCGGATGCGCCTCCACGGTCACCTCCAGCAGCAAGGGGCCCGGGGAGGGGCCTCCAGCACGGGGCTGGGACAGACCCTCAGACCCGGAGCCCAGGAGGCCCCTGGAGCTCGGACCCCCCTGGGGGGACCGCATGTGGGACACAACCAGCCCCCAGTGCCAGGCCACTGCTCCTCTGCCCCTTCCCTGCAGGGCCAGGGGACGCCCCTGGGTGGGCAGTCACCCTGCGGAGGGGAGAATGGCCCAGGCACTTGCCCTGCAGTTCTCGTTGAAATTCCACCTTCCCGCAGTCCCGGGGCCTCCCTGCTGAGTGACCCCCAGGGGCCAGCAAGCCCAGCACTCACCCTGCAGCCACAGTGTGCCCAGCAGCCAGAGCCCGGAGCGGCACATGGCCAGATGCCGGTGGTCTGGGGGCGCAGACCGGGTCCTGGGGATCTGGGGCGGAGTCCGGGCTGAGGGTGCGGTTCAGCAGGAATGCAGCTCTGCGGCTCCAACAACCTGGTCCCCAGCACCCCGCCCGCCCTGCCCCAACGTCCTCCTCCCCGGGGCAGTTGGTACCCCTGTGGCTACTTCTCGTCCCTGGGACTCTTGGCCCACGTCCGTTGTCCAGTATATGGAAAACCTCGACACTGGCCCAAATTAACAGAAAGCCAGGTGAACACACTGACCTGAGCCCTGACCCGAGCTTCTCCCTGCCGCGGGCCCGCAGGGGGAAGTGGCCAGCCAGGCTGCCTCAGAGGGGAAGTGACTTGTGCAAGGCCGTCTGGGGTTTGTTAGAGGTGGGCAGGAGCCCTCTGACTTCCTGGGGAACAGAGCGCTTCCGGAGCCCCGTGGGGGTGTTCCGCTCCCCGCCCCCGCCGTCCTGATAAGCAATGCACACACCTCGCCTTCGCGGGGGGTGGAGGCCCCTCCCAGTGGGCTTGTCCACGGGGTCCCTAGAGGACAAGGCCTGCATCTCCTCAGGAGGTGGTGGGGTCTGCCTGCCCACTGGTATCCAACCCCCCGTTTCTGCCCTCCTCATCCTGGGGGGTGGGGGCCGCCCACTTCGGCCTGACATCCAGGCTCTTCCAACTGGGTCCCAGTCACCAGGGGACCCAGGCCTCTTTCAGCTGGCCAAGTGGGTTTGCCCTTCGCAGCCTGTGGGTCCTGAGCTGCATCCCCGACACGCTCCCTAGGATGGCCATGGCCGAGGGCGAGTGTGGTGTCCATGGGCAGTTCCAGACCAGGGGTTAAAGTTCGGCGGGCCAGTGACGAGGAGGCAGGGGAACTCGCACAGGCTTGGGCATCTTGGGCGCGGCTCCTGGCCCGAGGGCTTCCGTTCCTGGGGCCACACAAACCCCCACTCCTGGTGCCCTGACGTCTGCTCCTTGGTCGGATGTGTTTGAAGGCTGTGTGTCCGGTACAAGCCACTGCGAGCTGGCCGGACCCCTGTGCTCACTGATGGGGACTTCCCACCAGCCGCCAGGACCAACATGGGCGGGCAGAGCCACTCCTGTGACGAGTGAACCCCCTCCAGCGCACAGGACACACCTAACATGTCCCCAGCAACCACTCCAGGTGCTGCTGGGTGCTCCCGGTGCCACCACCCCCCGCAGACTGTTAGTGGAGGTGGGAAGTCAATGCCCAGGGCCCAGGACAGGGACTGGATTTCAGGGCCTGGGGGCCAGGCAGGAGGGCCCGCCCCGAGGGCCAGCGGGTTCCTGTGCAGCCCCTGCCTTGCGTAACCCTGTGACTGTGCAACTTGAGCTGGCAGATGAGCCTGGCTGCTCACAAGGTCACACCTGCTTGTATAAATCACAGAAGCAAGCAGCTTGCGGCTTGGCTTGCCCAGTCTTGCAAGGCAGCAGGCCAGGCTAAGCAACACCTAACCCTTGCCCCAGGCTGCTTCTGCTTTTTGATCCTCATTTGCCAAGAATACCAGGGCCAGGTGATTTGAACTGAATTTTGAAAATAACTTGCAGAATTCAGCAGGCAGGAGCAGCTGCTGAGAACGCTAGTGGTGTTCCCAGCAGCCGGCACCGAGGGCTGGCGCGCCCCCTGCTGCCGAATCGGGACAGAAGGTGACTTCCCCAGGGGGAGCCACAGGTTTATGAGGCAGGGTGGGGGTGGCGCACCCCGACTCGGCAGGGTGCCCCACACGGGCCAGCCTAAGGGGACAGCGGACCCAGCCACAGCCCCAGGATGCTCTTCGCTGGGCGCCTCGTGACCCGCCTGCCCTGCAGCCCCGACCGGGATGCGGTACGGGGAGCTGCCGCCCCCTAGCGCCAGGAACAAACCCCGAGCCCTGTCCCCCTGGACCAGGAGTGGACGTGCAGATGGCAGGCAGGGTCCACTCCCCACCCGCACCGCATCTCAGCAGTTACCTTGATGCTGTTTGAATGCTGTTTTCGTTTTGTCTTTATTTGAGGCCAAAAATCAGAAACCGAAAAAGTACCCCTGCTCCATTTACGAGAGCCCACAGGAGACACCCTGGGGACACCGCTCTCTGGGCAGCGGTGCCGGGCAAAACGCAGCCCGAGGCAGGGGAGCTGAGCACGGACCACGTTCAGACCTCACAGCAGACACCAGCGGCGTGCGCGGTCCGCCCTCCGTGCCCACGGGCCCACCGGCTCCTCCCCGCAGCTGTGGCAGGTGCAGGGCCCCGAGGGCCTCACTGCGCGGTGACGGCGACCCTGGGCGCTGGTGCCGGGGGCCCCCGCGGGACGGGCACGTGGGGGGCCACCCTCTGGCTCCTCTCTGCAGACAGGCGCTCCAGGCGCTCCGTGTAGAAGCCGTTGAAGTCGAGCCTACAGGGCAAGGGCAGGCTGGGGTCCCTCCTGTGGGGACGCCGGGGTGTGGGGGTGCCCTCCCTGGGGCGGGCGCACGGGGAGATCCCGTTCTACCCCACGGGTGAGGGGTCAGTTCCGCGTCGGGTACAAAGGGCACTTGAGCCACCAGCACATGCACACGCACATCCTCACATGCACGCGTGTGCACACGCCTCAGGACCCACACAGCAGTCCTAAGACTGGAGCGAAACACACTTGAAGAGGGAACGCAGGACGCCAGGCCTCCGACTGGACGGTCAGGCAGACCGTGTCCCCAGACAAGGGGCCCTCTTGTCGCCCAGCTGTAGGCGCCTGGTGGTGGCACAGGAGGAGGCACCTCTAGACCCCTGTGCCCCGGAAGTCCGCCTGTGGGTGGCGACCTCCCAGGGTGAGAACAGCCCTGCTCTGGGGGCTGGGGACAGCAGGCCCACCGGTTTCCCGCAGAGGAGCCGGGTGTCCGGGACACTGCCAGGCTGGGCGGGGCAGCGGGGCCCGCCAGCCCCAGCACCACGCGCAGTTCTGTCCTGACCGAAGCACAGGTCTCCCCGCCAGGCCCCCCAGGTTCTGTCCACACCTGCTGCCCCCCGGGACCTGCACGCTGGCTGCCAGCGTCACGGGGTGTGCCCCCCAGGACTGCACTGGTGCGCCCTCAAAGGTGGTGACGATGTGGGAAACAGGGCCAGCCCCAGGGCCCAACCCCAGGAGCCTTGGTGAGTGCCGCCTCGGCCAGCATGGTGCCGCCCCCCCCAGCCACCTCCCCGCTGCTCCCCCGAACGGGGCTGCCACTGCAGCTGCGCACCACCCCGGGCTCCCGGGGCCTGGCTCAGAGCACGGCGGTGCGCGAGGCTGGCCTGCGACGGCGCCCCGCGCAGGCCGGGTGGGGGCTGCTGGGCAGCCCGACACGTCCTGGTGCGTGCACGCGGCAGTGAGCACGCCAGCACACACACACACCAACGTCCCACGCCAGGGAAGACGGCAGCACACACGTGCACTCTCCCTGCAGCCGTGTGAGGGCACCACAGATGGACACCCTCAGGCCTGAGCGGACCGGGCCGCCCCGACGGTGGTGGCCTGAAGGCAGGGGTGACGGAGGGAGAGGGCAGCGGGGGGCGGGGCGCTAACGGGGAGGCCCAGGCCCCGCCTCTCGGGACCCGTGCGGGGACGGCCGGCCGCCCACCTGGAGATGACGCTGGCCATGCCATGCTCACAGTCGCTGGTGCTGTAGACGCTCAGTCGGGCCAGGAGATCAAGCAGATGGGCCGAGAAGTTCTTATCAAACTTGCTGATGGTGGCCTCGAAGCCGGAGGCCAGCTGAGGCGTGTCCGCGTGCTCCGCCAGGTGCTGGAAGACACAGCCGGGCAGCGTGAGCCGGGCCCAGCTGCGCCTGCCAGCAGCCCGGCCTGCCTTCCCTCCCTCCCTCTTCTGTATTTGAGAAGCAGAGTGAGTTTCAAAGAGTTTTCAAGTGACAAAAGGCATAAAGTTGAGCCACCCTAAAAATTCCGGAAACCATGGGACACACACACACCTGTCGGCCGGCGCCATGGGGCCCACGCTGCTGCCCCCCCGCCCCATCAGGGTCCCCTCTGCTGGGCGTCCCCACGGTTCAGCCCTGGACACAGCCCCACCCTGCAGACAACCGAGTTCTAAGGTGGCCGTTTAGTCCGAGGGAGACAGCGATGGAAGGGGAGCCACGGGCCGGCCCCCGGCGCTGCAGGTCGCCTGTGCAGGCGCTGGGCCTGCACCACCTGCAAGGCCACACACCTTCCGGGCCAGCTCCTTCCGGGCGCGCTCCTCGGCCCTCTCAGCCTCGGTGGGCGGCCCCAGCATGGTGCCGTGCTCCAGCGCCGGGCGGCCCAGCTCGCCGTCCAGTTTCATGCTCTGCGTAAACCGCTGTGCGGGGAGAAATGCTCCCTTAGCGATGCCCCCAAGCTCCCAGGGAGACGCGCCCCTGCGCCCGGCCACCGGAGCCCGGGCACTGCCGCCGGCTCTCTGCCGGCAGAGCGCAGGAGCCCATCCTTCCGGGAAGTTTCTTCTCGTGGTGTCGTGTCTGGAACCCGAGATGACGCCTCAGCGTCTGAGGAACCGGGCTCTCCCGCTAGCCCCGCCGGCTCTGACACCCCAGCGAGCCCTGGCGAGCCCCCGCACTGCCCTCCTACTGCCTGACCCGAACTTCTTGACATCTGGGCGGCTGCTTGGGACAGGTACCCAAGAAAAACGGAATCGAACAACTCAAGTTCTAACGAAAAGAGCACAAGGCGTTCAGAAAACGGCCCGGACAGACCCTGCGGCGGCCCTCCCCCCGCCCCGGCCAGGACCGGGACGCTGGGTGACGGCGGCCGGCAGAGCGGGGGGGCGGTGTGCGGGCGCACCTGCATGCAGTTGGTGAACATGACGCACACGGACATGAGCTTGGAGAAGACGCGGAGCAGCTCGGGGTTGGTGAGCATGCAGTCCTTCAGGCAGCTGTCCAGGAAGCTCGTGTGGTGGCCCAGCACGTCGTCGATGTTGGAGGCCTGACCGAGAGCGGCCCGTGTCAGACGCTGACCACGCGGGCGCGGCCGCACTTCCGGCCCTGCCCACCGGTTCTGCGGCCGTGTCTAAGTGACCCTGCGCTCTTTCAGGGGGAAATCTTCCAACTACCACTGAAAAAGAATTACACTGAACACGCCCCAAAAGTTCAAGGTTTGGACTCAAGAAGGAAGTGCTGCCCCTGCCACTGTCTTCTGGAATCTGGTGATGGCTGTGGTTTCAGGCTGAGGCCTCGAAGGGCCTGGAATGTGCTGGTGGGGTGCTGGGGCCCGACTGAGAGCTGAGGACTCCTCCGGAGGGCATGGCGCCCACGCACTCTGACGGCTCGATGCCAGAGCGCCCGCAAACGCAGCCACGTGCACGCACCCACACCGCCTCGTTGCACACACGTGTGTAGGCATGGCTGCCTCCTCCCGGGGCCGAGCTGCCTCTGCACAAGGACTGACACCTGAGCCAGCGCCCTCCCCGCTGAAGACACGGCCGGTTGGCACAGAGCCTTTTCAGGGTTAGGGCACTTTGAGAACTCACGGATTTCAGGTTCTTCTCAAGGACGTGCCAGGTGGGCTCCATCACTTCAAACATCATGTAGTACTGAATGTTCTGGACAAAATTCAGCATCCGCTGTCGCAGAGTGAAGGCGCCGGCAAACCTGGGTGAGCGCGAGCACGTCACAGAGCAGCTGGTGCCCCCCGGCGTCCAAGAAGCCCCCCCGCAGCATGTGTGCCTGGCCTGAGCTCCAGGCGCGACGCTGCTCCCGCAGCTTGGCGATGCCCGGTCACAGGCTCCCGCTCAGACTGACCCCGCAGGGCTGAGCAGGGGCCGAGGGACAGACCCGCGTCCCTCGTGGTCAGCGACAGCTTGCACTGCCGCGTGACGCGTGGCCGTGACGTGCGTCACCAAACCGCGGCCGGCGGAGCGGGGGGCGGGCACGGACGCACCACCGGGCGGAGTGCAGCGAGCGTTGCTTGGCGGTTTTGTTGCTGACCCAGACATTGCACAGCTGCCGCTCCACGTGCTTGCAGTAGAACAGGTGCCGGAACAGCATCTGGTAGCGGGTCAGGGCCTTCCTGCAGGGCACAGGGTGGCAGCTGGCTGTGGTCGCTGGCACCAGACAACGGCCTGGCTGCGAGGCCACTGGCGCGGTTCTGTGCCCTGCCTGCCAGGCCGTCGGAGACCCCATAGGGCACGACTGGTGCAGGGAGCCCCTTGAAAGCGCACAGGCGCGACCCTTCCTCCCCGACAAACCCAAACAACTACCTGCTGAAGCCAGCGCCCCAGGGACCGGGGCCCACCTGTTAATAATCAGAGACAGGGGCCACTTGACTACATAGTCGAAAGAGAAGGCCTCCAGGCCGCTCAGCGTGAGCTCGGTGGGGTCGGCGTGGACCAGCGCCTTCTCCTGCTTGGTCTCGATGGCCAGAACCCGCAGCAGCTGCGTGACGAGGTCGTGCGGCATCAGGTCGATCTGGGGGACGGACAGTACCAGTGTGACTGCCATGCCAAGCGGGAGTGTCCACGCCCACACTGCGCACCTAGAGCACAGCATGCTGACAACGACTGGAAATGCTTTGGTTTTAGCCAAGGATTTATCGTGAAAAAAGGGATCGCGCCCTGAACCGCCACCCACCCTGCCCACCCCGCCTCTGCGTCAGAGCTGGAAAGCAAATCCAGAGCTGGACGAGGATCTTCTACAGACAGTCTAAATATCGGAAGCTGCTTAAAGAAAACCAAACGTCTGATAAATCGTAATTCAAAAATCAAACCACTACGGGAAAGACATCATTTTAAAAGTAACTCAACAGTGCAAATGAGAAGCCACAAGGGCAAGGCAGGGACCCTGGGTCCCCCGGATTCAAAGCTTCACGGAGCGAGCACCATGCCCGTGTCAAAGCAGACAGCACATCTGGTGAAACTGGAAGAGGCGTCAGGCGATGTTAACTCATTCAAATGTTTAATTACCGACTACACATCAGAAACAGTGTGACGGAACAAGAGCGGCATGATGAACAATAACGACGAGGACCATCACAAAGGACAAGGGACAAAGGGGCCCAGCAGCTACCGGGGACGACAGAGCCGGGGCCAGCCGGCTTCACTAAGGGCCCTACTGCGCACTGAGCAGTGCCCCGCCCCCCGGCATGCGAGGACCCGCGAGGGCCGCGCTGCCGGGAGCAGAGCCACCAGGCACCGCAGGAGAAGTCCCCGGGACCGCGCACGCGAACAGCCTCAAGGGCACCAGCAAGCCGAACCCCGCAGTGCGCTGCAGGGCTGTGCGCCCGGACCACAGGGTCCAACACAGACACCGGCGAGTCACCACGCCAGGAAGGCAGGCCCTGGCGCCACTGCCCACCTCCAGGTCGTCCTTGAAGGGGTCCGTGTTGGCGGTGCTCATGCGCAAGGCCAGCTCCAGCAGCGCCTCCAGGCGGGTGGGTGTGATGTCATCCACCGGCTTCTTCAGCTCCTCCTCTGTCAGGTCCATGAAGTGCACGAAGAAGTCCCCCTGGTCCATCAGGAAGTAGCGCTTGATGGACCTGCGCAGGGAGGAGGTGAGGGGCAGAGGTGAGGGTGACTGGGCGTCATCTTCGAAAGAGCTGAAGTGGGCAGTGGCCCCCCCGCAGGGGCTCGGACCACGGCGCCAGGCGGGTGGGGGCATGCAGAGGGGTCGTGGGGGTGCTGGGGGCCTGGGCGGGCGCTGCGGGGGGTGGGGGGCCTGCCGGGGCGGGGCGCGTACCGCAGGTGTGCCACCAGCTCCTGCTCCTCCATCAGGAAGTCCAGCAGCACCCGGCTGGCGTAGTTAAACGCCGTCTCGATCTGCTCCACGTACGCCCGCTCCTTCAACGTGTAGATGACCTCTTTGGCCACTGGACAGGTGACGTCGTGACCGCACTCCCTGACCACGTTTAGGTATTTTCCTGACGAGATGGGGTGGGGACGGCGGCGGGGGGGGGGGGGGGAGGCGCAGATGAGAGACTGCAGTAACCTGCCCACCTGCCGCTGGGGGGCGGGGCCCAGGCGCAGCGGGAGGAAGAGGCTGACACTGGAGCCTGCTGTCCTCAGCGGAGAGCACGCTGCCGCCTGCAGGGGGCGCAGGGAGCCGCCGCTGTGACTAGGGTTTTTCTAAGCGACCGCGGATGCCACAGGAGAAGCAGGTTCCAAGTCGCCCCAGCCTGCCCCCGACGGCTCAGCGCTGGCGGCCTGTCCCCGCAACGCCTCCCAGTGGTGGTGACCAAGAACGGCCAGCCCAGGGGGGCCCGTGCCCATGGCTGTCGTGCTGTGTGACACTGTCACCTAACAAGGAAAGCGTGTTGGGTCTCTGCTTGTTCCTGGTCCTCGTTCCTGGACCGAGCACCAAAGCCCCTGGACTTTTGCTGTAATTCCTAAGTCCCCCCAACTACAGCTGAGTTTATGCTAATGAGGCGTTTAGCAGCCCCTCGGGCTGGGGGCCAGAGGAACCAGAATCAGAGGGCTGCAACTTTCAGCCCCACCCTGACATCAGAGGAGAGGAGCAGAGGTGGGGTGGGATCAGTCACTAGGGGCAGGGATTTAACCCTCATGCCTTTGCGCTGGGGCCTCACAGACGCTACACGCAAAGGCTTCCGGGAGCTTTTGGGTGGTGAGTCCATCCACATGGGGAGCACGGCACACCCCAACTCCACGGGGACAGAAGCTTCCATGCTTCGGACCCCCCAGGCCTCGCCCCACACACCTGCTCACCTGGCCACTCGCCTCTGTCCTTGACCACGTCCTCTATGATACGATAAAGCAGCAGTCATGTGTTTCCCTGAGTTGTGAGTCACGTAGCAAATGGACAGAACCCGGGAGGGGTTGTGGGAACCCCCAATTTGTGGCCAAGTCAGACAGAAGTTAGGGGTCACCTGGGACCTGCTGCTTGTGGTTGGCATCTAGGTGGGGGCCGTCCCGTGGGCCTGACGCTCTCTCCAGGTCGGTCCCGTCAGGACTGACCTAAGTTGTAGGGCACCCAGCCGGTGTGGCAGAGACCAGGAGACCTGGGTGCTGGTAGAGGACAGCCACCCGTCTGGTGTCACAAGGGTTGGGAGCAGAGCGACAGCTTCCCTGTGAGTGGTGACAGTTCTAGAAACTGAACGGTGAAGAGGACGGAGGAGCAGCTGTGAGACAGCCTCCTAGGGTCAGGGGACAAAATGAAGCCAACCTGAGCGTCCGGGCAGACGGCCCGGCCAGGGCCTGCCCTCCGCAGGCACGCAGCGACCCCCGGAGGACGCACGCACGCACGCCCGTCCAGGCGCCCGCGCTCACCCGTGCTGAGGACCTTGCCGGCCATCTTCTGCAGGAAGGACGGGATCTGCCGCGGCAGCACGGTGTAGCGCCGGTCCCAGTACTGGTCGTTGTAGTCCTCCTGGATCTTCTCCTTCCGCAGCTCGTGCTCCTCGACCATGAACTCACTGGAAAGCATGGGCGTCTGAGGGCGCATGTCACTTCTCCACGTGAGTCACGCCCACCCGCCCCGGCTCTGGGCGCAGCACCGGGCCGGGGGCGTGCACTGGCCTTCCTTTACGCCGCCCCGGCCGGAACCGAGCATTTCCTCCCACCGTGCGCCTCGGAGGCCACAAACACGAGGTGGGGGCACGTGTGCCCGTCTCCGACAGAGACCAGATACCATCACGCCGCGCCTCGAGTGCCGCTTACAAGCACCAGGACTCTAAACTCTATTCTCGTTAAGCCCGGCACACCAGACTTTGTCCTCTAGGTCATTAGTACAGAAACACTATTCCTAGAGCCCAAATTTATTTTTAAAATACTGTGACGCATCTCAATGTACAAAATCCTCTGTGAGGTGACATACGTTCTGTGCCCTCAAGCGCAGGGCCGCCTTCTCGTCCTCCACGTGGCAGAACGGGCTACTGAAGAGCCAGCCGCCTGCCCCCCACCGTGCCCCACACCCCGTTTGCCCCCAGCCCTACCTGTACGGGTCGTTGATGATGCCCCTGTAGATCCACTTCTCCAGAATCTCGAAGTAGGGCACGCTGGCGGCCTTGGTGAGGTACAGGCACAGCTCCTGCGCCTGGCTGTCGCCCGTGTAGTTGACACTCCGGTCGTGAAGAAGGCTCAGGGTAGAGCCCCCGACACACTCGCCTTTATCCACCGAGGTGGCTGCAAAGGGGCGGCGCTCAGTGCCAAGTAGGGGTGGTCACGGCAGAGCCGCATCTGCGGCCTCCTTGTGGGGACAGGTGCTCTAACTGCTAGTACGGTTTACCAATCAAGAGCTTCCGATCTCTCCCAAATAGTAAGACCAAAAGCCACAGAGGCCTTGCCCTCACAACCAGCAGCCAGGTCCCATCCTCACATGCCAAGACCCCTCTGTCAGGGACTCTGCCCAAAGGCACCCAGGGCCCTCGCAGGCGCATACCCAGGGAGGCCAGGATGTCCATGCTGCGCACGGCCGGCTGGATATAGAACCAGAGCTTCTGCAGTGACAGGAGGCCCTGCCTCTGCAGCTGCTCCAGCTGCGTCACCAGGATCAGGTGCTCCTTCACCAGAGTCCGCATGGCAGCTGCCAAGGCGTGGTTCACCTGCCCGTACTCGAAGGAGGACTTCTCCTCAATGAACCTGCCGGGGGCGGGGGGTTGGCGTGCTAAGCACCTGAGGGGACAGCTGTGCCTCTGGGTGGAGGTCGGACATCCCACGCCACGTCCTCCAAGGGGCAAATGCCAGGCCCCACAGGGACCCAGGCCCTTGGAACTGTGCCAGTCATGAAGCTGGGTCATGACGGGCTCCGGAGACAACATGCATCTCAAGGTCAGCATCCAGCACCTACCTGGTCACTGTGGAGTAGCTGGCAGCCACCGGGAGGATCCTGTTCACCAGCTCCTTGATGGACAAGTCCAGGTTGGGGTCCACGAGGAAGGTGCGGCCCTGCCTCCCGGTGAGGGGCTGGGCGGTGATGCACCTGCCGTCCACACCCACCAGCACGTAGAGCAAGTCCTCCACGACAGCCAGCTCCTGGGACGCCAGGGGCAGGGAGCCTGGGGGCCGCGCACAGCTGCTGGGGCCGCTTGCTGGCCCCAAGGCCCCCACGCCTGCTGCTGGCTCCGACGCAGTCTGCCCAGTGGAAGCCCCCCCCCCCCACTCCCACCCGCATCGCCCCCTCAAGTGTGACTCAGAAAGCACCCCCGGCGCGGGCCGCACTTGCGGCACTGGTCACGGCACACGCAGCTGGGCCGCTCCGCGCCACCCGGGTTTTCTCTGAAGACCTTAATGAGCTCGCAGTTTCTATCTGAGCACAGTGTGAGGTGGCTCCCGACAACCACCCAATGGACTTGAGGACAGTCACAGGCCACTGAGCAGGGCTGCCACCAAATGCCTCATGACGCAGGTGGCTCCCAGCCCCAATACTTTCGGTGTCCTCCCTGCAGGGGCAGATGGCCATCTGCAGGGTGCTGGAGGCAGCACAGGAGAGAGGTGTCTCCGAGAGATCACACCCCTGCCCCCGCCCCCGGGGCACCCCAAACGGAGGCCTGTCGGCAGCGGACGGCCTTGCACCGCAGGGTTCATGTCGCAAATGCCACACCCCCACATTCGCACATCTGCCTGTTGACACGGGGCAGGCTCTAAGCACAGGGCCATCTGTCCCTGGTGTCAGCATGCAGGCAGCTAGCTACAAACGCTCTGCGTACCTATAGGCACAGCTGTGTCCGTGCCTGCGCCGGAGCCGGTCAGGAAGTCCCCGACCAGCGTGGGCCGCTCGTACACCCATGCCGGGAAGACTGGGAGGCGCTGGCCCAAATTTTTCTTGTTCAGCTTGTCGCGAAGCATCTTTCTTGTAAGCTCCAGGGACTAGTGAAGATATTTACAAAAACAAAGATATACTTTTAGTAAAAATACTTACAACAACACTAGCATTGAAAAAATCAATCACTGAGCACGTGATGAGGGTCTGAGACACGTGTAGAAACGAAGCAAAGGGCTCCACGCCCCGTCACGGGACAAGGGGCTGGGACGAGACGGGGACGGTCCCGCAGCCTCTCGGTCCGTGCGGCGCCCACAGGCAAAGCAGGAGCATTGCCCCAGGCTGCAGCTCGCCAGAGCAGGCCGCGTCTCGGGGACACCCACATGGCACCTCAACTGCTTCTCCCTGGCCCTCTGTCTAGACACAACCTGCTGGGCAGAGATGAGGCCACAGCAACAGACAGCCCACCTGGGGCCTTCAGGCAAGAGGCACAGAGGGAAAGAAAGGGCCACACTGAGAAAGGCCGGCGCCAGGCGCACGCACAGGGCGCTCCCTTCCCGAGGGGCTGGCCGCCAAGGGCTGACCAGGCTGCCGGAGGCACCAGCTCAGGAGGCGGAGGGGCACACTCGGTCTCATCTGTCCCGTGGAGCATGGTGTTGGACCATGTGAAGTGCTGGACACAGGACATGCCCAACCAGCCCAGAGCTGCTACGCTTGACAAGCACACGCTCAGCGTGTGCGCCTCACGGGGACACAGCTGTGCGGACTGAGGCCACAGGGGCAGCGCCATGAGCAGACAGACCTGCACTGAGAGAGCAGCGCAGGATGGGAAGTCAAATGCAAGAGAAAGCAGTAAGCACAGGGGAGAAAAAAGGGTCTAGAAAAATTATAAAGTACAGTCTTCAGAAGACAAATTGTCAAAAACCGAGGGAAACGGGGAACTGTGGTTTGCATTGGCGGAACCCCCACGATGACCTGCAGGGGTGAGCGACTGTCCCGGGTGGTCAGAGGTCCCCTGCTCCTCCGGTGAGCCTGCCTGAGTCCCGGGTCCCCGTCCACATGTGGCTGGCCCCGACCGGCGTCTCGTGCTCAGACCCACCCCGCGCAGATGACGGCACCTGCTGCACGGTGGAGCCCGTGGCCACGCTGCCCAGCTGCTTCCTCAGCTCCTCCAGCTCCTGCATGGACATCTTGGAGGCTGCGGCCGGGGCGCTGAAGCCGCTGCCGCTGCCGGCTGCTGCCGCGGCCGCAAGCTCCGCCCGTTCCTTCGCGTTCTGCTGCAGGTACTGCAGGGTCTGGGCACACATGGGACCCGGAGTCACGCCACCGGCACAGCCCTCGCTGCTCCCTCCCGACCCCAACGACCGCGTGCTGGGCGAGGGCAGGAGCGCCCGTCAGTCCTGGAGCCACGCTCCGGTCTTGCAGCGCTTCTTGCCACGTCCCCCGCTCACGAGGGAACCCCACAGTGGTCTAAAAAGCCAATTCCCAACTCCCTGCCCAAGGGCACTGCCTTTCTCTGCACCTGATGGTTCCTCGTCTGACCTCAGCGCTGGCACTCAATGTGCACCTGGCTGCACCTTCACCCTGAACACACTCCGGGCCTCGCGGAGGAGGGACCTAACGCGTCCCTGGGCCCACCTGGGTGCCACGCAGCTCCCTGCTTTTATCAGCACCACACAGCACGCGGCTTAGAAGTGACGAAAACATGGCATGAGCCACCAAAAGGGAGAGCCCCCTCAGTAAGCGCCATTAACGCCCTCGTGCTCGCCACGAGTCAATGTGTTTCTGCACCGGTGAGGTGGGGACAAGTCCACGAGAGCGTGCCACAGAGGGGCAGGAACGTGGCAGCGATGGGAAGCAGCACCGGCGACAACAAACGCGGAGGTGTCACCTGAACTGCACGAGTCCTGCGGGTTGAAACACCCGCTGACCAACGCCACAAGGGAGCCCCGGACACGCCGGCCCTAGCACGGCCGCGGTTACCTCCTTGTCCTCCGTGAGCTTGGACAACAGGTACACCAGGGGGTCCAGGTTCCTCGTGTTTTTAGATTTCAGTTCATCGTATTTCTTTAGGAAGTCTTCTGGAGTACGAGAGAATTCTGCTATTTTAACCTGAAAAACACAAACACAAGTGATTTAGTAACAGTAAAACTTTAAAATACTTCCCAGAAAATTAAACACAAAAACCTCAATACAGGGAAACCAAGTAGGCTAAATAATCATGTATCTCTGAAATAAAACTAAGAAGACCCACTAACCAACCTGTTAAACCATATTTTTCTCCATGATTTTTTAAAATATGTACTTCCTAAGCCTAAGATCAGGAAATAACCATGTATTTTTTCTAGTAGTTCATGCGTTTATTTCACTGTTCCCTCTGGAATTGGTTATTCTGTATAGGTTCAGGGGTCGTGTTTTCTTATTGATTTATCATACTTCCTTTCTAATAATTGTGTTCCTAAACTTCCTATTTTGCTCAGTAAAATTTTCTAATTGTCCTCGTGCCATTACTATGCTGTTTTTAAACAGACTTTAAAACTATCTTTTACTACAGATCTATAATTTTGAATTACGCATTTCTTTAAAGGAAGACAAAACTTGCTTTGTTAAAGGGATTTCCGTGTGGCTGACACCAGGAGCCCCGCTGCCATCCAGGGGGAGGTCTGCGCCAGGCTGTGAACACCAGTGAGGGAGCTGGGTCTCAGCCCGCCCGCCACGGAGCAGGCGTGGCAAGGAGTCTGGGCTCAGGTCCGGCTGATGGCCATCGCGCCCGAGCTCCCCCTCACCAGTCGGTGCAGGGAGAGGAGCCAGAGCTGCTAGGAGGGCCCAGCACAAGCGCCGGGCTGAGCAGAAGTCGGGCCCACCGACGGCACTGGCCCAGGGCTGCCTGCCGCCACCGCGGGCACTGCCTCGGGCGCCCATCACGGGGGCGAACTCTGCGCACAGCGCGGCGCCGGGACGGGCACTCACCTTGGCACTGTGTGCAGACACGGTGGTCGTGACGTACGGGGTCCTGTTCTTCTGCAGCAGGTCGATGTAAACCTCAGCCCCATCCCCGCCACGGACACGCAGCAAGCTGAGCAGCTCATTCACATCATGGTGAATCCGAAACTCACTCATGGTTCCGGCTCAGAGATAACATCACACGTTCTCCTGAAGGTAAGAGGAAAGTCATTCATGAAAACAAAACCCTGTAGACAAACACTGCCTCAAGCCATCAACTTAGCCAAGTCAGGCTTTCGAGGGCCAGAGGACCCCGCCTCCCGGTCACCCCCGGAAGGGCCTCTTGCCGGCTGCCTCCTGGAGAGGGCTCGTTCCCAGGGCGACCTCTCCCTTCTCGCCTGGCGGGCTCATTGGCTTTGTCACCTCTTCCTGGAAACTGCCCTCAGTGGGTGTGCTCCCTTGGCAACCCTGTCCCCAGCTCCAGCCAGTCTGCAGGCCCAAGTGTTAGCCTGGGAAGCTTGCAGGTGCCATGTGGACTCACAGGCCTGGGCCCGCCTCCAACCTGGGTGACTCCAACCACACATGGCCCGGGGCCCGCAGGGAGCTAGCTGTGCCCTCGGCTGGCACATGGCGGTCCGGGCCCTTCGGGGGTCCTGGATCTACGTGGGCAGCGTGCACAGGAGTAAGCCACTGCGCCTGTCCCGGCACGGGCAGTGAGACCCTGCTCCAGCCCATCACGCCCACACCGGCCCCGGGTTCCGCTCACGCCTCCGCGTGCGCCCTGCATGCAGGCACCTGGGGCACCCTTTCCCTGCTCGAGCTCGGCCCTGCGCACAGACGCCTTTGCTAAGTCTGCTTATGTTTCCTGTGCGCTGGGTCGGGTGGGGCTGCACTTCAGCTCGTCTGCCCTGCTGACCGGATGCCCTGGGGTCTCACCACTAGGTACGTAACTCACTGGAGTCAAAGCCATAACTGAGATCCCACCAGACAGTAGCAGACTGCATGGGGACTTCTACACTGATGCCCCCAAAGGGACAGCAGTGGCCTGCATGGGGGCTTCTGTTCTCTCACTGATGACCAGTCCAGTTAGCCGTTAACATCAACAGTGCTCATAAAAGGGGAGTAAACAAGCACACATGACCAAACCGTACGCCTTCACATAAATATTTCAACGTGCCCAAGCAAAGTTCTTAGCCTGCGTCCCTAGTGAGCCAAAAACCTACGGAATCATAGGCAAAAACATTTGTCTGTGAATTTCCTGAAAGGGCCTTGGAACAGATTCTTGAAGGCTCTGTGACCCAAAAAGGGTTATGAACCAGTGTGCTGACAGTTTCAATGAAGACCAGCCACCAGTAAACCACAACTGCAAGGGAGACGCCGCACACTCCCGCCATCTTGCAACATGGAAAACAAGGTCTCGGCACCCGCCCCCCGCCCTGATGCCGGCCAGAGGCAGGCTCTCCCCGCATGCGAAGGCGTGACAGCAAGCACGCGCTGGCACGTCGGTCGCGGGCACTGTCCTTGTAAATCGGGGGGCACTGACAGCGGCTGCAGGGGTGGGGGCGAGTGCCGCACAGCACGGCTCAGCGGTCGGCCAGGAGGTCGGCCAGGAGCTCGTCCGCGCTGCGTGTCCCCTGGGCGGGGTGAAGAGCACACCCGCCCACGAAGCCTGCACACACCAAGCTGCTGAGGTGCTGGGATTTAAAGCAGGCCAACCACCTGGATATGTTCCCTGTCACCCCAAAAATGTTGGTTTTACATGAGGAAAACTGGATCTGACTCACTGATGGCACCCTAAACTTCCAGGCACCCCCTTTCTCGTCACAGAGGGTGCTGAGCAAGTCACCGCAAAGCACAAGCAGAGCAGAAAAGGCCCACGGCACCGACGGCCCCTTGAATCCGAGAAACCAGTTTTACCAGCATCCCACAAGGTTCCTCAAGGACTGCGGGCTGTCCTGCAATGGCTGGACGGAGAGTCACTTGGCAGTGTCAATGGCAAGAACACTGTGTACACCACCAAAGGAGAATGCCCCTCCAGCAGATACTAGGAGGTGGACAGAGCCCTTCTAAAAAAAAAGTCACCTAAGTGAACATTTGTTTAAAAACTATCTTCATGAAACTTTATGTGTCATAGAAATAAAACAGAACCACCCCACGTCACAAGTGTTAACACTACAAGGGCCTGCTGGGCCCTGCGGCTTTGGGAACGATGCCTGTGAGCCGGGGCTCTCACGTGCAGGCAGTGACTCCCCTCAGGGCCTTTGGAGATGTCCATCGGGACCTTCTGGTTGTCACAGACTGAAGGGGGCTCTGGTATTCAGTGGGCCAGAGGCCAGGGAAACCTCCACTTCTCCCCTTTCCTGGCCTATTTACCAAGAAAAGCATCACACCAAAACTGCCAATAGTGTCCCCACTCTAAGTAACTTTTAAGAAACACTTAATTGCAATAGCTCACTTGACCCTGCTGGTGCTCCCGAGTTCTCCTCTCTAGCAGTCACCACGAATGGACCCACACGGACCTCTGTGGCTGAGCAGAACTCACCCCCTTCTCACACTGACCGTGAGTGCTACAGGGAGGGGCACCGTCACCATGCCCCCTGCTGCGCATCCCCGTGAATGAGCCAGACACAGGCACCCAGCGGAGAGCACTGGATTAAAATGCAGAAAAGTGACAGTCTCTTTTGAGAGCTCAAAGCTAATGGCACAAAATGGCTTGAAAATCATTTTAAAACTTGTGTGTTAAATGTCAAGAGCCCTAATGCTTTGTCAGACACAGAGTAGAGTAGAAGAGATGAAAACAGAGTCTGATTCTGGTCAGAGTGCTCCCTGGGCAGGAAGGTGACTGGCTGGGGAGCAGCCACACACGTCCTTTACTCCGGATTTGAAGTGACCAGTTTTCAATTGTATTTTAACTTCATAAAGAAACAGCACCCCTTTCCTTGCCACTGCACATGCGCACATACACGTCCTGCTCAGTGCTAAAATACTCCGTGGAGCAGCAGAGTTGGTCTCTGGGCCAGCCGCCCACCCTCCGCCCCAGGCTCAGGCTTCCGGGGCCCCCTGTGCGCCACCCGTCACCGTTCCATCGGGGGACTGTGTCTCTTGCCAGGCGGTGCGCTTCCGGGTGGCAAGGCCCGCCTGATTGCTTCGGCGGCGCCCCGGGGGCCTCAGGCGCTGGGGGCCTGGAGCAGTGGGCGGATCACGCAGGGCCCGGCGGGCTGGGACAGGGCCGCGGGGCTAAGGCAATGGAAGCCACGAAGGACGCCGAGCAAAGGTTTACAGTACGCGACTTTTCCGAAGACCACGCTGGCTCCATTGTGGTGGCTGGTTTTGGACAAGAATGACGCAGAGGCCGCCACAGACAGAGGCCGACAGAGTGACAGCAAACAGCACGCGAGGGCGGGCGTGCGCCTGCCACGGGAGGGAACCCGCACGATGAGGCTCCGGAAGCGCCCAGAGGTGGCGCTTCGCGACCTGGCCTGTGGCGGAACAGCTGGGGCCGACCCTGCCCCGTAGCACGGGTTCTGCCCCGCGCCGCCCGGGGCTGGGGCCCGAGGAAGGCCCCGCCGCGCCCGGCCCGCACTCACCGCAGACGCCGCCGCCCGCGCCCGCCGAAGCCCGCGGCGCAGCCGTGACGCCGGCGGAAGTGGCGCGCGACGTCACGTCCGGCCCCGCCCCGGCGGGCCGCGGCTGCGCCGGCGCGCAGGGCGATGCGGCTGCCGCCCGCGCTGCTCGCCCGCCTGGTGGCGGGACCTGGGGCCCCCGCCCCGCTTCCCGTGGAGCGGGTCCCCGCGGCCGGGACCGCGCCCTTCCGCTTTGCGGCGCGTCGGGTGCGCTTCCCGCGGGAGCACGAGTTCTTCGAGGTGCGGTAGCCGACGAGGGCGGTTGTCGAAGGCGGGGCCTGCGGCAGGGGGCGGGGCCTGCCTCAGGGGCGGGGCCAGGGCGGGGTGGGACTTACGGTTGTGGGGCGGGGCTGAGGCTGGGTGGGCCGAAGTCAGGGTAGTAGACCCAGTCTGTGTGCTGTGGGCAAGGCGCGCGTATCCTGCAGGACGGGGACGTGCAGCGGCACCTCTACCTCCAGGACGTGTTCACCCAGGTGGCCGAGGCGCCCGAGAGGCCCAGGTGAGCAGCTCTAGGTCCACCGCCGCCCCTCTTCGGCCTCCACTTCTCCCCTTTCCTGGCCGTGGCCACCTTTTCCCCAAGCTACCCCTCCCTGGTGACCTGTCGCACTGCCTTCTGCCGGGACCACTGTCCAAGCCCCACTTGGTTGGCCTGCCAACGGCCTAATATTCTTAAAATAAGATTCGGGGTTGCAACGTCCCAAGTCCCATCCAGCCACTTGAAGGGGAGTTGTCCGGGAAGCCTGATGTTCTTTGTCAGTAGTAGTTTCCTTTGCCAGGGTGCCAGAGTTCACCTGTCAGGTGGCGGGCTGCTGCCAGGTGTTTGACGTCCTGGAGGATTACGAGCACCACTACCACACTCTGCACAGAAACGTGTGCTCCTTTTGCAAGCGGGCCTTCCCTTCAGGACACCTGCTGGACGTCCACATCCTGGAGTGGCACGATTCCTTGTTCCAGATCCTGTCGGAGAGGCAGGACATGGTGGGTGGTGCCGTCAGCCCAGCGGCATTGCACTGGAGCTATCTGCCTAGCGGTCAGAGCACCCAGCTCTCGGGGCTGTGGGCAAGGCCAGGGGACTCCTTCCAGCTCCCAGCCCCATGCTTATCCAGGTGTGGAGGAGGGCTCTGAGAGTCGGATGGAGGTGACACCGTTTCTCTTTCAGTATCAGTGTTTGGTGGAAGGCTGCGCAGAGAAGTTCAGGACCAGCAAAGACAGGAAGGATCACCTGGTGAGACGTCACCTCTACCCTGCAGACTTCCGGTTTGATAAGCCAAAGAAAAGCAGAGGGTACGTGAGGCAGTGTGATGCCCACACTGTGGGATGTGGCCACCCCTAGAACTTAGATCAACTGTTTCGAGTATATAGATTTTAAGGGTGCAGGCATTGAAGTTCAGCATCCATGTCACAATGTCGTACTTGGCTGCAGGCAACGGGAACCCTGACAAGTCAGGTGGATTAAACAGAAAGAGGCTGGTTCTGCACGTGCCCCCCCGCACCCCCCCACCAGAGAGGGGAAAGGAGGGGACCGACCTCCAGACTCTGAGCTGGGCGCGACTGTGGTGCCGTTGCCGCATCTTCCCTCGAGCAGTTAGGGACGTCACTGGTTTGGCACTCAGAGGTTCACGAGGCTGGACCTCGCCTGGGCCCGGCCCATCAGCTCCACTCCCGCGTGACCTTCTAACAGGGCCCTTTGGGAACTTGGGTCAGGCCGTGAGCCCCATCCCGTGGGGCTCTCTGGTTTTTCACTCATATCGTTATTATATTTACAAACTTGTCGACAAAGCCATTTGTTACACATTAGTGTTCAGCATGCACTGTGGGGAAATGCTAATGAGAATAATTCTTCAATTTGTGTCATATTTATTCGCTTTTTTTTCTTATTCAATGAACTTTCATAACCATGTAAAATTTGCCTTAATTGAGGTTTTCTCAGACTAGCTTGTTTTCTTCAAACAGGACTTTGCAGTTTAAAGTAAAATACTTGTGAGAATCCACTTCGACATGGGAGGTCTTTATAAATCCCTGAGCACGAGCAGACGCCTTCCTTCCTGAGTGCGCATTTTAAGGAAAAAGACTCCACAATGCTGGGTTGAGATGTTGATATTACGTAGAAGTCTCTCAGTTATTGTGCAGTTAATTGTAGTAGATTTCTCACTGATTGTCAGGAAAAGACACGGTGTAACCTTGCTTGGCATTTACCACGTGACACTATTTTCAAAAGACAAAGTGTAGTTGTTACACCTAAATGTATAAAATGTGGCATTTACCATGTACACATTCACTTAAGACTTCACTGTGATCCTTCTTGCCCCGGTAGCCTAGAAATCACACTGTGCCAAGATGATTATAGACTTCCTCTGCAAGTAAAAATTGTCTCTTCCTGAAGAATTCATTTCTGGTGGTAGAGGGGAGGGGCTGTAGTGGCCACCACCATACAGAGCCTCCCCCCCCACCTTACCTTCCACAGCCCAGCCATGCCCACAGCTGCCCTGCAGCTGTCCACCCTGCACGTGTCAGCAGAAGCCCTGAGGGCGCATGGGGAGCAGTTGGAAGGGGACCCTATGGAAGTCTGCTCTGAACACGCGGCGCCCCCTGCAGAGCCCACGGGCGAGAGGCGGACCTACAGCCACAGGTCAGCAGCCGGCACCTCTGACGCAAGGTCTGACCGCGTGCTTCACTGGGGGCTCTGGGTCTGGTGGCCAGCGTGCCCCTGGGAGAGGCTGGTGCTGCGGGGTCTGCTCTGAGCAGGAGCTGCAGGCTGGCTGCTCCCGGTTCCCTCGGGTCACGTGGTTCCTGCTGCAGACTCCGCTTTGGGGAGCCTGCAGCACGGTGTGCAAAGCACAGGCCCCTTTGTGCATGAACTGGGCTAGAAAGGGCCTTGGTCATAGCTGCTTAAGTTACAAGGTGTGAGTCCCTCTGTCAAGTATCAACTGTGTTCTTACTGGGGTAAAGTTGACCCAGATCTAATTTGGGGGAAAATATTGCACAAATGAGAAAAATTGCCAACAAGTCCAAACCAATAGGAAGAAGGACTCATGCCTGCGCTCAGCCCCCCAGGTTCGGTGGGCAGTCAGGTTTTCATTGCGTGGAGGGTGACGGGAGGTCAACCCTGGGGAGCTCGGCTGGAGCTGAGTTCTTGGAGCCTGCTGTCCGGGCCAGCCTCCCGCAGGGAGCAGGGTAGAGGCACCCCAGAGCCCGGGGGCAGAGTCTGCATGAAGGGAGAGCTGCCATCCAGAATGTTCCACGGTGAGAGAGGCAGCGTCTGGAACAGGGAGGAGACCTGCACCAGACTGCTGCTGTGAACTGGGCTGCCTGTTGGCAACAGGGACGACACTGTGGTCTGAGGGTGTTTTCCGTTTCAGGATCCCTCCTACCATCTGTTTTGGTCAAGGTGCGTCGCGAGGATTTAAAAGCACCAAGAAAAGAAATAAACACCAGTGACCACCGAGACAGAGCCCTGCAGGCCCGCGGGAGCCTCTGGGGCAGGACAGGGAGCCTTTTCTGGACGTGTTGGTGGCGAGCGGTGCTCTCACCTTCTGGCGTGGCCACCAGCACCAGGCCGCTGCCACCCTCCCCTCTGTGTCCCATGGGGAGTGGCCGGCTGTTGCCCCTGGGGTCTCAGCAGTGGGAGACACCAGAACTCCAGGAGGACCTGGCACGTGCCCCGGGCCCGGGACGCAGGGACTGGCCTACCCCGTCCGGCCATCTGCCGGCGTGTTCTGTGGACACGTGATGCAGATGCAGCTTGTCGGCCTCTCTGGCCGCTGGTCCCATGTTGAACTGGACAGGGGCCACGCAGGGACACCGCGGGAGTGCTGCGTCTTCTGCATTAGGTTTTCACAGAGGTTGGCGGCGTCTTGGCGCCTCCAGTGGGCAGCTGGCAGGATGCTGGCACCGAAGGCTCAGGGCCTTTCCAGAGATTCCAGGTCACCTTCCCACCCCCTGACTCTGAGCAAACCCCTCGAGGCGGCGAGGCCAGAGAAGGCTGACTCATGGGCGCCCAGGCAGGGTGGTCAGTTCTGGAAAGGGGTTGCCAGCCAGCGGCCTCCCTGAGGAAGGCCCGCGGGGATGGAGGGCAGGGGCCCACGCCAGGGCACGAGCGCCCGCTGGCATCTCCCCGCAGCACCCCCGTCACGATCAGAGGTGGCTGAAGGGCGGGCACAGGCGCTCGTGGAGGAAAGCAAGCCCTGGCTCACGGGCCCCGGCACATGGGCAAGCAGACGTGACGGCACTCCCCTGGGATGGGCGGGTGCCAGCCTCGTGGTGGGGCCGCCCCGCGTCCGTCGTCGGCGCCGCTTCTCAGGTGACCAGCTCTTTATCAGCTGCTTCAAAGGTGGTGATAAATTTCACTGTTTGATTTCAGTAATTGTGATCTTTAATTCTTTAAGTTCTTTGTTCTTTTTAATTTGCTGGATCTTTGTAGCTTGTGTTCACGTTTGCAATCCATTTTATTTTTTAAGCGTATTAACTTATATTCTCTGATTAATAATATCAATACCCGAAGACTCAGCGAGGCTGATTCTTCGGTCTGTTCTTTCTGCTGACTCATTCGTGGTGCGTTGTTTCCTGGTGAATTTTGTGATTTTTGGCTGTGTGCTTATATTTCTTGGAACTTTAACCTTTGAAGTTTCCTGGCGTGTCCTGGTTCTTCCAGAAAATATTAGCATTTGCTTCTGCCTTGTGATTGGGGGTGCTCCCAACCCAGGGCTACTTAAAAATAAACCATTAGGTGTGAATTTTCGCCCCCAATTCACGTTTTCCGTAAATGCCTTCCCTGCATCTCCTTTACACAGCCCTCTACCAAAGCAGAACTTCCGGGCGCCAGAAGCAGACGCCGCATTTTGCCCACAGCAGGAGGACTAGGAGTAAAAGCGCACCGACAGGCTTTTCCCCACGTGTTCTTAACAGAAACCTGGAGGCTTGGCCGTGGGGAGGTGGCCCGGTGGGGACGGGCAGTCGGGACACTGAGCGCTGCAGCCCCTCAGGAGAATATCACCACAGCTAACAATTGCTCCTGCAGTCACCCCGACACAGCAGTCGGATACGTCCTGGTCACTCATTGGCAAAAATTCACAAGACCTAAAGGGACAGTTTATTCAGTAAAAGCTTTACTCGCTAGAGACCGAAACACCAGATGTCCCCAGTCCCGGAGGACCCGAGGAGTGTTGAGAGTTCTTTGGCATGGGGGAGGAGGACGCGGCATCTGGGTCCGTGCCGCTAATAAGAGCCCACGGTCCCAGGCCGAAGCAGACTCGCTACACGTTCATGAAATCGGTCGTCCTACTGAGAAGCCTGGGTTAGGTCAGAAACCAAGGAAGTCCCTGAAGACCACAAAGCTGGACAGGGGAGCCACTGCGGTCATGTCCCGCTGGCCGAGGAGGCATCGCCAGGCTCCGTGACAGCAGTGATAACAGCCAATGCAACCATCAAACATCTAAATCTACGAGGTCCTAACGATCCCGTTAAAACAGACCCTCAGTGACCTAGGAGGATGTGGAGGGCAACAGTTGCCGGTGCCGGGGGCGGCTCCCGCCACACCGCAGCGAGCTGGAGACTGGGCATTCCTGGCGGCAGCGTCGCTCACAGCCTGCCGAGCGGTGCCTGCGGCGCCCGGCAGAGCCTGATTGTCGAGCCCGCCCCTCCCAAAGCAGAGCAGGAGGTGGGGGCACGTGTGAGGGCATGTATTTTGCGAGACATCCTGCGCAGTCGGCTTGGGGGTGGGCAGGGTGAAAGCAGGAAAACCCCCAGGGGGCCGTCACTGGAGTGGGCCCCTCTGGGGGCTCTGTCCCCCTGGAGGCCGGGAGGAACCTTGGAGGGCGGCGTGTGCCTCGTGTTCCCCCAGAGGCAGGGTGGTCCACCCAGGGGTTGCCCCGGGGGTGTTAGCTCGCCGGCAGTGGGGCAGGAACCAGGGAACAGAAACCCAAATGAGCCCAATGAGCTGGGAACGCACTTCTCTCACGGAGGCCTCCCCAGGCCCCCCCCCAGCGCAATGATGGGGCTCCCCGGGGCTGGGGTGAGCACGTGCTTCCCCAGTCCACAAAACTTCCCAGTGTAACCTGCCTGGAAGAAACACCCCTCAAATGTTTAGGGCAATGGAGCTGTTCGGCGCAGCTCTTCAGAGACCTTCCCTGCCACAGTGCTTGCCTCCGAGTTTCGGCACCCTGGCACCCCTGGCCACGTCAGCTTCATCTGCCACACGGTTACTTTCCTTAATTGTCTGGGTTATGGAAATACAGCACACGGGACAGTCTCAGAAACAGCAGAGGCTGTACGTTTAGGTAAGTGGGACAACACGTTAGAAGTTAAAACGAAAATACCAAAGCTTGAGGCCACGTGGGCAGCCCTACCTGCCATCACGCCGGGGAAGCAGAGCCCGGCCCAGGTGTCCAGAACCACTTCCTGAGGGGCTCACGGGATCGGGGCTGGGGAAACCCTGGGGCAGAAAAGCAGCCCCGCTGGGCGGATCCCGAAGCACTGCTGCTCTTCGCACGCTGTTGGGGGGCAGCGCTGCCTGGCAGTGTTTTCTTACAGGAAGCGTTTCACGCACACGAAAGCCTTTGCCAGGTGGCCCGCCATGGCGGGAGCAGGAGGCACTGCCGTCCCACCGCCCGGCTCGGGGTTGCATTTCTAAAAGTCACACGATGAATCTTGACTCCAGACAATCACCTGAGATTCACAGTCAAGTTCAGGGAGTCTAACTCTCCAGAAATACGAAATGGGACTGACCGGCCCACCTCTGAGTGGTCCACAGGCACAGGACCTACTGCCTGTTGCGGGGCGGGGCACGGGCTGAGAGCAACACCTGCAGTCGAAGTAGGCCGGGGGGGGGGGGGGGGGCTCTGGGAGCCGACTGTGCCACGAAGGGGCCCCGGGGCCCGATCCTCGCCAGAAACCCGAGTGAACAACATGACCGATCCTCACTACTCTGTCGAAGTAACACTGAGTCAGAGCCTCGGGGCGTCAGCCACACCCACAGGGCCGACTTGTCACGTCACTCATTCAAGGAGCCGAGGAGACAGCCGGGCTTGGAGTGTACTGGCATCCCTCACGGTCCCCTGTCCCCACCTTGGTCCCCCCGCAGTGCCCACCATTGCACAGCTCGGCCTACTTACTCCTTGTCCCCAGACCGGGTGGCCCCCGCCCCCACTGAGAGACGTGGTCTGCCCTGAGCCGCTCTCCCGTCTTCCTTGTGTAGGTGGCTCCCGAGGGCAGGGCTGGCGTCCCCAGATCCTCCAGCAGCACATGGAAGGGCATGGATGGGGTGTGTGTCCCCTGCTGAGGGTTGTGTGGCTAAGTGACTCTGGTGGCTCCTGGGGCCTCAGGGCCTCAGAGACCTTCCACGTGGAGGCGCTGGTGAGGGAGGCAGCTGCACAGGATGTTCAGGAGCAGGCAGCACAGGTGCCGGGGAGGACAACCCTCTAGAACAGCGAGAAAGGCGCCCTGACCAGTGGCAAGGCAGTCGGGGTGGGGGGGGGGGTCTCTCACCAACTGGGCCCCCACAGGCCTCAGCTTTGGTGGTCGACTGGCTCAGCGGGGGGTGGGGGGGTGGGGGGACCTGGGCAGGGAGCCTCCCTAGGTAGATGTCTTGGTCAGAGATGGTTATGGAGAGACACATTAGCAAGCTGAATGCACCACTGTCCTCCGCCAGCCCCAGGCCACCCTGCACTCCAGGACACCTGTGCAAGGCGGCGGGGCTGTGTTCACCACCGCAGCCACCGTTGCCGCCGCCGCCGAGACGGAGGCCCCGGGGACACCGCGCAGGGCAGCGGGCGCGCCTCTTCCTCCCGTGCTGTTTTGTCACCACCTTCACCTGGGCTTGTGTCAGGCCACCAACAATCCCCAAACTGCTTGCAAAGTGAGCATCACGGTCCTAGCTGTGGGGTGTGGCTGTGACTTTGCTGGTGGGCATCCTTCAGGGACCTCAGGTGTGAGAGGAGGACCAAAGTACTGAGGGGCCTTAAAAGGCCACGGACGTCTCCGTGAGGCGTGTGGGGCTCACGGCCTCGGGCCCCTCAGCTCCCCGCGGCCCTCTGGTCGTGATCTCGTGCAGCCTCCCTTGGCACGTCCCCAGGGGTGGCCTGTCCCATGAAGACGGTGACTGGGGCCGGGCTCCGAGTTCCGCGGCACAGCTAAGGACAGACCGCCTGCCTCCTTGCCCGGCCTCGGCAGAGGTTTCCACTTTCAGCCGCTGGCACCTCAAGAACTTGGTGAGTGTCTCTCTGAATTCTTTTGTGGGTGTTCACTTTTCCAGGAAGCACAGGGAACGCGGCTACTAACAGGCAGGATGGTGCGATGTCATCGGCCCCTAAAGCTCCTCTGGGGTGTTTCCTGTAGGCAGCGCCCCACCCAGTCCTGCCCGCGGGCCTGCTGCCAATGCGGGCCCAGAAGAGCTGGGAGTCGCCTTCCTTGCTGCGGGCCCGGCAGGTGCGGGCGGGAGGGCCGGCGCCGCCCACCGCGGTCGGTGGTGCTGAAGCCCCGTGTGCGCGTGCGCGGCTGGGCGAACACGCGGCAACAGCGCAGGCCCCGCCCCCCCGCCCCCTCCCACCAGGTACCTGGGCTGTCCCAGTCCCCAGTCCGAGGGCTGGGAGCGGCGGGAGGAACCTCCCGAGTGGTCATCGGCTGGGTGTACTGCTCACTCTGGGGCCAGGAGGACGAGCAGGTCCCTGGCGAGTCAGTGCAGAGCCGTCCGGAACGACCCGAGCGCCGGCGCCACGGGGCAGCCCCATCCACCCTCAACCGCATCAGGGCTGCGCCCCAGGCCGGCGCCGCGGGGGACACCCCGCCCACACACTCACTCCCACACCCACTCGCGCTCACTCTTACACACTCCCACAGACAGCATTTCGCGTCAGCGGCTGAAATCGTCTAGTAAAAAAAACAATAAATACGGAAAAATTCTCAAAAATGAGCGCGGAAGTTCCCCTTCGGCCCAGACCTGACGCAGCGCCTTAACGGAGGCACCGGCGCGGCGGCGGTCCCGGCCGTGTCCGTCTGTCCCCGGCAGTGCCGCGCGGTCCCGGCCGTGTCCGTCTGTCCCCAGCAGTGCCGCGCGGTCCCGGCCGTGTCCGTCTGTCCCCAGCAGTGCCGCGCGGTCCCGGCCGTGTCCGTCTGTCCCCAGCAGTGCCGCGCGGTCCCGGCCGTGTCCGTCTCTGTCCCCAGCAGTGCCGCGCGGTCCCGGCCGTGTCCGTCTGTCCCCAGCAGTGCCGCGCGGTCCCGGCCGTGTCCGTCTGTCCCCAGCAGTGCCGCGCGGTCCCGGACGTGTCCGTCTCTGTCCCCAGCAGTGCCGCGCGGTCCCGGCCGTGTCCGTCTCTGTCCCCAGCAGTCCCGCGCTCTCTTCCAGCGCAGGCGGCGGCAGGAGGGGAGGGCGTCGCGCGACTCCGCACAGGAAACTCCGGTCCCTCGTCCGCAGCTCGGGGCAAAGTAGGAAGCTGTTCTTCGGGGCGTTTCCAGGACGCTGCATGAAACTGCGATCACTGTCAGGAAAGTTTGTCTAGTGCGAACATGATTTTACCAAGGCTTTTAAATAACTGTGAGATAACGCGCAAATAGGATCAAGGCATCTGTTATAACACTGTACCAACAAAGACAAAAACTGCAAGATAAAGTTTAGGAAGACCGCGAGAAGCCGGACTTTCTTTCCCGCGCGCGCGCACCCCGGCGGCCCCCGGGCCACCTAGGAGAGGTAATACAGGCCGTAGGCGGCGACGGGCGCGGCGAGGAGTCCCTGCGCCTGCGGCAAGGTGCCCGCGGCGCCGCCGAAAGCGGCTGGGGAGCCGTGCAGGTGGGCGCCCGGGGGGAGGGGCAGGGCGAACGCGGGCAGCAGCGGCTTCGCCGTCAGCTTCAGCGTCTCCAGTTCGGCCTCCTGCAGCCGCTTGGCCTTGGCCCGGCGGTTCTGGAACCAGATCTTGACCTGCGTCTCGGTGAGGCTCAGGCTGCTGGAGAACGCGGCGCGCTCGGCGACGGACAGGTACTGCTTCTGGCGGAACCTGCGCTCCAGCGCCAGCAGCTGCTCCGCGGTGAAGGGCGTCCGCGGCTTGCGGTCGTGCTTGTGCTTGCGCAGGGCGCAGGGCGGGGGGCTGGGGGCGCCTGGGAGGAGAGAGAAGCACAGAGCGGGCGCTCAGACATTGGCCGTGCGCTCCCCTTTCTGACACTCCCGGCTCCGCGCCCCGGCTCCGTGGTCGCGGTCCTCGGAGGGGACGATACTCTAAAAGCCACAGGGGTAAGAGAAGAAGGCACCGGGGTCTCAGGCTCTGATCCCCAAATCCGGCTGCACTCCAGGAAGAAGGGGAACTCTGCCCACTTGGAGGAGCGAGACACCTGGGCTGGCTGGAGGCCAGTGGACGGTGAGCGCCCCAGCGACGGCTCGGAGACGCGGCACACCGACCGAGGGACGGAGCGCCAGGAAGGCGCGTGGCGGTGGAGTGCCGGCTCCGGCCCAGGGCCGGGCGGAAGCTGGGCTGCGGGGGACGCAGAAGCGCTTGCGGGAGTGCGCGCGCCCGAGGGCTCGGGTGCGCCGGTTTCTTTCTCCGCACTCGCGCTGGGCGGTTCGTGGCTACTTTCCGAAGTTACGAGCGACAGCACGCCTCCCGCCCTGGTCCTCCGAATCTGGGCCAGGCGGGCCCCGAACCGTGCGACAGGGCACTTACGTGGGGAGGAAGCGCGGACCGACGGCGGGAAGCAGGCGCGGGGCTCCGCGGCGCGCCTCGGCCTCTCCTCCCGGGGCTCGGCGGGTGCCCGGCGCAGCGCGCGCTGCGCTTCCAGCAGCGCTTCCACACTGAAGGGCAACGGGCCGGGCTCCGCGCGGTCCCCGCCACACGTCCTCAGCCCAGAGGGGTTCATGACGAGCGGCGCGGGGGCCATGCGCGGCCGGCGGGCGCGGAGCCCGGCGGCGTAACGTGGAGCAGCGCGCCTCCCGACTGCTGGGGGCTTGGCGACCCCGCCCTCCGTGCCCTATAAAAAGGCGTCGCCCCTTTCTTGAGCCGCTGTCCAATCGCCGCAGCCGCTTCCGCGTGGACCTAGGCGTCCATTGGCTTTGCTGACGGGGGGGCGGAACAGATAGGGAGGGGCCGGACCGCCTGCGCCTTTCGGCACAGTGCACCCCCCCCGCCCTCGCCCCCCCTGGCGCGCCCCTGGCGCGCTCCCAGCGCCCACCGCCCTCTGCCCGAGCGCCGCGGGCCAGGCTCGCGCTTCAACTGTCCAGGAGGCTGCTGGGACACCCGGGGAGCGTGCGGAGCTGGCCCCAGCCCCCACGCCCCGAGGAGCCGACGGCGGGCGCGGCCTGGCGGGGTAGTGGTCAGAGCACGCGCCCTGGACCGCGCGCGGGTCCTGCGCGGCGGAGAGCTCGGCGCCATCAGCCGCGCGGCGCCGCGCCTCCCGCGGGGTCGTCCCTCTGCCGGTCGCCGGCTGCTCTTCCCGCTCCGCAGCCCCGAGCCGGCTCGTGCCTATTTTGGCCCAAACTTTCTCTCCGAACCCTAAGGGCCGCGCGTCCAGACTGGCACCTGGGCTTCAACGCCTTGAAGTCTAGCCTCGGTGCCCTTGGCCTTGAGGGACTTTTCAGACTTGTGTGGCTGCTGAGCGTCCTTCAGGACAGGGGCCGCCCCTCGCGCCGCCCTCGCGTCCTACCGCTCAGCCCCAGGAGCCGCGAAGGGGCGCGTCCAAGGTCAGGGGCCGCAGGAAGGGCGACGTGGCTCGAACTCCTACCCGCCTCCGCCGCAGGGTTGGGGACACAGGCGGGGCGCCGCTGGCGGAGCCTGGCCAGGAGCGCAGAGTCGGTCGCTGGGTGGGGGTGGGGTTCACCGTCGGTCTCTCCGGCTCTGCACTCGCTCTGCAGATCGTCGTGGGGCCCTCCCGGGAGGGGCCTCGGACGGTGGCTCCCGGAGGCGCCGGCGCGCGGGCGGAGGCCGGGTTCCCGGCTCGCGCTTTGAGGAGGAGGAGGGGCCGAGGCGCGACAGAGAGCTGCGATTCCTCGGATCCTTTCTCCAAAGCTGGTCCAGCCTTTGGTGTAAACTTTTTTGGGCGCTGCAGACAAGGAGCGGTCTCCCTGAGTTTAGGACGTCATGAGACCGGGTGCATGTAAGGACCGAATGTTTTATTAATATCCCAGAACACAGAAACAGCGACCTAAATCAATTTATATTTAGTTTTGAAAACCAAAGTTGCTTTAATGAAATCCAGCCTTAGGTGACAGTTTAGCCGTTCAGCTCAGCCAGAGAAATTCAGTTAGAAAGTTTCTCTCCATGCAAATTTAGGAGCACTGCTGTGGGGGCCCTCAGACCTGCTCCAGGCCAGGCCTGGCGTCTGTGTCTGCGGTTCTGTATTCCAAGATGGATCGCCCCTTTCTAATGTAATAAAGATGTTCTGAGTTGATTGAAGATAATTGCATCATTAAAGCATTTTCTTTGAAGGCCTCTCTCCTGGTAGTTTATCTTCAGCAGGCCACTCACGGGAGTGTTTGAAGAAGAATTTTAACAAGGATGACAGCCAGCTGCCCCAGCCTGCCCCACATCCGCTCAGGACGTTGGGAAGGTGCTGCCGGATGGATGTGCGGGGGCCTGAGCCGTGTCCTGGGGGGGAATGGGGTGTGTGACCAGGCACGGATGGTGAGCTTCAGGGCAGTCTCGCCCTTCCCTGTGGGCATCTGAACTGGTGATGTCCCTCGAGGCAGAGTGAGGCTGGGCCAGTGCCCACCGGGCCCCTACCTGGCACCAGTGCCAGCCGTGGGCAGAGGAGGGAGGGAGGATGAGGATGGCGGGGAGAGCCCCAAACCCCAATGGTCAGCACGGACGGCCGCAGCACAGCGGTGTCTCTGCCCTCAGCGGGGCCTGGCCGGGAGAGGCCCTGGGCTGAGAGGTGGGCCAGGGGTGGGAGGCGTGGGGAGGGACCCATTGCTGTGGGGCTTTGGGAACAGAAATCCATGTCCCGTGTGGAAAAGGAGCCTGGACACTGTCTCAGGCACCAGCAGGCACTTGGCCTCCCAGCAGCCCAGGTGCGCTGTGTGGACAGGAGGCTGGGCACAGCTGGCCCTTCCTGAGGCTGGTAGAGATGCTCAGGCCAAAGCTGCCCATCTCCATCCTACATGAGCCCCTGAAACGATGGCAGAACCCCAACGACTGACCCATAACCCTACATGTTGGCAGGTGCTGTCCCCGGTTTGGGTGGCTTTGTTCCTCCTAATGACCTATTGGTCGCTCTGTGTCTTGAAGGAGCAGGAGGCCAAGCAAAGGCCTGGACATGCTTCTGTCCTGGGTCAGTGCTTCTTGTCGGTGCCGCCCGGTGGGGATGCACACGCCCAGCAGGGCCCCTCCGCGGGCTTGGCGTTTGACCTGGTTCTTGAGAATGGATTTTGTTTTGTGGGATCCAGCCAGCCAGGTTTGCAGCTGGTCGGGACTAAGACTCCTTCTCTGCCGGAGGGGAGTGTTTGATGCTGCGGTGGTGACGTCCTGGACAGGCCATGCCAGACGGTGCCCAGGCACTGAAGAAGGGATCGTCCTCTTTGGGATGTTGATGACGTATGTCCAGTTCTCCATGGGGAAAAACTGAACAGACCTTCCCCGCTGTCTAGGGGCCAGTGGTCATCAGCTGTTTGTGCGCCAGAGGACCATCGCCGGCCCGTCGTGCGGGCAGCTGCCCCTGGGGTCTCGTTCCAGTGCAGGCCCCCCCGGTCCGGGACCCTCCCCAAAGCCACTTGTGTTGCAGTCTTTGATTTTCTCCTCAACTGGTTGGAAAATTGCTCCAAACACAAGCAGCACTTTCCCCATGACTCTGGCCAGAAAGGGACCAGTCAACATGAGCTCCAGCAGCTAGCAGGCGTGGTGGAGGGGGTGCAGGTGGGGCGTGAGGTCCTCCAGGTGGGACATGAGAGGCCAGGAAGGCGGTCTTCTCAGAGGGGCAGAGTGGGGCTCCCTCCCAGTTCAGCCAACTCCAGACGCTACCTCCACACACCTTCTCTCTGCCTGTCTGTCTCTGTCTTACTGTCTCTGTCACCCTGGTCTAGGATTGGCACTGGCTCTATGTCTCTGGAGGCCTTACTCCCGTCCCTCTCAGAACTCTGGGTCCTGTCCCCTAGCCCAAGGCTCCCTGGGATGCTCCTCAGGCCTTCACGGATAGGAAATGCCACTACAAATTCTTAGCCAATGTCCCCCCTTACCAGGGAATCATCCCCTTCGGCACGGATCCCTGGGCTGCCACGCCTCGCTGTCAGACCTCTGCAAGGCCAGGACCCTGGGCCAGCTCGCCACACACGGTGGTCACTGTGGTCTGGCCAGAGAGAAGTGGGGAGCACGGTAGAGCTAAGGGAGGGGCGCTTGTGGTCCCTGAGCACACTAGGGGGTGAGACCCCTGCCAGGTCCGAGAGAGGCCGGCCCTCGTCTTGCTGGCCGTGCCCACGATGCCACGCGGATGCCATTTGTGGTCAGAGAACACAGTGTCTCGCGTGAGTCCTTTTACATTTATTGAGACTTGTGTTATGGCCCCAATTATGGTCTGTTGGTCAAAGTTCTGTTCTTGAAAAAAATGTGGATTCTTCTGTTGCTGGGTGGGGTGGTCAATTTGGGTCCAGTTGGTTGCTCTGCGCCCATCGACTGTATCATTGCTGATACAGTACCGTTCAATCGGTTACTAGGAGAGGGCACTGAAGTCTTCAGCAGCAACTGCAAGTTCGTCTATTTCTCTTCCTGGTTCTGCCAGTCTTTACTTCATGTGTTTCAAACCTGGCTCACCAGGTTCACAAATGTTCAAGATTGTTGTCCTCATGACACATTGACTCCTTTATCTGCATGAAATGACCTTCACTTCTGTAACTTCTCAGCTCTGAAGTCCTCTTTGTCCCACATGAGAGACCCCGGCTTCCTGCCGACCCCGCGGGCAGGGCGCGCGGCGGCCCGTCTGGCCCGGCCCTCTCCGCCTGCAGCGGCCGCTGCCTGCCGGCTGCGTGACCTCAGGCCCTGCTGCTCCTGCTGCTCTGGCAGCCTCTGCGTCTTCCGTGGCTGTTTAGACCATTTACATTTGGTGGACTTATTGATATGGCGAGGTTTAACTATCGCCGCGCTAAGTTTTCGGATTTTTGAGAACTGTATATTTTTTGTTACTCCAACATATCTCCCTTGTTGGCTTTTTTAGCTATAACTCTTGTGTTACTGTTTTAGGGGCTGCCTTAGGGTTGGCGGCTTCGGTCTGCCACTGCGCAAGGACCTCGCAGGGATGCCTGGGCTGCCTTTCCTGCCTCCAGACCCCGTGCTCATGCCACGGGCCTTCGCTTCCACGTGTTATAAACACTACCTTCCACTGATATCATTTGTTTAAATGGTCAGTTACCCTTCAAAGGGACTTAAATAACATGAAAAATGTCTTTTCTATTTCCCCATGTCCTTACAATTTTTGGTACACCTGCACCAGTCAGAGCAGAAACTACAGGGAGGTCTGCAAGGCAGTGCTCCCCTGGCCGAGGGCCGTGCTGGGGGCGAGCCGTGCACGGCAGCCTTTGCACAGGCTCTGGCTCAGGAGGAGGAAGGGGGAAGCTGGAGCAGAGGGAGATGGTGAGGGCAGAGGCCAGGTACACGGCACTCAGAGCGAGCCAGCTGGAAGCCTCAGAAGCCTCCGTGTCTCTCCATTAGCATTCTCCTGGGAGTTAAAAAAGGTCCACCCGGAGCTTAGGGGATGGAAGAGCACGTGTTATTAAGGCCGTGTCTGGAAATAGCAATCCACATGGAAGGTCTCTCTGGGCACGAGACCTTTCGGGACCCCCTGGCTGAGAAGGGCTGGTGAGAGTTGGAGGTGAAGACCCCAGGCAGCAGGGGCCCTGGGGTGGAGCCGGGGTTCCATTCTGGAAGCGCCTGGAGGGATGGGGGTGCCCCAGGGTCCATCTTGCCTCCACGTCACCTGCTACCAAGGCTCTGGGAAGTCCATGGACAGAGGCGCGTGGCCCCTGGGCCCTTGGCAAGGGGCAGGCAGAGGGCAAACCTCTCTGCTTCAAGCCTCCCGGCTCTCCTCAGTGCAGCAGACGAACCTGCCAGGCCCTCCCCTGCTGCCCACTCCCCGGGCGTGCCCCACCCCACGCCCCGGGGGGAACCCCTCTGGAGAGGGGAGAGAGACCTCTGAGGGTGGGTCCGTGCTGCCTTGGCCCACCCTGCACCTTCTCACTGTTGACGGAACCGCTCATGAGTCCCCAGGGACCAAGCTTGGCAGCATGGTTCGGGAACGCTAGCACCCCAAACCCCACCTGGGGGACAGACAGCCGGTGGGCCCTCTTCCCCGGAAGTTAGATGATCGTGAGCTGGGCCGCGGGCTCCCCTCAAAGGCCTCCTCCCCTCCCTGCCTGTGGCACCCAGCACCTCATGAGGAAATTTGCATCCAAGTTTCTGCTGAGGTGCCGGCCCCTTAATCATGGCCGGGTGTTTTCTGGGGAAGGCAGGGTTCTCCCAGGGTGCCCACAATGCGGGAGGACTGTTCAAAGGGCCCGAATTAACAGGCAGTACCTTGGGGACAATGGGCAGCTTCGTCTCCAGGCGGGGAGGGACCTGTGGAATCCGGCTGCGGCCGGTGCTCCGAGCGAGGCCCAGGGCTGGGGCCTGGGGCCCGAGGGGCTTTGTGCACTGGGTTAATGAGCTGGAAAACACAATTACGCTTCTCGGCTGTGAAAATCGTTTCAGGGCAGTGGATCACTTAGCTGCCAGGAGAACCCGGAATTGATTTCCTTTGTCCCCAGGGCCCAGCGCATCCTGGCGGAGACCCCAAGCGGCCCAGACGTTGAAGGACTCCAAACTCTGCAAGGAGCGCCGGGAACCAGGGGCTCCAACACAAACCATACGGCATTGCCTTCTGCCCCCGTCCCCCCCCCCCCCCCGCCTCCCCCATCCCCCTCGGCATTTTCCACACCCAACCCAGAAGCAGGAGGGCTCCCTTAGGGAGGGTGCCTTGCCCCAGGCTCCTGGGTGTGAGCACTGCGGAGGGAGGTCAGCAGGGCCAGCCACACCCATGAGGCCCCAGGAGAAGGGTGTCACTCTCTACCTTGACCCTGGGCTGCCCGGACACCAGTTTACCACTGGGTGACTGTCCCAGGCCCATGCGGTGTTCTGGATGAACTGCAGAAAATGTCCTTAAGCATTCTGGGTGAACACGTGGCAGATTCCGGAGCAGAAAGTGGCCCTTTCCAGGTCATTTTCTTCCACTTTTGGGCTGAACCATGGTCCGTCCTCATCACATGGGCTGGGCGGTCAGGCTCGGAGTTCTCACCACAGTCTGGCTGGTGGTCTGCAGACTCGGCCAGCTGGGCTGAGCCCTGGGTGGGGGGCTATGCTGGGGTTCCCAAGGAGCTTCGCCTCTCTGCCGCAGAGCGGCCAGATGCTGACACCGTGCCCTGGAGAGGCCGCCAAAGGCAGCGGACTCAGATCCTCTCACCCAGAGGACCTGTCGTGATTTTCTAACTGAGCCCTGGTTCTGACCTCACTCCTGCGGCTTCCAGAGCCCAGAGCGACCAGAGGTGGCTTAAGGACCTGTCGATCCTGGGGCGGGTGTGCAGGGGCCCTGGCATTGGCAGGACAGGCTGGGCAGTGACCACGGCTGGAGTCTGCCCCTCAGAATTCCCTAATGGGAAGAGAAGAACCCACCGGCCGAGGGTGAGGCGCCCCTCGGGGGTTCGCCATGCAGCTAGCACACTGCCTTTCAAAACAAATGCAGCCCAATTTCCTTATTTCTACTCCCTTCAGAGGCTGTTTTCCTTTCCCTCCATCCCAAGGGAGGGGTCTCCCTGTTCCCTGGTGATGAGCAGCACTGGACTGTCAGAACGTGTGACAAGAAGCCTGGGGGAGCTGCCCGTCCACCCCTGCCCAGGCCTCAGGGCCAGACGCCTGGCCGGCCTTGCTCCTCACACCTGGGGCAGGTAGAAGGCGCTGGCCGCTGAGGCCTGAGGGCATGAATTGGCATGGGGAAGGCGCCCACTCCAGCACGGCCCTGCCTCTGGCCTCCCCACCCTCCTGCAGCTCAGAGCTGGGCACACCTGGGCACACCTGGGACTCGATGGGGCAGGAAGGGGCCGGGCGGTGCGCGCAGCCTCACTTGGGAATTGCATCCCTAGTTCTAGTTCTGGCTCTACTGAAGGGCGGTGACACTGGACCTGGAGTCTTAACATCTCTGGGCCTCAGTTTCCCGTCCAGTCTCCCCCATGTAAGCTGAAGCAAAATTACAAAGCAGCCCATTTTTCTGGTCATCAAGGCCTCTGCCCATTTCCCTCCCATGCCCTCCAGCTAGCCAGGCCCAGAGGCATTGGGGAGGGCAGATGGCAGGCCGCAGACTGCAGCAGGTGGCCTCGCAGAGAAGCCACTTTGTTTTGCTGCTCAGATGGGGGGAAGGGTGTGGCCACACCTGTCCTGGGCCTTGGTGCTCACTTGGCCACCTGGGCCCCAAGTGGGGAGGGTGCCAATGCCGATCTCTGGGTTGTCAGACTGACGAAGTCTCTGCTTTACAGAAAGTGGCCTCCGCCCACTGAGAAGTGGGGGTCCCTCTGCTCTCCGTGACCCTCCCTGCGGCTGGGACAAAGCCTGGGAGGGCGGCTCAAACCACTGGGCCTCTGCACGGGGCTTTAGGGGCTTGTAATCTGGCATAATCCTGTTGGGCCACGGACCCTGCAGGCGGGGGAAGACCACACGCATAGCCTCAGGATGCTGGAGCTGGGCTCGGGCACGGGGCTCGGGTCCGGGATGTGGCACAGGCGTGGCACTGACGGGCAGGCGTGTCCGCCGCTCCGTGGCCTCTGCTTATCACGAGGTCTGGGGCCTCGAGGAAGCAGAGCGGGACCTCCCCAGCCACCCCGCACGATGTGGGGACCATAAGGGCGTTCTGCCGTTTCTGTCTGCGCTGGACACCAGCCTGCCTTGGGAAGTACGTGAGGGGCATGTGTCTGCGACAGGCACTTGGACCCTGGAAATAGCCAAGCTGGAGGCCACAGCTTAGTGTGAGAGCCAAATAGACCCCGGAGGGGGTGGCCTCCCCAGCCCACCCTCCCCGCCCTGGCCCAAGCCCGGTCCAGGCGAAGGAGGGCCTCAGGCCCCTTGGACCCTGTCCACCCCCCGCAGCAGCTGCCGGGCCAGTGCCTCGCCCTCTCCAGAGACGGCGAGGGCCAGACGGTCATCCAGTGCATCCGCACGCAAGGGAGACACTGGCGAGAGAGCCCAAGGAGTGAAGTCTGAGCAGAGACTCTGAGGCCAAGGGGTGTCGTGGGGACACAGGCGAGCAAGCGAGGCCACGCGCCCGATGATGCTGGGGGTGGGTGGCCAGCACGTAGGATTATGAGAACCGCAGTTGGGACTTTGAGTTTCACGCTCAGTGGTGTGTGTGTTTGCGGGGGAGGGTCAGGTGATCACTCTGGTGCTCACATGAGAGGGACATCGCCCGCCCCGGGACTGCCCGACCTGACCACAGCCCCATCTCACCCCTGAGTGGGAGGCAGGGGCCGCAACCAGGACGGAATTGCTAGTTAGGGCCTAGTGGGGTCCTGCGGAAGAGCCCTGGGTCGAAGCTGGCAGACGGTGGTGTGCATCCGTGGACGGCTCACGGCTCAAGGCTTGTGACATTTGAAACGATCTGAGACACGGGGTAATTAACCACCGAGCATCTAATTTAGTCCTGAGTAGCTGAGTGGGTGAGTGTTTCAGCCCTGGTCTGCCCGCCCCCGTCCTGGGGGTGGGAGACTAGGGTGGCTGTCTGGGCTGGTGTTTCAGTCAGGAGGGAGCTGGGGACCACACCCCAGCTGGCACAGTGTGACAGGCCCAAAGTGGGGGAAGCTCACCGCGAGTCGAGGCCCAGGCGCCACCCTGTATGCCTGACCTCCGGCAGCCTCTGTGTAGTGCGGGTCCTGCAGCTCACAGGGCCTTTGCGTGTTGGGCCAGCCGTGGACTGGCCATGTCTGCAGCCTGGGCTCTAGGTCATTCTTCACTTCTTGGCCTGAGCAGGGGTCCCATCCTGTGTGCCACCCCTGGGGAAGCTGCACCGGGCTGAGACCAGGGCCCCTGGTGCTCTGAGGTCGGGGTGGGGCCATGGACCCTCAGCCCAGTTCTGCAAAGGGGCAGCAAGGGGCCCAGGCCAAGCTGAGAGATGTCCCAGGCCTGAGAGCTCCAAGGGCCGAGGCCCCTGCTGCCACATGACTCTTGGTCACCCAAGACGAGCATGTCCCCCTCACCCCGCCAGGGCAGCCCTGGGTGGTCTGCAGCCACACATGACCCCAAAGAAGGACGATGCTTCCCAGGTTCTTGCCTGTGAGATGTTCTGAACTCCAGGAGGCAGCCAGCCACACCTCTGTACCCCTATGTCCACGGGGCTCCAAAGAGCACCCCATTCAACAGGGATGTGGAGCATGGGCCCCCAGGCGGTGAGCAGGGGCTGGGGTCCACCTCCCGGGACCCTCCCTGTGTCCCCAGTGAGAGGATACTTGATAGGGACATTCCCAGGCCCCCTGTCTCCCCTGAACGGCACCCCCCCCCCCCCAGGCCTGTTCCTCCTCCACAGGCTGTGTTAGGGGAAGCTTCCAACAGCTGTGGGAAGATGGGAAGTCCTGCACCTCGGTCCACGAAGCGTGTTGGGGGAGGGGCTGTGAGCTGACGCTTTCCTCTCCCCGGGCTCAAGGTTTGGGCCAGGGAGGCCCTTGCTTGTCCGAGCTCCTCCCCGCCTCACAGGGGACAGTGAAGGAGGAAGGCGCGCCAGGCTCCCCGCCCCAGGGCACTGTGGCCACAAAGCTCCCCCACCTCAAATCGTCCTTCGTGGTCACTGAGCAGGCAGTTCTGCTTTGGACGAACACCAGGATGGAGACACCGGAGCAGGAGCCGCTGGGCGCTGGGCTCCGCCTCTTTCGCCATCTCGCGAGGCAGCGCCGGAGCCCCAGACCCTTGGCTGCCCAGCAGGAGAGCAATGGCGTGGGACCTGGAGAAGCACCCGAAGGGGCCCGGTCGCGCCGGGCACCAGGGCCGGGCTCCACCTCGGAGGACCCGCCACACTTGAGCGCACCGCTGCCCGGCCGGGACGGTTGGCCTCGCGGCCCGCGCCCGCGCCCCTTTGTCATGCACATGAGGGCGCCGAGGCTGAGAAAGGGTCCCCTTCAAACACTGAGTCACCGACGAAGAGCACTTTTCTTTCCCAGTCTGCAGGCTTGGCACATGCCTTGCTGTTTCCAAGTGGCCTCTCATTCTTTGTCCCCCTAGGTGCCCCGCCGACAGCCCCTGGCAGCTGCTGCGCTTTCAAAGGCTCTATAGAGCCTCTCTGCAGGTGAGCCCTCCTGCCGCGGGCTCCCCGTCAAAGGCCCTTTGAGACGTCACCAGGGAGCGGGCTCTGAGCGTGTCGCTGCTCACAGCGCCGGCACAATGGCCGCGCCACTCAACGTGCGACCCCGCCCGCGCGTGCTTCCGCGGGGAGGGCGGGCGGTCCCGGGGGCCCCCTCCCGCCTCCCACGACCCCGTCCCCCGCCCGTCCCCGGCCTCCCGCCGCCCTCCCGCGGTAATTGCTCCTTTGAAGCCCCGGCCGGCGTCGCGGCGCCTCGAGCGCTCCCACCCTGCGCGCGGGGCTGCCGCCCGGCCGCGCGGCTTCAGCTCCTTTTCATCCTTCCCTTTTTAACTTTATTAAAACCAGCCCGCGGCTGGGGCCGCAACTCGGAGCAGCTGGGCCGCCGGCGGCGGGGCGGGGCGGGGGCGGGACCGCCGCCTGGGGGCGGGGTTAGCGCGGGGCGGGGCCGCCGCCTGGGGCGGGGCCGGGGCGGGGCCTGCGCTCTCCACGGCCATCTCGCCCCGCCCGCGCCCCGCCTGGCACCAGAGTGGCGCCGAAGTCCAGGGGCCCCCACGTGACCAGATGACCTTTCCAGGACTCACTGTCCAGAAGCACCGTGAGGTCCCGCTGCTCTGATCCTCCTAGTTCTTTTTTTTTGGTGTTTGTTGAAAGAATGAGAAGGGGAAAGGAGAGAAAAATTCCGAGAGCTTTGGGGGACAGTGTTGCCAAGTCCCCTGCCCCTCCTTCCTCAGAGTCCGTGCTGGCCCCACCTGCCCCTGGGACTCAAGCCGGTGGCTCAAGGACGGGCATGTCCATGGGGTTCAGCTCTTATCCGCCAGCACCCCAGCTCTGCCTCTGGGGTGAGGGCCTGGTCAGCAGAGACAGGGGCAGCTCTGGCTGGGTGCATTCATGTTAACCTGGAACGAATGGGCTCTTCTTGCTAGCGAGCAGAGTGTGTGCTGTGAAATCGCTTATTATTCACTTATTCATTCACTAGCTCAGAAACACATGGGGCTTCCACCTGGATGTGCTCAGGCCCTGGAACAAATGGACTTGCCCCTGGCCCTTGGGGAGCAGGACAGGGCTCTGGAGGAGAGCACCCTTACAGAGCGTGGCTCCGTGCCCTGGGCCTTACATGGGCTTTCCCTGCCCTGGGGTTTGGGTTGGAGGTCAGTCCTCAGGGGCTGCTATCCAGGGACTGGGTCTAGTAGGGAAGACCACCTCCTGGCCCGGGGGGCCACCTCAGTTGGTGGCATTGCAAGCCCAATGGCCGCTGGTCAGAAATGTACCCACTGCACCTTCCAAGGCTGACAAACCACAGCCCGGGGTAGTAGGTACGCCTGGAGTTGGTTCATAAAAATGTGGATTTTCAGACTAGTTTTAGATGCACAGGATGTTGCAAAGGTAGCAGAGTTCTGTGGATTCCTGCACGCCCCACATCTGTGAAGTTTGCTTTTAAAAATAAATTTATCTGTTCAAACTCGGGGAAGCTTGTCCTCCCAGCAGGGAGGAGGGCCAGGACTTCTCAGAGGCCCCAGAGACAAGGCTTCTCCTTGTCACAGGAGCCTGATGGTGGCTCGAGGTGCAGGGAGGGTGGGAACCCCGCAGTGTCCACAGACATGTACTGGTCTGGCCCTCCCCTGGAGGGGCCCAGGTTGGGGTGGGACTGAGCAGGTGTGGCTACTGGCAGAGCTGCATTAGGGTGGTCAACGGCTGGCTGCTCGGACCCTGGCCTTGTCCTTGTGAGGTCCCCTCATCACCTGCCACCTTCTCTTTCTGCCCAGGGCCTGGCAGGGGGCGAAACCCAGGGCCAGGTATGCAGGCAGCACTGGGTGGGGTCCGGGCCCCTCAGCCTCCAGCCCACAGCTGCTGCTCCAGAAGCTTCTGCACGAGTGCGGGTAGCTCCCAGCACCTCTGCTTGCGGGCCCAAGAGACAGCTGTTGTTAGCTCAAAGAATGAGGGTGCCCCAGGCCAGACCTGGTCCCTGTCCATCCTGTCCCAAAGCATCACAGGCCCCTTCCTGCTCCCCCTCACCTTGCTGTCTTCCCTGTAGCCTCTAAATCCTGGGCCATGTGTCCCTGCAGACTGCCACCTGGGCTTGGCCCTAGTGACTTCCTGTAGGAACATCAGATCCCAGGCCTTGCTGTTGCCCTCTGAGACAGCTCAGAACAGCTGCTCGTGGCCAGGTGGGCGATGGTCAAGTCCAGACACCCACCTTCTTGATGGTCAAGTCCAGACAACCACTCTCCCTGATGAACTCAAGACGGACACCCTCCGGCAGCTGGACCTTGAGTGGGCTGTGTGCTGGGGCGCAAAGTTGGCTGGTTCTGCCCCCACTCGCCCATGTCCAGGCCCTGCAAAAGAAGGTGGCAGACCGAGAAGGTTCCCAGGTGAGGCCCTTCCCCCCTGGGCTCCCCTGGCCATGGCCCCGAAGGGCAGTTTGGGGGCCCTGCCGCATCTTGCCCGGCCTCTGAGAAAGAAGGGAGCGTTGTGTGTCTGCAGCAAAGTCGCAAATTACACCTCAGTTGGCCTGGGGACTGGGGCCTGGGGGGCTCACTTTTCCTCATCAACTCAGTGAGCCCCAACTACTTCCCTGTGCAAAACAAGCTCCGCGGGGGGTTTGTGCTTCCTGTGCGGGTGTCCCGGTGCGGTGGGAAGTAAAGGGTCCCCTCGGAGCTGGCGAGAATGCGTGGTCCCTTCGGGGTCTGAGAGGACGGCTGGTGGGTGCCCGGGGCCGGGCCTGAGCTTAGGTGGGGTTTCGGGTCTGCCTTTCACTCTTCCGGCTCTGGGAGGGGACCTGAGAGCCTGGTGTCCTGGAGGCTCCAGCAAGGTGGTGCCGGTCTGGCCTCTGGAGCAGACACGCAACCAGCCTGTGGGCCTTTGATAGCCCGAGGGTAGATCAGGGACCAGATCTGGGCTGGGGCACAAGGCAGGTGGCCAGACGCGGTGGCTCTGCCGGGCAGTTGGCAGAGGCTGCCCCTGGCAGGGGGTGCCTCCAGAGGCGGCCCAGCCCCCATGTCCAGCGGGGCCCCACATCACAGGCAGTGGGCCCAGGCCTCGCAGAGGGCGCTGACCGCCAGGCTGCGTGGCCGTCTGCAGAGGACAGGTGCTGGCTCACCATGTCAGGACCAGCTCGGGGTCCCACGCCGGAGGCTGCAGCATGGAGGCCCCTCCAGAGCCCTGCCTGCGGTTCATGGGGACCCGGCCTTTCCTCTTAGCTTTTCAAAAGTCAGCCTCCAGCTCGACCTTGGCCAGTGGGGTCCTGTCCTGCTGCTAACTTGAAGCGCCAAACTCTCTATTCCATTCCAACCTGCCCAGGGCTGCCTCAGGACGGTGCTGGGGCCCACTGACAAGGAGCCCCTCACAGCCTTCCTGCTCTCTCACCTCGGGGCTGGCCCTGGGCCCACCCCCCTCCCGGTCCCGCACTCAGGCACAGAACCAAGATGTCCACCTGGCATCCCGGCGGGGTAGCAGACACCCTTGAAGCCTTGGAGCACACTCTGAAAGAGACGTCCCCAAGAGGACCGGAGCTGAGAGGGACGGCCCCGTCACTTCCGCCCCTGCGTCCTCGGGCCATGGCCTCAGGCTGTGACCACAGGCACCTCTTCTGCCCTGTGGCTATGCTGGCGAGGGCACCAGACCCCTGAGTGACCCTGATGACCTTGGTCACATGCCCTGGCTGCGGGCACATGCTCTCCACCTGCCACTGGACAAGGGCCCCGTGCCCAGTGTTCCTGCTTGGCAGAAAGCTGACTCTGTGCTGCCCGACAGGAAGTGCCACCCTGCTGTGGCCCCGGAAACAGAGGGAGTGAGCGCCCTGCCCCCTCGGGAGAGGCCGGCTGGCCCAGGCAGGGTGCGGGCAGGCTCGGGGGCCTGGTGTGCGGACACGCGGCTTCCCGTCAACTTCCCATCTACTGTCTGGCAGGATCGGCCGGCTCCTGTGGGGCCGGACACACAGACACCATGTCCACCTTGTGGAGTGCAGCCAGGCGCGGTCAGCGGGCTGGGGCTCAACACCCCTGCTAGGGGCGGGTGAGATACCATGGGGGCCTAACTCAGAGGCCAAACCCGGACTTGGAAGCAAAGAGAGCAAGGGTGTCACAGAGGGGGCAGAGGACCGGCCCGGCCGCGGGCCCGGAGCCAGGCCAGCAGCGCCCCCCTCCGCCACGCCCGCAGCACCCGGGGCTGTCTAGACACTTCACAGAGGCTCAGACAGCAGCGGGCTGAGGCTACCCAGTCCAGGGAGCAGTCCCACGTCCCAGAAGAGGTGATGATCAACCCCGGGAGGAAATGGCCAAGCGAGAGGCCCAGAGGGAGCGGTGCGCTCAGCTGGTTGGTGGCAGGGCACGCCGGTGGCGATGTTGGCTCACCCAGGCTCTTCCAGGGAGGTGGGAAGCGGGAAGCCCACCCCAGCCTGCGCAAGCCGCTTGGCTGTTTTAAGAAAACACAGGAAGCCCCGGAGGGTCTGGCCCGCTTGGCTCTGCCGGGTGGTGCTCCCTCCTCCGACTCCAGTGGCATCTGCATTGTCAGCATCTCTGGGGGCCTGCCGGGTGACCGGAGTGGCCCTGCGTTGTCAGTGCTCCGGATGGTTTTTTTTTTTTTCAGTTGAGATGTGATAGACATAGAATTTACCATTTTAAGGTACACGTTTTAGTGGTTTTTAGTGTTGTGCGGCCATCACAATGATCTAATTCCAGAGCTAATATTTCCGTCATCCTGGTGAGAAACTGGTCCCCATCAGCTGTCACACACGCCCTCTGCCCCAGGCCCTGCCTGTCTCTGTGCATGGGCTGGTCTGGGTGTCTCCTCGGTGAGGTCAGACACGGGCGCTCTGCATCTGGAGGCTCCCCCTCAGGATGACACCCCAGGCTCACACGTGGGGCGCGTGTCGGGGCTTCACCAGTCCCACCGGTCAGCGCTGTCCCCTGCGAGGATGTCCCACAGTTGGTTTGCCTTCATCAGGTGCCAAACGTCTGGCCGTGGCGGGCTGTGCACCATCTGATGCTGTGAGTGGCATTGTAGAGTGACGTGTGTCCCGCGGGAGCTCTGTGTGCTGAGGCACCCCTCCCCCGCCAGGCCCTGCCTCCCACCCCGACTCTGAGAGGAGGGGGCTGGGAGTGAGAGGGCGAGCTCACCTCCTGCGCCCAGGGCTGTTCCCGGAGACTCCGCCCCTTGCTGCCCCTTGCCTGGCCCCAGCTCCTCGTGGGCACTTGACCACTGTGCAGCCCTGGGACGGGCCCGCAGGCAGTTGGACGAGTGTCCAGACCAGGGCAGTGCACAGAGATGCTATACATCCCGCAGGGTGAGCCAGGCCTCAGGCCACAGAGCTCCCTGCTGGCCCTGCCCAGCCCACACCCCCCATGGGGCACGGCACACACCTCCGTGACACCCGTGCCCGCACACGCCTGGGGCGCACACACGCCATGAGCAGCCCCACACGTGCACGTGCAGACACGTGCCCGTCGGTCACCGAGAGGAAAGTGCGCCGGGAAGCCTGTTTCGGTGGGAGAGTCGGCTGCCCATTTTAGTTCTGTCCAGTGCCGTTTTGCCAATTTCGACACTGTGATATTAAGCACCAAGAACTTCAGAATCATTGCATCGTCCTGGCGAGTCGAATCATCATGGTTAAGTGCTAGTCTGTCCTGTCCCTGATGCGTACACCGCCTGCTGGTCGTGGAGCCAGGCGAGCCCTCGTTCCGGGCACCAGGGCTCGCTCAGTCTGTTTTCCCGTCTTCTTACTTCCGGCTCTCCTGCCTCCAGCAGGTTTAAGGCAGGTCTCTTGTAAACAGCACAGAGCTGAATTTTACTTGTTAGGCAATCTGGAAACTTCTATTTTAACTGATATATTAAATATACTTTATATTCAATATAATTGCTAGATATTTGGATTTAGTTGTGTGATCTTTTCTCTGCTTTCTGTTTGTTCCTTTTTTTTCCTCCCCTGATTTTCTTTAGATATTCTTATTTTTAAAAATAAGTGTTTCTTCATTTACAGTTTGGAAGTCGAACATGCTATTTCTGTTGTCTATTTCTGGTTAGGATCTGTGCAGTTTTTTGAAAAGACAGATCAATTTTTTTCACCAATTCCGAAAAGTTATTAGCTGCTGCCTTTTCAAATATTGCCATGTCCCCGTTTCCTCCCCCTCTGGAACCCCAGTTAAAATCCCTCCAGATCTCCTTGTGCTCGGTCTCCTGCCCCGTTGTGTCTTTCACCTGTTGCCTCTGTCTCCGGCTCGGCACCCCGCGTCGTCCCTGCAGCCGTATCGGCCACACCCCCAACTTTTAATTCAGATGTGTTTGATGCAATCTAACTGTCCATGTGTTTCATTTTCAATATATATATTTTCTTTTTTCTATTTCATTCTTTTTCAAATTGTCCTGTTAGTTTTTTAAATGAATTTGACCCTGTTTCCCACTTTCGAGTCTTTTATTTCTCAAGATTTTCAACACATGCATTTTATCCTTGCTATCCCTAATTCCACTCTCTGGGGGCTGTCGAGTCCACTGTTCGGCTGGATTTCATTCAGGGAGACGCCCTTCTTGTGCAGACTCCTGTGCGTTCTGCAGAGCCTCAGCCCCAGCCCTCCCTCAGGCCGTTGGCGTCCCATCTCCTGACCTTGTGGGCTGCTGGGAGCAGCTCCGGATGCTGACCCAGAGAGGGTGACAGCCTTGGCTCGAAGAGAAGTGGCCAGGAGCTGGGTCCTAACACATGCTCTCAGGCTGCAGGGTTCAGCCAGCACCACCAGCGACCCTGGCCCCTAGACCCACTGCCCAGCCCGCGTCAGCAGGGCCAAGGCCCCAGAGCTTCCTCAGAATCAAGTCCCTGAGTCGGAGGCCACGTGACCCCAGCCGCCACTCTGGGTGGGTCACAGTGTGCCCACTCACAGCCTCAGGCCTCACTGAGTGACAGCGTCCACCGTTGGGCACCAGGCTTATCTACCTGCCTGGCTGGGAGATGCTGTGTCCCTAAAGGGATGGCAAAGGGTTAGGGGTGCGCAAGGACTGACGGCCCTTGGAAACCAGAGCCGGGCCTGGCTGGTCGGGCAGGGCCGGCCCTGGGCAGCTCCCCACTGCTGACGTGGACTGCCTCGGAGTCACCCCTGAGGTCCTGCTGGGACTTGTGGCCCAGGCTGAGGACTTCTTCAGAGGCCAGTGAGGAGTGGGGACGGCATGCGTGGGGGACTTGAGGCAAGAAAGCACCATAAGCCCAGTGATCCCGGGTGATCCCAGAGCCGTGTGGGGGTTGGGTGGCAGGGAGGAGGTGAAAGTCCCCAGGCTGTTCGTCCCAGGGTGTGCAGATTCCGAGCCTCCAAAGGTGTCATCCTGGAGGTGCTTGGGGATACGTCCCACCCCCACCACCCACACACTTCCCAGGCTGGTGTTAGGCCTCACGTCTTCACACTGGACGTTGGCTTACCTGCACCCAGAGTCAGGGGTGCAGGGGGCCTGCTGGGGCCCGAGAGAAGGTGTCTGTCTTCCCCCAGCTGTGAACCAGGAGAGGAGTCTAGTGTGCTTGTGGGGGTCGAGAGTAGGACCCCCTGCGTGCTTCCCACCCACACCCCGGGGTGAGTGTGGCCAGTGGGCAGGAGCCGGCAGGTGAGGAGCGAATAGCTTAGGCAAAGAGCAGAGTTTACGGCGGGCGGGGCGGGGGGCGGACGGGAGGAGGTCGGTGTCCAGCTCCACCACCGCATGGATCTCAAGAGCTTCCTGGCCGTGCTGTCGCTGGTCTTCACCCCTTCCCCCTGCGGACCGGCCCACTCCACCCCTGCGGCTGCTCAGTCCCGCTCCGAAGGGGGGACAGACGTGGCCGAGCTAAGCGGGTTTGCTGCAGCGGAGTGACGGCGGCTGGCTGAGCCGAAGCTGGCCTCGGCCCCGAACGAGGGACTCGCGGCGGACTTTCGGAGGGGACATCTGGGGGGCAGGAGAACTGGCGGGGAGGGGGGCGAGTGCAGCGAAGCAGGAGGCGGCCATGCGGCGCTTCCGCCAGACGCGAGGGCCCGTCCTGCGCAAAGGGGAGCGAGGGGTCTGGTCCCCGCTCCGGGGGGCGGGACCGGGCCCCACTGGACCTCACGCTTCCAGCTCTTGGCGAGGACCCCTGGCTGCCCCCAGGCCTCCCCTGAGGACTGCAGAGAAGCAGGCAGTGTGGGTGGCCAGTACTGCCCCCAAGAGCCTGTGACGTTCACCACGTGACCGGTGAGCAGACCTGGGAGGAGCAGGCCCCAAGGTACGGTGAGAGTGGGAGGCAGAGGGAGGAGCCGGCCCTACCTTGTGGGGGAACCCCAGAGGCTAGGCTTTTAGACCGTAGTGTCCCTCAGAGCCTTGCTCACCTGACAGTCAGCTGCCACCTCCCAGGGACGGGCCAGGCGCCAGGGGGACGGCCCGCATTGCAGGTGGCCTCCCTGGGCTGTGCTGTGCTGTGCTGTGGGGGCTATGGGAATGAGCACCCCTCATCACCACGTGTGCGGGAGCTGTTCTCCCAGCGCCCAGGTGGGGCAGGTGGGGGTCGGGTCCCTGCAGGAGTGGGGAGTGGGCAGGAGGCCTCCGGGGCCTCACGGGGCTGGTGGACATACCCCACAACACCCCACTGCTCACCCAAGTGGGGAGAATTCTCCACTGGGGGCCACCAGGTGGAGTGATGTCACAGCCTGCTTTGCGCCCTACAGCCAGCTGGCTGGGAGGGGTTTGCAGGGCCACTTGCTGGGGCCACCACAGCTGGTCATGGGCACGTGAGAAAGCCCCCAGCCGCAAGTCTGGGGAGCGGGCACTGTGTGAGCTTCCTTAGATACAAGCACGCAGACCCCAGTGGCAGCAGCTCAAGCTCAGCCCTGCATTCACTGAGTCTGAGAGCGGGGTCTGTATGTGAGGGTCGTGAGTCACACGGAGAAGGTTCTAGTGCTTTCTGGAAGGTGTGACTGCTCTTCCCAGAGCAGCTGTTGTGGAGACGACCCAGCCCAGCCTACTGGGGCCCCGAATGACGGCACAGACCTGGGCGGACGCAGCACCCGTGCTGGAGGCTGGAGGTCTCAGTGGGTGTCGCAGAGCTGGGCTCTGGGGGGCCGCCTCCTGGCTCCTCATCCTCGCTTCCTCTGCATGTGGCAGGCGGGCAAGGGCACTCCCTGGGGCCTCTTATAGGGGCTGCACAGCCTGCTGACCTAGGAACTGGACAGGGCCTGCTCTACCGTCCTTCAGTGGTCCCCGTGGGCGGTGGGGGCACCATGGGGGGAGGGGGTTCACCCACCCATGTGAGGTTGGAGGGTAGGAAAACGGCAGGTGGGACCTTTGCTCAGAAAAAACCGGAGACCAGGCGGATGTGAATCTTTACTAAGAGAAAAGCTACAGAGCTAGAGGCTCCAGAGGGAGAAGGCGTTGGCGGGGTCCTGGGGACAAGGGAGCGGCCACAGGGCGGGCGGCGGTGGGCAGAAGCGGTCACAGGTGCCGCAGGCGCGGGCGCTGTGAAGACGGGAGGGCGGAGGGCGGTGAGGGCTGCGGAAGCGGGCGGCACGCGGCCCCCCAGCCGCTCGTCTGCTGGGGAAGAACAGCGAAGCTGAACCCCGCGCTCCCGCCTCGGGGTCTCCCGGCTCCCGCACATGCCGCCCGCCCCCAGCTGCTCGGACGCCTTGCGGCAGCCGCTCGGGGGGCCCGCAGCCCCAGGGTCGCCCCCGCCCCCGGTGGCGTGCATGGAGGCGGGGCCCCGCCCAGGGGGCACCTACGTTGGCGCAGGCAGCGGCCGTCACTGCGCGGCCGGGGGCGGCGCGCTCCCCGCCGCCTTCGGCGCTGCCTCCTCTTCGGGCGCTGCGGGCTTCCCAGGGGGCTCGGCGGTCGCCGCCACGACCGCCTGGGTGGGCGCCTTGGGCCCCTCCTTGGCAGTGCGGTGGCTCTTCAGCCAGGCCAAGGGCGGCTCGGTGCCGTGCTTGCGGCTCAGCGGGTAGGCCCCGATGGCAGCCAGGATGCTGCGGTGGCGCTCGGGGTCCATCTCCGTGTAGTACATCTCCAGCGTCAGCGGGGTGCACATCTTGTGCTGAGGGAAGACGGAGTCAGGGGCAGGAGGCCGCGAAGGGGGGCGGGAGCGGGTGGGGGGGGCGTCCAGAGGGTCTCAGTCTGGAGGGGCAGGCTGGAGCCGCCCCTGGGCTCAGGTGCGCAAAGGTGGGTGAGCCCTCCTCAGTGACACTGGTCACGACGGAGGAGCCACAGTTGTATGCCACGCGAGGGAGAGCCGGTCCTTTCTGCTTCGGAGCAGTCCGTTAATACTACGCACAATGTCCTCACACACCTTTGTTTCTGTCGTAATTACAAGCCACCAAAGGTCCACCTCCCATTCAGAATTAAAGATCCATGTAGAGCCAACCCCCTCATAATGAGGGTGGTCCCTGTGTCGTGAGTGAAAAGGAAGGGGCTCGACTATACCCCAGAGCACCCAGCAGACACCCAAGAATCCACAGGGAGCCCCGGGAATCCTGCAAGGGCCACAGGCCTCTGTGGAAGTGGGGTGTGTCCGTCTGGGGGTGGCTGCTCCACCTCCCACCCCGTGCTTCCACAGGCGACCTCTGGGAGCCCCTCCCTGGCACTCTGCTTGGGGGACCCCTCCCCACCCCTGAGACCAGGTTCAGGGCCTTACCCGCAGCAGGAAGCCATCAGGGCAGGTGAATTGGTCGTACCAGATGGCCTTGTACATGATCAGGACGCAGCCCATGAGTGCCATGGCAAAGGCGATCATGCGTGCTGTGGGCAGCTGGGGTCGGGAAGAAGGAGGGACCAGGTGTGGAGGGGCACTGAGCCCGGCCTGGGCTTGGGGGCCCTGGCGGAGGTGTGCACACAGCCAAGTCCAGGCCCACCCTGGCCTCTGGGGGCCCCCTTCCCCCCTCAGAAACAAGAGGGGAAAGGGGCAGATTTTACTACTGGAAAATGAAAGGCTTTGGAAATAGTACAGAATAATGAGAAAAGCCATCATTAGTGACGTTAAGAGCTAGAAGAAAGGACGACAGAAAACATTTGCCAAAGTATACAGTAGGAAAAGTGACTTTTCATAGTATACAGAAAACCCATGAGTCACCAGGGAAAAGACAAATGACCCACTGGGAAGGCCGCTACACACACAAGCAGGCGCTGCCTACCCTGGCTGTCACCCGACTATACAGCAGGGGGGCTTGGCCAGCTAAGGGTCAGCCTGGCGCTGCCCAGCCCCAAGTCCCTCGGCCACCCCCACCCCTAAGCACCCCCATTAGCTCCCGCCCTGTCCGCCTCCTCTGAGCACAGCCTGCCTGGCCCGGCCTGGGTGCTCTGACTCCCCTGTGGCTGACCCTGGCAGCACAGGGTCGAGAGGGCTGGCTTACCCTGCGCCCTTCCTCCGGGTGGCTGCAGGCCAGTTTCTGGGCCTCCAGGTCTGGGAACTTCTTTGGCTGGTCCATGGAGGGCAGCTCATATTCCGTCTGTGTCTTGATAACCACCTGTGCAAAGAGGTGACCCAGGAGGACCCTGAGCTGGGAGGGCCAGAAGGGGAGGGCCCCGGGGGTCAACTGCCCAGCTGTGGCATGGGTGCTGAGCATCTTCCAGGACCGTCTGGTGGCCGGGCTCCAGCAGATACAAGCTGAACCCTGCTGGGTTCAGGGCAGCCGCGAGGCCAGGCTGGATCATGCACGGAGCCCTGCCGTCTGCTGACAGCTTTCCATCTTGAGGGTGCCAGCTTTGCCCACCAGGAGCTTCCCTTTCAGCAGCGCCACAGCATGGCCCCTCCTCCAGGAAGTCTGCCATGATTTCTCTGGCCCCCAGAGTCTTGAGGCCCCTCCCACACAGGGTACAGGCTGGTGTGATCCTGTACTGTCCCAGGGGCAAGCACTGAGCCTTCCCACGGTGTCCACTGAGAACCAGGTCCAAAACTGGAGCAGACGCAGTGGAAGCCCACCCAGGTCACTGGAGAACTGCCCTTAGCCAATGCCTGGAAAGGTTCCCAGTCCCCATGGTCCCCAGCCAACAGCTGACTGACATAGTACAGATGGCTGCCCCCTCTCCAGCGGGGACAATTCTGGGTGCCATTCACAGTCGGGAGCTCGCATGGGGTCAGGTGGGACTGTGCTGAGCTCTGCTTCTTACAGATCCCTCCTGGAAGCCCCCCACTGCTACCAGCCACCAGCCCCAAGAAGGACCTTATCCCAGGCCTGACCCGTGACACAGTGCCCAGCAGGGGCAGGTGGGCATTTTCGCTTGCTGAGCCCCCCGCGGGACAGCAATGTGGGCTGGGCACTATCTGGGAGACAGCGTGGGAATTTTCAGTCACCTACAGCCAGGTTACCCTGCTCACAGATGAGGAAAGGGTGTCTGTGGGTGACAGGGGAGCTGATCACATGTGGCCTATGGGGGCTTTGATCCCGCTGGCCCTCCCTCCCCTGTCCTCTTGCACCTTGGAGGTGGACAGCTAAATAAGGCACATCCTATATCCTTTTGTTCCCAGGGCAGGCAGAGAAGGGCCCCCCCACCTGGTCAGAGAAAGGCGGTTGAAGCTGGCTGACATCCAGGGGGCTGATCAGAGGGACGCTGTCTGTGGCAGCCCCGTCGTGGTCCCCGGGGTCTTTGGCCGACTTCCCGGAGAAGCTGCAGCCCAGCCTCACCATGGTCGACGGTGGGCCTCGTCCTGTCCAGAGGCAGACACAGGGTCACTGCCTAGTGGCCATCCAGTAGATGTCCACGCCAGCTGGCTCAGGACAGAGAGAGTCCATCCAGAGAAGGCTGGCCCCTGGGAGGGGATAGGCTTTGGACAGCCAGACCAAACTCCCACAGGCTTCTCGTCCCTTCCGAGGCTCCCTCTGGGCCTCACAGCCGTGCAGCAGTGGCGCCTCCCACCGGTGCCTGCCCAGACACGCGACAGCGACCGTCTTCCACTGGCCGACTTGCTAGAGGACATTCTAGGGGCAGCTATTCCCGTCGACAGAAAACAATCCCAGATAGCCTGGAGAGTAGAGCGGCCAGACATAGCAGCTAGCAGTACAGGATACCCAGCTAAAGCCGAACTGCAGATAAAAAGGGCGCTGCTCTCGCTCTTTTTTTAGAATAAGCACGTCCCATGAAATCTGCAATATAGGACAGTCCTATTCCGAAAAGCTATTTGTTGTCCATCTGAAATTCGAATCAACTGGACGTCTCGTGTTTCACGTGGCACCCCCTCCCCTGGAGATGCGGGAAATAACGAGAGCCACAGAAAAGGACATCCGCCCGCCGACCCAAACACTAGCCACACGGAGCATAGGAGCAGTGTCATACGCAGGGCCATCTGGAGAGAGGGCATGCCCAAGAGGCGGAAGGACACCTGTGTGGCCTGGAGGAGGGCGAAGGCTCCCCTAACAAGGGGCGGGGGCAGGCCACGACGATGTCACTGCTATGCTGACCGCTAAGAGAAAAGGAACACAGCAAGTGACTTCCATGCTGAAAGAGCAGAAATACACTCTGTCAACCAGAAGAAGAAAGAAAGGTCCTGTGTCCACCAAGAACTTGAATCTGTCATTAAAGCTTTCCAGCAAAGAACTCCAGGCCCAGACAACATCACCACCGAATCCCCCCAATCACTTACAGAGGAAGTCATGCACGTTTCATACAGAACTCTTCAGAGGAAACAAAGGAAGAGCTCATGAGGCCAGCATCTCAAAACCTGGCAAGACAATGCGGACAGGACATCTCAGGCATTCGCCCCCACAAACATCAGTGCAAAGGCCCTAAATGAAATGCAAGCGAACAAAAGCCAGCAAGATATTAAAGGGTAATACATCACGAAAGGTCAGATGTAGTCTATAAATGAAATTTAGTTTAATATCTAAAGAGCAATTAGTGTTTTTACCGTATGAACAGAATAAAAAAAGAAAAATTATCTCATCAATTTCAGCGGTAGCTGAACAAGTATTTTATACAAGTATTTATGTATTATTTTTAAAAATCTTAGCACAGGAAGCAACTTCCTCAATCTGATAAAGGTTATCCACAGAAATCCCTGCACCAAACCTTGCTCTGAAGGGCTCGAGCTTTGCCTGTAAGTTCAGGAAGGGGACGAAATGCCCCTTTTGCTGTCAGGTGCACAGACTGCAGTGCCAGAGGTCTTAGCCAAGCTGAGGGGCCGGGAACAGAGAGAACATACAGGCCTGGACAAGGCTGGGTAATCCTGCATTGTTTACAGATGAAACATATTTTGTGTGCAGATGACCCAAAGGAAAAACAAATTTTAAGGGTTGGAAAGTGAGTTCAGCAAGGTTGATGGATTTCAGATATTCAGAAATCGATTATGTTTCTATATATCAGTGATAAAAAATTAGAAAAGAGTTTTCTGGAAAGATTTCATTTAAACATGATCAGAAATATGAAGTGCTCCGGAATCGGTCTAATGAGAGATGAGAAAGACCTGCATGTAGAAAACCCCGAGGAGCATCGCTGCCCGAGGCCGCATGGTCTGCACCCCGTCAATAAACGGGGGAGATGCGGCGCGGGCTTTGGAGGGGTCCAGGTTTTAAAATGCCGATTCCTCTTAAAATGTATCTGTTGAATCAATAAACCCCAGCCAAAATTCCAAGAGGATTTTTTTTTTTTTTTTTTTTTGCTGCGAACTTGATAAGCATAGTAATTTTATGTGGAAAGCAGAGGGAAAAGAACAGACTCGGCATCTCGAGGAGAACACGGGGTTTCATCTGCCAGGATCCAGCCTGTTACACGGCGGTGGAAATTAAGCCATGTGGTACTGACGTATGGGAGACGAAGATCCATATGACACACCCTACACGCACGGACCATGGATTTAGGATAGGGCTGTCACTGCAAGGCAAAGGGGCTGGCCACCTTTCCACAAACACCTGTCTGGGTGGAAAACTGTGACCCCAAGCCCTGCTTCGTACTGCACACAAAAGCCTGCTTCAGGTAGCTCAACCTCAGTTGGAAAAGCACCTTGAAGGTAATACCCTGGTCTCAGGGAGGGAAAGTTCTTCAGTGTGATAAGTAAGCACCAACCGTAACAGGAAATATTAATGAAAGGGTTGGGTTAAAACTGTGAGCTCCTGACTTCAAAGAGTGGGAACAGAGCCAGACTGGAGACAGTATTTGCCAAAAATGGCAGGGCTTCCAACAGCAGGCTGGGGGCAGAGACACAGCCACCCCACGGCCCCCCCAGGACTGGACCCCGTGTTGACGTTCAGCTGAACAGCGAGGGTCAGCTACTTGGCACCTCTGCTTCCTTCCTTGTGCGGAGCTGGGGAAGGGCAGACCCCAGGGGCTGTGCTTCCCGCCCAGGCCTCCAAAGGTCCCTACTCTCCCGCCACTGCCTGTACCCCCCTGCAAAGACTGCTGTGCCTCTGAACCGCCGGCTCCTGTCCTAGGGTGACCTCATCATCCCCAAACTGCTTCTCCCTGTACCGGCCCCACCAGCGTGGCGCCCCGTTCTCTCAGGCCTAGCGGGGTACAGAGGAGGGCTCCAGCAGAGGCCGACGGGTGCGCAGCACAGAGCAGAAGGTGCTGCGCTGGGAGGCCAGAGCTGTGCTGAGCATGAGTCCGTGCGAGCGCGCGCGCGCGCGCTGGGGGTGGCCACGGACGGCCACTGTGGCGCGGGCAGGAAGCAGCAGGCGGAGACAGGCCGCCCCCGTCGCTTCGGGGAGGAGGGGGCTCCTCGGGCCCTGCCTGGGGCGTGCGCGCCCGCCCGGCCTCCAGCACACCCGCAGCGCGCCCCCACTCAGCCCCCGCCCCCCACCGGCTGAGGGCGGGGCCTGGCCGGCTGGCGTTCTGCAGCCGCAAGGTGCAGATGACGTCTGCGCTCCGAGAGGCAGAGGCGGTCAGGGGCCGCCAGGCATAAGGTGGTCGGGGGACCCAGTGCAAGGGGGAAAACAGAGCTCGAAGCGCCGAGGGGCGCCGCGGAGGGGCGGCGGGAGTGGGGACAGCCGGTGCCCAGGGCTTTAGGGGAACTGGGCGGAGGGCTGGAGGAGGCGTCACCCGGGGGAAGGGGGCTGGAGGTCTTCATGGAGCGGACGCCCCCGCGGCTCCATGTACGGCCTGTGGTGTACAGAGGAGCGGGGAGGATCACGGGGGCTCGGCCCCTACCCCGCAGCCCCGCGGATCTCTGGTCGCTGAAAGATGATGGCCAGTGTCTCCCCCGGCCCCTCCCTAAAGTAGCTCCGCCCCTTTGAGCCAAACGTAAGCTCCAACTCCTCTGACGCAGCCTGATGTCCACGTCGCATCATCGCATCATCGCAGGTTTCCACGGCAACGGAGACACGGCCGGCGATGACGCGTCTTCACCGAGAAAGGGAATTATATGGGGCCCTCTGGACATCCGCGTCTGGTTCCAGGCCCCATGCCCCGAGCAGAAAGCTGGGGGAGGGGCTGGGCTGCATGTGGGGACCCACCCCCCAACATGCCTTTTCCTTGCTGAGTCATGGGGACCCACTGGGAAGGCTGGCTGGGCTCGTTCCCGTGACAGACACAGAGCTCCGTGGAGTGGGGAGGGGGTGGTCTCTACTCCCGCCGGCCCCTCCCTCCACCTTGTAATTGTGTCTTCTCCAGCGGGTCATCGCTGTGGGCTCCGGGGTCGGGGGTCAGTGAAGGCCTCCTCTCTGAGGCTTGGGGTGGGGGCCAGGATGAGCGGCGAGGCCGCGCTGACAGATGGACCACGGGCTGGAGGCACAGACCCTTGGCGGGAAGCCCACGCAGCTCGGCGGCAGGCGCGTCCTCGCTTTCGCACACAGTGCGCCCTGGATGCGGCGTCAGGAAAGGCGCGCGCCGGTGCGCACGGGCACGAGCGTCCGCACGCGTCTGGCATGCGTGTGACTGCGGAGCCCCCCGCCCCCGCCCCGCACTCATGTGCCTCCCGCCCCTCATCCTGCAGGCCTGGCGTGGGTTTTACTCCTGGTTCAAGGACAGATGGACTGCGGCCTGGCGACCCAGCCGAGAGGCCCCGGAGAGGGGGACCTAAGGCTGCACCCGACTTCGGCTGCCACGTAGCAGCACCTGTGGCCCCGCATCCAGAGCCTGCGTGCGGCAGGCGGTTCTGGGAAAGGCCCCCTCCCGGCCTCCGGGCGGCCTCCAGACGCCCGCAGCCGCCCACCCCCTCCGAAGGCCCGCAGCGGTTCCCTCGGGTTCCTGGCGCTCTGGTGCGTCTGGCGCCCCTTCTGCCGTCCCCTTCTCCCTTCATCAACCCCGCCCCGCCCCCCCTGCACACACACAGGGCTCGGGTCCTGGAACTGGCACTTCCTCCCCATCTCGGGAGACCCGGCTCTCACTGGCTCTCTCTGATCTGCAGGGGTGGAGCTGGCTCAGGGGAGGGGGCTACAGTCACCGTTGGGGGGCTGATGTCCAGCAGTCTGACCCCTGCCCCCGACCTGCCCTGCTCTGCTCTGCCCTGCTGAGGTCGGGGGACCTGGGCGGCATGTCGGGTCTGTGCAAGGCTGGACACCACAGCCTTTCCGGAAGGTCCAGGCAGGGCTCCCCCCGCCCCCCGATTGTCGCAGAGGCCTTGGGATAACAGCCCGCTCCTCTCAGCGCAGACCCCAAGGGAGGACCTGGCTCGGCCTGGCCGCCATCGGGTCAGCCGCAGTGCCCTCCACCTCCTACCCCTGCACACGCACCTCGTACACTCATGCCACACACTCGCACACACCTGCACACACTCGGACCCCTTGTCCCGCTCCACAGGGAGAAATGTGGAAAGGCTTACGGGCGGCTCCAACGGACAGCTGCGGCAGGATGCGGTTTCGGGACGAGGATGCGGAGGAAGGATGCGGTTCCAGACGCTTCGCAGCCGCAGCCGGGGCGGAGCGGGGGAGGGGCCGAGCCCCAGACCGAGGCTGCTGTTGCCAGGGAGACGCAGGCTGGGGGAGGGGTGCCCGCGCCTGCTGCCCGCCTGCACCCTCTCCCACTCGTACCCCCATCAGAGCTGCGCCGGGGCCCCAAAGCCTCACACCCGCTCAAACGCTCACGCACAGCTCACGCAGGGGCACGCACTTGGCCAGCGGAGCCCGATTCCTCCGCCCGGGCGTGTCTGAGGCCCTGGGACAGGACCTCAGCGGGCGTGCAGACTTTCCTTCCTGCCCCCTTGGGCGCCTAGGTCGAGGCCCGCTGGGTTCGGCCCCCGCCCACCCAGCGGAGGGCCTCCTTGTGTTTCAGTCTGTAAGTTCCTGGCCTGTCACCTTTCCCTGGGTAAGCCCGTCATTCTCCCACTGTGCTCCAGCTCAGTGCCCGGCATGGAGAAGGTGCTCGGTGGGAGCTCAGGGAGTGAGTGAGTGAGGGAGTGTCAGGGCAGACATGGTCTTCCAGGGCTCAGCCCGCCCAGGGCCCATGGAGGACAGCAACGACGGAAGCGCGCGTCGGTGCCCGTGCGCGGCCGGGCCCCGCTTCATCCGGGCATCCAGGCAGGCGACAGGCACCTTTTCCTGGCTGGTCTGTCGTTGACAGCGCTGCCGTGGGTGCTCGTGCACAGTCCCGTGTGGACACAGTCCTTGCCTCCCTTGAGTGGGCACCTAGGAGTGGGCTGCTAGGCCAGGTGGCAGTTTACATTTCATCTTTTAAGAAAACGCTGCACTCTTTCCAAAGCGGCCGCACCATTGTGCGTCACCCCCAGCAGTGTGCGAAGCTGCAGGTTCTCCGCACCCTCCCACCACTCGGCGCTGTCTGTCTTTATATCATAGTTATCTGTATGGGTCTGCTCGGGGGCCATGACAGAGTACCACGGGTGTGCGTGTGGGGGCGGTCAGCAGCAGGGACTTATTTCTCACAGTTCCGGAGGCCGGGAGCCTGAGATCCAGGTGTGGGCAGGGCGGGTTTCTCCGAGGCCTCTCTCCTTGGCGCGCAGACACCGCCTTCGGCTTGTGTCCGCCCTTATCTCTTATAAAGGACACCCGTCAGAACAGATGGGGGCCCGCCTCTATGACCTCATTGTACTTTAAACTCCCTAAAGACCGTATCTCCAAATACATCCCATTCTGAGGTCCTGAAGGTTAGGGTTCTCACACTTGAATTAGGGGCACAGAGTTCTGCCCAAGACTGACTGGTGGGGTGCTGCTGCGGCTTCACCCTGGGTTGAATCTGCGCCCTAACAACTGATGATGCTGACGAAGCATCTCTTCATGGGTTATGAGCGACTTGTGCATCTTTGCTGAAATGTCTGCTCACACTTTCTGAACACTTTTCCATTGGGTTGACTTTTTATTATCGAGTTGTCAGAACTCTTTTACATTCTGGATACAAGTCCTTTATCTGATGTGTGATTTGCTGAGTCTCTCCCGGTCTGTGCCTTGTTTTTCCATTTTGTCGATGGTGTCTTCTGAAGTACAAAAGTTTGTAATTTTGATGGAGTCCAACATATTAATTTTTTTCTTTTATATATAGTGTTGTTGGTGTTGTATTTAAAAACTGTTTACCTAACACAAGTCTGTGAAAAATTTCCCATTTTTTTTCTCCCAGAGGTTTTATAATTTTAACTTTTACATTTGTCATTCATTTTAATATTCATGTATGATATAAGTTACAGGTCTGAGTTTATCTGATTGTCTCAGCACCACTTGCTGAAAACAGTAACCATTCCATATCGAACTTGACATCTTTGTCAGAAATCGGGTGCCCCTGTGTGTGTGGGCGCACATCCGGACTTTAGCCGTTTCATTGGTCTCTATCCCAGTCCTTATGCCTATGGCGTGTCTTTTATCACTCTGGCTTTGTAGCAATTTTGAAGTGGCGTACCATATACCTTATAATTTTGTCCTTTTAGAAAATTGCTTTGGGTCTTCTGAGTCCTTTGTATTTTCATATAAACCTTAAGATCAGCTTGTTGATTTCTACAGAGAATCCTGCTAGGAATTTGACAGCAATTGTGTCAAATCTATAGATCAATTTTTGGGAGAATCACCATCTTGATAAAATTGAGTCTTCTGATCCATGAATATGGAATATCTCTCCATTCATTCAGATTTTCTGCAGTTTTTCTCAGCACAAGTTTTGTGCTTCTTTTGTTTTCAATGCTATTATGAAACTTTTTCTAATTTTATTCCAAACTTTTTGAGCGCATAGTATATAGAAACACTTCAGCACTCTCGAAATAGAAGGCAGCTCCCTGAACCCAATAAAAAGGCATGTACAAAAGAATCACAGTGAAGCTCACAGTTACTAGTGAGAGGCCAGGATTGGGAACGAGAAGCGGATGTTCACCTCGCCACCGAGACTCAGCTTTGAACCACAGATGCCAGGCAGCGCAGCAGGCCGAGGGAAGGAAAACGATGCTCGAGCTAGAACGGACAGGAAAACCGTCTTTATTTGCAGATGATACGACCCTATACTCACACAGCTCTAAGAAATCCAACAAGAAACTACTAGAATGCGTGTAGCAAGCTCTCAGGATATAAGATCGATAAACAGAAATTGATTGTTTCTGTGCGCTCACAGCATCGAGTCTGTACAGCCTTGGACAGGGTGGCCGAGGACGAAGCAGGGCCCTGGTCTCAGGTGACACTGTCTCGCCACGTGCTTCAGGGGTCAAAGGAGGATGGAGGCTACATCTACCACCCTGGCGAGGGAACTCCTGGAGGCCCCAGTCTCTCCCCAACTGGGAAAACAAACCGTGCATGATGGTCGGGGTCTTGTGTGACTTCAAGGACAGTGACTAAACATCTGAGGTCTTGCTTCCTGGCAACTGTCATCAGCTTGGCTCTGATAAACTCTTATGAAAATTCTAAAGAAAGAGCGACTGTGGGCCCTGGCCTGTTCCGGCTGATGGAAGGGAGGCCATGTCCCACTGAGTCCTTGGGTTTGCCTCCTATGTGGAGAATGCCCTTACCCCTCTGCCCTGCCCAGAACCATCTGTTCCCCCAGGCTGCCTCCTTGCTTGCTGACATGTGGCCAGGGCCATGGGCAAGGGCAGAGGTTGGGACCAGTCTGCAGAGAAATGAAACTACAGGTGCGTAGGGTAACAGTGGGCAAGTGCTCAGGGGGACAGGTATACAAGTGGTCATGGTCACAGCAAGCTTATCTGCAGTACCCATGACCAGCCGCCATGCAGCACCCACCAGGCGGATGGATGGGACACTGTGTGTGTCTGCAGGATGGAAAGTCCTCCTCAGCAACACAAGGTCAAGGTCACAGCAACAAGCACACATCCCCTGACTGCTGGGCGAAAGAAGCCAGACAACCCGGAGCACACATCGCTCAGAACGTGATGGGAATGAGAGGGGACAGACATGGATTTGTGGACGTGCTGGATGGCTCCTGAGTACAGACTGTCCAAACATATTTAATTGTACACTTCAAACGTGTATAGTTTATCAGGTGCCAGTTAAACCTTCTGATAGAGCTGTCTAAAGACAGGCCCTTCTGTGGTTAGAAGTGGCCGTGGGTGCAGGGCTGAGGCGAAGCCCTGGCAGCGATGGGCCCAGAACAGGGTACCCCCCCAATGCCGAGCCCAGTGGGCTTGCCGGCCCCAGGGTCTCTGAGATGCCTGAAACGCCAGCCCCCACGTGGGAGCCCAGTCACTCCAGTCCCCAACCCACGTGGCTGTAGGATGGTCTGGAGGGGCAAGGAGAGGGCCCCTGGGGAGAGACCCAGGTTCTGGGACAGTGGCTGGCAGGAGCTGCTTCTGCCCCGAGACAGTCCCAGTGTTACCGGAAGCCGTTTCAGCCTCCACCTGGGCATACGTGTCCCCCCTTCCTCGCCCCACCCCCATCTCCCAGGACAGCTCAGGCTTCTGAGTGTCAGCAGGCACCTAAGCACTGGGGTGAGGGGACTCAGGCTGGGGCCAAGCAGCACCCTGCCCCATCTCACCTGCACCCCAACACACGGTCCCTCCCATAGCCTCCAGACCACCCCTGCCACCTGCCCTCCTGCCTTTGCAGCTGAAGGAAGTCCCTGGTCCCCTCTTCCAGGGCCGCCTAGGTGTCTGTAGCCCAGGGGCTGACTCAGAAGCTTCCACCTGCTCAGGGCACCCTGGGGGTCCCCGCACCTACCTCCAGGCCTCCTGCAGTGCTGGGTCTCCATCCTCGAGCCCAGTTCCCCGGGTTGCAGCCAAGGCCCTCAGTGGGTCCCTCCACATGAGGGTGTCTACCTGTGTGAGCTTGTCCCAAACCTCCTGGAAGGTGGGGGCCTCCCCTGAGGCTCCACCCAAGGTGGTGGGGCGGCCTCCGGTGTGCGCCACACACAGCCTTGGTTGGTGAGAGGGCCCTGCTGTTTAGCGCTTTGGACTGAACTGTGACGAGTCACCACACTTCACACCACACTTACACAGGCTCGGGGGATCCTAGCCCATCAGGCGCCCCGGGACCCAGCAGCCTGGGGCCTGGTGCAGCGCAGCCTGGGTGTGCCGGGGGTGGGGGGAGTCCTCGCAGGCCTATGACAGGGCCTCAGGGCCCAGCACCCAGAGGGCCATTTCCCTGCACAAGCTGCTGAGCGGAACAGCGAGCAGGGCCAGGGCGCCCAGACCCCACTCTGCCTCCAACCCCTCCGCTTCAAGCAGCCACTGGGCAGATCCAGGGCCACCGCACAGGCCAGTCTCACCGAGGCAGGGGCCGAGTGGAGGTGGGGGCTCTGCAGTGGGGACAGGGAGAGCCCCACGCTTGCCCAGACCCACAGCGCCCAGCCTCCATGGCACATTCACGGGACTCAAACCTCTTGACCTTCACCAGGGGCTCTGGAGGCAAACGTTCTGGTGGAGGGACCCCCGCCCAGAACCCCTCAGGACCCAGCGGGGGGCAGGGAAGCAGGGACGTGGCCACTTTGAGTTCCATCTCTCTGGTTCTCCCAGCCGGGTCCCCAGGATGCTCCGCCTCCTACTGGAAAAAACTGGCTGAGCAGGTACCTCGGGGCTGAGGAAGTGAGGTGCCGGCAAGGAGGCCCAGAGCCCCCTGAACTGTCCCAGGGGATGCGTGGGGGGCTGCCGTCCAGGGTGGGAGCCCCTGTTAAGGGGGGAAAATTTTCAAATGGCCAACTTCTGCTTGCTTGTTTAATGTTTAACCACGGGGTAAGTTCTAGGAGAGATTCTGTGCAAAGATATGCTAATGGTAACTTCTGCTTCTGTAAACCTGCTTGCTCGTTTAATGTAGTTTTGGGCTTTATAGGCTGCCTCCTCTGGAAGTTCGGGGCTGATTCTCCAGTGGGGAAGAGTCAATCACCAGTCGGCTAATAAAGGCTCATAATTAATCTCAATTGGCTCCATGGGTCTCAGATTTAAATGTATCACAACACCCCAGATGCCCGTCTCAGGGGGGTCCTCTGCAACACCTGCTGATGTGGGTGGTTCCAGGACAGGCTTGTCCTCTCAGTGTGAGGGCTGGAAGGCAGGTGACACAGAGAATTAGGTCAGGCCTCAGGCCACGGGACGGGCCCGGGGCACCCTGCGTGCCTGGTTCCGCTTAGACGGGGAGCTGCTCTGAGACCTGGAGTCTGGGCTTCCTGTCCACCCCTTCAGTGCTGGGACCACCGATCAACTCCCCCTGTTCACGATGCCCCCACCTCCCACTCACAGGGCGTCGATGCCCCCACCATGTCCAGGGCCGTGTCCGCACACAGGTTCTTTTGCCTTATCCTAGTTGGGGTGTTTAGCTAATTGCAATGTCCAGAAATTAGGGCCCAACCCATTCTGCCAGCCCTCAGTGCTGGGGTGGGGGTTCCGTCCCCCTCCTCTGAACTAGGTGGGCCTTCGCCACCGCCCCCACCGACAGAATATGCTGGACATGGTGCTGCCTGGTGTCTGCAGCTAGGCTGTGAAAGGGGTACGGCTGCCAGGTTTTCCCAGGACACAGTCCTGGGGCTCCAGGCTCACGGAGAGCCCACCCGTGAACATTTTGCCCCAGGGCCCAGCGAGACGCAGTCACTGGAGAGGTGACGGCTCAGGTGCTCCCAGCCGAGACCCGCCATGGCCTGTCCGCAGCCCGCAGACTGTGAGGAAGCGCTGCATTAAGCCGCTGAGCTGAGGGGTCGGTTGTGATGCAGCAATAGCTGATGGGTGCAGGGCCCCCGCTCCCCGCCGACACTGCCCTCGGCTGGCACCCCAGTGTCTGCTTTTTCTCAGCACGACCCACACTGAACAGGGCGCAGACCCCGGCGCAGGAGCCCGTGAAGGCTCTGCCCTGGGTCTGGAAGTGGCACCCATTGCCCCTGATACGTGGGTTCACCGTGGAGCGAGACCAGTGGGGGCAGGTGGCAGCCAGCAGGGCTTCAGCCCCTCGCCCAGACCCACCTGTCTATCCGCAGCCACTTTGCTGCATGTGCACGGCCAGCTGGGGGCTCCGGGTGCCTGGCCTTGGAAGGCCTGACCAGGGACAGTAAGTGCCCCCCGCCCATGAGGACACCAGGCCGCAGGACGGAGTCTTGGCCCCACGGCCCAGGATGTGTGTGACTCTCCCTCTGGACGTTTGCTGGCGAACCTCGTGTACAGCGGAGGGTTCAGAGCTGGGCTGTCACGTGAGGACTAAGTGGTAGACATCCGGGGGGCAGAGCTGGTTTCCTGTAGCTAAGGTCACTGTCACCCAGCGTCCTGTGGGGCAGCTGACGCTGCACAGCCACTAGGGGGTGCGGCCGGCCCTCCTGGAGTCTGCGGCTGCCAGAGGGACCGTGCTGCCTGCCATCTGCCCGGGTCTGTCTCGCCCGGCACGCGGCACCGAGCGAGACGGCCGTGTGCCGCCGCTCGTCGCACGCCCTGCCGCACCGGTGCCTTCCCAAGCCGGGTCAGGGGACCTGCGCCTGGGCAAACGGCCGGGGGGGCCGGGTGTGGCCGTCCTGACCCTGGTCCTGGAGCTCCCGCCTGCTGCGGCCAGGGCGGCGGGCGGCCCCCGCGTGTTCCCGCAGAATGCTCCCTGCTGCATCTGGCAGATGCGCACCAACGTGTGGGCGCGTCCCCTCCACTGCTCTGACCACAGGCCCTGCCGCAGCCCGAATGCACGGTGACTCGAGGCACACGTGACAGCGCCGGCCTCGTGCTCAGGGCAGAGGACGCCAGGGCTGGGCTGGGGGACGGGCAGCTGACGCCGAGCCTCGGTCCGGGACGGTGCAGCCACGCGAGGTGCGTGGTGGGGCCCGGTGCAGAGCTCTGTGACTGCACTTGATGTCGCTGAACTGCACGTTTAAAAATAGTTGAAAATGTAAATTTTATGTTATATGTGCTTTGCCACCGTAAAAAAAGTTGGACGAGAGGAGGCGTGTGGGGTGACAGCGCACCCTGCAGACCAGTGACCTGGAGCAGCATTTTGTAAAACGACAACTCTCTTCTCGTGTGTGTGGGCACGTGTGGGCACGTGTGGGCACGGAAACCCTCTCCAAAGCTACGTACCCAGGAGCCTGGCAGGGGCGACCTCCGTTCTGTTTGCATGGTGTCCCTTACAGGAACACAACAAAAGTTAAAAAAAGTGAGAAGACATTTGAGTCTAGAGATGACTAAGAGGCGCAGCGTGGTTGAAGTCTGTCGTCGCCGACTCCCACCGGCAACGCCACCTGAGCGGTCACTTTTGCCAGCTCTAAGCCACGAAGAACCTCGCGGGGGTGCGGTTCCACCGAATGTGACAGGCTGGGCGAAGTGACGGCTTGGCATTGAAACGTCCCAGTCCTGAAATCGAGTGAAAACTGCACACAGCGAAGGCTCACGAGCTGAGAAAAAGGTCAGAACACACCTGCCACGGCACATCTCACAACCTCGCGCAAGGGCCAGGCCCGGCCCCGCACCGTGAGAGAACCTGCAGACTCGCCTACTGCCTTTAAAACAGGGGTTTATTTGCTTCTGAAGCCGCCACACCGCACCCCGTCAGTGGAGGCTTGAGGCACAGGCGGCGGCTCTCACTGGTCTTGGAAGCTGGCCTTCCTCTTCTCCACAAACGCCGCCATCCCTTCCTTCTGGTCCTCCTGTGGGAAGGGAGAGCGGAGCTTGCCGGTCCTGTTTCCTGCCGGGCCCAGAGGGGCGGGGCCTCTGAGCAGCCCCACCTGCAGACCTGGGGAGGTCTGGAGCGCCCCACCGAGCAGGGCAGGCCTGGGATGGGTGTTGGTGGCCCCCACCCCACATGATGGTCATTTAGTACCTGGACCTTGTGTGGCACTGGGTCGTGCGCCACACCACCCACACTGAGGAGCACCCGGAGGGGCACGAGGTTGGGATCCAAGCTTAACCTCTTTAACCTCTGCATCCTCCTGTGTGTGCGAACACACAAGGACGCACGCACACACACATCATCACTTCAAGAGCCAAAGCCGTTTGTATGTTCCTTTTACAAAACACCTAGATGTGACTGACTGATAATAAAAGAGACGAATGTGAGTGATTATTAGAGAAAGGATTTCCTTTAAGTTACTGGCAGGAATCCTAGGAAATACTGCCCTGAAGCTTCAGATCCCAGCATGAGAATACACTCGGACCTATCCCAAGTAACTGGAGTGACGCGGGGGAATGGTCTGCATTCAGGGGTGCAACCCGGAAGCCCTTTTGTAACAGTAAATCAACGTTTCTGTCCTTTTGAGCTTCCACACCCTGGACTTAGTCACAAAGACCGATGCTCACTGATGGACACACCTGACCCAGCTACTCAGCAAAGGGGAACGGTGTTAAAGGCACGAGGACGTCCTGGCGACGTCTCGGCGGGAGCACGCGTAACCTGATGGGAATGTCGTCCACTCACCGTGGCAAAGGTGGAGTAGAAGATTTTCCTCTCCAGCTTATTTCCCTCTGTCAGCGTCATTTCAAAAGCTGGAAAAGGAGCCCGGCCGTTATGCAGGGAGATGCCAGGTGTGGGAGCGCAGGGCTCCTCTGTCCTGGCGGCCCCTTTGCCACGCTCCCGCGGGGGCCCCACCTGCATTCACCGCCTCTTTAGCCATCGCTGTTATCAGTTTAGAATTGCTGGCAATTTTCTCTGCACACCGGATGGCTTCTTCAAGCAGCGTCTCAACGGGAAAAACTTTGCTTACAAGACCTAAAACACAAAGGGCAAACGCCGTGTGGAGGTGGCAGTGGTGAGTGTTGCCCTTTGAGTGGCAGCCATGCTCTGAGAGTAGAGGCGTGGAGGCATTCGCGAGGGGCTGTGGCTGCAGAGCCCACGGCCTGCACCGTCCTCAAGGCCGGCCAACTCTGACAGGCGCAGGCCACTGAGGGGCAGGGAGAGACGGTGCCTGCAGAGGGGCTCGGGGATCCGCCGTTTCCTTGTTGAGGTTTGGGAGATTCGATGGTTTAGAATGTTCTTAGCCTTTGCGTGTTTTAGCTCCTCTTCTACACACGTGACAGGTCAAGTAAAAGAGGCAGCAGTCCCCTGCGTTCTGGGGACGTGGCAAAGCACCGTGCTGATCACACTCCCCGCTCCGCTCCCCGTGGGGCAACTCCATGGGGTGACCTCGGCCTGTACCTGCTTGCTTGGCATCCTGGGCTGAGATCCTGTCACCAGTGAGAACCATCTCCATGGCCAGAGACTTCCCCACGGCGCGGGTCAGCCTCTGGGTGCCCCCCGCACCTGCAGGGGTAGAGGGCCGCCAGTCACAGCTGGCTCTGTGGCTGGTCCAAGCCAAGATGCCGCAGACGCGGTGCCGACAAGCTGAGAGGCTGAAGATGGGCCTCTTGGGGGGGGCGGTGTGCAGAAAGAAGTGAGGCAGCCAGTAGGTGGGGAAGCAGGACGCCTGAGAAACCGGGCCAAGGGGGGGCCCTACCCATGCTCGGGCCCACCCTGGCACCGTGGCCCCCGCATCCGCACCTGCCGTGCTGCAGTCAGACCCTGGACAGACGCGCGGAGCCTGCAGCTCCCGACCTCAAACCCAGCTGCTCCCCGCGGGGTCCCGGCCGCTCTGGACATGCCCTTCTCCCCCGGCAGTCTGCGGCTGTCTGGCCCCAGGAAGCTGCCCCACATGTCCGCACACCCTCCCGCCAGCTGGAGAGAGCACCGCCTGCCCGGACACGGGACCCACACTGAACCGTGGGTGCCAGGGTGAGCCAAGGGGACCACCTGAGGGAGACCCCCACAGTCCAGCAGACTCAGGCGCTGCCTCTGTGAAGCGGAGACCTCGGGTGTTGGGATGGGAAGAGCCCAGCGGTCAGCGGAGCTCATGCAGGGCCTCCGGGGCCCGCGGACAATGGGACATGGCCTGCTGCCCACCCAGCGGCTCAGGAGCCTCGGCTCCAGGCTCCACACGCACCAGGGCAGACAAGAGCCTGGCGCCCTCGTCAGGTGGACCTCGGGGGGCACAGGTGTCACCGTTTGCCCATTGATCCCATTGACCTCCATGTGGGGATCTGATTTCCTGCTCTGTTGAACTTGGGTGAGGCCATGGGAATTGCGCTGGCCCCTGAAACACCAGCAGATGTGACATGTGCCATCTCTGGGCACAAGCTCTCAGTGCCGGCCCTTGGTCGCCATGTTCTCTGTTTTGAGCTTCTGACATACGAGGACCCTAAGCCACTGTGTGGTCAGCCCTTCCCGGCAGTGTTTGACACAGGATCTGGCCATCACCTATGGAGCCAACACAGCTCCGGGGCTCCAGGGCCACTCTGAGTGTGACTGTGTCCACTCACACTAAGTGAGCTGGTCGGCAGAGGAAGCAATGGGCCCAGACAAGCAATGGGTCCTTCCTCCGAAGCCAGCTCTCTCTGTCTCACCCTGGGAAAGCCTCCAAGACATGGGCGGACTCTGGGGAGAGACCTGAAGACTGTGCCAATAGTGGTGCCCTTTACCTGGGATTGTTCCTAGCAGGATTTCTGGCTGTGCAAACTGGGCTTTCTCTCCAGCATAGACGATGTCACACATCAGAGCAAGTTCACAGCCGCCACCGAACTGCAAAATGACATGAGGTGTCACCGAGGGAACCCAGACAGATCACTCTGTTTGCCTATTTAAATTTTCTATTAAAATTGAACACAGTCTGGGGTACAGCAAAAATTAATACAGAAGCGCAAAGTTAGTTAAGTGTCCCCACGAATGACCCACAAATGGTTGACACCGCTTGATTCTTTCTGTAAAGGGCCAGATGGCAAACGTGTTTGGCTTTGTGTCCTACAGGCTCTGTCATGTGGCAGCTGGCCGCAGGGTGAGGGTGGACCTCTGGGCTCCAATCAGCTTCATTTGCTGTCCCCAGGGGAACTTTGTTAAATAATCATAACCGACACACCCTCATCACTTCTCTACAGGCTTCCACCAGCCCAACACCTCCAAATAGTCCACAGGCCCACAAGAGCCCCCGAGGCCCCACAGAGGAGACTCAGAGCTTTCGAGGACAGTGGAAGTGGTTAGTGTACAGGTGCGGTATTGGTTGCAAAGTTGCTAACACTGCACAGAAAAGCCCACACGTGCGTCCTGGACATGGGAGAGAGGAGAAACACTGGGGAGTCCCAGGGCCCAGGGGTCCACTGACGAAAGCAGGTGCTGAAGCAGCTCCTCTCCTCACAGTCCCCGGCGGTGGAAGGCCCGCTGTCTGGGGAACTTGGCTCAGGCCTTTTCAAAACAAGAACCAGTCCCACGTTCCATGCACAAGCACGATGCTGTGAAGAACTGAGTGCGAGGGCGACGCAGGCCGACACTCACAGCGTATCCGTTCACGGCAGCTATGATGGGCTTCTTGACCTGGGACAGTTGGTCCAACTGTCTCAGGAACTGGGTGAAAGAGCACTCCTGAAACGTCAGGGCCTGCATCTCCTTGATATCGGCTCCAGCTGGCACGAGAGAGTGTCAGTTACCAGTGCGCAGATACCCCGCTGTGGCCGGGGCCCCCAAATGCCAAGTATGTGCTGTGTGCAGGCACTGGGGTGCTGAGAGTGGGGCCTGGCCTATGTGTCAATGTCCATGTGGACACACTGCTGGGCAGCAGGGACAATACACTGTGACACGTGTCCAAGGAGGTGATGCAGAGGGACAACGGGACAGGAAACAGACTTGAGGGGGACTCCGAGGATCCTGGACTTATTCATTAGTTCCTTGAGCCCGCAACACACAATACCTGATGGTCGAGGACCCGAATCCCTTTGAATAAACTTATCAGCTGGCTGGTGGAGCACACCTAGTGTGACACTCAGAGCGACTCGTCCAAGCAGTTCCCCAGCCTATCCCCAATTATGTGTATGTGACCCCAAGTTGTACTGGCTTTTCTGACACGACCTCGGAGGTGTACGTGTGTCTGGGACACCATGGACCATGGGCAGGGCCACAATCAGACCGCCCCTCGCACAGCCCACGACCCGCTCCCATGCTGCCCACCTGCAAACACCTTCTCCCCACCCGTGAGGACGATGGCCCCCACAGCCCGGTCCTCCTCGAAGGCCTGCAGTGCCTGGCTGAGCTCGGTGATCAGGCCCTTGCAGAGCGCGTTGAGAGCCTTGGGGCGGTTCAGCTGGATCAGCCCCACGTTGTGGGCCTTCCCCTTCTTTTCTGTAATGATGTACTCGAACTTAGCACCTGGGGCACGGAGGGAAAGGGGGCTTGCATTCATGCAGGCATCCGACAGGGGGCTACACCATCATCACTTGACAGAGTTACTCCGACAGCCCCCTGCCCAATCCTTGTTGGCTGCTCAGCCACGTGACCAGCGCCTCCGGTCACGGCAGTGCCGAGGCGTCGGCTGAGCGGGGGACAAGCGGTGGACACGGGCAGGCCTGGACAGGAGGCGCGGCAGGACATAAGGAGCAACTCCAACTCCAGAGGCCTGTCAGTCCGCTACGCCCCGTGAACGCAGCGGAATCCGCAAGGGACACACACGGCAGCTCCTGGCGCTCAGGCCCCAGTGCCCCGCGGGGAGGGCACTGCAGCGCCGGGCGGGGGTCCCGCGTGCGGCCTCCGAGAGGGGCTCCCGCCCCGAGCCCACGCCCCTGGGCGCCGCGCTCACCTGCGGCGAAGGTGCGCAGCGCCGCGCAGCCGTGCCGGGGGCGCAGCAGGCCGGGGACGCAGGGCAGCAGCGAGCGCAGCGCAGCCATGGCGGCCGGGACACGACCTGGCGCCGCCCCTCTCCGCGCGGGCCAGAGCCCTCCCCGCCCCCGGCCTGCATCGCGAGACCTCGGCGATCTCGCGAGACCAGGACGCTGGGGACGTGGACGAGGCGAGATTTCGTCACCGAACCCGACTCCGCGGGCGGCGAAGCGGGGCAGGGGACGGGAGGGGCGGTGAGAAGAGGGGAGCGGAGGGGGTCGTGCGGTTGAAGTCAGGCGGGGATGGGGACGCGGCTGAGCGGCGGCGGGAGGGCTCGCCGCGTCCGCCCGGGGCGGCGCGCTCGTCCCGACGCCGGGCCCCGCCCCCCGCGCCGGTGGCGGACCGTCCCTGAGCGGGAGCTGAGATCGTCGAGACGACTTAGTGCAGATCGGGCGGGGGCCACGCGCCCACGGGGCCCCTCTGCGACCCAGGCGGCCCTCGGGGCCGGGACGCCCAGCAAAGCCTGAAAGTCCCCCAAGCGGAGCCCCCCACCTAACGTCTGGGCCTGGGGCCTCTGGCCGTCCCTTGTGTCCATCCGCCCGCGTCGCCTCCTTCCTTGACCAGTGATGGGCGTTAGCTTTGCCTCGCTTTTGGCCTTTGGCCCTTGTCCCACCATCTTTCTTGGGTGACTTCTGGGTGCCTGGAGGCCCGAACTCTGAGCAGGATACAAATGCAGACACTGGGGAACGGGTCGTCTCTGGAGCCTGCTGAGTGCTGGCGGCACACAGCCTGTGACCCTGCCACCGTTCTCGGGGTCGGTTCACGCACCAGGGAGACATTTCCGTTTTCTTACCCGGGTCCTCCGCCCAAACTGTTGTGTGTCACAGCAGCAGGGACTCAAACAACTGCTTTGCAGAGTGGGAAGGAGTTGAGAGGCAGAAGTGCTTAGAAAAGGAAAAGACAGATTAGCAAAGCCTTTCAGAGCCATAATGTAGCTGATTTCATCATCACTGGGCATGTTTCCTAGGGGTGGCTGGCTTCCCTGTTTTTCTCCCTGGTCCAGCTCAGGGGCCAGAGTCCTCATGAAGTAGTTAGTGCCTTATTCACAGCGGCTGCGCGGGGCCGCGGAGGAACATTGTGCGACAATAAACAATTCATATCGCTGATGAGTGTGTTTACATATTTAAATGTAGCAGGCATGAAGCACATTACTGGTTCTTTATATTGGCAATTTGCTAATATTGAAATTATCGTTTTATGAAATAAAATGTAAGTTCTAACCAGAAAATTTTAAGTTGTTTTGATTTGTAAATTTTAAAAGTTTACACCTGTATCACCAGGCCCCCTTTTGTATTCTTGCCCAGGTTCTGCCAATGCCAGTGTGAGATGAAAGATCACCTACAAATGAAAAGCAAAGTGATACTCAAGTAAATAAAATTCGAACCAGAATTTACTGTTCAATGAAACTTCATTTCCAGCCCGAGTGGAATAAAGACTTCCACAGAGAAAGAAACATCAGCAACAGCCTGCACTGCAGGAGGCTCTGTGTCAGCGTGGGCTACACCGCTCTGCGGGCTCGGGAAGTGGCGCCAGGGATGGACTTCGACACCCAGGCGGGCGCACGGGGGAGTCTTTGAGTGGGGACCCCTGAGCCAGAGACTGCTTTGGGCAGCACAGTGTGGGGGAAATAGAAGTCCCCAAGAATTGGAGGCTGCCCCTCCTCTGCAGACAGGTGACACTGGGGCCAGGTGTCTGCGCTCGTCCGCGGTCCCAATGGAGTCGCCAGCGCCGGTTCTCCTCAGTTGCGGGCTGCCAGGCTGAGCAAGGAGGCCAGGGGCGAAGGCGGCACCGTTTTGGAGAACTGGTCCTAGGCCCAGCACTTTAGCTAGGAGGCAGCACTGCCGACCAGGACCGCCTCGGGTACCCTCGTCCACAGCAGTCAAGACGGTGGCGTTTCCTCCGGGATTTCTGTGCTTTTGCCGCTTCCGGGGGACGGGCAGCGGTCGGTGGGCGCCTCCGGGTGCGAGGTGCGCCTTGTGGGACAGGCACACGCGAAGCTAGAAGCTCCGGCTGCTCCTCGGCCGCCCTGCGTGCTCTCCCTGCTGGGCCTCGAAGCTGGCGGGACGCGCCGGAGCCGCCCCCGAGCTCCCGCGGCCCGCTGGGGAGGGGCGCGGGCGAGAGGTGTGGAGGGAGGAGAGTGGGGGTGGGAGGGCCGTGAGGAGATGGGCAAGAGATCGGGGCTCCGGGAGTCCGTGGGTGGAAGAACGGGAGGCACCCAGCGCCACCGCCTGGCAGGCAGCAAACGATGCAGCACACAAGCCACCCTCGCTCGCTGCTGGCAGTCAGCCGCGGACGCCTCCGCCTGTGTTGCCCATGGGACCAGCTACAGAGACTGCTCAGGGCCAGGAGCCCGCCGGCCTGAGGTCTGGCCATAGACTGCAGGAATTTCCAGACTTTTGCGCACGCGGCAGCGCTTCTCCCGACATCATTCTGTGGAAGTGCGCGCAGCCCTTGCACCCACGTCTCACGGGAGAAAACGATCAGATAGATGTTCGTGCATCTAGTTTCTCCTTCCCCACTGACTCCCAGAAAGCTGGGATTTTTGTCCCTGTTATTCAGGGCTGAGTCCTCAGCACCTGGAATGATTTAAATCGCTACTATATTCTCAGGCCCGAAAAGTAGTTAGCTTCCTAAGCCCCTCCCCACACTCCCAACAGTGGCACTGGGTAACTGTGCGGTCCCTACCCTTGCAGCAGCCTGGACGTCTCGCCCCTGCTCAGAGGGGTTCCTGGCCCCGCTTAGCTTGAACTTTGTGCTTGAGGTGCATTGCATCCTGTGCGTGTGTAGACGCGTGACTGCACACAGAGCAGTGCCGTGGCCTGGGGGCTACGTCGCAGTCGCTCCGGACGCGTGAAGCTCTTCCCGCCCCGCCCTGACGTCAGAGCTCTCATCAGGCCGTCCTCCGACTTCCACCCACGGGCCCCGCGGAGTCCCAAGGCGAGGGTGCTGGCCCGCATCTGTGACACAACAGGGAGACGCCTCCTCCGCCATCTGGTCACCACTCTCCTGACTCCTCTGAAAGAATGACCCGCCTGGCGGCGGGCCCGAGTGCTCCTCGGTGGAGACCTTCGCCCCCAAAGTCCGCGGTCCTCCGCTGCCGTCCGGACAGTGCGCCAGACAACCGGGGGAAGCCCCAGGCCCCGCCCAGGGCGGCCCGCGGGGCTTGTACCCGCCAATGCGCGTCCTGCCCCGCGCCGCATCCGCGCCTCGCCTCTCGCCCCCGTCCGCGCCCCGCCTCTCGCCCCCGTCCGCGCCCCGCCCCGCTTCTGCACCGCCCCGCGCCCTCCTCCACTTCCCCCGGTTAGCCCCGTGCCCGGGTCTCCGGTAACGCCCCTCCTACCCCCGGTTTCTCAGGCCTCTCTCGGGTTCTTCCGTCCGCCCTGCACCGGGACAAGCGGACACTGCCCGAGACGGCGCGATGGAGTCGAGCGGCGGCGACGCCGAGACCCCCAGCTTCGGCCCGAGGGTGCTGGTGGTGGGCGGCGGCATCGCGGGGCTGGGCGCCGCGCAGAGGCTCTGCCGCCACCCGGCCTTCCCGCGCCTGCGGGTCCTGGAAGCCACGGCCCGCGCCGGAGGCCGCATCCGCTCAGAGCGCAGCTTCGGTAAAGGCCTCCCGCGGAACTCTTCCCGGAACCGCTTACCGGAACCCAACCGGTGCTGCACGAGCTCTGCCGCCTCCGGGCTCGGCCTGCGCCCAGGTGTAACTGGCCCAGGACCCTTGCCTGGCTCCCGGGTGCATGTCCGCCGGCCCCTCTTAATCCGCCAACGGCCTCTAGTCTCCGGAAACTCAGCGGCGCTTAGCTAGCATGCCGGCCCCTGCCGCGGGGGGAGCCCGTGGCTGTCCCCCCCACCCCCCGCAGCCTGCTGCCAGCTCCCAGGGCCCCCTTCTGTTCCCGGCGCGCCCCCCACCCCCACCGCGCCCCCCGCCCTGGTGTTCAGGCCCGCACACCCTGTGCCAGGTGTTCCCTTAAGCTAGGTCTGACCAGGCCCTGGGGCTGGTTTTCAGAGCATATTTGAGAAGGGCATATGTGGTCCAGGAGGAGGGCTCAGGGGTTACCTCTGTGGGGAGAGAACCTCCAGGCGGCATCTCCTGTCCCCTTCCAGGCGGTGTTGTGGAGATAGGTGCTCACTGGATCCACGGGCCCTCCCAGGGCAACCCGGTCTTCCAGCTGGCTGCCAAGTATGGGCTGCTGGGGGAGAAGGAGCTGTCAGCGGAGAACCAGCTGATGGAGACCGGGGGTCACGTGGGCCTGCCCTCCGTGTCCTATGCCAGCTCCGGGGGAAGCGTGAGCCTTGAGCTGGTGGCGGAGATGGCCACCCTGTTCTATAGTCTCGTGGACCAGACCCGGGAGTTCCTGCATGCGGCTGAGCCGCCGGTGCCCAGCGTTGGGGAGTACCTCAAGAAGGAGATCAGTCAGCGCGCGGCCCGCTGGACGGAAGACGAGGGCACCAGAAAGCTCAAGCTGGCCGTTCTGGACAGCTTCTTCAGCCTGGAGTGCTGCGTGAGTGGCGCGCACAGCATGGACCTGGTGGCCCTCGCGCCCTTCGGGGAGTACTCCGTGTTGCCGGGGCTGGACTGCACACTCCCGGGGTAAGCGTATGCCGCACCCACCCGGTCCATGCTGTGCGCAGGGCCGCGGAGGAGTGGGATGGACAAGGAGACCTTTGTCATCTGTGTTTCAGAGAGATTGGTCGTTTATTGCCCTACTTGTGCTCAGTTAGGAAAAACAAGATACGTTTCAGAAAGAGTGATTAAAAGGAGGAGGTGCATCTCGTTCTGTTTTTCCTCCACGTTTGGGAGGCCCCTTAGGTGCTAAGCACTGTGTGAGGGGCAGACGGGGCCCTGTCCTTCCATGGGCACTTGCCAGACAATCCCAGGATTGTCCTGCAGGACTCTCCCAGGGGTCGGGGTCATGCCTGGCATGTGGCCGAGGCTCCTGTGTGGAGGGGGAGGGCTCTGTGACTAGTCAGTGCTCCGAATTAGAGTGCTGGGCGGAGAGGAGGGGCCTTGTTTGATCCTCTAGGAGCTTGAAATGCACTCACTCCTTAAGCCTCCCATTAGGGGGGTGTCCACATTCCTGTGGGGGATCAGAAACCAGCCTGGCAGGTGTCCTCGCGTGCTGCTGAGCCACGCTCCACCTCAGTTCCTTGATGCTGGCCAGCAGCCAGTGGGCGATTTCAGCATCTTACCCGCCTGCAGGCTGGCGCCCTATACAGCACCAACACTTCTGTCTCCTAGGGGCTATCAAGGGCTCATTGACGGCATCCTGGCCTCCTTACCCCAGGACATGATGGTTTTTAACAAGCCCGTGAAGACCGTTCACTGGAATGGGTCGTTCCAGGAAGCCACGTCTCCCGGGGAGACGTTCCCCGTGTCGGTGGAGTGTGAAGACGGGACTCGCTTCCCAGCACATCACGTGGTCCTCACCGTGCCACTAGGTAAAGCCACACTCCGTGGTTTCCCTCCCTGCCCCTGCCGGGTGCCCCTGGCTCTGGTTCTGCCCCGGCCCCAGTTCACACTTCCGTTCCATTCCTCGCGGGGTAGGCTTGCTGTTGGGTTTTGTCACAGTTGGAGTTTTAGAGAGAGAGAGCAAAGGCAAGTCAGCTGTCCTGCTCCTTTGGACATAGTTTTTGGAAAGGGCGGGGGTCCTCTGGAGGGAGCTGCCCCTGGGAGGGCGTGTGGTCGTATGTCCGGGTTCGGGGACAGCAGTGAGCAGGGAAGGAGGCGTGCAGGTGGTTCCGCTGAGTCCTAGAGCTGGCGCGGCAGGTGTGAGTCGGGGCTGGCAGGTGGATGCAAGGTGGGGATGGTTGAAACTGCCAGTGTCCTCGTCTCCTCGGGTGGCTCGGGGACTTACCTGTGCTCACGCCCCGTGTGACAGATGTCAGCAGAGACAAGTCATTTAGTCACCCAAGTTCACAAAGCCAGCAGGTGCCAGGTGCGAGATGGAGCGTCTCCCCGTGCCCCCCAGCCCCGCCCGCGGGGGCCGTGCCACCGTGCTGGCGTGCCCTGGCAGGCAGGCTCATCCGGGGGGCTCGTTCAGCCCCACCGCGTTTCCCGCAAATGGACCCATCTGGAGTACTGAAGTTCTGCTCCGATGCTGTTGGCCTCTCCTTTTGGGGGGTGGGGTGGGGTTAGAACCTTTTGCGGTTGTTCCCACCGTGGCTCGCGCAGCTCCGTCACAGTGCTCTTCTTTCCTTCACCCCGGTGGCTTCGTTCATCGGCAGTTCCTGCTGCTCACCGAGCGCCAGCCGTGAGCAGCTGCTGCCTCACTGTGGCCTTGACCGGCCTTCCTGGGAGCGGGGCCCCTCACACTTGTTCTTTACGGGCGTGGAATTTTCTCGTGTGTAGGCGTCGTCGCTTGGCATCACTCAGCGCCGGCGGACGTTTGAGTTGTCTGCCTCCCCCGCCTCACACGATGGTTTACTCGCGCGCTTGCTCGTGCGGGCACACCCAGCTGAGCGCAGCATCGCGCCTGGGCTGCCGACCAGCCGCAGGAAGGCTGCGCAGTCGTGGCCAGCCCCCCTCGGCGACGCGCGCTCCACCTTGCCGCCTGTGGGCTGTCTGTCTTGTGCTGACGTGCAAGTTACCTGCATCCTGAAGAGACTGGCACGTGCCGTGGATTTCCCTTTCACTGTTTGGGCTGAGCTGCTTTTTCCGCCAAGCAGATGAGTTCTTGCGGAGCCTCTGGGGAGGCCTGTGCACTCACTGCTCCCCCATGGGCTGAACGGCAGGGGCTCAGAGGTGTGACCGTGTCCCTGCAGAGCATTCGGGGCAGGGAGTGTCAGCTGTCCCTGCCTGAGCAGGTGGCCCTGGGACCTCCAGGCAGTGCTGGCCACTACGTTCTGGGGTCCCCAGCAGGCAGGTGTGTTGGGGCCCTTTTTCCCTGACTCCTGTGCCTGGGTTAGCGTGGGGCCCTGTGGCTGTCGGTTCTGGGTTTGATATGTGGTGTAAGTCACGGTCACTGGTGAATTCCAGGCTTTCTTAAGGAACGTCTGGACACCTTCTTCGAGCCTCCGCTGCCCACCGAGAAGGCAGAAGCCATCAGGAAGGTCGGCTTTGGGACCAACAACAAAATCTTCCTGGAGTTCGCAGAGCCCTTCTGGGAGCCGGGCTGCCAGCACATCCAGGTGGTGTGGGAGGATGCGTCACCCCTGCAGGATGCCGCCCCTGCGATGCGGGACACCTGGTTCCGGAAGCTGATTGGCTTCCTGGTCCTGCCCTCCTTCCCGTAAGAGTGCTGCCCCTCGGAGGGGGCTCAGGCCGGAGCTCCGACTGGGTGGTGGGGCGGCCTGCTCGGCTAAGGGTCCAGCCACGTGTGTATGTGCCGTGTGGTACTTCTGGAGGGTTTAATGGGGGAGGCCCCAAGGGCACCCCAGATGCCTAGGGACAGATGTGCTGGGCCCGACCTCTGCAGGGACGGCCAGAAGCCCACTGTGTGCAGCTTGTCAGCCTCTTCCGGGGACTAGGATGTGCTGGTGGCTGGAAGGCATGATTTGGTCAGTGAGCAAACATTTACCAAAATTCTCGGGAAGCCAGAGGTCGCAGCTTACGAAGAAGTTTGAAACTTGGAGTGTTTATAGGTGGGAGGCAAAACCTAGACCCGATGCAGTGATTGAAGGAAACATTCCCCGTAAGCCATGGAGTCATGGACATGTAACTGAAGGGCCGAATGTGTGGCCCGGACATGCAGTATGAGTGCAGCTGCCCGTGTGGACCTGGGCCACCTCAGAAAATAAGCCCGCCCAGTTTATGGAGGGAGTGCTGGTGGCTCCTGCAAGATTAAGAGACACAGTTATCCTGCCGTGTCGGGTGGCAGACGCGGGCTGGGCCTCCGTCCTGAGGCGTGGCAGAGTTGGGGACCAGGGGAAGAGGGGAAAGGCGGGCACAGCTGCCACCGCAGTCCGTCCCCACCAGCCACAGAGCAGGGTGTGCGGGCGGCTCCAGCCTGTGTGGGGACCATGTGGGTCTTGTTTGCACCGAGGAACGGCCTGACATCTGGGGGTTTGGACACATGCCGGGCCTGTCGGTGAGTGGTGGCCCTGTCACTGGCTGTGCTCAGCCACCTGCTGCAGGCCCCGTGCACAGCCTGCTCGCCACACGCAGGATGTTGTGGGGACGACTGTCCCAGGGGGCCCTGGGGGTCTTCGTGGGACACCGTGGCTTCAGGACTCCCTTTTATACTCTCAGAAATTATCGAAGATCCCAAAGAGCTTGTGTTTGTGTGGGCTCTGTCTACACATTTACCGCATTAGAAATTAAATCTGAGAAATTCTTTGAAATGATGCCAGACCTGTTCCATGTTAGTATAAATAACATTTTTAATGAAAAATAACTTTCTAAAACGGAATGTAGCGAGAAGGACTGCTCAGTTGTCTCCCGCGCTGAGCGCAGGCCCACTGTGCACCAGGCCTGTCCTGGCCGAAGCGCGTGACAGCTGGACTCACACAGGTGTGTCGCTCCAGGTAGTGGGTGTTCCCCCCAACCCCAACCCTGCACGAACTCAGGAAGTGGTAGTTCTGCACAGGTGAGCCGCAGGGCGGCCAGCTCACTCCCTCCATGATTTTGGTCATCCGGAAAGCGGGGTTGAAGCCGTCTTCCAAGGGTTGACGCATCTCATGCACAATGGCAAAAACCTAGATTTGTTGACATCACCACCAATCTCAGAAAAGTCTCCCAGTACTGGGAGCCTAGCAAGCTGTTGGTAGCAGATAAAAAGTTTCTAAAATTCTATTTTTTGCTCGAAAGGTTAAATGTTATCACCTGCGGTAAATACTTGCAGTTGCTTTCCTGGTGACAAGCACACTTGCTCATTTTCGAGAGAATGCTTCCACGTCCCTAAGCCTGAACTCCAAGCCTGTCACTTGCTCATAAGAGCACCCGGAAGGGACCGGTCAGCTGCGACTGGATCCCCAGGGCAGGCCGGCAGCGGGGTGGCTCGCTGTCCAGCGCAGAGGATGCGTCCTCTGTGCCCCCTGCCCTGCTGGGCTCACCCGGTGTTGGAGAGGCGGGGCTTCAAGCCGCTAGCTGCCTTCCTGCCTCCCCGAGCTCTCTCAGGTCGCCGTGGCCTTCGTTCCTGCGTGTTAGGGGGGACACGGCTAGCCCCGTGTGTGTCACGGCCTCGCCTGCGACGGGCCCGTGGTGAGGCTGGGCTGCTCCCACACGGTGGTGCGGGCGGGTGTGGGCGGGCGGGGTGCAGGAAGCACCGTCCGGTGTCATGCAGAGTTCCGACCTGGCAGGGCCCCCGGACTTTGTGGCCCACATTCGCAGGGCTGCTGACCCGAGGAATGCTCGCAGGGGACACTGTGCGGGTTGTTGGGTCCCTGCCGAGACACCCAGGTGATGGGCGGGGGGCCGGGCCCCACCTCGACTGTCTTGTGGGTCCCCACACAGGTCCGCCCACGTCCTCTGTGGGTTCATCGCTGGGCTTGAGTCCGAGTTCATGGAGACGCTGTCGGACGCCGAGGTGCTCCAGGCTCTGACCCACGTGCTTCGCAGGGCAACAGGTACTGACCGCTTGCTGCCGCCTCACCGCCTCGTGTCTCCCGCTGGCCGAGATCCACATCGGCGACGCCGAGCTGGCCCCTGCGGGCCTCCAGGGACGGCCCTGCCTTCCTCCAGCAGGGCCGCCCATCGGCACGCTTCTTTCTGCGGAGCTGAAACGACTGTGTGCACGCCCCGCGCTGCCTCTCCCGCCCTGCCCCCCGAAGCAAACGCCGCGGCCGCGGCCGCGGCCGCTGAGGCTCCGATGGCTCGGGCCCACCGTCAGAGGCACACGCGGGTGGCCGTGGGTGGGGTGGCGGGCGCCGCTTTGCGGGTGTCCCGAGGGGAGCAAGGTGGCCACAACAGGGAGAGGTTCTGCTCACACGCTCTGTGGCTTGATTCTCCCCGGACAGTGTCTTTCGTTTTAAACAGCTCGGTCTTCAGAGTGGTCTAGCTGCAGAGGTGCGGCAGGAGTGCCAGCTAACGGTGGCATCTCTGTGCTCAGGAAACCCCCAGCTCCCGGCGCCCAGGGGCGTGCTGAGGTCGCGCTGGCACAGCGCCCCGTACACCAGGGGCTCCTACAGCTACGTGGCTGTGGGCAGCACCGGCGACGACATCGACCTGCTGGCTCAGCCCCTCCCCATGGGCGGAGAGAAGCCCCAGGTAGGGTGCCGCCTGCATCCCTGGACAGGCCTGGAGCTGCTGGGACACAGGGGTGGTGGATGTGGCTGGCCCCCCAGGATCTATTTTCTTTGTGAAAATAAGAATAATTTTTAAATGTATTATTTTTCTCAGAGTTTTGCATACACCTAGCTTCACGCATTAATGAATCCCACGGTGCCAGCCAGTGACATAAAATGACAAGCTGCAGGAGGCTGGCGGGGGCACCCACCGCCCCCTCCCAGACCAACTGTCCCGTCTCGGCAGCGTGGTTCTGGCACCGCCTTGATGAAACCTTGGGTTGTGGAAAACGTCACGGACACGAGGGCGGGCGGGGCCTTCGGGTCCCCATCCCCAGCCACCTGTCCCTGTCCTCGCCTCGCCCTGCTGGCGGCCAGGGTGTCCCACAGGTGACGTGATCTGACTTGCAGGTATTTCAGTGCGTATCTCTGAAAGATGGAGGGCGCTCTCTTAACCTACGTGACTGAAAGACTGCTGTCACACCTAGACATTAACAGTTTAGTCGTTAAAAGTTAACTCGACGTTGGGCTTTCGTCCCGTCCCGTCCCGTCGCTGACTGCTCACCGCGCGGGGGGCTCCCAGCCCCCTCCAGCCCTCCGCCCGCCCGGCGCGCCCCCGGGCCCCCGTGGCGCCCGCCGGTGCCAGTGCTCCTCGGTGCGTGCACGCTCCCGTTGGCTCCGGGCGCGACCCACACGGGAGCCGCAGCGGCGAGCTGCACTTCCTGCCCGTGTGGAGAGCTCAGCGTGCGAGCCCTCGTGCGCGCCTGTCTGTGAGTGAGTACGAGTATCTGTGTGTGAGTGCACGCATGTGTGTGCATGTGAGCAAGTGCGGGTGTACAAGGGAGACGAGTGTGTGAATTTGCACCTGTCTGGGCAAGTGTGTACATGTGAGTATGTGTTGTGAGTGCGGGCGTACGTGTCAGTGTGTGAGCAAGTGTGTGGGATTTAGTTTCCTGTGCATTCGTTGGCCTGGGTTCTGCCAGCTGCCTATGTCCGAGTCCCCTAGCCCTGGGTCATGGACCGGTACCGGTCCGTGGTCTGTCAGGACCCGGGCTGCACAGCAGGAGGTGAGCGGCAGGCGGGCGAGCGAAGCTTCGTCTGTTGGCATTCGCTGCCCAGCACCAGCATCACCACCTCAGCTCCACCTCAGGTCGTCGGGCACCAGAGTCTCACAGGAGCCCCGGGCCCTGGTGCCACTAAGGTTGGGGACCGCCGGTCCATGTCCTTGCTCCCTTCCAGGCACAGGTGTCTGCCAGCCGCAGCCCCTGGAGGCATAGCGGGAGCCTGTGCCCGCCTGCCTGGGCCTCTGCCACCGGGGCCCTGCGTGCCTCGTTCCTGTTCTGGACCCTGCCTCCTGGGGTCCATGTCGTCTCTTGGTTTGCTCCCTGGCTTTGTAGGAGCACTCGTTCTGAGAGCTTCCTGACACAGGCGTGCATGGGAGGCGCATCTGAGGGACAGTTGCACATGTGAAGATGTCTTTTTCTTACACTTACACGTCACTGTGCCTGTCCTAATCTCTGTGCAACAGACCGCCCCGAAGAACCACCCCGCAATCATGCCGACAGCTCTGTAGGGGCGCTGTGGGTGGCTCGTTTCTGCCCCACAGCGTCTGGTGTCTCAGCTGGGAAGACTTGAGCCACTGGGAGTGACTCGGAGCTAGGGCTGGGGTCGTCTGAGGCTGCCCCTCTTACATGGCTGGCCCTGGGCTGGGGTGACGTGAAGGCTGAGCTCGTCTGGGACGTTGGCTCGTGCGCCTGGCTGTGGCTGCTCTGTGTGGCTTTGCCTTCTTCAGCATGGCGGCCTCAGAGCCGCTTGCCCAGCACGGGTGTCCCGGCCGCATGGTGCCCTGCAGCTGAGCTCGGAAGTCAGGGGCACCTCGTGCCACGCTCCACAGGCCTGCTCAGATCGTAGGCCAGGGTGTGGGCCCACCTTCCTCAGCCCAGTCAACGCCCCAGGTCGGGCATAGAATCCTGGTGAGAGCTGCACCCTCGGGGTGTAAGGCATCCCCAGTGTAGCTGTTGGGACACCCACAGCCATTGGAAGCTTTGTGTCCCATTTTCAGATCCGTGGGAAGCTTTGCGGAGCGCTTGGCTTCTGCACTCGGGGTGGCACTGTGCCTGTTGGCGGTGGCGCTGTGTCGCACCCCCGGCTGGCCCCGGCTGCTCCCACCTGGGCAGGTGCCTTTGGATGACGTCGTTGTCTCTCCGCTCCTCTCGTTTTCTGGCGTTTCTGTCGTTTGGATGCTGGACTTCTGGACTGGTCTGCAGACGTTCTTGTCTTTCCCCCCGATTACCGTCTCTCTGGTTTTGGGGTCACGCCCTTAACGTCATCTGCCAAACCTCATGCGTGTTCCACTTTGCGGTCACGTTTAGCTCCCGCATGCTTGGTCTCTGAGGCGCCCTTCCCTGTCATCGCTGGTTTCCATGACTGCAGCACCTGCTCTTGCTCTGCGGCCCCCTCCGGCTGCGAGATCAGGTGAAGAGCAAGCCACACGTTCCTGTCAGCTCTGCAGCCACCAGCAAAGGGCCCGCGGCTCACAGCTCGCCCCTGGCGCCCTGCCCTAACGCTGACCCTTCTTCGCAGCTCCAGATACTGTTTGCTGGGGAAGCCACACATCGGACCTTTTACTCCACCACACACGGAGCTCTGCTGTCCGGCTGGAGGGAGGCTGACCGGCTCATCGCTCTGAGGGACCCCCAGGCACAGCCGCCGGGGCCCAGGCTCTGAGCCTGGCCCCACTCCGCCTACGCCAGTGACGCTGGCACCACACTTCCCTCTGACAGGCGGATGTTCATCGTGGCTTGAGACTGGGAGTGTGTCGTCACCGGGGTCAGCTCTCCCACTTGTCACATCTGTCACTGAGTCTGGCCAGGGCTGATCTGGAGCTGAGCATGAAGTCTTCCTGGAGACGTGGCACAGGTGCCACCGCTGACGCCGGTGGCTCATTCATAAAGTGTGTTGAAGTCTCCTATGTCTGGAGCCATCCTTTCGTCTCTGGGCTGCAGTGTCAGTGGCCTCTGTCTCGACTTGCCCTCGGCCCAGGTCATTGCAGGGCCCTGTGCCCCTGGCACGTGGCCCATCTTCCCGTGGATTCCTTGGACTCTGGGAGCTGCGGTTGTCCCTTATTCGGACATCTTCAGGTGTTCCTGAGTTCTCATTGCTGGTGGCTAGGGCCGCAGCATAGCTGACGGACCTGCCGTTGTTCACCAACAGCCACTTTGTTAGGCGCCCTCTGCGTGGTGGGCCGGGAGACAGTGCACGGGGGGCAGAGTAGCCAGGCGTGTCACGGTGAGCGTGAAGAGTGTGTCAGGGTGAATGTGGGGAACGTGTCTGGTACGCTGGGCAGTGCTGGGCGAGTGTGTTGGCTCAGTGTCTCATACTCGCCTGTCTTGGGTTTTCCCTGCTCGTGCCCCAGAGTTCTGTATGTGTCCACTGTTTTGTGTGACTGGAATGGTTTTGCTTGGACACCTGCCAGTCAGTTGGCTGTGAGAGAAATTCAGAATTCACCAGGGTTTTACTTTGGTTTTAAGGTCCTTGGACTAAGAAGGAATGCACCTTCTACCACATGCAAAGGTCTGTGTTGTTGGCACCCAAGGTTTCATCAAGCCTTTGGCAGATATTTCCATATTCAAAGAGACCAAGGCAGCTCTTAGCTGCCTCTGGGTGGGAGGGTGGCCCAGTGAAGAGGGGCAGGGGGCTGGGTCCCCACCTGGAGTCTGATTCATCAGGAGGCTGAGAAGGCTTGCGGAGGAAGCCACCTGGCAGGACTTGTCTCCATGGTGGCCACTCAACCCCAAGGACATTGAGCGCTGTGTATAGAGGCGTAAGACCATTGAGACCACAGTAATGATGATGTTTCTGTGCCGAGAATCAGCGTGTTTGGAATTCGAGGAGCTCGTTTTAGAACTCCCACCAGTGTCATGTTCTTGTGACCCAGTAAGAGTCACAAGTAATCGCGGAGACTCCTGCCTGCGTTCACGCAGTGTTGGGACAGCAAGGCCCAGGTTTACTGTGTTAACAATTTTGAGGAGAATTGCAGCCAGTATTTGCAAAGGGTTTGTTTGTTACATTGAAACCTGGAGCAAATGAAAAAGAAAGGATATTACGTTTATAAAATAAAAGTATTTGAAAGTTTGTAAAAAGGGACCAAAGGGGACTGCTCAATTTTGTCACACTTATACTCAGGACATGCTTAAGGAAGAACTTGGATTTTTTAATTTAATTAATGTCACTATGTCTACGAATTTTTTCAAAACCCCCAAAACTCAGGACCCTTGAGAACAACCTGGGCTACGAAGGTCGGGGAGGCCCTGGGAGCGGCTGGGGCCGGCTCGTCGCCCCGCCCCCGGCTCGTGGCCCCGCCCCGGCTCGTGGCCCCGCCCCGCTCCCGTCCGCGGGGCCCGGAGCGCCGGGCTGCGTCCCCCGGCCGAGGGAGCGTCGCGCGCACGCGCGGGCCGCGCCGCGGAACGTTAGAGCGCCGGAACCCTCGGACTGGGTCGCTGGCAGGGCGGAGAGGTCCGTCGCCGGGCTCGTCCGTCGCGCTGCGCGGCGCTCGGGAACGCGGCGCCATGCGGGGGACTCCGCGCGCGCTGTGTAGTGCCGCCCGGGCCGCCTGGCGGCAGAGCTTTCCTCTGGACGGCCGCGACGTGGCGCGCTGGTTCCCGGGTCACATGGCCAAGGGTGAGGTTCCGGCGCGAGGCGGCAGAGCCCGCGTCCGTGCGCGCGTGTGCGCCGCGGGGCCCCGCGCCCGGCCCTTCTCTGGCGGCCCGCGAGCAGCTCCGGTTGCGGCGGGCAGCAGGGCGCACGGGGCCCGGGGCTGACTGGATCTCTGAGTCCCAGGAAGGCTCTTCCGCTTTATTCTCCGAAGCCTCACTTTCCACGTCTGTTTTTAAGAAGAAGTAATTCCCTGGACATTTCGAGGACTAACGGAAATAGGGAGAGCAAAGCGCTTTGCAGGTGTATTCGGAAGAGTGAAAGTGCCTGCTCTGCCAGACTCTGCTGAATGCCGTGCGCATCGGCGCCCGCGGGCGCGGGAGGGAAGTGGGGAGACCTGAAGTGTTTGAGGGTGTGCCTAAATGACCGGCCTTGGCTGTGTGCATGGAGGCTGAGGGGTAGTGTCACCATTATTGAGTGGAACGCAACAGGAAAGGGAGTTTTGTTACTTTTGTCGGTGGTCTTTTTTCCTGGTGGGGTGACATCAGTGCTGTGAGAGTCGGTCCTCACAGCATCATCTCCGCACGTTATCGAGGCCCGGTGAGTTGGTTAGTTGGCATATCTGTTTTACAGCTCAGACCAAGACCCCTACAGGTTAAATATTTCACCCACAGTCACCCAAGCGTCAGGTGGTAGAGACAGGATCTTTTGAGCCACCACTGTTGGACTTTAAGGGGGCACCCGGCAAATGGTTATCAGTTGCCCTTACTTAGAGCACTTAACTCAGATGTATTCTTTTCAGGTGGTTTGTGGTGGCGTGCCGTTCCTGACAGTCAGCTTAAGTTGTCTCCCACTCTTGGCAGGCGGTGGACCCCATGCCTTAGGTGTTCATCTTTTTTCCAGGGCTGAAGAAGATGCAGAGCAGCCTAAAGCTGGTGGACTGTATCATCGAGGTCCATGATGCCCGGATATCCTTTGGTTGTTGTGGTACTGGAATTTATTGTGAGAAATGCATTTTTGGGCTTTGTCCCCATTCTTGGCACAGAGCTCCTAAAACACTTGAATTTCCTAGATGCTGAGAAGGATAAGTGTATTTTGCTACTTCATGAGGTGACTTTTGGAAAGCTCCTAGGTCACTTAAGGATGAGGGCTGATTGCCAAGGGAACCAACCCAGATGTGGGAGGGTTGGAACTTTCAGCCCCAACCCCTGACCTTCAGGTGGGGAGGGGACTGGAGGTTGAATTGATCACCAGTGGCCAATGATTGAATCAGTCACACCTGTGTAATGAAACGTCCATAAAAACCCAAGTAGACAGGGTTCTGAGAGCCTACTGGTTGGTGGACACATGGAGATGCAGGGTGAGTGGAGCCTGGAGAGGCCCGGAAGCTCCCTGTTCCCCTTTCCAGACCTTGCTCTATAAGTTTTTCTGTCTGCTGTTCCTGAGTTACTTTTACAATGAACAGGTGATCTGGTGAGTAAAACGTTTCTGTGAATTCTGTGACCCACTTTGGCAAATTAATAGAATCTAAGGGTGGTGGGTGGTGGTCATTGGAACTTCCAATTCATAGCCAGTTTGTCAGAAGCACAGGTGACAACCCGGACTTGCGATTAGCTTCTGGAATGGGATGGAGGCAGTCATGAGCCCTTAAGCTGTGGAATCCAATGTCATCTCCAGGTAGCTGGTGTCAGAATTGAATTGGTTGGACACCTAGTTGGTGTCCAAGAATTGCTTGGTGGTGCGGGAACTCACTCCCCCATTGGAACTGGGTGCAGAGTCACAGTGGTACGGGGAGGCTCTTCAGGCAGTGCTCAAGGCAGCAGGAAGCATTCCTGGTATCTGGTCCCTGCTCTGCTCCAGACAGCCACCGCAGTGGCCAGCAGCCTCGCCTGTCGTAGTTATCGGTATTCAAAGCAGTGGTTCTCACCCCTTGTTAACACATTAGAGTTCCCCTAGGAGGCTTTTAAAATTACTAGGCTGGGACCCTCTCCAGGTCAGTCACTCCGAGGTGTAGGGCCGGACCCTTGCGTCTGCAGCTCCCCACTGGTACACGCGAGCAGCATCTCAGACCTGCCTGTGCCTGGCGTGCCCAGCAGCAGCATTCTCTAGGTGGGACGTGAAATCCTGATTCAACTATCCTTGCTGCTCAGGCTCTCCACCTGTGCCTGAGGTATGAGTCAGCAAGGTGGCTGGTCTTGCTCCCTAATGAGTATGTTTTTGAGCCACCTTTAGATTCTTCTTTTATGACAAAAGTTTGAATTACCATCTCTAGATTGGATGATGAAGGACCATCTTCACGATTTCAAAGGCTTGTTGAACCTCTGTGGTAAAGTAGCAAGTTTCTTAACTGTAGGTAAATATTTCAGTTCACACAATGCCCCATGCTGGTCACAAGTGTTCACTGGAGATTATATGTCTGAGTATTAGAAAGTGGTGAAATCTGTAGGTGTGACTCAGTGTGCTGTGATGGGGAGACAGCTCTCCTTTCATTCTGCAGACCTTCCGCCTTGTCACCCAGGACGTGGTGGGAAGCCCTAACACCGGACAGCGGCCCTGCGCTGGTTCTGGGGGCTTTGGTGTTCTGGGTCAGCACAGCGTTGGTGAACCTGAGGGAAGGGTGTGGTTAATAGAAGGTCCCTTTGTCGTGTGGGTAAGAACACAGTGGCTGACTGGGGTCCTAGACCTAGACCCTAGGCATGCCGGACTCAGACAAGGAACCAGGAAGGGCCTGAGTGCTCAGAAGATAAGAGGCTTCCCCTCCTGTCTGCATTAGTGGCACACCCGATGGGACCCTACAGTGAGCCCCATGGGTCCCTGGCTGGGGGAGAAGGGCCTGGCGATGGCAGTAAGGAGGCGGAGACTTCAGTGACTGTCCCCATTGGCTTACACAGAGGTGGCAGTGGTGGTTTGAGATGCTCTAGTTGCGACGTCATGGGTGGCACTTTTTGGAGGGGTCATTCATTTTGAGCTTAACGTACATCGGCAGCTTAACGACAGTTGTAAAACCTTCCAGCACCTGTTGTTTTCTGATTTTGCTCCCATCGTTCCTGTTTGGGAAGCCACATGAGAGCCGCTGCCCGCCTGTCTGCCTCTCGGCTGGGAAGCAGCTCATGCTGGCTCCGTGGCCGGGGGACCCTCATGGAGGGTGCACCCTTCTCCCACGAGGAGGGCCCCGAGGCGGGCCACGAGGCTGGCTCTCTCCTCTGCGTCAGTCCCTTCCGTCGACCTGGTCACGGGGCACAATAAATGGACTGCCTGGTGCAGCTCAGAGCTTTTGCCTTAACATCGCCACATCCCGCTTTCAGGCCGCAACCCTCTGTTTCAGGAGACCCTGGGGATCAAGCCACACGTGCTCGTCCTCAACAAGATGGACCTGGCAGATCTGAGTGAGCAGCAGGTAAAGGCCATCGCACAGATGCCGTCAGGTGTCGCGAGGAGCCGCCACAAACTGACTCAAGTGGACGCCCGGCAGCGCCCTTTGACATGCTTCTCTTTAATCTGGGTCACCAAAATGTGCACCTCCCGGGGGAAGCACCCAGATGGTGGCTTCTAGCTCCGTGTGGCTGGGAGCATTCCAAGCGGCACTGCAGAATAGACTCATGTTTTCTTTCATTTTAATCACCTGAAGTTTTAGTGGCTTGTGGCCACAGGCCTAGATGGCACTGGCCTGGAGGTCTCCCGTGATGGCTGCGTTTGCCCCCAGGCGTCCACACTCCCGAGGGCATGGCCTCCCATGCCCCGAGCCTGGCTGCGGACTGCCTTCTGCACCATGTGACCTGGAGGACTGGGGAGGCCCGAAGTAGCTAGTGGAGTTCTCCAAAGCCAGGCAGGGGCAGTGGACTCAAGTCATCAAGTGCAGGTTATGTCCCCTATGTCCCAGAGGTAAAAGCACTGGGGATTCGAGAATGTCATTTGTGAAATGTGCATCTCTGTCCTTGCTCTGTCCTCAAATCCTTTGCAAAGAGGGGGTGTCAGCATCTGTTGAATTCCGGCTTTTCAAGCTGTTAGGGGCGCAGTTTTCCCTTTGCTGCAGCAAGAAGAATGCACTCCAGGCTTCCTAGCTGAGGTGCTGCATTTGAGTTAAACTCCAGCCACAAGCGCCTGCCACAGGTTCCCCAAGAGACGTCAGATACTAAAGCCACTGCTCTCTGTTCGCTAGACCCTCAGCAGCCCCGTCCCATGGCACGTGCTCCTGGGTCGGAGTGTCAGCCTCTGGGCAGGGGAGGCTGTGCGGCGACCCTGCACTTGCAGGCACGCTACCTGTCCTCACAGGCTTTCAGCTGAGTCTCAGCAGTTGCTTCTGTCCTGAAAAACGAATTTTCACAAGGTGCTGGGCACATGGTTACCTGGCAGGGACCCACCAGGGTCTCACCTGGTTGGGGGTCAGCAGGACTGTCGCTTTGCTCCTCCTGTAAGGCGCTGCTGCGGCCAAGGTTTCGGGGAGGAAACGTCCCCAGTGGTGGCCCTCCATGCACTGGGTGGTTCGTCCCATTCGAATTTATACACTTCAGCGTGCGCCTTCAAATGTGTCTTTGTTTTGGTCTGTATTTTAATCTGCATCGTAACGGACAACTAAAATACATAACTAAAACTAACTGAATTAATGGGACTTTTTTGTTCATTTAAGCGTTAATCATGTTTAGGTCTGTAGCTAACCAAACGGTATAATACTGGTTATAAAAAATTCACTTCATAAGCTGATTTCACTGGATGTTAAGACCAGTAAACTCAGATTAACCTTGGTTGACTTTCTGCTTTTAAAGTATTCCCTGTGCTTCGTGATCAGAGCGGATTCCAAGCTTAAAGTGGAGTTCACGTGGTGATGCGCGCAGAGTAACAGGGATTCTAAAGGAGGGCCCAGCCACATCATTCCTGTCCTAGTTTAGCTTCAAATGACAAGAAGCACTGGAGTCCGCAGAGGGCAGCAGTGTCTGCTGCGCCTGGAACACAGATCGGAGAGGAGACAAAAGGCAGCTCGGCCCCGGGCCCCGGGCCCGGCCCCCTGGCCTCTGTCACGGGGAGTCAGCTGCCCTAGGCAGCCGTCCTCCGGAGCCCCCCTCAGCCACACTGTCCACGGTGTCCCGTTGCTGGCGCCTGCGCCTGCGCCGCCTGGCCCCCCCGAACCCCCAGGCGCAGGGGCGCTCAGCCGAGAGCGTGCCTGGCGGGCGGGCCCGGGGGTCCGGCATGTCTCACCACCCACGTGTTTGTTAGTGTTTATGTGAACGTCTCTTGCCTTGCTCTTCTCTTTCAGAAAATTATACGACACTTAGAAAGAGAAGGCCTGAAAAATATCATTTTTACGAACTGTGTAAAGGATGAAAATGTCAAGCAGGTAGGGTGTTTTTTTTTAATACTCTAATGCTTCTGCTTAAAAATATCCAAGAAACAGTATGACCAATTTTATGCTTTTATAAGCAGAAGAGTTTTGGAGACGATTCTCAGACGTGCTGGGGCTCCTGGGGCACACTCGTCTCCTGGTGCCAAGAGCGGTGGGCGCCGTGCAGCCCCCGTGGGTTTGCGGGGGCCCCGGGCCAGGCCTCACCTGCCGGTCCCGTTCTGAGCACGGGAGCCCTAGGGGAGCCTAGGGCCTTGTTTTCTCCAGTTGCATGTGGGACTTTCACTGGCCGACGTGCATCTCTGCCCGAAGGTGGTTGTAGTTACAGGTGTCACCCTCTTGGGGTGACTGTTCTGCTGTTCATGGTGGAGGGACAGGGCAGGGCACAGGTGACCACCCCACACCAATGTGGTCTAAGCCCGCGATGCGGACCCTGGCTTTTCGACGTGGACACTAGAGCTGAGTTGGGAGCGGTTCCCACACGCGTGTGCCCGTGTGCTTGGTGTGTTGCAGATCGTCCCTGTGGTCACCGAGTTGGTTGGGAGCAGCTACCGCTATCACCGAGGCGAGGTGGGTTCGTGGGCCCCCGTGCTGGTCACAGAGCCTGTGGCTCACCTGCCAGGCAGAGCTGCACCCGTCCCACGGTGGGCCATGGCCCCAGACCGGTGCGGGCACGACCGCAAGCCTGGCCGTAGGGAGGGCGGGGGCCCCATGGCGTGCGCCTGGTGGGGGGCCGGGCAGGGGCGGCTGTGCCCGATCCCCTGTCCTTCTTCCTGCCTCTGCAGAATGCAGAGTACTGCATCATGGTGATCGGGGTCCCCAACGTGGGCAAGTCCTCACTCATCAACTCGCTCCGGAGACACCACCTCAGGAAAGGTACTCCCAGCCGCGCCGGCTGAAGCAATGCTTCTCCCTAGAGCGGCTGCTCTCGCCTGAGACACAGGTGGCCGAAGCCCCAGGTCCTGAGCTGTCTTTCCACCAGAGGACCCAGGCAGCCGGCCGCCATGCGGCCAGTGACGTCGCCCGCGCCCTGGCTGTCCAGGGCGTTTCACGTGTGGTGGCTTTCTGACCCTTGGCGGGTTGGTCCCTTCAGCTCCCGAAGTCCTCTGGTCGGCGGTGCCTGGACCGCCGCGCGGCCCGTGGGTGTGCTGTGGGGCGGGAGGCGCTCCCCCAGCCTCGGGGGCTGCGTGCTGTCTCCCGGGGTCGGGAGTGGCGCCGGGCTCTGGCCCCGACACCGGCACACGGCGTCCATGGCGCCGTCCCGCTTCCCGAGCGCTCTGAAGTCCGGCACGCCTCACGCGTGTTCTTCGTTAGCGCCTTCCGGCCCACGACCCAGACGCCGCAGCCCGCGCGGAGCCGTCGTGTGCGGGCGGCGCGTCTGGGCCTCGCTGCGGTGTGGCTGGTCACCTGTTCTAAAAGAATCAGTGGCATCAAATTGTGTAACCCTCAGTGTTTCTTTCCGGATGTCTGTCATCTTAGACTGAGGCTCTGTAACCCTAAATACTGTCCCCCCGCCCCTCAACCTCGGAACCCCTGAATCCACTTTCTGCCTGGGGGTCTGTGAAGCCCTGAGACCTCGTCTGAGGGGAATCACACAGTCCTGTCCTTCCGCGGCAGGCTCGTTTCGCTCAGCGCGCCGGCCCCAGGCCTGTCCGCGTGGTGGCAGGTGGCAGCATGTGCTTCCTTTCGGGGGCTGGCGGGACTCCGTTGTGCAGACGGACCCACCTCTGCACATCCGTTCGAGCCCCAGGGTTCACGCCCGCCCTTCACGCTCGAGTTCATTCGTGACGGTGCTGAGTCCACTGGCGACACCCTGAGCTGGGTGCTGGCACCCGGGTCAGTTCAGCCCCACAGCCAGGCCTGCGGTGGGCAGCGCTGTGGGGCAGACCCACAGGGTACAGGCCTGGCCTCAGGCGAGGGGCTAGTCTGGGAGCGGAGGAGGGCCTGCGGGAAGGGGCGGCTTCCTCTGGCCTTCACTGTCAGACACTCACCTTCATCTATCCCCAGCGCTTGGAGCAGCTTTCCAGGCATCCAGGAGGCACATTCCGGAACCTGGCTTAGAAAGGGTCGTTGCTGCGAGTGGGTTTGGGCCTTTGTGGGCTTCCACGTGGTCCATTCTGTGTCATGTGCGCCAGGCCTGGGAGCTCAGTACGTATTTGACGGCCCTTTTCACCCTGCAGGAAAAGCCACCAGGGTGGGCGGTGAGCCTGGGATCACCAGAGCTGTGATGTCCAGAATCCAGGTAGGGGCCTTGCGCGGCTGCCGGGCCCCAGGCTCTGTGTGCACAGACCCGTCCCTGTCCACAGTGCTGCGTGCTGGGCACTGCGTCGGGCCTCACGCCAGCCCGACTGATGGACGAGGAGACAGGCACCTGGGAGGGGCCGAGCCAGGCGGAGGCGCAGCTCTGCTCTTCCACACGCTTTCTCCCCGGGAGCGGAAGATGGGCTGTTGGGGCCGTCGCCTTTCTTTATTCTCCGTGTGGAGTGGAACCGAGTTCCGTGGGGAGGCCGGGAGCTGGCGAGAGCGGCGGGGCAGGCCGGGCCCCGGGCCTCCTGTGCGTGGCTCCGAGTGGCCGTCTGGCTGCCTGCTGTGCCCACAGGTGTGTGAGCGGCCGCCAGTGTTCCTGCTGGACACGCCCGGGGTGCTGGCCCCTCGGATCGGAAGCGTGGAGACAGGCCTGAAGCTGGCCCTGTGCGGTGAGCCGGGGCTGCCCTCTGCCGTGCTGCCGGCAGGCCCGGCGAGGGAGCGTCTCTGTGCCGGCTCGTGCTGGCCATGCTTGTCCGTGCAGCCGTGCCCGGCGAGGCCCCGTCCCATCCCGCTGGGCAGACGGGGCAGGGTGGCCTCCTGGGCGCTCACCGGCTGTCCGCTTCCAGGGACCGTGCTGGACCACCTGGTGGGGGAGGAGACCCTGGCTGACTACCTCCTCTACACCCTCAACCGGCACCAGCTCTTAGGGTGAGTGTGGGCTGTGGGCTGGCCCTTCCTCTCGCCGACCAGACGCAGTTGAAGGGGGGTGCACTGGGGTGTCGCCGACGACGGCGGTCTGCAGGCCTTTGGAGTGGGTGGCTCGACACGTCCTGACACACACGGGCACGTCTGTGGGCCCCACGCAGTCACAAAGACTGCAGATTCCTGGTGCCGCTTTGCCGTCCACCCCCCCCCCTTCCTGCAGTCAGACGCCTAGTCACGGTCACCCACAGCTACGCCGTGGTCGCCCTTGGCTACAGTGTGGTCACCCAGAGTCACACTGTCGTCACGGTCGCACTGTAGCGGCCCACGGCCACGCTGCGGCCATCCCCCCGAGGGGTCGTCTGTGGAGCTGGGAGGCACCTTGCCGGCTGGCCTCGGCCGTGGTGACAGTGGCTCTCGGCCGTGGTGACAGTGGCCCTCGGCCGTGGTGACAGTGGCCCTCGGCCGTGGTGACGGTGGCCCTCGGCCGTGGTGACGGTGGCCCTCGGCCGTGGTGACAGTGGCCCTCGGCCGTGGTGACAGTGGCTCTCGGCCGTGGTGACAGTGGCCCTCGGCCGTGGTGACAGTGGCTCTCGGCCGTGGTGACAGTGGCCCTCGGCCGTGGTGACGGTGGCTCTCGGCCGTGGTGACGGTGGCTCTCGGCCGTGGTGACAGTGGCCCTCGGCCGTGGTGACAGTGGCTCTCGGCCGTGGTGACGGTGGCTCTCGGCCGTGGTGACGGTGGCTCTCGGCCGTGGTGACGGTGGCTCTCGGCCGTGGTGACGGTGGCTCTCGGCCGTGGTGACGGTGGCTCTGCACAGGTACGTGCAGCACTACGGCCTGGGCGGGGCCTGTGACGACGTGGTGAGCGTGCTGAAGCGCGTGGCCGTGAGGCTGGGGAAGACGCAGAGGGTGAAGGTGCTCACGGGCACAGGTGAGGTGCGGGGCCTCGTCTCCCTTGGCCGGGCGTGCGGACCGTCCCAGTGAGCGGCCTGGCCGTCTGGGGGAGGACAGTGTGGGAAGGGGGAGGCTCTCGAGGGGGAGGGGCTCTTGCCCATCCTCTGGGCTGCAGGCCTGAGCGGTGCTGGGCATACCTTCCCACACCTTCCTCCTGCAGCCTCGAAGTCCCCAGGTACCGGAGCGCCACAGATACCAGTGGACGAGGACGGAGGTGGGCCCGCCCTGCGTGGGGGGGTCCTTCCTTACCAGACCCTCCCGTCTTCCCCAGGTGATGTGAACGTCATCCAGCCCAACTACACCGCAGCAGCCCGTGACTTCCTGCGGACCTTCCGTAGTGGGCTGCTGGGCCCTGTGATGCTGGACAGGGACACACTGCACACGCCCCCAGCAGACCCCTGAACTGCTGCGGCTTTGGGGGCCTCGCTCGTGCCTGGCCCTCAGCCCCAGGGATGGGTAGCAGCCCAGATGTTAGCGTCTGGGCACTCTCTTCCAGGGCTGTCCACTGGTCATTGCACACTCAGGCCTCTGCTCCAGGAAGGAGGCTGCGCCCTCCAGCCACTACAGGAGGTGGGGCCCAGGTGTGGACGCCAGGGCCACTGGCATCCCCAAGCAGTCCTGCGTGCCTGGCCCGGTCAGGACGCTCCGTCGTGCTCACTACGTCTTACGGAGAAGCTGGTATCGTCCTAGGAGCGAAGCTGTAACCTGTCATTTCAGGTTCTAAATTAAAGGCCTGCGTCTACGGTCAGCCAGTGCCGCGTGTGCCCGCCCCAGCTTACGCCCCTTGTCAGGACTGCCTCACTGAGGGAGAGCGGGGGGCGAAGCGGCGAGTGGCCCAGGGCGCCGGCCCGGGGCCCTGCAGGAAGGAGCAGCCGTGGCCAGCCCAGTGTTTATTTCACAGCGCTGCTGACACGGGACGTGTGCACACGGGTGTGAACAGGAGGCTTCGGTTCCCGGGGCAGGACCCAAGGACTGGCCTGTCCCTCGGGACTCCGGGGGCCGCCCCGCTGTGGCCCTGCTGCGGGCCCGCTGGCAGGGTCTCGGTGTGGTTGGTGGAGCCCTGGGGCTACCTCGCGTACCGTCTGGGACAGGGCAGAGGCAGGAGGGGGCGGCCACCCCTGTCCAGGAGCTCCGGCTGCTCCGTGTTGGGGTGGCCTGGCCTTCCCGGGGCTCCTGTCCCCACCCAAAGGCTCTCCATCCTGTTGGCGGGGTAGTGGGCTCCTCCACCCATGTGGCTTCTGCACACCCCACGCCAGCCACTGATCTCCCCAGATGACACACCCCACGTGGCCTCTCCTGCCGGAACCCTGAGCACACGGGTGGGAAGGGTGAGATTTGGGGCTGCACCCAGTGCCAGACGCCCCCAGTTCGGGGTGAAGAGGGCTCTCGGCTGGAATGCTGTGTCACGAGTGACCGACGGCTCACACCGTGCAGCCTGTCGCCCGGGCGGCTGGGCCCACGCTCCCGGGCCCTGAGGGTCCCCTGCGCCACACTTCCAGAGTCCAGTGCCATCTGTGTCTCGAGTAGCAGATGCTGCATCCAAGGCCCCAGGCAGGGTTTGGTCACAACTCACTGGTCTTTGATAGCGTCGCACTTGTCTGGAATGGACAGAGGAGTGTCTGGGCTCGCTGCGCCCCAAGAATGATGGCAGTGCGGACGCGGGGGGGCTGCCAGGAGCTTCATCCTGCAGCTCAGTGTGTCCTCCCAGAGACCCCTGACCGGAGCCGGCTGTGGGGCAGCAGAGGGAGCAGGGGCGGTTCTGGCACCGCTGTCCTGCAGCCGAGTCCAAAGGCCCCTGGTCCAGTGGCCGAGGGCGTGTCCTGGAGGCTCCTGCAGAGCACCAAAGGGGAGAGGTCCGAGGAGCCAGGCCCAGGAGCGAGCCTGCCTCGGGACCGTGGGGCATCGGAGCCTGAGGACGAGGGGAGAGCCCAGGCCCCTGGGCTGAGCACCAAGGCAGCGGCTCGAGGGACATGGGCTGTCCGTCCTTATTGGTGAGGCGTTGGGCGCCAGAGGCGGACCTGTGAGGACTTGCCTGGCGTTTCCCTAGAAGCCGCCCCGGGCGTCCACCCTGTCCCCGTGACATCTGGGGCTTTGGACAGCCTGCCGTGGCGTCTGAGGAGCGTGGCCTCCTGGGTGCTTCCTTTTGCCGAGCAAGGCTCCCATGCCCGCGTCCGTGCAGGTGCTGCCCGGTCATCCTGGCCCGTGCCCATGTCCGTCCCCTCCACTCTCGCCACCCTCCGAGGGTGCCGCTGCTGGGACTGCCACGGGCTGAGCCAGGGAGGGCTCGTCCTGTCAGGTGAGGGCTTTGCGCATGGCCCGCGCCCCTGAGCTCATAAGGCCGAAGCTCTGGGAGTTTGAACATCGCTGTCTCCGGAAGGCCCGGAAGACCTCAGCGGCTGGTTGCAGCTCAGAGCCAGGTGTCCCTGAGCACCTGTGCGGGGGGCCCGGCGTCCTCCTGGGGGTCACCAGGACCGCGGTGGGCAGGCCCCGGCTCTGAAGCCTGCAGTCGGCCGCTTCGGTACCGGGGTAGGCACCAGCCTCCGTGCTTCGCCTGGGAGGCAGCCCTCTGCCCGGTGCCCAGGTCGGCCCCTTTGGCCCGTCTGGCAGCTTCCGTGGGGGAGGCCGCTGCAGCCCTCAGGGCCCCCGCCTGCCGTCAGCACTGTCTGCCTGCCTCAGGTGTCCAGGGTGGGTTCTGGGGACACGGAGTGGCCTGAACAGCTGGGTCTCGGCACCCGTGTTGGGCAGCTCTGGAGAGAGGTGGGGGCATCTGGCTAGGCGGTGACCGCCAGACGCCTGCCTTTCTGCCTGGGAGGAGCCAGCCTCCAGGTGTGGGCAGAGGCCGCTGGGACCCTGGCGGGTGGGAGTGGGGACCCGGGGGGACTAGGTAGGGTGGTGAACAGGGGGTTGCCCTGGGTCTCAGGTGAGAGAGGCTGGCAGCACCTCTGGGTCGGGCTGTGAGTGGTGGCCGGGAGGACACAGACTGGGGGACTGCCCGGACCCCAAGCCCAGCCGGCCTATGGCGGGAGCAGCCCCAGGGCGCCCAGCGCGGCACCCAGCAGCAGGCAAAGGCGCCAGCTGCACACGGGGCCCGTGGCTGACGTCCACGCCCGGTAGCCGTACACCCCTTGGCCAGTTCCATTGCTGCTGGGCGCCCCGTCCTCATCCTCCAGGCCGCGCTCCCAAGGCCCCAGGGCCCTCCGGCTGGACCCCACCGCCAGGCCCGCAGCAGCCCCCGCCGCCGCCCCCGCGGCCACCCCGGCTGCAGCCACGCGCAGGGAGGAGCCAGAGTAGCGGGGGGCAGGCCTCACACGTGCCCTGGGGGCGCTGCGGGCGCCGCCCCGCGCCCCTCCGCGGGCGCTGCCCCGCGCCCCTCCGCGGCCACCCTTGGCCTCGTTGCTGTCGCAGAGGAAGGCGGCGGCCAGCAGCAGGGCCCAGCACGCCGCCGCCGGGCAGTTCATCTTCGTGGGGCGAAGCCTGTGGGAGGACAGCACAGGGCCTCAGCCTCCGAGGGCCAGGGGCCTCTGTACCTGGGGTCCGGGGGGCAGTGGGCTAAGGGCCTGCGGTCAGAGGACTCAGCTCTTTGGAGGACTGCATTCTCAGGGCTGGGGGGCTGGGGTAAGGGATTCGATGCCTGAGGATTAGGGCCCCCGGCCCAGGGGAGGAGTGGGCGTCTTGGTCAGTTACAAAAAGGGGTGGGTGGGTGCTGAGTGGATTTGGCACCTGGGGTTCTTTTGTGCCTGGTGGTGCAGTGGGGACAAGGGTGGGGGTTGGGGCCGGAGGCTCGGGGAAGGGGGCTCCATATCCTGGGCCTCCAGGTCTGCTGCGCTGGGGTGGGGCCTGTGCAGAGGCTGCAGTCTTAGAGACCCGGGGCCCCCAGAACCCACGTCCGTGGCGTCTGGAGAGAGGGCCCACCGTGTGCCTCCCCACACCCCGCTGGCCTCGCTGGCCGCGCAGATGCAGCTGGCGACCCTGTGCACACCCCGCCCCCGCAGGCCAGGACCCAGGGGAGGGACCCCTACCGCCCCCTCCCCCCAGGCTTCATCCCCCGACCCCCACCGCCTGGCTCAGCAGCTGGCTCAGCAGCGGGACGCACGGGAACAGGATCAGGACCGGATGAAAGGCAGGAACGGCCCCGGACCTGGCGCCCGAGCCGCCCCCCCCACCCCCCGGGCCCAGGCGCCCGCCCCAGCCTCAGCCTCCGGGCCGCGCCCGGCCCCGCTGCCCGGCCTTACCTCTCACGGGCCTGGGTCGGAGCCCGGCGGAAGGGCCGCTCCCGCGGCTGCAGCTGAGCTGAGCTGAGCCCTCCGCCGATGGAGGAGAGCCCGGGTCCTGTGTGAGGCCTCCGCCCTCCGCCTGGGGGCGGGCAGACGGGGACGCTCGTCCCTCGGGAGACAGGAAGGGCGGAGATCCAGGTGGCTGCCTAGCACCCAGTCCCTCTCCCTTCCCAGCACCCCGGCCTCGCTGCACCCCCGGCCTTCCTCACCAGTCCTCACCCTACCCCCAACCCCCACATGCCCCCCACTCCGTCTCCATGGCCCGCGTGGAACTGTGCCCCAGGGCATCCCTGCTTCCCTCCTCCCCACCTCCCCGCCCATCCCATTCCTCATCTTCCTCCCGGCCTTGGGCGGGTGTCCCAGGCACAGGTCACACCCTGAGCTCCAGGTCATGGTGTCCAGCTCTCTGAACTCAGGCCAGGAAGCTGCCCTGGCAGAGCCCCGAGTCCGCAGTGGCCAGGCCATGCAGCAGGTGACAGATGGGCAGGGCGGTGGGGAGGAAGCACTCTGCAGGGCCTAGCGAGGGGCGTAGCTGAGCGAGACACCCTGGGAAGGGGACGGCCCAGCCCGTCCAGCTCGGCCGGCAGCCTGGGGACCGCGGCAAGGTGTAAGAGGGTCTCCGGGACCAACAGGTTGGCCAGCGAGGAAGTACCTGGTGTGGGCTCGGAAGGTCGCCTTGCCTGAATTGTCCAGGTCGGTCACCACATGGATGGTAAGAGATGAGTGGACAGCAGGTGACCCAGCTTTGAGAAGCCCTGCAGGGTGAACTCTCACCGTGGTCTCAGCCCTTCCTGGTGGGAGGCTACTTCTGAGCACCTGGGACAGTATGGGGCTCAGGTGTGATGTGTCGGGCTTGAGCAGGAGGCCAGGCTGTGACAGCAGGGTGGGTACTGTGACTTCTCCTCAGCAGGTGCTGCAGCTTTTACCTGTTCACCTCTCAGTCCGACTCACACAGTTACTCAGAGCCAGTGCCTGGTGAGGGGGCCAGGGGCTCGCCCCAGGACGTGCTGATGCACCGCTGTCACACGCACACATAGATGCTCTCAGGTGCATCCTCTCCCCTGCCCAACAGGTGCATGGCCAGGCATGTGCACGGACCCCCATCCCCCCAGGTGCACTCATGCATGCACCAGGTGCACACGGACACGCATGCAGGTGCATGCAGGCACACACACCAGATGCAGACTGCCAGGTGTGCACACACACTAGCCTTACACACACAAACCCGTGCACAGCCCAAGGTGTGCACACACACCGGTGTACCCCCCACATCCACACACAGGTGCATGTGTACATATACTCACACCTGTAAAACCCACACTCACTGGGTAACGAGTTGCCTCCATCTGGTGACTTTGGAAAACCGCGTGACAGCGTGCCAGCCTTAAGCAGATGCTGACCAGGTGACCAGGCAATTCTGCTTCTGGGTATTTACCTAAGACAAATGGAGCAGTGTGGCCACACAGAGGCTTTCACGGGCACACTTATGGCAGCACAGATCACGATAGCCCCACGCACAAGGTCACCCAAGCTCCGTCAGCCGGGGAGCAGCAGTGGAGCTCACAGCCTGGACCCCCACCCGCCACAGGAACGAAGCATTAGTGCACACGGCCACGCGCTGGCGCTCCGCAGCGCAGGGCAGAGGCGGGCACCGAGGCCGCTCCGTGCCGCTGTGGGGGAGGCCAGCGGGGAGCGACAAGGGGACCCTGCAGAGTGAGGGGAGCAGACTACACCTCGGTCGCAGCGGTGGCCACACTATTTTATGTGCTTATGAAATGCTCCGAGTGATGCAACGCACTTTATGTGTGTTTACCATGCGCAAGGAACACCTTGACAAAAGCCTCCGCAGGTTAAAGCGGCCGCCGCAGGTTCATCAGATAAAAGCCCTCAGTGGCGCCCTGTGAGCTGATGGCCGTCCTCCGGCGTGGCCGTGCTGGCCGAGGGGCAGTGGGCTGCCTCGGCGAGGGCCGCCATCTCAGCAGTACGGAGTCTTTCGACCAGTTGACGTGGCTTACGTCTAGATTCCTTTGTGTTTTTAAAAAATTTCCCAGCAACATTTTGTAGTTTTTGGTGTATAGTTCTCACGTCTTTCATAAGATTCATACTTAGCTATTTCGCATCTTTTGATGCTACTGCCAATGGGATTTTAAAATATTCGTTTCCTGTTGTTTGTTGCCAGTACATAGAAATGAGGGTTGACTAGAATGTTGATCCGTAGCCTGCAGACTTGCTGAGCGGGTGGTGTTGCTTCCAGTAGCTTTCTTGTCGATTCCATTAGCATTTTTCCTTTGCTGTTCCGTCAGCAGACTTGCTGAGCGGGTGGTGTTGCTTCCAGTAGCTTTCTTGTCGATTCCATTAGCATTTTTCCTTTGCTGTTCCGTCAGCCGCGGGTGAAGACAGCTCTGCTCCTTCCCCTCATGCCTCGATCTTGGTTTTTCTTCCCCAGCCCTGTTGGACTGGCTAGGACCTGCAGCACAGTGCCCAGTGCCAGTGCCCCGAGTGCCCGAGAGACCGATGCCTGATGGGGTGGGGGGTGGGGCGGTGTCCAGGCCTCCTGCCCACTTCCCTCCCCAGAGAGGAGGCCCGCCCTCCCTGCTCTGAGTTCGCTGAGAGCCTTTTCAAGGAGCAAAGACTGGGTTTTGTGAGATGCTTTTGCATCTATCAAAGTGGCTGTATAAGAGACAAGGTTTGCCTTGTAAAGTCGGTCGCGGGGAATCGCGGTGATCACGGTTCTCGCCGTGGTCAGCCAGACACCATCTTTTATCTCTTCCTGGGCCTGGGCCTTTGTGTGTGGAATGCCGCAGCTGAAGACTACTTGGAGGGGTGCGTGGCCCCTGGGAGGGGTTGTGGGTGTGCGGTCACTCAGACATGTGGTGGTGCTCCCTGTCTAGAGCCGTGTGACTCCGTCCGGTCTGGGCTGTGTTGCTGTGACTCAGCTGTCCTGGCTCTCATTCCTAGGGGGCGATGGGCTGAGCATGGGTGTCAGGGTGGCCTTGTCAGTGGCCTGAGGCTGACCGGCCGTTTGCCCTGCGAGGCTAAGTGCCCGAGGCTGAGTGCTGGGTGTGCCTCACAGGGCACAGGCATTTCCCGTCCCTCAGACTGGCAGCCTTATTCACTGTTACCATTTTGCTGTTTTATTTTGATTTTTTTTAGGCGAGGCAACCCTTGGTTGACCTCACAGATTGCAAGAACCTTGTCAGCTTACAAGCCCTTATTTTCAGATATTTTTTACGTCTACAGCACCTGGTCTTCGGAGGCGGTCTCCCATCCAAGTGCTAACCCGGCCCGACCCTGCTCAGCTTCCGAGCACAGACGGGATCGGGTGGGATCCGGCGCGGCCGCCGCAAACTCATTTTGCTGTTCCAAGGAGGGTGAAAACACTTCGCCCAGGAAGGGGTGAACCCGAACTGCTCGATTCTCCTGGACCGTGTCCTCTGGTTTTCTGCAACTTGTGCATAGATTTCGTGTCTCATGGGCTCATCGTTGTAAAGCATATTCTGCGTTCGTTTTCCATACTTCATTTGGTTTGATTTTGAGTGATCTCTTTAATTCCTTTTCAACCCTTGCAGAGTTTTTGTTTCTTTCATCATGGTTCTGACTTGAGCGATTTTCCCCTCTCAGCCTCCCTTCTCCCTTAGAGCGCTGTTGCTCCGGAGATGCCGCCGGTGCCTCCGCAGTCCGTAAGGGCGTCCGCTTCTTCCCGCCCTCTCTCCTCCGTTCGCTCCACTCCGCCTTCCCGCGAGAGCCTCTCGTGACGCCCACACTGGAGAGGTCTGAGGTGCCGACGGTGCCCAGGCCGTTTCCGGGGCTCCCCCAGCCGTCGCTGTTTAGCCCTTTGAGTCGTGGGAGCAGGGCTGTCCGGGCTCCCGTCTGGAGATGGAACAGGCCCGCGTCCCGCAGGGACCCGGCCAGGGTCGGGGTTCGGCCGATGTCTGTCTGCCCTCAGGTGTCTGCGTCTCGTCCTGGCCCTGGTTTCCCGTCCCCAGAGCCCTGCTGAGGTCAGCCCGGCCTCGCACAAACCCCGCGTTCACCCCCTGCCTCTCCCTCTCCGAGGTACCCGGAGCTCGCGGCCGGGCCGAGCCGCTCTTCATCCTGCTTCTGAAACCGCTGCTGCCCCCCCTCTGCCCCCCTCATTGCGTGTGGTTCCTTCGCCGTGGTTCAGGTGACATTCGAGGCATCTTCCCAAGTCTGGGGGCGGAAGGAGGGAGCTGAGGACGTGGCAGTGGGCAGCGGTGCCGGCCAGTGAGGACGGGCGGCCGGGACGCAGACGCGCCCCTCCCCGGGGCGGGGCAGCCGTGGCCCTTCTCCCGCCCAGGGTGCAGGGCGCCGCTCCCACTGGCAAGAGCATGAGTCGGGGGCAGGAGACCAGGGTGGGCTGACGGGTCCACCGGGGCTGGTGCAGAGGGGGACGGGCATGCAGCCCTGTAGGCCTGTAGGGCCGGTGGCTGGGACGAGCGTCGGAGGGTGCCCCAGCAGCAGCCCCCTGTCCTGCTTGGAGGACTTGGCTTCTCCGCTTGGCGGGAGGGGGCGACAGCTGGGTGGCCTTGTAGGGTGAGGCCCTGCAGGGTCCATGGTGGGAAGTCCTGGGCAGGTGTGGGCCTGGAGCCTGGAGGAGGGTCCTGCTGTTGCCGGGGACGGGGCTGGGTCCCCAGGAAGGTGGAGCTTGGGGTGAGGATTGGCATGGACAGGGTCCTGTGAGCCCCTGTGTCTGGCCTGGAGGAGGGCCCCTGCCTGCAGTGAGGACGGTCTGGCAGGGACTCCCACCGGGGCCCCAGACTCAGCACGCAAGGGCGTGGGGCCCTAGCGAGAGCCGTCGGGGGCTGGGCGTCCCCCAGAAGCCGCTCCCTCCCAGCCCAGGACGGCCCGTGTGCCCGAGTCCCGCCCCGCCCCACCGGCCCTTCCATTTGGAGCCCTCGTCCCAGGCCTTTCTGGTCAGCAGGTGAGCCCGCTGGGCTGGGGACTCTGCCGCCCCGGCTGGCAGCAAGCGTGGAGGGGGCGTCCGCGGGCCTCGCTGTGCCCGCTGCTCGAGGCCGCCCTCGCTGTGCCCCAGGACCTGGTGCCAGGCCTTTGTGAGCCCGAGCCACAGCCCGCAGGGAGCGGCCGACCAGCCCCTCGAGGTGCGGCCAGGGGCCTGCTGCCCGTCTGTTCTGGCGTCCTGGCCCCGGGGGAGCCCACACCTCCCCGGATGCCCCGTCCGGTGGCCTCGGGGTGGGTTGGCTGGCCCGCCCCTGCACTGCAGTCATTTTATGGAAGTCACATTGGTGGTCAGTGATGCTTGCTGGGCCCTGACCGTGGCTGAGGCAGCAGGGAGACAGGTCCCTGCCGCGGGAGCTCAGGTGCTGGCGGGGAGAGTCAGCAGGCCAGCCGCCTGGCCATGGCGCAGCATAGGACGAGGGCGCTCGGTGCCAGTGCCGTGGGGAGGAGGGGCTGTGGGGGCCGCGAAGAGGGTCCTGCGGGCAGTGGGCACGGACAGAGACTACGAAGGTGGGGGGCGGGGTGGGCTGGACGTGGGCTGCCGGGGGCGGGGTGTGGGCCCAGTGGGCTGGCACGGGTGGAGCATGGTCAGCATGTGCACCTGGGCGCCTGGCTCTCAGCGGCTGAGTCTGCAGGGTCTGAGCAGAGGGGCCCGACGCTGCTTCTCCGTGAACGACCCCCCGCTGCTGGGTGCGCGTGGACCGGGCCAGGTCTGGCCAGGGCTGTGCCGGCGTGCCGTGGTCAGCCCTAGCGACGACTGCGGTGGGCCCAGGTGCCCGGACGGATTCCTGGCAGGGCCTGTGCATCTGCTGGTGGATTGGACATGGGTGGGGGAGGGCGAGGGGGTCCACGCTCTGTGGTCTGCGGGCTTTGGGGGAGTCAGGAGGAAGTCTTTGCTGCGCTTAGAGGTGGAGGGACAGCTGGGTGGCCATGTTGGCACATGAGTCTGGAGCTCAGAGCTGGGCTGGAGGCGGCATCTGGGGTTTGTCAGGGCTGGATGGCGTTTCTTCCTGAGTCTGAGGAGACGGCCGAGGCCGGGGCACCCACTGACTACAGGGGTGCATGCCCGTGCCCCTGAGCAGGCGGGGCCGTGGGGGTCGGCCCGGCCAGGCAGGCTTCCCGTCACTGTACCTGGCTCCCTGTGCCAGTGTGGGGATTTCTGAGGGTGACTGTAGGTGACCAGGAACGTGGCTAGGGCCGGTGACGAGGGGGCCGCCAAGGCCCGTGGGGGTGCACGCGACGCGCCCACTCTCTGGCTGCGCTGCCGCAGCCTGTGCCTCGGCTCCGCCCGGGCCAACCCGGCAGCTGCAGCGAGGCGGCCGGGGCCTCACCCGCCGCAGTGCAAGCCCCTCGTGACGCCCCCCAGGAGCCGGGGGCTCTACTGCGGGTCCCAGGCTGCGGACTTCTAGGCCTTCTCGTTCTGTCATTGGGGACCTGGGTGTGTGGCCGGGACCCAGCATCTGCAGACAGCCCCCAGCCCCTCGGCCTCCTCCTCACAGATCCCGGCACCCAGCACCCAGAGCTTCACCCCGGTTGGGCCTGGGGGTCCTGCCCATTTCTCTGTCCACCTCCCTGAGCGCCCAGGACCTGGACCGCCACCCCCTGCTCAGAGCAAGCCCGGGGCGGGCTCCGCCCTCCCGCCTTCCTGTGAGGCCTAGCCTGTGTCCGCCCAGCTCCTGGCCTCCCCAAGCAGCGCCATCTTTTGCCCTCATGCCCATCCCGAGGACCCTGCCCCTTCTTCCTCTCTGGCTCCTGACATCAGCCTGGAAACAGGCTGCAGCCTCCCACCCTGTAAACGGAAGGGAAGCCCACCCCTGCAGCCTGTCCGCTCTCCTGACAGGGTCCCAGCACCCTCACCCGACTGCCTCACCCCACCGGGCATGCGTGGCCACCCAGGTCCCTGCCCTCCCCCCCTCCCACACCCCCCACCCCGGCCAGATGCCCTGCGGGGCTTCTCCAGCAGTCCCCCTGTTGGCCTGGGTGGCTGATCCCGCCCATTTGGATTTCTTCGGGAATTTCGGGGTCCTCTTGTTAAGCCCCTTCCCCTATTTGGGGGAATTTCACACCCTCGCAAGACTGAGTCTTCTGACCCACGACCTCCGTGCACTCGATGTTTAACCTTCCTCCGGCGCCTCGCGGCTTTCTGCACGAAGGTCGTCCGCGTCCTTAGGTGGACCTGTTCCTAGGTACTTATTATTCCTGTCGCTTTCCTCATAGCTCTGCAGAATTCGCCGCCTTTTTGCTCGTATGTAGAAAGACGAGCGAGGTCCATCAGCCGGCCCGTGTTCAGCGAGCTCACGAACCTCCTTGCGGCTGCTGCTAACTCGCGTGTGGGTTCAGCGGGGTCCGCTCCCAGGGCGTGTCTGGGGACCTCGCTGCGTCTTGCCGGCTCCCCGCTCTGGCCGCGGCCCCAGGCGCGGTCCCACGGAAGGGCGAGAGCAGCCCCGCTGCTCTGATTTCGGAAAGCAGGACGTTTGCTGTGGGTTTTGTTTCTATGGCACTTATCAGATTAAGGAAGTTATCTGCGGTTTCTGGTTTGCGAAGTTTTTGTCATCATGCATGGATGTTGAATTTTATACGATTTTTATGTATCTCTTGAGGTAGTGACAGGGCTTTTCTCCCGTAGTGTTTTGATGTGGCCAGTGACAGTGACAGTTTTCCAGGGCTGAACCCACTTTGCCTGGAGAGAAGCCAGGCCGGGCGTGACTGGCATCCACGCACACTTTGCTGGCTCTGCCGGCTCCAGGCCTAGAGTCTCCTCCACAGAAGGTTTAGCCGTTATTTAAAAAGTGTTATTGACGGGTCATAGACGCACAACAAAGAGCACATACGTAAAAAGTCTGGAAACCATCGAGAGCGTGTGTACTTCCGTCACCCCCGGAAGTCGCCCCCTTCCTGCCCACAGGCGCCTTTCCGGGCAGCCGCCGACTTGCTTCCTGTCGCCGGGTTTGCATCTCCAGGAGTCTTAGCTCAGTGGAGCCGCAGGGTGCACACGTTTTTCAGTCTGGCTCCTTTCGCTTGGCAGCTGCTGAGATCCGCCATGCCGCCGCACGTCCAGACCGCGGGCCTTTTGACCCGAGTCGTCTGCCACCACCTGGTGGGCCACACTTGTTTGCCCGTCACCTGCCGTTGGACTCTCTGGCGTTCGAAGTTCTTGGTCACTACCAATCACGCTGCTGTCGATGTTCATGTCTAGGTCTCTTTCCCACGTGTTTTGATTTCTCTTGGGCGGCAGAAGGAGGGTGAACGGTGCGTCACGGGGCAGACCGTGGGCGGCTTACTCTGACATGGGGGTGTTTCCTAGTGCCTGTGCCGTTTGGAGTTTGTGCCCCTGCAGGCCCAGGCCATCCCCAGTGACCGGCGAGGTCGGCACTGTGATTTTGGCCGTTTCGGTTAGGTGCGTAGTGGTGTCGCATGCGGCTTTAATTTGCATTTCCCTGATGAGTTGTTCACTGTCCATGTTTCTGCTTCAGTGAGGTTACTTTGCCGATTACATTATTGGGTTGTTTTTTAATCTTATCCTTCAGTTTGAGAGTTCATTGTAATTCCCGAATATAAGTCCTTTATTAGATACATATTCAAATGTTTTCTCCCAGTCTTTAACTTGTCTTTTTGTTATCTTTACAGCCTATTTGAGGAGAAGTTGCAAACTTTGATGAAGTCCAATTTATCTATTGTTTTTTATATTTCTTATTTTCGTATCATATATAAGAAATACTTGCATAATCCAAGGTCACAGAAATTTTCTCCTATGTTTTCTTCCAGAACTTTCATAGTTTTAGGTTTTATATTTAGGTCTATGATGCATTCTGAGTTAATTTTTGCATGTGGTATGAGGTATGGATCAAAGTTCATTTTTTTCATACCGGATTACCTTTGTACCTTTAACAGAAACCAGTTGTCCATATATTTGTGAGTCCATTTCTGCTTTCCCTATTCAGTTCTATCGATCCGTTTGTCTATCTTGACATCAATGCCACATTTTTAAAAATCTGCTTTTAAGAATAGCATCGGCCAGAATATCAGGACACAAAAGGCAAGGCCCACGCGAAGCGCTGCGCTGGTTTAGCGTGGGCCACTGTCGTTTGGGAATGCTCGTTGTGTTAGGAATACAGCTAAAAAGCAGATAAAAATAAAACAAAATACTGAAAAAGGACTTAACGGAAGTTAGGAAAAGAGGAACAGAAAGTGAGCGGACAAATAGAAAACAGATAGCAAAATGGCAAGTGTAACTCCACCATAAAATCGCACTTAACATGAACGGAACCAACAATGTAACTAAATGGCAGACTGGATAAAAAAAAAAAAAACAAAAACAAAATAAAAACAAAGCCAAGTTGTATACTATCTATACAGCGGCTTGCAGAAAGGTGGCTAGGGCCTCTGTGCCCCCCGTCTTGGGGCCTGGCTCGCCCTGAGGCAAGCCCCTCATAACTGCCCCCCAAGAGCCAGATGGCGCCATGGCTGTGTTCGGCCCCACGGCGGTTCCCAGGCTGTGGAATGGCTGGACCTTCTCGCTCTGTTGTTGAGGACCTGGGTGTGTGGTTTGGACCCAGAGTCTGCAGACAGTAAAGGGCCTCAGAGATGTGCTTTAAATATAATGACACAAATAGGATGAAAACTAAAAGATGAAAAAATACAGCATGCAAATGGCGAGTATTTGAAAGCTGACGTGGCTATGTGAGCGAGAGACAAACTAGCCTTCGAGACAGAGTGTCATGGAGATGGAGGGTCGTCCCTTAGCGACGATGGCCTGGCAACCACAGCGGCCTGGTGGCCAAAGGTGAGTGAAATGATGAACGGATTCAAAATGCAAGAAACAAAAATCGAGGTAACTAAGAGCAGAAGTAGACAGAGCCACATCAGAGTTGGAGGGCTTGGCACTCCCGGCTCAGTAACCGAGAGCACATGCAGACAAAAGAGTCAGTAATTCACAGAAAATGTGAACGGCACAGCAGCCAGACGACCCAATGAAAGCGGCAGCTGTCCGGTGAGCACATGCATGCAGCACGCTCGGGCGGGCCGAGCGCGGGCCGCGTGGCGCACGCCGCCACATCTAAAGTGGCCTCCAGCTTCTGGCCACTCCAGGTAAAGCTGCTGTGCACATCTCTGTACACAGTTTTGCATGGAAATAAGTTTTCATCTCTTCGATAAAAAGGCACCAGAGGGCGGGCACTTGCCGAGTTGGGCTGCGTCTCGTGTTAGGCTCAGAAGGAGCGGCCTGGCGACGTCGTGGGCGGCTGTGGGTGCCCCAGCTCTGCTCCCCAGAGCCCCGGCCCCGTGATTTGGTTTCTCAACTTCCTCGCCAGCGTTTGCAACATCACTGCGCCTTTACGAGCCGCCCCACGGTGGCCGCTGGCCATGTTTCAGCTCGCACTGACCAGTGGCTGATGGAGACGAACATCTTTTCATGTCTGTATGTGACATCTGTATATCGTCCTTGGAGAAATGACTTTGCATACCCATTTTCTAACTAAATATTTAAAATGGTTAAATTTCAGAGTTTTTTTTAATATACACCGAATACAGGTCCTGTGTCAAATATATGATTTGAAAGCCTTTTCTCCCAATGTATATTTTTACAATATGTTCATGATGCGAAGATTTTAATTTTTACAAGGTCCAATTTATCATTTTTCATAAAATTTCACATTCCAAAATTCCATGAAAAATCTAAGAATGCTTTGCCTTCTCTTAGGTACTAAAGATTATTCTGTTTTTTGGAAACATTTTATAGGTTCACATCGAAGTCCATAATCCTTTCTGAATCAATCTTTGCCTAAGGTATGAGGTTTACATCACGGTTCATCCCCCACTATGGATGCCCAATTCTTCCCGGACCATTTATTGAAAAGTCCGTGCCTCCTCCATTTAATTACTTCTGTTCTTTTGCCAAAAGCCGATTAAGAGCACCCACGGGAACCTGTCCCTGGAGTCCCCACTAGTCCCCATTCGTCTCGGTCACTCTGACTACACAGTAAGTCCTGCCTCGGGTAACAATGACTCTCCTCCCATCCCCACAGATGTCAGGCTATTCTAGAATCTTTCTCTTCTCATCTACGTTTTAAAATAGGCTTGTTCATGTCTACAAAGATCCTCACTGAGATTTTGAAAGGAATCGTCTTCGACCCCTACATCAAGTTAGGGAAACAGACATCTCTCTGTTGCATCTTCTACACCACGAACACTTGTCTCTCCAAGCATTCTGGTCTTCTTTGATTTTTTGCATCAGTATTTGGTAATTTTCACCGGACACGTCCTGTGCGAGTTCTGTTACATTTGTGCCTAAGTATTTCATTTTCTTTGGATAAATTATAAATTGCATTGCTTTTTTATTTCAGTTTCCACTTGTTAATTGTTAGTTTATAGAAATGCAATTGATTTTTGTGTTTTGATCTTGTATCCTGTGACCTTACGAGTTTACCTATCAGTTCTAGCGGTTTTCTTCTTGCAGATTCGTTGGGATTTTCTGCACAGACGTTTCTTTCATCAGTAAATAGAGACTTAAAAAGCTTTCTTCCTTCCCAATACATTTGCTCTGTTTTTCTTTTTCTCGCTTTATTGCAGTGGCTGGAGCGCCCAGCGATGTGTGTGTGACCATGGTGACAGGGGTGACAACGGGCATCTTTGTGCCGTTCCTGACCTTCGAGGGAAAGCCCTCAGTTCTCGCCATTTCGTGTGACATTAATTCGAGGTTTTGTACCTGCTCCTTACGAGGGTGACGAAGTTCCCCTCTCTTCTGACTTTTCTGGGAGCTTTTTTGTTTGTCACAAATGGGGTATGGATTTTGTCCAAAGTCAAAAGTTTTTCTGGATCATTTAATAGATCATATGATTTCTCTTCTTTGCCCTGTCGATGTGGGGGTTACGATGATCGATTTTCAGTATCGAACCTGTCCTGCATGCCTGCGATAATCCACTTAGTTGTAGTGTGTTCTTTTTATATGTGAAAATGTTGGGTTTGTTTGATAAGGTTTTGTTGAGACGTGGCCTGTAGTGTGTCCTCCTTCTGTGCCGTCTTGTCTGGTTCGAGTGGCCGGTCTCACTGGACGAGCGTCGTCTCTGACCAGAACTGCGCATCTGTCTGTTGCTCCCTTCGGCTCTGTCTGTCTTTGCCTCATGTGTTCTGATGCTCTGTGGCTCGGTGTGCACACATTTAAGTCTGCTCTTTTTTAGGTGGATTGGCCTTTTTACTGTTAGGTAACTTCCCCCTTTCTTCCTAGTAATTTTCTCTTGCTCGAACTCTTTCTCTGACAGTCATATAGCTTTTTTGATTAATGTTTACATGAGATTTTTTTTCTACTTTATTTTCAATCTACCTATGTTGTGTTTGAAGAGAGTTTCTTATAAACGGTATGTATTGGGGTCATGGTTTTTTTTGCGCATGTGTTCACTCTGCCAATGTCTGTCTCTCGATTTGTGCATTTAGACCATTTACATGTAAAGTATTATCGATTCTTTAGGGCTTAAGTCTGCCATCTTGTTTTTTGTCTTCTATTTGTCCCCACTGCTGTTCCTGCCTCTATTTACCTTTTTCTTGTCCCGCTGTGATATATGTGAACATTTTCGGAGCTCTATTTTGATGTTTAAAATAAATGTTTTCCAGTTTTGTGTAATCGTGTTGGTTGCCCTAGATATTATACACGCAGCAGGCTGCTGTCGGGGTTTCACCACTTCAAAGGAAATGTTGAAACCTTGCTTACATTAAAGTCACCTACCCCCCCCCCCCCTTGAAAATAGAGTTGTGCGAAGCGTGTCGGGTGCCGAGCGCCCTTCTGGCAGCGCCGCACCCCCCGCTCCGCACGTGACACGCGCCGGGGGCGCTCGCAGAGCGCAGGGCCGTCTGCTGTGCGCCTCCGGCTTCGCGCGCCGTCCTGGTGGGCCCTGTGCGGAGGGCTTTCTTTGACCGTGATTGAAGGGTGTGTCTGTTAGGCACAGACTCTCTTAGTTCCCCCTCATTCGAGGATGTCTTTGTGTCCCTTTAGGGCAGCTTCACAGAGACGGGACTCAGATTTGACACGTATTTTTTTCAGCGCTTTAACACTGTTTGTCCACCGTGCACTGGCCGCCACGTGGATGGGAAGTCCGCTGTCATTCAAACTGGCTTTCCTTTGTAGGTAACGTGTCATTTTTCTCTGGCCGTTTCTCGGATTTTTTCTTTGTCTTTTGTTTTCCAACGTTTCATTACGAAGTGTTTTGATGTGACTTCCCTTGTGTTTGTCCTGTTTGGGGATTGCTCAGCTTCTCGATCTGTAAGTGTCCGTCTGCCACCGAATCTGGGACGTGGTCGGCCACGGCGTCTTCGCGTCCTTTTTCGGCCTCGCTCTCCTCTCCTTCCCGGGTCCCCAACAGGGGGACCGTGAGCCCTTCGTCACCGTCACACCGATCTCTGCTGCTCTGTGAATTTGTTCCTGTCTTCTCTCTGTCGGAGTAAATCGTTTGTTCATCTGTGAGTTCACCGATCGGTCCTTTGTCACTTCCATTCTATTACTGAGTCTCTTCAGTGAATTTAAATTTTTTTAGTTATTGTATTTTCAGTTCTATAGTATCCATTTGGTTCCCTAAAAAATAACATCTTTATTGAGATATGATTAATACACTACGTTTGCATTCTTTACAAGTGTCGAATCCAGCATTTTTTAGCCTTTTCAGAGTCATGCAGCAGTTGCTGCTAGCTAATTTCAGAACATTTTCATCATCCGCAGAAGAAGCCCTCTGCTCGTGAGCAGCCAGGTTCCGCCCCCGACTCCCCTACACCAGGCAGCCGCTCGCCCACTCTCTGTGACTACGGGCCTGCCCACTCGGGACATCTCCTGTCCATGGAGCCTTAGCCGAGGGCCCTCGTGTACAACTGCTCTCCCTTGAGGTGCACCCCGGGGCACACTGCCGCGCCCTGGGGCTCCTCTGGGTTTCGCGGTGGACTGCGTCCCGCCTGGCCAGCAAGGCACGACTATGCCAGTGTCCGCACCTCTGGGCCATTGGCCTGTTTTTATAGCTTCTGTTTCTTTGCTGAGATTTTCTGCTTTTTCCATTTGTTTCAGAAGACTCTGCGGTCTACGTTGGAGCCCTCGTCGGAGGAACCTCCCCCGCACTTGGTGTTGGCATCGGTTGGTGGGTGGTCTTTTATCACCAAATTGTGGTTCTTCACGTGATGAGTGATTTTCACTTGTCTCTCGGACATTTTGGTTATGATGTCAGGAGATTCTTGACTGTGTTTAAGTCTTCTATGTCAGCAGGTTTTGGCTTAGGGAGCGGGTTCTCGCCTTCTTTTGTGGATTTGGTTCCAGTGACAATTAGTTGTCACAGCCCTTGCAAAGCCATTCTGGCCTATCTCACTTTGCTGTGCTGCAAAGACCCCGCTCAGTCCCTACCAGTCCCTAGATGTCTGGTGTCACCATGTCCCTCTCTGTGGTAGGGAGCCGAAGCCACTGGGGCTGGGCGGAGGGCAGAGACACACAGGGCTTTGCTGCTGCCGTGTCTGTGGGCAGATAGGGCCGTCTGCTTGACTGTGGGGTCAGAGCGAAGCCGCCCGTCAGCAGTTCTCAGCACGGGAGGAAACCCACAGCCTGGGCCCCTTCTCAGGCCTGGCCGTGCGCAGAGCTGCTGAAGCCATTGGCTGCTCAGCTCTCAGACTGAGAGGCAGAGCCCCAGATACGCTCTGGAGAGGCTCTCGCTGTCCCCATTGGTCCAGGAGGCCATCGGTAGCTCCCGCGTCTGTGTATTGGACTCTGGACTGGCATCTCTGTGGCTGCCCCAGCTGAGCATCCGGAGCTGGCTGAGGCCGGGGCGCTGAGGCAGGGCCATGAGGGAAGCTCTCTGGGCCTTGGGAGTCGGGCCGCTTCTCGTCACTCTCTGGGCAGTCCCCATCGGTAAGTTTCTCCTTCCTTCGTCCGTGGACCCCTCCGAAGGCGGTGGCTCTGCAGATGCCGATGGGGTGTGAGGACCCCCTGCCGCGACCAGCCGCCTGGGTGTCACTCAGCCCAGAGGTGGGCAGGGCACCCTGGGCAGGAGGGTGTGTGGGCCCCAAGTACAGCCCCGGAGACTCTTGTCCCAAAGCTGAGTGGGTCTAAGCCCACTGCTCAGGGCCCAGGGGCTGGGCTGAGCAGAGCATGGAGGAAACGAGGGGACGTGGCTGGCCTGGGACGGGCATGGTTGGGGCATGTGCTTGTGGTCACCTTCCTGGACCGGCTCTCCCAGGGGTGGAGACCTCGCAGGGAGGCCCTGGAGGTGGCCCTGGGCACAGAGCTGTCATTGCCACGCCACCTGGCACCAGATGGCCTGGCCCCTACAAGGCTGGTCTGTCCTCCCGCAGGTGGGCCGGGCGACCTGAGGCTGGCGTACAGACACAGTCAGTGTGATGGCGTGGTGCTGGTCCGCCACGGGGGCCAGTGGGGGCACGTGTGCAGCCGGGAGTGGACGCTGGCGGAGGCTTCTGTGGTCTGCAGGCAGCTGGGCTGCGGGCTGGCCGTGGGCGCCCCCAAGTACGTCCCGCTACCTGGCGAGACGGTGCTGCCCGCCCTACACAACGTGTCCTGCAGGGGCGACGAGCCCACCCTGTGGGAGTGCAGCCTCGGGGCCTGGACCCGCAGCTCCTGCCCCCACCAGTGGGTGGTGGTGGCGCTGTGCGCAAGTGAGTCGGGGTGGGAAGGCGGGCGGAGAGCTCGGGGGGCCCTTCCTGGGCCCTGGGCCTCGGAGCCCTCTGGGACGGCCCGGTCCCTCCTGTCTCCTGTGTGGCTGTCCTTCGTCATCTGGCATGCATCCTTGCCCAGCACTGTTCTGGGTGTGAGGCGTGCAGCTGCGAATGATCTCGGGGTTCCTGTGCCACCCGGGGCAGGACAGAGGGGAAGCAAGCCAACCACTCGAAGAGCAGCTAGATTAGGGGGCACTTTGCCTTCCGGGGGCTTGAGGGGCCCTGGGCGTCTCATCAGGATTCCTCACCCGAGTGGCTGCAGGTGTTTCTTGGGGGCCTTGAGCTGTCTGAGCCTCCTGCTTGGTTGGGGCCCAGGGCCGAGTGACAGGCAGGTGCCCGTGTTTGCACATGAGTAAGATTTTCAAGAGCGTGACAGTGAGCTCACGGGACCCCCCGTGAGGGGGTCCTGAGCCAGGTGTCCTTCGTGACTGCCCCATGAGAGGGGCGCCTGTCAGCCCAGTGCTGACGCCCTGAGCAGGAGCAGGGCCGGTCTGGGGCTCGAACACTGGCCCAGGGTGGGGTGTCTAGCAGGGACCGCCGTGTCCCAGCAGAAATGGCTGGTCATCGAGGCAGGCCGCAGGCTCAGGTGACCACATGGCCCGTGGAGTCTGCAGCCGCTGAGTGGGCGCTGTGCTTGCAGACGGCACTTTCCGGGAGATCCGGCTGGTGCAGGGCCGAAGCCCCTGCGCGGGCCTCCCCGAGATCAGAAACGCGAACGGGGTGGATCGCCTGTGCGGCCTGCACCAGGAGGAGGCCACCGTGTTCTGCCGGGAGCTGCGGTGTGGGCCTGCGCGGCAGGCTTCCCGCCAAGACCCGGGCGGCCGCGGGAAGTACATGACGTGCAGCGGCACCGAGCCCACCATCCGGAACTGCAGGCTGGACAACAGCCTCCGCCAGGGCTGCAGCGCCGGGCAGGACGCCGAGGTGGTCTGCGCAGGTGGCGTCCCCCGCTCCCCGGGCCCGACTCCTGCTGCCCTTCCCCGCCGGGACACCTGCGCTGCTGGCTTGCTGCTTCAAGGCCACAAGCAGGCTGCGGGAGGAGGGAGGATGGGAAAGAAGGCGGCTCTAGCTCACCGCTCGGTGGACAGAGATGAGGGCGTGAGCGCCTCGGGCGGCTCGCAGCAGGTGCGGGGGCCTGGCTGTCCCACAGCACCTGTGCCCTTTTAGGTAACACTGTTGTGTGTCTAACACGAGTCTGGCTGGGGAGCGACTTCCTGCCGCCCAGCCCTGTCTCGGATGGGGGAGAGTGAATCAGCCCTCACCGATCTGGGTGCTGGGCAGACTAAAGTGACCGGATTGTCCTCTGTGCCGCCCCCAAGAGGCAATGGTCCTGTACCCCGAAGGTGTCTCGACCTCGCCTCTGAGATTATACAGGGCCTTGATTCCACCACCCTGGGAAGGCGGGGGCTGTGTTCCACACGCGGGCACCTCCAATAGGTGAACTTAACTGCTGACCTTGGGAAGCCACCAGGGACCCCCGCTTTGTTCTGGGTGCAGGGCGGAGGGGCCTCTGGCTATCAACTTCTGCCCAGGGTTTGGCAGACCCACTGCCTGGACACAGATGATCCTCCTGTGGTCCAGGGCAGTGGCTCCGGGCTGAGCTGTTCACCCGAGAACACCTGTTCCTGAGGATTTGTCTCCTGCCCCAGAACACACCGAGGCCCGACTGGTGGACGGCGAGCACCCCTGTGCTGGGCGTCTGGAGGTGAGGCGCGGCCTGACCTGGGGCTCCGTCTGCGACGCCGACCTGGACCAGGCCACGGCCCGCGTGGTGTGCCGGGAGCTGCACTGCGGCTCGGCCGTGTCCACGCCCCGGGGTGCCCACTTCGGCCCGGGCTCTGGGCCCATGTGGACGGAGGCCTTCCGCTGTGCGGGCAACGAGTCCCTGCTGTACCAGTGCCCACGGGGGCCTGGGCGCAGGTGTGGACGCGGCCAGGACGCCGGGCTGCGGTGCTCAGGTGAGGCAAGCGGGGTGAGGGAGGTGAGGGGGCTGTGGGGGGTGTGGGGGGGTGAGGGGGGGTGGGGGGGTGAGGGGGCTGTGGGGGCCGTGCGGGGTGGGGGGTGGGCTCTGAGGGTCGCTCCCCAGCCTCCTTTCCTGCTGCCTCCCTCCCGGGCCCTGCTGGGCGCTCTAACCCAAGCTCCGCAGGGTGCCTCTGGCCAAGGGTGCGTGTGCCATCAGGCGGCCACACTCCGGCGAGCAGGCGAGCTGAGTCTGGGGGCAGGGGCAGGGGCAGGCGAGAGCGTGAGAGCTGCGCTTTGGCTGCCAGGCAGTGCCGACGCCCCCTCCCCTGCAGGGTTCCGGCTGGTCAACGGCAGCAGCAGCTGTGAAGGGCGGGTGGAGCTCCAGGTTCAGGGGGCCTGGGCGCCCCTCTGTGCCGCCCACTGGGACCTAGCGGACGCCACCGTCCTCTGCCACCAGCTCAACTGTGGCGGCGCGGTGGCCACACCTCGAGGAGGCCACTTTGGGGACGGGGACGCTCCCATCTGGCCTGACGTGTTTCACTGTGTGGGGACAGAGCCCTATTTGTGGAACTGCCCAGTGGGCACGCTGGGGGCCCCCGCCTGTGACCCAGGAAACGCCGCCACCGCGGTCTGCTCAGGTGGGTCAGCAGGAGCGCTGTGCAGGGCGGGCTGGGAGTGGACGGGGCTCCGGGGGAGGCGGGGGCCGCTCTCCCCTCTCGGGCCTGGGGCCCGGCGCCTGCCACCCTGCCAGCCCCTCCCGCGACCCTCCCAGGTCTCCCCGACGCCCTGCGGCTGAGGGATGGGCAGAGCCGCTGTGACGGCCGCGTGGAGGTGGCCCTGGGCGGCGCGTGGGGCCGCGTCCTGGACGCCGCGTGGGACCTGCGCGGCGCGGGCGTCGTGTGCCGGCAGCTGGGGTGCGGAGAGGCGGAGCGCGCCTACGACGCGCCTGCGCCCGGGCGCGGGGCCGTCCGCGTGGCGCTGAGCCGCGCGCGCTGTGCGGGCACCGAGACCCGCCTGAGCCAGTGCAACGTGTCCGCGTCGCTGCTGGTGGCCGCGGGCGCGTCGCGGGACGCGGGCGTCGTGTGCTCTGGTGAGTGGGGGCCGCGCGGCGCCCCTGGCCCCCCCCCTCCCCCGGGCCAGGGGCGCCGCGCTGACTCGGGCGGGGCCCCTTCTCCGCAGGGAGCCGCCGGGTGCGGCTGGCCGCGGGGCCGGACCGCTGTGCGGGGCGCGTGGAGGTGCTGCGCGGGGGCGCGTGGGGCACCGTGTGCGACGACGGCTGGGACCTGCGGGACGCGCACGTGGTCTGCCGGCAGCTGGGCTGCGGCCGCGCGCTCAGCGCCCCGGGGGCCGCGCACTTCGGTGCGGGGACGGGGACCATCTGGATGGACGAGCTGGGCTGCGGGGGCGAAGAGTCCGCGCTGTGGCAGTGCCCGTCGCGGGGCTGGGGCCGGCACGACTGTGGGCACAAGGAGGACGCCGGCGTCTTCTGCTCAGGTCGGTCCTGCTCCGGGGCAGTCGGTATCGACGGCGGCGCGGTCCTAGCCACGCCCATGGGGCCTCTCATGTCCCCGGGGGCTCCCTCGCGGGGTGCAGCCCCACAAGGGACTGTGTCGCCGTCTCTGGCTCTGGTTTTGCAGCTCGACTGAAGCGCCTTCCCTGCCCTGTGGGGTGGGGGTTGCGGGTCACATTGCCGGTGGTCCTGGGCCGGCGCCCTGGGGTCTCTCTCCCCTTCTCGCCAGCCCACCCACACCGTGCTCCTGGGTCGAATTCTTTGATGCACATTTTGGAGGGTTGGTAGAAGACTCATTCCAGAGTATTTTTAAGACTTTTGTTTGGTTGGTTGGTTTTTGGCTCTCGAGTGGTGTGGTCATTCTCGAGTGGCAGAACCGTGCCCTGTATTGGGAGTGCGAGCCTGCGAGGGGTCCCCAGGCAGCCTCCAGGGCAGGGCCGGGCACCGTGTGGTCTCTTCTCACTGGTGTGGTCCCTGTTCTCACTTCAGGGACGTTTCCTGGGCCTGTTTCAGTCACTGCTTCTTTCTAAGCAACACCGAGGTTCGCCATCCTTTCCATTCGTTTTTCGGGGCTCTGCTCTCTGGGAGAGTGTCTTCAGGTGCTACCATACCACCGAATTGCTTTTCTGTCAATTCTGGTCTTACATCCTGGGGTGCACATTTCGGTGTGCCGTTGCGTTTTTAACTCCCTCTGTCCCGTGGGCTCCCTCAGGCAGCTGCTGTTCGCTGACTGATAGGACCTTGCTGCTGGGGACTGGCTGTTGGCAGGAGTGGGGGACACTCTGCTTCTGTCACGCCTGAGCCTGGCAGCAGGGTTCAAGGCAAGAGCAGAGGCCCAGGTGTGACATGGGTGTGGGTCACTCCCGTCTCATTCACTCAGCTGACCGAAGTCTCCAGGCCAGCACTGATTCAGGGGCTGGGAAACTGGCTCATTGCAAGGGACATGGATACAGGCAGGAGACCTTTGTGGCCACTTCTGAGAGCTGTCATGATGTATTTCCTTCCTGCATTTTTTCTAAGATTTTTTAGTTATGACCCTGTCCAATACAATTTATATCCAACTTTCTTGATCCTGGCATAGATTTTTTTTTTTCATGTATTACAGACCCCTGCAATGTCATTTTAAAGGATTGTCTAATACTCTATTATGTGGCAATATTATAGTCTACTCAATATATCCCACTTTCGCAGTGCATAGGTCAAGGGTGTTGTGACAGTATGGAGGCACCGGCAGGCATGATCGATGCTCTGTTTGAACATGGTGCTTGGGGCTAATTCGTTTTTATTTTTTATAATCACTGCTAAATCGATGATCTTATGCAAAAAGATCATTCTGTATTTCAAATAATTTCCAAGGATGGGTTTCTTGACAATCAGCTTACAGACTTGCTAAGAACTGGGCATTGGCTCTGGGTACTTGTGGTCACCTGCCACCTGCAGCCTCGGAGTGGGGTATTGCTACGGGGGCACACGGGCTGTGCCAGGGGCTCGCCGGGTCAGACGTGCCGAGCGGCCCCCTCCCTGAGGTCTTTCCCTGGCCGACTGTGCTTGTCTTCCAGAGTCAGTGGCCCTGAGGCTGCGAGGTGGCACCCAGCACTGTGCTGGGTGGCTGGACGTGTTCTACAATGGAACGTGGGGCGCCGTGTGCAGTAACGCCTTGAAGGACACTTCCTTGTCCATCATTTGCAAGCAGCTGGGCTGCGGGGAGCAGGGCTGGCTGGAGAAGAGGCTCGTCCACACTGGCGTGGGCGCCGCTTGGGTAGACAATATCGAGTGCCGTGGGCTGCGAAACTCCACGCTGTGGCACTGCCCTTCGGCCCCGTGGCACCCGCGCTCCTGTGCGCCTGAGGAGGAGGTCTGGATCACCTGTGCAGGTGGGGCCCTGGGGGTCTCTGGGGGGCTGGAGGTGGCATTCGCTCCCCAACAGTTCACTGCAGGGGCGGCCTTTGACCCATGACTGGGAGTCTGGGGGTCCCTTGGGCTTCGCAAACTTTATTCCGAAGTGTCCCGGGGCGTTCACATTGGGACTGCTGCCATTTAACCCAACAGGGTCGTCAGAGAAGACGCCGCAGGATCCGAGGGAGGCCGTCGGCTGCTCCTCCAACCACAGCTGCCCAGGTACCTGCGCGCGCCCGGCCGCCCGCTGCTCGGCCCCGCCTGCGCGCCGACCCCGGCCCCTAACCGCACCCCCCACCCCGCCCCCGTGTCTGCAGAGGAGGGCGCCGTGCGCGTGCGCGGGGGCGAGGACCGCTGCTCCGGCCGCGTGGAGCTCTGGCGCGCCGGCTCCTGGGGCACCGTGTGCGACGACTCCTGGGACCTGGCGGACGCGGAGGTCGTGTGCCGCCAGCTGGGCTGTGGCCGGGCCGTGGGCGCCCCGGCGGGGGCGGCCTTTGGCCCAGGCTCGGGTCCCGTGTGGCTGGACGAGGTGGGGTGCAGTGGCGGCGAGGCGTCCCTGTGGGCCTGCCCGGCGGAGCCGTGGGGACGGACAGACTGCGGGCACAAGGAGGACGCGGGCGTCCGCTGCTCCCGTGAGTGGGCGGGAAGCAAGGGCAGAGCTGCGGGGGGCAGGGAGGGGCACCCGGGATTCCTCTGCAGTAGCCCCCACCCGGCGTTCCAGAGACCAGCCCTGAGGCTGGCCCGGGTCCTTCCGGGTGGCGCTCAGGCTGCCTCTGAGGGGGCCGAGTGGGCGGGCCGCTGCGCTGAGGGTCTGGGCTGCTCCGGCCTCTCCCTTAGGCCCCGTCCCTTCTCCCGCAGGTGACTGGGAGGCCACGGCCCGGCCGCAGGCATCGGCTTCGCGTAGGTGTGCTCCTCCCGGCCCTGGCCCCGAGGCGCCCTGCAGTGGGGGCACTCGGGTCTCCTGTGTCTGGCAGCCAGGCCAGTGGGCTGCGGTGCTGGACACGCCCGGTCTCTGGGTGCACCGCTGTCCCTCCCGCTGTGTCAGCAGCATGTAGAGCCCTGGGGGAGGCAGCAGGCCCTGGCCACACTGGGCCACCTCTCGGGTCTCTTCCTTGCTGTCTGGGGCTTTGGGCCTGGTGCGCCGTGGCCTCTTGAGTATTGGGTGTGTGTGTCCAAGTCGTGGTGGCGGGCGGCAAGCCTCAGGGTGGTAAAGCTGCCCTTTCATCTCCTCCGGTCTGTGGGGGGGGGGTCTGTGGGGGAGTGGCACCAGGCCCACCCCCCCCCCCCTCCCCAGAGGCTCAAGTGGCCCAGGCCCAAGGTCACAATTCCCCAGGCCGTGCTGGCACACAGGGAAGACCCGCCTCCCACTGTCTCTGCAGGACCTCCCCTGGCCCCTCTACCTGCCCTCGAGGCTGGCGCCCTGCCCATGACCTTCTGCCTGGTCCTCGGCACCATCCTGAGCATCGTTGCCCTGGTCCTGGGGGCACGGTGGTGTCGCCGCCAAGGGGCCTGCAGGGGTAGGTGGGTTGGGCTGGTGAGGTTGACACAGGCCCCGGGGACGGGAGGCTGCGGGCAAGCTGAGAGCCCAGCCTACTGTGAGCCCTGTCTGTCCTGGTCACTGCTCTGTGTGCCAGGTCCCGCCCAGATTCCCCTATAGTGACTCCTCAGTGACGCATGACTGGGTGCCCAAGAAGCACGTGTTCCTTTGGGAGCTGCAGCAGGAGGGGCTGGGGTCTAGGGGGTCCTGGCACGCAGGAGAGGCCCCGCGGGGGGCTGGCAGCAGCGGGCTTCGACTGTGGCAGCGGCCCTCCTAGAGGTTCTCGTGTGGCCTTCGCAGGTTCTGGAATGTTGGAGAACCTGCCCTCGGAAGGAGTTTATGAGGACATCGGCGCTGTCCCCACGTGGGAGAAGGACGAGGGGCCCAGTGTGTCCTGGGACCTGGTGAGGGCGGGTGAGTATGACGACGCCCGGGAGCCGGAGCGCGGCCCCGAGGACGAGGACGAGGACGAGGACGAGGACGAGGCCCGGGACGAGGACGAGGACCAGGACCAGGACCAGGACCAGGACCAGGACCAGGACGAGGACGAGGCGCTGCCGCTGAGCCCTGCAGGTGTGCACCTGTGCGCCGCGGTGTCCTTCGTGCTTCTGCTGCTCTGCTGCTTCTACGCCCGAGGCCCTGCTCTGGCCAGCGCCTACATTTAAAGATCCTGGAGCCACCTGTCCCTGTGTCCGTGACCCTCACTCCCATCGCAGGCTTGGGTGTTGGGGTACCTGGGCGTCGTCACATTGGAATCTTCTCGTGGGCAGACGTGGAGTTTAGCGAGGGCCCTAGATTTTAATTTCGGCGTGTTCGTGGCCACGCACTCTGTCAGTCGGCAGGGCCCGAGCAGACGGGGGGGGGCGGGGGGCACGGTACGGGAAGCAGCTTGGTCCCAGCCCCGCTCACACTGTCCAGTTTTTGGCTGGCTCTCTGGCTTCAAGGTATGGCGACAAAGCAGGGCAAAGAAGCCCTGGTCGCTCTGAGGAGTCGCTGAGGGTCCCGATACACACCTTTCTCCTTGAATGCAGGTGGAGGTCCTCACGGCCCAGGCCCTGAAGCTCAGGCTAGCATGAAAGGTCATGGTGGCCCCGGGATGTGATGGCCACGTGCTGGCCGTGAGGGGGCATCGGCGAGACCGGAGGGTGTGGGAGAACCCAGGTCCCCTGGGGTCTTCATTTTCCTCCTTTCTAAAAACGATATCGGTAAACTCCCTGGAACTCATTTATTCACCCACTAACGGGTCGCAGAACGCCCCTGGACCACCCACCAGGGCCGGGTTCTGCTTTGGGCCCCTCCGCCCCACCAGCTCTGCTGTGTGCTGGGACCGTCCTCAGCTGTCCTCTTGCCCACGGGTTCTCCAGGGGTGTGGGGTGGTGCAACCTATAAACTAGCTCCTGGCCACCTCACCTTTCATAGGCAGACAGACCCCTACCTGGCTCAGGTGTGCCAGATGAGCAGAACTCATAGCTGTCCTGCGAAGACCCCACAACTCCATTGTCACCACACCCTGACCACACCCTGACCACAGGCTGACCGCACCCACCTGGACCTTGACCCTCGACAGGCCTTTCCCTAACACGTCTGTCACACCCTTTCTGGGAAATGTTACCCTGTACCCTCTTCCCTGCGTGGGTTTGGGACAGGTTTGCAGATAACCACGCCCATCTGCATCTGGGTCTTGCTCAGCTGCCACCCCCAGGTCAGCGTCCTGCAGAAGACCGGGTCGAGTCATCCTGAGTCCCTTACCTGCAGGTCTGCCCAGTGGTGCCAGCAGTTACCAGCGATCTCAGCGTTCCCCTCAGGGTCTCTGAGCACAGCCTCCCCCACCTCCGCCCTCCCCTGCGCCCGCTCTGGGCTGCCAGGGGTGCTGCTTGTGGTCCCAAGGACCACCGTGCTGGAGAAGATGAACTTGAACTTTGCACAGGAAGCCGTGTCAAGGGAGAAAGGGTGATGTCCAGAGAGGCTGGACAAGGTCTCTGCAGTGAGGCAGGGTGAGGAAGGCGAGCGTCCAGGTTCTGGGGGTGTGGCTGGAGCAGCTCCTGATGGGGTCTTGGGAGACGAGAAGGGACATCCCGGACACCTGAACTCACCCTGCACCACTGTGCACACATGGGGCTCACCTTCTGGCCCCAGGAGTTGGCCCACCTGGCTCACGGGTACATGCCAGATGTCCCTGGGGATGGGGGAAGGCGTGAGGGGGTGTGTGTCCGCAGGGTCAGGAGGGAGAGAAGTAAGCTGGGAGGAAGTGGGGTGGGCGTCCCAGCATGGGACAGGCGACCTGGAAGACAGGGTAACAGAGAGGGGACCTCAGCCCAGCAGTCAGAAAAGGTTGGGACTCAGGGAAGGGTGCTGCGTCCATCACCTGCACCCTTTTCCCGCATGGCGCCCCCTCACCTGCCCTGGGCACCCAGGCCACACGCATTCGGGGCTGTGTGCCCCTGAGACCCGAGCTGGGGGTGGCGCGGGGCTGGAGGGGCCTTCTCTGGAGTTCCATGCTGGTCTGGAGACCTGAGCGGCCTTCTCGTACAATGATGTCTGGCGTATCTTTTGGGAAGTCACGTTTATTGATGGTATTCTGCTTACAAAACAGTACGCACTCTTGTAAATTCAAAAACTCATAGACCCAAGAAAAAATTAAAAATGCTGTTCCGTCACTCAGAAGCGAAACCTCAGCGTCGGGCTTCACGTCCCCGGAGAACGTGTTTTGCGCAGACGCAGGTACAGGCGCGACTCGCGGCGATGCCTCGGGCGCGCATCCTGGTCCCCGTCCCCCGAGGCGTGCAGTCGGCGCGGTTCGAGCGGCCGCCGCGCATCCCGTCCTGCGCATCTCCATCGCTGCTTCCTCTCCTGTTTGCACTTGGCCGCTTCTCAGGGGCACCATGCTCACGGGGGCCGTGTGCACCTTTGATGAGCGCCGGCCACAGATCAGGCATGTTTTTATGAGTTTTGACCAAACTACCGTGTCTGTTCATGGAACGGAGGAGCTAGGCTCCATCCTTGTTCTTCAACTCTGCTTTCGTGTGGGGCAGAGAGAGGTGCGTCTCCCGTGGAGCCCCGGGCCCTGGCGCCGAGGCACGTCAGTCCTCCACCCGGGTCTGCATTGGGCACCGGCTCCACGGGAAGCGCGGCCTCAGCCATGGCACCTGCTGGCGCTGCCTGGGCTCAGGCCTGGCAGGGTGCTCGTCCCCCACAGGGAAGAGGACGCTCTGATTGACAGCTCTGATCCTGCTGGGGAGGTGGGCGGGGCTCACGGGCTTCCTCAGAACAGCTTCCCACTGAGCTGGAAGCCACCTCCCAAACTGGGTGGAACACACTCGCCCGTGCCTGGGGTGGCTGCAGCAGCAAAGGGGACCAGGAATGGCGTCGTCCTCTCCAAGGCTGTGGCCCCTCCTGCTGGCCTGCTGGGCCCTCCCTCTCGGTGAGTGCTGCTGTCTGCAGGGCTCCGGGGTCCAGAGGGGCGGAGATGATGTAGCTCGAGGGTGTGCGCCTCGGGAGTCTCAGCCTTTCGCAGGCCACGCAGGGACCCCATGCGCATGTGTATGGGAGGCTGAGCCTGAAGCTGGAGATTCCATGGAAACGGCCCTCAGACTTTGGTTTGTGCTAACTTTTGACTTAATGGCTGTCATCAACACCATCAAAGCTACGTGTGAGAAAAATTGAGGAAATTGAAATTAAGGGTACCAATTGGGATGGAAGGTGAAAATTAGACTTCCAGTTTTGAAAAGTCTAGTCGAAACGTTCCGGAGCTCAGCTCGGCCCCGGCGGCGGGCGGCAGGCTCCGTGACGCTGCCCGGGGGCTGGCGCCGCTGCGAGGGCCTGGCGCAGGTGCAGCGCGCCGGGCGGCGGCCGCCGTCTGCGGGCAGCTCGGCTGCGGCCACGCCCACATCGCGCCCAAGCCCCAAGACCGGGGTGTGGTCCAGGGAGACGGAGCTGCTGCTGCTGCAGGGCGTGGGGTGCACAGGCGGAGGCCTCGCTGTGGGACTGCGCCCTGGGGCCGTGGGCTGCGCCCTGCAGTGCTCAGGTGAGGCCCAGCCCTGCCCCCACCCACCCCGCAACCACGAGCAGCCCTGGCGGAGCCCCTCAGACCCACATTGTGAGGACCCTGTGCGAACAGCCGTGTCCCCTCCGAATGCGGGGGTGGCACTCGCGAGGAAGACCTGCGCGTCCCCAGGTGCAGGTCGCATGCCCAGGGCAGCCCTTTCTGGGTCTTGTGTGGGGACCAGTGGGGACCATGCAACCTTCCGCACTGAAGGGTCCTGGCCCCCCTCTCCCACGGTCTCAGGCGCTGTGGCCCTGGCCCTCTGTCCCGCGGGGCCTCCCGGTGCCTTGGAGCTCAATGGGCTGTGCACTCCGTCTCCGAGGACACGGGACTCGCTGCTTGCCCCTCCCCTCCTCAGTGGGGCCTGGCGGGAGGAAGGTTCTTGGCTGGACAGGCCATTGGCTCCACCCTGCCAAAGGCCATCCCCTCTCTCTCCGGTCCCCAGCCACTGCTTGTGGATGAGGGTGTGCCCCAGGCCAGCGGGGGGGGGGGGGGGGCGGGCTCAGGCAAGGACGGCCGGCCTCTGTGCTTCATGCAGGTGGGGGTCTGGCCACCACCAGGCTGAAAGCAGGAGGCAGCCCCTGTGCCGGGACCCCTGAGTTACATCTGCCAGGAAGACCTGTCCAGGTGTGTGGCTTGCAGGCGGAGGAGACCAGTGTCTTGTGCAGGAGTCTGGGGTGTGGCGAGGTGCTCCGGGCACCCAGACCTGACGACATCTGGGAGCCTGGAGACCGGAGCCCTAAGACCGTGACCTGCCAGGGAAATGAGTCTAGCATCTTCAGCTGCAAGTTCGACATGAATGTTTGGAACCACTGCAGCCTTCTGTCAGAAGCCCAGGTGATGTGTTCAGGTAGGGAGGCTAGCCTGGGACCTCTGAGGGGAGCACCATTTCACAGCGGGGGGGGGGGGGGGGCGGGGCTAACGGGAGGTCCACTGCCTGGAAGAGAGCCAGACGAGTGTGTCCACCCACACTGCCCATCAACCCCATCAGCTGGCATCCCTGCCTGGGGAAGGAGAGCAACTTGGAGCATCCCCAGAACTCCGCCCCGCACCCGCACCCTGTCCTCAGTCATGTAGGGAGGTGGCTGTCTCCAGCATCCACTCTCCTGGCTCAGTGGGTGGGATTAGGATTGTGCATTTGCTCTCAGAATCTGAGTGAGATGCCGAGAGCGAGTGGACAGGATGGGGGTGATGGTGGGGGGAAACCTCCCGGCCCACAGGCCCCAGGAACCCTGGTGCTCCCTTCTGGCCCCTTGGGGCCAGGCCAGGTGGTCCTGGTCCTCCTGCAGCCAGCCTCCTCCCTGTGGGGCGGAGCAGGCGGCCACTTCCCCAGAGGCCTGCCCCTGAGGCGCCTCTTCCCCCAGGACACACCGAGGCCCGGCTGGTGGACGGACGGCGAGCACCCCTGTGCTGGGCGTCTGGAGGTGAGGCGCGGCCTGACCTGGGGCTCCGTCTGCGACGCCGACCTGGACCAGGCCACGGCCCGCATGGTGTGCCGGGAGCTGCACTGCGGCTCGGCCGTGTCCACGCCCCGGGGTGCCCGCTTCGGCCCGGGCTCTGGGCCCATGTGGACGGAGGCCTTCCGCTGTGCGGGCGACGAGTCCCTGCTGTACCAGTGCCCACGGGGGCCTGGGCGCCGGTGTGGACGCGGCCGGGTCGCCGGGCTGCGGTGCTCAGGGGGAAGTAAGTTCTCCCTGATTGTTCTCGTAACTCCCCGAGGACTGCTCAGTGGCAGAGTGAGAGACACGGCTGCCTGCACACTGATCTTGTCCCCTCCACTTTGCTGGACGTATTTGCTTTAATCGTTCTTTGTGCTTCGGAAAGACTTTCTAGGGCCACAAAAGTCACTTTTACCAAGGGGGCACTGCCCCATAAGAGCAGAAACTGGGGGCCCCCACACACATGCTGGCTGACTCTGGGGCACTCTGCCTGGCAGGCTCCAGCAGATGCCTCCCCCGGCACCTCCAAAGCCACATGGGGGCCCATGAGGGGGAGGGCGTGGGCCCTGGGAGCCGCCTCCTTCCACTGAGTGGCTTGTACACGCCTCATCCGCCACGTAACTGCGCATGGTCTCCTGCTACAGAGCCTGGCCCTGGGCCTCTGGTGGCCACAGAACCCTGCCCGATGCTCAGGGTGGTCAGCACAGTCGTGGGAGCGCTTCTCGGAGTCCTCCTCCTCGGCCTTCTGGGCCTCCTGGGCCTCTGGGGCCTGCGTCGCATGCAGCAGAGAGGTACGCCCATCCCACAGTCCCAGCGGCCGGCCTGGGAGAAGCGAGTGGAAACTCAGAGCTGGCATTGGGTCCCTGAGGTGGCCTTTTATTGGCGAAAGAGAATGAGACTCTGGGCCCCTGGGACTCTGGGACTCTGAGCTGAGCCCCAGGGGTCCCGCTTGGGCACCACATTGAAGCTCGGTGGGGAGCAGCACCCGGCTTTCCTGCGGAGGGCATGGGGCCAGGGGCCTGGAAGTCCTGCCCCCTCACAGCATGCTCACTGGGCTCTGCTGACCTTGCCCAACTCCGCCTCAGATCTGGGGAGCGCAGAGGTGTCTTTTGGGGAGCCCACGTATGATGACATTGGGGAGCTGCCTTTGGCCGCGTTGTACGAGGAGATCTTGGAGGGCAAGGACGGGGCCCCGGGTGAGGAGGGCCGGGCTGTGGCCATGGTGGTCGTGTCAGGTGTGTCCTAGCTCCAGAGGGCGCACCAGGAGGGGCCCGCTGAGCACAGGGCACCGGGCGTGAGGCCCCGCGGTGGGGACAGCAGTGAGGGCAGAGTGAGCTGCTGGGGCACTGGCAGGCGGGCCGCGTGCGGGGTCACCTGAGGCACACCTGCCCTGCTGCACGCGGCCGGCCGCGGGTCCGCCGGGAGGTGGGTGTGATGGAGCCGCCCCCCCGTGCTGTGATCCCTGAGGTGCCCAGATGCTTCGTCAAGTGCTTTTCGGAGACATGTCTCTGCCTCCCTAACAAGAGGGCACTTAACAGGCCAGATACGGCCTCTGGGCAGTGTGGTGACGTGGCATCTCACGCGCCCGTTTCAGGAGAGGTGGTGAGGCTCACGGGTGGACGGTCTGTGCCTGAGGAGGGTTATGACGACGCCGTATCTCCACTGGAGGACGTGGCAGCGCAAAGACCCTGGGGACAAAGCCGTATCTCCACTGGAGGACGTGGCAGCGCAAAGACCCTGGGGACAAATACACCGCTGACAGTGTCGAACGACAGTTCTTCATGTCCCCTCACGGTGGTGTTGGGTTTCGGGGGTGCCAGGCCTCCAGACGCAGCCCGTGCCCTCCTCCCCTTCCTGTCCCCTCATCCCTGTCCCTCCTGTGGACAGTGCTGCCCATAACCTGCGGGCTTCCCGTGCACACACAAATACTAACGTGTATAGAAATCCATAGTGTTTTCTGTTTCTTTAAATATCTCCGTGTGCCCTCGGGGCCCAGCTTTCGCTGCCAGCCACGCAGTGCTGGCCAGACGTCCACCTCCGTTTTCTTCTTGTAAATGCTTCTTAATGGAATCCAGAGTCCTGCAGGGTTTTGACGTGCGAGTCCTTGTCGCTTGTGAGTCGTGTGGGATTCTGCCTTCCCTTCCCCTCGCCCATGCCCTCTCTCTCCGTGCCTGGTGTCTGGGCTGGGCCGCTGGGCCCCGCGTCCCCCTGCCGGCCTCAGCGTGACAATGCTCCAGATCGCGGTTCACCATGGACTGTTGAGCCATTTGTCAGATTAAGGAAAATCCAGTCTATGGCTGATTTTCTAAGGGTTTGTTTTTTGTCATGAAAGCGTTGATTTTAATCAAATGCATCTATTCTCTGCATCTATGAAGGCAACATATGATTTCTCTCCCCTTATGATACGCGTGATGCACTCTATTTTCAAATGTTAAACCAACCTTGGGTTAAGCACACTAAACTTTGTCCCGATGCCTTACTCTTATTATGCACCACAGGAATCAATTTGGCAATATGTCGGATCGACACTTAGAAGAGAGTTCGACCTGTGATTTTCCTTTTCTTCCTTTTTTGTAAATGTTTCTGCTTGATTTTCGGTATGAAGATTATTCAGGTTTCAAAAATGAGGACATTTCCTTCTTAAAAAATACTTGCAGGAGTCTGTGTAGCCTTGGTTTTACTTCTTCATTAGATGTTTGGGACACTTGAACAGTGAAGTCATCTGGCCTGGAGTTTTCTTTTTGGGAATTTTTTTCTCCAGATTCCATTTTTAAAACTATAGGTAATTGGAGTATTCAGGTTTTCTATTTCTTCTTAGATCTGGTTTGTTAAGTTCTTTTATCAATGAATTGACGTTATCTAAATTTCAAATTTTGCATAAAATTATTGATAATATCTTTGAACTATCTTTTTAATGTCCATAAAATCTGTAGTTATATGCATTTTTCAGTCCTGATATTGGTAATTTGTGACGTCTCTCTTTTATTCTGATCAATGGTGCTAGAGGTTTAGTCATGTTGTCAGTATTTTCAAGGGTGTAGGGGACCCCTGCCTGTGGCTTTCTTAATTTTTTAAATTAAACACCTGTTTTCTATTTTATTTATTTCTTCTCTCATCTTTACAACTTATTTTTTTCTCCTTATTGTAGCTTTTTGACTGGGATATCTTGACATGGATTTTCAGCATCTTTTTTTTTAGCCTAAAACAATAACTTTCTTCAGCCTGTCTTCAGTTACATACCAAGAGTTTTGCTATAGTGTATTTTTTTTTTATTTTTTATGTTCGTAATTTTTTTAGGAAAGGTAACCCTAGGCTGACCTCACAGACTGCAAGGACCTGGTCAGCTTACAATCCCTTATTGTTTTTACTTTTTACGCCTACAGCACCTGGGCTTCCTAGGGGGTCTCCCATCCAAGCGCTAACCAGACCCGACCCTGCTTAGCTGCGGAGATCAGACGGGATCGGGCGTGTGCAGGGCGGCGCGGCTGCGGACAGATTTCCTTCTGTTTGTACGGCCGAGTAGTATTCCATTGCATGTCCACCACGTTCTCTTTATCTACTCCTCCTCGGACGGACACCTAGGGCGTTGTGTCTTGGCCGTTGTGAGCAGTGCTGCAGTGGACGTGGACGCACGTACCATTTACAGTTAGTGTTGTTGTTTTCTTGGATCATACCTAGAGGTGAGCTTGCTGGGTCACATGGTAGCTCTTTTTAAAATTTTTAGAGGAATCTTCATATGTTTTCCATAGTGGCTGCACCAGTTTGCAATCCCACCAAGGAAACCTCAGTAAGTCTAAGAAGTAGACCCTTTCTAGTCATGTCCTTCATAAGTCAAAACTTTAGAATTAGTAACAAAGGGATAACGTTTATAATTCAGTAGCTGGAGATTGAAAAGCGTGCATTCAGATAATTTGGGTCAAAGAGGAAGCAAGGCTAGGACCACAGGCGACGTGGAGTCGGGCCCGGCAGCTCTGGCCCAGCAGTCGGCCGTGTGTTGCTGAAAACATTTTGCTGTGTCCTGGCGCAGAGTGTGTCTTGGTGTCTGGCTTGAGGACACATCTCTCTCCGAGCACCTTGAGAGAAGAAGGGTCGCGCCTTGGGCCCTGCTGGTCCTTGGTTTCCTGCAGGCCTCAGACAGCACATCGGAGCCCTGGCGGGGCCTGCCCTCCCTGGGGGCGGGGCGGGAGTGGCCAGCCCCGCTCGCAGTTTCTTTCTCTGAATTTCCTTACTTTCTGGTTATTGACTTAATCCGTCTGTTTGCTTGAACTCCTTGAACTGATTAAAATATAGCAAACGAGGAAACCACACATAAAATGCTGCAAACTTTTTCTAAAAAGGGAGGAAGCGTTTCACTCCGTGGGAGTGTTGGTGCCGGTCTGTGGGGGACCGGTCTCCGGGGGGGGGGGGGTACTCGACCTTGGCAGCACAGTGACACCCACCCGGGGCTGTCTGTCTGACGGATGCCTGGGTCCATCCTCGGTTGTCATGACACACGATGGGCACTGCCTGGCCTCCCGCGTGGCTGCGGTGTGCGGCCGAGCTCGGGAACCACTCTCAAGGTAGCGACCACGTCTGGGCTGTGAGCTCGGGCTTCTGACCTGTGTCCTTTGCAGTTCACGGATGTCACAACTCCAGGGCTGACGGGGTGACCTCTTGGCACCGTGTGTTGGCCTGTCCATGCCAGCCTGGGGCAGGGTGGCCATGGGACAGGCCGCAGCATCTGGCTCCCCGGGGGTTGGGTTAGGCCAGCGGAGGGGTGTTTTTTGGCTGCCAAATGCCCTCTCCCTGCGGGGGAGGCGGTGGGGGGAGGCGCCGGGCCCGGTTGGGGCGGGGGCATCGCCTCACGCGGACTGCCAGCAGCCGAGGGCGGCCGGCAGAGTCGGCTGGTACAGGGCACACGCACCCTCCTTTGCTCCCGTCCTGCCCGCATGTCACTAGGCTCAGGAAACACCTGCTTCTGATAAACGCTTGCACCCCCTTTTAAAGTGGTTCCATGAAATGGCATCTGATTTTTCTTTCCGGAGAATCACACCTGGGCCGCTGGTTCGGGGAGCCCACGCAGCTGGAGGGGGCTCTTCAGGAGGTCGAGAAGCGCACGGGCAGCGTTCAGGAGCCCCCTCTTTCCTCTGAGATCAGCTTGCTGGACAGTGACAACAGCGAAGGAAGTCAGCGCCCCACTTCGAGCTGCCGCCACTTTTCTGTGGTGACGGCACGGCGCGAGGCAGCGTCCCGAATGCCAGCTGTGCAGCCAGCCAGGCCTCGAGAACTCCTGTCCCTCAGCCAGGCGGCTTGTCCGCTCGTCCTGGCCACTCACATCGGCAACGTCTCTTCCCGGCCAGTTCTGTCTGACAGCAGAGGGAGTCCCGAGGTGTCCCCCGGGTGTCTGTACTTCGGGTTGGTTTGCAGAGACTGCGGGGGGCACCTAGGCCTGCGGAGAGGGTTCACTACATGGCCAGGGAGAGCTGGTGGGGCTGGGGGTTGGCCTTGGGCAGCTCGAGCCCGTGGTTGCCAGGCCAGCAAGTGGGTGCCGTCCACCCAAGTGAGAAGCTAGTGACAGCACCGACACACCCACGGAGCCTGTCATGCAGGACGGACGCCATGCTCAAGGCTGCGGTTTCGCGCTGCACATGCTCATGGGGGGTTCTCCTGCTAATATTTTCTCTAGTTCAAAAAACTTACTGAAAACTTACTCCAAAGTGTTGGAGTCTGTCCAGCGAGGCAGGTGCTGGGCTCTGAGCAGGAGCAGCCAGCCAACCCAGAGGGATGGAGGAGGGTCTGACGGAGGTGCCTCCGCATGGGGTGACATACGGTCCGGCATCGCCCCAGCCGCATGGACAGGGTCCTCGATTCTTCCCCGCCAACTCAATGAAGAATTACAGGTCAGCGAGATTTAGAAAAAGCAACATTTGTTGAAAGTGCATTTTTAGGAGGAGTTGGGCCGTGCCAGGGAAGGCTGTAGCCCTGTGGAATCAGGGGGGTAAAAATACAGAAGATAGAGTCCCCAAGGTGGGGCCGGGTTACAGCAAGGAGGGCCGTGGCGCGAGAGCCTCAGGGTGGTGCCCGTGACTGGCACGTGAGGTCATTTTGATTGACAGTTGGCTTTCGTATAAGCCTTCGTCTACTGCGTATGCGCGTCCCCAGAGTTCGGTTCGTTATGATGAGAGTCCTGACTCCCGGGCACATGGAGGCTGAGGTTATGGCAAGTTCGAGCGGCACTTCCTGTGCGTGCGTCTGTGGCAGCTGCAAGCCGGCAGCAGTGGCCGCCCTCGCGCCTTCGGGTGCAGGGCGATTTATAACCACAAAGCGAGTGTTTCGGGGAGGTCCTTAAGGGAGGTCTTCAGGGGCGGTGTCTGTGGTCACAGAGCTGGGCCTGCTCTCCTGTCACTCACGACGGCCTGCGCACCCATCGGAAGGGCCATGGACGAAGGGCCGGCTGCGTTGACCTTCGCACTCCACGGGGGGCCAGTGGGAGGTGATGGGGCCCAGGGAGAGAAGATAGGGCTGCCTGGGTCAGCCTCCCACACAGTGTCTGGGGGGAGGGCGTGTGCGTGGGCGCGCTCTGGATGTTTCCGGAACAGAGTCAGTCAACACTCGCGAGCGAGCCGTGACTGGCTTTTCCCACTCTGCGCGACGCGCCGCCGCGTCTCTGGAGCGTCGGCCGGGCCCGCGTGCGGGCCTCGCGTGTCCCGGTTGGCACGCCGCCTGTCATCGGCCCAGAGCTGTGGACAGTCGCTGTTCCCACCTCTTGGCTCTCGTGAGTGGTGCGTCTTGGTGTGCGGCGCTTCGGTTTCCCTTGGGCGCAGGCCCGGGAGTGGGGTCTCCGGGACACGCAATACCTTCGTTTAATGCTCGGGGAAAGTGGCTGCCGGGTTCCCACCCCCGGATTCGGCACGCCAGGGTCTGGTCCCCAGGTCCTTGGCGACGGCGGCCGCTTTCTGTCTCTTGGTTTATAGCCATCCCGGTGTGCGTGGAGTGTGCCTCCTGTGGTGGTGACGGGCATGTCCTTGATGAACAATGATGCTGAGCACCTTTCATGTGTTAATTGGCCATTTATGTGTCTCGGGAGACATTTCTACGAAGATTCTTCACTCATTTAATAGAATCATTCATATTATTGAGTTGTAAGAGTATTTTTAAAATTATAGATATGGGTCTCTTATCAAATGTATGATTTGCAAATATTTTCTCCTGTGTGGTGGGTTGTCTTTCAAGGTTTTGATAGTGTCCTCTGACATATAAAGTTTCAAATTTTGAGGTGCAGCTAATCTGTTTTCTTTGGTTCCCAGCACTGTGGGTGTCGTGTCTGAAAATCCGTCGCCGAGCCCGCGTCAGGGGGACGTCCCCCCACGTTTTCCTCTAAGTGTCTTATAGTTTCGCTTCTTAGGTCTTTGAGCCTTTTCAGTTAATTCTTGTACGTGGTGTGAGGCATGTAGATGTCCAGCCGTCCCAACACAAATTGTTGAAAAGGTTGTTCTTGGCCCCGGTGAATTGACTTGTTTGCTTTGTCAAAATCACTTGGCCGTCGTTCTATGGGTTTCTCTCTGTGCACCCAGTTAGATCCTCATTTTCTTTTTGATGTTTCTGAAAAGACAGATTCACTTTTTCCCTGACCTATTTTACTATGTAAAAAATGATGCCAAAAGTGCTTTGCTGGCCTTTTACCGCTTGCGTTGGAGCTGGTAGCGTCCCTCAGGGCCTCTGTGCACCTGCTCATCTGTGACCCATCAGAGGGAGGAACCAGCCTGCGGTTTGGTCTCTAAGTAGGTCAGCTTCTTCCGAGAAGTCTGGCCCAGCAGGGAGCCCACAGCCGCTAGGCCTGGGAGGGTGCGCGAACAGAGGGTTGCTGTGCTGGCCGGGGCCTGGGAGGGGGTCGGCTGGGGTCGCGGGGTGCGCTGAGCTCAGCCTGTGCCCTTCTTCCATGAACTCCAGCCCCTGGCACAGCCTGACTCCACCAAGGGTACGAGCCTCCCGCTGAGCCCGGAGCAGAGGCCGTGGTTAGAACCAGGAGCCAGGCTGATGGCCCCACTCCGCCAGAGGCCTGCTCTTCCAGGGGGCGGCCTGGGGTGGCCAGGCGGGCTTGGGCAGCTCTCAACTTAGAGTCTGGGCCAGGCCAATCCACAGCTGACCCAGACGGCCGGGGACATTCCTCGCAGGGCCCGAGGCCCGTGGTGCCCTCAGCCATTCGCTCCCCCTGGGACCCTGTTCTCCCCCAAGTGCCCGCCTTGCAGCCCCCACAGGGAAAGCTCCATCTAAGTTCGGGCCCAGCCCCAGCCGTTGGGCTCTCCTCTGGGAACCTGGGGTGCTGAGCCTGGCTGGCAGGGACTCCCACCCTGTGACGGGCTGAGAGACTCGATGCTAGTCAGCTTCCAGGTCTCCTGACGTGCAGGCCGTGTGCAAGGGCGGAGTGAGGGGAGGCCGCGCTGCACCTCCTGCGTCACCGGCGGTGATGGTGGCCTGCAGGGAGGCGGCATCGCAGGGGTCTGCAGGGCTCGGAGTGCCCATGAAGTCCGGCACGCAGCGTTCATTCTCTGGCTGTGTCCTTGGGCGCGGGGCCCTTCGCTGGCATCTTGATCGTGCGCTGTCAGCAGCAAGCATCGCCGGAGGCCGTCGCACCCACCCGTGGCTTCCCCTGCCAGGCCGGACTGTGTCCCAGGGACCTGAGGGGCTCACCCGCGCAGTGGCCACGGACCACCTGGCCGCGGGGCTCTGTGCCCGCCGTTCCTCAGAGGGTGCTGGGCTGGGTCTCCCCTTTGCTGCTCCCCAGTCCTTTCCTGAGGTGCTTGTGGGACATGGTCTTGTCATCACGGCCACCAGCTGCACCCAGCCCTCCACACCCCTGCGGGTGCCGTTTCTCCCAGCAGCCTGGCCGCCGTAGACATGAGCACACCTGTCCTCCGGCTGCCGGTGGCCAGGGTGGCGGCGGCTCCAGCAGGGCTGCACGATCCAGCTCCCCTGCCAGACGTGGTTTCTGGGGTCCGAGATGCTGCCGCTCAGGGTCGCAGTCTGTGCCCGCCACGTGACTGTCCGCCATCCTCGCACTGCGGTGTGCCGAGGGCTAGCCTGGCCGCGCCCTGCCCCCGTCAGCGCGTCTGTGCACGCAGCCGCCGTCAGACTCGTCCCCTGTCCTGTGACGTCTGGTGGGGGGAGCCGCGGTTGGGCGGGACACCTTCTGGGGACGTTTGCTGCTGGTCAGCTTCCTCCTCACCGTGGTGTCTTATGGTGACATTGCCACCAGCACCCTGCACATCCACTCGGCCACGGGCAGGCAGCAGGACTTGTCCTCCGCCCGGTGGTCCCTTGTGTAAGCTAACAGTGCCATGCGCCTGCATCAGCCCAGCCTCTAGCTACGGCCCCAAGAGAAGCACAGGGTCCGGAGTGCTGCCCACGAGCTGAGCCTGCCTCAAACCCCTCGTCCACCCTCTAAGGAGCACAGGGGTCAAGCGCGCTCTGCAGCGATGCACGTCCCCTTCAGACGGTTACGGGTGTGCATGAGCAACCCTGCAGCCTGGGCCTCCTGTGGTGCATTACCGAACCAACTTCAGTGCATCCCATAAAAAGGGCTCAAAATGTATAAAAAGTGGTAGACCTACAGGAAGAAATCTGGATGATTTCAACAGGATGCTGTGCACCCTGAAGAGAGTGAACAAACAAACAAATGTTTTTACAATCAAGAAGGACGTCCGAACAGCCCTACTGTGACAGAGCCCGCAGTGTGTCAGGCATCAGCTGAGCATTCACGGAGACGGGCCTAAGCCAGGCAGGTGCTTCTCAGACTCTCTGGAGTAAAGAGTTAGTTTCATTTATGTTTTTTGTTGTCTTCTAATCTGTTAAGGGCCAATGTCTTTGAAAGTATGATAAAAGCGAGTTACTAGGAAAAGGACCACGTGCTTGGACGTCACCGGCGTGTGCTGCTGCAGTCCCTGTGCTGATCTCGTCACAGGCGGGGCAGGTGCTGCGGGTGGCGCGTGGCCCTGTCTGAGGCCCTTGAGCCTCCCTATGGGCCCTGGGACAAGTCATATCCAAAGGGGGAAAATGAACTTCACCCTTCGACCATAGGAAGAATGGTTGCACAGTGGTTTCAGGTGTGAATGTGAAAGGTAAAATTGTAAAGCGGCCAACGATTGTTCTGATATTTCTGGGGTAGGAAGAAGTTTTTTAAACCCAAAAAAGTGCTAACCTCAAAATAAAAGGTGGTAATTGTGAAGTGTTTATCCAAAAAATACCACAAATACCATGCAAAGGTGGCCCAAAAGTGGAAAAAAATTGTTATAACACATAAAACTGAAAAATGCATTCCTACAACAATGAGAGACAGAAACCCCACGAGAAGAAGTAAATGCACAGTAGATATTTTATAGAAGAGGGAACGGTTTTTCCAAATAAAAACATGGAGAGATTTTGCACGTCATTCATAATCAAGAAAACGCAAGTTGGGACCACAAGTCAACACCATTTTATATCCCTCGATACTTTGACACGCTGGTGGGAGTGTGACCGGGCTCAAGCAGTGCCGGGGGCACGGTGTCCGTCGTGCTGCGTGTACACACGTGGCCCGGACCCGGGCTCCCCGGTGTCCCAGCAAGCAGCACCCTGCAGCACGAGAACTCGCGAGTGCCCTGCCCGGGCAGCGGAGGCACTCGGGGGGGGGGGGGGGGGGGGGAGGGTGCGGGATGAGCAGTAAAACTTCATGCCGCAGAGAATATACGTGCTATGAAATCACTTCCAGAAATTCGGGGGAAAAAAATCAGACAACTTAAAGAATACCCAGTGAATGCTAGACCCGAAGTTCAGGATGTGGCTCCCGGGGGAGGGGGAGTCAACAGGAAGGAGGCGTGATTGGGAGCGGTCGCGTCGTGTTGTCGTACCTGGCGATCTGCGTCAGGGGCGCCTCGCGCGCCCCTGCAGTGCGGCCAGCTGACCCTGCAGACAGGACAGGCAAGCCGCGCCCCACGCTTTCCGTTTGTGTCTCTAGCATCCCCTGGTGGGCGCCGCGGCGGCCGGCCCTGGGGGTCCACAGCCTCCGCCGCGAGGCTGCCCTTTGGGGGATCCGTCAGCTGTCGGGAGCCCCCACCGCTGATGGGCTGTGTACAAAAATATTGCAAACAGAGCCTCTTTAAAATAGAGCCGGAGCCGCCATCCCGGAGGGACTGCCTTGTACCGCGGAATGTTAAAATGCAAAATAACCTTTGGACCGGCCTAAAGCAACATCGTGTCCCAAAGAAGTGTTTGCAAAGACAACAAAAGAGCAGGTACTGTGGCCATTGGACCGATGACTACATCACTGAAAATTACAGGCACTGTTTGGCATCGGCGTTGCGTGAGGTTGTCAACAGCAATCGAATAAGAGGCGGGACAAATGAAGCCTTGCTTCTGAGAAGAGGCACCCAAAAACGTCGTTTACTTGAGAAGACATTTGTCCTGTATGTAGAGTTGAATGTCTTGTGGGCACCCAGAATCCTAAGGGGTGGAGAAGAGAGGGCCCGGGCCCCGCCCACAGCTGCCCCTGTGTGGCCCAGGCCCTCGGCTCCCTCCCTGACGGGCTCCCTGCAGAAGAAGGCCTCTGGGGAGGGCCCTCCCACGTTAGGCTGGACGAGGTCCCCAGGTGCCCTGGCCTCGCTGGGACCACAGCGATGACTGAGGGTCGGTTTAAAGCACGGGTGCTGTGAGGGAGGTCCTGCTCCAGCATGGGGGCGACTTTGCTGGCCGAGCTGAATTCCTCGTGTTCTGGGTGCACAGGGACAGAGGCCCCTCCTGCTTCTCCCACAGGCGGCGGGTGTGGGGCCTGGCCCAGTGCTGAAATGTCAAGGACAAGCAACACGGGAAAGACAGAGGGGAGGGAGGTACCCACACAGTTCGGGTCTGGTCAGGAAAGAAACCACTATGTGAGGCTGTACCCCAGCGGGCAGGGCCCCCTGCCCAGTAGGGAAGACGTGCGCCCGGAAGCAGGCGGAGGGCCGCGCTTCTGCCCCCCTTCTGCAGCCCCTTCTCTGTGGGAGCCCTGCTGGGCTCAGTCCCTGCAGGTCCCCTCACCTACAGTGGGCACCTCGCTGGCACAAGGCTCTGCTCAGGTGCATCTGCACTCTCCACTGAGGGGCCCCCACTCTCCACCTGGGGTGTTCTCACGGCAGGGATGGGGTACTGGGTGCAGCTAGGACTGTGTCGCTGTCTCCCAGCCTCAGCCCTGAGTCCCCCTTATCCAGAAAAATGCACCCGTCACCTCCTGCAAGAGGAGGGGGGCTGGGATCCCAGGTGCAGCTGGTCCTTATGTGAGTGTTTTCCAGAACCCCGACTGCAGAGCCCGTTTCTGTGTTTTCCGGGGTGTCCTGGAGCCCATGGGGACAGCTGCCTGGCGGGGGCTCCTCTCCTTAGCTCTCACCGCCAAACGCTCGCTTCCCCACCTGCTGCCCTCCCTGCCTGTCCTCTGGCCTCCCGTGCTCATTCTACATGTGCTCACTGTCATTTCAGGTTTTGGTGAGATTCCAGAGCAGATCAGAAATAAACATGATGTCCCATCTACCCCACGAAATGTGGGGGCCTCTAGTTCTTCCTGAGTCAGCTTCGGTGACAGACCTCTAGAAAACCTTCACGCGCTTTATGGGTGATTTTCAAATCGATGAGCCTGCAGCTGGGCACAGTGTTCGCAATGCATTCTTCCGGTCCCCTTTCCAAGGTTATGCTCTGTCACAGGCAATGGCATCGGGCTTGGGCATTGTGGGTTTGTTTGCCTGCTCTGGGTTTGCCAAGAATGCCTGTGTCATTAACCCATGAGGCGCTTCACTGTGGTCAAGCAGCTCCGTCCTGGTTCCAGAGACCCCTTCTCTGCCACCCCTGGTCCCAGCTGTGGGCGCTTGCACGCAGCTAGGCAGGCGCCAGCACCCACTTCCCAGGCTGGACTCCAGGGGTTCACTGCCTCCTGCCTGTGGGCTCCCAAGTCTTCTTTTTGTCTGACCCTGAGATTCAGCAGGGCCCTGGACACAGGTGTAGCTGGGACCCAGGAACAGTGACGTGAATGGTCATTCTCAGCATAGTGTTGAGCACAGGCTACTGGTAACGTGCAGAGGGAGGTGCCCGTCGCCCTGTCCGTCTTCGTGAAGCTCCGATGGAGGAGCCGTTACCGGCTCCATTTCCTACCTGTTTTGGATCCCAAACGATGCTCCCCTGGGCTCTCTGCCCGCCTGCCTGCCTGTCGTCTGTCTCCGCACCTCCCTTCTCTCTCTGTCATGGAAGGCTCTCCTGTTTGCAGTAAGAATATGAGGCCAGCCCACACTCCATGTGGGGCGCCCCAGTTCTGAGCTGTTCTGTGCACACATGGCTGGCTCCAGATATGAGAGAGTGTGACCCAGCACAACCCTGCACAGAGAGAAGCTGGAGTCCGTGCCCAGCTCTCTGAACGAGCTGCTGTGAGGCAGCCTTTGGTTGAGATCTTATCCTTACCTGATGCACATCATTACTTTAACACTATTGCTATATTGTATCATTTTCTTGCAATAAACTGGATTCCTAGGCATTGTTATTTTGGGTTCTGGGCTCTGGGGTATTCCCATTAGATTTTTAAATATTGACCTGTATTTACCAAATTTTATATTCATTTCGCCATCCTGTAATTTGTCTCTGGACTCTTCTGTTTCTAAAGTATATAAGCATAAATTCCTATGCCCTCGTTTCTTTCCTATTTTCAGTTTAGAACTTCTGGTAGGTGAATAGTATGTGAATATACCTGAAATGCTTTAAACATTTCACCGATAAGTTTAAAAAGTTACCTTTTCTACCTAGATATTTTCATTTTTTTTTAAACAGGTATTACCTGTTGTTAACAGCCTTTTATTCATCAGTTGAATTACTTGCTTTTTTTAAAGTTGCGAATCAACTACATCTACAAAATTGGTTCTAATCATGGGCTTAGCCAAACTGCAGTTTTTAGATGTTTCCATTTCGTCCAAGTGAGTATATTAATTTCCACGAGACGCATGATTTACTTTGATAGGGTGCTGCCTGTTCACGTGTAACACGGGCACGACTGGCCCTGTTGCACAGCTAGAAAACAGGCTGAGTTTGAGGCTTGATGCCGAAGGTCTTGCCTGACTGGAGTCCCCACTCCACTCTGGGGCCTGTATGGGTCTCTCCAACCCACCACACCACTGTCCTACCTGGGGGTGGGAGCCGCTCCAGAGAAGGGATCTCTGCATATGATTCTCGTTTTTTGCACCAGGAGCACAGACCTCGACTCCCATGATCACCCTTCCCTTCCTGGGTCAATGCATTTGGGTGGATCAGAAGCCTGCCTCGGGTGCACAGTCCTGGGTAAGCGGCTCCTAGCACACCGAGGTTCTCTAACACATTATGGAACAAGTGCCTCAGTCATGTTTGGTGCCCATGAAAGCACAAACTTTACTTAGCCTCCGATTACATTTCTTTTTCTCAGCTAATTGGTGGGGGCTATGGGCATGTAACTGACTGGCTGAGGTCCCCAGCACCTTGGTCCTTGTCGATGGGATTTCTGGGGTTCTGTGTAGTCCAAACCTAAGAGTTGAAGAAACAATCACAGGATGGGTTCACAGAACCCTTGGGTCTACTGTGAGGGGTTCTCGGCTTGCATCCCCTCTGCCTGGGGACGCAGAGTTATGTGTCAAATCCTGGAGGTGAACTGACCAGAGACCATGAGGTTAGGGAAGCATTTCTTGAGTGCCTGTGGTGGGACTCTGGCTGAGGCCAAGAGGGAGAGTGTAGGCAATGCTTCACTTGTCTCAGGGGCCAGGGGTTTTGGGCCGGACAACCCCAACCCCTGGTAAAAACTCAGCTGAGGCAGTTGTACTGAAATTGTGCCTTTATTTCCAGAAGCCCATGGAGTAAAGCTTTAGGGCATGGCAGGTGCTCCTCGCCTAGGAGGGTATCGGGCCCTTCTTGGTGGGCAGCTCTGGGTCTTTCTCCTCACGGACTCCAAGAAGCTTGGGATTGGCCTGTGGGAGTCAGTGTCTGAGACAGCAGCCTCCATGCGTCCCTGTACCCACCCCCTCCCTGGGGCCCACCCCCTCCTCCCCCACCACTGCCAGCCTCAGTGCCTTGGCCTTGGCTGTGCCTCTGGGAATGCCCTTCCACAAAGACCACTGAGGACTCCCCGGACAGCTTCCATGCCTTCCCGCCCTGCAGCCCAGTTCACGAGCTGTCTCTGTTCCCTGCCACCTCACTCCAGGGCTCACAGCTTCCACTGGGCCAGCCCCATCCTCTTGCTTGCTCTGTGCTTGAGCAGGGACCTGCAGTCCTAGCTTTTCCAGCTCCTCCTTCAGCCTGGACAGAAAGGGTAGGGTGGGAGGGTGGGGAGGCAGAGTGACAAGAGGATGTGACCAGACCAGGAGACTGAGGCTGGGATGGGGCGGAGAATCCCTCAGTCGCCCTCCCCTTGTGAAACGGGGCAGGGGCTCCGGGCCCACCTCTGCCTCTTCTGCTGCAGCTGCTGGCACTTCTGCTGCAGCTGCTCATGGTGCTGGGCAGCATCCGCCAGGAGCGCCTGCGCCAATCCGTTCTCCTCCTCAAACAGATGCCTGAGGGCGGGGGCGTCAGTGCCCACAGCCTCCTCCCTCCACCCAGCTCCGCCAACCTGCCCCCGTCTTACATCGCACATGCCGCCTCCGGGCTGCGAAGGAAGAGCCCCTCGGTGATGTCTGAGTAGCCCTTCACCCCAAACTGGGAGCGCAGATGATGCTTTACATCCTCTAGCTTTGCCTCCACCAGCTTCTCTGCAGTGGGAAGGAACGAGTGGGCTGAGAAGGGCAGGGCTGGGCCGGGCCAGGCAGGGCCTTACCATTCTCTGGGCCTCACCTTCCTTGAGCAGCTGTTCCTTGCTGCTGTTCAGGGTGCCAATCTCCCGGGCCAGGTGCTCTGGCTTCTGAGAAGACAGGAGGCCCAATCACATCTCTTGGCTTCTTCTCATGCACCTCAGAGATGTCTATCTGGACCTCGTCTGTACTCAGCAGGCTTCAGTTCCTACTGCTCGCACCCCGCATTTATGCCAGGCACAGTCCAGCTTCCGGGGCTTTGCACTGGCCGCTGTGTCTGCCTGAAACTGTTTGAGCCCAGATACCTACGGTTCTGAGCTGGGGCGGCCCAAGAGGGGTTAATGTTCAGGAATCTTGCAAGCTTTGAAGTCAGCCCTGGGGCGAGTATCTACCACAGGTGATGCTGCGAATACTACAAGTCAGGTTGCTCTCTGGAGAAGTTACCAGCCCAGTACTACCCAGCTCTGCGGCTCCTCCTCCCTCGGGGGCCTCCTCATGGAGCCCTTCCCTCCCGACATTCACTCGCTTTGCTCATTTTCTTGTTTGGAGCCTGGGATTCCCCTAGTGGCAAGCGTTGGCTTGCTCGGTTCCCACTGTCTGTTCTGTGCCTGTGATGGCCCCAAACACGCCCATGGATCTCCTGGATGGACGACCCCTCGTCGGTTATCAGTTCCCTCCTGACCACTTAGTGCTCCTGGGAGGGCAGCAGGGATGGGCGAGCAGGACCAGCAGAGTGAAACTGGTGGAGTGAGGGTGGTGACGAGAGCCAGAACTGAGGGCAATTTTGATGTATGGCCATCAGGGCTTGCTCAGGAACTGGGTGTGGCAGGTGACAGGAAGGAAGGCCCTAAACTTTGGTCCTAGAGCTGCCAGGAAGATGAGGACGGTGGGAAGAGTGGCTCTGAGTGACTCACATGGCACTCCCAGAGGTCCTTGTGCTGGCTCATCAGTTCCTCCAACTGTTCCTCGAAATCCAACCTGGTGGCCGACCACACAGGATGCAGGGTCGTGGGTTGAAACAGACTACCCCAACCTGGCCCAGGCAGGGGTCCCTTCAGGCCCAGACCCGGGTGGCGGGGGTGGGGGTGGGAGCAACTTCACCTCCTTAACCCTCTAACCATGCCCCTGATATTAACCCCACCTAAAACCTAGCCCAGCCACCCCCACCCCCGGACTCAGGCACTGGCTTCACCTCAGCTTCCTCTGTCTGTTCCTCTCTTCCTCGATCTGGGAGTTCAGGCTGGAAATCCGCTCCTTGCACTCCTGGAGCATGGCTTGCTTCCTGGTAAGAGGTGAGGTGGCCCTCAGTCATGTCCCCTGAATGTCTCCCCAGGATGGGGCTGGGGGAGGGCTTCTGCCTCCTCCTCCTGAGATGCCTTAGCCTTCTAGATTGAGGTCCTTCTCTGTAATGTGTGAACACGTTACATTATCTGGACATATCTTTTTGAGGATCGGGTAGACCGATATGGACATGATCAAGTGCATAAGCACATACATATTAATCTCATTTGAATTTCCCAAACAGTTCCAATCTTGGTATGTCTTGGCTTGGGGCCTCTGGTCACAAAATGAGCTAAATGAGTGTTCAGGAAGTGGAGAAAAGCGTGCACAAATAGTTGGGTAGATGGAAGGGAATATATGAATGGAGGGAGACCGGGTGGACACATGGTTGGCTCAATGCCTAAGTGAAGGGACAGATGGACAGTTGAGTGAACAGATAGCCAAGGAGCCTGCGGAAAGAATAAAATGCATAGAATGAAAACCAGCTGAAGAAATGTACTCGATACTCTGGCCAGTGAATGAGTGAGGCCCCCCTAGCACAACTGCCTCCCGCTGGAGCCGAGGAAGAAGACACTCCCTGGCCTCCCTCTGTGACAGGAGGTAAGAGTGCTGGGTCTGAAGCCTCCCCTCCCTTCCTCACCCCACCAGAGGGTGGGGCAGGCAGAGCAAGGCCCGGGCAGGGCTCGTACCTCTGCGCTTCTGCATCCTTCTCCTGGCAGTGGAGCCGGAGGGTCATCAGGGTCTCTGCGGGGAGAGTGATGGAGTGCTCCATGAGAGCCTGTCAGGGCATCAGGTTTGGGGAGAGGTGATAGGGCCATATCACGCCAGTCAGCTGATGGTACTTTGTCGTTTACCGCAAGTTCGATGGAAGTCACAGGAGGAATGTAAGCCGATTCGGCTTTCAAAAGGCTTCAGCTGCTATGAAGAGAGCTTACATATGCTGGCAAAGGCAAAAGCCTGGAGACGGAGTGGCTGTAATTACCTTGCTTTTTGCTCAAGATCCCTTTCAGGTTTACTTTTTCTTCACTCACTGGAAAACACAGTAACACATTTAGGCATCAGGGGCCACCCACTGCGCACTGAGGGATGGGACTCGCCCGCAGTCATGTGGATGGTTTGATACAGCCCCAACCCCAAATGTGGACCCCTCAAGGTAAGCTCCCTCGTCTTGTGCCCACACTTCCTGAAAGCACCAAATAGCCCTGATGTTGATAAATGGTGGCCGTGAGGACCTGCGGAGTGTGTGTTTACATGTAGTAGGCTAAGAACTGTGAAGAAATACATCAAGCCATCAAGTAAGCAGGTGGGGCCAGGGTGCTCTTCAGATGGGATGATTACAGAAGGTCTCTCTGAGAATGGGACATTTGAGCTGAGGGCTGAATGATGACATAAAGCAAAAGGAACCTGTATGATCTGGGGAACAGACTCGCAAAGGCTCGGAGTGGGGAGTATGCTTATAGGGTGTTTTGGGAACATTCCCACCCAGAGTGGGAGGGCAGGAGATTGCAAGGACCTGAGACCAGAGAGAGGACAGGGGCCCTTGGCCATGGCAGGATGCTGAGTGTCAGGGAGGTATGACATTTTGGGGACTCCTGGGCAAACCCCAGCACACTTACATGAGTCTAGTTCCTTCTGCAGGGCCTCCCAGACAGTGCGGGCCTCTCCCAGCTCCTCGCTGGCTTTCTTTTTTGCTGTGCCAAAGAGCAGAAGACAGACATCATGTAAGTGTGGCTTCCAGCTGCACCATTCCCTGCAAACCGTGACATTTCGTGTTTGTCTTCAAGCAAACCTAGAGGGACCTGGCTTTTACCAAGCAGGAAATGAGGCTTCCTGGGCCCTATTGCTGGGTTCAGTTGGCAGGAGGGCCAGGTGCATGGACACGTGGCTACAGACAGCTGTTGCACTTATGTGGACCCATGCTTGGTTTAATACTCTCTTGTTGCTGTGGTGAACTACTTCGTAGTCTTTAGACAAGGGGTCCTGCGAATCATGTAGCTGGTCCTGGCTGACAAGCCAAGATCCCTGAGCTCACCTTGCTGAACTTCATTAATCCGGTTAATCAGGACTTCAACTCTGGGCTCCAGGCTTCCCGCTGCAGGAAGAGGACAGTGAGTGGAGATGACAGGGCAGGCAGAGGCAGGTGGAGGCTCTCCAGGGGCTCACATTCTGGGCCGGGGAAACAAGGGACAGATAACTAGAAATACTGAGTTAGGCTGTGGTGACTACAGTCAAGAAATAGGCACGGGATGAAAGACTGAAGGAGCGGGACATGCGCCTTCAGCTGCGGAAAGGCTTCTGGAGGGCCCCAAGTCGAAAGGCAGGACCTGCCACTCCCAGGGTGCAAGGAGGGCAGTCAGCGCACAGGTCCGCCCTGAGTGGGAGCTTGGCTGGGAGGAGCCTAGTGAGCAAGCAGAGAGCAGCTGAGTGCAGGTGGAGGGAAGGGAGCTGAAGGGGAAAACTTGGATTTAACTGAGTGCAGTGGGAGCCAAACGGGTGGTCAGCAAGTGGGCTGTGATGGGCTCTGGAAAATGTTTTGCCTGCTCTTCCCATCCACTTTAATAGGGCCATATTTTTCTTTCAAGGAATTAACTTTTAAAAGTAAGAGAACAAACAAATTTCCCAACGTTGTGAATTATGGGGCCTGGAATTGAACCTTCTTCCTGAACCCAAACCTCAGGCTGAGCCTCAGTTATAAAGGGGACATATGACCTCTCTGCAACTTCTTCACCATTTCCATCAAGTCTCCAATTTTCTGTGAGTCCGTGGACTGCCCTGCGAAGACAAAACCAAACATTTCAGAAGCCTATGGGAAGTGAAAGGCTTAGAAAGGAAGATCCTTACAGGCTAAAAAGAATGAAACATTTGACCAGTCTCAGTAAATGGACCATATATGGATCTTGATTCAAACAGATGCACTTTAAAAGATACTGATGACACAACCGGGGAAATTTGAAAATTGACCAGATATTTGATGAAACAGAAGAATTATTGTAACTAATATTCAGATGTGATAATGCTATTGTGATTTCTTTTCTGAAAAGATTATCTTTTAGGTATGTTCTAGACAAATACATGGAAATAATTATGGATAATATGCAATGATACCTGGAATGCTTAGAAATGAAATATTAGAGAGGTTGAGAATGAGGAAACCAGACTGGCCAAAGTGCTGATAATTGTTAAAGTTGAAAGATAGGTTCATGGGGTGATTATACTTTGTTCTTGAATTTCATATATAAATTTTCCCATAATAAAAACTTTAATTAAAAAACCAACCAATATAGAGAAGGTGAAGAATCGTTTCAACAGAAAAGTGGAGAAAGGTACAGAACAGTTAACCAAAAATTACACAATTGGCTGATAAATATTTAAAAAGATGTACAACCTTGGTCATAATTAAAGATGAAAATATATTGTACCTAGCAGGCTGGTAAAGATGAGTAAGTCTGCTAATGCTCAGTGTTTGTGATGTGAGGAAACAGGCAGGCACACACTGAGACTGGGAATCAATGCAACCTCCTGGAGGGCAGTTTGGCCACATCAACACTTTGAAGACGTAATTTCACTTCTAGGAGTCTATTCATCAAATATGCTCCCTTAAATATTCAAAATGCATGGTAATGACACTGAAACAATATTTGTTAATGTCAAAAGCAGGAAACAAACAGCCAAAGCAATCGTGAGAAAAAAACAAAGCTAGAGGTATCACACTCCCTGACTTGTACTACAAAGCTACAATAATCAAAACAGTATGGCATAGGAAGAGAAACAGACACATAGACCAATGAAACGGAACTGAGAGCCCAGAAATAAATCCACAAACAGGCAACTAATTGTCAGCTAAGGAGCCAAAGCCATAGAGGAGAGAAAAGAAAGCCTCTTCAATAAATGAAGCTGGGAAATTTGGAAAGCTACATGCAAAAGAATGAAACTAGACTGCTGTCTGTCACCATACACTAAAATTAACTCAGAATGGATTGCTGACTTAAAAATAAGACCAGAAACAATAAAACACAAAGCATCAGTACTACACTTATGGACCTTGGGCTCACAGAGGATTTTATGAGCTATACCCCGAAGGCCAGGAAAGTAGAAACAAAAATAAAAGAATGGGACTACATCAAACTAAAAAGCTTCTGCACAGCAAAAGACAAAACAGAAATGTAAGTAACTGACTGGGAGAAGATATTTGCAAACAATACTTCTGACAAGCAGAAGTATGTAAAGAACTCATACAACTCAACAACAAAAAAACCCAATCCTATTTAAAATTGGCAGAGGATCTGAACAGATACTTTTCCCAAGACATACAAATGGCCAATGGACATATGAAAAGATGTTCAACTTCTGGAAAATGCAAATCAAAACCACAGTGAGATACCACCTCACACCTATTAAAATGGCTATTATCAATAAGACAAGAAATAACGATTGTTGGAGAGGATGTGGAGAAAAAAGAACCCTCCTACACTGCTGGTGAGAATGTAAACTGGTGCAGCCTCTATGGAAAACAGGTGCTCACAAAGTAATGAATAAAATTACCATATGACCCAGAAATCCCTCTTCTGGGTACCTATCCAAAACTTCTAAAACATTTATTCATAAAGATGTGTACACCCCAGTGTTCACTGCAGCATTATCCATGGTGGCCAAGACCTGGAAACAACCAAAGTATCCTTCAATGGATGACTGGATAAAGATGTTATACGTACACACAATGGAATATTTCTCAGCCACCAGATAAAATACTGCCTCTTGCGACCAAATGCATAGATCTTGAGATTATCATGCTAAACAAAACAAGTCAGACAGAAAAGGACAGGAGCCACTTATATGTGTGATATAAATGAGCAAACAGAACAAATTCACACAAGATGGCAGAAGGGCAGTTACCGGGGAGGAGGGCAGGGGAGGACGAAGAAGGTAAAGGGGTCAAATATATGGTGATGGAGGAAGACTAGACTTTTGGTGGTAAGCATATAGCATAATATACAGATGATGTATTATAGAACTGTACACTTGAAACTTGTTATTAACCAATGTCACCCTAATTTGTAAAAATGCCTGAATGGCCTTCAGTAGAGAACTTATGATTCATCCCTACAACAGAATACTGTGCAGCCACTGAAAAGGAGGTTGATGCTTATACATTAACATGGAAGGAGACCCTAGACAGACTAAAAGAAAACCTAAATTGACATAGTATAAAATCCCATATGGCGACCAAAAGAGGTAAAAGATATACTTTCGGCCTACAAAGGAAGATGTTTGCTTTTCACCACAAACATTTCTGCATATGGTTATATTTTAAAAAGTTAATAAATTGCCCTGGGTGAGTCAAAAACAACTTTTACAGTTTGGGCAACCATTTTTTCCCTAGACTAGGCAGTGAGCTGCACCTCCAGTTTTTAATCTCTATTGCATATTTGGTGCTTGTCATAAAGTAAGGCGTAGAGCGGGAAAGCTGTCAATATTTTACTGAACCAACTAGTATCTTGTTAAAAAGAAAGCTGGGGCACAAAACAGTTTGTGTAGTATGAGCCTCCTTTTGACTTTTTTGTTTTAATATAATTTCAGATTTACTTAAAAGTTTAAAAAAAAAAAAACAGGATAAACATCTCCCATACCCAGATTCCCCCATTTGCTGACAATCCTGAACTTTTAGAACGAGTTGCAGATACCATGCTTCATTACCCATAATACCCCAATGTAAACTTCTGAAGTAGGACACTCTCCTATGTAGTAACCACAGTACTATTAAAACTCAAATTACAGTAATGGATATTAACATCAGATTCTCTAGTGGCATTTAAGAAATGTCCCTTCCTTTCTCTTTCATATTTTTAAATTCCACTAGTAACTACGTAGTCCTAGTAAAAAAATCAAACAATAAGATTAAAAATGTCCCTTCACTTCTGCTTTCCCCTCAAAAACTGCAAATCCCAGAGTCAAAAATTAGTAAAGCAACCTCCAGACAGCTTTCTGGGCAACCTATAGTGTTCTAATTATTCTATCTTGTTTTTCTCATAAGAATATTTTTTGAAGATCATGCTGTATCAATATAAATACAGCCAACGATTTAGCAATTGATTTAGTTAATTTAACTGAATTTTAACTTTTCCTCATCTTAGATATCCACTGTACAGGTGTTCCTAGTGTGCATGGGCATATGTGGACTTAGCCATTCCCTCACGTGTTCCTACCACCATTTAGGCTTCAGTGAGTATTCAGTCCACGCATCTTTGTGTTTTACGTGATCCCTTAGGTAGGTGACAGAAAGAGGGAAAAAGCAATTTAAATGCTAAAAAGTATTCCAGATGGGCTACTGCCAAGCCTTTTACCCATTAGTGTTCTTGTCAACTCACTATGGGAAACTCTTTGTCTCCCAAGTGTCACCAGACACTAAATAGCACCCTTGCCCCCTCTTAAAAACAAGCTGATAGACTGAAAATGAAATCTCATTGTCATTTAAATTTTTTTCATTGTTGGTTGCTACAGTGTGAATGTTTGTGTCCCCCATAGAATTCGAGTTGAAATCCTGAGGTCTGATGTGATGGTGTGAGGAGGTGGGGTCTTCAGGGTCATGAAGGTGGAGTCTCATGAATGGGATCAGTGCCCCTCTAAAAGAGACCCCAGAGAGCTCCCTCACCCCTTCCACCATGTACGAATACAAGAAGAGGGTTGTGCGGGAACCAGGAAGTGAGTCCTCACCAGACCCCAAATCTGCTGTAGCCTTTCTGCCTCCAGAACTGAGAAATAAAATTCTGTAGTTTATAAGCCACCCATGCTATCATGTTTTTGTTACAGCTGCCCAAATTAAGACACTTGTGAAGTTGATCAATTCTTCATCTGAATGTACTAGCTTATCTGAGGAACAGGATACTAAAAGGCTTCTTTAGCAGGGCGGCGGCCACAGTATGTACTTAATTGTGTGTGTGTATGCATCTGTCCCATTTTGCTCTTTGTCCTTAGCTGAAGACTATCACTGGGTGCTATGTCCTGCTCAAAGCAAGTTTTCTGTGCTAAACTTACCCCATGATTCAAACATTTTTTTCCACAAAAACGTTGTGGAACACGTGCTGTGTACCAAGGGAACGACCAAGACATGCGTTGATTGTAGCACTTTAACAACGGGGATAGATGGGCCAACAAGAATAGAGAGCCACCGAGCTGAGGGATGGCACACAAGAGTTCCTCGTTCAATTCTCTGCACTTTTGTGGGGATTAGAAAATTCCCATGAAACATCCAGGGGGTGGACATGGCTTGGTTTTGTTTGTTTGTTTGTTTTTCCAGCGTTGGGCTGTACTTTTACGAAACTGAAATGAGCTGCAAGTCCCCCGTTTCCCGGGGAGGTGGGAGCCATCACTCAACAGGGCTGTGTCAGGAAGAAAAAACGCGAAAGCTGTGAGGGGCCGGTGTGGACCCCAGTTTGCGGGGGGAAGATCCACCGCTAACAACCATTTCGGGGCAACAGGGAAATTCGGACGTGTGCAGTGAGAAAGGTGGGGACTTATCCCTTCAGGTGCGGCAGACCCAGCAAACATCCGTTCTGTGTTCTAAGAGGTGCACACGGAGCTCGGGGCCCGGTCGGAAGAGTGCCTTCGACCACGTCAGGCCACCTGAGCGGACGGCAGGCGGGGCGCATGTGGCAAGGCTGGCTGGGGGTCACGCAGGCGGCGGACGTGGTCCGGCTCGCTCGCGGGGTGGCGGCCCTGAGGAGCCGCGTGGCCGCCGTCGCCGCTGCCCGGACTCGGAGGGAGAGGCCGCCCGCGCGCTCCCTGCGCCACCCTGGCCCGTCCCCAGGCCGGACCCCGACCGCGCCCTCGCCGTGCCCGCCCTACCTGCGGCCGTCTCGGCCCACGCCGCGTCTCCCCCGCGCTCCGCGCCCGACGGCCCCGGTCGGCCCGCCATCCGCGCTCCGCGCTCGGCCCGCGCTCGCGCCTCGCCGCGATTGGACCGCGCCCGCGGGGGGGGGCGGGGCGAGCGGCGTTGCGCCTGCGCAGTGCGCTCCGCGCGCCGGGGGCGGGGTAACGGCTCCGGCCGCGCGCTAGTGCGCATGCTTAGGCCCCGGAGCCGCGGGTCGCCGCGGGGGAGGCGAGGGCCGCATGCGGCCGGCCAGGCTTGCCATTGGCTTGTCGCGCAGTCGGTGATCTGCGCTTGTGTCGAGGTCTTCCAAGGAGTCTCTGCTACTCGAGGCCGTTGGCGTTGCAGCGGGAGCTGCGGTGTGGTGCGTTAGGGTCGGAGTTTGAGTCCCGGCTCTGCATAGACCCGTCGCTGCACACATCGGAAGTTTCCCGTGTCGCCGCCGCCGCCGCGCGGGCGTTCTGGAGCGAGGCCGAGTCGGGCCGCGCGGTCGATCTCAGAGGAACTTAGTCGGAAGCAGAGAAGAGAGTGCTGAGGTGGAGGGAGACCCTCCTTCCTCCCAGCTTGATTGTGAGACCGGCCCCATCTTCCGGTGCGTACATCCCGAGGCACGGTTCGAGGGTCTGCACTGTGTTGGGGTCTGCAGGGAGGGCAGGGGGTGCAGGCACGCCCTACAGGTATTGGCCGAGGGGGTCCCGCCCCACGCTGCACTGTCAGTCACCTGGGACTGCGCAGGTGGAGGCTTCAGACGGGCCGCTGCCCACCCAGCCCCTGCCGGGCTCGCCTCCGTGTGAAATTCCTGTTTCTGGGGAGAGGCAGGACTTCCGGACCAACCCCTGGCCAGTGGATCCAAGTGCAGATGGTGCGGGGTATTTTCTGGGGCGTTCACTGTGTGCACAGCCTGTCCTGAGGCGGTCCAACCAGGAGGAGCTGTTCTGAGCCCTGTGTGTGCAAAGCCCTGCGCTAAGAGCGAACTCCAGTTTTCCTCATCTGTGCTCTGGGATACTTATAATGAACAAGAGTGAATATTTAATGGGCGCTTCCTGCGTGGCAGTTCCTCTGCTGGTCATGGTACAGGATTATTTCATTGAATTCCCTACCTAGCGGGACAACGACCTGCCCGGGCTCCCCCACTCCCTCTGCTCTAGCCACCACTCTGCTTCCTCAAAACAGGCTTAAAACCACCTCAAGGTTTTATAAAGGCTGTCGCCTCTACCAAGAGCACTCTTGCGAAGGGTTGAAGCTTGAATTGTCACCTCAAGGCTAATATGCCTTCTACAAATCCATGCCTCCCGTGGTATAGATAAAATTATGAAGAAAGTCACAGTCATTGTTAGAATTAAGGGTCAAAGTAAGGGTCTGAGTTGGGACCAGGACCATATTCAGAGTCCCCTTTCATTGTTAGGGTCACAGGACAGAGGATTAGTGGCTGAAACATCCTTGGCTTTATTTCACCATATTGAGGCCATGACCACGCAACACTCAATGGCCCAAGCCAGGGTCTACCAAGCAAACTATAGCAGAGTGGACCATCCTCTCTTCTGTGTTAGGGTGGCTCCTTCCAGGAATGAACAGACCTAAGCAGGAAATAAATAGACCAAACGTTCAAAAAACCCTTAAAACTGCCTGGTGTTAAAGAGTTAATAGTAGGGTTGGGGTTGGGGATTACGGTTGGTGGGTAGGGGTTATGGCTAGTGTGAAAGTGAGGGTGAGGGGTCGGTGTCAGTGCTAGGGTCAGGGTCAGGGTTAGGATTTAGAGTTTAGGGTCGGTGTGGAGGGTTTAGGGCCCAAGGTTCGAGCCGTTTGCATTTATGGTGTTAGGTTAGAGGTTATGGGTCTAGGGTTAAGGTTAGGGTTAAATTTAGGTCTCACTGGCCCACTTCCCCATTTTCATCTCTCTGAGGTTTACAACATGAGCAGAACTCACCCAGGGTCACACATGAGTCAGGAGTTGAGCTGGGCTATTGCTTGTCTGCCCTACAGTCACGGGCTCTGATAGTAGAAGAATGAAACATTTGTTCTGGTGACTGTTTCAAGTCCCACTCGTCTCCAGTCTAGGGTTGTGGAGGGCCTAAGAGGTCAGCAGGGTTTCCTCCCGCCCTTCCACCTGGGAAGGGGCTGCCGGCCCCACTGTGCCTGGGCAACGCCAGGTTCCAGCACAGCCCTGATGCCCAATGGCACCCAGCAGACATGTGTGGATTTATACAGGACTGGGTGCAATGACTTGTCAGCCATCAGGAGCAGCCGTCCTGAGGGCTGGAAGGGCCCTCCTGGGACTGACTGGATCCTTTTTCCCATTCACATGAGCAGCAGCAGACAGTCAGTTCTCAGGACAGCCTTAGGCCTCCGACTATGCAGGCAGGCATATGTGGTCCTGCAGCTCAGGCCAGTCTGGGCCCTATCAAGCTCCACTGGCCAGTCACAAAACTGACCCTGCTGTGGGCATTTCAACAGCCACCTGGGAAGCCCAGATAACCAAACCCTTGGGATGTTTCAATTGCTGACATCCATATGGGTGAGACAAGTACCTCCTCCCTCACATGAGAGAGGTGCGAACCCTGCGGAAATTGAATGCGGTCCTGGCCACAACAGCTGTTGGGCAGACCATGGCCCTGAAGCCCTCGGCCTTCTGGCTGTAACAAACGTCAGCCGTTCATACTCTTTAGAATCAAAGATGGGGCGACAGCCTCTCGCCTCAGGAGGTTTCACACGAAGTTTGCACAGGCTCCGAGAGCAACACGTGTCTGTGGTCCTGTCCCTGTATATTCCGTGGGGTGGAACGATCCCTGGGCCTCTCGCTTCTTTACTGAGCGAGAAGCTCCCCCACCCCTCTCCACTCGGCTGTGTCTGCTTGCTGTGAGGGAGAAGAGACTGAACGTGAGCCCCTTTGTTCCTGGGGGACAGCTGATTACGTGGCCAGGGGCAGGCATGACTCCTGAGCTGCCACTTTCCAGGGACACTGATGAGAAGGTATTGTCCATGGCCCTTTCAAGTGCATCTTGGGCTATACAGAGGAGTGCACGTCATGAGAAATTCTCTGCTGCCATCTCCTGGGCATTTTGATAGTAACACACAAGTCTATGTCAATATAATTTTTCGGCTGCCATCTGGTGGGCATTTTAGGAGTAAAGCTGAAGTGTAGGTGGCCATGACTGTTCATTCACTGTTACCATCTGGTGGGTATTTGTGGCATAACACCAGAGTGAAAGTAATACAAAGTTATTCTCTGCTGCCAAATTGTGTACATTATGGGAATAACAACAGTGTAATTAATCAAGGTATTTTCTGTTGCCATTTGGTGGGCATTTAAGGAATAAACTCCACAGTGTTGGGCATCATGAATATTTATTCTTTGCTGCTATCCAGTGATCATTTTGGGAATAACACTCATTGCATATCATGAAACTTATTTCTGCTGCTATCTCTTGTGCACCCAAGGGCATGTCGTTATGAAATTTTTCTCGGCTCCAATTTTATGTAAATATTGGGTAAAACACAGCAGTGCAAGTCATAAAAATTGTTCTCTGCAGCCATCTCGTGGGTATGTTAAAAATTACACCGGGCGTATGTCATCAAAAATTTATTTTCTATTGCCATCTGATGGGCATTTTGGGAATAAAACCTTAGTGTAGGTCATCACTCAAGAGCATTTTCTTATAAATAGTTTAGTCTGTTGCTATTTTATGTACATCTTAGGAAAGCAAAGGAGTGCATGTTATGAAATGTTATTCTGTACTCCTGTATCATGGGCCTTTTGAAAATTACCTCCAGGTGTATATCACCAATAAATATTTTTTTGTTGCAATCTGGTGGGCATTTTGGGAATAAAACCTACTGTAGGTCATCATGAAAATTCATTTTCTGCCTCAATCTCGTGTGCTTCTGAAAATTACACAAGAGTGTCTGCAAAAAATTAATTATTCTCTGCTATCATCTGGTGAGCATTTTGGGAATAACATCACAGTGCATGTCTAGAAGTTATTGCTGCTATCTTTGTGTCTTTAAAAAATAACACCTCATTATATGTCATTATAAATTTTTCTCTGCTGCCATCTCTGTCAATCTTGGGTATAAAATGGGAATACAAGTCATAAAAAGTTGATCTCTGCTGCCGTCTCGTGGACATTTTGAAATTAACACCCAGGTCTATGTCATCACATACACACAAAAAACTTTCCTGCTGCCGTCTTGTGGGAATTTTGGGAATAATACAACATCGCATGTAATAAACAGTTATTTCTGCTACTATCTTGTGCAGTTAGAAAACAACACGTAAGGGCATGTCATTGAGCAAAGCTTTTATCAGCGGCCATTTCATGTGAATCTTAAGATAAACACAGGAATGTATGTCATGGAAATGATTCTGTGTTGCCATCTCATGTCAGGAGCATGTCAGAAATTTTGAAATCACTGCTTCCCTCTGGAGGATATTTTAGACATAACACCCAAATGTAGGTCATTATGTAAATTCATTTTCTGCCCCCATCATTGTACAGCTCTGGAATAAAACTCCAGAGTGTAAGTAATAGAGTTAATCTCCGCTGCCATCTGGTGTATATTTTAGTAGTAACACTTGAGTGTTTGTCATCATGAACATTTATTCTCTGCTACTATCTGTTGGGCAATTTGGAAAATAACCACCAGGTGTAGGTTCATGACTATTCATTCTCCTGTATCTAATGGGTATTTTTTGAAGAAGAGCACAGCATACGTCATAAAGAAATTTCAGCTGCTATATCATGTGCATTTTGAAAATAGTACTTGTTGTTATGAAAAGTTTTTCACGGCCCTTTTGTATGCATTTTTAAAAAAATACAGGTGTGCATGTAATAACAAATTATTCTCTTCTGCCATCTTGTTGGCATTTTGAAAATAACAAGTGTAAGTCATAAAAATGTATTTTCCACTGTCATCCTGTGCGTGTTTTGGGAGTAACACCCGAGTGGATGCCACCATGAAAATATATTTTCTGCTCTCATCTACTTTGTATCTTGAAATTACGCCAGAGTGTAAAAAATTAAATGTTATTCTCTGCTGACATCTGGTGGGCATTTTAAGAATAACATCGAGTGTTTGACATGAATAGTCATTCTCTGCTACCATTTGGTGGGCGTTTTGTGTATGACAGAAGATTGCTGTTGGGCACGATCCTATGAAATTGTTATTTCTGCTGACATTTCGTATTAATCTTGGGATGAACATTAGAGTGCTTGTCATGAAAAATTGTTCTCTTCTGTCATCTCATGGGTGTTTTGAAAATAACGCCCATGTTATGGCATCATAAAAATTTATTTTACACCCTGATTTAAGGTGCATCTTGGGAATAAAACATAGTGTAGGTAATAGAAGGTTATTCTCTGCTGTCATCTGGTGGGCATTTTAGCATTAACACCTAGGTGTTTCTCATTATAAATATTCATTCTGCCCAACAGCTGTTGCCATTTGGTGGGAATTTGGAGTAACACAACAGTGCATGTCTTAAAAAGATATTTCAGCTACTATCCCCAGTGCATTTTATAAATAACACCCAAGGGCATGTAGTCACAAAATGTTTTGGCTTGTTGCCTTTTTGAGTGCATCTTGGGAAAACAAAGGAGTGCATGTCATAAAGTGATTCTCTGCTACCATATCATGAGAATTTTGAAAATGACACCCAGTTGTAAGTCATCATGACTATTAATTTTGCTTCCATCATGTGGGAATTTTGAGTACAACACCACAGTCCATATCATAAACAGTTATTTCTGCTGGTATATAGTGCTGTTAGACAATAAGGGCATATTGCTAACCAAATTTTTGGCTCATGACCATTTCATGTGCATCTTAGAAATAACACAGGAGTGCATGTCAGGAAAAGCTATTTTCAGTTCTATCTCGTGGGCATTTAGATAATAACATGCAAGTGTATGTCCATATAATAATTTTTCTGTTGCCATCTGATGGACATTTTAGGAATGACACCCAAGTGTAGGTCATCATGAAAATTCATTTTATGCCCTCATGGTTGTGCTCTTTAGAATAGCACCAGAGTATAAGTAATAAAGAGTTATTCTCTGCTGCTATTTGGTGTATATTTTAATAAAAATACCTAGTGTTTGTCATCACGAATATTCATTCTCTTCTGCCATCTGGTGGGTATTTTGAGAAGGCCACAGCACATGTCACAAAGAATTATTCCAGTTGCTAACCTGTGTTCATTTTGAAAATAATTCCTAAGGATGTGTCACTATGAAAGTTGTTGCCTGCTGCCATTTCCTGTGTATTTGTGGAAAAACGCAGTAGTACATTTTTAAAAATTATTCTCTGATGCCACCTCGCAACCTTTTTAAAAATAATAAGCTAGTGTGTATCTTCATTAAAATTTATTATATGTTGCTATCCCGTGGGCATTTTGGGAATAACACCCAAGTGTATGCCGTCATGAAAAAAAAATTTTCTGCGCTCATATACTGTGCATCTTGGAATAACACTAGAGTAGAAGTAATGAAGAGTTGTTCGCAGCTGCCATCTGGTGTATATTTTAGTAATAACACCTAAGTGTTTGTCATCATGAATAATCATTCTCTGCTGCCATCTGCTGGGCAATTTGGAAATGAACACCCAGGAAGAATTATGTCTATTCATTCTCTGCTGCCATCTGGTGGGCATTTTTGGAAGAAGACCACGGCATATTTCATAAAGAATTTTATCGGCTGCTATATCATGTGCATTTTGAAAATAATACCTAAGCACTTGTCCTTATGGAAAGTTGTTCATAGCCATTTCTTATGCATTTTTGGAAAAACACAAGAGTACATGTAATGACAAAATATCTCTGCTGCCATCTCATGGGCTATTTAAAAATAACAAGCAAGTGTAAGTTTTAAAAATATTTTTTCAGCTGCTATCCTTTGGGCATTTGGGGAATAACACCTGAGTGTGTGCCATCATGAAACTATTTTCTACTCTCATCTACTGTGCATCTTGAAATTACCCCAGAGTGTAAATAATAAAAAATTGTTCTCTGCTCCGTCTCGTGGGCCTTTTAGAATAACATGGAGTATTTGACATCATGAACATTTGTTGTCGCTAACATCTGCTGGGGATTTTGTGTATGACAGAAGAGTGTCTGTTGGGCATGATATTACAAAATTATGTTCTCTGCTGTCATTTCTTGTTAATCTTGGGATGAACAGAGAACTGACTGTCATGAAAAATTGTTTTCTCCAGCTATCATGGGAATTTTGAAAATTAACTCCATGTGTATGTCATCATAAAAATTTATTTTACACCCTGATATAGTAAGGATCTTGGGAATAACACATAATGTAACTAATAAAAAGTTATTCTCTTCTGCTGTCTGGTGGGAATTTCGGGAGTAACACCACAGCACATGTCATAAAAAGATATTTCAGCGGCTGTCCTGTGTTCATGTTATAAATAAAATCCAAGGGTACATAGTCAGAAAGTGTCTTTGTCTGCTGCCATCTTGTGGGCTATTTGAAATTAACACCCAAGTTTTGTTTCATCATGACTATTCATTCTCTGCTGCCATTTAGTGGGTATTCTGGGAATAAAACCACAGCGCATGTCACAAAATGTTATGTTAGTCACTAACTCAGATACATTCCAAAAATAAACACAGGGAAATGTTATGATCATTTTCTGTCTACTGCTTTTTTTTTTTTTTTTTTTTTTGCTTCTGTTAAAGATACAGAGGCACATGTCATATGTGATTATCTGCTGCCATTTCATGGGCATTTTGAAAATAACATCCAATTGTTTGCTCCATCTGTAGGGCAACAGGAAAAACTACGGTAAGCGTCATTAATAAACTTGTCATCTGTTGCTATCTAATTTGCATTAAAAAACTATTCTGGGTACGTTGCTATAAATTTTTTCTCTGTTGCCAATTTGTATAAATCTTGGGAATAACACAAGAATATATGTAATGAAAAATTGGTCTCCCCTGCCATCTCATGGACATTTTGAAAATAACACTCAGGTGTATGTCACCATAAAAATTCATTTTCTACTGCCATCTATTGCGAATTTCGGAAATAACACCACAGTGTGTGACATGAAACGTTATTTCTGAGCTATTGTGTGCATTTAAAAAATAACACCCCGAGTGTGTATCTATAAATGTTTTTCCTTTTACCATTTCGTGTGAGTCTTAGGAATACCACCATTGCGTATGCCATAAAAAAAATTTTCTCTACTGTCATTTAGAGGGCATTTAAGAAATAACTCATGAGTGTCATGAATATCCATCTGCCACTATACGGCTAGAATTTTGGAAATAAATCAGCATATGTCATACAATGTTATTTTGTCACTATTTCACATGCTTTATTAAAATAAACAACAGAATGTCATTATTAATTGTTTTCTGCAGCCATTTTATGTGCATCTTGTGAAAAACAGGAGTGTATGTCATGAAGTGATTCTCTGCTATGGTCTTGTGGGCATTTAGAAAATAACACTCTAGTGTAGGTCATCTTTAATACTCATTTCATGCTGCCATCTGTTTGTCATTTTGGGAATAACACCTCAGCCTATATCATAAACAGTTATTTCTTCTGCTTATGTGCAATTCGAAAATGACACCTAAGGGCATTAGTTTAAACAAAGTTTTTGTCTGTGGACATTTCATGTGTATCTTGGTGCAAACACAGGAGTGTGTGTCATGAAAAATTATTCTCTGCTTTTATCTGGTGGACATTTTGAAAATAACACACAAGAGCATGTCCTAAAAATTTATTTTCTGCTGCCATCTGGTGGGCATTTTGGAAATAACATTCTAGTGTATGCCATCATGAAAATATATTTTCCTCTCTCATCTACTGAGCATCTTGGATTAAGCCCAGAGTGTAAGTTATTAAATGTTTTTCTCTGCTACCATCTGGTGGTCATTTTGTGTATGACAGAAGAGTGCCTGTTGGTAATGATATTATGAAATTTTTATTTCTGCTGCCTTTTAGTGTTAATCTTTGGATGAACACAGATGTTCCTGTCATAAAAAATTATACTCTGTTGCTATCTCATGGGAATTTTGAAAACAACGCCTACATGTAGGTCATCAAAAAGTATTATTTTACACCCTGATTTAGTGTGCATCCTGGGAATAACACAGAATATAAGTAATAAAAAGTTATTCTCTGCTGCATCTGGTGGGCATTTTAAGGTTAACACCCAGATAGTCTCATCATGAATATTCGTTCTCTGCTGCCATTTGTTGTATATGTTGGAAATAATACCACAGTGCATGTCATGAAAAGTTTTTTCTGCTGCAATATCATGTGCATTTTACAAATAACACCCAAGGGTATGTCGTCATGAAATATTTTGTCTGCTGCCATTTAGTATGCATCTTGGAAAAAACACAAGAGTGCATGTTATGAAGTGATTCTCTGCTGTCATCTAGTGGCCATTTTGAAATTAACAACCAGGTGTATGTTATCTTAAAAATTCATTTTCTGCTGTCATTTGTTGGGCATTTTAGGAATAAAATACATGTATATGTCATTGTGAATATTCGTTTTCTGCTCCCATCCCAAGTGCATCTTGGGAATCACACCAGAGTGTAATTAAAAAATTTATTTTCCACTGCCATCCGGTCAGCATTTTTGGAAAACATCTGAGGGTTTGTTATCATGAACTTATCTTTCTCAGTTAATACTGGTGGGCACTTTGGGAATAGCACCACAGAGCATGTTATAAAATGTTATTTCTGCTGCTAACTAGTGTGCATTTTTCAAGGGCATATCGTTATGAAAAGTTTTTGTCTACTGCAATTTCGTGTGCATACTGGTACAAACACAGCAGTATATTTCATGAAGTGATTCTCTGCTGCCAGCTTATGTTGTTCTGCAAGTAACACTCAGGGTTTTGTCAGCATAAAAAATTATTTCCTGCCTCCATCTGGTGCACATTTTGTGAATAATACAACTGTATGCATTGCGCAAAGTTATTTCTGCTACGATCTTGTGTGCATTTAAAAAATAACACCCCAAGAAATGTCATTATAATTTTTTTTTCTCTGCTGCCATTTCGTGCACATCTTGGGAATAATTCAGGAATTCAAGTCATAAAAATTGTTGTCTGCTGCCATCTCGTGGGCATTTTGAAAATTACTTCCAGACGTATATTATCAGCAAATATTTTCCGTTAGCATCTGGTGGAAAATTTTGGGAATAAAACCTTACAATAGGTCATTATGAAAATTCATTCTCTGCCCTAATAGTGTGTGCATCTTGAAGATTATACAAGAGCAAAAGTAAAACAGTTATTCTCTGTGGCCATCTGGTGTGGATTTTAGAAATAACACCCAAGTACTGTCATCATGAAAAATGATCCTGTGCTCCCATGTGGTGGCCATTTTTGGAATAACACTACAGTGCCTATCAAGAAATGTTCTTGCCTCTATGTCATGTGTATTTAAAAAATAACACGTGAGTCTACGACGATACCACTCTGAATGCACCCGATCTCATCTGATCTCGGAAGGTAAGCAGGGTTGGGTTTGGTAAGTACTTGGATGGGAGACCGCCTGGGAATATGGGGTGTTGTAGGCTTTTGTCGCTCCCTCCTTTTGCCATACTTCAGCCACGGTGCCCTTGGATGCCCCTGGACCCTGTTCACTTGCTCGATGGCTCGCTTGCTATCTCTGGGGTCCCGGGCAGCCGACCGAGCCCAAGGGCTACACAAACGTCCGTGCTTCTCGCGCCACCGCCCACCTCCATGTGCTCTCCTGCGGCCAGCAGCCCTGGGCTGTTTTCTCTCTCCGCTTCAGGACTTTCTCTTCCTGTGGTCCACCGGGCGGAGCCCCAAGGGCTGAGAGCTCTGGATGGAGGGCAAGGTTGCAGACCAAAGCGTTGCCTGGTGGTGCGGCCGGTGTGTCCACGTGTTTTTTGGGAGGTCCTGTTGGGCTTCGGCGGGGAGTGCAGGGGAGGGGCGGGTCTAGGTGAGGGCACGACCTGGACTTGGCAGTGCCGCACCTGCCTGAGTGCCCATGTGGTCGAGAGATTGGCGGGCCACGCTCTGGCCCGGGTCCTGCCGAGTGGCCAAGACTGGTGAGGAGGGTGGCCCCGGGGCCTGGTCAGTCCTGGGATGCGAGAGAGCCGACAGAGCCCTTTGGCATGGCCGGGAACCGGCCAAGACCTGGAATGAAGGGGTGAGGCGTGCGTGCTCTCCCCTGGCCCGCCCCCTCCAAGCCGTGCGCACGTTGCTGGATGGCTCAGAGTGAGGGAAGCCTCTGCCTGGCGAGAGGTCTGTAACGCATCACCTCTGGGGCCAGTGCGGCGGCACGGTGGGGGTGACGCTGCCCGAGTGGGGCGCAAGTTGCAGAGGAGAGCGCTCGTCCACGCCGGACGCAGCCATGGCTGCCGCTCCTGCCCCCGCTGCGGCTCTGGCCAGTCTAACGGAGATCACCTGCCACTCAAGGCGGGACGGGGACATGAGAGGGAGACAGGAGCGGGGCTGGGAGGGACTGAGGGAGGGGTCAGGGAGCAGCGATAGGGGGAGAGGACGCCACCGAGGCGGGGAGGTACAGGGGAAGGGTCGGGGGCGTGGCCCGGAGTGAGAAGGGATATGCAAAGGACAGGAGTTACTTCAAAGTGAGGTAAGTACCAAGTGTTCGGACGTTTATTTTAATGGTGAGCAGAGCCCTTAAGGCCGTGAAACGCTCTTCTCTGCTCCCATCTCGTATACTTTTTAAGAGTGGCACCAGTTTAGGTATTGAAATGTTATTCGTTATCCTCTGCTCCCATCTCATGTACTTTTTGGAATAACAGCAGAGTTTAGGTCGTGAATTGTTATTCGTCATCCTCTGCTGCCATTTTATGTGCGTTTTGGGAATAGCACCACAGTTTTTCCCATGAAATGTTATTCCTTATCCTCTGCTACCATCTCGTGTGCATTTTGGGTATAGCAGCAGAGTTTAGCTATTGAAATATTATTCCTAAGCCTCTGCTGCCATCTCGTGTGCATTTTGGGTATAGCACCAGAGTTTAGGTATTGAGATATTTTTCCTAAGCCTCTGTTGTCATCTCGTGGACTTTTTGGGAATAGCACCAGAGGTTAGGTATTGAGATAACATTCCTAAGCCTCTGCTGCCATCTCGTGGACTTTTTGGGAATAGCACCAGAGTGTAGGTATTGTAATATTTTTCCTAAGCCTCTGCTGCCATCTCGTGGCATGTTTGGGAATAGCAGCTGTGTGTCGGCCATGAAATGTTTTTCCCTATCTTCTGCTGCCATCGCGTGGGCTTTGTGGGAATAGCACCAGAGTTTAGGGATTGCAATATTATTCCGATGCCTCTGCTGCCATCTCGTGGGGTTTATGGGAATAGCACCAGAGTTTAGGTTCGAGATATTTTTCCTAATCCTCTGCTACCGTCTTGTGGCTTTTTTGGAATAGCACCAGAGTTTAGGTAATGAAATATTATTCCTAAGCTTCTGCTGCCATCTCGTGGGCTTTTTGGGAATAGCACCATAGTTTAGCTATTGAAATATTATTCCTAAGCCTCTGCTGCCATCTCGTGGAGTGTTTGGGAATAGCAGCTGTGTGTCGGCCATGAAATGTTTTTCCTTATCTTTTGGTGCCATCTCATGGGCTCTTTGGGCATAGCACCAGAGTTTAGGTATTGAAATATTATTCGTAATCCTCTGCTGCCATCTCGTGGGCTTTTTGGGAATAGCACCAGAGTTTAGGTATTGAAATATTATTCCTAAGCCTCTGCTGCCATCTCGTGGACTTTTTGGGAATAGCACCAGAATTTAGGTATTGAAATATTATTCTGAAGCCTCTGCTGCCATCTCGTGGAATTTTTGGGAATAGCACCAGAATTTAGGTATTGAGATATTTTTCCTAAACCTTTGCTGCCATCTCGTGGTCTCTTTGGGCATGCCACCAGAGTTTAGGTATTGAAATATTATTCCTAAGTCTCTGCTGCCATCTCGTGGGCTTTTTGGGAATAGCAGAAGTGTGTCGACCATGAAATGTTTTTCCCTATCTTCTGCTGCCATCTCGTGGGCTTTATGGGAATAGCACCAGAATTTAGGTATTGAAATATAATTCCTAAGCCTCTGCTGTCATCTCGTGGGATATTTGGTAATAGCGCCAGAAATTAGGTATTGAGATTTTTTTCCTAAGCCTCTGCTGCCATCTCTTGGACTCTTTGGGAATAGCACCAGAGTTTAGGCATTGAAATATTATTCCTAAGCCTCTGCTGCCATCTCGTGGACTTTTTGGGCATAGCACCAGAATTTAGGTATTGAAATGTTATTACCTATCCTTTGTTGCCATCTCGTGGACTTCTTGGGAATAGCAGGAATGTGTCGACCATGAAATGTTTTACCCTATCTTCTGCTGCCATCTCGTGGGCTCTTGGGCATAGCACCAGAGTTTAGGTATTGAAATCTTATTCCTAAGCCTCTGCTGCCATTCGTGGAATTTTGGGGAATAGCAGCAGTGTGTCCACCATGTAATGTTTTTCCCTATCTTTTGCTGCCATCTCTTGGGCTTTTTGGGAATATCACCAGAGTTTAGGAATTGAAATATTATTCCTAAGCCTCTGATGCCCTCTCGTGGACTCTTTGGCTATAGCACCAGAGTTTATGCATTGAAATATTATTCCTAATCCTCTGCTGCCATCTCGTGGACTTTTTGGGAATAGCACCAGAGTTTAGGTATTGAGATATTATTCCTAAGCCTCTGCTGCCATCTCGTGGCATGTTTGGGAATTGCACCAGAGTTTAGGTATTGAGATATTATTCCTAAGCCTCTGCTGCCATCTCGTGGACTTTTTGGGAATAGCACCAGAGTGTAGGTATTGTAATATTTTTCTTAAGCCTCTGCTGCCATCTCGTGGTCTTTTTTGGAATAGCAGCTGTGTATCGGCCATGAAATGTATTTTCCTATCTTCTGCTGCCATCTCGTGGCGTGTTTGGGAATATCACCAGAGTTTAAGTATTGAGATATTATTCCTAAGCCTCTGCTGCCATCTCGTGGACTTTTTGGGCATAGCACTAGAGTTGAGGTATTGAATTGTTATTACCTATCCTCTGTTGCCATCTCGTGGACTTTTTGGGAATAGCAGCAGTGTGTCGACCATGAAATGTTTTTCCCTATCTTCTGCTGCCATCTCTTGGGCTTTTTTGGGAATATCACCAGAGTTTAGGTATTGAAATTTTATTCCTAAGCCTCTGCTGCCATCTCGTGGGCATTTTGGGAATAGCACCAGAGTTTAGGTATTGTAATATTATTCCTAAGGTTCTCCTGCCATCTCGTGGACTTTTTGGGAATAGCACCAGAGTTTAGGTATTGAAATATTATTTCTAAGCCTCTGCTGCCATCTCGTGGACTTTTCGGGAATAGCAGCAGTGTGTCGACCATGAAATGTTCTTCCCTATCTTTTGCTGCCATCTGTGGGCTTTTTGGGCATAGCACCAGAGTCTAGGTATTGAAATATTATTCGTAATCCTCTGCTGCCATCTCGTGGGCTTTTTGGGAATAGCACCAGAGTTTAGGTATTGAAATATTATTCCTAAGCCTCTGCTGCCATCTCGTGGACTTTTTGGGAATAGCACCATAGTTTAGGCATTGAAATATTATTCTGAAGCCTCTGCTGCCATCTCGTGGAATTTTTGGGAATAGCACCAGAATTTAGGTATTGAAATATTATTCCTAAGCCTCTGCTGTCATCTCGTGGACTCTTTGGGAATAGCACCAGAGTTTAGCTATTGAAATATTATTCCTAAGCCTCTGCTGCCATCTCGTGGTCTTTTTGGGAATAGCAGCAGAGTGTTGGCCATGAAATATTATTCCCTATCCTCTGCTCCCATCTCGTGGACTTTTTGGGAATAGCATCAGAGTGTTGGCCATGAAATGTTATTCATTATCCTGTGCAGTCATCTGCTGTGCATTTTGGGAATAACACCTGAATATAGGTCATCAAGGGTAGCTCATTATGAATATTCATTCTCTGCTTCCATCCGGTGGGAAATTTGGTAAAAACATGACAGGGCTGCTCAAAGTTATTTCTGCTTCTTTTTCATGTTCATTTTGGAAATAACACCCGGGGCATGTCATTATGAAGAGTTTTTCTCTGCTGCCGTCTCGTGGGTAATTTGAAAATAACACCCAAGTGTATATCATCATTAAATTTATTTCCTGCCGTTATAGGTGGGAATTTGGGGAATAACACCGGATTGTACGAAATAAAAAAGTTTTCTCTTTGCTGCCACCTGGTGCAGTTTTCAGGAATAAAACCTGGTGTAGGTTATCGTAAATATTCCTTATGTGCCTTCATGCATTGTGCATCTTGAGAAGAACACGAGTGTCATAAAATTTATTCTTGCTGCCATCTGGTGGGCATTCTGGGAGTAATAACGCAGCGCAGATCCTAAAATGTTATCTCTGCTTCTGTGCAAGGTGCATTCTGAAAATAAACCCAAAGGAACGTCATTATGATCACCTTTTATCGACTGCCATTTCATTTGCATCTGTGTAAAGACACGGGAGGGCCCGTCGTGAGGTTATTCTCTGCTGCCATTTCAAGGGCATTTCGAAAATAATATCCAGGTGTACGTAAGCACAGGATTATTTTCTGAGGCCGTCTGGTGGTTACTTGGGAATAATGCCATAGAGAATGTCATGGGGAAAAAAAGTGGTGCTATCTCGTGTGCATTTAAAACATAACACCCCAGGGAATGTCGTTATAATTTTTTTTCTCTGGTGCCTTTTCAGGTTAAACTTGAGAATAGCACAGGACCGCAAGTAATGAAAAACTGTTCTCTGTTGCCATCTCGTAGAAATTTTGAACATAACACTCAGGTGTATGTGAGCATGAAAATTTATTTTCTGCTGCCATCCGGTGAGCATTTTGGGAATAACGCCACAGTGCGTCCCGTGAAAAGTTACCGCTGCCGCCGTCGTGTGCCTTTAAAAATACCACTCCATCGTGTGTCTCTATAAATGTTTTCTCTGTCGCCATGTCGTGTGAATCTCGGGAAAAACAAAAGTGTGTACGTCGTGAAATTTGTTCGCCGCTGCCATCCGGAGGGCATTTCAGAAATAATACCTGCGTGTCTCTTGTGAATACTCACCTGCCGCTACACTGTGAGCATTTTCTGAATAAATCACAGCACATGTCATAAAATGCAATTTTGGGGGCCATCTCATGTGCGTTCTGAAAATAGACTCTGTGGAATGTCATTATGAAAAGTTTTCTGATGCCATTCCACGTGCATCTTGTGTAAAACACAGGAGTGCTTGTCATGACATAATTTTCTGCTTTAGTCTTGTGGGCAATTGGGAGATAATATCCTACTGTAGATCCTCTTGAATACTCATTCCGTGCTGCCATCCTGTCTTCACGTTGGGAATAACACCATAGCACACGTCGTAAGCCGTTATTTCTTTCGTTATCTCGTACAGTTAGAAAATGACACCCAAGGACGTTTGGTTGAACAAAGTTCTGGTACGTGGAATCTCGTGTGTATATTGGGATAAATAAAAAAGGACACGTTATGAGAGATTATTCTCTGCTGCTGTCCGGTGGGCATTCGAAAATAACAGGCAAGCGTATGTTAATAGAAAAAGTTACTTCCTGTTGACATCGGCTCAGCATTTTGGGAATGACACAGGAGTGCACGTCTTGAGAAGTTATTTCTGCTACTACCTCATGTGCATTTAAAAAATGACTCCCCAGGGTGTGTTGTTAGAATTTTTTTTTTCTGCTGCCATTTCGTGTGAATCTTGGGACTAACACAGCAGCGCATGTCTTGAGAAATTTGTTCTCTGCTGCCATCTCGTGGACATTGTGAAAATACCAGTGTATTCATAAATTTTGTTTTCTGAAGCAATCCTGTCGGAATTTTGAGAATAACAGAGTGTAGACCACAATAAAAATAAATTTTCTGATGCCATCGGGTGTCTATTTTATTATAAACACCTGAGCGATCATGAATATTCATTCTCTACTGCCATACGGTGTCCAGAAACGATCGATGTCATCATAAAACTTTACACTCTGCTGGCATCTGGTGTGATTTTGGGGAATAACACAGCGGCGCATCTCATGAACACTTCTTCCTGCTGCTATCACATGCATTTCAAATTAGCACCCACGTGTATGTCATGAAATTTATTTTCTGCTGCGTTGCTGGCGCGCGCGGCTCGGGCGGGCGGGGGCGGGGGAGGGGAGCGGCGCCGGGAGGCCAGGCTCGAACTTTTGGGAATGCAGGCGACAGTCTTTCCTGTCCACGGCTGCGCCACGCTGAACACGCCTGATCTCATCTGATCTCGGAAGCTAAGCAGGGTTGGGCCTGGTTAGTACTTGGATGGGAGACCGCCTGCGAGTACCGGGTGCTGTAGGCGCTTGCCGCCCCCTCCTTTTATCCTCCGGCCAGGGATGCCCCGGGGGCCCTGCTCACTTGCTCGCTCGCTGTTCCGGGGCTTCTGGGTATGCGACCGAGCTTAAGGGCTGCACCAAAAGTCTGTGCGCCCCGCGACATCGCCCGCCCCCACCTGCTCTCCTGCAGGCAGACCTGGGCTGTTTTCTCTCCGCTCTGGACCCTTCGCTTCCTGGGCTCCACGGGGCGGAGGGGGGGGGGGCGAGCCTCAAGGGCGGAGGGCACTGGGCGCAAGGTGAGGTTTTGGGGCCAAGCGTTGTCACGTGGTGTGGCCGGTGTTTCCGGGTGGTTTTGGCCAGGTCGGGCTCAGCCCCGGCGGGGAGCGCAGAGGTGGGGTGGATCTGGTTCAGGGCCGGGTCGAGACTTATCGGGGCTGCACCTTCCTGGTTCCCCAGGTGGCCGAGAGATTGGCGAGGCACGCCCGGGCCGTGGTCCTGCCAAACGGCCAAGAGTAGGAAGGCAAGTGGTCCAGGGCCTGGGCAAGACCCGGATGCTAGAACCACCCAGTCCTTCCGCACCGGCGCGAACCGGTCAAGACCCGCGGGGCCTTAGCGCGGCCGGCAGACCCTCCCCTGCTCCGCTCAAACCGCCCAACCCTGGACGTGCAGGCGCGGACGTCTCCGGCGCCCGGGAGGCCAGCCTCGAGCTCTTGGAACTGCAGGCAACAGGTTCTCGCATCTACGGCCCTATCACCCTCAATGCACCTGAACTTGTCTGATCTTGGAAGCTAAGCAGGGTCTCCCACTTGGGTGAGAGGCCATCTGGGAATGCCGGGTACTGTGGGCTTTTGCCGCCCCCTCCTTTTGCTGTCCTCCGGCCAGGGTGCCCCTGGACACCCCTGGGCCCTGCTCGCCTGCTGTCTCGGGGGTCCCGGCGGGCGGCCGAGCCCAAGGGCGTCTCCAACCGCCTCTCGCCTGCACCCTCGCCCGCCCTCACCCGCTCTCCTGCAGCCAGTCCTGGGCTGTTTTCTCTCACCGCTCCGGGCCTTTTCTTTCCTGGGCTCTGTGGGACCAAGCCCCGAGGACCGCCATCTCTAACACACGCTGGCAGCGCGCTCGCGTCCCCGGGACGCGGGACCGGCCACCCCAACCCGCCCTGCCACGCCCAAGGCCTCAAGTCTCCTCCGACACGCTTCTCCCCGCCCTTCTCACCCGACAGCCAGGTGCCGTCGGACCAGGTACGAATCTGACCCTCACACCCGGGACAGGAAGCGGGACCGACCAGCAGCGTCAGAGAGGCCGAGCCACATGAGAGTGGGTGCGCGTGCGCGGCAAGAGCCCTCTGGCTCGCAGGAGGCCGCAGCGAACAGCCACACACACACACACACTCCAGGGAGCCTGTGCGTCTTGCCTGTCTGCGGCGGGACCCCTGGCAGGACTCATAGAACAATGAGACTCCCTGAGCCCCAGCCTGTCTCGAGGCATGCTGCACGAGGCACGAACCGCCTCCTTGCCTGAGCCCAGCCACGGCACGACCACCCTGTGCTGTGGAAGCGGCCTCTTCAGGGCGGCCGCAGGGTCTCGGGGTCACAGCCGGGTTCCGGCTCCGTGCGTCGGGGCGCTCGTCTGCGTGTCCTGTCCCGCTCTCTGTGCGGGCAGGTACGGGCTCACGCTCTCTCTCGCGCGCGGGATCTCCTCTCTGTCTCTCTGTCTCTGTCCCTTCCATCCTCACTGTCTCTCTCTGCTGTGTCTGACCGCGGCCACCTCCCGCGGCCCTCCCCTTACCCGGCGACCCCGTCCCCCCCTTTGTGGCTCTCACTGTGCTTCCCGCCCTGGCGGCCTTCGTTCTCCTTTCTTCTTCCCTCCTGGTCACTCGCTCTGTCTCTGGGTTTCTCTGTCTCTCTGTCTATCTCTCTTGTTGGAGAGAGCCGATGTTGTTGCGGAGATGGTTAGGAAGAAGAGTCGGAGTCTGGAAATGCTTTTACTAACATGGATAAGGGAGAGGAGGAATGGCAAGGAATGGCAATGCTAGCATCCCCCACCCCTGTCTCCACGGCTTTTTATTCTCTCTCACAAAGCTGGCTTTGCAAATCATCGTTATTTACTATCAGGTTAGCGATGACAAACTACAGCCAATTTCCAGACTCAGCCTCAAGGCCACTACCGTGTTTTCAGCTATTTCTTCTCAGGTATCTTCTTCCCATCCTTGTCCCTAGAGCAAGAAGTCCCAGAATAGGTCAGGCATGTGCCCCCTCCCTGCAATGCTTCCTCCAGTGCAAGTCCACATCTGCTTCTGATGACCTTGTTGCTCCAAGCACCAGGCATCCCGCCAGGACTGCAGGCGTTTCTCACAACAGATGTGAAGGCCAGGGGCGGCGGATTGGGCTGCTCCCTGGTCCCGGTGGAGAGCGAGGGCTGCGTCCATCCGAAGTGATGCCTCGGGGTGTGCCCAGGGGCTCCGTGTGTGTTTGGGCAGGTTGGGCACTGCTCGGTGGGGAGGGCAGGGGAGGTGTGCGTCTGGGTCAAGGCCGGAGCCCGGTCTTAGTCGGGCTGCAGGTACCTAGGTGCCCAGGTGGCCGAGAGCATGGCGCACCACGCCGGGCCGGGGTCCTGCCAAGCAGCCAAGACTGGAATGGCAGACGGCCCGAGGCCTGGGCAGTCGGGGGATGCGGTAACGCCCATGCAGACTTATGCACTGCCGGGAACCGGTCAAGGCCCGCAGCGCCTTAGCGGAAACCCGCACCCCCACAGGACGTGCGCTGTAGGCACGGGTGTCTCTGGCCCCCGGGAGGCCAGCCTCGAGCTTTTGGGGCGGCAGGTGACAGCCTCTCCTGTCTACGGCCATACCACCCTGAACGTGCCTGATCTCGAAAGCTAAGCAGGATCGGGCCTGGTTGGTACTTGGTTAGATTGGAGACCTCCTGGGGCTACAGGGTGCTGTAGGCTTTTGCCACGCCCTCCTTTGGCCGCCGTCCAGCCAGAGTGCCCGAGGACGCCCCCGGGCCCTACTTGCTCGCTGTCCCGGGGGTCCCGGGCAGCCATCCCAGCCCAAGGGCTACAGGAACGTCCGTGCTCCTCGCGCCACCGCCCACCTCCACGTGCTCTCCTGCGGCCAGCAGCCCTGGGCTGTTTTCTCTCTCCGCTTCAGGCCTTTCTCTTCCTGGGGTCCATGGGGCAGAGCCCCAAGGGCCGAGAGCTCTGCATGGAGGGCGAGATTGCGGCCCAAAGTGTTGTCTGGTGGAGTGGCTGGCTGGTGTGTCCGCGTGTTTTTTCGGAGGTCCTGCTGGGCTTTGGCAGGGATTGCAGGGGAGGGGCGGGTCTAGGTGAGGGCCACAGCCTGGACTTGGCAGTGCCGCACCTGCCTAGGTGCCCATGTGGTCGAGAGATTGGCGGGCCACGCCCGGGCCCGGGTCCTGCCGAGCGGCCAAGACTGGTGAGGAGGGTGGCCCCGGGGCCTGATCAGTCCTGGGATGCGAGAGAGCCGATCGAGACCTTTGGCATGGCCGGGAACCGGCCAAAGCCTGGAATGAAGGGGTGAGGCGTGCGTGCTCTCCCTTGGCCTCCCCGCCTCCAAGCCGTGCGCACGGTGCTGGATGCGGCGGGAGGTCTGCCCGGCGAGAGGTCTGCACCGCATCACCTCTGGGGCCAGTGCGGCGGCACGGTGGGGGTGACGCTGCCCGAGCGGGGCGCGAGTTGCAGAGGAGAGCGCTCGTCCACGCCGGACGCAGCCATGGCTGCCGCTCCTGCCCCCGCTGCGGCTCTGGCCAGTCTAACGGAGACCGCCTGCCACTCAAGGCGGGACGGGGACAGGAAAGGGGGACAGGAGCGGGGCTGGGAGGGCCTGAGGGAGGGGTCAGGGAGCAGCGATAGGGGGAGAGGACACCACCGAGGCGGGGAGGTACAGGGGAAGTGTTGGGGGCGTGGCCCGGAGTGAGAAGGGATATGCAAAGGACAGGAGTTACTTCAAAGTGAGGTAAGTACCAAGTCTGTACTTTTATTTTAATGGTGAGCAGAGCCCTTAAGGCCGTGAAACGCTCTTCTCTGCTCCCATCTCGTGTACTTTTTGAAGTAGCACCAAAGTTTAGGTATTGAAATGTTATTCCTTATCCTCTGCTGCCATCTCGTGGGCATTTTGAGAATAGCACCAGAGTTTTTCTCATGAAATGTTTGTTATTCGTTATGTATTTTGGGAATAACACCTGAATATAGGTCATCAAGTGTAGTTTATTATGTATATTCATTCACTGCTACTATCTGGTGGGAAATGTGGGAATACCATGACAGGGCTGCTCATAAATTTATTTCTGCTGCTTTTTCATGTTCATTTTTAAAATAACACCCAGGGCATGTCATTATGAAATGTTTTTCTCTGCTGCCGTCTCGTGGGTATTTTGATAAGTAACACCCAAGTGTATGTCATCATTAAAATTTATTTCCTGCTACCATCTGGAAACAGACAAGCTCAGTTAATACAATTCTAAAGAGGAAAAAGAAAGACATTTGGCATAAAGTCCCCTCCCCCATAAGACTCTAAGGGCCCTGCCTGTCTTTACGCCATTTCTGCTTAACAATGGTCTGATGACCCTTATCAATAGTCAGAGGATCTGAGTCCCCAGGGCAATTATCAGAATTTGAAGGAGAGGGCCTTTTTTTTTTTTTCCAAAGAAAGAAGAAAGAAATCCTAACTAGGTTTACTAAGAAGGTTAATTCTTAAAGTGATGTCCTACTTCATTTCCTGCTAAAAGATTAAGAGTTTTAAAAGTGGTGTCTTGTCTCAAACCCAGGTGTGGCTTCTGTAGGCCATCTTTGCTTTTTTTTCAGTGAACACGTTGGGTAAGGTTCTTAAGACTTTTGGAAGCACCATTGTGAGGAGGTAGTCAGCGTACCTTTGCAGCTCCCAGGTGGTGGGCGGTGGGATTTCCATGGAGGAAATGGTGAGGAGAAGCTTTGTGCACAAGCATTGCTGTGGTGTGTTTGGTAGCGGGTCGAACCTCACGGCACCCAGCAGAGCAATGGTTGTATGTGAAAAATTTTGGTTATGTTATTTTTTTACTTGGGGTGTAAGATAGTGAGGGTGACTAGCAGTAAGGATTAATTTATCTATTTGTTTGCTTCACATCATAGAGAAACTAAAGATGTTGGTTTCCTTTCCTCTACATGTATGTAATGGGGAATGGTTTCTGCCATAATACGATCTTGCCTTTCCCCCAGGCTAAGTACTCCTTCAACAGATATGCTAAATAGTGGAGAAGCCTTCCAGCACAAAGAGATTTGGAGATTTGGCGGGCCCTTTTTCAGATCTCGCCATTTTCCATGCCCCTCTTCCCTCCCCGATAAAAGATGCTTGGGGTTCAAGTTGTACTTTAGTCGAACTCGAGAAAACTAGGAAGTCACCATTTTGCCATGGCACCAGGAGAATTAATAGCTAGGATATTATCTCCTGGAAATGACCATAGCTGTGAGATCTGGGACATGTGTCGGCAGAGTTAGGGAGTACATTCGCTCGCCCTGTAAGCCATTTTGCTCGATTTCTGCAATGTTTGGGAAAATTTAGAAGAGCTGGCTGACTTTTTCCTCTCTAATACGTTAGATGTGCATGAAAACTATTTGTGAAAGTAAGCTATTTGGACCTTGTGACTCCCAGTTCTCTATATTGAAACTTTCCTCGCAGAGTGTTCATGTTTTTCTGTGCATTTGTCTTTCTCACTGTTATGAGATGGAAATACTATGGGGATAGGAATCCTCGGCTTCCTTGGCTAAGCTGTAAAATTTCTTATGGGTTTATGTCATCGCTCAAATTATTGGGCTGAGGATTGGTTCTCTGTAATGGAGAAACTTTTAAGTTGGAAAATATTTATGGAAACTCAGGATAGGAATTGTTTCATTAATAGCAGTAGAAATATTACATTCTCAAGACAAATGGACAGGAGCCAAGTGAATTATTCTTAATGTTTGGAATTAAGATCTTTAGCTTCTAGGGTATTATACGTGGTAATATCAACGTTAGGATAAAAAAGCGGTAAGGAAAAAATCAAAAAGTTTTCCAACAAGGTGGAACTTTAAGAAATTGATAAAGATATTGATAATTGGTATTGATCTCTCGGTTTGGGCAGAGTAAGTAAAGAATGGAATAAATTGTTTGGTTTACATTGTGTAGGGTGTAGCTTAAATCTTTGTTTTCCTATTTTTCTCTATGATATTAGTAAACATCAACAGTATGGATAAACATTTGTTAGTCATATCTGTAGGAATTTTCTTTTGTTCTCTGTTTCTCCTTGTCTGGTTATAGGGATGATCAGGCAGGTTTAGAAAGCTAGCAGTACCTCGCATGTTCTAAAAGCAGTCTGGTTTAATATTTATCAGTTTGTGTAGTTCTCCTTGTTTATCCTTGTATTAGTTTTTGGAACAGATTTTAAAAGATGTAAAAACATCAGAAATCTGACCAAAACGGAGGCCGATTTTTCAAAGTCCGATCATAATTACAAGGCACATCTCAGCATCTTCCAGGGTCTTCCTGCTGAGTCTATTATAAATGCAAACATAGGCTATTACTCCCTGAGGCAGTTTGAGGTAAAGTAAGGAAAAATATTTGAAAGGGTCACTTTAAAAACAGCAGGTCTCCTTTGCGTATCCCTAATCCTCTTTTCCTGTCCCTTTTAAAAATTGGGAAGAACTATTAAAAAACCTTTGCAAAATCAGTTTTTCAGTAGACTGGAAGAGGCTCCAAGCTATCGGCTTCTATAGATATGCTAATTGGAGAAGTTCTTCCCGAGGAGAGATTTGGAGAATCCCGGTCTTTTCTAGATCCTCCTGCCCCTTTCCACGCCCCTCCTTCTTCTCTTTGTTTCAGCACTTTCCAGGGCCTTTCTGCTGAGTCTATCAGAAATGCAAACACAAGCCATTACCGCCTGAGGCAGTTTGAGCTAAAGTGAGGAAAATAAATTGAAAGTGCCCTTTGTAAAAATACCGGGTCTCCTTTGTATGTCCCAAATCCTCTGTTCCTGTTCTTATAAATTGGTAAGAACTACTAAAATACGTTAGCATTATCCGTAGATAGGAAGAGGCTCCAATCTAATAGCTTCCATAGATATGCCAATCGGTGGAGAAGTTCTGCCTGAATAAAGAGATTTGGAGAATCTGGCTTTTTTTTAGATTCCACCCTTTTCCACACCCTTCCTGCTTTGGTGATAAAAGATGTCTGTGCATGGAAGTTCAGTTAAGTGGATTTGAGGAAAGGAGAAAGCTGCCACGTGGACATGGTACCAGGAGAATTCACATTTGGGATGCTGCCAGTTCCTGGAAACAGCCGTAGCCGCGCGATGATGTTGGAGTGTTGGCAGAGGTAAAAAGCATCTTTGTCCTGTTGAACTTTTTGTTCTGTCTACGTGCAGAGTTCGGGAGAATGTCAAAGTGATGTCCTTCTTTTTCTTCTAATTAATTTGGATGGCCACGAAAAGATAATGAGAGTACTTGCACTTAGTGACTCATGGCTTTCTTTATTGAAAGTTTCCAGACCTTTTGATAATGGCCAAATTTAAAACCACAGGTCTCCACTGTCTTTTCCTTTTCCTCTTTTCTGTGCCTGAAAAGCTGTGAAAAATAACTAAAAGGTCTTTGCATAATCATTTCAGTAATAGATAGAGAGGCTCCAAGTAGGAGCCCAGTAACCAGCTTTGACCTGCCTCCCACAATGTACCATACTTTCTGGGTTGTCTCTAAAATTTACTTGTGGAGCTCTTGTCATTTTTATGCTTATGTTAATTCTAATTTGACATAATAAAGTTCCTAGTCCCAGCATGCAGTGTTATGTCAAAGTTAGAAGTGGTGTGAGCTGATCGTCTTCTGTAAGTTTAGATTGGCAGTTTAAAGTATTCGTGAAGCTAGCTCATGATTAGATGCTGAATTGTTTTCCGTAGGTTTGACTGGCTGTTTGCTTCTAGGAGGTGTTGCGGTACAGCATGGTAAGAGGGTGTGGTCAGCCATAAGATGAGGTTTTGGGGTCTCAGGGACAAGAATACTGGGTAGGAGCTCGGACTTTGGGTCTCGGTGGGATTTGCCAATCATGGGGAACTCGGGCATCAGTGGCGGGGTCTGCAGCCTAGGCTAAATCTTAAGTACACTCTACTTAACATCTATGTGAGGAAGCATGGACACATGTGACCACGCATGAGTCTTGAGTAACATCGTGACCCACCATGGACCCATATATTCCTTCTGCAGGCAGACTGTGTTCTGTCTTTTCAATAAGCACACTTGAGTTTTCTAAAGGCTTGTGGAAGCATTTTGTGGGGAGTGTACGTTTGCAGCCCCCAGGTGGTGGGCGGTGGTACTGCCGTGAGAGAAATGGTGAGGAGAGGCTTTACCTGGAAGCATTGCTGTGGGATGTTGGGTGGGGGTTAAACTTCAGAGGACCCAGGAGAGAAATGGTTTGGTGTGGAAAACTCGGTTATGTTATTTTTTACTTGAGGTATAAGATAGGGAGGGTGACTAGTACTTAAGATTTATTTATCTATTTTTTGCTTCACAATATAGCAAATATATAGATGTTTGTGTCCTTTAGTCTATATGTAAAGGGAAATTGCTTCCACCAGAATTCCATCTTGCCTTTCCCCCAGGCTAAGTACTCCTTCAACAGATATGCTAAATAGTGGAGAAGTCCTGCAGAACAAAGATTTGGAGATTTTGGCGGGCTCTTTTAGGTCCCTCCTTTATCCATGCCTCTCCTCCCATTGTGGTAGAAGATGGTTGGGCTTGAAGGTGCACTGTAGTTGAATATGGGAAAACTAGAAAGTAGTCTTATTTTTTTCTTTGTCCTCAGGAGAATTAATGGCTGGGATACTAACTACTGGAAGCTGCTTTTGCTCATTGGTCTTGGACATGTGTCGGCAGAGGTAAGCAGTACCTAAATTTGTTCATTCCGTCTGCCTTTTCGGTCTATATTCTGTGGGATTTGGGATAAATTAGAAGAGGTGGCAGACTTTTTTCCTCTAATATGTTTAGATGTGCACGAAAACGATTTGTGAAGCCAAAGTAATTGCACTCAGTGACTCCTCGTTTTCTTTATTGAAACTTTCCTTGTAGAGCTTGCTTTTATTGAAACTTTCTTTGCAGAGCTGGCCATGTTTTCCTGTGCTTTTGTCTTTCATGCTGTAATGAAAGCCTTATTGATTTGTTATTGCTAAAGTTATTGGGTTGATGATCCATTGTTTGTATTGAAACACCTTTTAAGTTGGAAAATATTTATGAAAACTCACGATAGTTTTATTTTCATTAATACTTGTAGAAATGCCACATTTTAAAAATAAATGGATAGAAGCAAAATGAACTATTCTTAGGCTTTTGAATTACTTTTTTAGCTTTTTGGATGTTATAGTACATGGCAATATCAACATCAGTGTAAGAAGGCAGAAGAGAAAAATTAACTTGTTTCCCAACAAGGCATAACTTTTAAAAATTATTGGTAATAGAGCATTATCATTATGATAATCAGTTTTGCTCTCTTGGTCTGTGCAGGGTAAGAATGGAATAAATCATTGTTTTCATTGTGTAGAGTACATCTTAAATTATGTTTTCCTGTTTTCCTCTTATGGTAAGACAAATATTAACATTATGGAAAATAGGTTATTCTGTGCAGGAACCTTCCTTTGTAGGTTTCTCCTTGTTTGGTCATAGGGATCATCAGGCATTTTCTAAAAGCTAGAGGAACCTCGAAGGGTCTGAAAACAGTCTGGTTTAATATTCACCACTGTAGTTAGTTCTCCTGCCTCATTCCTGTATCAGAATGTTGGAACAGATTTCAAAAGATGTAACAAGATCAGAAATCTGACTAAAATGGAGGACGATTTTTCAAAGTGATCATAAGTACAAGGAAAGTTTCAGCATTTTCCATGGCCTTTTTGCTGAGTCTATCAGAAATGCAAACGGAAGCCACTACTGCCCGAGGCAGTTTGAGCTAAAGTGAGGGGAAAAAATTGAAAGTGCCCGTTGTAAAAAGCCGGGTCTCCTTTGTGTGTCCCTAATCCTCTTTTCCTGTCCTTACAAATTGGTAAGAACTACTAAAATACCTTAGCATTATCACCTTATCTGTAGATAGGAAGAAGCTGCAATCTTACATAGGTATGCTAATTGATGGAGAAGTTCTGCCTGAATAAAGAGATTTGGAGAATCCTGGCTTCTTTTTTTTTTTTTTTAATTATTATTAGATTCCACCCCTTTCCACACCCTTACTCCTTTGATAAAAGATGCCTGTGCTTGAAAGTTCAGTTAAGTGGATTTGAGAAAACTTAAAAGTTGCCATCTTGTGTGGCACCAGGAGAATTCCTTTTTGGGATGCCGCCAGCTCCTGGAAACAGCCGTAGCAGAAATGGAGTGTTGGGAGAAGTAAGCAATATCTTTCTTCGTTTATCCTGTTTTCCTTTGTGTTCTATTTCTACCTGGTTTGGGAGAATGTCGAGGTGCTGTCAGTGATTTCCCTCTAATACATCTATATGGGCATGAAACGTTAGTAGAAGTGAGTACTTGGACTTAGTGACTCAACACTATTCTTTATTGAAAGTGTCCTGACCCTTTGAAAAGGGTCACTTTTAAAAACACAGGTCTCTACTGTCTATCCGTGTGCCCCCTTTTTCCCACCATCTTAAAAGTTGGGAAAAATAACTAAAAGATCTTAGCATAATCACCTTAGCAATACACAGAAAGGCTCCAAGTAGGAGCCCAGGAACCAGCCTCGACCTCCCTCCCACTCTGTACCATCGCTTTCTGTGTCGCCTCACTACAACTTACCTTTTGTTCTCTTATTTTCATGCTTATGTAAATTCCACGCTAGCATAAAATGAAATTCCTAGTCCCAGTCTGCAGTGTCAGGTCTAATTTAGAAGTGGTGTGAGTCTGTCGTCTCTTGGAAAATTAGATTGGCATGTAAAAATATTGTGCAGCTAGCTTGTTCATAGATACTGATGGGTTTTCTATGAGTTTGACTGGCTGTTTGGTCTTAGGAGGTGTTGAGGTGCAGTGGGGTAGAGGGTGGGGTCAGGCACGAGGTGAGGTCTCAGGATGAAAGGGACAAGAGTTCCGGGAGCGAGAGTCCTGGGACGGTTTGCCAATCTATGAACTCAGGCTCCAGGGATGTGGTCGGTTCCCGGGCTAAACCCAACGTGATCCCTCCATGCTTTTCATCGCCTACCTTTGAGTCACATTCATGTGATCGAGCATGGACACATGTGACCCAGCATGACTCTCGATTCCTGTTCTCACGACCCAGCACGAACCCACGCATTTCTGCAGGCAGACTTTGCTCTGCCTTTTTATTAAGCACGGTAGAGAATTTTGACGAGGCTTTTGGTGGTTCCATTGTGGTGGAGGCAGTCAGTGTCCCTTTGGCTCCCCCCGGTGGTGTGTGTTGGGACTGCCATGGGAAGAAAAGGTTAATGAGAGGCTTTGCTTGTGTAAGGAATGTTATCGGGTGTAGATAGAGGGTTGATCAAGGAACTAAGAGAGGATCATTTGTACGTTGAAAAAATTTGGATTTTGTTATTTGTGGTGTGAGATAGGGAGGGTGCCTAGTAGCATTAAAATCGGTTTAGCTATTTTTTGAGTCATACTATATAGCAACTGAAGATATCCGGGTCCATCAGTGTACAGGCAATGGGGAACAGCATCTATCTTAATTCTAGCCTGCATTGCCCAGCCTAACGACCGCTTTCCTATATATGCTGATTGATGTAGATATTTCTTACTGGATAAAGAAATTTGGAGATTTTGGATCCTGCCTCTTTTAACCCTTCCTCCTCTATGAGTGATACATTCTCAAGTAAATGAGTCAATAGGGCAAGACCGGGAGTGATATCTTCAAGCGCCAGCTCCCAAGAAAAGGCAAACATCATTGCCAGGATGCAGATAACAAAACTGTCTACCAGGCCCCGTTTGCTATAAGATTTAAGAGTCCCCCAGAAACATTTTTGAACCAGACCATAACAGCCAACTTCTACTTCTATAATCTGCTTTATGTATAACTAGGGTGTAGTTCTAGGAGATGTCCTGTGCAAAGATAAACTAAGGGGTAACTTCTGCCTCAGTAAACCCGCTTGCTTGTTTGATGTGGTTTTAGGCTTTATAAGCTCCCTCCTGAAAGCTCAGGGCTGCTTCTCTAGTGGGGAGAGTCAGTCACCGGCCAGTTAATAAATGCTCATAATTAATCTCGATTGGCTCCGTGGGTCTCAGATTTGAACGCAGCACAACATTCCCTCTCTCAGTGATAAAAGATGCTCGGTCTCGAAGGCACACGTATATTGGATTTGAGAACTGGAAAGCTGCCATCTTGACATGGCACCAGGAGAATTAATGCCTGGAATACTGCTATCCCCTGAGTACTACTCTGGCTGTGAGAGAATGCATAGGTGCATTAGCAGAGGTGAGCAGTCTACTCATCCCATCTGCCTTTTTAGTCTATTTGCGCAGGGTTTGGGTGAATTTAGTAGTTGCCAGTCATTTTTACTAATACGTTAAAGACGGCAATGAAAAAATATCTGTGAAGCTTAGCCACTCGAAGTTTTCTACCCCCGGCTTCCTTTGTTGAAATTTTCTCTTGATGGATGTTCATTTTTTTTCTGTGACTGTGGCTTTTTGTGTCTTTTTCATAAAAAGGAGATGCCACAGGTGGTGAGAAATGTAAAGGCAGGCCACAATTGTCTGAGTAGAGACTTGCATGGAGGTGATTTCTCTATCCCCGCTCTAGGAAGCGAGGGGAAGTGTAAGGGGGTGCCCGGAACAGAGGACAGTAGAGATTTGGAGGCGATTCCTCCAGTCTTGCCTAAGCCCAGTATGTGAAGGGCTACGGGGTGCTGGAAAATGTGGGAAGAGATACCTTGAGGCAAATTCTTTCTGGCGGCATAAGCTCGGTGTGTGAGGGATCTAGGAGGTCCCGGAAAAATGGTTTAGAAGAGACTTTGAGGGGCACGCTCCATCCTGGCTTCTGCCAGATTGTGGGGACAGAGGAGGTCCTCGTGTAAGGGACTAGGTGAGTCTTGGGGTCGTCACATCCTCTCCCCTCTCCCAAGCCTGTAATTGGCAGAGGGGTCATTCTGTGGCACAGCTGAGATTAATATTAGAGTCGACTTGTCTATTTCAGCTGTGCCCCCGTGTGAGCGGCAGAGGGTGCTGCGTGAGCACTAAGAATTAAGGGTTACTTCAAGCCTGTGGGGTTCTCATGAACACTGTCCAGGCTGGTTTATGTGAATGCTTCAGACCAGTTTTCTGACTATTATAACCTCAGTTCCAAATTAAAGCAAGCACTTCCTATGGGAGAAGTATCTGAAACATTGGTCCTACACCTGGAGCGCGTGGGCGGCGCTCCCGCGAGAGCCTGGGGCGCGTGGGCGGCGCTCCCGGGAGAGCCTGCGGCGCGTGGGCGGCGCTCTCGCGAGAGCCACCATGATGACTGTTATATCTGAGGAGATTTCAGTCAGCGCAGCATCGTTCCTGGAGCCGCTTCATTTGTGGGACAATGTACGGCCGTGTCCACACATGGTTTACCTCAGAATCTTCCTGGGAGTTTGAGCCGCAAGAGGAACAGGTAGGGAGAAGCTTCTTCATGCGCAAATAGTCCGGAGGAGGTGGCGTAGAAGTATCTGTCTTCTGAGGCCGCTGCGGAGTAAGGGCCTTTGTGGAAAATTTTTTTTCCTTTGGTGGCCAGCTTGTGCTCGGTGTTGTTTTCTGTGCGGCTGTCCGGTACCCCCAGGGACAACGATGTAGGTTTAATTTTGGGCTCCATAATGCTCCGTTTATCCTCATGTTTGTTGTTAGGCCGTTAGCACCCTCTTTAGATTACTAGTTTGTTTGTTTTTTTTGGAGTCAGTGCTGCGGAATGTTGTAATAGAAACATTCCGCCGCATGTACTGCAGCCTGGGGCGTTCATCCCCTACACCTGGTACAGCGGGGGCCGATAGAGTGGCCGGTGTCTCTAATGAGTATGAGCGGCACAGCAAGAGAGACGCTTGTTTGCCTTGAGTGAACCGCGTCTGCATACTGCTCTTTTAAAATTCCTTTTCTGTTTTTCTGGCACGGTATTGGCACGGTTGTTTCTGAGCAATAAAAGTTTAGAGAGCTTTCCATAGCAGTGCTGGTAATTTTTTTTCCTGTACTCAGATTCCGCAGCTGTCCTAGTTTGTCTTGATTTGCTATTTCAGAGACAGGAGTCCCTTTTGGTTTATTGGTTAATCCAAAACAGGTGTGCCGCCCCAGGGCGGCATCTCATGATTCAATGATGACATCATTGCAGTTTTCACCTAATCACCTGTAAACTCCCAACACCTGTCCCAATGTGGAAAGTTTTTTTCACTTCGTATCCGTTTTTACTTTTCTGAAGTGGTTACTGAGACTCATTTCCGCAATCTTTGTGGTTTTTTTAATGACCGAGTGCTGTTTTCTGGCTAGCTCATTTTACTTTGGATGTTTTTAGTGGTTTGTGAATATTCTCTGCATTTTTTTGTGCTTTATTACCTCCGATTAACTACATGAAAAAACATTTACCATTTTCAAACGTTCAAAGCACATGTTTATTGCATTTAATGCATTCTCAATGCGGTAGAAAACTCAGCTCTATCCATTCTCAGAAGTTTTTTTTTTCCCTTCCAGGGCGCCTGCATGCAAGAAATACTAATCGTTCATTCCCTTATCCAGTCTATGTGAACCACACTGTCCCGACCCGCGGGACTTGTTATTTGGTGGGGGCGAGGGAGACCCAGCCTGTAAGGAAAAACGGGCGGAGAAAAAGGAGTGGAGGCAAGACAGTATTCTGATCAAGCCTCAAATTTTATTTTTGGATAACAAACATATTTATACGGCAAGAACAAAGGGGGGCAGGCAAAGGGTACCTGTTGCAATATGATTGGTCTTCAGCTGGTGGTGTGAGGAGCGGTAAGGACAGGGGGAAGTACGAGGTGGGGGGGAGAGCAGGAGACTATCAGCACCTTTGGTGGTCAGCCAGCTTCTCAGAAAGACTTGTTTATCATGGGTTTGGTTCTCACAGCCTGAGGGCTTGAGAAACCAAGGGCGCAGCTCCCAACATCTCCTCCCTTTCTATTTTAGAAAGGTGGGCCTTAACCGAGTGGGGGAACATTGACCTGGTTCCTCCCGTGGGCTATATACGCCCATCTATTGTTGGCTCTTGGTATCTTTTGGGGAGGAGAGGCAGAGCCGGTTTTAGATTGTGATTTGGATACCAACCTCTGTGCAAACCAGGTATGTTCTCAGGGAAGGACAGAGGGGACCCTCTAGTGGGTCTTCCCTTGCAGTAGCTTTGCATCTGCACCCATCTCGATGCCTATACCTTCCCTTGGTCTATCAAAAGGTGAAGGTAGACATTCCTCTGTCTCTTATGTCATTCCCCGTAGGCAGGGAGCGTTTTATCGCCACCCGAGTCTGGAATACCAAGGTTTGTGAATGTCTTCAACGAGGGTGTAAAAGTGGAGGGCGGTGCTGGGATCTTCAGGGGGCTCTTCGACATTAAGGCGGTGATAGTAAACTGTGAGAGATTTTTGCAGCAAAGCGTCTACTTGTTTTTTAACAAGATCTGTTATGCGTCTGAAAGCCCAGGGCCCAAAGGTTAAAAGAAGCAGCAAGCCAACCAGGGGCCCTAACAAACCGGGTAGTAAGGTGGAAAACAAAGGAGAGGTAGAGAACCAGTTTTTGTACCAAGATTTATCCTTTTCTCTCTGTTTCTGTCTGGCTTCTAAGCTTTTCTTGACTTTGTCTATGCTGTCTTGGACTAATCCTGTCCTGTCTTTATAAAAACAGCACTCCTCTTTAAGGGCGGCACACAGTCCCCCATCCTTAAGGAATAAAAGGTCAAGGCCTCTGCGATTTTGTAATACTACTTCTGAGAGGGACACCAGAGACTCTTTCAGGTTGTTGAGACCTTCTTGTAAGGCCTGGATATCTTTATCTATTGCCAGACTAAGAGTAAATAATTGTTGTCTTGTGGATATAATAGAGGCTATACCTGTCCCTGCACCGGTGGCTCCCAGGCCAAGAAGGACAGCGAGGGTGATTGCTGCTACAGGCTTTCTTTTTGAGCGCGGGGAGTCAGAATAAAAAGGAATTAAGTCTGTGGGGGGACGAATAGAGATTCGGGGTACTAGCATAACTACCACACAATATTCATGATTTTGCGTTAATAACAGAGGGACGATAGAGGGTGTTATTCCAAATGAGCAAGCAAAATAGGTTCCATTAGGGGCTACCATGAATTGATAGGAAGTATTAGGTGCAAGAGAGGAATTACAAATAGGACTTAGTTCAGGGGGGAGGAGCAAGTCGGAGCCATGAACACAAACGCCAATTCCAGACAACTGAGATAGCGTTTGCCCAGGAGAGACCTGTGACTGGGGAAGGCCTATCCAGCGCGTGAGGCCCGAGTCATTAGTATAAATGATTTCTTGAGTTATAATTGCGATGCCCTCATAAAAAGGGGGGACAGGTGAAAAACAAATCCAACAGGTTTCATAAGATGAATTTGTAAGAGATAAGGCTGTGGCATTTGCTAAAGACATTAGGGTGCTACCCGTGGAAGGCCCAGCAGGGGGTAGGAAGGCTTGGAATGGAGTGTGTTGGGTAAAAGGAGAGCTGTAACTATTATAAGTGGGTATGGGAGAACTTCGGGGACGAGGGGGAGCAGGATACAGGGCTTTATTCTGCCCTAGGATAATTTTATTTTCCGTATTGGGTATTTCTTTGGTTAGCCTAACCTTAAACGTGAGGCCCGGGTCCGGCCCTCCTATATGGAGCCGTAGACCCCATTCGTGCCCTCTCAACCATCCTTCAAGGGGGGCCTTTTTTCCGGCCTCAGTAAATGTAATAATAAGAGGGGTGCACCATCCTTTTGTGGCGTTTTCCTTGGTGCACACTGGATTGGCTGAGGTTCCCCACCATTTAGGGCCTGTGTCATTCCACCCCTTTCTCACATAGATATAATCCCAAGTGGAGCTAGGATGCCAATAGGCGTCACCTGTAGTCTCACAGCCCCAGGAGGCACAGAAAAAGGATTCTCTATAGCCACACCTGTAATTAAGGGCCCTATCTCTGTGTCCACCCGGACAAACATAAAAGTCGGGCTCTCTAAGGAAAGTTCTTGCTTGGCCTGAGTCACATCCCGCAGGGGAGGAGGCTCGATGGTCAGCATTAGGATTTTGGGGCGCCTCAGAGAGAGGGACGCTCCTGCGGCTAGGCGACAAAGGTCTGGGGTGAGTGAATTCCAAGGTGTGGTGGCCGCCAGTGAGGAGGCAGAAAAGGCGACATCGCCTGCTTCATTAATAATCTGCCAGGTGTAATTAAATATTTGATGGGCTAAATTCGAGGGCAGCAGTATACAAAGTAAAAGTAGGAGCATATTGTTAAGACTGTGAAAGGCTTGTAGGCTTTTGGGACTAGGAAGTACCTCTTTCTATTGGGTGTGATTGACCTGGTTAAATGCAGGTGCAGAGTGTGCAGACCCCTAAAAAGGTTAAATTACCTAGTAGCAGGGCCAACCTGCATTTGAGGGGGATTGCTGGGTCGACACAAAGCAGGGTCAGATTCAGGATGAGGAGGAAGCTACGGCAAGGACAAGAGTGGCGGGGGACCAATCGCGGCAGTTCATATTTTTTCTTGTGATCCTCCAGTAACTTTCTGCAAAAGAACACATGGTGAACAGGATTCTCAGGGTTTTGGATCCCTGGGTAGGTTATAAAGTTTGATTAATCGGTCCGGAAGCCATCTAGCATTTTGTGCTTGGGTGTCATAGACGCAAGCATGTCCTTTTCCCCAGATGAGGATGGGGTCATGGCCTTGCCATTTGTTGGAGAGGGGGTCTCTCCACATGGCCTGTGCGTAATCAGTAGCTGTAGATGGATGCCAAAGGCGGTCGGCAGCAGACTTGCCTGTGGCATCTAACGTTAAAAAATTTAGGACAAACAATGCATGATTTAACAGTGTTTTAG